>NC_045611.1:9225000-10425000 GCF_009762305.2 Zalophus californianus
GGCTATTCTATATTGTCATGCAATTTTATTTTATGACACATTTATTTAATGCATTTCATATTTTACCACTTTACATTTCAAATGGTTAATGAAAGAAACTTTTCATCCAACCTGCATTATCCCATTCATGTTTCCCAGTTCTTCTGTGGCCCATTTGCCACCAGTTGGATGGTTTTGAGAAGTGGGGAACTCTATTCATTTCGTCAGGTCACGGACAGATACACAAAAACAAAAACAGAGTCTTCACATTAGTCCTGCACAAAAATGATCATTGGACATAATTAAGCAGCGATGTGCACCGGCTGTGGACATTTAAAGACAATCCTTCCAACTGTCTTTTCTCCCCAACAAGCCCTGCTCACTCAAGTGTTCAGGTACTCAGTTACATTCAACACAGACTAATTCACTTATCCTCAACAAGTGGGCTATTGATTTTTGCCTCTTTACAGAACAGCTTGGGGCTTTCTGAACGACAATAGCGTCTCCTATTCAAAAAAAATCCTGCCGTTCTGGGGAAATGCCCTTTCACTCCGCATGGCCAGGCGCACTACACGTTTGCCTGGACTTGTTCCCATATCCACCTCGGAGTCACGAATTCTCATGGTTCCCTTTCACCTTGGTCCAGCAGAACCTGGCACATGTCTTGCCTTTTTAAGCTGGGAGGTCAACAGGATCTGCTTTTGTTCAGTACAGGCTCCTATGAAGGGCACAAGAAATTCCCCGACATAGCAGGACAAGGCATTGCACCCTCATTTTGTGTGTCTGTCTTTTGTGGTAATTGACTGGTGAAAAACACATAGCCTCACATTCAGGTTTTCCAAAAGGCAAAAAAGAGTAAATCCCAAGTAACTATCTATGTGCCATTTTCATATTTATGGTGAATACCATCCTTTACATAAAAATAAAGAAAAAAAATTGGTAAAAAATTTGACACAAAACTTTAAATGCACCAAACTGTTTACTTGAATTAAAAAAGAGGAGACTACAAAAAAAGCCAATTTTGGTTGAAAAGAATGATCTGTTTTTAATGCTAATGATGTCACATTTGAATAACAGCCCAGTGGTAAATTGTGAATTCCTTAAACAACCCATGATGACTGGTTGTGGACTATTACTTTTATAGCCATAAATTCTAAATGTAAAGTGAACAATGTCCTTGTTTTTTTTTTTTTTGGTGGGGGAGGGGTTAAATACCCCTCCAAATAGACTGCGTCTCCGAACTAGAATATATTTAGACAAAAGGGCATTTGAGTAGCTGCAGTAGGAAGAAAGAAAGATGCCCATCCAATTCAGATGCTGAGTCTATTACAAAAGTTCCTGTTTCAGCTTCATCCTCCACTCGGAGGCATCTGAACTGGCATGTGGGTTAGGGGATGGAATATGGGTGCTGGAAGAAGACGCACGCACGCACGCACGCACGCACACACACACACACACACACACACACACACACTCCACCGGAAGGAGCGTTCAATTTAACCAATGAGTGCCTCAACCCTGTTGCATCAGGACCTCTTCCTGTGTCTTTGATGATGAGCAAAGATAGTTGCTTATGTGCATCAGTTGTAAACACTCAAGAATGCTGCGAAGGACAGAACTGGGCCTCCAAGCACAAGTGGCTGGAGTTGTAATTCTGGATAGTACTGAGTCTCTAAATAATGAAATTTAAAATTTGGGGTTCTTAATGAGGTTGCTCTAAAAAGGATGGGCATCGGATTTTGAAACTCCAGCAGTTTCGAGGAGTCGGGTAGCACAATGGCAATAGAAAACTGGCTATCCCTTTTTTTACAAGGACCAAGGGAAAGGGGGGAAAAAAAGGCTGCCTGGAGTGGCCTTGCCTCCCCTTGGCCGAGGATGGAAAAGCAAGGACACCCTTGACAAGAGCTCTGCCTTTGTGTTCTGCTCCTGGAGAATTTTTTCTTCTTCTTCTTCTTAGGGCTAAGAAGTCAAATCACCAAGTACTGATTACTTACAGCCTGTGCGAGGACAGCACACCTTGAGGGAGACAGAGGAAGCAGGAGTCTGGAGAGACAGGGCTAACATTTACAAAAATAGTTGGGGGGGAAGGATGGAGTATCAGGTGTCATCAAGTGGCAAGATTAGAGGATACAGATACCTCAGCCATTCCTAGACTTTTAGAGTTAAGTTCTAGTAAAATTAAAAGGGGGAAAAAAAAAAAAGAAAGAAAGAAAAAAGGGACTGCTGATGTAAACTTCTCAACTTTTCATTTTGCCAGTTAAAGACGTTAAAAAGAAAACAGAGAAAGTCCATAAAAAAGGGGGGAAAAGAAAGGAAAAAAAAAGGAAGGAAAAAGTAACTTCCATTTTCTGTCATCTTTTTCTAAAGAAAAAGACACTTTACATTAAAAAAAGGGTGGGTGAAAGATACAATTCTAAAATAAATGACAGTTTAAAAAACAGATACGATAGGCTTCTGAGAAATTCATTTTGTCTATATTTTTCTCTCTTCCAAACAGCCTGGTGAGAATTTTGTCACAGATGGGCTTCAGGGAGCTGACAGATGATGACTGTCTTCCGCTCATCCTTGTACCATATCTCGGCACCAGCCTGGCACACACGAGCTCCATGAATATTTGCTGAATAAACGAGGGGTCGTATTTATAAATGAACATCTGCTAAGGAAAGCATTCACGCGGGTGGGGAGACAGGGGTAAAAGGACAGTGCGGCCGACCACGAAATGTGTCGGCCCGGTGGGGAAGATAAGGAAAGGCATCCCCAGGAGTTAGAACAGCTGGAGCCCATGGGAGGCTGGTATGTTGGGACCACACAGCTGCTGAAGAGCTCCTCAATGGTGGTCAGCATATTCCAAACGCAGGTTCTCAATTCTGAGGTTGTCCCCGGAGATTCAGAGAGAAGAGTGGTCACTTGGTATCTCCGTCTCAACCCCGTTAGGTCCAAGCAGTTAAGCAACAAAGTGGTGTTAAGAGAAAAAATTCATGACACTCTTTAAGAACAGTAAGGCAGACTTAGTTCAGAGGGACGACCTCATCTGTGTGGGGACTGCTGCAATGTGGTTTTGTAGCAGGAAAGAGACACTGGACTCAACAGCGAATACAATAAGGCAAAATGAGGATTTCAGGATTTCGTGGTTCAGGAGCAAGGCAGGGGTGGTGCCAAGGGTCAGTGGAAAACTACTAAGAGAGCAGGGCAATTCTTACTAATTCTTGACCTCACAGGATTCCTGCTGGAGGCAGGCCAAGGGTGATCAGATAGTGTCTGGGGGACGGGCTGGGAGTGGGGTTGAGGAAGACGATCAGATATTGAGCTTGAGCGTGGGGGATTCTTGCTAAAATGGAGCTATGCCAAGAAAGGACACGGAAGACAAGGCCTAGTTGGGAAGAGGATTCCAAGGAGCCTGACTGAGGCTTGGTCAAGTAGAGGCCCTTTGTCAGTGATCTCTTTCAACTTCATCTCAGAAGTTCTGTTTGTGTGTTTGTTTTAATGCATATGGTTTCCTGTGCTCACTCACCGGGCACTATTTCCTGACCATCACAGTGGGATCTCTGTGATGCAGGTGAGGCTGGGAAGAAGGCAGGCCTTGGGGTCAGAGAGGCCTGAGCAGTGACTTAAACTCCGAGCTTCAGAAGCCTCATCTGTGTGACGCAAATAACATGGCTCGGAGAAGACAATGGACATAAAACGCGCAGCATGAAGCCTGGTCCTGGAGGGGGACGTGATGTATAGCAACTGAAAAAGGAAAAAGAAAAACCCTCATTCCATTTGTTGCTCCACCTCAACTGCATTCGGCATCTCCAAAAATGTGCTGGAGGCTGGAGAGGCAAAGAGTATTAAGTCTGGATGAATTCAAGAACACAGGAAGGTTCTAATCATGGAGATGGGGAAAGGAATGAAGATGAATCCCGCAGTGACAAGTGGAAAATATTACAGACCAGAGAGCAGAGATTCGGGCCCCAGGATTAACACCCACCGCGCCACGTGACTTGTGGGAAAGCGCTCAGCCTCTCTCAACCTCAGTCTTCACATCCGTGAAATGGAGGTAACAACAGTATCTACCCCTAATGGGCTTGAAAGAGGATCCTACAAGAGAAACCATGTAAACCACTTTTTGCAGTGCCCAGCATAAAGTGTTCATTAAAACAGAACAAAACAAAACAAAAACTATGCTTTGTCATTATTATCACTATCACGACGATGATCAGAACAGAATTCTGCTTCAGAAATGTGGCAGGAAGGATATGGCCGCTTCAGAGCTCATTTTATCTTTTGCGTGCAAGAGAGTGATACCATTAGCACGATGCCTTCCGCTGTGGAACCAGGAAGATCTAACCGGAAGGAAACTTGAGGGTAAAATATGAATGGGAAAATACTAAGGAAACAGGTAACTCCAACAGTCCTCTAAGCTCTGACAAAAGAGTGATTCTGTTAGTGTGATTAGTTCAAAACAGTGTATTAAGCCCAATGGAATCATTTTAAAATAAGACTCTAATTTCAGAAACCTAAGGAAGTCTGCATTTTAATAAGATATTTCATTGTATCCCAAATACAAAACCATTGTTTGCCTGACTCTATAATTTATTGTTAGACAGACACTGCGCTATTACTATAGCAAAATGAAACATGCAATGATTCCGCTAATAAAACAATTGGATCATAAGGCAAAGCACAGCTCGGCGGTTTGCACAGAGTGGAATACCCCTGGGTAGAGATCTGCATAGTCTAATAGTCCCAGTTGAAATTTCACCTTTCTCTACTCTTCCGTGGAGAAAATCATTGAAATAGCCTGCTAACAATACCATTACTGTCTCCCTAACTTAATCCTTTGTTCCTTCCAAAGAAAAGACCGCCGCTGATTATGAATATTCCACTCCACAATTTCCATCAATTAATATACTACCGTGTTCTTATTATGGTATTAAAAGCTTCTTGATTTACATTAGAAAGTATGTATTTTACACCACGGGTAAAGCTATTTCTTCCCCTTTAACGGAAAGTGCTTATATAAAAAGAACTTACAATTTGGAAAATGGATGAGGGGGGTGTGGATAATTGTTTGAAATAATACATTCTATTCTTCTTCCTGGTTTTTCTCCTCTCTGCTGGGGAATTCCTATTCCCTGGTCAAGGAAGGCAGGACAGCTCTCCTTGATCACCTTTGTCCTTTAACCTTCTACCTGAGAAGAGACATGCTAAGCTGAGCTGGTGCTGCTTCCTGGGGGCTGCTTCCATCTGTCCATGGAAAGCAGAGTTTATAACTCACCTTTCACAAAAACCCAAAGAGTCAATGAGAGGTCCAGGCTCTTCCGGAGGAATAAAATTAAGCAGGTAGCAAAGAAGAAAGGGATCTTGGTGATAGAGAAAGAGTTCTGTTTGAGTCTAGAGAGAGGACAACTTGGATCTGCCTCTCCATCCTCACTATACAGGGAACCAATTGACCCTGGCTCCCCCATCCCTGGAGTCCCGGGCACCTTATGTGTAGAAGCAAGGTTTTCATGTCCAATCCCCAAATACTCTGGAAACCCAATGAGGGTGCATGTAGGCAATGCTTCTCATTGCGGATGGGTGCTAGAGGCCCTGGAAGGAAAGGTAGTGCTCTGCCCTCTTCCCAAACGTGTCCAAAGCCACAGATGTCCCTGCAAGGACTGAGATGGCCATGGGGGTTGGCTTGCAGGCTCCTCCCAGCCACCTTGGGAAGAGGTGTCTAGACCCAAATCATCCCTATGATGATCGCTGAATCCGTTCTAGACCACTGGTTCGGAGAACTGAATGCTATCAAGGTGGTTGTTCAGACAAGTCGAGTTCTAGAACTCTCTCCATGGCCTGTGTTCAGAGCTCATGTTTGTAATGCCCCATCGTCCTGTTGTAATTTTAGGGTGTTTTCATCAGCCACAGCCAGGTTTACCAACGAACCTGTAAGATTCTAGCCTCAGAGCTGCCACTAGCTACTTCGCCTCTCTGGATGTCGCGCCACAAAACAAGGAGGTTGGCTCTGACAGGAAGTCACATCTGGCATCCTGCACCCAGTGTCCATTCCTCAGGCACAGAGGACTAACCCATGCATGGAGGGTTAAAAAAAAAAAAAAAAAGGCAAACTGGTTACCAACATTAAAAAATGGGGAGACTCCGTGTAAAAACCCCGAGTCCCCGTTTCTCTTTAAAAACCACCTCAGCAACACAGGGCTAAAGCCTGTTACTCTTATATTCGAGTCTCCACTTGGCCCCTTTCTCTTATCCACATGAACCTACAGGGGAACCGCACAGCACCTCTGAGTCCTAAAAATGCTACAGTTCAGACACTGTCATGTAGACAGCAGCTGTCCTTTTCTAAGACATACCCATCCCAGAGCATGTCTGCAAGACCCAGAGAGTGGGTCACCTTATAAAGACTCTCTTCAGCATCCCTGGGTCAGGTGGGGCAACACTTCTGCCCACCCCCCCACGGCCTGCACACTCCACTTGCCAAACCTAAGGTGTCCGGGGATGCGCCCTGGCACACCTAGTTCTCCAAGTGCTGCTCCGAGACGGGATGAAATGATGATTGACAGTGTTGGGTTTTGCTGTATTTCTCATAAAACTGTGTCAGTAATGATTAAATGGCAAGGACTCAAAAAGAGATGGAGGTACTCCCCCCTCCTGAAGCTGTGTCTACACATGACCAGAGCTGTCCATGGGGCCAGCTTAGTCAAAAACACCAGTCACAGGGGCTCTGTGATTGAACTGACAGGCTGATTCCCCCAGCCATGGAAGGCAGAAGGCAGCCTTGGGCTATGGCTGGGGGCAGGGCAGCCGGCCCTTTGGTTTCTTTCCCATTTAAAGCACTTTGCAGAGTCTCCTGCTCAAGGTAGAGATTCAGTTCAATGTCTGTGGATTGATTGATTAATTTAAAGCCCCTGAGAGATCCCGTAGGTTCACAGATAAAGCTAGACCGAGCTGAAAATTTTCCTGTCTTCCTCAAAAGGAAAATGTTCAAGAAGCAGCTCCCTAATTGGAGATGATTTACATTTCTGTCTTGATGTCAGACCTGGAGGAGTGGATGAGAGCCTCCATCAGCAACCACGGTCCAGTCCCAGCAGCTACAGGGTCCAGGTTCTTGCCTGACATGTTCGAAACATAGGCCTGCTTCCGTAGCCACAAAATGGGGTTTGGTTTAGATGTAGCGGGCTAAATAAGTTTTGGCCTCGATGCTCTCTCTAAGCAAGTCACTGGAACTCCCCGTGCCTTAGTTTCCCCAATGAGAAATGGGGATTTGAGTGAACTACTGATGTCAAGGGCTAAGCACAACGTCAGGCACAGAACAGATGCTTGCCCAAAGGTACCTTTCTTATGAAGGAAATGGTGACCACATCAGTTACGAGCTCACCAAAGAGAAGCTAAGACTCCAGGGGCCACTCAAACTCAGATGAAAGTGCCCCCAGTGCCCTTTTGGGGTGCTTCACAGCCACTCGGATATTCATGCCTTTTGCATTTTAGTGGAGAGGTGCCGGTGCCCTGCATCATCTAGCACGGTCATTCCGAAAGATTTCCTTTCAAAATGTGTGCTGCCAATCGCCATGAAACACACCAAACCAGGAGACATTCTGGGGTCTCGTACAGTATCTACTCAAAAGCTAGCCTGGTTAAGGCATCCTCAAAATCTCTCCCCCAATGAAGATCTCTCACTCTGGAGAGAGATCTCTAGCAACTTACTGAATTGTATCAGAGCAAAATGACCAAAACGCACAGGGGTTGGGGAGGGACAGGGGGTGGGATGTGAAGTTAATAACACCTTATAAATTCAATTTGCATTCCCCTCTCGATTTTAAGCCAATCTACATGGGTTTTCCAAAATAAGCAGTCATTTGAAATCCTCCCACGTGATAGACGGGCTTACACATTTTAAAACTTCGTCCCTTTAACAAACCAAACCACACAATGTGGTTTTAACTGGTTCTAGAATATTCTGATAGTGAAATATTTTCTGTTTCTGGGCCAGAACTGGTCATTTCTTCTTGAGAATATGATGTTTGAAAATCAGTTCCTCCTATTATAGATTTCTCCCTCAGCTTGTAGAAAATCCATGATTCCCTAAACATTGGTCTTTGAAAGCACATTGACTAAAATCTTCATGCTTAATTCATGAAGCGCAGTCTGGAGATTAGCGGAGCTGGACATAGACCAGGAATACTTTATCATATTCTAATAAGCAGAGGCTGAAAATTGCATTTCTAAAGCTACAGTATTAAAGGGCATACCGCAAAACATGACCCAAACATAACTCAGTAGTTTTACAGTGTCTGAAAAGGCTTTGATATGATAAAGTATGCTGACGAGAGGAATAAACACAGCTAGAAATTTCTGAATTTAAAAAGGTAAAGGAGGGGCTTGACAAACATTCACTATATTCGTGGAAAAATATATATTATAAACTCATATACTGTGATTCCTATTAAACACGTATTGACTATAGAGTCATGCTATGGAAGATCACTAGAGCACCAAAATTTAGAGGTTTGGAAAGCACAAAAGCATGAGAAATGAAAGAAAATAAATAAAGCAAGCCTAATGAGGTTAATTTAAAGGTTTCCAGGAAAATCTAAGTGCTGGCTTTTCAACCTTTCTTAAAACAGGTCACCAGTGCTGTTTCTGAAAGCAGAAAGAAGCGATGCAGAAGGGAGGTGGGAGATGGCACAAATGCTTCATGGTAAATCAGGGACAATGCTCTGAAAATGGTGCAGGATAAAAGCCCTCCCTTGTGCAGGCAAAACTTGTCTGCAAAATGATGGCGATATGTACAAAGCAACCATAGACTCCAAAGTAGAAATCAGCAGTGCTTACGGCACCGAGTGCGGTGCCTGGCACACAGCAGGCACTAAGAACTGACTGACTTGACTGGTTGATTGGTATGTGAGGGAGAAAGAAAGCAATGGCAACAGACCCTGTGCATGCCACAAGAGTTCAAGGCGACTCCTGGATCTGCTCTACTGAGCGCTCACTAAGCTGTTTTCTCCTTAGAAAGTCAGGCACTTATTAAAACAAATGAAGCGCTAGGTCAGGAGCAGTTTTCACAAAGTAGCTTCTGGACTCGAAGCACCCGGACCCACAGGAAGCTCCAGAATTTCTATGCAGGAGAAGGGAGAAGGGCACAATTGGATCAGAAAAAGAGGAGGTGCTGGACCCAAAGGATTTGTCTTTAAATTGCATCTCCACAGCTAGCACGTGGGTATTACTTAAATTGCACGCTTATTTGGCGGGGGTGCTTTGGAGATTTGGCTGATGTGAGGTGTGTGACCCCAACCCCTCAAAGCCAGCCCTCATCACTGCGGAGATCAGAGAGAAAAGATCAGAGTGGCCGAAACCCTGCTGACTTTTGTCATTTTCTTTTTACAGGTGGGCATTCACAAGGCTCCCTTCACGCACTTCATGAAGCAGGGCTTATCCTCACACTTTCGACCAGGTCCTGTTTACCTCCCAACCAAACCTCACTGCTGGCCTCCAATGGCACGGTGCATGCTTTCCCCCCAGATGGGCCCTGACATCAGTCACCTTGGAGTGCACATGACAGCACATCCACTGGTCTGGCTCTCTTCCTCTTCAGCTGCCTGGCTCTGCTCACCCCTCAGGTCCCTGTTGGCTTCATTCCTGGAAGCCACCTTAGCACCCCCGATGTGCCTGCCCCAGGCTGGACTAGCTAGTCTTGCTGCAGGTTTCCAGAAGGCCCCATGTCTTCCTCACCATAAGCCCACTGACACCATAATTACTGCACACCTCCCCCAGCAGAACATCAGCTCTTGAAGGGCATCTTGACAGGCACCCCACCGTCTCCCCAGGCCAAGCAGAGAGCCTGGCAAGGTCTCAAAATATACTGATTGCATGAGACAAATGAACAAATGACGGCAGTGAGTCCCAAATACCCAACCCTACCGGGAGACTGCAGACATCATCCTTTGTTTTACTGCACTTTCAAAAAGATAAATAAATAAATAAAGCCTATTGTGTCTAGTACGTGTGTATGTCAGGTATCATTATAGAAAACTGAAGAAGAAAAATGAGAAGAAGAAAGAATGAAAAACTAACCAAATTCCCACCAAGTAGTCTTTTCTCCCTTTGAGTATACATTTTACCCCCTTGGAACACGAAGGTTCTTTCCTACTCTACTGAGTTCAGATTTCTGACAGGAGCTACTGATGAGCCACTCCAACGCCATTCTGAGTACAGGTCACACATCAAGGCATCCTCACTGGCTGACCAAGAGGCAGGGAGCCCTACCTGCTCCATCTTGAGTACATCATTTACCTCTGGCAGGTCATGGGGCCAGGGGACAGAGACCAAGGACCACTGTGGAGAGATTTAGCCTTGCACGCAGCCCCTGGCAGTCATGACTATGTATGTTTGTCGCAAAGACATGGCATGGCCTTGAACAATGCATGGTCCCAACCAAAACTGTACATCATGTGATGGAGGGAGAGGGGAGTCGTGCAGGTGCCAACTGTGGGGATTAAAAGAAAGAGAAGACTCTCAGATGTGAGCCAGGAGCAACGGACCATGGTTCCAGTCTCAGGAAAGAGGAAAGGAAGCATTTCTAGTTGTTGCTGTCCTTGCGGCTTCCTTTGTCCCACCCCTGCTGGACATTCTGTTGGGAGGAAGATGCCGAAGTCTAAGCCTATGTCTTCAGCAGCTGTAGGCAATGATGTATGGATGGCTCTCCCCATTCTCAGTGGCTGCTTTTGCAAGGACTGCAATGTCTTCTGATACAACAACCACTGCTGGAGCAGCCCCATGTGCACCGCTGCCTCTAGCCAGGGCCCTGAGCCCCACCCCACCCCAACAAAGTGCTCTTTCCCCAAACAACTCTGGGTCTCTGGGCCAGCTCCCTTTTCCAGGGAGCAAGAATGAAACTTCCAAGAGTTAGGATGGGGTTATTGCAACAGGAAACAACTATTTCCCAGAGACATCAGCTCTTCTTATTCCCTTAATTATACTTCTTTACTTGCAGTATGCATCAGCTACTATTTAAATAAACAATGAGGGGTTTCAAACAGAGAAACTATGAAAATGAAATTGCTTTAATTTATATCCCAAGGGGCTGAGGCTGTAGAGTTTTCTGAATGCCAAGTAAATAAATAAAAACTTAAGTAAGTGTCAAGTTGGAGGTGGCCTCTGAGTTGTAAAATGGGACAGAGGAGGCAAGTGTGGCCCAGGACAACTTCTAGGTTCTAAGCTCCCTGTGTGATGGCCCAGGTTCCTTTCTGTACTCTCTGGAATACAGAACTGCACCAGAAATATCAGCCACTTCTGGAAGGGAGGTGGGAATGACATGGTTTATGTGATCCAGAAATGATGAGTCAGGACAAACCTAGGAGTGAGACCGCCCTTATGGGTTTTGGACCGTGGCAGGGTAGGCAGGGTAACCTGTGTTCCAGCAGGCATGAACAAGCCAAAAATCAACAAGACAACGCTGGGGTCCATCTTCAGCCCTCTTTGTCAAGAGTCCGGGAACATGAAGAGAGGTATTGCCGAAACAAATACAAGAGTATGAGCTGATTTGAGTTCTGCTACTATGGAAGATTGCTGAAAATAGAGGAGTCCAGGGAAATCTCCAGGATTGACTTTGCAATGCTGCATGGGGCGATATGAACTGATATATGCATATAGGCACATGGGTTTGCTTCCTATATGGGGTTAAAAAGGTCCCGAGGATCCTAGGAGATGAGGACAGGTTACAGGATAGGCATTAATAAGGCAGGGGAAAGAGAAGTTGGGAAGAGGCTTTATAATGCCCTTGCTGGGGACTTTCTAAACCTCTTTGTTGTTGTTGTTGTTGTTGTTGTTGTTGTTGCAACAGGCAGGCTCCTGGGATGCTGCCAAGGAGCAGGGTCACTGGGTTTGCAGTGTGGGGTGAAGGCATGCAAAAGTCTTCCTTGCCAGGTGTAACAGAAAAGTCCGAGGAAGGACTTGGGAGAGTCCAGGTTTTATGTGTGCTCAGTCCTTAATCGGGACTGAGAGAGGGCAACCGTGACTGGCCAGATCTGGGTCATGTGCTCTTCTTTGTGCTTGGGGGGTCACAGTGGCTATTTTAAGATCAACGGCCCCATGTCCACCAGGAAGAGTGAGCTAGGTGTTTCCCAAAGGAAAATAGGGCAGTGTGAGTAGCTCACATGTGATGGGAAAAAAATACTGGGCAGACACAACTTCAGTTACAACAATAAAAAACTCAAGATAAAGCCCCATGATCTTTGAAAGAACCAGGATACGGTACAAGGGAGAAAGTTAGGATGGGGCAGGGCCGCCTAGTGCCTTAGCACACAGGGGCTGCCAAAACACAACACCACAGCCCGAGGAGCTGATAAACGACAGAAACATACTTTATCTCACAGTTCTGGAGGGTGAGAAGTGCCAAATCAAGGTATCGGCAGATCCAGTGTCTGGGGAGTTGCATACTTTCTGGTTTTTGCTGTGTCTTCACAGGATGGAAGGAGCCAGAGAGCTTTGTGGGGTCTCTTTCATAAGAGAAGGCTCCACACTCATGATCTAACCACCTCCCATCAGCCCCACCTCCTATGCGATCACACTGGAGATTAGGTTTCAACCCATGGATTTTAGGTAGGCACCAGGATTCAGTCTACAGCACCTGGTGGGGTAGAAGCTGCTGGTGTGTCTCAAATATTTATGTCCCCTTCTGCCTTGGCTCCAGAGCTTCTCCATCTCCCCAGGCCCACTGGAGCCAGGACTGAAGGCTGCATTTCCCACGCCCCCTTGCAGCTGTCTGTTTAGCCGAGTGACTACCTCCTGGCCACTGAGAAGCAAGCAGAGGCGTCTGCTGGGGCTCTCAGAGGGCTCCTTGAAAGGGAGAAAGTCTCCATTCCACCTTTTCTCCATCATGCTGCCTGGTCCTTCTGGACCAGGGGGTCATGGTGAAGATGGAGGCAGCGCTGCAAAGCAGAGAGGAGGAGCCTGGGTCCCCAGTGATGGTGTGGAGTGGCTACACCAGTGCTGGAGTATTCATTTCTGGTTTTCCTTTGCATGAAAGAATTTACCAGTCTGGTTGGGTCCTTGTTACCAGCAGCCAAATGGGGTTCCTAACTCACATGGCTGGGCTCCAATCCAGGCCCGCCATGATTCTCCAGGCCCGGTTTCCCAGCACTTGCTGGCGGCTGACAAGAGCTCTACGGTTGCCTCTTCTTCCTACTCCTCCTGCTCCTGCCAACAGAGTCTCTGAGAATCCAGGTGCTGGAGAGAATGCCCTGTCCTAACTAAGCAAATGTTTCCATTCTTACCGCATTTATAATCTCCCTGCATGCCTATATCCTTATGGCTCCCATTTAACTTAGAAACTCTCAAGAAACTATATTTAGTACAATATCATTAAGTGACTGCTTCACTGTATATTTGATATCATGCAGTCCTTCCCCAAATACCAGCTATCTACACAACATATATATTTTCTATTTGGCGAATTAGAATCTGACCTTTAACCAGTGATACGGTCAAAAAAAAAAAAAAAAAAGAACAAAAATAACACATCTATTTTGCAAGAAGCTTCCTTGTCTTCCAGATTTTTTCACAGGCCATGATGTGCTTTATGTTCACATATGTACGTCATATATTGTAATACGAAATGGATATTGACTGCAGCTGAGGTGAATATCCACATGTATTGACCTCAGAGGTAAATATTGACTGAGACAAAGGTAAAATCGATGCTTACCTTGAGGGATAATAAATCTGGATATCTATTGAAATAAGAAGTCAATAGGCACATTGTTACAAACACTCGTGGTTATAGTAGCTTGAGCACATTTGTACAGTGAGTGGTTGCAGACTGTTTTCTGGAAAATCAGGGGCAGTGGTAGGAGTTCGCAAAGGCTGCACTGACAGACTTTTCAACAGCTAGCACCACGCCAGGTAAATAATCCCACCTGGGCTGTCAAAGGAAATAGTCCAGCCTTCATCTTCAGGAAGCAGTTACTGAATTAGGCATTTACGTTGGTAATTTCAGTGTGTCTTCCCCATAGGAGAAAAGACTGCCATGGTTATTCCCATTTTACAGCATGGTAAACTGAGGCTCAGAGAACTAGAGAAACTCATCTGAGATCACAGAGATGATAAACGGTGATGCCCTGAATTCAAAAACAACCGCCTAGTGTTGAGTTGGGTATTTTTCTGCCACATCACAGTCTCTTGATAAGAACTATGGAATGCGGACTCAAGGTGGAAGAAATAAGTGTCAGAGAAGGGTGAATGCAAAGATTGGAGGGGGTGAGAAAAGATCTCTTTGCTGTAGAAGGGTCTTACAACTTCTTTGCTATAGTGGCCAAGACATCTCTATGAACCCACTTCCCACTACTGTTGTCAATCATCATCACTATTATAGCTACATTTTGGTGAGTTGTGACCCTGCACCAGGTACTATATGAAGTGTCTCATTTTGATGAACTCTCATATCCCTATAAGGTCATGTAGCAGATACTTGGTTATCTATCCAGTATCCATTCCCCATGTCCCCCTTGATGACCAAGCCCCCTCCACCACATAACTACAACTGGGCTGAGAATCTTCAGTGGCTTTAAGCTCCCAATCAGGGCAGGTCCAAAGGCTTTACTAGGGACTGTCTAGATATAGGTGTTTTATAAAATTCTGGCCAATGAGGTGTCAGCAGTAAGGCTGTTGAGGGACTCTGGGGGAAAATTCCCTTGTTCATGAGAGATACACCCAAGAAGAGAAGGTACCTTTGTCCTCCAACACTATGCTCTTTGGTTATGATGTCTGGAATTGCTGAAACCGTATTGAAAATGTGAGGGGGACTCTAACTAGGGAAATGCTGATAAAGAACCTCAGGGCAGTGGAGGCAGATCATGGTGTGTCACCATTATGACCATCCTGCTTCTGGACTTCAGATTAGGTGTGGTAACACATTTTAATACTATTGAAATCACTGCAAGTTGAGTTTCCCGCGATCTGCAGCCCAAAGCGTCTCAACTGATACAAGTAGGGGCCATCTTATCCCCTTTTATACACAGAGAAACTTGAGCTTAGGGATGTTGAGTGTAACATGCAGCCAACTAGGACCGTCTAAGTCAGTCTTGAGTTCTTAACCGCTCCTCTGCAACCACTCCCATATGAGGTGTATAGCATGATCTAATGGAAATCAGGTCCTGCAAAAGAAACCCACTAGAACTGGCATCAAGCCCCTTGCAACTCCTTTATGTATGCACTGTATGAGATGAAATCTCTCAATACTTAACTGAGTTACAAGACATTTCTCTCTGTCCTAACATATAATTTGCAGGAGAATGTGGTTTCCTCAACACCTTACCACTGCAATTTACCACATGGCTTCTGCTCAACAAATACACTGTATGCTTTCAATGCTCCCTGTCCAACCTCCTCCTTGCCCTCCTTCCTCCCTCCCCAACCTCCTCCTTGCCCTCCTTCCTCCCTCCCAACCTCCTCCTTGCCGTCCTTCCTCCCTCCCCAACCTCCTCCTTGCCCTCCTTCCTCCCCGTCCCACCTCCTCCTTGCCCTCCTTCCTCCCTCCCAACCTCCTCCTTGCCGTCCTTCCTCCCTCCCCAACCTCCTCCTTGCCGTCCTTCCTCCCTCCGCAACCTCCTCCTTGCCGTCCTTCCTCCCTCCCCAACCTCCTCCTTGCCGTCCTTCCTCCCTCCGCAACCTCCTCCTTGCCGTCCTTCCTCCCTCCCCAACCTCCTCCTTGCCCTCCTTCCTCCCTCCCCAACCTCCTCCTCGCCGTCCTTCCTCCCTCCCCAACCTCCTCCTTGCCGTCCTTCCTCCCTCCCAACCTCCTCCTTGCCCTCCTTCCTCCCTCCCCAACCTCCTCCTTGCCCTCCTTCCTCCCTCCCAACCTCCTCCTTGCCGTCCTTCCTCCCTCCCCAACCTCCTCCTTGCTGTCCTTCCTCCCTGTCCAACCTCCTCCTTGCCCTCCTTCCTCCCTCCCCAACCTCCTCCTTGCCGTCCTTCCTGCCTCCCAACCTCCTCCTTGCCCTCCTTCCTCCCTCCCCAACCTCCTCCTTGCCCTCCTTCCTCCCTCCCAACCTCCTCCTTGCCGTCCTTCCTCCCTCCCCAACCTCCTCCTTGCCGTCCTTCCTCCCTCCCCAACCTCCTCCTTGCCCTCCTTCCTCCCTCCCCAACCTCCTCCTTGCCCTCCTTCCTCCCTCCCAACCTCCTCCTTGCCCTCCTTCCTCCCTCCCAACCTCCTCCTTGCCCTCCTTCCTCCCTCCCCAACCTCCTCCTTGCCGTCCTTCCTCCCTCCCCAACCTCCTCCTTGCCCTCCTTCCTCCCTCCCCAACCTCCTCCTTGCCCTCCTTCCTCCCTCCCCTTCTACGAGGACAATTCCATTTATTCCTTAGTGAGCAGCAAAAATGATAGTAGACTTAGATGTTTCCTCCATCCTCTTGACCATCACCACCATACTGGATCTGCCTTCCATACCAGTAAAACACTTTGATGGACCTTTTATAAGAGGATCCAAACACACCAGATGCCTTCACTAGCCCTCAACATAGTGCCTAGTATCTACCAGGCATTGCTAGCTTTTTCTATATGCATTTTTCTTCATAAAGGCAGGTATCATTTCATTTTAGTTCTGTAATCCTAGGACCTATCAGAGTACCTGACACAGAAAAATCACAGAATTCACCAATAATCATAGACTTCAGTAGGGTAAAAGAGGTCATGTACAGTGAAGTTCTTTTGAAAAATTCCAGCAAATACCAACTTCTTATGGGAAGACCTCTTACCCTAGAGTCGTCTATCTTTTCTCATCTTCCAGCTAAGAAGCAACATCATGGTTAATGCCCTTATTTCTTATTCTTCATAAAGAAAAAAATAAAACAAGCCAGCAGACAGGTTATGAAACCGTTAAACTAGGGGCAGCCAAAAGAAAGTGAAGAGTCACACACTGTAAGTTCCATTTTTACCCTTACAGGTCTGTATTTTTATAGGAAATCAGGGCACTTTATCAACCAATTATTGGTTATCTTTATGTCATTACAAACCCATGCTAACCAGCTGCCTCTGCTGCAGCTTCTTTGCAGGGCCAGGGCCTGAGTGAGGAGACAGTGCCAGGAGGCACTGAAGAATCCAATCTGCTGAGGAGCCCAACAGAGCAAAAAGGCAAAGAAAGGAGGGGGGGTTTGTTCTATTTTGTTGAGCTGGTACATCCACCTTCTCCTGTCCTCAGACATCAGAGCTCCTGGTCCTCACGCCTCGTTTTGGAATTACCCCATCCTTCCCCACTGGTTCTCAGGCCTCTGGACTCAGACTGAAGACTGAATCATACCACAGTGTTTCCTGTTTCTCCAGCTCACAGAGGGCAGATCGTGGGACTTCTCAGCCTCCATAACCATGTGAGCCAATTCCTGCTCTATTTATCTGTCATCTATCTCTCCATCTATCTATATCTTATTGGTTGTTTCTCTGGAGAATCCTAATTCCACTGACTGGGTCAGAGGAAATAAATGTCTCAATATGGTGGCCATGGTCCCAGAGACAGGCATTGCAAAATGGCTACTAGACAGTACAGATGGGAGACAAAGGAGGGAGTTGTCATGTCTTCCTGATAAGGCCAAGGTTCTCCTCATCCTTCTCTTCTACCACCATTATCACCATTACCAGCCCCACAAGAAAACCTGTGCTTCCCTGCAGGGACCATTCCAGATTTCTCCCTTTATCTCCAGCATCTTGTCTGGTACCCAGAAGGGTGCTCAATCAGTTGATGTTAAATGAATAAAGTGGTAAAAGCATTAAGTGGCACCCAGGACATCTCAGCAGGCAGGAACACTGGACAGCGGCTCAGCAGACAGAATGACCTCAACCTTCTCTGTACCTCCATGTCCTCATCTAGAAAAAGCGAACTAACCAGTGCTGCAAGGGGCTTTGTTTATTCCAGGATTCTAGCGATGAGAACCTCTCTCCCGCTCATGACCTGCTTCGAGCAAGTTATGAGGCCACTTCCCAAATAAGCTTCAGGGTCTAAGAAAGGATGGATTTTGTTGCTGGGCAAGAGTTTCCTGAGAGCAAGGCTCACTGGAGTACAGAGTGGCTACATCCCATCCCTCAGGATGTCAACTAAGCATTTTACCAACGGCAGCCTCAGGAAATCAGGCTGTTAATTTAATGCAGTGGCCTGAATCTTCATTATCTGCACCCAAAACCCATGAGTCAGGTCTCCCTCCGGCCAAATGCCACAATCTGTTTGAGTATGGGGCTTCTGTCACGTGGACAGTATTTCAAAGGCTTCAGCAGGAGCAACTGAGCCACCAGGGAAAACCTGGCCACTTATCTGGCCGATACCTGCCCTCCCTGCACCCATGCCTGGCAGCCAGCAGCAACACAAGGGTCAGCTCCACGGAGAGGTGCAATCATGGCCACACAAGGAGCAGACACCCAATGCTGAATGTAACTGCATGGTCACAGGAGTATTTTATCTCATTACAACTGTAAGAGAAGAGGTGAAGTCCCTTGTAAACACTCTGATCCTTTCTAAAAGCAAGGCCTGCTTCATTTACATAACCACCAGTAAACACACCGAAAAAGGACGTCACTTAAGAGACTTAATATTGGGCGCCTGGGTGGCTCAGTTGGTTGGGCGACTGCCTTCGGCTTAGGTCATGATCCTGGAGACCCGGGATCGAGTCCCGCATCGGGCTCCCTGCTCAGCAGGAAGTTTGCTTCTCCCTCTGACTCTCTTCCCTCTCGTGCTCTCTGTCTCTCATTCTCTCTCTCTCGAATAAATAAAATCTTAAAAAAAAAAAAAAAAAAGAAATGCAATAGATTTAAAAAAAGAGACTTAATATTTCCTGGCAGCAATGAATTGGCATTCACTGGGCCACTCTGCATCTTTACCAGGAAGAAGTCTTGGCACAAGAATATAAAACAGTTCAAAACTGCATTGGCTAACCAGTAGACGTTTGTCTGCACCTCCTCAAAAACAAGACAACGGCTGTGATGAAGCACCTGTCTGTCTGGGGTTACTTAGCTCCTTTACTCCCCACACCAGTGCGTCAGAATGCCCCATGGGTTCAAGGCCAAAGAAAATGACATTTCTTCTGATCAACATCTCTGTTTACAGTAATCAGGGGAGGGCAGTGAGCTAGTCTCAGGATGCCAAGTGATCGCTTGTTTTCAGGATAATCAATAAGACGCTTATCTTGAAAGATTCATGCAAGTTTGGAATCCATTATGAATGGGATAATGATAAAAGTCTGACAGAGAGTTGCTGGGTATTTTTTTTTAATTCTTTATCAGAGAGTTATCCATTTCATTGGTTTCTTGAAATGTTATACAAATTTTAAAAAAGAATGCACACTATATTATGCCATCATCAAATAGCTAGATTTCCTCATGATTTAATAGGGATTTTCGAATTCAGATGCTATGGAATCTTCGGATAATACCTTTTAGGCTAAAAAAAGGGGGGCGGAGGGGCTCCCCATTGAGGGTATGAAGGGATACAATATTACGTATAATAAAAATGGCATGAATTTCAGAGTCACACACACCTGAGTCTGAAAGTGAGGCTCCACCAGTTATAGATAGATGACCTTGCTGGGCACATTACTGAACCTTTCAACACTGAAATTTCCCATGTCAAAGAGATGATATCAGCATCTCTATCCTAGGGACGTGGTAAAGATGAAATGAAATTACCACAGTCTCAAACATACAAAATGTTTGTTATTCCTAATGTTAAACATCTGACTTGGTCACCTTGAGCATTCTGAGACACTATTTTTTCATTTCCAAAGTGGGGATAAGGGGCGCCTGGGTGGCTCAGTCAGTTAAGTGTCTGCCTTTGGCTCAGGTCATGATCCCAAGGTCATGGGATCTAGCCCTGCATTGGGCTCCCTGTTCAGCGGGGAGCCTGCTTCTCCCTCTCCCCTTGCTCCTCCCCCCTGCTCATGTTCTTTTTCTGTCAAATAAATAAATAAAATCTTAAAAAAAAATTAAGTGGGAATAGTAAGTATGCTGCAGCATGGCTGGGGAATTAAATCAGATAGTGAGTAGAGTAGCATCTAATACTTAACTGACCCATGGTAGGTACTAAAAATGAAATAATCGTATGGGGGAAAACACACTGTTTTTCCTTTAACTTCACCCATAATATTTAGGACACCAGATGTGTGTGGTTTTTCCCACACTGACCAATTCTCTGACACCAGCTGAGTGTCCTACAATTCAATTCACTTCTAACATTAGGAAGAGTTATCGCACACCCCACGGCTAGAGCTCAGGACCACAAGACTGCTCCCACTTCAGATGCCAATCTCAAATTTGGGTCTCCAGGTTACCCAAAACTCCTGTCCAGACTTGGATACACATTGAAAGTTCCCACCACCTGCTCCTCAGGCTCCATAATTTACTACAGCAGCTCACCTGATCTAGGAAAACAGTTTACTTACTATTGCCGACTTACTCCAAAGGGTATTTTAAAGGTTATAAATGAACAGCAGATAAAGGGATTCGTAGAATCTGGTGTGGAAGGGTCCTGAGCACAGGAGCCTCTGTCCCTATGGAGTGGGGTGGGCCACCCTCCAGGCGCATGGATGTATTCACCAACCCATAAGCTCCCCGAACCCCATATTTCAGGGCTTTTTATGGACATTTTACTGTGTAGACATGATCGACTATTAACTAACTCACTTTTCCAAAAACCCTCTCTCCCTCCAGAGAATGGGAGGTGGGGGTGAAAGTTCCAAGACAGCTTGGTCATTCAGGTGACCAGCCCCAATCCAGGATCCCATTACCAGTTGCTTCATTAGAACAAAAGACACAACTATCACCCAGGAAATAGCAAGGGTTTGAGGAGCTCTGTGTCAGGTATCAGGGTCAGAGACCAAATATTAGCAGGAGCCAGAGGTAGAGACCAATATATGTATCTCTTATCATGTCACAATAGTATTTAACTAGAAAAACAAAATTAAAAGAGAACTAAGAAATCTACTCTTAACCTCTCCATTTTACAAATAAGGAAATTGAGGCTCAGAGAGCCTTATCTTGTCTCAGGTTACCTGGAGCAATTATTTCGTAGGTGGGCCTGGAACTGAATCTCTTGAGAGCAAGGAAAACCTGCAGCCTGGACGGGGGCACAGGGCAAGAGGCTGCAGAAGGTGAAGCATAATGCAGAGCCCAATGCAATCGACCACGCTCTATCATAACCAGAAATCTGCCTCTGTCTGGGGGGGAGAGACAGGGAGTGAAAAGAACCAGGCCTCTAGAGAGAAAGCCAAGCCTGAGCGAGGCAAAAAAAAAAAAAAAAGGAATGGTGGTGTGAAGTGATTTTGAAGAAGGTACTAGTGAGGCTAAGTCAAGGAGCTGTGGCAAGATCATCATGGCAAAGAGAAGGGAATCATACAGGAAACAGGGAGCCTCCTGGGAGCCCAGGACTCATGGCACTTAATGCCGAGTCCCCCTGGCCAGCAAAAGACTAGCTGGGAGCCCATCAGTGATCCAGCCTTGGGAAGGTGGTCAAGGGCTGCATGAGTGAGCCCCATAACTAAAAAGCTGGTCCCCAAAGAGACAGAGTGCTAAGGAATCCCCAAGTTCCTGTCTGGCAGCTGCAACAACGGTCTCCATTCAGCTTAGGGTCCTACCTCAGGGAGAACTGCTGCCACAAGGCCTGGCTTCCTCTTGGCCCTAAATAGATTAACACTTGGCCTGAGCTTGCAGATGACTTTTTATGGGCCACACCATTTAAGCTGTCCCTGTGGTCAGAAATAGGCCGGGGGTGGTCAGAGCCAAAACATTATAAATTCGATGCTATATTTAGTTCACACGGACATGGCTCAAGAATTTCTTTTCAGGCTCGGTTTTTGAGTGATGGATCCATAGCGGCCTTCGACTAGGCCTCAGCACAGTCCGGAAGTAGGCCACAGGGTTATCGCAGCCTTCTCCACCTTCACCACCGCGCCCTCAGGCACCTGCTTTGTGCTTGGACTGGGGCGGGAGGAAAACTCTCTCAAATAATGGAAAATTCTCTCAAAGTATTTCTTTTGAGGTATTGCTTACATGCACTGAAGGGCACAAACATTAAATACACAGCTTGATGAGCTTTTACATATGTCCACATGCATGGGATAGTATCACCAGATCAATATATGGACCACTTCCAGCATGCCGGAAGGCACCCTCCATCCCCTTTAAGAACACTGCCTCTTGGAGGTAACCACTCTTCCGACTTTTCTCGCATGGAGAAGTCTTGGCTGCTTTTGACCTTTCCATAAATGGAATCATAGTGTGTACCCTGGTTTCTTTCACTCAACTCTCAGCCTGACTCTCAGACTCCGTAATGTATATAAAAATAGCACCTCTGCTCACTTGTCTTCAGCATCCACTATGCGCTAGGGTCAGAGCAATCCTCCTGTTTAATTCTCACTGCAAACTTGGCTGATGGGAATTATTATTCCAGTTTTACTGATGAGGAAATTTAAGCATAGAGGGATTAAGTGACCCAGTACTGAGGCAAAATCCTGAGGCTAGAAATTAACATTTTGGGAACATGGATTCAAGAGTTTGGTGTCCAAAATCCATGTTCTTTCTTCTTGGCCGACTTGCTTTTAATTCTTGACTCCAGGATTGGAGTAAATCACATAAAGCCCTTCTTAACGTACCTGACACACTGTATGTGGTAATAAATATTAGCTATAGTGATGATAATGATCAAGGTGATAATGATAATTATATCGGGCCTTGTGTTAATGGTGGGGAAGCAGAAAGGAACAAGACAGACATGGTCCTAGGCCTCGTGGCTCTTACAGCCTGGTGTGGAAGACATACAATAAATGCATAAATAACTAGAATGATAACTTGTGATTATGAAGAGAAGGGATGGGTCCCTTTGGACCACAGTGAACAGTGAAGCTTAGGCAACGTGGCCACAATGGCATTTTTCTTCTCGAACTGTTGCAGAACGGGTAAGGCTCGGGACCTTCAGCAATGTCACAGAGCAGTTATTGAAGATGCCTAAAATATTCCCCCCCAATAGGTATGCAACACTAACCAGCTTTGCTCTGATAAAGCTCTTCACCTGAGAGGCTCAATTACATCTGCAGGTGGACACTTTGGAGAAAGCATTTAAAAGGCAGCTTCGCCCTTGGCTTTTGATTCTGCATGTCAAAAGCACTTAATTCAAAACCCTCAGGATTACCACCACCACATCAGGGCATCTGCTCCTGGGCCAGACCACCCACTGCCCGATGCTCTGACACTGAAGGCACTAGCATGATCATTACCTTATCATTGACTCAGCTGCAGCTTGGGAAGATGAACACGGGGTGCTGATATTTCTAGACCTCCTTTCAAGGAATGGCAGCCAAGTGCATTTCCCCACAAAACCTACAATCCATATTCCATTTTATGACCTGAGATTACACTTCAGAGAAAATGAAAACGACACTCCTCTTAATGGATTCACTATGACTCTGAATCCCTTTGATGATGTTGGGGTGGCGTCTCACCTTACACTCATTAGGGGCAAGATTCTAGAGTTGGTGCATAAAGCAAATCTGAATATTGTCAGAATTACTCTTGAAATGCCACAATTTCCTCTGGCTGCCTTTAAGAGGACTAAGAGAGCCAACTGTTGCTACAGCACAGGCATGGCCCCCTTCCTCTGGTTGAACCACCAGGTAAAACAACTGCCTGGGTTTACAGACCAGGTTATAATTAGAGAACACACAACTTTAAAGACTTCCCATTACAGGATGCTCCAACCCAAGAGGCTTAAAGGGACAAAGACTTCAAGAACAAAAGATTCCCAGCTTTTCTGAGTCCCCTACTCAGGGGGACAGAGAAAATCACTGTATGATGTAAATCCCTGTTCATCTAGCCTAAAGTTGACCTTGAGTAGGTTAAGTGTGTACTGGACAGCACCCTGCTTAAGCCTCTGCCATCTCGATGGCAATGTCCCCCTCTTCGTCATCTCCATATTCTCAGAGCTGGTAGAGCTCCAGTGCACAGTAGGTTCTTACTCAGCATCAGTGGAATGCCCACTTAGAACAGACCCATCAAATAAGGGCTTTCCAGGACATTTCTCAATTAGGAGCAGAAGGATCCCCAGGTGGAAGGAGTGGGGAGCCAGAGTTTGGCTCAACTGGATGAAGACATTTCCAATAACTATAGCTTTGCATAATGACAGGTTTACTATTACGCAAAGGTCATTAGTCATCTACTAGAAATGATGGAGCAGAGAGAACGTGTATCAGCTGAAGTTCTGAAGTTGGACTAACCCACAACCAATGGACTAATGACATCTTTGTGAAGTTGTCATGGTCAATAAATAATCAGAAACATAAAGATTAGATACAGTTTCTCATAAACCTACCCAATTTTTTTAAACTGTCCTTACACACTCAAGACAGTCTGACAAGCCAATCAACATCAGCTCATAGGAAGAATACAATTTTTAACAAAATAAATCTCAATATGCAAACAAACATTGATATTCTCTATTTGTAAGGGGTATGCTTGACACCACATTTTCACCTAGGTTAATATAATTAACATCTTTATCTACATCCAACGGTAACCTCGAATGACAAGTGTAACACAACCCAACAGCAACTGCTATTGAAAGTATAGATCTCACTTTATTTTTACTTTCACCTGACATAGTTTGGCTGTGTATTGACCACTTAGGAACATTCTTCTGGCCATAAACCCAATCAATAATTCACTCGTGCAGAACATATAACTGCACATTTTCTCCTCATACAACCCGTTGATAATGAGTGCCGATTACAGAATCGAGAAACCAAAGGTGTTCATGTGCCCTGCAATCCTTCTCAGAGGACTAACCTGAAAGTGATCCTTGCCTTGCCTACAAATGAAATATTTAAAACAATGTTTTGATGCCACGAGTTATACCTGACATATTTGTCGATTTTCACAGACGCTGGGAGTGATTAGATTTGGGGGTCAGTTACTTTAAGGTCACCTGGAGACCACACATTTTAATTTCAAATACAGGATGACAAACTTGATAAGCAAAACTTTATAAAATAAAAGGATATGAAATCAACTTACACTACTAGTTGGTATGGGGAAAACTTTTGTATTAAGTCCTGTCATCTGAAGGTAGGGGACCTGGTGTTACAAGAGATAATTTTCCTGACAAATAACCTTGATAAGTTAAGGCACCTAGAAAATGTACCGTTATAAAGGACTTCAAACCATGGGCAGCATTTATTCTCAGTGAGGAGGGGGCAGAGGCCAAAGAGACGCTGGTTCCTATCTCAAGGCATTTATTGGGAAGGAACATATTCTGAGGGGTTCACAATAAATCTAGAGAGATCATTACCATGAACGTGTGGGATGGCAAGACTAACAGGCGGGTGGCCACAACCACAAAGGGTTAAACTATAAAGACAATGAGACAGCCTAGAAGTGCTTTAAAACTCAATTAAAATAAAACCAGTTCCTGTTAGTTTTTCCAATCCAAATTTAAGACTCATTCTGTATTATCTATTCATATGAAAAAGGGTAAAGCAATTGAATTTTGAATTACGCTAAACCATTTTCTCAGCTATAGAAAACGCTGGCTTCCAGCCCAATGAATACAATAGCCACATGCTCAAGACCCTTAATTATCTAATTAATGTAGTGTCATTTTAGCAATTAGTTCAAATGACCATATGTAACTTTTTTCTTTATAAGATCAGAATAGTAAATACTTTTTAAATACTTGTCCTGACCATATCCTGTGCATTAAGGATATACAACAGCTATTAGAAACAGAAAATGGCCAAGAAAGCTTTTAAATAATTAAAAAAAAAATAAGCACAAAACCAACTGTAATATGGGCAGTAACTAATTTTCATATGATTAAACTCATCTAATAAGTTAACAGATATCCTTTCGACGTATGCTACACTAGACTCATGACCAGGAACGACCACCTGGGTTGGCAGGTATCATCATAGGAAATGACAAGGTATCTTTGGGGTGGTGTTATAAAGCTAACTTTGTAGAAAAGTGTGCTGATGCTAAAGAAATGATTTCTGTGCCATGTGTGTGGCCTTCCATTTGGCCATCTGTCTGTGACAGGGCCAGTGGCCACCACCTTGGCCATTTGTGAGGATTCCCTGTTTCTGATGGGCCAGCCAGGTTCTGAGAAGGTGCTGTTTATTTGGGACCAGAGAGCCAATCAGTGTATAACTGGTGATCAGCACCAAATGGAATTCTTTTTTGGCAAAGGAAACAGTAAGCATGACGCTTGCTTTTAAAGAGCTTGCCGCCTGCTGGGGAAGGCAAGTGCACACATACAGAATAGCAAACTTCTGGAAACCATTGTGCCTTAAACAGGGCATTATTTGGAGGAGTCCTTCATAAGCCCTGGGGTTTAAGTATCAAGAACTGAAGTCTATGGTTTGATATGAAATGGTAGTGCTTTCCTTGGGTTTCAGTGAGTCTTCAAGGCAATTTCAAGTAGAAGAGAAACATACATTTTTTTGAGCATTATTATGTTCCAGGTATCAATGTTTAAGGGATTTGAAGATATTATCATCTCATTCCATTGCTCGCAGCTACCTTGCAAGGTGGATGGTATTTGTTTTCTAAAGAGGCAGAAACTCAAATATTTCTCAGCCCCTTGCTCCATCTATAATGTGGTAGAAAGAGAGGATCTCCCAGACCACACTGACTCTCAAATTCTACATGACAAAGCTCAGGGGTTGCATGGCTGGCTTCCTTTTCTAAACTGGAATGCTACCTCCATATTCCCACCAAGGCACATCACTGCACCTGTCTTGAGGCCTTTCTCCCCAGCCAGACCCATCTTTTGCTCCTGCCTACTCCTCCTGGTTTATGTTCAATGAAGAGTAAATACCTACAACTGCTCTGAAGATCCCATGCTCTTCCCTTCCTCTAATCCTTCTGAGTCAGGGGCCCTTCCTTGCTTTGCCTGCTTGCTGAACTCTGCTCATCCTTCAACTTAGGGGAGATACCACCTCATCTTTGGAACCAGCTTTGCCTCCCTCTCCTATTTCTTATTCTATGTCCTCCATACCTGAAACATATTTCTGTCACACTCCGTTGCAATTTAAGTATGTATCTCCTTGACTAAGCTGTGAGTTTCTTATGAGTAAAGCAAAAACTGCCCTTTATCCCTAGTTCTTAATAAAGTAATATCCATAGAGCAGGAGCTTCACAATTACTGCTGAATCATTAAATGGATTTTTAACAGGTCCAAAAAATAGGAACAGAAAGAAAAACAGGACTGAGAATGGAAGAGCAAACATGGGGTGGCTGACAATATGAAAAAATGAAGGAAGGAAACTGAAATTATGAAGAAAGCAAAAAACAAAAACAAAATGCAGAAGAGGTATGATGCAACCTTATTATTGTTTTTCTTTTGTGGTGTAGGTTTCTCAAAAGCAAGACATGCCCTAAGTAATATTAACAATCAACAAAGCTATCACAGCATTACAAATGATATTCATTTATGGAGATTACCCTCATCATTAAACCTGTTCACAAACAAGCATTCTGCAACTGATAACACGTGTTCCAGGTGTCAGAGATGCAATTCTGGAAGCCACACAGAAAGCCAGGCTTTTCATTCATTTATAATATGGATGTACCATTATTGATCTTTTTCCAAATGACCCATAGCTGGAAATGAATTTCCTTTGCACTGTTCATAATAACTATACATCTATCTTTCTACCTATCTATCCATCTTATCTATATATTTGGATTTGGTGTATATATATACCATATCATTGAATGATAAAAGACCACTCCAAAGATATGAGATTACTTTTAATTGGCAAGAAGGTAAAAAGCATCAACCAGCTCAATTGTCCTATGTTAAGGTCAGATGGTAACTAGGACTTTCTGAAGCAGATGGTCGAAATGATGTGTACTCAACCACATTACAAAGTATCTAGATGAACAAAGGCCATATATGTTTTTCCTTTGAAACATGCACCCATGTGACAAATGTTCTTGTGAAAATATTAATTAGCAAGTCTTCATTGTTTGAAAGAACTGTGGCGGTGAGGGTACAATTGATAGACAGCAAAAACCATATTTGAATACATTCTGTCAAAGTAAAATCCCGAAACTGAATTACCAATGGCACAAGCCCAAACAAGGTCGCCTGTGCATGTGCTAAATTGAAAGTCATACCATTGACATTTCCTAGCAACAGATTCTTCACAAAGTGGCAGCTTCCCCAAGACTGCTCGGATGATGCGGTCAAAGAGAGTGCCAGCACACAGCATTCCAGAGCTATTCGTTGGGGATGAGCCAAAATGTCATGATGGAGGTGCAAAGGATAGACGTGGGTACAACGATTGCCATTTAAATGATTTAGTAACTGGAGCCCAGAAAGGTTAAGTAAATTATCCAAGGTCACAAAGCTGGGAAGTATGAGTTTAGAGTTGAACTCTAGCTGGTCTGGCTCCAAAGTTGAGAATCGTACTCATTGCTTCTTAGTGGAATCTGGGGTTGGATGAAAGGTGAGCCAGCTAAATGATGAACTAGGAGCCAGGGCCCCCTTACTCATGCAATGTAGGGAACAAATGTAAATGCCAGAGGTACTATTTCAAAGGAGACTAAATCTGAACAAGCTACTGAGATATTTTTATTTAATTTTATAAAAATATACTTCATATTTAATATATATTATCCACCCAGAAACATTTCATATATATACCCAATAAATCCCAAAGACTAGACCGGAAGTCTGTTCAGCAAATACTCACTTTACATCCTCACACCTCCCTGGAAGGTGTAAAATTCCCCAAGTGAAGTTGAAACTGACCACGTAACTGGCTTTGGCCAATGAAATGTGAATCTAGATCTGAGTCTAGCCCTGACAAGGCATTGGGAGCTATCAACTTCCCACTGACCAGCCACCATGGGAAGTTGCCCTAACCCACCAGGTGCAGCCTGAGCTCCACAGAAGCCTGGCCACTGGAGGCAAGCTGCAGACCAATCACTCCATTTCAGTGTGGTTTGTTATGCAGCAGTAATACGGAGTAGGAATGTTATGAAAAACACAATGGTCAAGCCATGTAAGAGTGAACTGTTAGTAGTGTGTGTAGGGTGGCCCAGAGGAGCTAACTTTAGAAGGATGCTTCAGAAATTATTAATGTCCCAACCAGCACTTTTATGCAGTCACTGATCTCATGACCGTGTGGCTTCAGCACACGATTTGAAGGGCCTACCACGGAAAGACGTGTGCCTCCTGGAGAAGGAAGAGTACTCGTGCGCCTTCAAGCCCAGTGTCTCCAAGCAAGGAAAACATGCAAAAGGAAAACACAGGTACCATGTCACAGCTCTCTTTCTCAACTGATAGCCATGTCTTTGGGAGGAGAACTTCCACTGCTGAGTGTACCTTTTGGACAAAAGAAAGAAAACTGGACATTTTGTGAGTTCTGGAAAATCATGGAAGCATTATTTGTTGCAGAAAAGTTGGGGAAACATAGAAGTGGAATGGAGTCTATTTAAAAGATTCCTCAAGATTATGGCGATTACTTCTTCCCTTTCAAATGCAGAGTATATTGAAGTTTCTTTTAAAAATTCATACAGGAGAATCATTCTATGCAACTGTAAGAGGGAAACTGTCAGACAACATTCCCAATTCAATATTATATTGTGCTTCAAGAAAAGATTTCCATATATTCTAGATTAAAAAAGCCTCATAAATAAATGATAATCCAGTGCATGCTCTGAAAAATGAAAAAATAATTTTGTGTTTGCATTTTACTCCACAGAGTAAAATTTAATCTTTTAATATAGCATGTTTTATATAAACAGGTAAAAAGATGTAACCTTATGAAAATTGATTTTTTACATGCTCAAAAATGTCCCTTGCAGTATTTATCTAGGCATTTTTCATCTTCGAGTATAGAGGCATCACACATTGATAACTTCACCATGTGGGGTTAAAAGTAAATGGAGTTATTGCGATTTGATTTAATAAAGTTTTTCTTTATGGTGTTAAAAACAATCAAGACCAGACAGTGGCTTTATCAGTGTGCTATCCATTATTCAGGTTATGCTTTCAAAATGGCACCATGATCTATAACATTGCCAAGCGCATGGTAGGTGCTTACTAAATATTTGTCAAACTCATGACTTAGAGGAAGGAATAGGGAAACCAAATGCCCCACTCCAAAGCAAAGCTGATGTCACAGGAACTTAGGAGGGGGTAAAATCAGACCATTTGGGTCTTGTCATCAATGCTTGGCTTTCTGAGCATCCCTTAATGGCTCTACGGGATACTGGGATATAAGATTGATACCATATCCTCAGGACATCTGACACAGTGAAGGCAAGCCTATCACAGTCTATTGTCCTCTAAACAAATATTTCCTAGACACCTATTATGATCAGTATTTGAGAAACCCTAATCTTTAGGTGTCTAACAACTGCCATTTGAAAAGAAAAACAAAACAGTTTTGACATATTGTCACCTTCAAGGGTGGAACCAGCCCAAAGGCCATTTCTCATCCCTGCTGAAAGAGGCTTCAGGACTGCAATTAACACATGCAAAGTCTTTCTTCAAAATCTTCCTTCTGTAACTTGAGGGCTAGAAAGGGCAGCTTTTGAAGGAAGATCATCTGGCCTTTTGACTCTCCAGTTTTACTTCCTGCTGCTCCCAGGGAGTGAGCAATCATAGACAGCTCGAAATGGGATTTGGTTTTAGAGGTATCACAGACATTAACTGGCGGCAAAGAAAGACACTTCAAGTTGGGGTGGATAGAGTCTAAGGAGGCCCCACACAATTCCTGCCTTCTGGTGTTTACTCTTTTGGGTAATTTTCTCCTTTGAGTGTGGGCAGGTCCTGTGAGGTGCTTCTAGCCACTAGAAGGTGATGGGGTATTACTCTTGTGACTACATTATGTTATATTAAGACTCCGTCTTTCCGTCCAACTTGTTCTAGACTCTTTGCTGGCTTGATGGAGTAGGCTGCCATATTGGGAAAGCCCAGGTGGTAAGGACCTGTAGGGTGACTTGTAGGAGCTAAGGGGGCTGGCTTCCAGCCACAACCAACAGTCAGCAAGAAGCCCTGAATCATCCGGCTGTAAGAAAATTAAGTCTGCCAGTAACCAGCCTTTCTGATCTCGGAGGTGAGGAGGTGACTTTGGAAGCTGATTCTTCCCTAGTTGGGCTTCTATATGAGAACACAGCCTGACTGTCACCTTGACAGTGGCCTCGTGAGACCCTAAGCAGAAAACCGGGCTAAGACATGCCTAGACGCCTAACCCACAAAAAGTATGGGATAATAAATGTGTGCTACACTAAGCTGCAAAACTTGTGTTCATCTGTGTACCAAGAATAATAAACGATGCACAAGGAGAGAACTTGGAGTGTGTATAAGAATGAGCAGATGATGTTGGAAGGACAGGAAGCAGATGAACCTGACCAAAGCCATGGGTTCATGGTTCACTGCTATATCCTACTACCCGGTCTGGTGGCTGACCACAGAATTATGTACAAGAAAATGTATTGAAATAATGAAAAACTTTGTGAGGCAGAGAAAACACTGGTGAAAGAATTGACTGGCTGAGGAGTGTGGGCTCAGTCATGGAGGCAACGGGAGCCAATAAATGCTTTTGAACAGATGAGCAGCATGGTAAAGACTGTGTTTTTGAAAAATGTGTCTGACGTATAGGATAGATTGGATTATGGAGAAATTAGAGCCACGTGGGGCAATATCACTCTCCCATTTTTGCATTAGGCAAGATCTCATGTGGGTCAAGTCTAAGGAAGTAGAAAAAACAAATGAGTCAAGCATCTGACACCTAATTCAGTTTCAAGGTACCAGAGTATTTTTAATCTTTCAATATTATGCAATGTGCATACATGATAGAAGACTTCATATAAGTAATTTATGTATACTGTAAACAATGGTAAATAAAATAGAATGACTACCTCTTTACCTATCGCTCAACTTAAGAAATGGAACTTTGCAATACTTCCCAATATACCCCTCCCCAAGTCATTACTCTTCCTTCTTCTCTACCCCATCCACCCGACTCCATACCGGGGGAAGCACTAGCTCATATTTTGTGTTTTCCATTCACTTGCTTTTCTTTATAGTGTGAAGCACATATTCTTATAACCTCAAACAATCTGTTTAGTTTAACCTATATTTTGGACTTCATATAAGTTGAATAATACTGTGTACATAATCTATGTAATTGTTTTTTAAATTCCACATTGTGTTTCAAGATTCTTCTATGTTGATTCAGGTTAAGGGAATTCATTCATTCATTTTCACTGCTAACTAGTATTCTGCTCTATGAATATACAGCACTGGCTTTTATTTCCCCCATTTTATTATGGATGTTATTTGGGAAATTCTGTTTCTTGCTAGCATAAAAATAATGTTCCAGAATCATTCTGGAATTTTTTCTAGTTCCCAAGAGTTTCTCAAAAACACGTCCACAGGAGTGAAACTGTATAGCTTACTTATGACTCTATTGGGTAATGCCAAAATATTTTCCAACATGGCTTTATTGATTTATATTCTGACCAGTGAGGTATGAAATTTTCTGTTACTCCATATCCTTGCCAATATTTGGTATTGCCAGAGTACTTATTTTTTTTTCCAATCTGATGAGTGTAAAATAATTTTTCATTTCTGTGTTCACTGCAATGTCTGCTTACTGATGAGTTTGAGCATGTTTTCAATAACATGATAGTCTTAGGACACTCAGAATTATAAGAGAGTTACTGTCATTTAAAATCTATATATACCAAGTTGACAAAATAAGACAGAAACTAATGAAAAGTTATTGGAGATGTCAAAGCATAATGCATCCAATGAATATATATATTTTACTGAGAAATTTCAATCATATGTGATTAATCTTGCCCCTCCCCAGTCTATTGGCAGTATGACCTTGAAGGAGTCATTTACCTTCTAAACCACAACTGGCACTTAAAAAAGCCATCTAATCCACACTTTAAATACAAAACAACAACAAAAAAACCTGACACACAAAGAGAAAAATCACCTGTGTTCCTAACGTTTAGAAGCTGCCACTGCCCCTTTCTCCCCCACTGGGTGTTCAGAAACGGATGATTCTCTTTTACTCTGAATATACACAGCTTTCCCAACACACTGAAGACACAAAGAAAGGATCAATATTTTACATCAAGCACAGACCTCAATTCTAAATTTAAAAATCACAGGGCACATGAACAAACCCTCTGGCCAATGCTATCTCTTCAACAATGCATACCGTTTGCCTTTACAGGGCACCTTTTCAGTCTCAGTTCCCTCTGCCCAAAACACTCTTCCTCTGGCTCAAGGCCATGTGGCCATCCTTTCTTTTTTTTTTTTTTTTTTTAAAGATTTTATTTATTTGACAGAGAGATACATGCAAGAGAGGGAACACAAGCGGGGGAGTGGGAGAGGGAGAAGCAGGCTTCCCTCTGAGCAGGGAGCCCGATGTGGGGCTCGATCCCAGAATCCTGGGATCGTGACCTGAGCCGAAGGCAGACGCTTAACGACTGAGCCACCCAGGTGCCCGTGGCCATCCTTTCTACAGGCAGCCCCCGCCCCCCATTCCTGACTTTCCTTTCTGGAATATGCCATGTTTCCTTGCTTCTGAACACACATTGCAACCGGAATATATTTTATCCAGCATTTACTTGTTTCTTGACCACCCTCCCCCCCTTTGGAACATAAACTTTGTGAGGGGAGGCACCTGGCTTGCCTTAAGGGTTCACCTTTGTGTCATCAGCACCATAAATCAAACCTGGCATCTGGGAGGACGATGGTAAATAATTATTGCAATAATTCACCTATCGGCACATTTCAGAAAGAGCTTTGTGGTGGAACTGGAGACTTCTACGTGGGTTTGTATGTATATAAAACACTTGGACCCCAGGCCCCTATCCTGGCAGACTTCATTTCCACCTTATGAGTTTCTCCCTGAGTTTGTGTGCAAAGTTCAATTTCTAGAAAGTCATACAATGTATATATATATATATTTTCCAAGTCTTTCCTATATTCCCTCCTGCTTCCCCTTTATCATAAGCATCCAATGAAGGGGTTATATGAAAATCAATCAACAAAAGGCTGTATTTTCTTTATACCCCCGCCTGATAGTTTTAGAGTTTTAATCTGGCCAATAACCACCCCATTGCAAGCTCTTAGGGATGGAAACTATCTCATCATATTTGAAATTCAAAAAGAAAGCTCAAAGAGCCCCATGTGATAAAAGGTACTGATGGATATTTATGATCAAGGAAGATGATCAGCTAGAAGCAGTGGCTTGTCAATGGGGTTGTATCATATTACAAATATGGTTTATTACCAGCTCCCAAAGATATGCCCTCTCTTTGGCCAATAAGAAAAGGATAAAAGTTCAAGATAAGAAAGAGGCACTTTATAAATGAAAACGTTCACTAATGAAATTAGTATCGTTATTGCAGGAAGTGCTAATTTTCCTGCTCACTGAGAGTTTAATAAAAATGTTATGTCTACTCTATAACTGTGATTAATCAGTGTGGTATTGAGAAGTGCAGGGATTCTTTTCAACAAGGCAATTTTCAAAATTTGAAAAGGTGTAAATTTCATGCAAATTGCTTCATAATCATATATGTACAAAACGGAGCTGACAAAATTGCAGTTAGGAAAGAAATCATTAACATTTAACATTTTTTTCTTCCCCCCCCCCCTTTTTTTCTAACTGCTCCTGAAAAGGTATATTGCAAATGAGAAGATCAGACCCAGGGAAAAGCATATAGGTGAATGTCAGCAAAGTGGTAATAATTTTAAGCAGACTTAAATATGGATGTCAAATTTGAACGGCAATGTGAAATAGGAGGCTTTAAAAAAAGGAAAATAATGTTTTAATGCAAAAAAATGCACCCATTTATCTTAATCACAATACAGAGAGACAGTGAAGCATTTTTCTGACTCTTTCTGGTGGGCAACAGTACCTTTTTGTTAAGGAAAGTCACATTTCCGCTCACATGATTCCTTCTTTAAAAAAGTCCCAAGATCTCTTACAATTTTAAACAATGGTTTGCAAACTTGAGGGCTCCTAAGGCAGATGCAGTGGCCTATTTGGTAACCCCGCCTGCCCCTCCAGTGATGGCTTATCTGGGACATGCTCCCCTCCCACCTAATGAAGAAGCCTGAGAGGCTGACAAAGGATGCCTCCCATCTCATTGTGCCAGGAGTCTGCAACAAGCGCTGTCTAGGCAAATCCAAAGCAGGTTATTCATCTGTTTACATAGCTAAGGGGAAGATAATAAGACCTCAAGTGTAAGTACAGCAGTGTTAAGATTATTAGACGCTTCGACTGATGGCCCTTAAAACTTGTAAGACACAAGCAGAAAACGAACCTGAGAATATACTTGCAGACACCAGTATGAATATTGTGACATGTAACTAACAGCTGGTTGCTTCTGGAGTTTCAGAGTTTGGAAGCTTCTTCTTATTTTTTTAATATATAACTTAGAAAGCAGTGGTTAGCAATTTCTGGGTAATAACTCACAGTGATTCTAAATGGTCTAAGTATTGCCACGGTTCCTTGCATTGGGTGAATTTTTCTTTTTTTTTTTTTTTTCCAAGCAGGCATTTGGAGGGACCCTGTAATGAGAAGTAGAAACCATTTCCCTCCCTCATCTTCATCCCGTAGCTCATACATTTTCTAAAATTATGGCCCTACTCAAGGCAGTTATTATGCACAGTCAATGTTCTTCAGAAGAGTTTTTCAGAGGATGATTTTTGGTTAAAGTGGCATATTTTAGAACCATCTGGTCACATGCATTAATGCACACTTTCAGATTCCACACGGATTTTTACGACAGCATTCTTCCACCCTAAGTGTCTCTCCCATACACTGCTTGTAAATAAGACAAAGACTCCTGCCGCCTTCAATCCTCCGAGCAGTGAACGGTGGCTCTGGATTTAACACGGCAACACATTTTCCATTAGACGCTAAGATTAATAAACCTCGCAGAGCCCTGGACGAGCCACTGGGAAACAAGGGCAGTAAGGTGCTCGTTTCTATTCCATTAGACACGGGATGAGCCGCAGGCGTGCCACACTCTGTCACTCCAGCCCGGTAATGGGCCCTGGGCGAGACCGCCCACTGGAGGCTTCACTGAACTTCCTTCTTTTCTTTCCCCTGACTCAGCCACAAAGGCAGGTGGGCCAGGTGGAAGTTTCCATGGTCGGGGGTAGGTTGGGGGTGGGGGGGCAGGTTGGTCCTCCTTGGTCCTAGTTTTGCAGCAAAGGCTACCCTTTAAAAATATATCAGTCTGGGATGGTGGGGAGCTTGAGGACCTTTGAGAACAAAACAAACCCCACTTCTTGGCAGTGGAAGGGGACAGACAGGCTCGGGAACCAGTGCAGTCTTGTGAGAGGGGCAAGAGATGGGGACTCAAATTGGGTCTCTGCCAATCATGTCCTTGATGAGGTGGGGCTTGAGATAATTCTGGGGCCTCTCTGAGGCTCAGTTTCTTCATCTGAAACCGGGGATGATGAGCACACCTACCTCTCGGGTGGGGTAAATGAATAATGAATGTTGAACTTTAGCCCAATGCCCGGCACACAGAAGGCACACAACAAATGTGAGCTTCTGCTAGGAGAACTCTAGTAGTTGCTACGATTTTAATAACCAAGACAATCCTTGTCAATACCGTGACTACTACCATTCAGAGACCTGACCCCCTTATCTTCAATTCCTTCTTCAACTGTAAACTGAAGATAGTCTTGACTATCTTCCTCCGACTGTAAAATAAAATAAAGCACAAAAAGCCATTTGCACATTCCTAGTATGCCAAAGATGCTCAACTGACTGTTGTTTCCAGCTCTGAGGCAGGAATTCTAGGAGTGGAAGTAAAACCCATGTGGGTGCCATCGAAAGCCCCCACCTTGATAACTGCACTATCGGCTGGTGAAAACCATACTCTAAGAGGCAGCAGCCTGAGGAAGCCCTGCCGTGGCAAGGCCGGGGAGGTGGGAACCATGATCTGGCAGCTGCCCAGCACTCGCATCTGCCCCCGGCTCGTGGTGACAGAGACACATGGCACGGATGGCTTCATGTGGTCCTCGGCACGCTCCTGTGGTGCAGATATTTTTAGGCCCCACATTTTAGAGACAAGGCCCCAGAAGGCTGGCGAGGCGCAGCCACAGCCCCAGACGACGCGGCTGGGTCATGGCCGACCGGGGCCCTCTCCTGGCTGACACCACAGCTTCTCCATCACACGAGCTATGTTCTGAATCGCCACGTAGAGGTGCAATGGACTGAGAGTCTGGGTGCCCCCCAAGTTCCTATGTCAGAGCCCTCACCCCCACTGTGATGGTATGAGGAGGTGCAGCCTTTGGGAGGTGACTTGGTTTATATGAGGTCGTAAGTGTGGAGCCCCTGTTATGGAATTTGTGTCCTTGGGAAAAGAGGGAGAGGCCTGAGCCCTTCCTCCTTCCCCCCGGTGAGGACACAGTGAGTAGACAGCCACCTGAGACCGGGAAGTGGACCCTCACCAGACATTGAATCTGCCGCCAGCTTGATGTTGGACTTCCAGCTTCCAGACTGTAAAAACTAAGTGTCTGTTGTTTGAACAACCAACTGTGGTGTTTGGCTATGGCAGCCCGGGCAGACAATAACGGATGTATAAATCTCCATTCAACGAATTCTGGTTGGCTGAAAAGATAATGATCTCGCTCACACTATGATGCGGAGGATGGGCCCGAGGACAGTTTATGAGGGAGATCCCAAAATCTGTGTAACCCCATTTGAAAAAGCTCATGTTTCCACTTCCCCAAATAGCCTATAGGATATTGCTGCCTCTGCCTTATGGATGAGGGAAACTAAGGCCCAGAATTAGCCACTGTGGTAGAATAATATTCCTCCCAGACGTCTATGTCCCAATCCCCAGATTCTGTGAATATGTCACCCTACATGGCAAGAGGGAGTTTAGGGGTATGATTAACTTAAGGATTTTGAGATGGCAGGACTATCCTAGATGATCCACGTAATCACAAGGCTCCTTCTCAGAAAGAGGCAGGCGGGTCAGAAGAGGGGAAGGCAACGTGATGAGGGAAGCAGAGTCAGTGAAGGAGGCAGGATGATGCCATGCTGCCGTCCTGGAAAATGGGGGGGCATGAGCCAAAGAATACAGGCAGCCTATAGGAGCTTAACATGGCAGGAATGGGGTCTCCCCTAGAGGCTCAGAAGGAACCAGCCCTGCTCACACCCTGACCACTGTGACGGAGTGCGGACTTACATCCTCCAGAACTGTAAGATGATAAACATGTGTTGTTTTAAGCCAAGAAGTTTTTGGTAATTTGTTACAGCAGGAAAAGGAAACTGATATAGTGATGGAGTCAGAATTCAAACCTAGCACTGCTCACTGACTCCAGAGTCTATGATGGTCCTACTCTGCATGGCGCCTCTGATAAATGAATGAAAAGACAAGGCAAGGCTCCCCCCCCACTTAGAGTTGGTGGGAAGGAAACAGTGCAAGAACCAGCCTATATTCCTCTCTCAGGTCCCAGAGACTGAACAACTTCATGGTGTCTGTTTTTCTTTTTTGTTTTGTTTTTATCTGTGTTGTTAAAAAGGAAGGGAGATCTAAGATACTATACATAAATACATACTGCATATAAATAATAAGGAAGAGCTGAAAGAGAAGAGGAGAGAACCAAAACAGAGAAAAAGGAGGAGGAGGAAAAATAGATACAAAATTCAGGCAAAAGGAAGAATAACACTAAGATGAAGTCAGAGGGGGAAGTGAGTTCCAGAGAGGTACTATACAGTACTATGACTTTGCTGAAGGTGAGGAAAGTATGCTAAAAATTTGGCTTTGAGCTCCCTGGTGGCCAGAGCAAAGAAGGAAATACTACAGGATACGATATTGACATTTAAAAAGAAATTGGTTGCTTTGGGTAAGTATAGCTTTTCTTGTCAATGAGAACTCAGAGCAAGATCTCTCTTGAGCATTCCATGTCTTAACACCCACTCTCTATGCCTCCCGTTGGACCATTCTACCTGATCCTTGTGAGAGAGGGACCAGATTTTCAGTGACCCTCAACTTCTTCTTGACATGCTTCCTGAGATAGAAAACACTGACTCTGGGGAATCAACAGGGGTTCATTCACCAGCTAACAACCTCCTCCCACATACAAGGCCTACCCCAGGGAAAGGACAGACTACTACTTATCCTGCACCTTTCCACTACCTTGTGAAGAGTCAGATTCGGAAGTACTGTCTCTGCTCATTTTTACTGTGGGGGAAAAAAAAAATCCCCAAAACTTGTGGCTAAAAACAACAGTTACTTATTTTTATCCTGTGATTTTGTGGGTCAGCAATTTGGGCTGGGCTCAGCTGGGCAGGTGTCCTCTGCCAGCCAGGCAGCTCTGCCCCTAGGAGGCAGCTGGCTCTTGGGTGGCACCGTGCGGCCACATGGCTGCACGTCCCTCCTCACCCAGCAGGCAAGCCTCGGCTTGTTGGCACCCAGACGCAGAAGCTTCCGGAAGCAGCAGGGACACAAGCAGCCATACAGAGGCACTTTTCAAGCCTCCGCTTGTGTCCCGCGCCAGCATGCCCCATGGCCCAAGCAGTTCCACGAGGCATGCTGATTCGAGGTGTGGAGAAATGGACCCTGCTTTTGGGGGTGGGTGGGGGGTCTACAGCATCACAGTCCAAGGGAGATGGGAGACTTGGTGATCATTTCTGTCATCTACCACAGGCATTAAGGGTTGGCCTTTGTGGGTGTAACATGTGTCAAGCAGGACACATTGAGAGTTCCCAATACCAAGGGACAGTCCCCAATCCCATCCCCCATCAGTTCTCTTGGATGATTTATGGTCGTTTAACCCAAAGGCAGGTGGGCAGAGGAGAGGTGGCCTCCTAAAGTCCTTTGGTTCCCAAATATTCTTTCTTCTATACAAAAATAATCGAAGCAAGTGTGTTCACACACGTGTGTGCATGTATCCTAAATACAGAGTTGTCTTCGAACTCTCTCTTCGACATGGGGTGGTTCAATTTTTTTGGCATTAATGCTTGGCGGTTCTGTCCCCGAGGTGCCCCGTGTCACCCCGAGACTACAATTGCTTCCATGGTATCCAGTGCCTTAAAGGTAAAGAAATAAATAAAGGGAACATTTCAGAAGGGCAGTGCTTACCCCTGGTTCATGGGAAAAGAGACTTCCCTTTCAGGGAAGTATTGTCAAGAGTGTTTTGCAATTGCCATTTTCAGCAATATAAATTATGATTTATTTTCCTACGTAATCACCTTGATTGCAGACATCCTTTTGGAGAAATCGCACTGCTCTTGGCTAGCTTTTTAAAGCCTCACAAGACAACTTTCAAACCTGATTAGTATGTATGATGGGAAATCAGATACATTATATTTAGCTTGAAGTGCAGAGCGCCTTGGGTGCAAAGAGAGAAAGAGAGGGGGAGGGATGGGGAAAAGGGGAAAAAAAAAAAAAAAAAAAAAAAGAACATCTGTAATCCTTTTCAGAGGAATCTGCGCCAGCACGCGCCCGGGCACGGAGCGGAGCTGTTGAGTTTGCTCGTGGTGTCCTCATGTCATTATCCGACTGTGTGTCAGCTCCTCGTCTGCGGCTCCCAAGCTGCGTGATATGATCACTACATCCAAGACAGACTTGTGCTCTTCTGTCGCAACACTGAAGAGCCATCACTTCCATCAGCACGGTGACTGCGACGTGTGGCGTGCACACTTACACCCCTTAGAGTCGAACAATCAGCTCATTGGTGGGCCCAATGGCTTACATGAAGGGAGGCGCCTTTGACTCGGCCTGGATATCTGTCCCCTGACTGCCGGGCCTCTCTCATGGTGGTGTGTGGTGTGCCCCAGGGGCAGACAGTGAAGCAGCCACATGAGCTGTGGGTCCAGCACGTACACGACAGCATTTGCACAAACTGGGGGGTGGGAGGTGGGGGGAGGGGGTGTGACTCCGTACTTCGACACCACAGGCGTGTGGCTTGCCAAGTCCTGGCCCTAGCGAAACACATGTGTCCTGGGGTGTGAACGCCAACCGCTAAGTGATTCAAACGCTAGGTCTTGTATCAATACAGCATGGCTAGCTCAGGGAACAGAACATAGAATTTGCATGGTTTTGAGATAAAATGAGATTTCAGAGGAATTCTGTGTGTGGAGCAGGCGATTGAGGCAACGCTCCCAGGCTCTCCCAGGCCTGTATTCCCATTCCCTATGGAGAATTTAAGAAGTCTGTGGTTTCCAGAGTGACTGGATCAAATCTAGGATTTGCCATCTCATCTGATTTTACACTCTATCCAGAGAAGAGGACAATGGGAGAGACATGTGCTGAGTGCCTACTGTATGCCTGAATGGGGCTAACAATGGAACATCCCTTTACTGCTGCTTAATCATTTGGTGATCTGAATATTAACCGATTTGAGGTGGCGAACATCGAGGCACAGGGAAGATAATAAGTTGAATCAGGTCATACAAAAGATCAAACTTTTCTGACTCAGCTGATAACTAAAGATTGTGAGCCACAAAACCCCTCTCTCCAAGCTCCCATTCTGCCTCTTCAGGCAAAATCACATGCTTGGCTCACAAGAGAAGGCACAGCCATCCCTGATCAAATCAGATTCTGCACCAGAGGCTCTACCTAAGCTTGCTCACTCTGTGTTTTCTATCTTCCTCAAGTACTCCCTTTCTCTTAGGCTACACTTTCTGCATCTGAAAAAGTCTCCGAAAAGATGTAGGCTTTGTTTTTAGTTATTAAAAAAATAAAAAAGTGGCTTTAGTCGGTAGAATCCTAAGGTGGACCACAAGACACCTGGGCCCTGGTGTACATCTGACCTTTCTCAGTTACCCCATCAATCACTAATCTAGGTACCACTGGGAAGGGATTTCTGCAGATATTAATTAAGGCTCCAAATCAGTTGACCTTAAGATAAGGAGACTATCATGTGAGCCTTTTAAGTATGGTTCTAGATGTCAGAGAGAGAGAAATTCCAAGCAAGGAGAAGATTCAGTACACAAGACAGCTTCTGTTGATGATCTTGGGGATGGAGGGGGCCACAGGGCAAGGAATGTGGGTGGCCTCTATGAGCTGGGAGTGACCAGCAGGTGACAGAGAGGAAGTCGATGGAGGCCCCCATCTTACAACTGCAAGTAACTGAATTCTGCCCACAGAGCTTAAGAGTGGATTCCTCTCCAGGACCTCCAGAAAGCAACAGAGCCCCAGCTGACACCTGGAAGTTGTCCTTGTGAGACCCTGAGCAGAAAACCCGTCACAAGACTCCTGACTTACAGAATCTCAAGCTAATAAATGGATGTGGTTTTGAGCTGCTATGTTTGGGATAATTTGTTACACGGCAATGGAAAACCAATACAGCAGCAAACCACAGTCCAGCTTTAAAATAAAAACCTTCTTTCATTTACTTCTTTGACGTTCACAGTCACTATGCTTGCAGAGTATAAAATTCTTAACACAGCAACTCAAGCACAATAGCTGTCTTGATTTTTTTATTAATTACTAAAGAATTAGTTCCAAAGTAACATTTATCACTAGTATTATTCATGGTAGTAATATGATAGTGTTGCCAGTGAATCTAGATCAGCCGCTATTGAGATGATTTCTCTATGCCATATCTTACAAAAAGTTAAGTAAGAAAACTTTCAGACCAAACAGAGCTCAGAATTGTTTCTACAAAAGGCACCTATTTTGGTGGCATGACTTATTCTAAGCTACGACATGAAGAAAAGCCCTACCAGGGAAATTTTTTGTATCAAATATCATCTAATATAATCTCCTGAACTGCATAGGTGACAAAAAAAGAAAAAAAGGCTTTGTGAATTTCTTCCTATAACCAAAATTACACGCAAAAAGATGAGAACCCTTCAATGTCACTAATTTCTCTGAAGCATTATAATGGCAAACTCCCGAGACCTTGGCTATTTTAGACAAAATCAAAAAATGTAGATTCAGGAGAAAGCTGGGGAGTTGGGCTTTCTGCAACAGACTGTAAGCCAAGTCATAAATTGAGGTGAGGTATGAAATAAAGGGGGAAAAAGGGTGGAAGTTGTGGTTTTGTGCCTGTACACTAGGGGTCTGAAAGATAAATGGGCTGAGGATTTTCTTGTCCATTTCTGCTATACATTCACATGATTAAACTCATTAGTTAGAACACTCTACCAAAAAGTGACTGTGAGGATGGGGTTTCCCTTAAGGAAGAGGATTAAAAAGAAGAAAAAGAAAGGCAGAGAAAATCCATGTGGAATACACAAAAATATATGCACACTAAAAACCAAGCCAGTGGATGCCTGCTAATAGTGCTGCTTTAAAATCATATGTGGCACACAGAGCCTCTGCTCTCTGCATGCTTTAATACGAGACCGTACTACCAGTCTTGGGGGAAGGGGAGAAATGGAGTGAAGTTATTCTTATAAATTCACTGGCTGGGTAATGTCTTACCCCCCCCCATTCCCCACAGTAGGATGTCCACCTACTTGCCCCCCTATACTCGATCAGTAGCCTCGTCTTATTTCCACATCCTTTGCTGGCTTTGACCTCCACAATGTCTGGCCCAGACTATTCTAAGAGCCCACCTGCTGTCAGTCCTGCCCCTTATAGATCCATCCTTCTCACTAAAGCCAGAGTGCCCCTTCTAAATGCACACTCAGTCCCCTTATTACTTGTGGGATACCACAATATCCATAAACCTTCCCAGCGCTTTCAGCTGCCATGAAGATAAGATCCAGAGCTTTGCTGGGACTCCCAAGGAATCTGGGGACGTTAGCCTTGTTTACCAGGCTAGTCTTGTCATCGTCCCTTACCCAAGCCAGGCTCCAGCCAGCCAGATCCATGCGTCCTCTCCTTCAGGGGCCAGATTTTGTCTGGATGCCCAGGATGTGACCATGAGCAACAAAGTCCTTGTTGTTTCGGGGATGATGGTCTGGGGTGGCTGGCAGTATAGTCAATAGCCACAGTACAATCATGGTTGCAGAGGACATTATGAGAACAATGGAGGATGGAGGGGTACCCAACCCACACTCAAATCTTGCGGGGAGAGGGGCTTTAGGGTTCAGGCAAGCCTTCTGGAAGAGTCAAAGTTTCTTTGGAATAGGGAAAAAAGAACCCTCTACATAGAAGGACCTATATAAATAAGGCAGGCCTTTCAGAGCACCATCAGCTCTGAGACCAGGAAGCCAAGATGGTGGTCAGCTCAATGAATCAGAGGTCTGGAGTCAGGGAGGCCTATGAGAGGCTCTCATGATAGCCAGGGTGTGAATGGGCAGCCTCATGAATTACTGTCATTGCCATATAGGGGTTACAGACTCCAACTCGTAGGAGGCCAGGCAGTTTCTATGAGTGAAGTGGGCCTGATGGGCACCACAGAAAGCCAACAGACATGTAGCCCAGCTAGAGAGGGGCAGCCCAGCTCAAATCCAGCCTGCTGCTACCACTTCAAAGCACAGGCAAATGATGCCAGCTCTGTTTTTTCAAGAGAAGCAGGAAATCCCAGTCGTGATGTAAAGTCTCCCAATTTGTAAAATGTTGGCAACTAACTTATTTCATAAAGTAAACAAAAACCCAGCAGTCCCAACAAAAGACATCTGCAAGCCACATATTGGCAACTTTGGGGATGGGAGCTGGAAATGAGGGTGGAGGGTCCAAGTGCTAGATCTTCTTGCTTTTGATCAGAAAACAAAAATGGGAATAAAAAAGCTGATTCCCGGGGAGACAGCAGCAGTTAGGGGCTGGAGCTGCTCAGGGGGGCTGGGAGAAAGGCCCGTTCCCCAGAATCATGTCCCCCTACTGCCCACCAGCCATGAGTTCATCGAGCCAACAAATACTCATTGAGGACCCACCATGTGCCAGGCACTGTTTCAGACTCAGAAAAACCAGCCGTGGACAAAACAGGCAAATTCCCTGCCCTAAAGAAATGCACACTCATGTCCTCTTCTCAGGGAAATGAAAAAAAAAAAAAATGGGACAGTTTTCAGTGGATTTAGCAAAGACTCTGGTAGACACAAGTTCACCCTTCCCAGCTTCCGTCCTAATTCCTTTCTTGAAAATCATGCAGAATATATATATGCTGAAAGTAAAAGTAGCCCTGGCGGCTGGGCTCCAGCATTCTGGGACTGAACGGGTTTTGCCTCCCTTATTCTCTGCTGGTTCCCCAGGATCTAGAATAGCGCCTGCACGTTAGCCAGCTCTCAACAAACATCTGAATACATTGGACAATCTGGGGCTCAGAAGTAGCACTGAAATCCCAGAAGAAGAAAAAAAAATCACTTGAGTTAGAATTGGTTTTTGCACACGAAAAGTATTTATTTTCTGCTTTCAGATCTCTATTTGGTGGTAGAGAGGTAGAACAGGATCTCGAAGCAGAGCAGTAATACGTCCTTCATTCCGTTAACAAGATTAGACATTCAGAAGAGGCAGAGTCAAAATCTAGCAAGCCACTTCGAAATTGTGGGAGAAAAGGGGATACATGGACTTCTGACCATCTTCCTTCCATATTTCCATCACTTAGGACAATTCCCTTCCTCCTCTGACTTTATTGCAATGTGTTTCAAACTTTGTTTGCCTATCCCAGGGTAAAACAAGTAAAAATCAGTGTCATGCAAAACAGTACTTATGTGCATTTATTTGAAATCATTCCCAAACATGGGGTGGGCAGTGGTGACCCACTGTGTGTCAGGGTGAGTATCTGCTTCCATTGATTTCAGGTACCCTTTTGGGTTCTTGATAATCGTACCCTCATGCCAGTGTAGTTCCAATCGCACCCGAGATAAATGAATCACCTCGGAGATGGGAACAGACCATTCCATCATAGAAATTCCCTCAGAGTTCCTAATGCTCTGAACCCACAAGAAGTCCGCTCCCCACAAGTCTGGATGGTAAGATCCCCTCTGCCTAACTTGAACTGGAGCCTGACAGCAAGCCATAAGTTACCAAGAGCTGATCGCCTCCATATCTCATTGTGAAGTCTTTTTTTTTTTTTCCTTTCTCTCTTTTTAAAGGAGGAGGAGGAAAAGTACCCTGTTTATTTCCAAACTCCCTTGCATCTGATTTGCAATAGGCTGGCATTTGCTGTTAAAGCAGAAAATTATAAGGAGGGCCTAATTGACCCTCCTGTGTCTCTGAAAAAACCTGTCTGTGGTCTCTAATTGACCCTCTAGGTACCTACGGAACAATGAATGAATCTTCAGGAAATAATGGAGGGCGATGATTAATAGCCTGGGTCTGGCTGGACCTCTGCCTCTCGAAGCTCTTCTCTCTGCACTTTGCTTCCTCCCTCCAGGACACTCGAGTCCCTGGATTTCATAAGCAGCGATTTATTATTATCGCTGAATAATAAATACCCTGCAGTCGACACTTTAAAAAATCGGACACATCACGATTCTGCAGAGATTGGGATAACATTTATTTAAGCTGGCATTCTCATTTTTCTCCTTGGCAATTCTCAGAAGAGTCTTCCTCCGGTATTTGTGGGCAATGTCAAAACAAGAGGCTTCTCTGAAGTTTCTAGTAAAATCACTCCAAACGTAAAGTCCTTTGAAATTGTGAGATTTTTTTTTCCTTTTCCAAAGAGTGAATATGCCCCATTCTGCCTACTTCAGGTGAAGAATAAGGCCCTTCAGGAGTGAAGGGAATGATAATAATAATACTGGCAGGAGGAAGTGACATCCCCTTAGTGTAAAGTGTGTAATGGCCCCTTCTTACACATTATCTTGAGGACTACTCACAAAAGCTCTGGGATGTAGATAGTGCTATTATCCCCATTAGTCAGATGAATAAGCTGAGGTGCAGAGAGAAAAAGTAATTTGCCCAAAGTCAAATGTCCAAAGCTCCAGTTCTGGGTGCTTCACAATATTCAGCAGTAATTGCATCAAATGAACAATATTAAGAAAAAACATGTTTTGCAACATGGGCAAGAGAATAAAAGGCAATGTCTTCCCTTTCTTTTAGCTTGGCCAAAAAATACTTCCTTTCTCCAGACAGGGTCGGAAAGTATATTTAAATTTAGAAATATGCATGCCTCCAGAGGACTGTAAAAAGCCAGAAGGTTTTTTTTTTCATTTTTTGCACATTCAGAGCATTAACTATGTTTATAATTAAAAATTATTAAAAAGGAAGGAGGAAAGGAAGAAAAGAAGGAGGGAGGGAGGGAGGGAGAGAGGGAGAGAAGGAAGGAGGGAGGGAAGGATAGAGGCAAGGAGGGAAGAAAATAAACCACTAAAAATGCTCCTTCCAAATTCTCCTCCCCTCCTGTTGATGTCTCCACCTTCCTCAGAACCTTCAATGGCCAGGGAACCACAGGCTGTCAGCCAGGCCCTGCTGGGTGCTCTGGGCCCCTTTTCTTCTTAGTCAGTGCTTTGTGGGAGAACAGGCTGCCTACGCAGCAAAATTAATGCTTGGGTAAGGATTACAAATTCTGTGCAATCCGCGGATGTTCTCCTGCATTAGGTCCCACTTCTGTCATCACGGCACACCGGGCGACCACTCAGAGTCCTAGGCTTTGGGTGGGCGGTGGACTTCTGGGAGTCATCAAATCTGGGAGTGACTCAAAAATAGAGAAGAAAAGAGTCGAATAATCAAATCTGTGTGCAGTGAATGGAGCACTGCCCTAGGTATCCTGGGCAGTCCCATTCAATGCTATGATTTAAAAGACAAACAAGATGGTCCTGGGGATCTTTGGTCCAACAGCAGACCCTTCCCAGCGTTACTTGAATGCTAGAAACAGGGAACAACTCATGTATCAGCGCACTTTTCATATGCAAACCAGCCACTCCAGAGCCCATAACCCCACTGCCTCTGCTATGGGGCTCCCACATTCTGGGCCACTATCCACCTGCCCTGATCACCCCATGGCCAGGTACCAGGCAACTAGGGAGAGCCCCTCTGCCCCAGAGCCCACTGAAATGATGCAAACTAGTCCATCTTAAGTCGGCTTACCCTCCCTCCCTGGTCCTTTCAGCAGAAACCACACTAAAGGCTCCCTTCTCCCTCTACCTCCTCAACAACCCTGGAGCTGCTCCATGTGACCCCATGGCATGGTGGGTCCCCTTTCTCTTGGGATCCGTGACTATCACAAACCAACCTTCTGATAACAGTGGTCTCCTGATCTCCATACCTGGGTAATAATTAAAGCCTATCAAAACAGGAAGGGAAGGAAAGAGGGAAGGAAGGGTGGAACGAAGGGAGGTGGGGGGGGGGAGGAGAAAAGAAGCAAGGAAAAGAACTGAAGAAGGAATAAGGAATGGATGAATGATAAGGAACTTAAAACCTGCTTCTCTTTAAGAAGACAAACAACGAAGAGACCCACAGAAGAAACTTCCAGGGGACATGCACACTGGAGACAAGGGCGGAGGCTGTGTGTGCGGCGGATTGGCCCATGGGGTACTCCCTGTACAGTACGTCTCTGACCACGGCCAGCTTGCTCAGGAAACCAGCAGAGAGGTTCATTTCCATGTACGGCTGACAGTCGGCATCCAATGTAGAGTAAGATTATAAAATGCTATTAAACTATAAATAGACCCATACAAGTCCCTTTTAAAGAACTCTCTGTGCTTTTATTCATTAAGATTCAGATGCTATGGAGGGTACAGATGCGCCTTTTACTCCTGGATCCCAAATAAAACACCCTGTATGGAAGCAGATGGCTTTGTATAACTCACATGACAGTTTACAGGGTAAGATGACTTCATCAGAACAGTATCACGGTATAATCTTTGTGGTTTTTTTTTTTTGGGGGGGGGGGTCCAGGGTTAGGAAAATCTGGCTTTAACTGGAGGTCACATTTCCATGTGAAATTTGGGGTCCATTTAAGGAGTGCCTTGATCAGTGGGTCACCCCACCAGGTACCCTTCCATCATCTTCCTTCCAGAGGGCACCCCGGGGAATGGGTAAGAAAGCATGTCAGGAAGCCAAGGATGGCTCGGCCCCCACTAGGACCTGGTTCTAGTAAGACAGCCAGGAACCCTCTCCCACTCAATCCTGAGACCCTCCCTGTGTTTGCTGCCACGTGTGGAAGGAGGTGGATTTGTGGACTGGAAACCATCCAGCTGACATGACACCTGTTTGGGCACCCAGCCCTGGACGGGGAAAGGCAAAACTGGTTTCCACTGATTTTGATCTCAGAGCATAAAATGGAGAGCCATCACGCTGGTCTGGTGAAAGGAGACAGAGCCTGCTTTGTCTTCACAGGAGGATGGGGCCCTAAGGGCTTCTCAGCCCCTGGAGATCTGAGCCGTGGTGGTTGGAAGTGCCTGCTTCCCACAGATGGGATTCACCATCCAGAGCAGAGCTGTGGGAGCAAACAGCTGGCACGTGCACTCATGTAGCTTTGGAGGACTCCTCTCCTTTGAAAGAGTGACAGGGAACAGACCAGATCTCCTTAGCCCTGCCTCCCTAGAATATTCAAGCACTTGCAACAATACAATGGATGTCCCTGTCTCCAAGGAAGCAGGGAGACAGTCTCCCAGTTCCTTACTACACTGAGTCAATTTTTAGGGTTAACATTTTAAATATAAACAAAGAAACAGGAGTTCACATGACCACAAGCCCTCTTCTCTTTGGAAAATTCAGACCATGATATACAAATGTTTAGAAGACAAGCCACCTAAGTAACGCCCAGGGAAAAGACTGAGGTTTCTGTTTTCCTCGGGTTTCTTCCAAAACCAATAGCGTGATTCCTTAATGCCTTCATCATGGACTATATTGTCTGTTACTCAGAAGCCTAACTATGCAGCATCTGTCCTCAAAAGACTTTACAACACACCCTTATAACAGATTCATCAATTAACCCTGAGCCTCTAGCCAAGTGAGAAGGCACATCATCTCCCCTGTTCCCTTCTTTTCTCTTTATCCTAAAAAAAAAAAAAAAAAAATGAAGTTGGCCTTCAATCTGCTTGCTCCAAATCCTTACTCCAGACTCTTGATGTTTTCCCCAGTTGCCCGAGTATGGAAAGTATCATGTCCACACTGGCTCCAACCAACCATTCCAGTTCTGTCACTGTTCCCCAAAGAGCCCAGGAGTAAGACGTTCCATGAGAAGTGTCACGGTTAACGAGAAATCCCAAAGCAAGGGCTTTGTGTTATGTCAGAAAGAAATGAAAATTCAAAAGACAAGCACTCATCCAAGATCGAAAATAGCGTGTTCTTAAACCACAAAAATCAAACAAAAATGATTTTTGAAATTACATCTCACAAACACATGCTCCAGGGGCCAGCAAACCATGACCCACAGGCCAAATCCAGTCCATCACCTGTTTTTGTAAATAAAATTTTATTGACTTACATCCATGTCCCCTTGTTTACATGTATCTATGGCTGTTTTTACTATACTAAGCAGTTTAGCGGTTGTGATGGATACTTTACGGGTCACAGAGCCAAAAATATTTACTAATTGGCCCTTTACAAAGTTTGCCGACCCTGTTCTAGGCCAAAAATTAGTTTCTATGACCCTTAAATCCTTAAGCTGGCTTTGTCACTTTTTGGTCTTAAATGATCAAATAAGAGCATTTTAATGACGGTATTTTTGAATTACTACTTTGAGGTTAGGAAAGAAGAGAAAGTCAAAGAACTTTTAAAGATTCACAATCATTATTTTTGAAATAAAAATCTGATATATACCAGGTAACTGATTTCAACCACAAATATTTCTTGAACGTGTACCATGTATCTGGTGTTTTTGATGTGGGCTTTTCTCCCCTCCCCCTCCCCCTCCCCCCTCCATGCACTATGCCCTTGTTTACTTTGCCTGGTCTAATAAAAACAGCTTTAAAGAGTCCCCATCTCTGACAGGTGTCCTGCCTAATACGGGTTATGCATATATACGGTGTAGGTATTTGGATCACTCAAGTCATCTACAAAGTGCATTTTAACCCTAGGCTTGATATCCAAACTGTAGGATTAAGTCATTTAGGATGTACTTGATTCCGATAATATGTAGTGATTTTGTTCATGTTGTTTGGTTTTATTTCCTTCCCCAGAATGATTTCCATTAGCTGGCTTGCAGATTAGCCACCCCATCTCCTGACAAGAGCACGTCGATCAAATGGTCTGGAGTGGCCCCATGTCTTGCTTGCTACCGCCAAGGGACTGATTTAAAAGACAGACAAAAAGTAGACACAGAGAAGTCCAGATAGTGTGATTAATGGTCGATCCAACTTTCTCTGCACCACATATCATGACTTAATGGGAAACCCTGAAGAGATTAAAGGGGGGGATTACATTACCATGAATAATATAAAAAAGTGATATTCTGCCTAAAAAGCTTTTGAGTGCAAGTGACTCGAACAAATATATTAACAGAGCTTACAGCAGATTCAATCAGGTTGAACGTTCCCCAGAATTTATTTTGAACTAAGCTTTATATATCTGAGATGTGAAGAATGAATCTATTCGGGACTGGCAGGAAAGCTATTAATATGCAGATTTTAATTCTGCCTTCGATTCTATAGAGGTTCTATTGTCCCTCCCTTACTACTGGCAACCTCCCCCCATTACAGATGTAGTACACCTCCAAAAATCTCAATGCCCCAATTATGCTCTAGCGAGCTAAGACTTATTTTCCTCACTTTATTCTAACTTCCAAAATCAGTTCAAATTTGTATTATCAAGGCACCGATAAAGCCATTATGTTCAAAACTATGAGTTATGTCACTCCAATCCATCCTTCTGTTGGAAACTCCAATTCAGGAGTATATTTGGGGGGCAAAACTTAGCAGTTAAGATAGAAATCTGCTTTCCAAAAACTAGGTGCACATTAACTTACAATTAAGCCAAGATGTTCATCAGGTTACGGTGTACGACAGGTTAACGGGCTGCAACCAAAAGGCAAATATTGAAATGAAGGCGTTTATTTTCAAACCAACAAACCTGAACAGAACCATTACAATAAGTCCTATTAGCATTCCAGTTATTGGGCAAAATAATTTCATCTCTAAAATTAGTTAAATATATTGGAATGACCTGGACTCATTTCTGTGGCAAGCGGACAGAACAGCACTGCATGAAAGGCAAACTCATTTACAGTCAACTGGCCCATCAATTCCTTGACAGATTATGTTTAAGTTGATGGGAAGTGAAAGTTAAAAATATGATTCATCCAATGAGGCAGCGATGTGCTCCAAAGGAGTTTGCAAAGCAATTTTTAAAATAAACTCTATTTTATTTTATTATTACTTTTTTTTTTTAATTTAGGGAGAGAATGCCTTTGGGTTGAAATACAAACTATGTTGAAAAGTTCATCGTTTAGAAAATTCTGGTTCTGTCCCAAGTTGTATTTTATTTTCCTAAGCAATCTGGATTTTTTGGTAAAGATTAATAATGTGTATGACAAGTGAAAGGAATTAGTGAGGTCCCAGGGCTTTTGCCAGGTTTTTGAAGAGAATCAACAGCAGACTCTTGGTTCAAACCAGGTCCATAATCCAAGCCTTTCTGGATCACCTAACGAAAATGAGAAGTCAAAGTGTGTAAAGCCCTGGTCAGCCTCTGTGCTCAGTAGGTACCAGGAGTGCTAGAGACTACACTTCAAGAGCACATGCACTGCAAGGCCATGTGAACCTGGTGTTTGGGTGTCTACTCTGTCACTTACAAGCTGTGTGACATTAGAAACAAAACACATCTAGCCCCTCAGTCCCTCACTTTGTTCATCTGTAAAATGGGTATACTCATGTGTCCCCCTTCAGTAGGACTGTTGTGTTCAATTGAAAGAGCTGATATACACAAAGCACTTACTGTAGTGTCCCCAATGTAATGGCTCAGTAAAGGTTAGTTTCCACCCTACCCCCACTGGTTGGATCTGGAAGACATTCCAACAGGTCTGGTAGTACTCAACTTTTCTAGGTTTTTCTAAGTAACACGTCAACAGCTTGTCTCTTTAGATTGGGTCTCTGGCCCATTGCACCAGAAGAACCAGGAGTGTTTGTTGAACATACAGATTCCTGGACCCCATCCAGGATGTATCAGAATCACTGGGCAGTGGGGTTCAGGAACAGATATTTTTAAAATAAATTCCTAAATGAGTCTTAGGGACCCAGAATTTTTGAGAATTTCTGATTTCAACAAACAGGATGTAGACAGAGAATCACAAACCATCACTTCTTGAGCAAATCCACTGCTATTCCACAGCATTAGATATGATTACCAAGGGCTGCAGCTATGGATCTTATGTTCTTTTGGACAATCCCTCGCCCCTGTTTTCCAGGTATGTGCCATGCAGGCTGCCTTTCAGTTCCTGGAACTGTCTGGAATAGGAGAAGGCCTTAACGTCCTGGTCACACCTACTGTTTGGCTCTCCTCCTCATCCCAAGCCCTCTTTCTCCTGCCTAAACTCCTCCTTCTCCCTTTAGTGCCTTAGTTCCAAGCTCATCTCCTTATGAAAACCTTCTCCACCCCCTACACAAAGTTGGAGTCACCTGTTCTAAGATGCACTAGGACCTTACACTGCTTGTCACAGTGCTAAGCATCTTGTGATTATTTAACTCAGTGAATTTTTTTTCTTTTTTTATAGACTGTCTTCTCTTCTCCCCTGAAAACCGATGGAAGGCGGGGACTATTTCTTCCTTATTCACCAAATCATCCCTCATGGCCAGCATGGGGCATGGTATGGACTGAATCGTGTCCCTCCCAAATTCATACACTGAAGTCCTAACCCGTGACATGACACTATTTGGAGGTAGGACCTTTAAAGAGGTCATTAAGCTTAAATTAGGTCAGGAAGGTAGATCCCTAACCCAGTATGACTGGTATCCTTGTAAGAAAAGGAAGAGACACCAGGGATGGGCCCAACAGATAGAGGGATCACCATATGAAGACACAGCGAGAAGGCGGCCGTCTGCAAGCTAAGGAAGGAGGACTCAGGAAAAACCAACTCTGCCACCACCTTGATCTTGGACCTCCAGCTTCCCCCCAATACAGTGAGGAAATAAGCTTATTGTTGAAACCATCCAGTCTGTGTTGTTCTGTTGTGGGAGCTTCAGAAAACGAAAACAGAGCCTGTTCCACGGTGGGGGCACAAAAGCTGCTCTGTGGCCAACCATGACCACCAGGTATCTCTGGCTTCTCTCCACTCTCCCCTGCATCTGGGGAAATGAGACTGTTGAACTTATCTATGAATGGATTAATAGAAACAATCTGAAGACATCCCGTGAGCAGAAGGCCATGATGGTCCTACAAGTAACTGATTCCTGGAAGAAGAGCTTGGAACCAACACAGCATCCCTGATCTGGGAACTGGACCATCACTTAGTGCAAACAGATCTCCCATAAAACTTCTGACTCTAGGGCGCCTGGGTGGCTCAGTTGGTTAAGCGACTGCCTTCGGCTCAGGTCATGATCCTGGAGTCCCGGGATCGAGTCCCGCATCAGGCTCCCCGCTCAGCGAGGGACCTGCTTCTCCCTCTGGCCCTCCCCCCTCTCATGTGCGCTCTCTCTCTCTCTCATTCTCACTCTCTCAAAATAAATAAATAAATCTTTAAAAAAAAAAAAACTTCTGACTCTAGCAAGCCTCCCCACCCTCGCCACAATGCTGCCAGTGGGAAAGAAGTCACCACCTAATCAAATCACCCTCTGGAGTCCTAGGGAGCTAAGGCTCAGCTGTCTCAGGGAACCAGCACATGCTAGTAATTTGTGGGTATCTGCTTAGGAAGAGAATCCTTAATGTGAGAAGGGAAAATTAATTCACACTTAGTTTGTTGTCTTATTCTAGAAATAATCTCATTTTTAATATCCTCATTTACCACCCTGTACGTTGCAGTGAGCTAGAAAATGGCTCAGAGCTCTGCCTCAAATACAGCACTGCCACTTAATGGCTCTGTGACTGTGGCAGCAACTTAGTTCAGTCAGCCACGGCTTCCTCATCTGCAAATGTGCAACCATTTACTTAGTAAGATAGACATGTCGTCTACTTGGTAAGGCTGTTCCAAGATTCAATCAGATATGGGATAAAAAGTGCTCAGCATGGTGCTCTCAATAAACCGTAAGCACGACTGTATTATTCTTAAGGAATCAGATTTTATATTTGGTAATACAATAAATGTTAGCCGTCACTGAGAGATGCCCACTGTTTAACAATTATAACCAGAGAGAATACTAGTATCTGTTCTCCATTTCCTTACCAAAATATTTGCTCTCAAAACTCAATTTTTCATTCAGTGAAAAGAGCTAGTGCTAGATGCTGGTCAAAATATGCAAGTCAATTAACTCATGGATATTTTCAAAGTAGGAAACACGGGGTTCTGTTTGGCGACGTTTTTCTCACTGTAGTAACCCCCAAGCCCTGCAACTGGAGGCTTTGAAAGTGACAAATAGAAGTCTAGGTAGGGATTATCTTTCATCACAGTGCTCTAATAATCTCTGCTTTGACAAGAAATTTATGGCAGGCTGCTGGAATGTTAGTTTATTGATGATTAAAGTATCAAGTGTCCTTGATACAAATAAACAGGACTTCTGAATCATAAGCAGTGAGACAGGGCACCCACTGGGGTCCTGGGGCTGTGCAATTTATGGGTATTCAATTCTCATCAATGTATTGTCAGTATATCCAAAGCATCTGACAGGTTTCTGTTTCGAGGATGGATGCTCCTTCTACAACCCAAGGAGCATAAAAGGTAAGGTCTTCAAGCCTTATAGGTTTGAAGCCTGCATTATCACCAAGGATTTAATATTGGGAACTGCCCTTGGCCCCAGCTTCTCCTATTCCCCATCTTTCAGGATTTGGTATGTTCAGTATAGTATTAAGGACAGGATTTGGCAACCACTGAAAAGTTTCCATTACAGGGTCCAGGCCTCTGTTGAAGGTACTAGGTGAGGAGTTCCAATGACCAAGCAATGACCCCCAGAGTTAATGATGGAAAGGAGGGCCATTCTAACAGGGAATTCACACACAGGGAATTGGCTGCCAATATGGATGCCACAGAGGACCCCGGGCAGACACTGTTGGCTGCCTGCTCCACAGCCCTTATTCCTCCCTTCATCCTTGATGATAAACTTCCAGTTCCTCCCACCCCCGGCCCAAAAAGAACTCCTGACATGTGGGAGACAGCTGTGGTGGTCTCACTTCCCTTGCTGAGACACAGACAGGTATGGGATGCCATTCTGGACAATGCCTCATGAGAGGGGTTCTATTGGCAGAGGCGTCTTGGAAGGTGTTCTTCACTCTTTAAAGCATACATGAGACAGGCACATTCTTATCTCTTCTTGTCTCTACTCATTATTATCTGCAAGTGATTTCTGGGACTTGGCAACCATTTTGTGACTGTGAGGTGAGCCTGCCTCAGAGAATAAACCAATGTGCTGGGGAAAGCAGAGCAGAAAGTCAGAGCTAATCTAGGTGCCTAACAATATTTTTTAAACCTCTGCATTAACTAAATCTGAAACTGCTTGAGCTCCAGACATCTTCTGATGCAAGATAATATATTTTGCTGTTGTTGTTGTCCATGCTACTTTTAATGGAGTTTTCTGTTACTCATAGCCAAAAGCTCCCTTTCTTAACATTTCTTGATCTTTCCTCCTACGTTTGAAAATATTCCCCACTGTTAACCCTAATACCTCAAATTACACAGAAAACTCACTTTCCTTTTTTTAAAGATTTTTTTAGTTATTTCAGAGAGAGAGAGCATGCACACACATGTGAGCATGGAGGGGGAGGGGCAGAGAGAGAGAGAGAGAGAGAATCTCAAGCAGACTCTGTGCTAAGCACGAAGCCCAATGCAGAGCTCCATCTCACAACCCATGAGGTCATGACCTGAGCTGAAACCAAAAGTTGGACACTTAACTGACTGAGCCACCCAGGGACCCCGAATACTCACTTTCTAAGTGGAAAATGCCCAGGTGGGTAGTATCAGAAATGGGCATCCTAATTTAACTTGGTTGTATTTGATTGTTTTCTTCCTATCTGAGATCAGAGGGGCAGATAAAAAAAGAGAAGAACGGCAAACTGGGAGCATAGGATACTGTCAGAAGCGTGAGCCTGGTAGGCACAATGGCATAGGACTTAGAAATTGCACAATTAGATTCCTGTGAGGAATCCAAACCATAGAAGAGAGTTATACAGTCTTTGGTATCTATACAGAGATACCAAAGATAAACTTCCCCTAACTTTAATCTCTCCCTGTGGGTAGATATCTGGGGATATTTTGTGATAGGTGTAGGAGAGGTTCATTTTCAAGGGGACGGGGCAGCCAAGTGGGTAGCAGCTCTCAGTACGAGTAACAAGCAGATTCCTGTGAGAGGCATAGCAGGAGAGAATGGAACATATTCATTTCTCCCATTTCCTTAGTATCAGGAGGCTAATGATACAGTGGAGTAATGCCCTCAGGTAGACAAAAGAAAATACCTATATCTCCCAGCCTCCCTTGCAGCTAGATGTAGCCACGTGACTCAGTCCCGGCCAATGGAGTGTTAGTGAGTATTGACTGGCACTTCTCGGAAACTCCTTTGAGGGAGGTGACTCAGATGGAAGGTACATCCCTCCTTCTGCCTCCCCCTTCCTTCTGCTTTCTGTGGGTTGGAACTCAAAAAGAACTCAATAGCAGAGGTTCCAGGAGCCATCTCGGATCAAGAGGTGAACTTCCGGGGAGAGAAGCCAAATGGCTGAGAATCGTAGAACAGAAAAATAAGAGGAGTCTTCAATGACTTCATAGAACCATCAGGTCAGTCCTGGACTAGCTACCTAGCCATGGGCTTCTTTTAAGTGGAAAGATAAACCCTCATGTGTTTAAGCCAATAATATTTTGGGTTTTCTGTTTCATGCAGGTGAACCAAGCACTAGCTGGAACAGTGGCATTTTTGCTATGTAAGATGTCTGATGCTTTCATTTGACTTCAACATTGGTTATAATACTGATTTAAAATGTCCAGAGCAGGGACGCCTGGGTGGCTCAGTCGGTTAAGTGTCTGCCTTTGGCTCAGGTCATGATCCCAGGGTCCTAGGATCGAGTCCCGCATCAGGCTCCCTGCTCAGTGAGGTATCTGCTTCTCCCTCTGCCTGCAGTTCCCCCTGCTTGTGCATGCGCTGTCTCTCTCTCTCTCTCTCTCTCTCTCTCTGACAAATAAAAAAATCTTTAAAAAAAAATTTTTTTAAATGTCCATAGCATGTCTTTAAGACACTTTGACTGTCCTTCTTCTGCTAAAAGCCTGTGAATTCCAGGTTCAAATGCTTCTTTTACATTAATGGAAACTTGCAATGTGTAAGACCAAGGAAAAGTTATACCAAGCCAGACCCCACTGATCAACCAACCCCAGTTACCATCTGTGTCAACAAGAAATCCTTTGTTCGGGGGACACGTTCTTCCTCCTTGAACCCACCTCCAGAGATCACGAACATACAATCATCCCACCACAGACTCATCACTGATCTACTTATCTTACTTTTATTGAAAAGTGGTTTTTCACATATGCTTTCAAAGTATTAGTTTCTTAGGCTCACTATTCCCTGCATATGGTGGCGCTTCCTTCAATAAGCCTGTCTTTTGCTCTGTTTCCAAGTTCGATGATATCAAGCAACATTATAGTCCCTTAATCCTTTTCGTTGTAGGCAAAAAGAGCATCATTTTGGTAAAGACTTAAGAGTGTGCACACACATCTTTTTGCTTCTCCTTCTAGGCCCATGGGGAGATGATACATTCCCTCCCATTGCGAGGCCGCGTGATTAGTTCTGACCAATAGGCAGTTGACTAGAAGTGACATGTGACATTCCAAACCAAAGCATACAGTTGCTGTCGAGACCGACTCCAGCAGTGAACAAGAAGGACACATGTACCAGACGGTTTATCTGTGAGGCAATGGAGACAACACCTACCTGGGTCCCTGAGTGGCCGTGTGTGCCGGGACCATGCCAACCCACGTGGAGCACATAACGTGAGCAGGAAATAACAATACACTCTGTGTCAAATAGCCTCCCTTGCCCTTTCACACCCCTATTCTACACACATGCAGAACTCACATACACTTTCATACTAGAAAAGATTTTTTTTTTTTTTTTTTTTTTTTTACTATTTTGCCTCTACTACCTTCCTATCATTTCACTATTGGTTCTGGCTACAGAAAAAGATTGGACTAATGTCCTCAGGGATCAGACAGTGATGGCTCCCAGGGCCCTCATCCGGGTTCTAATGGAGAGTCCCATCTCGATTCTCCCTATATTAAAAAAGAAAGACAGAAAATGAAAGCACTTTGAGCTTATTTTCTTTGCTTCTTGTAGAAATGCCATCACTGAATTATGATTCAGAGTTATGTCGGTTTAGGGGACTGACATAAGAACTGTCTATTCGAAATGCATGTCCGTGTCTTTTATAAAATCATAGTGGACTGCAACTGTGCTCTCTGGAGCATCCAAGGCCTCGTGCATGGCCCTGTGAAGCAGCCACTTGTTGAAGTTCAACTCTGCAGACTGCCTCATGCTATGCAGTTTGTATTCCCTGACAATCACAGGCACTGTGGTTTGCTTCCGGCCTTACCTATCAGGCAACCTGGGGACCAAATTCAAAGCCAAGCCAGGAAACAGGCTTACTTTAAGTTCCAGCAATGTCCACTCCGCCATTTTCAGATCATCCCTCTTTTTCCTCCTAATTTGCAGACTTGACATGATATTGTTTGTTTTCCAGCTTGAGGAATGCAGAGTCTTTCACCTCCTACAAAGTCGGGAGTGCCCTCCTTACCACGGACCCACAGGCTGGAAGACCACACCAGCGCATCATCGCGTCGGGTCATCTAGCCTCTATCATTCAGGGAGGGGCTGAGATGCACAGACCCAGGGGGATTCCCGCTAGCTTCCATTTCACATCCTGAAAGGTTTGGTGCCAAAGGAAATGTGGGAGTCTACCCTGGGTAGCATCACTTGAGAAAAATCATGAAAATTAAACCCAGATGGATAGCTGGGGTCTGCCTAATTCATGCTTTTCTATTCTCTCTGCGGAGAGGCCCTCTCGTAACTGGCTTCAAGCAAGAGGCCAGTCCATGAAAATAGTCCCACCAGTCCTTGGCCGATTCTTAGAAACAAAACAAAACAAAACAAAAAAACTTTAACTACTTTTTGTTTTTCATATTACAAAAGCCACCCATTTCTCTTTACAAAAGAAGAGAAATCAGAGAAGAAGGGAAGGAAAAAACAAAAATGCTAAGAAGACACTGTGCACTTTCTGAGCTCCTAGATCTGTGCCAGATCCACTCACGTTATGGGAAGGCAGAGTCACTCACAGCTGTCACATTACACATCAGGACCTCGAAGTGTACCAGCGCAAACTTATTTATCCGATGTCCCGTCTCTCAGCCAGTTAGTGGTGGAGGCAGAATCTGAACCCACAGCTATTTGACAAAGCTCATTACCTTCACCTCAAATAACTCAATTACACCTACAGAGCCTGGTCCACGGTGCGTAATTTGATGTGTTTCTTTCAGAGTCTTCTGTGTGTGTGCCCATACATGTTTGTGTGTAATAAAGGAGATGCATAGAGCACATGCAGTTTTGTGCTTTTTACGCTTAAAGTTCTCAAAATACATTGAGTTCTCTGGATATTTCAAAGGCCTCTGAAAGTCTAAATTAATTATATCTACTCACCAACCTCCCAACTCAGCTGACCGAGACCAACTGTGTGTTAGTGGGGGACATAATTCTCATACAGAACTGCCCTGGATAAAATAAATAGGAGCTCATAGGAACTCACGGAAACTCACCACTCAGGAAGCGGTAACAGTCAGAAGCCCAGAGTGTAGCCACTCTCCAGAGATGTGGACACTGACACATTCCATGGTCAGAGGCCCGCAGTCGACATCAGCATTAATGAACAGTTCACAAATGACATCTTGTTTGTAGGTCAAAACCAAAGCCAATTCTTTCCTTCTTTTACCCAAAATCAGTGGATCTCATGAACACCAATGATACCCAGGAGCACGGACTGATGTATTTACAACCAGCAAGTATGTTTGGATATCACACATGACACACGTAACACCTACATGGGAGAACCCAGGTCCAAGCAACACGACCTCATGTTTGGAACCAGAGCTCAGAATCAAGATTGGGCATTCTCAAATAAACGATCACCCTTAACTACTGATATTTTAAAAACACTTGGGTTCCTGATTCTGTTTTTGCTGTTGTTCTGTGCAGGATATTAATCCTGCACAGGATTCTGTGGTTACTGCTTTTTGTTTTCTTTTTTCACCTTACCATATCTAAATGGATGAATGCAACACTCCCTCAGATAGACAGTGACAATAGATCAGAAGCCAGAGAAACTGTGTTGGTGGAAAAAGAAAGGAGGACTGTTGATTCTACTTCTGAGATTGGTGTGTGGCTTGCAGAGAGAGAGAGAGAGAGAGAGAGAGAGAGAGAGAGAGAGAGTGTGTGTGTGTGTGTATGCGCGCGCGCATGTGCATGCAGTATAAGCAGGAGCCACCAACACTGGGAACTGGGAAATACCCATGTTTAAATGCAGTGTGGTGTTATAAATTTATATTGGATCTGATCCTATCTATGAAGAGAGAGTAAATTGCTCAATAGAGGTGCATTAATAGCAAGATAAAGAAAACAAGTACATTCCAGCATCAAGTATAAATGCTCAGGGGGCCACTGCCTGTGTTAGATTATCTACTGCACTTCACCCCGACATTAGCACCAGTAATGCCTCTCTTTAGGGGGAGAACATGCTTTGGTGGAAGTGCCAAAAGTTCATTTCCCAGGGAGCTACTCGCAGTACAATCTGTACAGAAATCGCATGTGCAAATCTGTCCATCCGTGGAGGAGCGCTTAGAAGTTTGAAAAAATGCACCTGTGTGCACCCTAAAATATACAGTCTTCGGACCTGAAGCCCTACTTCTGTCAATAAGAATTAACTAAATATTCTGTACTTATTCTGTGCTCAATTCTAATCAATGCAGAATTGCTTACTGGAAGAGAAATACACTCTTTAGAATTCCACCTTAACTTCTCCCCCTAAATAATGCTGTAAGTTTTCTTTCTAGAACTACTGTAGGTTCTGCGACAAGCATGCCCACCACATGCCAAGCAGAGAGGAAGAGCACTGGGTATTTTCACCAGTTATTTCAACTAATCCTCACCAAAAGCCCTTAGGAGCTGAACAATGCTCACCGAGGCTCAGAAATGAGTCACTGCCTCCCAGAGCTCCCGTGATTTTGTCTGTGCGCCTAATGACAAATCCAAACGACCCCATTCAGTTCAGCATGTATTTATGAAGCACCCACTATGTGTCACATGTTGCACAAGGAGAAGCTCCAGGAACAATGACACCATCGCAACAGGATGTGGCTAAGTGATAAAGGCAGACATGAGTTACGAGGGGTACAAGTTCCTTAAATGTTACACAACACAGAACGATCGTTCCTGTCTCGAGATGCTTCTGTGTCTCCAAATTGCCTCCTTACCAGGATCCTTTCCCTATTCGCCCCCCAGCTGTGAAAGGGCATAGCTTCACTTGCTGTCCAAAGCGACCATTCCAGGTAATGGAAGAAATTGCAACAGAAGAAACATATAAACAAGGTAAGTTTTCAAATGCATCTCTCAGGTACTATTCAGGACAAAATGAACAGAAATAAACAATCCTCCAATACCAGGTGACATATTTTATACTTTTCCACCCTGCGTTTTAGGAAGGTAGCAGAAAGAAAAACGCTCCTAAATCAGGGTTTCTGAATCAGATGCTGGTATTAGAAGTAAGATTAACCCGGTCCCTTAACAATCAAATTTATGACTAGTAAAGCGTTATGAAAAATTCTATCTTGATGTCAAATGTAGGAAACACAGTCTTTGGAGGCATATAATGATAAACTGCAGTCTGAGCAATAAGCTCGGTGAAGGGAATGAGCGGTTCAAGAGTTCAGAACATGTGCGCTGGAAAGGTGTTCAGTTAAAGAGAAGGGCTGGCTCCAGACAAAGGCAAGGAAAGGTCATCCTCAGAGTCATTTCATCTTCATTACAATGGGCGAGCTGGTGGCCACAGCACACTCACCCAGACGGCCACACTGTACTCAGGTTTAAGACTCACTGGGACATTCAAATACTAAACACAAGTAAACATGCTGCGTGCTCATGACAGCAGAACCCCGATACTGCCATCTGGGCTTCCCAGCGCAGCCCCCGCCATCCAAAACAGATGCGACAGCAACGGTCCCCCCAACCCCACGCCTGCCTTTTTTTTTTTTTTTTGGTGTGAGTGATAGATTAATTAAAGATTACAATCTATCTTCTTCAGAAGACCAGAGAATTGGACTTGAAATCAGCAACTTAATTTTCTTTCAGGTAACTGCCAAAGTTAAATTCGTTCTCCCAAATAAAATAACGTCCCCCATCTGTGCACCTTGAGATTCCATGTTCCAATAAGACCGTGTTTGTGATGTGCCCTGTAAGTCAACCCTCATCTCTCAGTTTTCAGGAACTGGGGGAAAGGTGAATTTCATTCACTGATTATCAGCAGGCTCCTGAGAGATAGCGGGGCTGTTGTAATGGGAAAGAAAGTCCTGACCCACATCTGGGACAACCTTTCTCAGAAGGCCGAGGCCAAAGGCTTTCCATTTTTGAGCGCTGCCCCCATAGCGGACAAGTCTCACCCTCTCTCCAAACTCATACAGAACCAGCTGCCCTAATGCGGCCTCCTCACCATTCAAAAGGCAACCCTGCTCCATCTCTGCATGCCCCTTGCCCCCACATGCGCGGTGGCAATGGGGACCCAGTTTCCAACCCCAGTTCCCAACCAGCTGTAAGTCCAGCATAACTAAACTCCCCACTCTGGCTTGTATATGAGTATGGGTTTTAACACGTACATTCATTTCCAGTTGCAAGTGACATGTTTTCCATCAGCAAGAGGAAAGGTGATCACACAAAGGTGATGAGGAGGATGAAAAGAAAAACTATAATTCGCTGAGCTGAACGGCAGCAAGTACAGCAGGTAGGGGCTCAGCACCCACGGTTAGTGAGAAAACCAGCCGTATCCTAGGTCAGCTTACAGCCTCTAAACCTTCATGCAGCCACCTGGGAAGGTACATCACTTGTCATCAGGGTGTTTGGGGATTAAGGATTCCGTGAGCTGATAGATGGATAAAGAGATGGTGAATGCAGGGATGGACAGATGGATGGACAGAACGCCAGAAGGATGGATGAGTGGAGGGAAGGAAATAAAGAAGGGAGGGAGGATGGGTAGAGACAGTGATATTTAAGAGACCTTGCCTGGAGCTAGTACATAGCAAGCATTCAATAAAAGGCTTCTGTTGTTACACTGAGCACTCTGACCAGACTACGGAGATATGGAAATTACGGGAAAAAATAGTCCACAAAAGCTAGAGGCAAGTCGCCTCCTCTCCCTCATCCTCTGTCATCACCCTTGTGTCCTCTCCTTTCCCCATCCCGGTTATGAACCTCAGATGCCATGCCGCAGCAGGCGAGGCAGGTCCAACGCTGGTCCACCTGGGCTCGCATCAAGAAAGCTCGAATGACACTGGCCTCCACCACCGTCTGCACTGCGATGTGTGCTGGCAGCAGGAAGCTGCCAGAATGGAAAAGAATCAGAGCGAGCCTGAAGCAGGGAGTGCTCACACAGCCCACTGGGCAAAGTTGCATTCGACGGTCACCTGGGCAGCCAATTCCGCACATGACAAAAGGCCACAACCTCCTAGCCCAGCCGGCAACATGGGCCCGCTGGGGGCAGCCTCCATCCCTTGGGACGGGTCACCCTCGCTCTGGAAGGATTCAGTCATCATGAACTCATTCAGCTGAGAACCTCAGACCCTGAAAGCAACCACTGGGGAAAACATACAGTTCCGTGGCAGGTAAGACATTCACACTAAAAACTTAATTTAGATGGGGCAGAGAGGAGAATGCTGCCAAATTATACGCAATGACATTTCCAAGTGCAGGCATATGCCCTGGGAGGAAACATTGTCTACAAACAACATTTTAGGTCATGCAGCATGTGTTTTAAACTTCATGATAATAACGCTAGCCAGCATTCAATGGATGCCTAGTGTATACAAAGCACAGTGGTAGGTACCTGACAAGCGCTAGCTCTAAACTTCCCAGCGACTTCACTGGGGCACCCCTGTCACTGCTGACATCATGGGTATGGAGAGCTAACACCTCCTGGGTGCTCAGTGCTCAGCAGGTGCGTGTGAGGCACTCTGCCCGCAGGACTTCCTGACTCCCTCTCTCCTGATCATCCCCACCTTACCACCAAGGAAACTGAGTCCCCAAAAGCCTGAACTCCCTGCTCGAGGTCACACCCCTGGCAAGTGGTGGAAATGGACTCCCTCCGGCCCCTGTCTGATCCTGTTCTTTTGCTGCCACGGCTGCCAAAAGAACTGGCAGGTCAGAATTGCCAAAGCACGTTGTAACGAAGTCCATACCCTTTACAATTCCAGGGAAGAAGAGATCATCTCAAACCTTCCTTACTGAACAACAATCAAAAGATGCCAACAGGATAGGCCTTCTCTTCAAACGCGATTCAAATGTCCGTGGCATCAGACCCGAATGAAGTCTCATTTCTGAGGGCCCAACCGTTAAGGCCTCCTCGGTCTGGATTTCAAGGAGGGGTGGGGGCAGAGTGTACATGGAGGAGCTGCAGGACACTTTGCACAATGCATTTCTGTCCTGACTCCTCTTTGGAGAGATGGAGTCCTATAGTTAGCTTCCAAACAATAAAAGTGAGCAGTTGGAGCTGCAGAAGGAGATGAAGAAAGATAGAGCAGGGAGTGATCCCCCGTATCATCCATCTCCCGGACTCAGAAAGGGGGCCATGGGGGACCTGGTCCAGACTTGGTCCCCATTACTGATCACTCAGACTCGGACGGCAGAGGCAGAATTAGCAGGTGATGTTATCTCCCTGAGCAGACCCTGTGCATCTGCAGCCTCTGCTCGGGGACAAGCTCTCAGTGCAGGGGGAGAGAGACAGAATGAGACGTAAATGAGCTTTGCAACTTCTCTAGTTCATGCAACTAGTTGACATGAACTTGGGGGTGTCTGTCTACAGTCACATACACATGCTTTTGAGAGAATCACTATTTGTTTTTTAATTTTATTTATTTATTTATTTGGAGAAAGAGCATGTGAGAAGGGGAGAGGCGGAGGGAAATGGAGAGAGGGAATCTCAGGCAGACTCCCTGCTAAGCAGGGAGCCTGACACGGGGCTTGAATTCATGACCCTGAGATCATGACCTAAACCAAAATCAAGAGCTGGACACTTAACCAACTGAGGCACCCAGGGGCCCCCGAGATAATCACTATTTAGACCAAAGCCTGGAGATAACAGGCCTCCACATAGTGGAGAGGTTCCACATCCTTCTAAGATTCCAGGATTTTTGTTTTTATTTATTTGTTTGTTTGTTTGTTTATTGCCATTGGTGATGTCCTCTTCCACCCTTGGATCCAATCATGCCAAAACTCTTCAAAATTTGAGTATTTCTTTCTTAATGGTAGAAATTAGATGCTAAGGACATCTAAATCAAAATTGTGTTTCCTGGGAATTACAACCATTGCCTTTCACCATGAGTCTCTAGATGGCTTTCAGTTGGTTGTGTCAATGAGCTGTCAAGATTTATAATAGCAAAGAACAACTAGCATTTATTGAGCACCTATATTGTGCCAGGTGCTGTGCGAGCCGATTTGTTCTGACTGGTTGACTTACTCCTGAGGATTTTTCATTTTCGATACTGGAGGAGCCTCAGTGAGGGGAAGCCTCCTGCCCAAGGGTACACAACCAATACCTCTAGAATACCTGCACTGCAGATAAAAAACAGCCAGGTAATTTTAAATTTCTTTCTTTTTGTCTAAATTTCTTTTTAACTCAGGGATTCAATGATTCTAATATTCATTTTTCCCAGCATAAACTGAATTATAACACTGGCTTACATCCATCTTTCTAAGAACTCTCTTCAGCACTCACCTTTTAATTTTGGCAAATACTTGTAGGGTTGCTATTTTGTATTTGGCCATGGACTGGGAGTCCAGCTGTTACCAAGACGACGCATACCTCCCCTTGTGGGCTCCTGGAGAAGACAGACATGTAGACAAACATGATGATCAAGCGTGCTAAAAGCGATGGGGATCTAGAAACTTCTGAGGGAACATTCAGGAGCAGTATCCAACTTAGTCCTCCAAGACCAGGAAAGGCTTTCTGGAGGAATAACGTTTAAGCTGAGACCCAAGGACAAGGTGGCGTTAGGTCTGGGGACAATATGGACAACAGACAACTTCCAAGGAGGAGAAAAACTGCAGGTCCGCCATTCAGAAGGACCCATGATTATGCCTCCCAGTCTCTCCCACCAGAAGGCTTTCAAACACTCAAGCTCACCTAGGCAAATCTGTACTACTGATTCATTAGGAATCCCAGTTACCAATGTGCGTGATGAGGACAGACCCCTCTTTGAAAAGGAAGTGAGGGCCAAATGCTGGGTCACTATAGCTATCAGCTCCCAGTCACTGGGGCCACCCAGTCCAGAACTGCCTCCCCCACAGCCCAGAAACTTGTGCTCACAGACCCCAAAAAACCAACAGGCTGCCAGAGAAAAGGCAGCCCTCGCTCTCCCAGCTCGTTTTCCATGCAGAGTAGATGGGATAATGACAACCAGTTCTGAGTCCAAACCATGTGGCTCAGGGATTCTGCTTCCCGGTGATCTTGTCTGTTTTGAAGATAAATTTTAGGATATAAAAAGGGATGGGTGGATTCTCTGTGAGCAAAGCAAACGTTTGATCAACACTGGAGAGCAAGGGGGCCGCCTGGGTGGCTCAGTTTGTTGGGCGACTGCCTTCGGCTCAGGTCATGATCCTGGAGTCCTGGGATGGAGTCCCACATCGGGCTCCCTGCTCATCGGGGAGTCTGCTGCTCCCCCTGACCCTCTTCCCTCTCATGCTCTCTATCTCTCATTCTCTCTCTCTCAAATAAATAAAATCTTAAAACAAAACAAAACAAAACAAAACAAAAAACTGGAGAGCAGGGACCTAAAGTTACAACCCCTGGCAAAAACTGCCAGTGAGGATACTCTGTTGCCAAATCTGGGCAGAGCTCATGAGCATTTGGCAACCAAATGAACAGAAGGACAATTAATATCCTCTTAAGAAAATTAAACAGGCTAAACCAGGATATGCACGTGTATTGAATGACCACCCATTTCTAACGACCACCCATTTCTTCATGGAGGTGTCTACGTGGAATGTCCCGTTTTCCAAAGTTTTATTTCAGAGAGCAGTTCCTCCCAAACTCAGCGTGGCCACAGAATCACCTGGTGAGATTTGAGAAAGTAGACTACTGGGTCCCAACCAGAGATTTTGACTCAAAAGATTCAGAGTAGAATGGAGAAATCTGCATTTCTAACAAGCACCTCCACAGGATTCTGTTCCTGATTTACATCCAAGTTTACCAGACATTGTCAGAGTTCAAGGAAAGGATGGGGGGAGGGGATGAGAATTTTGACTGACATTTTCTGCACTTCTAAGTATTCTTTTGATTAGCATGTATTATTTTGATTGCATTTGCAAGCATATCTTTTTTAAGTGATTACTGTGTACACCCACAATTTATAGTACTGTGGTGGGCACTTCACACTTCACAACACTTTCTTCTCTAACCAAATAACCTTAAGAAGCTTCTCTGGATAGGTTTAGTCACAAAACAATTCCAGCATTCCTTGACTGGCCACTAACACAGGTCTGGTCCATTGTTATTGATGGTAAGTTCTGTAAAATGTTCTTTCCACTGCTGATGTGGGGATTGAGCGGCTGATAGATCAATACATTATTTCAACCATGCTTCATCCGCTTGATGATGTTTTGAAAACAAAAAATGCGTAGCAGTAAAATCAGGTACCTGAAGCTACTAAACATTCACGTATATTCCGCTGGTAATTTTGTCCAAAGGAACACCTACGTATATGTAGAAATCTAAACTGAAATCCATTACTTGACTTTGCCAGGAGAGTTAATCAGAGCAGAGAGGTCTGCACAATAAGAGACTGATAAAGTTACTTTAATCGGCAGGCTTAAACAATTTGTCTCTGATTATCCAACTTCATCCATTTGGGAAAAATTCAAAGAACTGGTAGCAAAAGAGAAACAGTAATTTTGGGGGTAAGATAATGATGTATCAGATAAGGCAGTAATATTAATAATCACATTTTTATTGTACAATTGTTTTAAACAAACAGGCTGCAAAATTTAAACAATGGAACCATCCCGACCTAAGGGAGGTCTGGGAAAGGGCCTCTCTCCCTTCCTTCTCCTCGTAAGGAAAAACAAAATGAAAACACAAAATTATCCATCTTAGAGAGTGGCAATGATGTCCTTGCTTTGCTGTCCCTCAAAGCAAATTCCCCGAATTGCTGAATGTCCAAGTTTACATTTAGGCTGGGAAGCCAAATTGAGATCTTTGTTTTACTTTGCCTAATTTCTGGCTATCAGCACTGTGATAATCTAAGAAGTTTCTCCACCAAATGTATGCCGAGACTCGTAAGATATAAACAACTCCAAAGAACCACGCCACACTGAAACACAATCAGCATTAATGAAATGGAAACCATTAACTGTGAGGGGATTAAGGCTGCACACTGGCTTGGAAATGCAGTTCCAAAGGTGGATCATGAGTGTCATTTCTCAGAGCCTGTTTCCCTACCTGCCAAAATGAACATCACCTACCTCGTAGAGGTGTGGAGATTAAACGAGATAGTGTGCTCCAAAATGTTTAGCATAGTTAGTAGCATATTATAAGCACTCTATACTATTAAAGATGATCGTTATCACTATCTGGATCAGCAGCAGGATGCTGAACTCATCAGGCTGAATTTCACAGGGTGAAGAATTTCAGATAACAACATGGGAACAGCCACAGAACTCTTAAGAGAGTGAGATTCCTATTGCCGCGATTAGCATCGCATGTTGGTTGTGCTTCGACATAGGCCCTGGGGTCACAGAACTATATTTAAGAAAAACTGATGGCCTTTATAAGCCCGAGTATTTTATAGTATACACTTAAAACCATTCTGAGAAGATGCCATCAGACTGCCATAACACAGCAACAACAACAACAAAAGCCAAAAAACAACAACAAACCCCAAGCAAACAGGATATAAAACAAAACCAAAACATACCTAAGAACTCCTACCAAATAGTTCAATAGGAGCGCTCACCTCTATGAGGCTATGTTAGCATGTGTTTGATAAGGAGCCACCTAGTATCACTGATTTTTATTAAAACTCAGATGATGGAAAGACCTTTCCTAAGCAGCAGACTCCTCGTCCACGACAAGAGGAAGCTGGGAGTCTCACACTCCGTCTGGTCCCAGGGCGTGCAGCTTCTACTGCTCCCTAACACTGAACAGGAAGAACCAGCCACTGAAACACACTCAGGCCTTTTCATTCTCCTCAAACCCCTAACTAAAGTTGATTTTCACAAGCCAAATTTAAAAATCAATTAATAAATTACAACTGCCAAAGAATGTTAAAAAGCCCAAAGGCACCTAAGAAGTGCTTAGAAGAAACAACAAAGCATTAAGTCTGAGATAAATGGGTTTGCTGTGTGTTTACTGTAATGTTGACTTAGTATTCCAAAGCAAAAATTCTCTTACCTCCACTTACCACTACTTTGTATGATAATAGCAGCATTAATTTTAAAATGATCATGAATCAATCATGAAATCTGACTATTGTTTTTACTGGCAACAAAATACTGTAATTAGCACCCTGAAGAAGAGTGCTTTCTAGGTAGGCATTGGTGAGAGCAATCTTGTGCTGTTAATCTTTGTTAATTACGCCTAGTAAACAAGGTTGAAATGGGAGTAGGCTGCGTTAACATCCCCACCTCTCCCAGTTAATCGTCCTTCATCCTTCGACACAACCACCTTGAATCTTTTGCGATGGGCTGCAGTGGAGTTTCTCAGCCTCGGCTCTGCTGGCATTTTGTGCTGGGGGCGGCCCTGTGAGTTGTAGCATGTTCAGGAGCAGCCCTGGCCTCCACCCACTAGCTGCCCAGTGGCACCTTCCCTCCGGCGACCCCCAGCCCCAAGCGGCGACAACCGCAAATGTCTCTACACGTTGCCAAATATCCTCCGGCAAGCAAAACCGCCCTGATCGAGAACCAGCCTGCACTGGCTTATTACAAAGATCCAATGCATTAACGTATTGTTTTTTTTTTTTTTTTAAAGATTTTATTTTTATTTATTCGAGAGAGAGAGAGAATGAAAGATAGAGAGCACGAGAGGGAAGAGGGTCAGAGGGAGAAGCAGACTCCCTGCTCAGCAGGGAGCCCGATGCGGGACTTGATCCCGGGACTCCAGGATCATGACCTGAGCCGAAGGCAGTCGCTTAACCGACTGAGCCACCCAGGCGCCCTAACGTATTGTTTAAAGGCCCGGCATGCTGACAGGTGCACTGTGGGACAGGCATGTACACAGAATCACAGGAACAACGGCTCAATCTGAGGGACATAAAATGAATGGAAAGGACACTACGGCCACCAGCTTGAGTCAATGCTGTCTCAGTGCCTGCAGTCTCTCGTCCCTACGGAGCAGGGTTTTTGTTTTTTTTTCTTAAATCAACTTTGTTGAAGTATAATTTACATATAATAAGCTGCAGCCATTAAAAAGTATATACTCTTCATGTGTTTTGACAAATGTTTACACGTGAACCTCACCGAGAGGAGGGGTCTGTGTTTTGATTTGCTTCAAACTCACTTTGAAATAAGAATAGGCCACATATTATATTCTTTATCAAAAGCTTTTTCATGAAAATCACAAGCCTGTGAGTTGGCCTTCTGGAAGCTGTTATTTGGAAATGTTCCTGATTAGTACTGTATGAGTGAGCTTTCCTGGGATCTAGGGCCAGTGCAGCGACACAGGGCCCCATGCTTCCTAAGTTCAGTACATGGCATTCACCGTACTCCCATTTTTATAACTTTATATCTGAGTTTCTATCCTTTGGGTAAGTAAAGTCTGGTGGTACAAGGGAGTGTGTACTGGGAGGCCTGGAGTCTTGGCTCAGGTGCGTGCCTGCCCCACCCCCAACCTCGTACGGATTCTCAGCCATTGGCTCACGCCCACTGGCACCTTGGGCCAGGCCAGCCCTTCCTTCTCAGCCCCTACCTGGAGTCCACTGTCACCTCCAACCCAGGATCCTCTGCAGGGACCCCCGCATTCCTCTGCTGCCCTGCACTCCTGGCGTGGGCCTCCGCATGGATGTGGGAACGGTCAGAGGTCATGAAAGCCTGCAGGCTTCCCCAGCCCTGGGCTGGCAGGAATATAGTGTACTGGGCTGGTGACTGACGAAGCAGATTCTTGTTCACCCTAATCCAGGTCCCAAGTTGTCCCATAGTGGAGGCTGCGATCCTTTGGGGGACACCTGTCCACCCAAGATTGGCGTGGCGGGCCACAGAAAGGGGAGATTAACTTCCCTGCCCCTTGCTGAAACCTCACATTTTCATTCTGCACTGTTTCTGGCATATTATATAGTCTTAGTGGGACCTTTCCTATTTCACCGTGTACCTTCGGCGAGTCACTTGCATTAGAGCTCTTGCACTGCTGTCCTTGCTCACAACAGTCAAAGGATAGATGACTCGGTGCCGCCATGCTTCCTGGTGGAAGGATCCAGAACCACCAGCACCCTCAAGGCCATCACATCAGCAGGGGCCTGAAGCAATGAACAGTAGCCCTCCTCAGCCCCGCACTGAGTTCTTGTTCCTGCTTCTCTTTCCCTCCACCCCCACCGCCTTCCAGGATTGGTGGAGTGGGGCCCTTCCTTTGGGTGCTCTGATTCCACTCCTCTGTTCCAGTGTAGCCCCGGAAGAACATGTTAATGACAAGGGCTGCGGATGCACCGCAGTACTGCTGTGGGAGCTCTTTCATCAAAATTATAAAAGCCAGAATGGCTTCTGGATGTCAAAGGCAGATCAATGATATATGTGTTTTATGACCATAAAATATAATGTTCTAATCAAATGATAAACCATACTTCTTTGATTTTTGTATCTCCATTTGGAAGGAAAAGAATTGTACTTTTTTCCTCAGACCCTTTTCTTAAAGCAGTGTTCATCTTCCTGAAAATTCTGGCCAGTTTCAGGCCAGGACACCCTATGTCAGAGTCAACACAACTGGGGACAAATTGGGAGAGAAGCAAAGGAAGGAGGTGTAAAATGTAGTATCTGCCACTGGTGACAGGCTCCAGGCAGTGGAAGGATCTCTCCAGCACACCGTAGCCCCCGCTCCCTCTTGGGTCCCAGGGGTGGAGAAGATTGTTTAAAAAGAGAAAAAATATGGGTGGTTCAGTCGATTAAGCATCCAACTCTTGATTTCAGCTCAGGTCATGATCTCAAGGTCGTGGAATCAAACCCCCCATCGGGCTCTGCACTCAGCGTGGAGTCTGCTTGAAGTTCTCTCCCTCCCTCTCTCTCTCCCCCTGCCCCTCTCCCCCAAATTAAATAAATAAATCCTTTTTAAAAAGAGAGAGAAAATATGTTGGCCTTTTCTTCATAATGCCCCCTATAAAATGCACTGAAGGCTGCAAAGGATTTTGTTGCTTGATTTGGACTATAAAATAAGAACCACAAGAACAATTTCTTACAGGCAAATATTTTCTGCTTGGCTTTCTAAAAAATATGTATTGTCAAAAGAAATTAAATAATCCATGTATTTTAATGCCCATTGATATGTGTTAAGTATTATTTATTAAAATGTTAATAATTCATTAGTTAAGAGACAAATGTGGAATCAATTAAATTTTACTAATTAAGTTGGATTATAATGAAGAGAAATTGAGAAGGAAGTGTCTGGTGGAAAATAATTTTAAACAACAACAAAAAAAAGAGCATCATACATGGCTGCATTGTCCATAATGTCTGGTTCCCATGGCAGATGTATTATGACAATTTCCCTTAAAAGCCAACAATAACAGTACCTGAGCAATAAAAAAGGGTAACTTCATAAAAAGAAGGAAGCACTAAGAAGGGAATCAACTCAAATGCATCTGAGATTTACAAAGTGAGGTTTACCGGCTAAAACATGGTCCACATTATTTGATGTTGACTTGATAACCACACAAATTGGAATTGCCACAATTTAATGAAAGTTCCCGTGTGAAACACAAGAAATACAAACCTAAGTGAATTGTGCTTGAGGACAGTAGCAAATGTTAATAAAATACTCAAGGAAAGAAAAAAAGAAATTCCACTGGTATTTCTTAAAGTGGGGCTGTGTTCTTACCTGCATTGTCCTACCCTAAAGCTCCAGCTCCTGGCCGTGTTTGGGCCTCTGCCAAGAGTCTGGCCTCCTGCAGGGAGTGTGCACGCAGCTGTTTCCTGATGCCCCAAGGGTCATGTTCGCATAAATCAGACACCCCGCGCTGGACACCATGTATGGAGGATTATTTCTACAAGGAAGACCGACTGTGATGTGCTTCAAGTATTTCCATTGACTGAAGGCCACCACATTACGAAAAACAAAAAGTCTTTTCACCCATGATGAAGAATAATAATTATGGAAGAATAACCACCCCCTTTTTTTTCCTCTGTGCAGACTGTCCAGTGGGAATTAAAATACCACCACCCGGATATAGAATACAAGCGTTTAAAATGCACAAGGACAGACAAGACTTGCTACTAAGCTGTGACCTTCAGCTCCCCAAACACTTATGATTCGGTAATTACCGGATGGTATTATTACTGATGGCTACGCTACTTCCTCTCTCTTAGAGCCGTTTGAATACAGGGGGGTGAGTGGAATTCTCAGCATGTGCTGGCTGCTACAGTGTATGCTATCTACAGCTCTCCACTTAAAAACCTTGAACTTATACATGATGGTACATATTAAATACTACAAAAATTAGCAGTTTAGGCCGTTTGCTTTAGATAGGTGGCTTTAAATGTAGGTGGTAATTATTGCCATTATTATTACTATAGTCAATTAGTACAGATTGGCAAGCCCCTGCTCAAAAAAGGATGTCGTGCCTGATTTCTGCTCATGCCAGTGTTCAATTTTAACCCTATCAGATATTCAATTCAGACACCTGACTTTATTATCCTGAGCTCTTCACTTGTAACCTTGCCTGTACTTTTTACCAAAGCTAGCAGGAGCATCTCATCTGCTCAATTACTTATCAGTGTTGCTATAGAATACCATTTCCTCTTGCGGCTGATAAAATATTAATCAAAAACAGGAACTGAGCGATTTCCCAGTGTAGATGTCGTCTAATGGTAATACAGGGAGTCAAAGAGAGATCTGGAGGTCATATAATAGCTTCTGAGGAAGGCAAAGAGGAGTGACATCGAGTAGAAGAAGATATTGCAGGCAGAGCCCAGGGGCGGGTGAGTTCCCGCCATTCCACAAAGAAGTGAACTTCTAGAAATGTGAATGAAGGGGACCGGTGGGAAGAAGTTATGTCTAAGAGAGACGCAAAGTTTAAGCGTTTTGTTTTTCTGTAATACAGAGTGGGCCTTTAATTAACCAGAATGGTGTCTTGATTTAACCAGAATTTTGTTGTGGTGGCTCTAACCCTCATTTATCAACTCGTTCCAGGTCTCCTGAATCTACTTCTTTACCAAAGAGAACACACCAAGCTTGGCTGAATCTCAGACCAACTTCTGAATCTTGAAAAACGCCTTCTCTCTTCCCTTCCTCCTCTGACATCCCATTCTTTGGCTTAATACTTATTCAGAATTTGTGTTACATATATTAACACATTTAACTGATTACCTGCATGACAGCCCTGTGGTACAAGTAGAACTCAGCCCATTTTTTTTTAAAAAAAGGAGGAGGCCTAGGGGCGCCTGAGTGGCTCAGTCCATTAAGCAGCTGCCTTCAGCTCAGGTCACGATCCCAGGGTCCTGGGATCAAGCCCCACACTGGGCTCCCTGCTCAGCGGGAAGCCTGCTTCTCCCTCTCCCACTCCCCCTGCTTGTGTTCCCTCTCTCTCTGTCTCTCTGTCAAATAAATAAATAAAAAATCTTAAAGAAAAAAAAAAAAAAAAAGGAGGCCTAAACACTAGGTGATTTGCCCCATTTCACTCAGCCAGTAGATAGTGCCAGAACATGAATTTGAGCCGTGCCTTGTTAAAGAGCTCTACCTCTCCCACACTTCCCCATTGTGGTACTCTACTAAAGTGTCCACATCACCACCCAGTCCCCTCGGTGAAAAACTTCTGTTCTACAAAAATATGAGCAAAGGAAAGCTAGCCACTTTCTAATACTGTGTGCAAAATATGTACACATAACCGGTGGGTTTCCACCTGCTTCTTCATCCTCAAATATTGGAATCCAAAGTCTTCCAGACATTAAAATCAATTAATACTGTGATATGCTGGTCAAATGACTCCTTTTAATGTGTGTTCTCTTAATTACCATCCACTTTTAGATCTAAAAAATTTGCTCTAAGTTGACTGTTTCTATCAAGATTTTGGCTCTCTTCAGCACAATCCATTAAATTGATAAAAATCCATTTTACAAATGTAGAGTCTGGCCCAGCAATCCCACACCTGGGAATCCATCCCACAGAAATAAAAGCATCAGTCTGACATATGAACAAAGATGCTTATTGTCTCCCTATTTGAGGCCAGGCGGGAGTGCAGGCAGAAACCATTGGAATCCAAATGAATGCCCTTGAATCCATTCAGTATGGGGAAGGACTGCATGAATCATGGTATGTCTGCATCACGGAATATCATGCTATGCTGGACGAGAAAAGACAGATACAGAACAGCATGCAAAGAAGCAGTCCATATGTAATCAAGCAAAACCACCAAAAAGAAGACATCTCAAAAACCCCCAAATATGCCTCTGGTGTAGATCTGTGTATATATCCCTATGTAGGATACAGATAAAATATGAGATAAAAATTTTGGAAGACAGCTAATGTGTTTTGCCTTAGCTTGTGGAGGGGGAGCGGTAGGGGGAGAGGATGACAGAGAGGGTGGAGTAAAGGCAAGAAATGATAAAAATGACTATCCTAAAGTTGAATATTAGCAGAACAAGGCACTTACTACCAAAAATAAGAAAGAGCAATAACAGAGTCATGTAGACCTCACTACACTCTAGGGCTACCGAAGCATTTTAACACTTAACACTTGTAATCCTTAAAATTTGGGGAGGTCAGTTATAACGTGATCCCCATTATACAGATGAGACTATGGAAGCACAAGAGCGACACAGCTAATAAGCAGAGTGGGCATCAGAGACCACATTCATAGCTATAATCTAACTGATGAGATTTAACTGGAAAGACCATTGAGTGAGTGAGTGGTGAGAAACTCACACAGCAAACCATGATCACGCCGTTGTCTGACGCTCTGCATGGCCCAAGCCACCTCTCCCCACGCTGTGGAAGGACCAAAGTAGGGAATCACAGGGCACAAATCAGGGCAGAAGCGTCTATTGTAAGCAGTGAAGCTGGGGACCCGTCCCGCCGCCACCCTGCTAAGGGCAGTCCTGCCCCGAAGCCGAATACTTGCTGAGCTCGCAAGGTGGACACCTCTCTGAAGGCTGGGACACGCTCATCCTTTGACCAGAATCCTTCTCCCGGGCCAGCGGGGATCTGTCTCCACAACTCTGGAAAGTGCCCATGACGACGCGGGGACTTGCCAGGTGAGGCTGAGGGTCTTGACATGGTGCCCAGTACACAGTGGGTACTCAGTAAATATGTCTTAAGATGAATGAAATCTAGGGGCTCAGTAAACATGTGTCACTAATACTAAAATGATGTTTCCACTGTTTAAAAATGGAAAAATTACTCCTAAGGAACTGTGTTTTATATACAGATAACACAAATCCTAATGACAGCAAAAACAGCATTGCCAACTAATCACATATTAAGCTCCTATGTAGCAGGCACTCGTTGGACTCTGTATGTATATTGCATGTGAATCTTACAAGAATATTGGAAAATACGCATTATTATCTCTTCCCAGGCAACCTGAGGAAAGTCTAATTACCTGGCTCAAGGGCATACAGCTAGTAAGGAAGGCACCGGGATTCGAACCCCGGACCCTTCCTTCTCTTTTCATTCTGTCTCCGTGCTCTGCACACAATATGCTCTCACTCACTAATAAAGTTAAGACTAAACAATAAGGTATCCAAGTCACATCATTTAAAGTTAGGCATTCAGAACAAGAAGGAAAAACAAAAAAAGCTACGCAACACTGTTCTTAATCCAAAGTAAAGCAAATTAAACAGAACCATAATGTGACTTGTGTTTGCCCTTTAACGCCTGTTACAACAAGTGTTCAGGGCAAAGGCATCTCCAGCCACATTACCTCCACTTCCGACAGAAAAGAATCACATGGAGTGCTGAGGACGCTTGACAGATGTGTTAATGCAGGGGGATATTTCAGTTTCCATCCTCTTTGGACCACAGCATGACAGTTACAGAATTCAAATCCATTTGTATCCCCCGTTGAATCCCACATAATTCAGCAGACATTCATTATGATGACATAATGATATCACACAGCCATAAATACATATGCTAAGAGTCGAACAAGACATTCATATTTAAACATAGCTGGAAATAATTTCAATTCTGGCAATTTTCTATTGCTCATTCTATTACTTTTCTGTGGATGCTTAAAATGTTAAACTACAGTAGGAAACCAAGAACACTAGAATAAAGGTGTGTGTGCACGTCACAGCTTCTAGTTTAGCCAGTAAAGGGATTTGGATATCAAGTTACATCTGATAAATATTTTGTTTGAGGAAAGGTAATTTAATAATAGATGAGAAGCTCCTTGATATGTCAATTTCAGAAGAATCATTCATGCTGCTATAAATGCAGTCCAGGATTTTAATATTCCGAGTTCTATGCCTCAAATTTGAAGGATGGTTGTCCTGATTTCATAAATATGAAACGCATGTAGGACTTTTTCATAAAACTTTTAACAATACATAAAGCAAACAAATAACACAATTAAAATTAAAACCACTTGAAATTCACCATTCTTAAAGAGGGATGAAAATAGTTTCTCAGAAATCAGAGCCATATCTCCAAAAAGGAGCAAGCGGGTAACTCAGAAGAGATAACACCAATCCTGACAATGTTAATCTTGATCTTTTCCTTATGCTTCTCAACTGCAGACAGAAGAACATAGTTTTTCTTCAGCCTCGATGATGTACCCATTAACAGCTCTCTTCCCAGAGCATTCAGACACCTTGCAACGGATTTCTGAATTATTTAAATGGAAGTAGCATTAGAAAATCCTCATGTTTAAATTATGCTAAATAAGGATTCCTTCGGCTGGACTTTTGCTGTGCAAAAGATATATATTCTGCAGGCATGGAGGAAGGGCACGGAGGGATCTGGGGAGGTGACACGTGGAGAAAGCACAACGGACAATGATGTTTGGGGAACACGAGTGAACATACGAGCCAAGCGTGCAGGACACTCTCCATATCCGGACATTCTAGAGGGAATTTGAGTGCGTGCATTTATAGAGATGATGTCAATTTTCTAAGATGCATCCAAATGTCCAGAAAGCTATGAACATGAGAATGTAAAATAGATGGAAGTCCAATTGCAATAAATTATGGAATATCCACACTATGGAATATTATGCAGCTATTAGAAGAAATGAGTTAGCTCTTTATCTACTGACCTGGAGGGACGTCCTTGATGTATTGGTCAGGGAGATAAGCAAGGAGCATTGTGCGGTGCATAAACAGGGAAGCATTCTTGTAAAGACAAATAAAAAACCTTGCCTACATTTGCCATAGATGTCCCTTTAAGGATGGAAGAGCTTAGAGAAAGGGATCAGGGGCTCCTGCTGGGCTGTCAGCCATGGTCAGTGGGCTGCAGGGACAGCTTGGAGACTGCAGGAAGAAAGGGGGATGTCATGAATTTTGTTTCTTGCTATTCATTTGCATGGTTTCAATGACTGTGGTAAGCAAATGGCATCACTTAATTTGTAAAAAAAAAAAAAAAAATTAATAAAAGGTGGGTAGGAAAGGAGGGAGGAAGGAAGAAGGAGGGAGGAAGGAAAGAGGTGGAAGGAGAGAGGGGGATAGAGAGAGAAACCTATCAAAGCAAAAATTTCCTGCTGGCAAAAGATGGTTCACCCTCAGGAATCCTTTTACTTTGCCGGGAGGCCAATATTGGAGTTTTATTCTTTTTCTTTTCTTTCTTTTCCCTAAAGCAAATGTGCTGGCTTACTTCGAAGAGGACACTTTGCCCTCTGCAAAGCCACCTTGACAGAAGATTCTATTGCTGCAGAGCTGAGTACGCAGGCTTGGTGGGGCACCGAGGAGCCCGGCAGGTGCGCAGGCAGGTGGTGCAGGGAGATGGGTGGGGAGGTGGGGGGAGACATCATGATGTGATCAGGCGGATGGAAGCCTTCCGTCTCACCTGCGCCCTGTGGGGTCTGGCCAGAGATGGGTAGATGGAGTCTGTGTGGTGTCACCAGAGGTCTTCGGGGCAAGTCCACAGGCCATCCCTCCCTGGGGGTACTTCCAGGGAAATGAATGATAGGCCAAATAATCATTAAGATACATAGATATAGATACAGATCTATAAAGAGCTGGTGTTTAATGTCAGTGTTGCTTTCAAATGCAAACGTAACTGCATTTAATTCAGTGTTTACTGAGCTCCTACTATGTACCTAGCCTTATGCTTTTAATGAAATTATAACACCTTAAACTTTCTACACAGTTTAGGGGTTTTCTTTTTAATTATAAAAGTGACAAATTCACTTCAGGAAGTGAATTCACTACAGGAAAATATTTTTTTTTTTTACATGACTAAATTGCCTCTAAGCCCCCAAACACAGACGAGGGCCATCTGTGTCATGTGCTGTATTTCCAGGACCAGCACAGTGAGTGGCACGAAATCGGTATCTCATCAATATTTGTCGAGAAAAGGGAGGCGAGGCAGGCAGCAAACTTATAGTAATATTATTTATGTAAATCCGTTTTCTGTGCCCGTTTTTATATAACAAGGAAATCATCCCATACATGATGTTTTTCAAGCCACTCATTCCATTTAACGATATATAACAAGCCTTTTGTCAACATACGGTGCAGAAAACCCCGCTCTGCTCCGGCCCTGGGGCAGGCAGTAACCTGGTGCACACGCTCCCGGGCAAGGACGGTGTTAGCAGCGCCCAAAGCCCCAGAGAGAAGTGAGGATGCCTTCTAAGTTTACCAGGGCGGCCAGGAGTGGATTAGCATCACTTCAACCTTGTCACTTTTCAGTTTACTGCACTGCTCTTCACCTTCACCCCTGGGAAAAACTAGTGAAAACACGCCAAGGAGAAACCCTTCCCAGCTCTCACAGTGAATTCACAAGCTGCTTCCGAGCAGTTGTACACGCACACGCAACTGCAGCTGCTGCACATAATTAATGTGCTAATTATACATAATTATCAAATTACTAAAAAAGAGAGTCAAAGCAAGTGCAGTAGTGAAGATACTGAAACCAGCTCCTTTTAAAATACTCTACAATATAGACTAGCTTTTAGAATACTCTACAATATAGACTAGCTTGCTATTTCTGAAAGGTACACGTTTGGTCTGATACCTGTAAACAGAGAAAAGTCTTTGTAAATGCTTTAGTGGCGCTATCGATTGATGATTGTGAGTCATTCCATTAACAGAAATTTAAAAAATATATATTATAGGGAAAAATGTCATATGATTCATCTTCATAATACTGTGTGAAATGGGACTCACAACAGACTCCTATGTGTAAAGCAAGTTTTCCAGCGAATGTTCCAAAGTAGGCTGGTCCCATACAATGATCACAGGGGAAAAAAAGAAAAGTGAAAGCTAAGTGGTAATATGTTTGGGGAAAAAAAAAGATCTATCCCCTGCATGTTCCATTTAAGGCTGTCCCATAAAATATAAAATAAAAAGGGGGGTGATAAGTGATCATAATGTAAGTTTGGAAAACACTATTATCCTTTCCCCTTCTTAGAGAGGTATAAAACACATCTGTCTGCATTTAAAGGCTCTGATAAGTACTGCTTATTTCTGAAATAGTTTTGACCACAGAATCCTTCTTTTTTCACTCCCTCTGGGTATCTATAAACATCAGCGGAACTCATAGACGATCCCAGTGCAAGGCCAAGCTATACTATTTTTTACCTCTGCTGGATCACTGATTGATCATACAGTGAAACTTTATTTTGAATTTGAACCAAGCTCTCTGCCTGAAAGGAACAACCTCACATAAGATATATTTGAGAATCTAAAACAAAGTCTTGGATGAGCCTCAAGAAGCATTATTTTCTACCGAATGCTTCTCTCAGAAACATACTTATTATGGCTGAAGATGCTCTATCTTGACATTTAAGTGCTATGACCAAACAAATCTTTTATCAAATGTTACCCACAGTATTTCTTGAGAATGTTAAAGGAGCCACAAATTATTCCATGTTGGAAAAGAACAGCCTCCTACTTACAGAGGAGATATAAATTAGCATCTTTGGAGTATAAGTTATTTTATTAACTTGTTCAATCCTACCCTGTTCCCTTCCAAAAATCAATCGGGGCATCCATTTAGTTTTTTGGGGTTCTTTTTTGTTTTGCTTTTAATGTCATCATCAAACTTCACGGGCCTTGACAAACAGGTGAAAGCACACACCAGTTGGATCCTCCAAAGGCACATCTTCATTACTTTTATTATTGAACTTTAACTTTTAATCTTGGGCCATAAAAACTGTCCTAATAAAAGATCCATAAATATCTCCTGAATGTGCAAATGAGTGATTTTGATGACCTGAGAGCATATGCTGGGCTCTTTCTGCTGATGGGCCTTAGTACTTGTGACTGCCTGAGACCTAACACTGAGCAAGATGCAGATCTACTCTTCCAGCAAGTGATTCTAAATGGGCAGTTACATCAGGAGGCGAAAGGAACTGCTTCTATTTTCGTTTTAAAATTTCACTTCAATAGGAATGACACAATATCGTTCATTTATTTTCAGGCTAGTTGGGGCAAATTTTCACAACGCTAGTCCAGTGTTTCAAAAATTAATTATACACCACACACACAATAGTGACCTGATGACCTGGGATGTGGGTCTCACCAAAGTCCCACCTAGAAATCTCTTCTCATCCGGGCTTGCTTTAAACATCACAGGAGACTCAACAAGCATTTGCTATATGAATGAATGAATTCACTCCACTTGAGTATTGCTCTTTTAAATCCGGTTTCTAAGCATGCTTTGAATTCTAAAATAAATACAATTAATTGCCAAATAAATAATTTCAGATTATGATATGGGTTTTCCTGAACAGGTTTAATTCAACTGAACAACACATTTTTTAAATTAAAAACACTCAAAACTCAATGTTATTTTTCCCTCAAACCTTTTTCCAATTGAATTCTGAAAACAAATATACTTTTAAAATTATATTATCATCATAGTGCATTTCTGCATGAACAATATATAAGGATAATGGCTTTTATAATGTGATGCATAAATGCAAGTTTACAGGAACCAGCAGTTTATTATATTAAATATTGGGATTTTTTTTTCACTTATATGGCTTTTCCCCCTGTTTCTGTAATACACTATTCTGAGGAAACACTATAAGGCCGTGATAGTTGATTACACTATCTTGATTACCATTATTTTTCTAGCTTTCTTAAATTAGATGTAAGTAGCATTTCTAAGTTTAGAATATTGGATAGAATACCCTGAGTTTGAAGCCAGTGTTTCAAAAACTCTTTATTATTTTGTGCCCAGCAAATTTTTATGCAACTTCTTTTCATATGCAAAGTGGATCTATGCAATCCCATCTTACACATTCAGCAGAGAAGAATGTGTCAAGAGAAGTAGCTGTGTGTTTTAGCACTAAACGAATAATCTGTCATAAACAGCATTCTGTATTTAATATTCAGATCAAGACATTTCTGTCTCATCCTAGCAGACCCTCCTGACAAAAGCCATCCCACGTCTGCCAGGAGTATCGAGTCCAGCTGAGGACAAATTTCAAGATGAACCTGAAATCAATTTGCCATCAAATTTTCATGCCTCTCCCAGACTATCTGTGGCATTTTAATTACAAGCACCCTAGGCGGGGGGTACTACAGATATTGACACTTTGCTCCTACAATAAACTTTATTGGCAACCTCTGTCTGAATGCAGTACTCTACTAGAATAACAAGAAATGGATGAGGGTGTGTAAGTGGGGAGGAACTGTGATCACCCTGAAGCCGTTTCCTTCTATGGGCCAGGGCACCTCTTACGCCACAAGCCTGGGGGACAGAACCTGGCTCTGGGAAGTACAGATGACCTTCACAGTCAACATGGCTGCCGTGTCTCTGAGCTCCGCAAGGGCTCTTCCCCTCAGCACACCACATACCAGCTTCTTACCTGTCTGTGTTCAGGTGGGTATTTCTGGTGCACATCACTCTGGAGTTCTCAAAAGATTTCAAATCCTTGTTGAAAGGTCAGGGTGTCTGGGCAGAAGGCATCCAGGGAAACTGGGCTAAAAGGCTTGATTTAAGGGGACACACGCAGCCCCTGAGTGTATTTGGAGATGATGCTTGTGTTGGGAGTGGGTATAGGGATGACTAGTCACCTCGACCCTAGTGATAACCACCCCTGGCCTCCTCCTGATTTTTAAACAGGCTGCAGGAAGAGCCACAAATATCAAAATAAAGGGGAGCACCTACAATTTGCTAGCCAGGAAATGTTTTTGCTCCCTGACAATTCACATCCTGGGACTACCGACGTGCAAATTTCACCAGGCACTCTGAGCAGCCCATTACACCGGGTGAGTGTGCCATTGGACACACTGTGCCGGTACACATCGTCTTGCTCCCTCCGATGGTGACAGGGGTGCAGACGATGCCGATCGACACTGCCAGCCTGGCGGCTCTGTGCCAGGCACCAGAGCCGATGCATCTGAGCGTGCCATCTCAACGACTCCTCACACATTCCCCAAAGTGAGCCACCAACCAAAGCAAACCAGTATCCTGGTAAATGCTTAACAACCAGCTCTCCAAAAAACGAAAAGCAGTCATATAAATACACGTGCATTCGTTTATTATAAAGTTTACCAATAGAAAGGATGTTGGTGCCAAATCTGCAAGTAAAAATAGGCAATATTCTTTATTACAAATGCCACAGAGCCAACTGATTCTCACCCAAAGCTTTCGTGGATTTTGGCCGAAATCTTGTATCCACAGACAACTTTCAGGTGATGAGTAAGTGAAGTCTGATAGAAATATTAGTTGATATTTTTAAGTTAACCGGTAAGATGAAAGAGAAACAATCAAGAGAGACATATCTTGGAACTGTACTCATTCTGCAAGAGCATCAGCAACTTCTTTGCTGAAGTGGATAACAGGTTTTTTAATATACGGAAGGAATATATCCCCAAGTAAAAAATAATACCCAACATGTGATGACTACACACAAGGTACTCCGAGAGGTAAGACGCATTATTAACATTGTGATTACTTTCTCAAGCCACAATCTGAACAAACCGATGAAGCCTTGATTTGTAGTTTTTGCCCGTTTCTGTCGCGAAAATCCTCCCCAACGACAGCTCCTTTCAAGCTACCCCGGGGAAGTCACTGAATGCAGGGTGGGGAGAGCCGTGCAGGTGCATTCCACTTTACAGTATTCCCACCATAGAGATGCAACAGATCCCAGTGGCCCCAAGAACACAGAGAGAGTCAAAGGCAGCAAAATGACCAAGAAGTATTAAGCTTTGAGTATTTAATAACTTTGCTTGGAATGTAATTTAATGGTAAGTTTATATAATTTAAGGTATAAGAGTGTCAGTGTTTAACAACTGGGTCACGGAATGTCTGCTGGCTCCAGCGCTCAGCAGAGCCCTGGGGCGACGTGAAGGCAGAGCTTTGCTGCACACTGGAAATGGTGCAGAGTGGGCACAAGCACGCACGTGTGAACACACACATGCACACGCAAACACGTGCACACCCTGTCAGTGGAGATCCTGCTGGCCAGAGCCTCTTGTTGTCCTCTCAGAGAGGGAGATACTGTGGAACACAGTCGAGAAATCCACGAATGAGGTGGAAGAGCAGCAGATCATTAAATATCTGCGTTCCCGAAGAGCGGGTAGGTCTGACAGAGACAGAGGAGATGGTGGGAACGGCACCCGCCCCTTCTGACCAGGGAACCGCGGCCCGGGGCCCAGCCCCGCGGACCCAGGTCCACAGCAGCTGGAGCGCAGAGTGACGTGCCCCTGCCGACTCCCCTCCAGCGTCCGTGCTCTGCTTTCTCCCTCCTTCCCCGGGACCACCGGCTTGTCTTCTGCTCCTCGGACACAGAGGGCATGGCCAGCTTTGCAGTACTTACGAGAGATGAGCAACATTATCATGCTCTGAATCTTGCTGTTTCTGAGCAGACATAAACATAAAAGCTAGGGTGGCTGTAGAGCCTGGAAAACGTACAGACACCCTGATGTCTCGGCAAAGCGAGCCAACCTTGCTCCACAGAGCAATTAACTGCGTCCCGCTATTAGAGGGCCGTGTCATTTTGTTTCATCTACACAGGTGAGACCTCAAAGGGTCCCCCGCACCTTAATAAGCGAGGTGAAGCGCCGGGACGTGCGGTGGAGGCAGCTCAGCTCCCTGGGCATCAGGGAGCAGCATCAGCAGCCGAGAGAACAGCCAGACGGGCATTTTCCCCCTACAGCCTTATAATTCAAACACGTCCCAAACAGTGGTGCGCACATATCAGGGAGCACAATGCTGATTTGGCTGGAGGCAGCACCAAGACATTTCTCAAAGGGTACTGGTGGGTGGGGGTAGTATGTGGGTGACACTGATGTTGCGAGCTGCTTCCTCAAGGATAAGATACCTAGTACAACATGCTGTGGGCTTCTCTGCATGAATTTTCAAAACATAAGAACACAGACGGCTTTTTATGGACAAACCGGACTAGAAGTATTCCAAAGTGTTCCCCAGAAATGCCAGAGCTATAAAATTATCTGTGAGATATAAAATAGAATATCCTATCACTTGTCAGTAACACGGTTTGTTTGCTTCCCTTTTTTCCTTTTTATTTCTTATCCCTGAGAGTCGGTTGCTTAAAATAAACATCAATGTTTCCAGGCACGATTTACATTTTAAATGTGGAATCTATGGTTCTTGGCCAGAAAATAAATAAATAAATAAAAATAGATAGATAAAACATAGATATTTATTATAATATCTATATTTATTTATTTGTAACTGTTAATCCTGTTTTTAAAAAGACAGTCAACACACAGAAATCACCCATGTTCTCTCTCGTCCATATATACTGGTGCTGACTCTTTTCTTCCTTTGCTCTCTGTTGGTTGAATCTAAGAGCACTATCAACGTCAATCACTTTATTTGAAATAATGTTGTCCTTGCCAGAAAGATCTTGCTTCTCTAATGCTTACAGAAACAGCACAGATTGGAAGGCACCTGGACCCAAAGGCAGTGGGGCTTAGCATAAAACCGGCCCTGGGGAATGCATATGAACCAACACAGAACCTCGAACGAGAACTGACACTCTAGCGGCCTTCCGACCCGGCCACTGCGGGATCCCAGGGTCCAGGCAGGATGCAGGTGCGGGAAAGGGACATTTGCTCTCTCACTGGTTCCTCGGCATTTGGGTGGGTGGACACATGCTTGGTGATTCTGGCTGTATGTTCTAGGGGTAGAGGGAATGAAGGGGGACACTCAGACTCTCTTTCCTTTTTCATTTTTAATTCTCTTTCTCAGGAGGAAATAAAATGGTATAGGCACACAAGCACTACTCTTCATTTTATAGAGTGGCTAAGTCACTGACCAGACTCGTTTCTGAGGCGAAAGCGATATAGAATGTGAGCATGTGCCAAGAACGCATTTGGGCCCTGTGCCAGGAGAATTCGGCCTGCCTGTCCCCAGGGAGAGTGGGGAGGCCAAGTTATGTTTGGAGGGATGCCTCCTGTCTCTGATGTAGTTTCTTCTACGTCCACTGAAGCCACTCCTCCAAAACTTGAGGCCAGTCACCTCCCTCTCCGGGCAGCCCTTGCTGGGCCAAGCACCTATCTTCGGGGCACAGACCAACCCGACGCCCAGCAGAAGGCCCCACAGTGGAAGGAGGTCTGACCGGACATGGCGTGCCCTCCCTCTGGATCGTTTCTCTCCTCTGGAGCTCAGCCAAGGAAATGTGGATTGCGGAGCCAACCCTCTGCTACTCTCTCCAAATCACATTGCTCCTGATTACGGGGAGAAAGGCTGAATCTTCCTCCATGGCCCTCGAGTCCTCTCCACCCACTCTCTATACATAATCAGTTCATCTGGGTAATTTTTAAAGCACAGCGCTTGGGCCAGCTGGAACTAGCTGCCTCTTCCTGGCCAAATGCTTGGGGTTTCTTCCAGCCTCGAGCCTACGTGCTCCGTGTGCTAGCGAGTGCCCCGAGATACAGCCAGGACTGGGAGCGAGGGATTTGCGAACCAGACTTTCCAACAATTTCCCGAGTTTGGAGCAAGAAAAAGCCTTATTCGTGGGTGAGGTTGCTTGGCCCCAAGAGACAGGTCACTGAGCTCTGCAGCCCAGCATTCCAAGTCTCCAAAACCCGGGAGGAACTGGGTACCAGACGTTTGACCAGGCTCTCTGGTTGCATAGGCCCAATCTGTGTCCTAGCCCTTAAAGAAGTAAGATGATTTTCATGGGGAAACGGATTTGCTTTGTTTGCTTTGGCCTCTTCCAGCTCAGAAGTGACCTGAGGACTGCTGAGAGGGCCTGGGGGACCCTGGCTTTATTCTAGAAACTAGGCTAGTTAAATAAGGCATTGTCAAGCCAGGAGCTGTCTTGGACTCTTGGCAAGTGTGTTACCTCAGTATGAAATAATATAAACTGAAAAGAACAATATTCCCTGTTTTCTCACTCCAGGCGTATCAGGGGCTGGGGCTCAGTATTCATTTGGGATGGGAAAAAAAGTAAGTTCTGTGTATTTCAAAGAACTTTCGCTTTGAAGATCTAAGGAGTGGGGGGGGAGGGGGCTGCCTGGTGTGAGGGTTCCAAACGGTATCTATTGTGCTTTGGGGGCTCAGAAAAATTGAGGAACAATAACAATCCTTAGTGAAGAGAAGGAATTGCATAAAATACAGCATTTATCTCCTTTCAGGCACAAAAACATGCACACAAGCATATTCAAAAACCACATAACATTTAGACATTCTTCTTCTGGGGGCCCTGCAAATCTTCCCAGTCATTATTCATATTAATGAATGTGTGTTCGGTTTCTAAACTGCTCAGCTTAAGAACTCGAGTTGAGATGTTCTAGAAAGTAAATAAGCCAGCTGTGCCCGCCACAAAGGGCCCCGAGCCAGAGCATGCAGGCCCTCTGACGGGGAGGTTCCATGCACGCGGGGCAAGCCTGCATGCTTCCGATCAGCCTCACCTCTGCGCTTTGCAAACTGGAATTCAATCTTCCAGCCCCCCTGGTTCACAGAGATGTTCTGAGGATGAACCAAGTCGTATTTCGTAAATTCTGGGCATGGCACGGAAGGGAAAAAGAAAAGACAGTGTTACTAACCCACTGTCACTACTCCCACTTCAGGGAGCAGTCAGTCCTTGGGGGCATCTATCAACCAGCAAGGCCACAAGGCGCTCCCCCGGGCCATGTGAGCCCCAGCAGAAAACTCTAGGAGGAAACTGGGGATAACGCTCGAAAATGTGTACAGAGAGTCTTAAAAATCTGACACGGAGGAATGCATTCCAAGAGAACAACCACCTTGCTGATAACTATTGGTCCATAAAATAATTTAATTCACGTATGTGAATCTTAGAGAGTACCTTTCTCATAGGATTTTAAGAAAAACAATCTTCTTCAGTTCACCATTCTTAAACTTCCCCCCACCCCCCTTCAGGGATACTTTATTCTCTAGACTTGCCAAAGAGCTGTTTCCTAGTACATCCTAGAGAATATATGATTTCATTTTTCCACAGATGCATTTCTATACACCTGGTATTTCAGTTATTTATTAACCATGCCTAGTTTTGTGGTTTCTCGCTTTATATCTTTAAAGTCATTAAAACTTAATAGGGGAATTAATCATAAAAGAAATCTATCAAACACAGTTGCCAAGCACTTTTTTTTTTTCTGACTGACATCTTTAAAATGTATTTGAATGTTATTTATTTCATCACACCCAGGGAATAAAAAAAAAAAATTAACTTGCAGCTTCCAAGTTCAGAGAAAGCATAAAAATGTGATTTACTATTTATTGTACAGTTAGGCACATGCATATTATATACTGCATGTTAATCTTCAACGGGCTAAGTTTAGCAAATCTGACAACACTACTGTTTGCTAGTGAGGAAAAAGAATCGACATCTGTTCTCTTCCAGATATGATTTCTTCCTGGAAGGAATCAGAAATACGCCCAGGCCTTCTCTTTTCTGGGTAAACTGATAGAATGCAGGCTGTTTAAAGGGACAGTCAAGCCACAATGCCCCCTGGTGGTGAAATGCATAAACATTTGTAAGCCTTTGCACCTAGTTGAGTATTTTTAAGAGAGACCTAATTTTTAAGGATGTGGAAATTTTCTTTTAGTTTTACAAATGCAAATGCAAAGAATATGGTGCGCTGATGGTGTTTTAAATAAAAAGTAGTCACTTTGCTGTTAGTGGAATTAGAGGCACATTTATTTAAACCACCTTGGTCAAAGTACTTTTTATGATAAGGGATTATATTTTAATTTCACACTGAAGAATTGGAGTATAGGAGAAAAAAAACAGAACTGCAGCATATGTACTTTTTAAGCTAAATTTACAAGAGTGGAACCGTCAGCAGATACTTACAGGTGGACCAAAGAGTCTGTTAGCTTATTGTCACTTGAGTTAAGATGGGATGAGAGCAGATTCCAGATTTTACCAGGGGACTGAAGACTCCATCTTCCCATCATGCTCTCAGCATGCACCTCTGATAAGAAGCTTAGAGGGAATTTCCTCGGGTCAGACATAAATAGTGATTCTCGGGTTCCCTTAATCCCGACACGCATCGCTTGTGAGTTAGGCCTCCTAAATCTCAAAAGCGGACAGCAACACATGAAAGGCGATGTTGTCAAGAGGCTGGAACACACTAAATGGGAACGTGTGAAATGTGGACTCGTGAATCATACAAACAATACTGACGCCCTGCAGTAATCAAGGCAAGCAGCACCCTGCTTTCTCGGAAAGCAGCTCATTTTACCTCTTGCGATCTCTGGAAACAGGGAGGCCCAGGAGAGGGGCTGTCACTGAAAACCCTCGTCACCTGAGAAGCTGAGCCGCTAACGATGCAGGGTCGTACAGCAGGTGCTGGGCGAAAAGTCACCCAAGTACCCCGGTCCCCTCTTCCAGAGCTGGTGCTTTGCTAATAATGATTTGTTTTGAATGCAAAACATTCCAAGACACTTCCCTGATGTCCTATAAGATGCCGCTAAGACATGCCATGAAAGGGGTACTGTAATATCCTAAAGCTCAGGGATACACGTGCTCACAGCAGCATTAATCAGAATAGTCAGAAAGTAGGAAAAAACCCAATGTTCATCAGCTCATGAAGAGATACATAAAATGCGGTATATCCATACAATGGAATAGTATTCAGTCATAAAAAGAGAGTACTTCTATAGGCTACACTGAGGATAAACCTTGAAAATAATGGGCTAAGTGAAAGAAGGATCACATAGGGTATGATTCCATGCAGACCAATGTCCAGAATGGGCAAATCCATACAGACAGAAAACAGATTCATGGTTGCCTAGGACTGAAGGAGGGGGCAATCGGGATGACGGCAAAGGGGTGTCGCGTATCTTCTTAGACTAGTGAAGTGTTCTGAAATTGGTTGTGGTGATGGATGTAGAACTCTGAATATACTGAAAAACAGCGAACTGTACAATTTAAATGGATGACGTGTATGTGTGGTGCACTATATGTTAGTAAAGCTGGTTTTAAAAAAAGGATACTGGAGGGCTAGGGGCAGAAAGGCCCCTCAAAGCTCCAGGGCACATAAAAGTGTCCCGTGTGAAGGAAGAAAAGGACAGAAAGTAGAGGGAATGGTGTCAGATTCCAGAGAAGTACCTAGAACCTTGGGTCAAGCTGGAACCCCAATCCCACTTTTGTGAAGAGGGAGATTTGACCCAACTCCACAATCCCAGAAACTTTCTACATAAACTCCAGAAGGAATTATCCTTCCCCAGACCCCAAAATCTGATGATGAGGCTCTTTGGATTGCAGGAGGATTGCAGCCCTCACCACCCGCCACCCGCCCACCAAAAAAGAAAAAAAAGAAAAAAAGCAACATCCTCACCCACCAGAGATCTGGCTTTAATTACCCTGGGGGCATTACTATGTCTAAAGAATTTCCCAGGTGATTCGAATGCACAGCCAAAGCTGAGGACCACTGGCTGGGAGAAAGCTAGCAAAAAAGCCAGAGTCCACTGACAAGAGAAAGCTGGGAAGTCTGCTTTCTGTTTCTTCCCATTCTTCCATGTTCGCATCTAAAACCCCACAAATGTGTCTACATGTGGTCCCAGCAGGTGGGACGTGGTCATCCTGGATGATTTTCGCAAATAACGCCGAAGTATTTACACAAAGACATCTGAACCAACTTGTCTGCTTTTTTACAACAGGCAGGCACTGTTCCAAGAGACATTTCATGATACTAAACCCAAAACCAAAAACCAAAATTAAAAAAAAAAAAAAAAAAACCCAAAGTTTGTGTCTAGGGGAGAGCGTTTATGTTCAAAGTTCAGAACTGTGTGGGCATTAACTGAGAACCTCAATCACTAGCACTCAGCTGACCCTGTGTCTCAACCAACATTCTTCACTGTTGAGTGCCTAAGGATAGAAGCCTCCCCCCACCTCCACCCCAACAAGGCTATGCATATTTCCCTTTTCCCTGGCTGGGTTTTAATCCAAGCTAAACATCAGTAAACCTGAGTGTGGTACCTGCATCACTCCCTGCCCAGAGAAAGAAACACACTGGCTTTGAATTCTCTTTTGGAACTACTTTGAGCCAGAAAAGATCGACCCCGAGCAAGCCCAGCACACGCGTTGCTGTACAAGCTCTCTCTGGGTCTGTACTGATCAATGGCAATTTTGGAAAACATTGCCTGAATAATTCATCGTAGAAAAAAGCTTTTGGATTAAATGATTTTACGGGGGCTTCCAGCACAAACATACATGTGTTCCCGAAGACTAGTCCAGCTGGAAGGCTGTTCAGAAATAATCAAGATGACACCCAATCTGAGCCCCCCATTTTGTAAATTGCAACGAGTCGTCTACCCACCCCCGGTCACACAAAAATGCTCAGGTGTCTCAGGCAGGTGTTCCAACAGCATGTGCCTGGCACATCTTGCCACGGTTTGCTCGATGTGGTGAGATGCTACCATGGTCGACTCAGGGAGGCAGCGTACAGTGTGTTTAAAAAAAAAAAAAAAAAAAGATGAAGGGAGAAAGAAGTACAGAAAGGATGGGTATGCTTTGTGCAGAGTAAGACTGAACAGCAGTGGGGACGATTTAATTTAATCTTGGCAACCGGAATGCAGACTTAACACCCACAGTAAATGCCAAACGATCCATACACTTTTTTTTAAAGACCCGTCTTTCCCCCACTGCACACACAATCATGCAAACAATTAGTACTGCCCTGCATCAAAGCAGTAGCATACCTAGGCTGACAAAACTGCACTGAAACGTCCCCCTTGGTCCAACGTGGGCTCCCACCCTGGCATCACATGCCAAAGCCCTCAACGTGTGCTCATCACCATTCCTGCTGTGTTTCTGGTTCGTTGTTTTGTTTTTTCTTTCCCTGGGTGAAGAAACCAGGTTCCGGCCCACTTCCTCCCCCATCTGCCCCTGTGCCTCCTTTCTAAATGACTCAAAGCAGAGAGGCCTCAAAATGGTGAGGAGCATTTGGTACTACTTAATCCTAGTTAGCCAGGAGCAGGAATGTCTATTTATAGCACATAAAGATGGAATGTAAGGGAGGGGCCCCCCATGGCACGAAATTCAAGTTCTCAGCATCCCGAGACAAAGGGACCCACATTGCCTTGACTTTATTTTTTTCACTAGTTCATTCCATAGATGTAGTTTACTTTGGCTTGTGTCAAGCCCTGTGCTGGATACTGGAGCCACAGGTAAAAAAATAAATAAATAAAACCCAGTCCTTACTCTTGAAGAGACGAAACCTGGTGGGAGAAAAAGTCAAATGCATAGGAGTTACGAGTAATGCACTGATGGTTGCTGGCCAAGGAGCTCTGGGCCACCATGCACGGAGCCCTTCCGGAAGCAAGCATCATGGACCCAGAGGCAACACCTCATGACCTGCAGTCTCTGCTGGTTACCAAACACAGGAAATCCCCATGAGTCCTCCACCTCCCCACCCCTGGTCATTTAGAAAGGTTAAGGAAGGTAAGAAGTGAAGAGGCAGAACACGGGCCAAAAAGAACAAAAACAGAGACTATTCCAAAGGGGCTGGGAGACGGACAGGGGTTCTCCATGAGCCAAGCCCATCCAGAAAGATGGTGCCATGTACTGTGCTGGCCCTCAGTCAGAAGCGAGTCAAGATGGAAAACAGTATGTGGCTTGTGGCCTGCCCCAAGCAGAGCAATCCCAATGAGTCTCACCTCCCAGACTGGACACCTCGAACTACTAAGAGACAAGGACCCTCACTATTTTTCACATGGAAGGAGAAAAGCCCAGATGGTTTTCATACTCAGTAAAATTCAGTTTTAATCAAACTCGGTTAAGTTAATTATTGACTCAACGAGGATGAAACAAGAATAAAATCATTTTTGCCTTAAGCCAAACTATTAAGAAGTCTCATATAGTTAATAGACTAAAATTCCTCCGAATCTTTCCTTTAGCCTTTGTAATAGTCAGTCTTAACTCCATCATTATTGTGCTTATCTCTCAATGGCAACAAAGGAGATGCAATTGGGGAAACTGTATCTCTATTTGAGGGGAAAAGGATGTAGAATCACCATAAACAAACACCACCATGCTTCTTTCACTGCATCAATAAAACAACGTAATGTCCCTTGTGAATTTTTCTTATCATGAAGAGCTCCCAATTTTTGAGGGTCACTAATTTCCCCTTAGGGCAAACGTACTCAGGCCTTTCTGGGCCTCTGCCTCATTTGCTGCCCCAGCATTATAGGCAGTGCCTCCCAGTGCAAAAGGCTTTCTTTCATCATACACTTCGTCCACAGCGCACGGGGAGTCTGGAAGAGCCGTGTTTCCAGGCAACTCTGCCCGGAGGTGGGGCAAAGATGGGCCTCCTCCAGCCCGTGCCCCACAAGCTCCCAAGGCAGAAGGGTTGGCCCCATGAGTGACAGAATGATGCTTACCAAGCAATGAGACTAAACCACAAAGTACACGACAGAAAGCCTAACCAAGTTTTTTTCCCCTTTATGTTGACAACCTTGATGATTTCCTAAAAGATGTCAAATTCCCCCAAAAATATGTTTTTCCTAAGTTTTAGTACCTCTACTATATAGTCTGCCTTTTAATTTTTTTTTTCAGGGGGTGGAGGGGAAGGTGAAGGGGCATAAAACAACACAGCCTTGGTGAAAATCAGCTAAGGGTGACATCTCTGGGCCCAGCCACTGTCCCCATAACGTGGTCCCGAGCATTCACACCATGGGACACTCGCTCACCATGAAAAATGCTTAGATCCAATCACACAAGTATTTATCAAACATACCATAAGGTGTGGGAGGGGCAATATAAACACACTCTTCCTACTAACACATCAATTAGCCTAATGCCCATTCACGATTCAACAATCACTGCCATTGGTATTAACCCAAACAGACCCATAGCTTGAACTTATTTGACTTCATGAATGCAGAGCTTATAAACTCAGACCTGTGAACCAGTTGCCTTTGCCTGAGGTTTCTCCTAATGGCCAGGAGCAACGGTAAGGTTTTACAGGTGGCGGAGTCCAGCCCTGGTTATTACTCAAGAACGAGTCATCGATCCTAACCACTCTGGTGGGGATGCTGATCGTGAAGAAGGCTGTGCATTTGTGGGGCCAGGGGCTATATAAGGGAAATCTCTGAACCTGTCACTCAATTTTAGTATGACACTAAAACTGCCCTAAAAAATAAAGTCTAATACAAAAATGAAAAAAAAAAAAAAAACCTCAGAAAGGAACACATTCTCAATAATGTTGAAAGAAAACCTGTTGTCAGAGCAAAAGATGGGCTTTTCTTATGGATCTATAGCTTCAGGGAGCTGCATAGTCCCGATTCCCCAGGCACGTATGCCTCGGTGTGTCCCCAGTCACCCACACCCCGAGCCTGCACAGCAGCTACCTGGCATGGGGTTGACAATCACTGGATGCCAAGGTGAAAGGCTGATTCACACAGGGAGCTTTGGGCCTTAGCACCTGATGTGCCCACAGCACCCTGCACACTCTTTCCTGACCACACCTCCTTCCCAAGTTTCCTATTAACATCGTTCTTGGCAAAATTCAGCCCCTTTGACTTCTGAGTACTTAAACATTCTCCTTCTCGGTGGCTTGACAGAGCTGGGAGGGAGACAGCTGGTGAGTGAGGACGTCTGCGGTCAGCAGCAACCTCTCTCCTTCTGTGAAGATGGCCCAGAGAAAGGTGTTGGGGGGTGGCTAGAGCGAAGTGGCCATGTCTCCAGCCCAAGCTCCCCAGCCCCCTTGGGGACAGCCAACACAATCCCACGATGTGAAATGAAAGGTACTGTTTTGGCCTGACATAGCGTGTTGTCAGCAATATGGTCCTAAGAGGCCTCTGTCAGTAGAAAACCGGAGACTTGGGGTGTGTAGCGCATGTCCTCACCTTTAACGCCCACGTGCCCGAGAGGGAGCAAGATGGACAAACCCATCTGTCACAACACACCCATGGAAAATGCAGTGGTTGTAGAGAGGTACAGACATCTCTCACGTTATGAGTGTGGCCGGATGAGTGAACCAGACCCATAGTCTATGCCAACCACCTGCCAACAGACATGACTCGTCTCTTAAACACCACTCTCCGTTCATCATAGATACGAAATTCTCCAGTAGGTGTTGCGTACCACAGGACATCTTGGCATATGCTTTGCCAACGTGGCCCTTATTTGTATGGGACTTGAAAAAGGCAGAACACCAACGATAACTATAAACATGCTTGATTTTTTTTTTCAGCAACAGGGAAAGAACAAATGAATGGGAGAGAGTATCCCTAACCCTTCTGAGGAGAGACATCGTGTTTCCAGCAGTCTAAAGGGGTGAGGGCTCTGGGGATCTGAAGAAAAACAAGATGGGGAACGGCGGGGGGCAAGGGGGGGCGGGTGACCAGGGAAGCTGAATCACAGCCTGTGGAAAAGAGTCCAAAAGAAGTATGAGCTCTGATTGGCCAAAAATTATGAGAGAAAAAATGAAAATCTGTAATTCAGCTTAAGACACCCCATCAGGGGTTTAGAAGAGTTTGTGGTTTCCCATTTAACCCTTCTTCTCCTAGGGAATTTCTGAGAACCGTGTATCAATTTTGATTTTTTAACTACAATGTAATTTGAAATTATAAAAGTAATCCATGTTCATTAAAAAAAAAAAAAAAAAAAAAAAAAAACCCGAGGACAGATTGGTCTACAGTAAACCATGATCATTTTCCTACGGCTTCCTACCCAAGCCCCACTCCCCAGGGGTAGAGCCTGATCAACAGTCCGCTGCTCATCTTTCCAGACATTTTCCTGTGTGTACACAAATGCATATTTTAAAAATGATTTTTAATTAAAAACAATACAAATCAATGAAACATCTCTACTTTGCAATATGTCATGTCCAAGAGGCCTGACCTCCTGGGCTCAGCCATGGAATAAAGACACCTCCGTCCATGAGATGGTGGTGAACTGAGTCGGGGCAAAGTACCTAAGGAGGAAATAACAAGCCTCTCTAAGGAGAGGCCTAAAACCCTCAGAATCGGCTGTCACCATGCAATGGACAGCAGCCTCTCACTCAACTGACAGGTCTTCCTCCGGCTATAGGATCCTGACTGTAATTACAGGAAAGGCCATACCATAAAGATGGGGGGAGGAGCTAATTGATGAAAAGTTCAATGTGCTGACTCAAGGACCTATGGCCAAGCCTTCAGTTTCTTTTCCTCAAAAAGCCACTGATGTACAGGCCATTAAACCACAACCCTGCAAACCCAGGAGATGAGGTATTTCCAGGCAAAGCACATGTGTGAGGCTCACACACAAAACTCCTGGCCTTTGCATCAGAAAGGTCTTTGCAGGGCTTCTGCCCAACAAAAGAATTTGCAAGAAGCAGAGAAGTTATTTGTTGCTGGCTTTGTTTCCTTTTGTTTGCTTATTGCTTTGTGTTCCTTTCATGTTTATTTATCAATCCATCCAAAATGTAAAACGAAAGACTTGGCCTTGAGTTTCAGACCTCCCCTAAGCCTCTGGTTCCCAATCCTGTGGCCTTCCGATCACCATAAAAGCCAGGAATCCAGGCCCTGCTCAGTGAGAAAGTGTGCCATTCATCTACACGAAGGGTGAGGAAATTAAGGATGGCCACTCACCATGCAGTGGGTAAGGACACAGACTTTACAGGGTGCATGCTCTTGGCCTTGTTACTTACCTTCTATGTGCCTCAATGTTCTCATATCAAAAACGGGGATAGGATCGCGTGAAGGGGTTAATTTATGTAAAATGTGCAGAAAAGGTGCCATGTATTATACACGTATGTGCATATAAGGTGTTGGCTGTATTTATTATGTGGTTTTTCACTGTCATGTCATTAATGAGAACTCATAAAACAAATGATTCTCTTTAAACACCCCAAAGATATTTCACAAATAAGCCAACTGACACTGTGGTAAGAATGACCTAATGCAATTGTTCTTGTCTGCTATAAAAGGAAATAATGAAAATACGCATCAATTACCCACAGCAGTGGACATAGCTTGATGTAACAGATATGTTCCTGAAACGTCACGTGTGTAAACCAAATTATACTTCCAATGAACTGGGTAAGCTTGCCGTTGCAATGGATCTTGCAATGAACCCTTACTGTTCCAGGGAAGCTTCCAGACCAGAATTATGCTACCCACCTGTTTCAATATGCAAATGCTTAACACAGGACATTTTCTTATGGTTGGAGAATGAGCATCAGGCCCGGGCAGACAAGGGAAATAGGAAACTTATATTATTCCATTAGTTAACTGGTTCAAAGTTTCTCAGACTTGTTCCAGAAGGAAGGCCAAGTTCTGACAGGAAAACATCACTGGGAATCAGATTCCCAAAGGTGTGACCACTGCACAGGGGGCCAGTCTGTACTCTGCAGGAAGAACTATGATGCTTCTATCAAAGTATCACTTTGCTAGGATCGTAGATAAGGAGTATCTCCCACACTGACTCCATGTGATTAGTAATGGTTACTTAGAGCAGCCTGCTGAGCAGGATTGATTACTGATGTCTGTCACGGATAAAGGACTTGGGACACCAATGCATGCACGCCGTGTACTCACCATTCCCATACTCACAGCACACAAGTGTTCAATATATGAGGGATAAAGTTCCTGGTTATTTGTCAAAAGATTACAAACTGAGGGAAAAAACACATTTTGATATGATGATGCATATTCTCTCAGAACCAATTACCTCCTGAATTATAACTCTGTAAGTTATTGCAAATCATTCAGGGCACATAAATACCACAATAAAATTTCCCTAAGCCAATATATAAAGAAAATTTCAACATAAATCCAGTCGCACTTGGGAGGAATAAGGGAACATGAATCCTGTAAACACCTCCAAGTAACAAACCTTGGGCTATGACCCCGAGGTCAAAGGTCAGAGCCCATCTCTTGCTTTCTGTCATAGTTCTAGATGTAGCCAAGCACTCTTATGTTACACAAAATCAACCCAACATGGATTGGACGTTGAATATATTTGATTTCAACACACTGTGAGGTGGGTTTTATATATGCTGATTAAGGTGAGGCAAGAGAGTTACAGGAACAGGCTTAACTGCTAAAGGGTCACCGAGGTGGTCCCTCCCTCTGGTGGACAGTATCATCGGTCAATTTGCCCAATGGCTAGTGGATAAAAAAGAAACAAGAAATAAATGACTCAATGGGAGGACACACACACCTTCAGAGACATGTTTTCTTCATGACTGTGTGGCTGATAACAGGTGCCTCTTTCCATTTCTACTGGCCCTGGGCTCAAGCCTTCCCGTTCCATGCTTTGGGGAAGTATTACTACAGTAGTAGTAATACAGTAGTAATACAGTAGTATTACTACAGTACTACTAGCAGTATTACTGCTACACTCAGATGTTCCAGTTGCAGGGAGACAGCCAGGTGATGGTGTTAACCAACAGCAAGTGGGATGCAGCATCTCGGTGAAAGATGGAAAGGAAGCACAATGGCTGGGGGGGTGAGGGGGGTGAGGTGCTTGGGTCTCCAGAGGCATCTGGTGCCCCACCCTCCCAAATGACTGTTATTCAAAATAGCTTCTTCATAGGCTTACATTTTCTCCTGGTGTTTCAAATTCAGCCCTCATCTTCCAACTTGCAAATAAAGAAACTCCAGGTGTGTGTAGCGATTCCAAGTTTGATTGGATTCTGTAATCACTCCCATGTACATGCAAGGCACCCTCTTATACTTCATAGAAAACAAGGCACTGAGCACCATTAGATCTTAAACACAGATCGACATGAGGGAAGGGAGAGAATTAAATTCAACTACTGTTCACTGAGCACCTAGTAGGTGCCTGGCCAGGGTTAGAAATGGAATAAGGCCCAATCCTTTTTGCAAGGAGCGAGTCATGCGATGGGGAAGATGACTGTGTGCTTGGACAATCATGGCAGGGCTGTACCTACCATGTCAGGGTAGCACCAGGGAGGGGGTGACCAGTTGTATAGGTGAGTAAAGCTCTGGGAAGGCTTCCTGGAAGATATGATGCCAATAACTAGGTTCTGAAGGATGAACAGGAGTTTGCCAACAGACAGGGTGAGACCGGGACGAGGGCGCAGCTGGTACCAATGAGTCAGCCTGGTGAGCTTAGCTCAGTTTGGCTGAAGCACCAAGTTGGCCAGTGGAAGGAAGGAGAAAGGAAAAGGGGCTGCAGCAGGTGCCTGGGGCCAGGTGAGGGATTCGTGAACCAAGCCAAAGAGTTCACAATGACTCTTTTGCACGGGCTCATCGTAGTTTTATGAACTCTTTTAATGAGTCCTGTTTGGCAATAGGGCAAATGGTGATGGGGGAACATTGTGAGCCACTGAATTCACGAGTATCTGAGTGCTTATATTGGGGAAGAGAAGTAGAAGGTTACTTGGTAAGGAATCCCCATACTTGAGAAGTCATCATACTTTGCTGCAGGATACGGAACCCAGGGCAAAATGGCTGGATGTTCCAATGGGTGCTTTCCAATTCAAAGAAGGACATCTGAACTATTAGAGGGACTTCCGTTTCATTTGGCCTCTACACAATGTCAAAAGGCCCTGTCTTGTCTCTCCTCTGCCCACACAAGCCAGAAGTCTGAAACTAGTCCAGTGTTGGGAACAACCGAGCGTTCAGGATCTTCTTGTGGAGAGTGTAAATCAATTTACAGGCATGACAGCGATGAGCACAAGACAATTCCACCAGTTGTGAGAGCCAAAGGAGCCCAATGTGGTGATTGAAGACAAAGGGGACCACACAAATACATGCACATTAATAACAGACCAGGTCACTTTAAGAGAGACTAATTAGCCCTGAACATTAGTATAATGCCAAGTTATTAACATGTCACACGCTATCAAGTACTTTCAGCATGCTTCTATTCGTTCACGGCTGATGATCACTGTGACCGCATATTATCACCTATTTACCTTGTGTGTCCTTGATAAGGAAAAGTCAACCCAAAATAAAAGCAAAAGCAAACGCACACTGCAACCAAGAAAAAAAAATTTTTTCCCCAATCTGAACAAATCGTTTAGTGTAAAAATAAACAGAACTAGAAATTGTCTCTAATAAACTAATATTAGTCTCCCCAGAGGGTTAATTATGTCGCTCTGTATTTTAAGAAGAATGTAAATTGCCAGTTTCAACAGATGTTCTTTTAAAAGAATTGGTTATCTGGGAAATGATGGGTCTTTGTTAGAGCTTACCCCAGTGGAATATAAACATTAAAATCATCCCACTATCTGTGAGCTCCCCCTTCTCCAACGACTGCTACCCACACCAACGATACACCCTTTGGTATCAGCAGCTTTGGTGACAAGGGCTCCAGCCAGCACTGTGGTTTCACATAGCACACAACCTGAGGATTTCTAAACTCTAAACTAAGAAACCCGAGGATTTCTAAACTCCTCTTCCATGTCGTGAGGACCCTAGGATGGCACCTTCCCATCATCACATGCCCCAGTTTGGGTGCTCAGCCCACCGTCATTTCCATCTGAGTCTTTTACCCTGGAGAGCAGGGCTGTGCGCTTGCAAAGGACCAGAGTTAGAACTTTGTGGAAATACTAGTCCTTTCTGGATTCAGATTAGATATTCAAACATGTAACATACACACGTTACACACATGCATGCATACATACTTGATTTCTTCCAAGGGAGGAATGAAACCTCAAGTGTCACTAGGGAAGTGCTTAGAAGAAAAGAACTCAGAAACCTCCCTACTGCTTTCTCAGAAACGGCATTTTGTAGACACTGAAATGCAATGTTACCAGGTTCACAGAGTGAGGGCTCCAGCTTGGATATCTGGCCAACCGAAGACAGAAAACGCCCTCGGCGTGGCAGTTCATTAGTCCACGCTGTGTGACCGCCACTGGCCCGGGGGCATGAAAAGAACATGTGAGCTCACGTAGTGGCCCACCGTCGTGTGTGACCGCCAACCTCACCCGACCTAGTTTCATTATCATCCTGGTTAGACTCACTTTGCAGGTAGGGAAACTGAGGTTGGGCGAGATTAATGACTCCTAGGAAAGCTTAACAGAATGTGCTTTCGCTATTGATCTGCTAGTAACAAGCATGAAATCTCGTCTCAGACAGAAAGGTAAGCAGATGACCATTGATCTCTTTAACTGTTTCTGAAAGGGCCCACTCACGGCAGGATTTAGGGGAGGTCTTCTGTCCTACTGGCAGGAGGGGTCAAGGCAGCCTGGTGCCAAAAGGTGAGGGAACGTCCAATGGTAGTAAGACCAACAGAACAGCAGCAGTGGGGGGTTGCTTACCCAAGGTCTCCTGTGGAACACAGCTGAGAAGGATGTGAACATTATTTAACCTGATCACCCAGTTACTCTGCCATGGAGACATCCTTATGTCCACTTAACAGCTGGGGAAACTAACACTCAGAAAGGTGACGTCAAGTGCTCCTAAGTGACCCACAAGGAACATTCCAGGGTTTGCCTGACTCACAACTTGCCCTATTTCATCACACTCACTGTCTCAGATGCTGCCAGATGAGCAGAGGATTCCCAAAGCGACCCCCACAGCAGCTCCAGAGGCTCTTGGAGCAGCTACCTGAGAACCCAGGGGCAAGGCAGGGCCAGCAAGGAATGGATCCCATCATGTTCAGATCCCATACCAGCAGATTCAGCTGGAAAACCAGAAAGCCCTACATCTGCAGAGGAAAACCCAGGAAATTCTCAATCTCAACCCTCCTGGGGTGGAAAAACGGGCACCACTGTGCAGGTTAAACATGGCGCGATTCCAGGGGCACCTTTCACCTGGACGAGGATATGAACGGTGCCACCAGAGTCCAGCTGTCAAAACTTGCTCTGCTCCTGGGAGAGAGCTTGGAGAATCCACAGAGCAATCCCAAAATCCATTCTGCACCAACTGCTGAGACTGTGTCAACTTGAAGGACATCAGGACATCAGGACAAGGAGCACCCTTCCCGCTCCCCCCCACCCCCAGCCAAGGGCAGCAGGAAGCTCCACAGGCACACTCCCCAGGACCCAGGGACAGAGCTGTGTACTCCAGAGCTCAGACACCAGAGTGGGCAGCATTCTGAGAAAGAAACGGCCAGCTCCACGCACTCTGCAGGGCCCTTTTCTGATCATGTCCGCACTTCTGATGGAGCCTGGGGGATGTGGGCTAGTGGCCCCTGGGTAGAAACACTGCTTTTCTCCCTTCAGTCTAGGTCCCCTGGGCACAAGTTGATTTGGTGACATAAAGTTACTTTATTCCTAATTCTAGTTGTCTGCAGGGCTAGAGATTCCTGGAAACCAGAGGGAGAGCGGGTTAAATGCAATGAAACAATCTCTATTTTTCCTTTCCTGAACACTCTAAATAGTTAGGAACAGTGGCTCTAGAATGCGTGTTTTGCCTTCCTCCCGCCAGAGGGCATTTGGCAATATCTGGGGACATTTTTGATTATCCCTACTTGGAAAGAGGGGTTGCTACTAGTGTGTAATGGACAGAGGACAGGAATACTGCTACACATCCTAACATGCATAGAACAGAAGCCCACAACAAAGAATGATCTGGCATTGAATGTCAACACTGCCGAGGTTGAAAAGGCTCCCAGGCTACCAGGAGCTTCTGCAGGAACTCTCAGCTAACAGGCGAGCCATGACTTTGAGTTTTCCAAAACCTGAGCTAATGGTGGTCCTGATGTCATAATGCCATGCAAAGATATCATATTAATAAGTGACTCCCTGCAAACGTGTGGGCTGGTCCTTAATAGATCTCATTAGTTCAGATTAGTAGATGGGATGCGGAGTTGTGCCAACAATTCCCCGAGACTCAGCTCTGCTGACGCATCTGTTTTTTGGGGCGGGGGGGTGGGGAGGGGAGAATAACCACATCCTTGCTTTAGTCATTCAGGGAAACCTAGCACCTGTCTGTATCAACATGTTCGGGATGGAAAAAAAAAAAAAAAAAAACAACCTGGGAAAAAAAAAAGAGAGATAAATTATTTATCCAGCATAAATATTAAAGAAAATTGCAAAACATAATCTGGTGTCACCATACTGTTGTTACAGAATCATCTCGTTATAGCTTCTGGCAAAATACTGTTGTCCTTAATATCAGTACAACAGAATCGTCTGGGATGTACCAGTCAGGGTACATGTGTCTGCTTGTTGTCGAGGACACCTAGCAGCATGCCAACCGGCTCGTCACACCCCAGCGGAAAATGGTGCAGGGATGCCCTGTACAGAATGAGCCTGAATTAGGAATAGATGATGAACTTCACCCGAACCCAGGATGCAATTTAAAACTGGCAGTCAGTCAAACACACGGCGGTGTGCTGCAGCCGGATCTGACCGACTCCAGAGAGCCAACTGCTACATCTCCAGGAATCTGATGAACTGGTTATTGCACACGCCCACCATTAGACGTTAAAGGACATGAACTCATGATTAAATAAGCTCTAGGAGAAAACAAAAGGCAAGAAATACTGAAAACGCAATACTTCTGAGTAATTACAGTGAACCTGGCTGTTCGGCTGTGCTCTGGAGGTTGTGTCTATCGCGTCTGTAGTGGCAGTAACTATTACAGAGTGTATATAGAACGGCGCGGGATGTGCACCTCCATGTCCTGTAACTTCCTGTTGCCTGTGGCATACGTACATCGCGGTCAGTAGCAAACGCTGAAAATCTGAGCCGGCCACCCTCCCCGAGAGCCGGTTGCCAGCACACTGTCACGGACCCCTCACCCCAACTCAGACACAGGACACATGGTAGCCGCATTCACAAAGGGATTTTGTTTTCCAATAAAACGTCTCTTGTTCAAAGTTTCGTAAGCTCTTTACAGCAGCTACTCGGGCTCCTAGGTAACCCAAGAAGTTTAATAAATCTGTATGATGATAATTAAACACTGTAAATAATTTATCTGCTGAAGCTTCCTGGCTGGCCTGTTATGCCTTTGTAGGAAAGTGATCCATGCTGACATTCCGAATAAGGTTGGCAAAATAAGTGCAGTGAGGAGTAGCGGGGGAAAGTAGGTTTGCTCTCAATAATGTATGAAGCCCCATGCTGGGGAGAGGGATCCTCAGAAAAGCGGCTCCATGGCAATCTGTTCTTTCATCTGGAGCCGTCTTCGAGGCGAAGGTGCTGCCCCGCATCAGAAGCACAATTGCTTGCTTGTGAGCAGATGTCCTTCACGCGGTGGGCAGCGCTCTTTCAACACAGCTGAACAAATGCACGCCGCAAGACAGGCCCCCCTCACTGTTACCGAAAGAACACTGTATATATTAATTTAGCAGGTTGTTGAATAATGCTTGGAAGGGGGATTTATGAAGTAGAAAAATCATGCGGTGAGGCAAAATGACTTTCCAGCCAAATGGGAGGAAGAAGGGGGGTTTGGCTTCTAGGGAGGATCAGTGGAAAGAGCCTAACAGAATCCCACCCCCAGAGAGAAATCCGAGACCGGGCTACACCAGGGAGTCAGGAATGGCCCAGTCAGGCAGGCCCGATGCAAAGTCATAATTTGCCATCAGCTCCCCAAGAGACAGTGTTTAACAAAACTGTTACAGTCTGGTTACAGCGTGCAGCTGAGGGAGGTTGTGCCTGTGTGGGGACGCAGGGTATGTGGGAACTCTCTGCACCAGCCACTCGAGTTTGCTCTGAGCCTAAAACTGCTCTAAACAATAAAATTTATTTTTTAAGAACCGCATGTAGCCCTAAGCTCTGTATTCAGCCGACTTGTTTCCCTTCTGCTTGGGAACCCACATGGAGTCTTCCCATAGTTGCCCCAGCTTACTTTGTGGGGCACGCTTGGGTGTAAGGCGGCCCCGCTCAGCTGCTATTTTGCACGTCTGTGCTGGGGTGCTGGAGTGGTCAGCCTCACCAGGGGGCAGAGAGGAGCACGGGTCTCCTACAGGCACACGAGCTGTGTGTGGGGGGAAGCGGGCACCCTAAAAAGCCAGCAGAAAGACTACCCCCAGGAGGTGGCTATTCGAAAAATGGAGACCCTTCAAATTCTGCCCCCCCTGGCACCATCCATCTTCCAGAACCCTGATGCCAGGACAGCTTCAGCAAACTCGATCATTTCTTCGAGGCTGACAGAATTTGGTCCACTTCCTATGTGTCACTTTTTGGGGGAAGAACTGTCTATTTTACCTAAGAAAAGTAAAAGTAGCAATCTGCTGAGCGAGCCCAACCTTTAAAGCCCTGCCTCCACTTCTGCACACAAATACTATTGTTTTTCACCTTGATAATTATTAAATTGTGGTGTAAAACCCAACTTCTGCTTAAGTATGCGTGATTATTAGAGTACAAGTCAATTGTGGATACCACGCAGATATAAATGCAGCTAATAAGTCTTACTGTAATGATTAATCAATTTATGAATACATTATTTAAACTAATAGCTCAGGTAGGGTATCTTAAACAAGTTACAGAGGACATCGACCAATTCAAATACCAGCTGCCGGATCAATAGCAAACTGTAAGTAAACTCTGGGGAATAGGTATACTTGCAAAAAAAAAAAATTGCAAACAAAAGGGTCTTGGATGAAGGAAAATCTACAACAATCTCAATTTTTTATGACAAATGCAGAGCACTTTATTATATATCAAAGCTTAAAGGGAAAGGTAAAAAAGTGTATTACTACAAATCCGTGCCCTTTTCATCCTATGTAATCGTAATTGAGGGCAGCTCATACAAACATACGTTTACACAAACTTCTGCATACATTGCAAATAGAATTTATTACAGTTAGTTCTGATTCCTTAGAAAAAATCATACATTAGGTTTATTTCATCGGAAGGTGGCATATTTATTTATCTACAAATGTCCCTTTGGGACATTTGGGGACAAAAGATGGCATATTTGCTTATTTATCTACAAATGTCCCTTTCACGGGGGGGGAATATATATATACATATATATGTGTGTGTGTGTGTGTGTGTGTGTGTGTGTGTGTATATATATATATATATGTCTAAAAGGTAAGAGTAGCAATTTTCCTGAAAGGGGCCCATGTTCCAAATGACACACCAGGGCACACCTGCTCTGTTAGAGCCACAGAAGTCCCCTGACTGAGAACCACAAGGGGGTTTTTGTGCGCCAAGCAAACCCTAGAGTTTTAGCTCTCTCCCTTTCGCATTTTTTTTGTTTGTTTAATTAAGACTAATTAATGTGAGTTTAATAAATAAACCAAAAGGGCCTTGATTTCCAAAGGTGTGATATTTTATTACAGTTACAAGTGATGCTGCATTTTAAAAAATTAATTAGTTATCTTGTGAGCCCGGCCACACATTATTGAGTAAGTAACAGCGGCTAAGTGAAACAGATGAAATATTGGTAAGCGATGCAGCCCACAGTATAAGTATGTGAAGGAGGTCAGAGGTTAATCCCTATTGATTTTCCGAGTCTGCGTACAGCACCGCTGGGAAAGGCCGGTTCTGTTGGCAATCAGCTAGCACAAATACATTATAAATCTTACTGTCCACCTTCACTGATCAGTGCCACTTACTTCCTTCACTAAAGACCATTAAGAAACTACTGGAAAAAAAAATCTACCCAGATGCAGGTAAAAAGGAAAGCATTTTCAAAGTCTCCTATGTCAGAGAATGCTTTACACATGGAGGACTTCCCCTGAAAGCTGAGGCACACTTCCTGGGGGCTGGCTGGTTTCTCCTGCAGAAGGGGACACGCAGAAACACAGAGCATTTTTCAAACGGCTTCAACACCAAATCAGAAACATCAAAGTGGCTTTCACATTTCAGCGCCTAGAAAAGGTAGAATAAACGGAAGGAATGAAACACTGATGTCAACAGAGGCAACTCCATCTTGGTTTTGTGCAATTTTGCCTTGGCACAACCTTGACGCTAACCAAGAGTAAGCTTCAGTGACCCTCAGGTTCACGGGCCCCTCCCAAAATTCTGCACTGAAATGTTTCACCCTTTCCCAAAGTGGTCCCCCGACATGCATAGCTTCTGTTCCCACAGACGCAGGATGCTCACCACCAACCCACGTCCAGGAACATCTATGAATGTTTTTTTTTTTTTTTAAGATTTTATTTATTTATTCATGAGAGAGAGAGAGAGAGAGAGAGAGAGAGAGAGAGGCAGAGGGAGAAGCAGGCTCCCAAGAAGCAGGGAGCTCGATACGGAACTCGATCCTAGGACCCCGGGATCATGACCCGAGCCGAAGGCAGAGGTTTAACCATCTGAGCCACCCAGGTGCCCCAAATGGCCCCTTTCTTTTTCAGGCCTTTCTCTTAACAGAGGGTGCCATCTGTCTCCTGTGGGCCTGGCACTCTTTCTGGGTACAGCAAAACAGATGAGTAAGATGGGGTCCCTCCCCAGAAAAATGAAATATATGTTCTTTGTCAGACCACTGACTCTCATACAACATGGTTCTGGAAAACAGTCTTGGTGCTAATGGGGGCTAGTTGTACTAATAGGCACTTTGTCACTGACCAGCAGTGTGACACTGAGCCCATTACTTAACCTCTCTGAGCCTCCATTTCTTCACTGTTAGAAGTGAGGATAATAATATCAGCCACTTCACAGGGTGGTCAGGACATGAGAATCACATGCAAAGCACTGAGCACGGGGCCCAGTAAGCATTCAATAAATACTGGTTAATTAAAATAAAAACAAAACAAAACTGTGGAGCTATTCGACATTGGAAAAACCAAGTGACCTCTTTTTACCTCTGTCTCACTAATAGGAATTACGGAATTCTGATGTAAAGGAATATGGCACCATCTGTGCCACCAATCCATCCAAACAGATGTGTCATATCCACCTACTTCTCAGAGTGGGCATTGCAGTAGCAAGCAGGTTCTAAGTTATTATTCGTGAGACATGCTCTCAAAAAGCATATGGAAACAAAACATAACAGAAATGTACCTGTTGGGTAGGTCGGCATTAACCAGAGATACAGAGGGAGTTAAGAAATCTCGGGGCAAGTGAGGGTTCCCTTTTGGCACAGAAATTATATATTTTATCTTAAAGTGCCAGCACCAGAAAGATGAATGGGAAAGGTTCATAGATCCATGTTATTTCTGCAGTTTTTTACAAACACAATTCCCCTATCACCTGCAGAACACACACACAAACTTTCTCTCTCACACATACATACATGCACACTTCCCCTGCCCTGAGCAAAAGATTTGGCATGCTTGAAAAAGTTCTGGGGAATATTTCCAGAATGCAAGGAAAACCTCTATCTTTGCAATTTTCCAGACTTCTGTCAACTAGGCTCAGTGCAATTATGTACCAGTGTCAGACTGTATTTAAAAAAACTTTGGATACCTTCAAATTAAGGGGTGGAAGGTGGGGAGAGCACTCCCACAGTTAATGATAAACAAAGGCATACCCAGCAAAGTTCCCATCAAAGTTTAGTCTCCAAGCCATGAGTCTTTGTTTCAATGTTTTTTTTTTCTTACCAAATGGCTTTCATTTCATGATTTTCAACTCTATTAAAAGGATGTTCTTCTAGTAGGCAGAAGATAAACAGAGCAGGACCCAAATGAACAGTGAAAACCAAAACAGGCAGAGACCACAGATTCCATTTAAAAGCTTAAAGGTTGCAGACTGTTTTTTAATTGTGCACCTTTACCAGAAGGAAAAATTCAAGACAGATACTTCAGTATATGTCTGTGGTGTTTATTTATAAATCATAAACTTGTATTCTTCTATTAGCTATCATCACCAGGAATACGACATAATACGATGAGAATTATGTTCATCATTAAAAAAGTGCCTGCGGTTGTACATCTCTTTGTGCTAACTTAGATTTTGGAGTTTTCCATTGATTTCTTCTGAGATCTGATCAAATTGTCATTGTGTTCATTTTGTAACAGAAGAAGGGTTCACATTAGGAGGAGTTGAACTAGCAATGATGCCATTTTTTTTTTTTTTTTACTGCTTGCTTGTATTTGCATTGTAAATACTATCTTCAAACATGGGTCTCTTTGCAGAAATCTTTTTAAGGCTTTTGCTCATTTTGCGAGGGACGCTTTAGTTCAAACCAGATAATCTAATGTCTCAATCCATTTAGCTAAGCACACATGGGGAAAGCATGATGCATTTTCCAATGTCGAAAGTCCACAAGGAACAGAGGCTCTGCCATGACCTCGTGCCTAGGGAAATATCCAGCCTTACTTCAGAATGCCTTGCATTCGGCTCCTCACTATCAGAGGACTGGGGAGGGCACCCATGTCAACATATCTACGTAATTTTTGTAAAGATCAATCTTAATTGAGAGCCTATATCATGCGGCAGTTAAGAGGAAGGACCAGTGGAATCCCAATTCTGTCACCTCTTTACTCAGTATGCCTGTGTCCTCATCTGTAAAATATGGATGATAGTACTACTTCATAGGATACTAGAAAGGATGATATATGTAAATATACGTAAAGCCCTTAAAACAGTAGTACTTACCACCTGATACATGGATGGAGACATTTAATAACACATAGAGGAATTTAATGGATAAGTGGAAGTTGTAATGTTTTCTTTTGGAACCCTAATAGGTCATTCTTCACACGTTGGAGACTTCTACTTTAGAGCAGCGCTATCCAATAGAGGGCTCTGCCATGACAGCAATGTTCCATATCAGTACTACCAAATATGGTAGCCACTGACTTCATGTGGCTACTGAGCATCTGAAATGTGGCTAGTATGGCTGAGCAACTGAATTTTTTATTTTAATTAATCAATTTTAATTTAAATAGCCAGAGGTGGCTAGGGGCTATCATACTGGACAAAGAAACTCCAGAAGGTTGACTACTGTGATACTCTATAAAACGTAGCTCAATCCTGTAATCCATCAGTTGCCTCAGATAAAATCTAGCTGCTTGGATAACATTAAGCAAGCCTGCTTATGGGCTCCGAAGCCAAGAGAATCATCGCTTCTAGCCTCTCAATTCTCTTACATGCCCCATTTTCTTTGTCATTGCCTGTACTGTCTTCAGGAAGGGGCAGTGACTGGGGGCATTGTTGGGTCAACATATTGGAGGCCTCTAATTTGTGCTGGTTGGGCTTTTCCTAGCTCAGCTTGGCTCTGGTTCCTCGTGTGGAGTTTTGAATCCTGCCTGGGGCCACCGTCCAGGCTCCTGGGCCAGATACTTACACCACTTTATTTGGTGCCCTGGCCCCTGTCCTCAACCTGCAGATGACTACCCACATTCTACATTCTGTGTCAACCCTCCCTATGACGATGGCCACACGATTCTTGGGAGGCAACCAGACCAATGTCAATCTATTCTAGGGAAAAGGACATGTTCTCTCCATTTTTACTAGGTAAAGTATCTTCTTTTATACTGTCAAACCACAAACAAGTATTTGTCTACAGTAATGTTAGTTTTATAAATTATGAAGTCCAAGTAAACTAGAGACATAAGTAAAAAAAGCTTTCAACATCATAATAAATGTTATGGCACAAGGCTGAGTAAGCCCAAGGCTGAGCTGGGTCTCTGTTTCCCTTTATATGTCTTTGTCTTCCCCACTAGATAATGAGATTCTTGAAGGCAATGACTGATCCAAATTCAAATTCATATCCCTAATGTCTGAAGTAGTGCCTGACACATAGCAGGTATTCAATACATATTGGATGGGTGGATAGATAGATGGCAAATGGATGGATGGTGGATGAATACTGGGTGGATGGATGGATGGTGGGTAGATGGATGGATGGATGAATGGATGGATAGTTGAATGGACTGATGGTGGATGAATAGATGGTCAATGATGGATGGATGGTGGGTGGGTGGATGGATGGATGGATGGACTGATGGTAGATGGATGGATGGCGATGGTAATGGATGGATGAATGGTGGATGGATGGATGGATCAATGGTGGATGGATGGATGGTGATGGATGAATGGTGGATGGATGGACGGACGGATAGATGGTGAATGGATGGATGGTGATGGTAATGAATGGATAAATGGATGGATGGAATTATGTAGTGCTGAACCGTATGTTAATCCAAACAGAGAGAAAGGCAACAATTCAAATACTTTGCCCTTCTTACCAAGATTTGTTTTTTTCTTTTCTTTTCCAAATGCTCTTGCCTTACTGGAAACAAATAGAGCATTGCTAAATCCTACTTATGCTTCAGGAAGGCTGGACACCCAAGTTTGTGGGTGTCCAGAAACTTATGCTCCATCAATCCTAACAGGCTAGTAACATCTACAGAATGTCAAAATGAAAGGAAAAAGGAGGCCATGATGGAAACATCAAAACCAAATGAAATACTGAAAATAAGTTAATGACATTACATTATAGATTCAGCTTACTCAGCAAGGACTTGTCCAAGGGAAGGAGAGAAAGCGAGAGAGAGAAATACACCTCACCGCCAGAACCAACTGTCTAGTTTGAACTGGTAGATTGCTGAGCAAACAGTGCGTGCATGTTCATAGGTACCAGAGGAAACTGAACACCTTTGGAACCAGCATTAAAAATTAAAATTCTCTCCTGCCAGCAAGTGCAGTGAACCAGTAACTCAACAGCCCCCTTGTGGCCTGGAAGAATTAATGCAGCTTCTGAAGGGATGAAGGTTCTTCTTGGGGTGGGGGGTGGGGGGGGACGGGGCAAGGAGCCCTATGAGAGGAGGGGGATACCACCAAACCAACTGTAAAGGTGTTCCACTCAGCCCTGTTTTGTGAAGGGAGGGCAGTACTTTTTCCTTCCAGAGTATGAAAAGGAACCCCAGTAAATACGCCTGTTCAAACTCACATGTGCTTAAAGAAGAAACAGATCAAATGAGCTCAGTATTCCCATTTAAAAATATCATTTAAGGGAATTTTAAGCTGTCTGAGAAGATGGATACACTGTGTTTGTTTTCTACATTAATGAGCTATAAAAAGAATGGAATAGGCCATAAATACAGTATTTTGTAACAGCCTTTACTAAAAATGCTACTACTTGTGTTTATCATTTATATCCTTGTATACAACCTCAAAATTGATTACACTTTAAACCGTACATAACTTGCTGTGTTTTTCATTTTGTGCTATACTACAAACATTTTTATAACTCAGTTAATATATTCCATATTTTGTGTTCTTATTGATTATGAATATTTCTTTAGGGGATTTTATTGCTTTTAAAATAACAAATGTTAGGTATTAAAAAATAGAAAAACCTATTGCAGCCTTTATATTTTTCTTTCCCCTGGTAATTCTAATACATACGTTTTAGCACAAACATAACCAGAATATCTTTCTCTGTATCTTTTATACTTCCCCACACTAAAATTAAAAATTTCCTAATATAGTACATAGTAAAAGAATCAGATTTTTCTAAGGAAACCCACCATTTAATGTGTTGGACTTGAATTCATAATCCTTTCCTTCTACAATTAAAAAATTAAAGTGCCAAAAGATTATCCGCATGTAACATGATGGTTTTACATCAAGTATATATTATCTTTACTAATTGCCATTTCCGTTTATAGGCTGAAATATGATTTATATATATGATATGATTTCACTATTAATTATCAAATTGAAAAAAATAAAATCTCACATTATAAATTCTCTCCTGGAAATTAGTTTTATTATTTTTTCCATAATCCTATCACACAAGCTATAAGTGCACTGCGGCATGAACACTTTAATTTTTCCAGTTAGTTTTAAGCAAGCCCAGAGGTGAGGTTTAATAAGGATCAATGGCACTTTATCTGGGACAGGGCCTCTTCACAGCATGCAAATTACACAGTAACACTTAAAAAAAGAAATAGATTTAATTAAAAAAAAAGTAGAACCACAGGCTCTAGAAATTCAATTAAAGGATTTATGCAAAGGTTTGCTAGGTTTTTATATGCAGTTACTGCTTACATAATGAGCTTTTCATATTAAAAATCAATAGGTAATCTAGACTAGAAGATCATCCCCTTAAATACATTTTTGAAATCAATTTGAAAAATAGTCCATCAACTGCTTGTGACTACTCTTGCTGCTTCGATTACACTAAAAGCAATATTTAGATTGTAAGACGTGCTATGGAATATCTATGCTTGGATATTGCTTTCAAGGGCTCTTATACTTTTGAGTGCCTAAGATAATCACCTGGTAATTCAAGATTGTGTTAAATGTATAAATAATTTATTTAATTACTAGCAAAAGCCTACAGACACAACCCCGTAGTATTTATAATGGTTACATGAAAGAAAAAAAGAGAAGAAAAGAAGGATGTGAGGGAGGAAGGGGGGGAGGGCAGGAAAGGGGAGATGGGGGCAGAGAAAGAGTGGGAAGATGGAAGAAAAAGAACACAACCGCCTCTTCTGAATTAGTCCTTTTGCTATCTCCATTGCCTATTGTGTGTTGGCAACGTAGCACTTGGAGATACGCGTTTCACTTTAAAACTCATTTAGGTCTTCAACTATGGAAGCAATTGGCTGGCGCTAACTTAAGCCGACTTTCCATCCTCTGTGATAATGGGGGACAGGTCTTGGAATGAAATAAAAGCCAATGGTCCAATTTTGTCCAGTAAGTTCACAATCCGTCCCTCCCAGCCACGATTTCACTGGATTTGTTAACAATTAGAAAACGTGAGACAGGTTTCCATGGGCCATTCCTGGCAAACTGGGAAATGACCCTCATGGACGGAGAAATGAACTTTCATTTCATCAAAATGAAAAGCAAAGCTCAAGTTATCCCCATCCAAAGTCAGCCTTGTAAAAATGGCCCAAAACTTGACAAAGGACTCATTTATAACAAAACGACTCTTTACTCTCTTCTGCAAGACTCTGGGAAGAAATAAGCAAAATATTTACAACACCATTTTTATCCATCTACCGAAAGCTCCCATCTCAGGAAAGGTGCTGGTGACATGGCCAACCTGGGTGACGGAGGAGAGCCCAAAAAAGTCTGAGTATGTCCCTGTGCTCGGTACACAGGGCGCGTAAGACAAAGACAAAGGTCAAGTATGAGACGGATGTCTGAGCTTCAGGTGCTGGGCACTGGATGTTTCAACAGCACAGTTGTAAGCATATCCTATTACAAGCCTGCCTGTCTTTACGATGTGCCTCCTGTGATGTTGAGGGAGATCTGAAGGCCCAGGCATCCAGCATCAGTGAACCCTCCACACATGTACTTAGCAGGCACTGGTAGAATGTCTAGCATTCACATTCTAAACTTTCTGAGTTTCTTCCTTAAGAAACAATTATCAAGGTCCCAAAGTTTTCCATTATTCAAAAATGGACAAATATCCCTTCTGAAACGGATAGCTCTGAACTGTTTGGAGCTGGAGACACAACGGCCTTGGTTTAGGAACTATGAGGCTGGCCAGGTTCCCTCTGGCCCTGCTTAGTAATTCCATCGTTAACATAGCCGGTTACAGGCACGGAATATGTGGCCAATCCTTTGCAGTGGTGCTTCTACATGGCTGGGGTTTTAATTCGAAATATACACGGAGACTGATTTTACAGTGTTACTTTTCCCTCTTTCAGCTTTGATTTTTTTATCAACCCTTGACCAATGGAAGTATAGAAGCCTCAGAAGAACCGTATGCCTAGCATAGCTGCCGGTTGCCGTGGGGGCTACAAAGACGAATCCAACAAATCCCGCATGCTTACATGGTCGAGATTTCTGTGCACGCCAAGTATTCTTTTTAAAAATATTATATTTATAAGAAAGAAGTAAGAAGCAAAGGAATGAAAGAAAAGGCATACCTCGATAACGTTATGCTAGGTCAAAGAAGCCAATCACAGCAAGAAGCACGTATTACATGACCCCACTTACATGAAATGTCCCCGACACGCAAATCTAGAGAGTCAAAGAGATGAGTGGTGGCCTAAGACTGGTGGATGGAGTAGGATGTTGGGAGGTGACAGCTAGGAGGTGCAGGTTTTCTTTTTGGGGTAATAAAAATGTCCTAAAATTGACTGTGTTGATGGCTGTGCAACTCGGTGCATATACTACAAGCCATTAGATTGTACCCTTTAAATGAGTGATTGGTATGTGAATTATATCTCAGTAAGGCCGTTATAAAAAAAATAAGGTGCAGTTATGAATGGTAATCTGAATAGTAGTAGCTTTAAGGAAAGCAAACAAGAAAATCTGAAAAGGAAGGAACCAGGTTGAAAAAAATATATATTTCTTTCCTACCCATGCCAATCTGACAAATAAAACATTTGAGCTTTCTCCATCTCTCCAGAACATCTTCTGTGCCCATCAGTTTACAGCATGCATCAGGGTAAGACGCGCAAACATAATATATTGGTTTCCTAGAGAAAGGAGCTGAAATCAAAATAAGCAGAACCTTCCTATCGCATGAAATGAAAGCATCAGAGCAAAATGTCTCAGGTTAGTATGATCAAAATGTCAAATACAAAACCATTTGTATCAATGTGAGAGGTGTTAGTAATGGAAGTTTGAACAATGTTAACACTTAAAATTTCAGCAGAACCATTTCGATCCATAAATGTATAAAAGTCATTTTACAGTGTGCTTAACAGTCACAACCAAGAGCTGTTATAAAAGAAGATGCCCTCAATGTCACTTCATTTTCTTTTATTCTTATTATCACATTTAAATCTCTCTGTGAAAGTGGTCTTGATAGGTAACTTTATTACACATTTCAGGACTATTCATTCTGAACAGAACTTCCTCCGAGGAATTAACAGATAAAGAGAGACCACTTTCCCCTCATCACCCCTAAATTATCCTGCAACTGCAGAACAGCGCAGCGACGGCCAGCATGTTACAAGGACTCAGTCTGCTATGCCATGCGATGGCTCGATCATCTTAGAGGTGACTCTTTGTGGCCCGCAGAGAACAGCTGGTTGGTTGCAACGGTCCTCAGCTAACACCTCGCTATTGAACCTGCACAGACTTGGGAGTAAGGAATGGGGTGGGCAGGGAAAGTCAGGGTTGGGCCCTGCTGCAGAAGAATTCCAAAAAGTAACCCTAAGATCTGCATCAGCATTGAGGGCAGGAATGCAGTCTGATCTTTCCTTGCTTCATTGGGAGAGAAGGAGCCAAAATCTCTCTTTCATTGCCTCTGCTCACAGGTAAGTACATCACTTAAACTAGCTGTTGGCAAATTTGTCTGGAAAGGGATAGTAACTATTTTCAGCTTTGCAGATTACATGTTATCTTCTGCAGCTACTAGACTCTGCCATCATAATGCTATAGCAGCACCAGACAATGCATACATGGAGAAGCAAGCCTGACTTCCAATAAAACTTAATTTATGGACAATCAAATTCAAATTTCATACGGTTTTCATGTATCACAAAATATTATTTGTCTTTTAGTATTTTTTCACCCATTTTAAAAATGTAAAAAGAACTCTGAGCTTACAGGTTACACAAAACCACGCTGTGGGACAGATTGGCACAAGGCCCAAATTTGATGTCTCCTGTGCTAAACCACAGACTAGCCAGGAAGGAGGTAGACCAGTAATCCACATTCATTTGAGATGCATTCAGCTGGTACTCTGATAACAAAAGACTGTCTTCAATCTAGCAAAACCCAGTGGTACGCATTCCAAGCTGTGTGCACTCTGCAGAACGGCAAGATGACTTAGTTTCAACGAAGAGAAATTCCCATTCTAAACTTCCTGAGTTTCTTCCTTAAGAAACAATTATCAAAGTCCCAAAGTTTTCCATTATTCAAAAATGGACAAAGACTTCTGAAACGGATAGCTCTGAACTGTTTGGAGCTGGAGACACAACGGCCTTGGTTTAGGAACTATGAGGCTGACCAGGTTCCCTCTGGCCCTGCTTAGTAATTCCATCGTTAACGCAGCCGGTTACAGGCACGGAATATGCGGCCAATCCTTTTCAGTGGTGCTTCTACATGGCTGGGGTTTTAATTCGAAATATATACGGAGACTGATTTTACACTGTTACTTTTCCCTCTTTCAGCTTTGATTTTTCATCAACCTTTGAGCAACAGAAGTATAGGAGCCTCGGAAGAACAGGTGCACGGATTAGCATCATCAAAACTGATTGGAATAATCCAAGAATGGATTTACTGAGTCAAGTGAAGAGACTACACTGTATTATAGTTCTCAAGAAGCATACCTGTAGTATATAAAGTATGTGTAGAATCAAAAACTGATAACTGTTATCCGGAATAGTTTTCGTGACTAGGGGAAAGAAAAGACACAACATTATGAATTGCTGCATTACAGAGCTCTGCAGGTTTATTTCCTAAGTCAGACATCTACGGCATGCTGATGCTGACACAACTCCTTGGCATGGAAAGTCGTTAGTGGGGAGCAAGGTAGTAGTACTGTTCCTAACAGTATTATTTTGGTTAAGGGTGACGGGAACTTAGCCTGCTTCAGGTCAGTGATGCTCAGGTACTAGCACCGATAGATTTTCATCTTCTAACCAATGTGGCCCAAATACAGATCTTTAAATATCGTGAGGCAATTACCATAACGTAAATGTGTCTCAGTACAAAGACACAGAGGAAAGGGGGCAATAATAATAAGAAAGCCAAGAAGTTCAACTATTGCTTCAGGCACTTGACGCACGAAGCAAAGTGCTGAGATCATATCCCACATCACCACAACAGAAATGCGCTGCTGAGAAAAATCTGAATGGCAAAGGCAGTCTTCCTATGCTAAAACTTGTCACTCTCTAGAAACACTGCGCTGGTGTATTTCCCAAGTGAAGCAGAACACAATGATTATTTGGTGTATGTTCAAGCAGACAAACGGGGTGAGGAATGACTTGCATTCCCAAAGAATTCTCACCCCTGAGGATTATCCAGAATGTCTCTTAAACCTGTATCCCACACTCATATTGGTATGTTTATTAGTGGTTGATTGGCAGGAGGAGGGAGAAACAGACCCTGGATGAAGACACTTGTCTGTGACACAGCTGCTGACTCCAGGCTGTGGTCCTGGGCGGTGAGGACCATTCTCACCCCATCCTTGTACTTTTCCCTTCTGTTTATGCCTTCATGACAACAAGGAGACAGATGTGCCTGTCAGCATCAAGGTGGGGGGCGGCGGGGGGGGGGACAGAAAACACCAGCAGCCCTGCCTTTTCATCCAAGAGCAGAAGGTCTCCGAGTAGGCCTGGGTGGATTTCTGCTGGTACTTGCTGGCCAGAACTGTCCTGTGGCCCCTCAGCTGCTAGGGAGGCCGTGGAGGGGAGCAAGAATCCTTCCCACTCTCCCTAGTGGGAAGTAGACCCTGGCAGTCAGCACAGTGGACGGTAAGAACGGGCTCTTGTTTCCCCAAGAGGCTGAGATCGTGGAGGGCAGAGAGCACAGTCCATTTACCTCTGACTATCTCCAGAGTCATCCACAGGAAGAACTTTGACGAAAAAAAAAAAAAAAAAAAGAAATGAGAATCCAAAGTGATTTCAAACAAAGACACACCAGTATGTCCGCCAAGATCTGCTGTCTGTATATCCTCCCTGTTTCCTCTTCCTCCTGAGCACACAGCTTGACTACACCTCCTAGCCTCTTACATTGCACAGATATGTACCACTCTCAGCCTGGTCCTTAAACTGCCCCCACATGCAAGAGCCCATGTTCCAGCCTCTCCCACCAGCCTGATGCATACAACCAGGTGCGGAGGATGATGAACCACAAGACGGAAAGAGCCTGGGTCCCTGAGTCAGCACCTGGGGGAGCACTGCCTGCAAATCCAAAACAGTCGCATTGGACCTTATGTAAAATCAATCAAGTTTACCATATCTGAGTCATGTACACACGTGGGCAGCCAGTGTTGCCTTTAATAATGCATCAGTTGAAGCATATCCATCTGTTCGAGTCCCTGAGCATTTCCTCCACATCTCTTTGGTTCTCATCCCAGGCTGTGCACAGAGACTTATTTTAGAGCATCTCAAATTGTCACCCAGCGCCACCTCACCCAGGCTCCTGGGGCACACTCCTCTAGGGGGACAGTCCCCTCAGGAAAGCACACCTTGAGACACCTCTGCAGTCCAGGCGCAAGAAAGCACAAGCTGACGATGGTGTGCTATGTACTCCAAGGTGTCCAGGCAGCCTGCTATGCTTTCTGAAGGTCAGTTTCTCACATCTTCTAACTAGGCCCCTTTTATCAAAACTCACTTCTGCACACTCCATGTTACGTTTCCAGAGAACATCTGGCTTGATACTGAATGGGTGATTTATGACACCATCATTGCGCTGCATTGTGGAACTCTGTCATCTCAATATCTGAACCTGGGTCCCTTTTCTGTTTACTTTTTGTTTGCCTTCAGCCCTCCTCCAGGTGCTATTGTGAGGAGATGCATTTAGCAGCTTAAGAGTTTGGTTTTTATAAGTTACTCTGAGCCATATTTCCCTTGTTCTCCTGCTCCTAGATGGAAAACAAATTGCATAAGGGAAATGGCTTTATAGTACCAGTCCTTAAATATTTTACAGGCAGAAAACTTGGTGGGTGGTTTGGAGGCTCAATTACCCTTCTCAGTAGAGGGTATAAATATCCCTGAGGGTTTACATAACAAACCCGCAGCGACTCCATGCCACTTAAAGCTCTTAGTATTTACATCCACCTCTGAAACCCATGACTTAGTGGCATTTGAGCATTCGAAAAAGAATAAGACCAGCAGGATGGCACAGGTTAAAACAAAATCAATCTACCCACCCGTCCATCTACTGAGAGACACAATAAAGACAGCTAAGCCATCCGGATTATTAGGTGTAAGACATCACAATATTGAAAGTTGCCCTCTTAAATATACTTTTGGGGGGGGGGTGGAGGTAAAAAGAAAGTCTTTGCAAGTGTTAGCTACTTAGAAGAAGCCCAAGCAGATCTGTTGTGATGCAGAATTAGGCAGCTGCAGGGGGTTGCTGAGGTCAACATGGATTATAACTGCATTCTGCTGGACCTCATTTGATCCATCCACAACCCTTGGAGGTAAGCACTATTATCCCCACTTTGTAGATATGAATATCAAGGCTCAAACGGGCTCAGCCCAGCCTGGGTCTGTGAGCTAGTACACAGCAGACATAGGATTTGTACCTAGGTCTATTTTATCCAAAGCCCTGTGCCTTTTCCACTTTAAGATACTGTTTCCTCTGTCAGGCCACAGGATCACTGATGTCTACACACAAGGGGCAGTCTGGCAAGCCTTCTAATAGGAGCCAAGAAGGTACCTTGAGATGGCGACTCTAGAAACTGCATTCCTTCAGGATGCATCCTGAAACCGAGTTTGAACTCTGATGGGTGGTGCTCCTATGCATAATTCTCTCTTTGCTATTAATATAGGAAAAAAAGAATAAGGCAGCCAGTATGATTGGCTGGCATTGGTGGAGCCTCAGGGTTTGGAAAGCCCAGCATTCAGCTCCCCATGGAATTTTTTAAAGCGGGGGGAAAGGCAGCCCAGAGAGCATTCGTAAGTTCAAGGGGCAGATCCTCTCTGCAGAAAAAAGATGCAGAACAGGGAAGAGGTAGAAAGTCACAGAAAACTAAAGATCCAGTACAAAAAGGAATCGTTGGGTACCCAGAGGATGGGGCAGTGGGGACAGACTTTCTGGAGAGATCAGATCTGACGGGTGGCTTCGAAAGAAGCAAGGGGAGGATGCGTACAAAAGAAGACATATGAATAGACGGCCCCTCCCAGATCGAGTTCTAAACAAGCGCTGGAAACAAAAAAAAGGAAAGATGAAGCCAAGAGTGGAAAGAGCTGGGGTGACCCGTGTCACGGGGTCCGGAGGCCTTGTACACCCAGAAAGACGGGGCACCTGGGGTGTTCCAATACCGTTCACAGAGTTATACAAAGTGTGCTCTTCTAAATTCTGAGAAGGGGAGAAAAAAGTTTCAGTGCTGTATCTGTTTCAAGCTTTTATCAGCACTAATTCTAGCCCCCTTTTCCCTCAGAATTCTGAACAGAAGGAAAACAGACATTAATTAAGCAAACCTTTATCTCCTTCTACTCTAATGAAAGCCAAGTTACAGTATATTTTTCCCTAAGATTTTTCTCCACTTAATGAAGACATTATCCCTGAGTTTTCAAAGTCACTTTACAAAAGAGCATTCGAGAGACATTAAAGTCAGTTTAAACTAAAAAGTCTTTTTGAAGTCAATAAACAATAAAAGAACAATGAAAAGAGAGCTTTTGATGGTGCCTTAGTCTAAAGTCTTTAATTTCTGTTTTAATCTACAAGATACGTAAGTCTTGTATTCAAATATTCCTCACCTCTAGAATCCAGGAAGCCTGAAGCAAGTTTTGTATCATGTTGTATATGTACATATGGGTATATGTGTGTGTACATACACCACACACAAGCACATTCATACATGTATACCTCATTAACATGGATGCAGGTCAGCAGGAAGTTCTCCACTAGAAAGGGGAGTTTTAAAAGTTTTAAAATTATTTCCATTCTCTTTGACAATTAAAAAAAAAAGAAAATGGAATGTTTGGCTTTGAAATTTCATGACAAGATCAAAGACTATAATGCACATAGATTTTTCAAGGAATACATTATTAATAACACAGGCAAACACATAACTCATCAATAGTGTGGTCAAGAAATGAGAAGGTAAGCACGTGGTTCCGAGGCCCGGAGCAGAACCCCACGCAGGGCAGGGGCCAGGCGCCCTCTCTGAGAGCTGCTCACCTGAGCATTACACACAGCCCAGGCACTTCCTGCTGCAATAGCGGGGGGACTCTTTAGTGCAGATGGAAGAAAGGGGAGGAAAAAACCCAAAACAATTTAATTTGTCCCATGTGACAAGACGCCTTTTTATGTGCTACCCTATTTTTCTTTATTCAGGTGAAACTTATATATCACAAAATTCACCATTTCAACATGTACAATTCAGTGGAATTTAGTATGTTCACAATGTTGTACAACCATGACCTCTGTCCAGTTCCAGAACATCTTCATCACCCCGTGAGCAGTCAGCTCCCTAGACCCCGGCCCTGACAACCACCAATTTGCGTTCTGTCTCTATGGATTTGCCTATTCTGGATATTTTATCTAAATGGAATCACAGAATAGGTGACCTTTTGTGTCTAATGTGTTAGTCCCTTTCATTTAAAAAATAAATAAGGCCCATGAATGCAACTCTGAGCCTAAAGATCAGTTCTTCAAAAAGAAAAAAAAATTCATAAAACACAGAATACTTTAAAAAACATAAATTGATTACACTACTGGTACCCTCTGATGATGGGCATTATTTACCAAGGAGCATTTATAAGGGGGGCTTATTACCAAAACAGGTTGTGTAAGTGGAAAATATTAACACATTCCCGGAAAGCATGCTAAGTTAAGAGATTATGGATCCATATGGGCTATTAGTGAAAACGCACCTTATTCGGGGATATTGTCCCAACCTTTTAGCTCGGGTCATGGGCTAAAACAGACAACTGTTTACCAAATCTTCCCTCAGGGCCACTTAGGGAAAAGGCAGGGTAGGCTAAGTGGTCTGTAGGCCAAGGACAGTATGATTTCCAATCCAGATTATTCATCCACTTGAGAAATGAGAATTTTTATAATTCTATTTCTCCTTTCCCTGATTTCCTTAGTGAAGGTCCAACAACATGTCCCCAAATCAGACTGGAGAGCACAGTGTCTATGTGTCCCACAACGGGACTGAATGGGGACCTATAGAGAAATGAAAGGGAGGGAGCAGCCCTTGCCAGACCTCTCGAGAAATTAGGCCTCCCCAGGAAGAATGGGGTGGGGGCACACTGAAATGGGGTGGCGCTTACCTATTTACAGAGAAAGGGGGAAATACAGACAGATCTGGGTTCAAATCCTGCCTTGGCTTCTGACATGGCCTCTAAATCACACCTTTATCCTCTAGAAAATGGGCACTGCCATTAAGATTAAATGAGATATGAGCACAGAGTAGGCACTCAATAAATTCTAGCCACTTGGCACTATCGTTCCTAGGCCGTCACTTGGTCAGGGTGCTTCGTGTGGACTGTAAGACCCTGAGTATGGACCTCAGGCCACACTTTCCTCCCTCCCTCCTCACCTTCTCCCTCTCCCTCCCTCTATTCCTCTCCCTTCCTTCTTTCCTTCCTTCCTTTCAACTGGGTTTAGTGTTGGATAGCCAGTGAAGCTAGGCAGGGAGTCTCTAAGGATTCCCTACACCACGTCTCTCCCAGACAGGTCAGTGCAAGCTGTTCCTAGGCCCTGACCAGGTTCTCATTGAGGCTGGTATGCTCTGATCAGCTTTGTCTTCTCCACAACAGGTCACTACCCGTGTGTTCCAGGTTCTAATTTCCAGACCAAAAAGCTGAGATTTCAGCTTTTGAAATCTATGGGAGGGGGAGCATGGCAGCTCCACCACCATCACACATTGAACATGACCGCGCTGAGGTCCAAAGGTCCACAGTGGGAAATCAGGGAGTTTGACTCAACCTTGTCTTATCATCCAGTTGACTGTCTGCAAAAATGTCCATTATAAAAACATTCCTTTAAACTCTTTACCTGAACACAAACCTTAACTAACCTAACACGTGGCAGCCCTGGAGCGAAGTAAGCATGAGAACTGTCTGAGTTTTATGGGTCAGAGTGAGAACCGGAGAACAAGATTCTACAGATTCTACAACCGCAGAATCAAAGATTTGTTGAGAACTTACTATGTACCAGATTAGTAAAATGTGTCCAGGCCCTTTCTCTCCTCAGCTCCTCTCATTGTTGGCTCCTAGGCATCCTGCCAAGCCTCACCTCACTCAAAACAAAGGACCAGTCACCTATATTTATGAATAATGACAGCTGCTCAGCATGTCTGGACAATGTTGGGTAGCTTCTTCTTGTATGAATTTAAAGAGCATACAGAAATCTCCAGCCATGTGTAAATTTGCTGTTGGACGCCTTGTTTTTCAAGGGTTGTCCTTTTTAGCCAGCCTGGCATTTCATCAAGCATCGTAAAGGAATTTCTTCAATTAGCCTTTCCCACGGATGGACACCACCTCCCCATACCTGCAAGGGCACCTCACACTTGAAATGCCCCCCTGTGTTCTGAAAAGAAGGCCAGTCTCAGATGCAAAAGTCCTCAGTGCTGAGTCCTTATTTTCTTTCCTGTTTTCCTTCTGGCACGGCAAGACCAAATCTGTTGCTGTGAACCCAGAATTGCATTGGGATATGGATTTGACACGAGGCAAACACCTCCCCTTAGCAAAGGCAAATAAAACAAAAGTTCAACGAGCCTCAAAGCCAGAGTGCATAAATGTCACTGCGCCTGGCAAGAGGGGCGATCAGAGGACAGTTATGAAATCACCGTTCTCCCGGGGTGCTGGGGAAAGGTTACCGTGTTGCGTTCAGGGTGTGTGTTGGGGGGCGGGGCACAAGTGCTGGAAAAACAGCAGGGACCATGGGGCGGGACCTGGGGAAGCGGCATGGGTTGGGTGTTCTCGGCGCGCACCCTGGCGCACCCACCGCCGCCTCGCTTCTCCGAGCTAATCAAGGGAAATGTAACTAGTCCAGGCAGCAGGGCGAGTTTACAACAACTGACAGTAACTATAACATACGCCAGTTTGTATTAAGATGTTATTGCACCTTTCCAGTTCTAATCACCAATTATGACTCTATTACTCCTACTTGGCAGTTCATCTGCTCCTGCCTCCGCTCAGGGCGACTTGGAGACAGACCTCTGATCCCCCGGTTCCACTTCAGTGGGCACCCAGCACGGCGGCTGTCATCTGCACACACTGAAGAGGTAAGGCATGGCTTTTGCTGAGATAACTGTACCTGACCTTACAACAATTTACTAAGGAAATACCTGCTTAATAGCAGTGTGAGTGCAGTTTCCTTTATGCGCACAACGGCACTGCAAATTAGCGACAACAGGATAAATCTATGGCCGGCTCACTAGACACTTCATTAAATCACTGTTCTCTTGCCTTGTAGCGCGCTAATAGAATCACAGCCCTCGTTAGCTACTGAATAAAAGATCAATCACAGACTTTGAAAGCTCTTGCTACCAGCTTCCAGAGGAAACAAGGAAAAAAAAAAAGGAGAGTGAGCAAGAGAGAGAGATATTTAGGATCATCGCTGAGATTCTGAATGGCCTCGCTGCAAGTTGCTTAAATTACCTTTTCCACAACTGACTCCAACTGCAATACTCAGAGGAACTTGTTAAGCCTGCTTTCAAGAGCAGCACTCTAATATATGACTGCTAGGCCCTGGTCAAAAGTTCATAATGTGCATATGTAAAAAGGTACTAAATTGCCTGAGGGCTAAAACCAGAGGAGTTTAATTGTAGCAAAATGCTGAAAATGGTCTGTTGAGGGTCCTTCTATTGGGATACTGCTGGGTCTGGCTGATTGAAGTACAGAACATAAAAGCCTTGCAACAATATTTCCTTAAATGCTGGGGAAACTGGCAGCAGTTGGTATTGCATGAATGTTGTGGTTGAAGAAAAACATTTTCCTCCCCTAAAATAAATAGAGTATTAAGAACTGCTCCAGCCCATAATTCTAAAGCATGACGGAAAAAGGGAGGGCTCAATGATAATAAATAAGGTATATTTCATAGGGCATGTCCAATCTCCTCCAAGTATATTTTTACATGGGGCGCAGTGAAGGTATTCAGGCATGACCTGCAAGGGTTTGGGGGGGCCATAAATGGCTCTGATTTTGAAAACAGCTTTGCACGGCTCCTGGCTGCCTCTCCATTCTCTGCATTAGGCATACCCAAGTGGGGATCCCTGCCGGCCCTGTTTGGCTTGTCTTTATTTCTTCTTTCATTAAATCAGATCTCGAGTTCCAGCTACACACACATTTGGCTTCTGCGGGTAGGATTCTCAACCCAAAATTCCCCACCTTCCCCAGATACACTCCTACCTTTTTTCCCCTTTCTGGCCTTCCTAATTAGTTCCTCATTTGGATGAGTGACAATATGAGTTCAGTGGGTGGTGACTCAGATGCTAGGAGGGCCTGCGTTAAATATAGGACACCCAGGAGAAGCTAGAATTTGCTAGGTGGGCTCTCTGATTTATAAGAAGTGTGTGTGAAAGGTACAGTTTTCGTGGACAGTGAAATACCCATGTGCCATTTTAATCAGGTTTTAAGAAATCTGTATCAAACATGGAATTCCACACATATGTTGCAGCACCAAACTCACATGAGGGCAACACAGTATGGTTGGTTTGACAACCATGAACGCTGTGCTAGTCAACTATGAAACTTGAGCCACCGTGTGGGTTACATCTGTGCCTAGATTTTGACAAATGAGATTAGCAATATCCATATCCTTACTGATATCTTCGATCAGCATTATTCTCCAAGAAAAATACCTTCCAAACTTGGAGGGAGAGGCAAGTGATACTTCCTAATATAAAAGAACAGACTAAAATCTCAGACAAAGCACCTATTTAATGTTGAACCCTGCATTGCTCCAAGACTGCTCCACTTCATCGGTCCAACCCTCAAAGGTCACCTGGATTGGTTCAGAATATACTGCATTTCATACTCTAAAAGGGGTCAAATCTACTCTCGAGTTCTTCAAAAGCAAAGATGTAGCAGGTTATTGGACGTGCCCCCCTATGCTGCACCAGTTTTTTCTCTTGCAAAGTGCAAATCCAAGTTATTTGGGCCAACGTTCTACAGAAGGAGCGGGCAGCTTCCAAAAGGCTAGTCTGCTTGACCTCTGGTCTATTATCCTTAAGTGCTGGAGAAATCTGGGCACTTGAAGCACGAGTATTTGAGGAAGAAAGAAGAGAGCACAGAAGGAGTACACTGCAAGGTGGGTTCTTGAGTAGAAAACTAAGGAAACGATAAAGCACAAGTTGCTCCCACAGCCCTCAGGAATGTCAGACTTGGCAGGCCACTGGCACTCTCCATCCCATGATTCCCTCCAGGCTTCAGGTTGTCCATCTCAAAGGGCAGGAACGGACCTATCCTTACCATCGCCATTGCCTGATTCCCAGCCATGGGTTCCCAAACCACAGAAGAGCAGGTGAGCTCCTTTGGCAGCAATACCAAGCTCCATCCATGGTGCTGCTCCCAGAAACCACACTCAGCCCTGGGGATGGGGCCGGAGCCTGCGGAAGCCTTGGCATGCTGTGCGCTGCATCTCAGGGAAGCAGCGAGAAGCAGTGGGGAGGGCACATATGTCAGATGCTCGGCTCTGCCCCTTACGAGCCATGTGACTGAGGCAAGGCACTCAAGTCCTTGATTCCCTCATCTCTAAAATGGACATAATAATCTGTAATTCATTAGGTTCCTGGGGGAAGTAAAGTAATTGGAATGACATATAAAACATACCCAGCCCACTGCCTGGCACTCAGCAAAATGCATCTTCCCTACTCTCCTGTCTCTCCCGTGTAACCCTGAAGACAGTCCAAAGGATGCTCAAATGAGAACACCGTAGACAGGCCCATCCTAAAATATGGTTGCAGATTTCAATACGAGTGCAATGAAAAACCATGTGGACTCTCTGGGGATGACCGTATTCCAAGAAGGGCTTTATCTAATATCGCCGCCCAGACTTAAGAGTCAACTCAAATATATGAACAGATGAGACTTATTATAAGCTAACAGTGTGTATTTAGTTGCACGTTTACAAGCTGATCACCGAGAACCTATAGAAAAGCATGAACATGATATTCGTGACTCACTGCTTCCATCCTAAGCCAGCTTCTTAAAGACAAACCGAAGACTTCGAAGGCCACCTTGAGAATTTGTGGGCAGCTTTCACTTTCTCGGGTTAGTAACTGGGGCTGCACCTGTATGATATGCATTTCCATTTCCGTTTGCTCAAGTGTACCCAATCCCCACCCCCATCCCTGCCCCCCCATTTGTGAAAAGAATGAATACAAAATGTCACAATGAATGTGTGAAGGGACAGCAGGGAGGCCAGAGTGACAGGGTCAGAGTGATATCCAGGGGAACAATGGCACTCAGTTTAATTTCATGCTTTAATACTATGCGAAAAAGTGTGTACTAAAATATTCCTTAAAAAATAATAATAAACTATCCCTGATTTTAAAACCATCAGCAAAATCCCCGTCACCCACGGATGGAGCTGCTGTGTGGACTGGGTTTTATGGACACTAGAGAAACGCAGCCTGCTGCAGGGTTACCTTCCCAGGAAGTCATGCAGCCTCACTTTATGAATATTCTGTGTCATTTCCATACTCGGGGTCCCTGTGTTTAACTCATCGCATGAGTCCGGAGTCCTACAAGCCAGTGGTTTCCAGCTGAGCAAGTTAAAGCAGCAACCACACTTGATTAATTCAGAGAGAGGAAAGAGAGCCAAAGTGTATATTTAGTGCTTTTCTAGGAGAAAATTACTTTGGATTTGCATAAAAAGAAACAATTAGGTATTCCTCTCTCAAAATACTTTTTAAAAATCTGGCTTTCTTGAATATCCCTGACTGTAAATGTCTATAACACTATGTGTACAGGGCAGACAGATGTCTTGTATGATGCAGAACGTACCTATGAAATTCCAAGCTCTACCACCCCCACCCCCAACACAGACCCCCAGAGGACTTCAGTACCAAACATAATGAGAGGCAAAGGAGTTGTGGCTTTTTGTCCTAAATAGCCAGAAATTACTGAAACTGAGAGCTAAAGACTTTCAAAATGAAATAGATTCTAGAACTGAATAGTGAAGATCTCTATAAGCATCAAAGCCACACCCAAGTTACTATGCAGCTAAATAACAAATAAGGGTAAGATAACCAAAGACAATTCTGAGATGTTCTGAAATTAGTTTAGAAAAGCCCTGCCTGTTATGGACTGTATCTCAGGACTCTAAAGTCGCATCTTGCAATTTTTCATATGTAACATCAAGAACGCCTTCGGGCGGGGGCTGGGGGGGAGGACCTGGCTGGATCAGTTGGAAGAACATGTAACTCTTAATCTTGGGGTTGTGAGTTTGAGCCTCACTCTGGGTGTAAAGACTACTAAAATAATAATAATTATTATTATAAGCTTTTAAAAAAAACCACAATGCTTAATTCCCAGGACACTTTGAAATATCCCGGGATACAAAAAATATGCATCCATTCAAAATACTGGAAAGGCCATGTCAGTTAAAACATGAAATAAGTGAGAGTCTCAAAGTGCCAAGAAAACTCTCTCAGCATGAAGCTGAATGAAACAGTCTTTTGACATTTCAGGGTCCCGTTTCTTGATCTCCAAACTAATGGGCTTGTCCCGCATAATTGCCAAGGTGATGGCAGGACTGTGATCACCTGAGATGACCAAAGGGAGCCTTAGTTCATCCTACCACGCCAGCCGCTTGTGGATCAGTTCTTCCAAAGTCACCCGCTGGCCTCTGTTTAGGAACCGCGATCCATTAGTTTACTAGTATTATCCCTCTAGGTTATAATTAATAGTAGCAACTAGCCTGGGAAAACTTCAGGTAGTCGTCTAAGTGAAGTCAATTAAATACCGAGGTGACACAGGGAATGGAAATTGTTGGAAATAAAGGGTTTTCTTCTTCCCCTGGCCCAATAAGGATGTACAATCATTCTGTTGTTTTTCCCCCAAGCCATACACAAGTGAAACATAGCGCCACCTATCAAGAGCCTCCAGGGCTCCCGAGTTTATATATGCATTCCTGTGTGCGTATATATATAAATGTAAACATACATGCACTTTGTCAGATTGTCTTTCTTGTATTAATGCCAAAAAGTGAGGTGACTTACGTTCTGTTTATTTTTCAAAAGCTGCATAATAATATAATTTAAAATTATATATATACATATGTGTGTGTGTGTGTGTGTGTATGTGTGTGTGTGTGTGTGTATATGAGATGAAATAAACATGTAGGTCAAACAATGCTGTATCAACAAAACAAAACACTCCACTGACAGGGAACAGGGAAGGGTAGAAGATAAATACTGAGACAGAATCTGCAGGCCAAGTTCAACCAGAGCAAGCTATGTACCCTTCACCTCTGGGGGGATTCCTGAGTTTCCTCATCCAGAAAAGGGGACCTTTCATGTGACTTCCAGCATGGAGAGTCCAGCAGAAGCTATTAAGTTCACGGTCCTTTTATACATACCTTCTGTGATCTTCATGATTATTGTAAAAGCAGAGAGTCTTATAGGAAGAGCTATCAAGATTTCCCAAAAGAAAGCTTAGCACTGGGGGAAAAAATAATTGTGAATAAAAGAGGAGAAAGAAAGAAAGGAAAGAAAGGAAAGAAAGGGAAGAAAGGGAGGAGAGGGAAGAGAGGAAGGGAGGGAGGAAGGGAGGAAGAAAGAAAGAAAGAAAGAAAGAGAAAGAAAGAAAGGAAGAAAGGAATTTTTGTATTTCTAACCAAAGTAATTCAACTTTGGTTGAATTCACCTTCACTCACTCAGGACAAACGTGTAAGTCATGAAGTGACACCTGCATAGTGAAGCTCTGTAGGCTAAAACCTGTGATGAGTCATTACTTTGAAAGAACCTAGAGAGCAAGGAGCAAATCTGGACTGAATGAGAAAACTTTCTGCTGTTTTATGCAAAGTAATGAAATGGCATATCTGCAAGAGAGCTTTTGCTACCCATGAATAAATCCCGCTTCAGAAGAGCCATCATCTGAGAACCGAGGAAGGCCTTGTTAAGGCCTTTAATGAGGACAGCAGAAACGAACGAACAAAAAGGGGGCAGCCAGACGCACACACAATCACAGAGAACAGTACCAGCCAGTCTGAACATATGCCAACTCCCCTAAATGCACAGATTAGAATCATAGGATGGGCACACGGTGCATGACATTTCAACATCGAATAAAACCATCCTGCCAGTGGCCTCACTTAAGAAAATGCTTACAGAAATGCTGCCAGCCCACAAGGGGATGTGCATCTTCTCTGTTCGCAATGCAAATAGCTCTTTATAAGGATGATCAGTCAATGCTGCGTGTGCTAATTTGATAGCTCCGTCATCAGATGGCATTGCAAATTTCATTACATATTTTAAGTCATGTTAACATGGTTTGTTAATGTTGGTATTCACTAAAAGTCCACAGCTATTTAAATAATGAATAGGCATGAAAATTTTTATATATATTATGGAAGTAACACATGTGGATATTCTAAATATTCTTTTCTTAGATTCTGTCCTACATCATTAAGTGTCATCACTAGAAAGATATACCAAGATGCTTCTGAGACACCACCGATTCACAATTCTAATAGTTATCATTAACAACATACCATCTGAAGGAAAAATACTTTAAATTACATTAAAATATAGCCCCATATCACCTCTAGCTGATATCCCTAAGGCAAGAATTTAATGCTACTGCTTTAGAAAAGACAGGACAGTATTTTGTTAAGCACTAAACAAAACTTAAATGTCAGCTATCTTCCTTGTTTGTTTATGCATGCACACACACATGGGCATATCAACAAATCCATCCACAAATGTATATAGCCCCTCTGTATTCCTGCCCATTTACCTTCCCTGTTCAGTGAACACATTAAAAGTTGTTTCTCCTTATAGTTCTGCAACATTTATCTCCTGGCCCCTAATACTGCCTTTGTATAGGCTTACAAAACTTCCAAAAGGCCAACTCTTTCTGCCTACCTATTGGTCTTTATGTTAAAAACAAAACAAAACAAAAACCTCTTCTTCCCGACTCACTTTCTTGCTGGCATAAAAATGGCCTCTCTGAAGCCCAGACACAACCTGGAGCCAACAGAGGCCATCAGTGGTAGGGATTTGGAACTTGAGCACTTGAGCCCATTGGAAAGAGCTCGCATCTCCACTCTACTGCCTTTTGGTTATGTGGCCTTGAGCAGGGTATTTATTTATCCTGACAAGTTTCCCCAGCAATAACAGGGAATAGCAATCTTAAACAATGTGAGAAATAGATAAGGTACACAGCACAAGTCCTGGAAGACAGCAACTGCTCAATGAATGTTAGATTTTGTGGGTCATTCCCCTCATCATCGTCTTATCGCCATCATCATTAACATTAATAGGACACTGTAAGATCCCAAATCCTCAACCAGGCCCTTGGTGGCCTTTTTTTTCCCCCTTCACCTCCTGCACAACTCACCACAAATCCATGTGCATTAATGGAGTCTGTGCTAGAACACTGACATTTTGATTTAAAATTAGAAATTTTCTTCTTCATGAGTTTTTGCACAAATTTTGATTTTTTAAAAATACTGCATTAAATACTATCTTGATTATTGAGGTTTGTTTGTTTTTTTTTTACCACATCCTTAATTTTGTCCCTAGTCCTGGCCTCCACGCTATACCACTGCTTCAAAGTCTACCTGAAATGTTCTCTTATTTGTGTCTACATTCCACTTCCCGTATGTCCTTCAAGGCTCAGTAAAGATGTCGTCTCCATTCTGCAATTTTATGTGACTATTCTTACATCAACCCCCGAAGTAGAAAACACTGTAGGACCAGTGGTGCCCATGCTTCCTCACGCCTGCGTTCTTGACATGTCTGCCCTGTTCAATATAAGCACCCATAGGCCAGGGATCATGATTTGCTCACTTTTGCATTTTCTACCCCCTGAGGCAGCTCACGAGGCACTCAATGAACATTTATCAGATGTGCGCAGATCAAACAGTTCTACAGAGGCAATTTTCAAAGGACAGATTGCTATTTAGCGGGCGGTAAAACTGGGTCACAATCATCACTTTAAAAAATGAAATACAACCAAGATGAAAACAGCAGACAACACTGCCCACAGTTAGAGGGCTATTTCATAAAATGTTTGTTTCAGACACACACGTACATGCACATGATACACGAAGACACACATACGTGCATAAGCTTAAGGATACATACATTGGGTTGTGACATAAAAAATCTTTGGTGGTAATCAAAAAAAGTTTGAAAGACATTGTTCTGGACCAACAAGAGGACATCCGGACCCATCATGTACGACCTGCCTGGCCACAACAATACAAAGGGCAAGCGTTTCAAAGTCATCCAACTCCTCCGAAGTTTGTAAAAGAATCAGATTAGCAACATCCTCAGAGACCAATCCTGGATAACTGAGAAACCCTAGGATATCGGAACAGACTTGCGAGGAATTTCTTCAGTATTAGTTACAAAATGAATACTGGTCTTTATTAAATAAACAACACATTTTTCCGGTTGAAATAATCATCACGAAAACTTGGTGACAAAAATTGCATGTGGTGAAATTGAGATTTGCCCAACCTAAAAGTTTGGTTTGGTGGGAATAACTAATACAAAGAAAAACTCATGAGACAAAAGCTGTAAAATTTGGTGTGTACAGAAAACGGATGATGAAATCTTCACTGGTACAATATATCTGGGCAGGGGGGAAAGGTCCTGGTGAAAAGAATTTCAGTAAAATACATTTTTTTAAGAGCAACAGCTTAACTATCTATGTATCAAGTTTAAAAACTTGATCAAAGTATTTAATTGACTTAATGGAATTCACCCTGTATTTCACTACCATGAAAAAAATTGATCAGTGTTAATACAGTTCTGCTTAAAATGTTTTATTCATAAACAGACTTAAAAAAAGAAAAGAAAAGAAAAGAAAAGCCTCAGGATCAAAAGAACAGGCTGAAATAGCTGGTTTTACCTTCCCTGCCCCCAGGCAGGTTCTCTAAGGGCGCATGCCTATCTCATGATGTAACAAAACCATCACTGAGTACTTACTATCCGCAAGTGTCCATGTGCACTGCGATTGCTAGCTAGCTCTTGTCATCGTTATAAACCATCTTAAATGAATTAAATATGAAATAAATGAATTTTTCACAAAGATATATTTAAGATATAAAAAGCTAACTGGAAAACAATAACGGGCATGGGAGAAGGACGGTAGTCAAGAAATAGAAAGAAAAAGACCAAAAAAGAAGTAAATATATGGTTCTTAGGTCCTTGAAGAATTGGGATTACATGCATACACATACACAAACACATACCTATCTGATTAAAAGGTTTTACCCTCTCGGCAGCTGGAGTACCACTTGATAGCAAACAGTATCTAGTATCATGTTCATCATTACAAGGACAAAATGTGGAAATACAGATGAAAGTTTCCCCAAATCCTGAACACAGGATGGTTTTATTAAAAGATCCATTTTCTCAAAGCGTGTTGCATCGTCTCTCTGGTTGGGCATGGATGATTCAGAAACATGTCTAAAAGTGCAGACCAAGATAAAGTTGCTTTTGGTCTGGTGTTATTAACAGATTTAAGGGGATATGCCTGTACTTCAACCTAAATCGCTTTATTAATTCATATTTGACCTGCTTCCAAAGTCGGATTTAAGGTGACTAAAAGAAAGAAAAAGCCTAGAATAAGGGGAACAAAATGTAGAGCTACTAAAAACCAGAGGAAGTTGACATGCTCACCATTAGCATTAATATGGTTTGACAAGGCACAAAATTGGACCAGGGCTCCAGCAATATGTTATAATTTCATTACCAAGCGGAAGATAGGATGGTAGTTCCTCAGGGGTTCTCCTTGGGATTCGGAGTGAAAGGGCACTGCTAACGTGCCAGGGCATAGCTTCACGTGTTTTACGATCAAATAATAGACAACATCCCCGACAAAAGCTTCTTGTGTAGTCTTAGACATCACCAAGACCTCAGGAAAAGCTCTTACTTCTCCCCATTTCAAAGAGAAAAAGAAGATCTGAGTTCCAGAGATGTAGTGTGATGTGCCCACGATTACAGATGTCCCTACAAGGAAGGGTGGAGCCCGGGAGCCTGGTGTCTCCGACATCAAAGCCCAGGCACAGCCTCTGTGCTAACATCATGCGACACTCTTCTTCCACAAAATAGATGAACTCGCTCTTCTCGGTTCCTACCCACCCTGTACCGTTGGTGGTGGACGGTGGGAAACAGAGGCATGGACACATAAAAGGTACTTAGAACCGGTGAGTCCTGATAAATGTGAATTGCGGTTTTTGTTGTTATTGGGCTTTGTCCTCTAGGCTCACAAACATATGCTCATTTGGAGAAAATCCACAGTGAGTCTCCCATACTGTATCGAATACATTTCAGATCTTAACTTTACAGACTAACATGGAGGCATAGCGATGGTAGACATGGCAAAGGTTAGCTTAATTTTTTTCATTTTTCATTTTATGTATTTATTTTTTTATTTGGATTTGGATGAAAAAGGCCTCCACTGTAGACTTAAATATGAATCCAATAGACCCTTGAGCCTGGCAGTGAGACAAAATGGCACTGGAAGATGCGGTATGCAAGCTTAAGGTGGAGAGGAAAGCAAACTGCAACAGAGAAAAGACCCTTCCAGGTCCAGGATAAAGGAATTTGGTAAGTTCCCCAACGTTTCATGCATAAGAAAGACGCCAGCTCAGTCCTAATGGTTTTAACAGAGAAAACAAAAGAAGAAATCTATATTATTTTCATGACTGGATATATTCCAGAAGCTAATTCTTCTGAAATATGTTGTATTTCTTTTTTTTTTCTTTTAAACATCTTCTTAATGCCTTCTTTATAGGAAATGTGCTTAGAGTTAACGCTGAGATTTTGGCCATGCTAATTTCATTACATGGTCTTTTATGGTTATAGAGTCTACAAAGAGACAAACGACACATCGCACACACAAAAGCCAACAAGAGATTGTTATGCTCTAAGAAGGAAAAACAGACTTACTGCATTCACCTGCCCAGGAATATTAAAATATCAAAAGAAAATTTAAGTTCCCAGATTTTACAGTTGTTTTTTTTTTCTTCTAAAGAGTGAGAATACTAAGAAAACATTATGCAGGTCTCAGTAGTTGATATACAGTATTTTTTTTGGATCGGGCGAATATACTTTTTATAACTTTTCTGTGCAAGGAGGGACCTTCTAGCTCAGATTACTTGGACACTCTTACTGTTTATTCTTCCCCTTTTTGAGCAGTCAGAAGAGATTTCTCTCAGTACTTCAAATAAATAAGATATCCAGCTGAACAAACACCATATATTCCTGTGGATTACTTTGGCTTCTTAAAGAATATTTCACTTTCTTTTTTCAAAATGTAAATGATTAAAGAGACCCCATCATATGAAACTCAAAGATGAAATGTTTCCAAGTGGTGCAGATTCTATACAAGGTGGTATGTGGAGAAACAAAAGCCTCAGCTCAGTAAAAAACCTTGATATTTCACAGGGGAAATTAGAATATTACTGAACAAGATACTTATACATTTTAAAGGACAGGTTTTAGAACATGAACACATTCAGAATCACTGTGTTCAACATTCAAAATCAATCTCTACAAGATTTTCTGAAAACAGCAAAATAGAAGCGTTTGTTTTCCCTTTACATTCCTACTTAAAAAAAAAAAAAAACCCAAAACCAAAATAAGAAATCGTGAAGACTATACATAGTCTGGAATAAGAATAATATTCTACGTGGGCTTTGAAATGATATCGCTGAGCCTTATCTAGCTTTATGGCTTAAAAAAAAAGTCCAGGGTCTCTGGCCAATTTTTGAAACTTGAATCAAAACTCAGCAATACATGTTTCTTTAGAAAGAAAATTTGGGTCATCGATTAACATGGCCCCCTCCACTAAAGCAACAAGAAAATAAATATTTGACTTTAGGAAACATAATCCACACGTTTCTTTATTCTTCTCATAAGCTTTCTTATTAAAGGTCTAAATCTTATCTCCCATCATGAGGCAGAAATGCATAAATATAGAAAAAACAAAATGGGTGCATCTGATACCTCTCCGAGGCCCAGAAAGAGGGAAGAAGACAAGAACACAGAAAGAACGCAAACAGGAGAGCAGCAAGGCAAACATCAACGTGTCAGGGGCACATGCTATGGCATGAGGCCAAGAAATATCAAAGCCTGTGAGTAAATCTGCCACCATATAAGCCTACCAAAAGGCAATGGAAAAACCCAACGAAACTGAACTTGTCAAGTGTCTTCTGCCTCCCAGTCTCTGTACCACTGTGAATTCCTCCCCCTGTGAATGTGGGTCACACCCAGTGACTTGCTGCTAACAAACAGAAGGGGCAAAAGTAGCAAGATGTCACTTCTGTGGTGAGGCTGCAAAGGGCCATCACTTCATCTTGCTGGTAGACCATTTCCTCCCTGCCTTCCACACTCTGATAAAGCAAGTGCCATGCTAGGGAGTCCCGTGTGGCAGGGGACTGAGAGAGAAGCCTCTAGCTAACTGCCAGAGAGGAACCCAAGTGTCCAATCTACTAGGCCACAGGGAGCTGAATCCTGCCAATAAGCACGTGACCTTGGAAGTGGACCCTCCTCCAGCTGAGCCTTCAGATGCTTACAGCCCGGCTCACACTGTGAGTGCAGCCTGGGAGCTGACCCAGCAGCAGAGGACCCAGTGAAGCCCACGCCCGGGGTTCTAGACCTACAGAAACTGGAATGTAAGTAGATGGGGTGTATATTTATAAAAGGGCATAGGCTGAAACGGGTGCTTGTGAGAAAAAAAAGAAATTCTATACGTTAGGTCAGATTACACCCTGATTTAAACCTCAGATCCCTTCATTCTGCTTCCCTCCACTATGGCAAGTCTAGACGGGTCTGCATTTTTGATGGCCTCGCCTCAGGCTCATGACCATTAACTGAGATGCAGTTGGCTTTATTGCAAGTTTGGATCTTTGGGGTCTTCTGAGCCAGTCATTCCCAAGTGCAGGCCCAGCACTTTCAACAACAACACAACAGCGACACTGTCATGAGTTTGCCAGAAGTTGAATATATTCCACAGTTGGGTCCTGTTTACAGTTTTTGGCATTAAAATACCCATTCCTTAAAAGTCAGTGATGATAGTCGATGGTGGTGGGTTTGTTTTTCATGGTTTCAGAATTAAAAGTATGAATCTACGTTAGTATCCCTTTCTTATTTCCTTCTGAATTATACTGCTCTCCAAAATCCATAACCCACAGGACCACTAATTTGGTCAACTGACTCACTTTACAGATAACAAAACTGAGGCCCAGAGAGGGTAAACGACTTGCTCAGAGACACACAACTGTTTGATTACACCAAACCCTAAAATTATATTGAGACAAGAGATAGAGGTGTAAACGCTGGAGCCTAGAGCCCGGCACTTAGTAAGTCTCCACATCATATGAAAACTTCCACTCATTTTCAATGCGCTGGTTTCTCACAGTCACAAGAAGGGGGAGGGGTGGGTGTGGGTTTCAGTTTCTGAGCAAGCCAGCACACCAGACTGGAGCTGTCTTTATTGCTGCTGAACACACACATTACTGTCCACCTCACAAGGACCCATTAGCGCGTCCAGTGAGCTATACAAATGTCACTATCCGTAGAAAACACTAGTGCAGCACCACCGTCCCAGGGCAACGCAAGCCCCCGGCATCTGTCTCCTCATGCTGGCCTCCGATGCCCACGCTGCGCTCCAGCCAGAAACCACTGGAAAGAAGCATGAAATTGGAGAAAAGGAAACCGAGAGGGGAGGATCAAAGGCAGCACCAAGGACTTAAAAGCAATAAAAGGGCTAGTGAGGGAGTGGGGACCAGCCCGCGCGTTACCGAAACACTGGCAGGGGTGCAGGAGAAAGGAAGGGGAAGAAGATAAAACTAGGGGAATTTCAAATCTTGGCTAAATGTTCATTAAATAATTTGTCACATATATTAAGGCCAGATAGTCACTTTTTCCCCTCTCGGGTGCTCATTCAGGAACAAAGGCCTAACCAGACTGAAAACGCTGAAAAGCGAGGCAGAGAAAATGCCATGATGAGAGGCTACAGCCTCACAGAGCCAAGAGTATTTCCCTTCCCTTTGTCTTTAACAAGAAAGGGCCCATCTTCCCTCAAAGCTAAGGTGTGGCTTCAAAGAGGCAGCTGGTGGGGTAGAGGGAGGGCGCCTGGCTGGCTCAGTCTATCCAGCATCCAACTCTGGATTTGGGCTCAGGTCACGATCCTGGGGTTGTGGGATCGAGCCCCGTCTCAAGTCCTGAGTCGGACTGTGCACTCAGTGCAGAGTCTGCTTGAGATTCTCTCTCTCCTCCCTCTGCGCCTCCCCCCACCCCACTCGCATGCTCTCTCTCTCAAATAAATCAATAAAATTTTCAGAAAAATAATCAAATCAATAAATTAAATGTTAGCTTAAAAAAAAAAACAAACAAACAAACACAGGCAACCAGGAGGGCCTGCGCTGTGCCCCATGGAAACCCATCAAGTCCTAGCTGCCATTCTGCATGTTACTTGGGCTGGGGTGTGGTATTTCTGTGCTCAATGGTGGCAGGGGCTCATGAGACCTTGGGTCACCGAAGGGTGGGTATCGACTCCTTGGGAAGAGAAGCAAACTCTTACTGGCCAGAAAACATCATGATGACAGCAGCGACAAAAACAACCACAGTAATAAATATTTATTGAGCATCTAGCGTGTTCTCCAGGCTATACAGTCATGATCTTTATTTCTCAACATGTGTCAGTAATAAAAGTAATACCAGTTAATGTTTGTTGAGCATTGAGCACATTCTAGATGCTGTGCATTCCTCAGCTCCTTCAATTCTGCACACAAGCCCGTGAGATAGGTATAACATCCCAGTATTACACATGAATATTAATTAGGTTATGAAATGTGCCCAAGAGGTAGTGTGGGATGGAGCCTGTCCTGTCTTCCCTAAGCCTCTTGGTTCTCCCTCTACACTTTCCCTCCATACACACCCTCCTGGCAGATCCCTTAACCAGCACTTACCTGGGAGTTGGGGGGGGGGGCCTGGGTTCTGGTCCCGGCTCCCCTATGTACTAGCTGTGGGGCATCAGCCAGGCCCCGTCTCATCTGCTTCCTTATCTGCACATTCTGAACTGCAGTGCCCTGCCCACCTCAGACAGACTAAAGATAAGGGATGCCCTAACGGCTGTCATTCATTAAGCACCTAATCGTCTTCCATTTATTCATTTACAAATATTTACTGAGCATTTACTTTATGGACCAGGGATACAGTAATGTGAATGCAAAAAGAGCACTTTCAAGAGTGGGAGAGAAAAGCATTAAATACAAAACCACAAAAATTATTTTTTCTAAACTGCATTTGTATTCAGTATTATGGAGGAGAAATTCTGGGGTTCCTTCCTTCGTTCATTCAGCACGTATTTATGGAATGCTATTACAGTACTATGAACGCCAGCTCTTAGGAGAGCACATAAAGGGGGATCTTGACCAGATCTTGATCTGAGGCTTCCGTGGGGTGTGATATTTGGAATGGGTTTTAAAGGATGAGCAGAAAGTAACTAAAAGTGCAGGAAAAGGAGGGTTTTAGACTAAAGGACAGTATGCTTCAACAACCTGGAGAAGGAAGGAGAGTGGGGCTTCAAGTAGCTTGAGGTGAAGCTGGTTGCACAGAAGGGGACCAGACAAGACCAGGCGCCTTCCACTCAATTCTAACTTGCTTTCACAGTGACCCCATAAAATAGTCTCCATCATTTGGTCTTCTGTATCACTAATTCTCTCTTCTGCCTGATTTATCCTAGCAGTTAGAGCCTCCGTTTTTTCTTGCACCTCATTAATAGCCTTTTTGATTTCGACTTGGTTAGATTTTATTTCTCCAGAAAAGAATATGGAATGCTTTATGAATTTGCATGTCATCCTTGCACAGGGGCCATGCTAATCTTCTTTACATCGTTCCAACTTATTATATGTGCTGCCGAAGCAAGCACATGACCCCATAAAATAGACAGCATTTCCACTTGACAGATGAGGGAACTATATGCACACTTATTCAACAGAGCCTGCTCAAAAGCCATTATCCCACCTTTTTTTCTTGCCACCAGATCTCAACTCCCACCCTAGAGATACAAAATGCCAAAAAATGCACTTTCCCAGCCTCCTTTGCACCTAGGATATGGACAAGGGACTCAATCCCAGCCAGTGGGAGCTGAAGGAAACTCTGCTACAGTGGACGGTTCTGAGACAGAATGTTCTCTTCCTTGATAAAGAAGAGAGATGTGCAAAGAGGGGGTTCCATCCCTCCCATTCTAACTTCAGACCTCATCACAGAAGATGCAATGGTTGGAGCTACTGCAGCCATCTTATAAGCATGAGGGTAAAGCCAAGACAATCACAAAGGAGCTGCCTATGCAGTAGCCAAACATAGCTCTGGCAGCCTCTGGATTTCTGGATATATGAGAAAAACAAAACACTATTATTCCAAACACTTTTAACTGGGTGTTCATAACCCACAGCCCAAAACATGAAAACTGACGTAGAATATAAGCCTCAAAGAGACCGAAGCATTTCAAACTTATATAATGAAAACAGGTGGAAACGTTGAGTTTTGAATACAGGCCTAATGATTCTAAATCCTTTGTTCTTTTTCACTCTCCCATATCCCTTGGACTCTGAATTGAGCAAACACTGTTAATTTTAAAGATCTGGACAGAATCAGAGGTGACTAATAAAACCAATGCCAATGATAATCCTGGAAAGTAAGAAGAATGTATGAGGTCGCAGGGATGTGACCTCAGCAGAAAGAGCACGGCCTCTAGGTCCTTCTGTGGGGTTCTGCAGGAAAGGTCAAGTGTGGCCTGACCACAGTGGGGTCTCAGGAGTCTAGTTTTGTGACATATCTGGACTGGCAAGAGCAAGGCAGCAAGAGAATTCAACCCTCACTCAGGAGTCCCAAAATATTTAGATTAGTGAAGAATATGCTGAAATTTCTACAGTGAAAACTGTATCTCCTCCTCCCAACACAGAAAAAGGCCCCTGCATTTTACTCCAGTGCACCAGTAAAGATTTGAACAGGGTTTTGTCCTTGATCGTACCTAGAGTGTAGTCAGCTGCAGGTATTTAAAGGGGATGGGGGGAAGTATTTTTCTAAAACACTAATTTAAAGAACAAATCAACATCTATTATCTCCTTCATTATGTTTTAAATTATACAACTATAAATCACCCTGCAGCAGGTTATTCAAGGGCAGAATTACTCAGCTTGGCTTTTGCGAAGGTTAGAAGAATGACATCTTGTGCTTTTTCTAGTTATAATTTATAACTTTGCAAGAGAACCAGCGTTGCAGGTCCATCCATTAGCGGGGTAGATGCACATCTGTTAAAACTCAGCACAATCACTGGCTTTACACGGCCACAGGAAACATAACTCAATCATTCCAGAAGTTCTACAAACTCATTTTTTAACGTAAAATGATTTGAAAACGCCGTTCCCTAAAACATCTGCTAAGCTCTTGCTACCCTAACACATGATATTCTTTCTACTGTTACCTGCCAACATAAATATTTGGTTGCACAAAACACCCTAAGAGGCCACGTGACAACGTTCAGCTTCAAACTTACATACCGATCTGCAAAGGGCTGGCTTGGACCTAGGAACGCGAGCTCAGATGTTGTTTACCAGAAATGAAAGTTTATTGGGGGGGGCGGGGTAAGAAGACTGAGGGTTAAGTTCAGGAAGGTACTTCCAAACATTTTAAAGAGAAAACCTAAGTGCACAAGGAGAGATCCACAGGACAGAGGTGCTGTGGTGATCTGAACAAGTGCACTCAGGAGGAGCCCCTGAAGGGTCTATGATATGGGCAAGTCCTTTGTGCTTTTTAACTACAAAAGGAGGGTAATGGTTCTAACATTGCAGAGCCATTGTGAGGAATCAGTGAAGACACACATGCCGAGGCATAAAGCATCACGATGTCTGGCCTAAAGTGCCAAGTCGCATCCTACCTGGGAGTACGGCAGGAATCTAAAGTGTTGCCATGTGTTGACACATGGTAACAATCACCAACAGCCAAAATTACCCCTGAACATCTTTCCTATCACTGGGTCTGGTTTTGTGAATTATGTCACTTGGAGAAAAACCTATATATGAATACTTTATATATACTTACAATGTATATTCATACATACATACATACACAAAATACAACTTTAGAGTATTTTAACGGCATAAAAGAAAGCTAGAAAGACAGGAAAATACACATGATGGATGTGACTTCATTATCAGAAAGCTCCCATCAAACTTTAGTTTCCTTTAAGATGTTTCAAAACCAGTGAAAGAATCCTGTATATTTTTTAAACAATATTTAAAAACACCCTTATTCCCGGGGCATCTGGCTGGCTTAGTAGGTACAGAGTGTGACTCTTGATCTCTGGGTTGTAAGTTCAAGCCCCGCACTGGGCGTAAAGCTTTCTTAAAAAAAAATCCTATTCCCATTTGTATGTATTATTTTTATTTTTACAAAAATTGGTGGGAAGGGAGACAAACGTTTCCCTCACAGACTCCTCATCCACCTGTCCTGACCTCCAGACCTCAAGGGGACAAGGTGCCAAAGACACAGATTTACCAGTAGGGGTCGCTGTGCTAAGATTAATCCCTATGAGTTTCTCATTAGTGATTATTATACTGCAGGCAGCCAAAATGGAAAAATTAATTAATTTCAAAGTGATAATGCATTTACAGCAACAATTAGAAATGTATAACTGTAAAAGGGCAACATTTAAAAGACAGATTACATTTAATAAAGTTGCACAAGAACATCCAATTGTAAAATTACTGATCTGCAACAATATTCCTTAAAGAGGTACTTAAAATAGCCTGACTCCATGAAGGGTGACCTAATTAGTGTAACTAAAATCACCGTAGTCACAGCAAGTCACAGCAAATAAAACAGGGACATTGATATTAGAATACCATTGTTTAATACTTCAGGGAGCCAGCTCGGGTGGAGAAGCAAAGGCAGAGCCTCCAAGCACAAGGCTGGGCTGTGCTTCTTGATTCTTTGACCTTGTGCAATGGGACGTGTACTCCAGCTACACTTGTGTCAAGGGAAACACTTCTGCTGTGCAACACGGACAGAGCTGTGAAGCACAGACAGCCAAGTGGTGATGAGGGTACTGCATCCAGGCGAAGCTTCTTCAGGAGCATTTAGGATCCCAACTTTCACAGGGGGTAAGAATGGGATGCAACTATATGGTTTATGTTCAAAAAATAACTGGTGTTAAAAAGGTAGGAGTGTACTCTGCGTCCACAAAACAAATGTCTTATCCTGACAGAAACAGTGTCAAGCCACGTAGAAAAGGATAAAACACCAGAGCGACTTTTCCAGTAAGCCCAGTCTGCCCCGCCAGTGACACGGACCCACCCCGCAGTTTACAGTCATGCTGATGCCTCTCCCACATGCGCAGAGTCCGAAATGTTTATGAACAAGAAGTGATTGGCTATGAATTTGACAAGTGAGTTTCCATTCCGCCTCTTTATAAACCGAGTCATACAACTCTGATGGCTAAGAATACCCCCAAATACCTAAGTATATAAAGATACTATTAGAGAGAAATTTCCTAAAATCTAAACCTATATACACATTTCACAGTCTTCATATTTTATATGCTTATCTAAAAAAGTACATTTGTGGCAGATAAAAGATGATGTTTTTCAGTTACCTGGGGACAAGAACAGGGAAAGTTCATTCTACTATGGCTTCCTGGAGAACCAGAAATACATGCTCAAGACCAGGCTCTCTCCATCTGGACACCCTTCCTACTTTGCTGATAACTTTCTCTTTGGACCTCTGGGGACAGAGACAGAGGTCCACCCAAACACCACCACCAGACTCCCGGTTTACATACTCCTTTAGTTCTGTGACCCTTGTATGCAACACAAACAATGACATTTTGGAGAATAGTCCTCTCCAAAGGTAATGTAACAACAAAAAATAACAACCATCCTAACAGGAATACTACACGCAGACACCATGTTGGGCACGTTATTTAACTGTGCTTTCCAATCTGGAAGCCGTTAGGTACGTGTAGCTATTTAAGTCTAAATTATTATAAATCTAAATTAATTAAAGTAAAATCAAATTAAAAATTCAGTTTCTTACCTGTATTAGCCACTTTTCAAGGTCTCCACAGCCACATATGGCAGGTGGCCACCATGCTGGATAGTCAGATTAAAATCATGACAGAAATTCTATACCCATTATTATAAATGTCATATCTGTTATGGTCAAACCCCACACCAAGCCCTATTGCCATCTTAGTTGTGAGGAATCAGGCTACGATTGGTTAAATGCCTTACCCACCACAGTAAGTGGGAATGGCCACTGGCGGAGACAAACTGTATTCAGAGGCCATGGGATCATTTCCCTAAGATAATGAGTTCACCTCATGATACTCATAAAGGCCAAAATGTGTCTGGGCCTTTCTGAGGATTAGATGTTAAGTCATCTAACTAGAACAGTAGTAGTATGCACTAATTCTGGGTGTCTTTAAAGGCCTCTGGTTTAGAAAAATACCATACCAAATATAGTGTAAAATGTGCATTGTTCATTTAAAAGACTTTCTATTAAAATGTTTTCATGGAAGAAGTCTCTAGATATGGTTGTTATACAACCATCAAAAATGTAAAAACTTTCTATTTATCTTTGTAAATATTTCCAAATCTAACCACAGAAATGTGTTTCATCCAAAAGGACTCACCTTGGGGAGGTAAAGAATAAAATGCACTTCTAACCAATGAAACCTTCTCCAGGTGAAGTTTACACTTGTTAAAGAATTTAGAACATCAAATACAGATTCTCAGTGAAAACAAAGGAATCACTTCTGCTAATTCAGTGGTCACAAATCCATGTTTTTCACCTACTGACCCAAAACACCATTATCAAATACTATGCTTTCTGCATAATAGCAATAAAACAATTGCATCAAAATAAAGAGAACCATTTCCATCAAGACTTATCCATCCTTAACAAAACACCTGAAAACCGTATCGACTATCCAGCCCTCCAAGACGCCTTTAGAGAAACAGATGCCATATAAGTCAACTGAAGTGCGATCGAGAGCCCTTTCCAATGGCTCTGATGGGCCTGAGGATGTCACCGTCAAGACCAGACTTAACACTACAAGAGGCGAGAAGCTGAAGAAAATGCGTGTGTCCATAAAGAGCGCACTTACGGTGTTTGTGATGATAGAAGCCGTTCACTTACCATGGACTTGGTGAAAGGCCGGGCCAAGGTAAACAGCAGTGTATACACCCACCAGTTGCGATGAATGGAGGAGTACATCATGTTTCCAGGATGCACAGCGTTGGACGTGACCCCACGGGGGGACAGGCGGCGATGGAGCTCGTTGGAGAAGAGAATGTTGCAGAGCTTGGACCGGTTGTAAGCCAGCATGGCCCAATAGTCATTTTTAGAAGGAGAAAGGCGGCTGAAGTCCAGTTTTCCCGAGGAATCATTAATATCTGTGAATCTAAAAAAAAAAAAAAAGAAGAAGAAGAAGAAGAAGAAAGAAATATGACATGAAGCAGCCAATCTCTGACTTCTGATACTAGCTTTTTTTTTTAATTAGAAATCTGAGGAAACCAGAGACAACTGAGAACACAATTGTGCAAACGCAGAAACAGTGTCCCTTAAAAACTAACAATAGTGATTTAACATGATAAACCAAGTGGGTCCAAAGACAGAGTAAATAAAGGCCCAAACTCAGAAATGGGGCAATCATAACATGCTAAACTCCCATACCCTCCCCCCACCCCCGCGCCCTGCCACCCAACATGGATTTTTCAAAACCTTCAACAGGAAGTTCAAGGATAATTAAATTAAATTGGAAAAGCATCTTAAATAAAGGGCTGCTGCTTTTGGAAGCAGAAAGATACCACATTCCTAACCTCTGACGGGGCTTTCCTGGGTTGTTCTAGCCAACACATGAGTCCTGTATATTTTCATTCGAGCATCCAAGTAAATATAGATGAGTCTTGCTGCCCCCAAGACTCTTTTTCAGATTAAAAATTAATGATTATAAAGGGGTTATAACCTTGGTGAGGTGCCATCAATAGTCTTATACGTTTAAAAGATAAATGTAAACAAAGCCAAAATGAGTTCTGGCAGAGTCTACTGTTTTTAAGTATACCCATGGCATGGATACACACAAATCAAAGTAAGTAGTTGGTGTTTTATAATTGGGTCTGACGGAGTCATTAAATACCAGCTGTTTAGTTCTTTCCTTTTTTTCCTTTTCTTTCTCTCTCTTTCTCTCTCATCCTCTCTCCCTCTCTCTCTCTTAAGTAACAAAGTAGTGACTGCCCTAAAAGAAAAAAAATTGTAACAAAAAGAATTTTCTAGATGATGGTCTCAGCCTTGTTAGGGACCCCTCATAGTTTCCTTCACTAAATTAACTCTGGGCATTTGCACGAAGTAATAAGGAAACATAAGGAGAGTACTCTGGGTAACTGCTGTGGAAACAGAACCAAAAGGTAAAATGAAAATTATGGAATAATCTGGTTGTTCCTTAATATGAGTTCAGGTTGAGCTATGACCAAGGAAAAGCATCACAGGGACAGATGAAATTCATGTTTTAATGGAAATTAAACCTCCCTTCTGCAAGACTCAGTCAGTGACATCCAATTTCTGGTGTTAAATGACATTGCTGCTCTGAAGTCATCAACAAAGACGATGGCCAGAAATGTTATCACGAATATGGCAACAAGACCTTGAAACTAATTGTTGGCTGCCTGTTTCCAACTCCCCAAACCACAGGAAGGACCCAGACTTCTGAGCTTAATCATCCAAAGCAGTGGAACTTAGCGGGAAATTTAAAAATTTATGGGAGCCTTTTTCTGGTGGTTATAATGATTGTCGGCGGGGGCCGGGAATGGTAGATGTCCTGCAATGCAGATGGAGTCTTGCTCAGTGAAGATTGGCCCACTGGACATTCACGCAGATGAAAAGCCTGTGTATAATTAGCTGATCCTAGAGCCTGGCTGTGTTGTACATATATGCATAGTTTTAACATCCACTGCATTTCAAAGAATGTAGTATAACAACCATGCAAATGAAGAATGAATGCACTTTCTGATTCCGTGGGTTTTGGGGGGAGGTGAGGCTTGATTCCATGCTAGTAGTATTTGAGTCTTCAATGTCACACACCTGTTAACAGTCTGCATTTGTGAGTATCCCAATGCAGGTGATTTATGCATGGACACACACATCTAATAACTTACCTTTCCTGTAGTCCTGCTCAAGCAAGAAACATGCTATTTTGCTTCACATTTATTTTTCTTCCCATTACAGTTAAGCTAGCATATTGAATTAAAATATATTTATGCAGGGATGTTATATTATTTTTGAACTTTATTTCCAAGTAGTAATAAGGTATAACAAAATGAGACTGCTGAGAACCCAATGATCCAATATATGGGTGATGTCTTAGAAATTCTACCTACTCTAAGTAGAAAGTAGCATCAAGGATCTAGGCAGCATCTAAATGGTACAGGATAAAAATAACATCCTGCTCTCATTCTCCACTCTTCTTCCATCAACTTTGCTGGAAACCATTCTTGGCATATTTGTTTAGCCCAGCCCAGCTTGAGTGCCATTTCTTCCAGGCAACTCTCCCCAACTGCTTATTCCCACAATTTCTTGTGTGGCAATGGGGAACAAATTGAAAGAAGCCATGCAAGCAACCTCTTCGACCTCAGCCACAGCAACTTCTTCCTAGAAACATCACCAAAGGAAAGGGAAGCAAGGGCAAAATGAACTATTGGGACCTCATCAAGATAAACAGCTTTTGCACAGCAAAAGAAACAGTCAACAAAACCAAAAGACAACCGACAGAATGGGAGAAGATATCTGCGAATGACCTATCAGATAAAGGGCTAGTATCCAAAATCTATAAAGAACTTATCAAACTCAACACCCAAAGAACAAATGATCCAATCAAGAAATGGGCAGAAGACATGAACAGACATTTTTCCAAAGAAGACATCCAAATGGCCAACAGACACATGAAAAAGTGCTCAACATCGCTCAGCATCAGGGAAATCCAAATCAAAACCTCAGTGAGATATCACCTCACACCAGTCAGAATGGCTAGAATTAACAAGTCAGGAAACGACAGATGTTGGCGGGGATGCGGAGAAAGGGGAACCCTCCTACACTGTTGGGGGGAATGCAAGCTGGTGCAGCCACTCTGGAAAACAGTATGGAGGTTCCTCACAAAGTTGAAAATAGAGCTACCCTACGATCCAGCAATTGCACTACTGGGTATTTACCCCAAAGAAACAAATGTAGGGATCCGAAGGGGTTTGTGCACCCCGATGTTTACAGCAGCAATGTCCACAATAGCCAAACTGTGGAAAGAGCCAAGATGCCCATCGACAGATGAATGGATAAAGAAGCTGTGGTATATATAAAAAATGGAATATTATGCAGCCATCAAAAGGAATAAAATCTTGCCATTTGCAACAATGTGGATGGAACTGGAGGGTATGATGCTGAGCGAAAAAAGTCAATCAGAGAAAGACATGTATCATATGATCTCACTGATATGACAAATTCTTAATCTCAGGAAACAAACTGAGGCTTGCTGGAGTGGTGGGGGGTGGGAGGGATGGGGTGGCTGGGGGATAGACAATGGGGAGGGTATGTGCTATGGTGAGCACTGTGAATTGTGCAAGACTGTTGAATCACAGATCTGTACCTGTGAAACAAATAATACATTATATGTTAAAAAAAAAAAAAAGAAGATAGCAGGAGAGGAAGAATGAAGGGGGGGGAATCGGAGGGGGAGATGAACCATGAGAGACAATAGACTCTGAAAAACAAACTGAGGGTTCTAGAGGGGACAGGGGTGGAGGATGCATTAGCCTGGTGATGGATATTAAAGAGGGCATGTTCTGCATGGAGCACTGGCTGTTATACGCAAACAATGAATCATGGAACACTACATCAAAAACTAATGATGTAATGTATGGTGATTAACATAGTAATAAAAAAAAAAAAGAAAAAAGCCATGCAAAGCAGATGGAAAGACATGTTTCCATGGAAATTAGGTACCCACTCGTCAGGACCCAGGCCACGATGTCCCTAGTGTTCAATGACCCCGCACCGCCCCCACCCCAACATCAGTAACAAAGCAAATCATGCCATCTTTGCCTTTTATCTGTACAGTGTGCCTCTGTCCTTACCACACCAGACTGCAAGCCATTTATTCACCTGCTTCCAACTCTGGACTGTGAATTTCTAGAAGGTGGACAGTAAGCTCCTTGCATATTGCCTACCACAGTGCCTGACACAGAACAGAGACTAAATACAGGATTAGAGAATTAAAGTTTGGTCGTGGGTTCAGAATTCCAAACTAAGCCAAGTTTCCCTTATTACAAAAAGCTTTGTTTTGAGCCTTGTTCCAAAGGCAGAATTTAGCACAAGCTTCAGGTCCTCTAGGTTCTTCATCAATATGTCTGTGGCTAAAGTTTAGAATGAATTCCCTGCTTTGGTTTTTAAGGACAACACAGAAGTATCTCATGACGGGGAACACCGGGGAAGTTAAGAGGGAGAAAGGAAATCATTCCTAGTCCTTAACCTAGAAATAAGGTGAAACACACACACACACACACACGCACACACACACACACACACGCACACACGCACGCACACACGCACACACGCACATGCACACAAACGCACACGCACACACACGCACACACGCACAAAAACGCACGCACGCACACACGCACGCACACACACACACACACACACACACGCACACAAACACCCCATGATGAGAAATTAGATGGAACCCAGTTGAAGTAAGCTCTCAGGATGGAGAAGCACAGCTACTATAAGGCAGGCCCACCCTGTGCAAGCAGCCCCCCTCCATAAGCAGACCCCTGACTTCCTGCCCTGCTGATCTCCTGAGCAGCAGACCCATTTTTAAGGTCTGATTAGCTTGTATTGACAGTCCTCTGGGAAACGAGAAGGGTGGGCAAGCTTTCTGATTCCTCTGAACCAGGGCAGGCTTCCTGAAAAACGACCATGTTCACCTCTCAGCTCAAGAGGCAGTAAAACAACTCTTCAAAGGCTGCTTACCCTACTTTCTAGTTGAAAAATTGACAAAGCCACACAATAATGTCTTAATAGAATTATCCTCTTACCAATACAGTAAAACGTGAACATTTGCTCTCTGGACATTAACATTTGCTGTTTGTGAGGACCTGTATCTTATATTTCTATATATACTGCTCCTTTATTTTTTTTAACCAAGGATTTTTAAATTACCAAACAAAAATAATTAGGCTGGATTCTATGTAGACAAAAGCTAGTATGTTCAAAGAATAAGACTGAATTTGCGTCAGAAGCTGTACGTGCGTGTGTGTGTGTGTATGTGTGTGTGTGTGTGTGTAGCAACTTGGCACTCAACACAGCTGCAGCCATTCAGAGTTGTACAGCCAGCCCTCCGCTCTTTTCATTCTATTTTAACTGTTGTCTGAAAATTTTTCACAGCAAGGAAGTAGAGTTCTCATTTTAATATGATGTATTTTGGGTATGCAGAAACTCCATTCACTTGCTCAGAATCCAGATAAGTAACTAAAATACAATGAAGACACGGGAAGGCTAATAAATATTTTGCCTGAGGGCAGTCTGGTATAATATTTTTCTGCAAACATAGGACTTTATTTTTCCCCTAACAGGGGGTCTTGACTCCAGCGAAAAGATTCTGCCAAGGTTTATGGAGGTAATTAGATATCAACACTTCCCTTTTACAACATGGTTTAGGGCTCTGGGTCCTTGAACAGTGAGCAAGTGTTTTCCCAGGACTGTGCACCCAGTACTCACACTGTTGTTTCGGGCACCACAGGAGGGCAACACAAGGGTCATAAACAAACCAGCTGGGGGAATTAGCATTTTGTAAAAATAACCCCTAACAGGTGCCAAGGATGACCAGAAAAACCAGTGCCAATCAGCAGACAGGAGTGGGCCTGATAAGACATTTCAGGAAGTCCTTGTCTGTAAACAAAATGGGTCTAATTCAGGAGACCAAGGCCATTCCTTCCAATTCGTCTGTTCCATGAAATTAAGATTCAGATCTCCAAGGTAGGCTCAAATTAGGCGGCAGTTAAGAAGAGAACAAAGACGTCACATGAAATACCATCTGAGATACAGATTTACAAAGGGAAGCAAGCAGCTGACAATTCAACATAATCTCCCATTAAATACCAACTCATTTAAACATATCCCGTGGTGCCCTCCACATCTGGCAAACGATCGCGGCTGGCAGATTTATTTCCGGAGCTTGCTCTCCTGTGCCGGCCCCCACAGTAGCCTCCCTCACTCCTGAGCAGGACCACTCCACTTTTTTTTTTCCCCACACAAACCTGGTGTGATTTGCAAAGATAAGGATGTCCAGATTTTGTTACCACCTAATTACTAGATGTTTCATGTCTTTTAACACGGGGGAGGATTATTACGGGCATTTCCTTTCATTTCAGCCATCATAAATTTAAAATGGTAAAAGTAAATCTATCTGCAATGTGTCACTTATACCATAAGCCCCTGTGTTTGGGAGTGATAAAGGGTTCAAGCTAACCCTTGGCTGGTCTCTCTATTCCAAGTCCCAGGGGTTACATTTTATGGAAGCATGATTAAAAAAATAAGCTTCATTCTGGGTCACTAAAACATTTCAGGACTTAAGACGGAGAAGAAGGGGAAAAAAACAGACCCTTGCACATTATTTTTTTCCAGCTACTTTGCAAAGAGTGAAAGCTCCCAACCACACCAGGAAAATCTCCCTAACATGCATTAAATCTAGCCTCACCCGGGAAGTCCTTTGTCTTCTCCGACTACTTCTCTTTAGACAAATAGTTGTTTATCCAACCCCAGAAACAAATATGCTAAAAATACGATGAAATTTTCAAACGCCTTTTCAGTCAATTGGATATTCTCCTAATGGTAATAGAAGAGAAGTGCCATCTGATGTTTTAATTGAAATTTTAACCAAAAGAGGCATGGCCAGATTTCTAATATGTTCTAACTACAGTACTTTCCCTTTCTACAATTACTCAGCTAATGTCTGCATTGAATTCCCTAATTTCTCATTATAAAACAATTGGATTTCATCTCACAGTCTTTAATTGCATTGTTTCTCCTGCTAGAATAACTGCACATTCTTCTTGGTGAGGTGTTGAAGTTGTTGAATGACAAATCGATAAAGGTCAGGCATTCAGATTTAATCAATTATTATTCCATCTCGAAGCAAAATCAATGAGGAGCTTGAAGTATAGTTGTAAAAACCATCTACATTGCTGTAGACAAAACCCCCCAAATAATCCTCCACAATCTCAAAACAAGAGAAAGACCTCGGAAAATTAAGGAAGCCAGATTGAGTGCACCCACACTTTCCAGAGGAGCATCACTGAAAAGTATTTTTGGGAAAGGGAGCCTCGGGAAGATACTGGCTGACACAAGGAAGGGGCCAGATGGAAAAAAACATCAGATGCTAACCCACCTATGGGACTCAGACGAGACCACAACTACTCGGGCAGGAGCTGAGCGGCACAGGACATCCTGAAGGAGCTGGACAAGGTAGAAGTGCCCCAGGTGATTCACCTGGAAGGTGGTCTCCAGGCCATCTTTGGTGAGGCTCCAGGGCAGAGCAAAAGCCGCTGCATTGCACACAAGCACGTGAAGAGATCTGAAAAATAAAACATCCAACACTGTGCAGACATAAACACCAAAACCAAGAATAACCCATGTTCTGACAGGAATAATCAACTCTTCCCTGTCTTCAAGATTCATCAGTTGGAAATGGGATGTCACAGCATGAGCCATGCTGCTGGGGAAGGGCTTAGACTGTGACGAGCTGCAGGGCACCAGGAGTTCCCCAGGATACAGGACTTTCAGTGCTCAAACTGGGACCACCCTGGGCAAACTGGTCACCCTGGATGGAACCCAGATTCTAAAACCTAATTTTATATGTGCATCTTAGTTTATCCAATTCTTAGCTTCTTCACCTAAAAAATCAAAATAACCCTTAAGGTATTTGTAAGAAATAAAGAGAGATATGTAAGAAATAATGTAAGAAATATGTAAGAAATAAAAGAGAATACAGGTTGTATAAAGACCAACACAGGAACCAGCATTTAATAGGTTCTAAGTAAATGGATCAAGGGGGAAACTCTCTGTTTAAAGAGACAGGCACACATTGTTTGAATATATTCCTCCCAGAGGTCAAATTATATCTACACTTTAGAAACAAGGGAGCCCAGGGATGGGTAAGTGGAGGTCTATTATAATATTTTCTCCTATTTTGAATATATTTAATTTGTTTCATAATAAAATTTTAAAAAGTAAAAGTAAGCCTTTCATGTGAATCAAAATCCTAAATCCTCATAAAGAAATGGTACTTGTGGGAAATCATCCTAAGGTGCTAACAAGAATTGTAAAAAGGCATATATTAAAGGCTATCCATAGTGTTTGTAATTACATTATAAAATCAAAATATTACAAAATAAATGAAATATAAAATTGGGAAATCATTAAATGAATCTAAATATATGCATACTATGCAGCCATTAAAATGATACATCTTTTGACCCTGTAAAACATGCATGTTATAGAACAAAATATGTAATATTGTATGATCACATAACACAGAAAATATTAATGAAAGGTACACAAAAATGTGAATAATAGTTGTCTCTAGAGGTGGGTGGAACCCCAAAATGTCTTAAATTATCTTCTTTCTGAGTTTTAATTTTGATGAAATGCAAGTTGTATATATTTTTTTTCTTTTGTCACTTGTGCTTTTGGGGCCCTATCTAAGAAACCACTGCCTAACGCAACATCACAAGGATACACTTCTATCTTCTAAGAGTTTTAGTTTTAGCTCCTACATTTAGATCTATGATCCACTGTAAGCTAACACAGAAGTAAGGTGAATGCAAGAGATCTAACTTCATTTTTTGGCATTCAGGTATTACAACTGTTGTAGCTTTGTTGGTTTTTTTTTTTTAAGTTTGTTTATTTATTTATTTATTTATTTATTTATTTATTTATTTCACAAAGAGACACAGCAAGAGAGGGAACACAAGCAGGAGGAGTGGGAGAGGGAGAAGCAGGCTTCCCGTGGAGCAGGGAGCCCAATGCGGGGCTCAATCCCAGGACCCTGGGACCATGATCTGAGCCAAAGGCAGACGCTTAACCACTGAGCCACCCAAGCACCCTAGCTTTGTTTGTTAAAAAGACTATTCTTCCCCACATTGAATGATCTTGGCACCCTTGATGTAAATCAATTGACCAACTGAAAGAGTTTATTTTGGGACTCTCAATTCTATTCCATTATTATGGTAGTACTATAGTCTTTATTAGTAAAGCTTTGCAATAAATTTTTAAAATGGGAAGTGAGTAATTCAATGTTGTTCCTTCTCAAGCTTGGGCTGGCTAGTCAGGAGCCCTGCATGCACATATATAAAGTTTAGAGTCAGCTTTCAATTTCTGCAAAAAAAGCCAACAGCAATTTTGATAAAGTTTACATTAAATTTGCAGATCGGGGTGCCTGGGTGGCTCAGTCAGATAAGCCTCTGCCTTCAGCTCAGGTCATGATCTCAGGATCAGGGGACTGAGCCCTGAGGCGGGCTCCCTGCTCAGTGGGGAGTTTGCTTCTCCCTCTCCCTTTGCCCATCCCCCCCTTGTGCTTTCTATTTCTAAAATGAATAAAACCTTTTTAAAAAAATTGCAGATTAATTTTGAGAATACTGTCTTCTTAACAATATTACGCCTCTTGATCCATGAACATGGGATGTCTTTATATCCATTTAGGTCTTCTTTAATCTCCTTCTTAAATATTATATAGCTTTCAAAATACAAATTTATCACATCTTTCATTAAATGTATTCATAAGTATTTTATTCTTTCTGATGCTATGGCATACAGAACTGATTTCTTAATTTGATTTGGGAATTATTCATTACTAGTGTATAGAAATACAATTGATTTTTGCATATTGACTTTTTATCCCCCAACCTTGCTGAAATTATCTATTAGATTTAGTTGTTTTTTTAAGTGGCTTTCTTAGTATTTTCTACACTTAAGGTCATTTTGCCTGCAAATAAAGATAGTTTTACTTTTTCCTTTCCAACTGGAACATCTCCTTCCCACCCCCAATTACTCTGACTAGCATTTCCAGCACACTATTGAATGGAAGTGGTAAGATTTAATATCCTTGTTTTGTTTCCTGATCTTAAAGGGAAAGCATTCAATATTTTAGCATTAAGTAGAAGGTTAGGTGTGGGTTTTTTTTTTTTTTTTAGAAGCCCTTTATCAGGCTGAGGAAATGTCCTTTTACTCCAAGTTTGTTGTGTGTTTTTATCACGAAAGGGTGTTGGACTTTTTCAAATGCTCTTCCTGTGTCCAATGGCATATCCTTTATTTTACTGATATGGTATATTACACTGACTTTCAGATGTTAAGCCACCTAGAATTCCTTGGATAAATCACACCTTGCCATAGTGTATAATCCCTTTTATATATTGCTGCTTTTGGTTTGCTAATATGTTGTTGAAGATGTATACATCTATATTCCTAAGTGATACTGGTCTGTAATTTTCTTGTGATGTCTTTATTTGGTTTTCAAATCAGACTAATACTGGCCTTACACAGTGAGTTGAAAAGTTTTCTCTCCTATTCATTTTTTCTTAGAGTTTGCTAGGAATCGGTATTATTTCATTAATTATTCATAATATTAATGATATTATTAATGATCTCGATACTAATTTCATTAAGAATTCATAATAAATGCGTGGTAGAAAGCATGAATTAATTTATCACTAGAGGAAAAAAGAATTAACTCACTGTTTTTTAAAAAGTATTTATGTAAATCTCATTGCCACTAGGTCTCATTGAGAAACTATCCTATTTGTTCTGTTGCCTGATAAAGCTCCAATTCATCACCTACCTAAGACCTAAAAGTGCTGATGTGGCTGAGGTCAGCTGTGTTTGGTTGGGATCACCTGTTTTCCACTTATGGTCCCCCCAGTTGTCAATGCACAGTCCCCCAACAATCCAGTTACTCTGAAGAGGTGGACAAAAAATGCTTTGAGGCATCTGGTCTACCTAGAACATTCATCAGAGTCTATTTCAAATCAAAACAGAATCTACTCATTTATAACCAAAATAACCCATATTTTGTAGCAAGGCAAGACCACTGGAAAAAAACTTTGAGAGAGAAAGGGGAAAAGGGCCAAGTGAATATATGAATTATATGTGAGCTCCTTTCAGTTTTCATCTCGAATACTTGGTTCACTTTTTCAGAGTTGTTGATACTTTTTTTTTCCTTTGAGTGATAAATGGGGATTACGCATTTATTAATAGCTTTGTGTACATAAGAAACTTAAGTGATATGTATTATTATCAACATTTTACAAGCAAGAAAACAAGAGATTAGAAACAAACATCCTATGGTCTGAATAAGAATCAGAAACAGCTAAAATAAAGAAGCAAATGATTAAGAACAAAACAAAATAAGAAGATCAGGTGAGTTCAAAGCTACTGCACAATACCTCCTTTCTTAGATAAGCTCCCTTAAGTGGGTAGAGACAAGTGCTGACAGAAATTCTACCTCAGTCATGTCACTATACTTACCTGACTTGTGCCCCGTTAGTTAACGTCTGTAAACCTGTCTCTGCTCCCTGTGAACTTAGAACAGCAGCTTACACCCCTCCCAAGGCTGTGATGAGTAAAGTCCCAGCACTGCGCAAGGTACATGCCAGGTTAGATCAGTTACTTCCTTTGTCTCTATACCCTTCCCTTCTACCCACAGGAGAAAACACAACTCTTCAAAGTTGATTTTTGCAGTGTTACCGTGTCTTTAGGATAGGCCTGGGCATTTGGAATTCTGACACCACACCTCTTATTAACAACGTGGCCTCCTCTAGTTACTTTTATCCCTGCCTATACATTTTCTCAAGGAAATGCAAAACACATCAAGAAACTTGTTACCAAAGACCTCAGCCTGGAGGCATGAATCCACAGAGGACATGGGAAATCCTCTGCTCTTTCACCAAATTTTAATACCTTTCATTAATGTTAACTGCACAACACCAGAGGCAAAATATGTACCCTGTACCTAAAACCTGTCACCTCCATTAATTAAAAAACAGGCTTATGGAATATGAAACTATAAAGTGTTAGACGTTTTTTTAATTGTAAAGACAGTTAATTGGCTTGGACAAAAGGAAAAGAATTTCTTTTGCCTCACTTTAATGAGGTTTTTATTATTCAAATGGCACATTTTGCTCAGTTTTGACTAAAAGCCATTGCAATTCAAAAGACTCTGAGATGATGAATATTTACAGACTACCAAAAGGAAAGTTCAAACTATAAAGACAGAATGGAAACAAAAATAGTATCATTCCAATTCCAAAGCTGAGGCTATTAGTCAGCACTCTCTGGGCCTGATTTTTTTTTTCTTCTTTGGTGGATTCTGGTCTGTGAGGAGTGAGCGAGGACAGGGGGGGTCTTCAATGTATAGAAGATCCCAAGGAAAATGGGTGTGCTGCTTCTCTGCAGTTCTAATCTACCCAGAGCGAGAGGGGACCCTGGCTTTCTCTGGGCCTGCTGGGGATGATGCTCCGGGCCCAGTGGGGCCAACATATTCCTTTGGGCCAGAGAACAACTGTTCAATACTAAGGAGAGTGGTGATCCTGTTATTTAGCAGGGGAGAGTGCTCCTGCTCATCCATGGAAGCAATGATGGGCCAAGCTTTTGAGTCAGCCAAAGTAGCCTTAAGTGATCTTCCTACCAAAAGAGTGCCAGATGGGGACGCTAAACGGAAGGAGGTCCTAGTGCAAAGGCTTTCAGATAGCTGATCTCTTAAGTTTTCCTCTCACTCCCTCCGGTTTTGTTTTGTTTGTTTGTTTTTTTCCTTTTAAATGCAGATATAACTGACATACCACACTGTATTTGTTTCAGGTGTACAACTCTTCCAGCATCTCACCCATTGACTATCCCTCTCTCTCCCTCTCTTTCTAGCCTTTCCAGTAGCTAATGCTCCACGGGCTCAATCCTGCTGCCTTCAGGCTAATCAGATTTTTTTTTACCATCTACAAAGGGAAAATGGGGAAAGTGGAAAAAAGAAACCGAAAGGAAGGAGGACAGACAGGAGAGAGAAGGCCAGAAAGAGAAAAACATCTATATGACACTCGGGCTCTTTCAACTGGCACTAGCCTTTCTCTTCCCATTTGTGGACTACAGTTTTGAAATATTTGTCTCCATTCCTTGCCCCAAACCCACTTCTTATCACCAAGCTGAGTGACTTCTTTCCCATGACCCTCCAGATTCTCTCAAAGCCACCTGGAGAGCTATGGCTTCCCAATCAAGAAACCCAACAACCTCCCCTCTCTTGAAACCAGACTTCTCTGTCGCAATGGACCTCCTCCTAATGTTGCCACTGCCCCATCTTCTGTCTCTTCCAGCCCTTCCTCTCCCAGCCAGGGACTCCAAACAACATGTCTATAAAGATGAACTTCACACCCACAGCTCCAGCCCCCATATTCCTCCCAGGTTCCAGAATCTCATTCATACCCACCCCAAATCTGAACTTTTCATCTTCATCTTTCCACTTCCTGATGTCCTTATTACTAGTGGGTGATGATACTCTCTAACTGGCCCCCTAATAAGTAACTCTTAGGAAACATTTGCTACTCCCTCTTCTCCCTTAGTCTCTATGACTAGTCATTACCAACATCTCTAGAGACTATTAATGCTTTTCCAGTCCCCTACATTTCCAATGGAATGAGCATTAAGATGTCCTGTCTAGATCTCAATTATGGGTCCGGTGTATCCCTTCACCATGGCTGAGAGCAGACATCTCCAAAAAATTGTCCTTGACTGATGGGCACCATCACATCTGGAAAGTCATGCCCCAGACCCAGCTGCTCTGCTAACAAGGAGGACAACTCTGGTATAAGTCCTTCTCCAGGAACCTGTGGCATCAGGCTGAAGCTAGTCTCGAGTTAAACACAATCTGTTTCCCTCCTACCTTCTTCTGAGAATACTCCCCCAATAAATACGTCCCTCTACCAGGCCTGATTTCTGGGGAACTCAAGCTAAGACAACCACCAGCACTCCATAACCTGTTGCCTTTAGCTCTGGCCACTGCAACAGCCCAGGCCTGGTCTTGCTACCTCTACTTGCTCCCTTATTTGACCTATCATGAATCCTGGGGGTCCCATTAAACACATTCTGAGAGTCTAACAAAAACACTGATGAAGGTATTTAAAAATTGATAAAACTAGATTACAAATAACCAGTACAAGATTTAACATGTTAAAATCCTCTAGTAGCAATAGTTAAAATATGGCCTACCAATGAAATTAGATTTATTTATAATATTATGTTGTTATTATGTTATATGAAGCTGATAGGAATATATATTCCTGCACCCTGAATACATGTTGTTTGAAGCCAGTACACATGTGTTATTTATTACAACAGCAATAGAAAACTAACAGAGTCAGGTAATAAACATTCGCTCTTTTAAGTCACTAACTTTTGGGAGTAACTTAACACCAACAGATAACTAATATGTGCATCATGCTATGTGAGAGAAACCAAACACAAAAAGCTACATATGGAATACATGTATTTATGTAACATTCTGGAAAAGGCAAAACTCTAGAGACAGAAAAAAAAACAATGGTTGCCAGGGGCTGCGTGCAGAGGTGGGAATGACTACAAAAAGGCACAGGGGAAATTTGGGGGGTAAGGGAACTGCTCTGTATCTTGACTATGGTGATTCCATGGCTGTGTGTTTGTCAGAACTTACCGAACTCTATTATTAGAAGGTGAATTTTACTGTATGGAAAATGCAACTGAAAAGAAATGTAGAAACACAAGAGTGCTTTGTGTGCTTCCAAAGGCCCAAATCACAGACCCAGGATAAGGGACTGGCATATTTGTGTGCTGACCGCACCTAGTGGGTCCACGGGAGTTGTGCCTATTCATCTCCGCATCTCTGGACCAACTTGCAGAGCACCATATGCCTGACAGGTGATGAATACAAAACCGTTAAATCTGACTGAAGTCAAGTAAACTATGCGTGGACTATTTATGATGTACCTTGCCCTGGGTCACAGCAAACAACTGAGAAGAAACATGTTAAGATCTACTTGCAGAGAGAACAGGTCAACGTTAACAGTGTAGAGACAAGAGAATACTTGGCCCATGTCTACAGCACCCATGCTGACTGTCCCCCCGTCCTTTCAAAAGCCAGCTCAAACCCCTGTGGAACCTTCCTGGACCACTGCACCCGTAAGAACGGCTCCTCCTCTGAATGTGTACGGCATTTAGCATCTCTTAGCATCTCATCTCAATGAACCTCATTGCGGCGAGAACTCCCTGGAAGTCCTGACCAATCACAAAAATCCTTTCCTATGAAATTTTATGTTCTATGTATAAGTGTTATAACAGCAGGGGTGCAGTTCCACAGTGTTGTCATCCTCTAAAAATATGAGAATGTTCAATAAGCACCTATTTGAACACAGGGGTCTAGTAAACATGAACCGAGAGAGAGGCCTAGACTTGTTCCTTGCCTGGGACAGTCATATGATGTCAGTCTGAGGAAACATTGCTGGTAGTTCTTGGCATGTCGATATACTATTTTAATAATCATGGCAACCCATAAGGTAGATGGCATCATTACCATTTTACAGAGGAAAACGCTAAGGATCAAAATGTTTCTTGCCAAGTAGGTGAAGAACCCAGAACTGAAATCTAGGAATATCTGCCACCAAAATCTCTTCTTAGCCAGGAAAACACAGAGGCTTTACAACCAGGGAATAAGGAAGGCTTGCTGTGTGGAGCCAGGGGCTTGAACACAGATAGTGGGCAATGTGAATGGCACCCCACACCCTGAACTTCCACAAGCAGCAGCAGTCTGATGATGACGTTAAGAAATTAAACTCGAATAAAATGCCAGCACTTCCGCCCATCTCCAACCTGGCTCTCAGCCAGGGTGACGGAATGTGTGCAGGTTCCTAGACCGCAGAGCAATTAGGGATGTTGGTATCACAGGACTTTCTGATCCTTGCTGACACACGGACACACAAGGCTTTCTGGCCTCACTCTACTTGTCCCCTTAGATGGACCTAAGGGGGTCCCTCACTCTGTCTCAGCTGCACCTTCTACACATCACAACCCACCCTGTCCCCCAAGGACTACTCATGACCCTTCCTGCTTGAAGAATCCTTGCTCCTCATCTGGAAGATGGGTACTATCTCCCTCTTCTGAAATTCCTAGACACTTTCCCTGGACCTTTTACAAGGTTGACAACAGTGTGATTGACAGAAAGACAGATATAACCAAAGGACACAAGGTCCTTCGACCTATGACCACTAGACAAATGCATGGGACAGGAGATCCAGCTGTTTCCCATGTTCCCTGACCTACAGGTCCCTGCCAAGACACCAGTCTCCTACTGACACCGACCCCTCAAGGGCCAGGATCCTGTCGGTTTCCTCCACAAACATCAATTGCCATTCTTAACCCTGCCAACTATTTTGAATGCTCATCAGTAACTGGCAATGACCCAACCCTAGCATTCCGTAAGAGTTTATTGTAAACAGAACAGCAGCTTCTGAGCTGTAGCATCTCCCAGGAGGCTGGGGCTTCAATTCTGCCTGGGGTGTGTCCATTCCTACATTGCTTAACTCTTTGTGACACAATCCATCTGTTATCTTCACCAGGAGACTACAATCAATGTCCCTAGGAAAGAAGTCTTTGTTTGCCCAGCCTTTGTTTGCATGCAGTAAGAAGTAAGCCTTTTGTACATCAGGAATGAAAGGAATTAATGCACTGAATCAATGCTATTTTCCCAGTGACATTTGGTTTGCAAATCACATTCCGTAGTCATGTTTTACAATTTATTATTACCTAAAATATGACAAAAGAAGCAGGGGAAAAGTGGATTGGTTCTAGCTGATCCATGAAGACTGAGTTATTTATGCTTTGAGGACAAGACCAGTCCGTTATGATCCAAGCAACCTAAGAACCATACATAATGTCAAACCTGAGCACAGAGAAGGTGCCTCGAAACAATCTATGAAGAGCAGTAGCAACCATCATGGGATTGAATTACAGTGAGGATTTGTAAACTGAATCATAACATGCTCCAGAAAACGAGACAGACCTTTACAGGCTAAATAAACACCCTGCGGAACATTAACACAATTGTGGCTGTGGGGGATTCCATCTCAGACACAGCAAAAGACTGAGCTAAGTGTAATGTTATGTAAAGGAAAATACTTTTCAATTCCTCCTTGAAACGGAATGTCACACCATCTGGGGCATTTCTCAAGCGAGCTGTGGGAATTCATACTATGTGGAAATAATATGAAATTCAACAGAAAGGGCCTAAGGACCCAAAGTCCCAAAGACAACTGTTTCTCAGACTTACTAAGTATTAGGTTTTCTTTTTCTTCCAGAAAAGGGGGAGGAAAAAATTACTGTAGAATTCCAAGGTGGATCTCTGCTCAGATCGCTAGGGCTGGCTTATTTTGAACTCCCGGATGGCAGCATAAGCTAGAACACAGCCATTCTCTCATACAGCTATCTCCAGCCCAGCGAAGGTTCCAGACTCTCCAGCAGTCCACCAAGACCTCAACTGCCCAAGATGCAGTGTGCACACCAACAGTAAAAGTCAAGGGGAGTTTAGGTGGTATATGGACAAACTTAAAAAAAAAAAAAAATGCTTGTTTATGGTAACACACTGGAAAAAAATAATCAGCCACTCAAACTCACAATGAGAATAATGATTAAAGGGAAAGACTGTACCCACCTTGTTTGATAGTGGTAAAAATTAGAGAAAAATGTAAACTGCTTAACATCAGCTGAGAGATGGTACCTAAAACAGACTATTTTTTCTTGGCTGCCTGTTTCCTAGACTTTGGCTACACTTTGGGGACATGCTATCTATCAATAATTCAGAGATATAAAATATGTATATAACTGTCTCCCATATTTATAAAATACCTATACTTGGTTCTTACCCGATATCTCTGGTAGGTAAGAGCCTCAATAAATATGCAAGGAAATCAAGCAAATAAAACAAGAGAAATCTGAACACATAAAATCAACATCAGCTTAGGTGGTCAGTGACTGTCTAGCTGTGCTTCTAAAATTTGAAGGATCCACATGTTTTCAGAATTTAAGGACACCATCAAGTATTAACGTAATAATTAACCCAGAGTGGATTCTGCTGTTAAGATAACCCAGCTACACTTTTCTTTTTTTTTTTTTTTTCTAAATTGGACTAAAGAAAATAATCCAAACCAATCAGCAGGAATAGAGCAGAGCACTGGCTGTATCCCAGGAGACCACCAGGAATTTTTCATTTCATGCACCATTTACAACTTCTTATAGTGAATTCCAGAACATCAGTACATACACTTAACAGAAAATAGAAATACTCTTGTTTTTGTTATTTCCTTAAATTTTTACCTCATGTCCATTACCTTTTTTATATTTCCCCATCCCATCATATACCGGCACAGCAGCAAAATCTCAACCTCACTGATTCTCAATGGGGCAAGGCGTACAACGGGAAAATACCTACATCTCTTGCCAAGGGGGCATTCTAGGAAAAATCCATCAATTTGGTAATCATGCCACCAAGAGCACTTAATCCAAATGACATGATATCTCAAATGCAGGTCTGACCCTTTGGTGTTAACGGTCCACTTATTTTCAAGTTTCACTCCTGCCTTTGCATTCGGTACTTTATTGCCCTGTGTTCTGGCTCCCTGGGAATATTTAATAAATTGGACAATCAATGATAAGCACAATAAGGATGGAAGAGTAGGAAAGGTAAGGGTAAATTCAACCACACTCATAAGCCAGAAACTTCACTTGAATGTAGCTCCTACAGATTGAGAAAATGCAGATGAACCAGAGTCTCTCTTGGCAAATTCCCATTAGCTCATCTGACAAATGAATGATGGTCATGTCCTACAGAAATTCACTCGTGATATGAAAGAAGTCTTGGGAGGCCAAACTGGAGTTCAATAAATGCCCCAAGGGAACTGAGAGAATGTGAATATTATTCATATGAATTCGGCAACGGAAGAAGCTGGTGGACGGGCAGGCAGGGGCTGGCATTATTTAGAAGAGGGAGCTGGTTACTTTCTCCATGATGCTCAGTTTTCTCGGACACAAAAAGGAGAAAGTCACAACAGTGGGCTAAAAACCCCTGAAGGGCTGAGCATGTCTCTGAAGTCACCCTTGTGCTCCCACAGCCAGCACCATGCCCGAGATGCAACAGAAGTTTGGAATTACTGAATACCTGAGAATCAAATAAGATTGCGCTGGTGACAGAAGTCTGCATCCTTGCTCACATGACTCAAGCACTGCATGCACAGTCAGTACTTGGGTTTTAACCCAGAGAGCCTCTCTCTGTGTCAGCTTCATTCACAATGCAGTCATTTATACACCACCTGCCTAATTTTTGTCAAATGTAAGGAACACCTATATTCACTTAAAAAAAAAATGTACTGGAAACCAACACATCTGTATTTCTCAGTCTTGTCCTTTGCAAAAACAGCTGCTGAGGAGGGTTGCTGCTCTGGTTTTAGTTTTTAAAAATTAGTATGTGTTAAGATAAATAGAATATTTGCCTGTGTCCATCTCATACATAAACAGTGATGTGAGAACTTTGGGAGACTGCTCAATGGCTCACAGAGCTTGTGCAATTTGGCTGCCCAGCAGTGGGAGCAATTAAATGAACAGTGCATGTGGCCTTAGAAAACACATCCATTACTAAGAAATCAGAATTCTCCAGGACACCTGAGTGAAGAACTAGAGCCAGCACTAAATTATTTGGCCATCCCTACTAAGAACACATTTGCCCTCACAACTAAAAACAATGCCTTCTCTCTTTGACTATGATTTCCTATGGGGGAAGAGGGGGTGTCCTTATATCCATACCAAGGAGAGTGTAGTACAGGACCCTGCTTATAGGGGATTCCTGGCATTTATCAACAAGGTTAAAATAATACCTGGGCATCTTCTGTAAGTAAAATGCATCCCTCCAAGCATTCTATTCTGTTGACAAATAGGGAATATAAAGTCAATGAAGAAATAACTTGCCTTTCTGAAAACAAATTAGCATTTCTTCAAATTAAAATTATATTTTATGGCCATAAAGTAATATTAAGCATTACAAGCCATAATTTATAAACTTCTGCAATACCAACCTGCTAAATAAATCCTGCTATATTCTGCTAAAAAATCTTGGGAACATTCATTTTTTAATATATTTACAGAATAGCTGTCAAAGTAGCAGATGATGATTTCATTACCATTATGCAAAAGAGCTTATTTAAAATATACCTTATATGGTCACAGTGAAGGGAGGGGGTTTTAATGTAAGATGGCAGAGGTGAACTTACATGGACATCAGGGAAAAAAAACTTAGTTGGGGAATGTGTTTAAGTGTATGGTCAAGTTACTCAAACAATAAAGCATCTCATGCATTTTGTACATTCCCTTGCCAATGAGGACTCCTGCCTCTGTTTTGCCTAGAGAATATATGGAGCTGTAATCGAGTTCAGAAAGCCCCTGACAGCCGTGTGCTGCCATTCAGACCTGCAAGATTCCATGTTATGATAAAAATTAATGTACTCTGACATCCTCTGGGACTCCCTGGGCCCTGGGAATAGCTAATGAAGAAATACAACCTTGCTGGAGAACAGCACACAGCTCTGGAGTTAAGGATTAATTCAGATGTGGTAGCAGTGTGGCCCCTCTGTCATCAGCTATAAAGCAACCAGACCCCAGTGCCAAAGGGAGTCAGCCATGATTGGTCAGAATTATTCCCTGGATCAGGAGAGGTCAAATAAACAAAAAGCTTTACAAAATAATTGAGCCCAAGTTGCAGGCAGCCTGTCACTTTGTGAGAGTGGCTCTCTTCTTAAACCAAAAAAAAAGGGGGAACTGCAACATCTGGTGTCTCATATTGGCTCTGATCCTGGACTTGAAGACTTCTTGCCAGGAGACATGCTTCCTAGGCGATTACAAGACCACTGGGCGAGTCCCTCAAGAGGGGCTCAGAAAGGGTCTTGGTGTTGAGTGTGGGAGGAATACTGGTCCCCAGAGACTTGTTTCACTGTCCCCACCAGCCTACCACCCAACACCTTTAACCTCCAAGTATCATGATTTCCCCCAAGAAGGCAAGGCACTGGGAATAACGTTCATGGCAGCATTATTCATAATAGCCAAAAAGTGGAAACAAGCCCAATGTCCACCAACTGATGCATGGATCAACAAAATGTGGTCTACCTGTGTAACAGAATATTATTCAGCAATGCTATAAAAAGCAATGAAGTGCTGATCATGCTATGACATGGATGAACCTTGAGAACATTATACAAAGTGAAAGAAGCCAGTTGCAAATGACGACGTATTGCATGATTCCACTGACATGGAATGTCCAGAAGAGGCAAATCGGCCAACAGAAAAATTAGCCGTTGCCTAGGGCTACAGTGGCGGAGGGAGGTGGGAAATGACTGCTAAAGAGCACAAGCATGGTTTTCTTTTTAGAGTGATTAAAATGTTCTGGAATTATTGGTAATGGCTGTACAATTCAGTGGATAGACTAAGAACTACTGAGTTGTACACTTTAAAATGATCAATTTTATGGTATACAAATTATATCTCAATTACAAAAAATCCCGGGGTTTGGAGAAACCTACCCTGACATTCTCAGAATGAGTGAGGTGGCCTCCAGCTGGGCTCCTTCCCCTCCCCGGGGGAGGGGCAGCTATGGCCAAACACTCTGCAGACCCTGTCCACCTTTACCCTCACATTTCCACCGTGAACAGAAAATGAGACTAAAGCAAGATATAGCAAGTTCAATGAAAATAAGGTTATGTGTGTTTTTTTTAATTAATAGGTTACACAAAGCTACATCATTTAAGTTTGTGACATTATTTCAACCTATCATTGGAATCTTAACATGTCAGACTGAATTTATTTCTAACAACTAAATGTTGGCCATTTTTTTTAAGATTTTATGTATTTATTGGACAGAGAGAGAGAGCGAGTGAGCACAAGCAGGGGGAGTGGCAGGCAGAGGCAGAGGGAGAGGGAAAAGGAGGCTCCCCACAGAGCAGGGGAAGCCCCATGTAGGACTCGATCCCGGGACTCCAGGATGATGACCTGAGTCAAAGGCAGGCGCTTAACCAACCAAGCCACCCAGGCGCCCCAGCCATTTTTTTAAAAGATTAGGTTGAAATTTTCAGTCTTTTTTCTTTCTTTGACATATTAGTCCCTGAATTTTCTACAAACTATGGCATTATTTTCCATTTTTTAAGATTAAATAAGTTTACTTATATGCAATGCATTCGTGTAAAGCACTTAAAATTTAAGTTATAGAAATATGTTTGATGACATAAAAAATGCCCATATAAGAGAATATATGTCACATAATCCCTTCCCACCCATCAGGGTGGCTACAATAAAGAAAAGATAGCTTTAATTTAAAAAGAAAAAGAATGGGGGGGGCCTGGGTGGCTCAGTCGGTTAAGCGTCTGCCTTTGGCTCAGGTCATAATCTCAGGGTCCTGGGATCAAGCTCCGCATCGGGCTCCCTGCTCAGTGGGGAGCATGCTTCTCCCTCTCCCTCTGCCTGCTATTCTCCCTGCTTGTGCTCTCTCTCTCTCTGTCAAATAAATACATAAAATCTTAAAAAAAAAAAAGAACACTAACAAGTGTTGACGAAGTTGTGGAGAACTTGGAACCCTCGGACACTGCTGGGAGGAACATAAAATGGTACAGCAGCTGCGGGGAAGTTTGACAGTTCCTCAAAAAGTTAAACATAAAGTCACCACCTGACCCCGCAATTCCACTTCCGGGCATATACCCAAGAGAAATGACAATGTGCATCAACACAGAACTCTGTACACAAATGTTCATAAAAGCATTATTCTTAACAGCCCAAAAGCATAAACGGCCCAAATGTGGATCAAGATAATGAATGAATATAGCAAGTATGACATCAATACAATGGAATCTTATTTAGCACTAAGAAAGACTGGAATAGTAATACACGTGGAACATGGCTGAATCTTGAAAACATTACGCTAAGAGAAAGAAGCCAGACATGAAAGGCCACAAATCCAGAGACAGAGACAGGAAGTAGACTGGTTGCCGGGGAGGTGCTGGGAGTGGGGAGGAACTGGGGAGTGACAGCTAATGGGTAAGGGGGTTCATTTAGGATGATGAAAATGTTCTGGAATTCAATCGTGGAAATGGTTGGACAACCTGGTGAATATACTAAAAACCAATGAACTGAACACCTTAAACTGGTGAATTTCATGATATATGAATTATCTCTCAATAAAAAAATGAATAAAGAATTTTTTTTTTCTTTTTAAGAATCTACGAACACAGAATAAAAATGGGAACATCAAACTGTCAAAACGGATTGTCTTGGATGGTGGGATTATGGTTAACTTGCGCTTTATTCTGTATGTTTCCCTATAATTTCAAAAATGTACCATGAGACTTATATAGTGCTTTTAAAATCTACAAAAAAAAAAAAAGAGAGAGAGAGAGAGAGAGAAAGGTACATTTAAAAGAAAAAGTTACCACCATATCCTCTGTGTGGAACACCCTTTCCAGAGAAGCGGTATGGCCACATTCAGGGAATAAAGTTCTATTGTCCAGGGGTCTGGTCTCAGCACTGCATTTTCTGAACAGTTACATAAAACACAGAAAGCACAAGACAGGACCTGGGAGGAACAAACGTGTGTGGTGGGGAGAAGAGCAACCTTCACTAACTTAAAACCTCAAACCCTGGCATCGTCTATCAAATTCCTCTCATAAAGGGGCACATCCCCTGGGGCGGACCTCCGTCCCTGACCCCTGGCTTCCTTACTCTGAAGTCCAGGAGCCTCCCTGCAGGTGCCCCACCTCCCTGAGCTTGCTGCACTGGGCTGTGAAGGAGGCGAGAGCAGGCACAGGTGCCTTTTACAACTCTTCTCCAGACATGGATACACCCTTGACATATAAACACTATCGCTTTTAAACCTCAGAATGCAGCTCTGACCCTCCATTATACTCCATTTCACAGATGAGGAAACCTAGGGTCAGAGAAGCAAAGTAACTTGCTCAGAGTCCTAAGCTCTCAAGACAGGATTTGAACCTGAGCTGGTCTGACACCACGGTTGATGGTGGTCTGTCAGAGATCTCTGTCAATGCTCTGAGCTACGTTAGGGGAGGGGATGACAGCAGAAGGGGTGAAGCAACTATCCCTGTAGAACTCCGGGTGGGCAAAAAATAACTTAAGACTCCAGACCCAGTTGTTAGGAGGGCGGTGCTCAGTGCCCCCCCGCAACGGCAGCTCTTGAGAACCACCTGGGAAGCTTCTAAAAGTCCAAATGCCCAGGGGACATCCCAGACATGGTGAAATCAGAATGGGAGTAGCAGCCAGGCATCAGCATTTTTAAACAACCGAGCTGAGAACCACTGTGACAGTCCCTTGGGAATTTGGAGTTCTAATGTGGGAAATTGAAACACCTCTTTCTTTTTAGGTGGCAGACATTTTGCCCAGATCTGCTTCCCAAAGCTACATCGTTTGTCAACTTTCCCACTACTTGTACTTCTCAAGACAACCAGAAACATTTTCTTCTGTTTTTGATTATCAATTATTGCATAATGTCAGCTAAAATATCTACTTGATTACGAGTTGGTGACTGAACCTTAACAGCAGAAGCTTTTTAAAGGCAAAATAAGAACTCTGCCACTAATGGAGAGGATCAATTTATATTTCCTGAATGACAAGGTATTGGGTAGATTTTTACAAAATGAAGAAAACAAAGGACTCACAATATTAAAAACACAGCACAGTGACAAGTAGTTCAACTGAAAATATAATCTTCCTTGGGAATTTTCAGCAGGCTGCCACAGTGTAGCACCGTTGATTTATTTCAAATGTATATTCAAGTTTTTAGGCTGACAAGAATTAGCTTCTTGACAACGTACTGGGGAAAAGAGATGGTTCCTGAGTTATTAAAATGTGATTTCGGTGTGGTTCAAGCTCAAGTCCCCAACATGTCAATTATGTAAAAGGAGAATTCCAACGTGACAATGGGAATGGTTGGAAAGTGCAAGGAGAAAAACCAAGCTGGAGTCACGAGCCAAGATGGGACATAAAATTCTCAACCACAGACACTGAAATGCTCTTCCTGAGTCTTACATAAACCAGAGCTCTCTGAGGGTAATCACAGACTTGCTGCATCACTGACTAGGGGGGTGGTCTCAGTGTAGGCCAAAGAAGAGACCTGGTGGAGCCCAGAGGGCTCGATCCCTGTCCACGCCGAGTGACGCCAGCCTAGCTCGGCCACGTGGTCTGCACCACTCCAGCAAAGCCCTGGCTCCTAACAGGCAAAGGTGTCCATGGTTTCCTAGAAGGGAACTTTTATGGAGTGTTTTGCCAGAAATAACTACTACACATAAGATTACTTTAAAATTTGTTTCCCATGATCTTTAAATCCATAACCTCGATACCACCCATGGAAGTATCAGTTCAAGAACCATAAATGACTGAGAATCAGCACGTTAAAAGCAAAGTTCGGGTCACCAAATGAAACTGTGTGTTTCTGTTTCTGTCCTTCTGCCCTCCCTCCCATCCATTACCCACCCACCCATCCCATCCATCCACTTCCGTGAGCTTATTGTAAGGCAGTATACGTCATAATTGCAAAGGATGATGATAATGATAACAATGGTGACACAGCTAAAATTTATTAAGTGTTTATTAGGTATCAGGTAGGTACTGTGTTTTAGAAACATTGTTATTTAATCCTCTCAACCACACACGATGGTATTACCATGATCTCCCACTTTCACTGATGGAGAAACTTAAGATCAGAGAGGTGAAGGAATTTGCTAAGGTCCCCATGTTAGTAAGGTAAGGAACAGAGATCCAGAGCTAAAACAAAGACGAATTAGCCAAGGTTGCTGCCTCTGCGGGGCTCAGCCTAACAAAGAAAAATCAATATAGAAAAAAAGCATCCTCAAAATATTCAAGCGTGATGGTTGGGTGTGTTGTCAACACTCCACAAAGTGACTTGTCATTCAACCATGAAGGGGAGAGAAGGGAACACGGAGGCTCTGCAGAGGATGGGACCAAGTCATCCAGTGAGCAGGTGGTGGACAGGTAGGAGGTAAGCGGCACAGGTCAGGAGTAGAGGCCCAGAACCAGGAGGCAGAACTTCTAAGAATGTCTGTAAGCACAGTATAGAGACACGGGGCTGGGAGGGCACAACTGGAAATAAAAGTGGAGAAGGGGCCAGACCCCAGAGGACTGGGGGGGCCACACCAGCAGATGCAGCCTTTACAGTTCAGGTCGCAAGACACCACCAAAAGGTTCTTCCACAGGACAGTGTCAGGGCTGGGTTTGGCTTTGAGAGTGATCACTGGGGCAGTTCAGATGCATAAACATAAACCCTTTGGTCTTCTTCTGTCTACCTGATCAGCATCGTTATAAAGTAGGAAGTAAGAGGAAATGAACACTGACATTTGGAGTAAATGTGCAAAGACAACTGCAAACAAGAGTAAATAGTTGCCATTTCTGCTTAAACTGACTCCACAGAGAGACACCTCTATATATTTGGTGGATAATAGTCTGAGTTCCTTAACTGAGGGGAGGAGCCTCTCTTCCACTGGGTTTGTTTAACCTCCTTTCCACATATTTCAGCAAAACAATTTGCTCTTGGTGATAGAAAATTGGCTGGAAGGAGCATCTCCTTCAACCTTGAAGTGACCTTAATAATTGTCCCAGTAGGCAGGCGTTGTCATCCATTCTATTAATGGGACAAATTGCCTTCGGAGGCAATGCATCCTAAATGATGCATTTCCCAAATGAGACAGATCTTTCTGATTCTCCAGACTACTGTCTAAGCTGAGCTCAGTGGCAGCACACATTTTTGGACCAAGTTCTAGCCTTACTAACTAGTAGCTAGCATGACCTTGATCAAGGTCCTTAATCTCTTTTAAGCCTCAATATCTTGATCCAGGAAATGTGGCTGATCATGGCATTAGGATGAACCATAAGACACTGTCATTCGTCTACCATTTTTGACCTACCCTCTGGGTCCTAGTAAGGATAAAATGGGATGACATATAAGTGCTTGACACATAATAAATAGGTGATAAATATGAGCAATTACTGTCATCAGCAGCATTACATGGTTCCAAGCCCCAATTAGGACTTCAGTGTCTTCATTGTTTAAATAATACTTAGTTGTCTTAGTTGACCTGCTTTCCCATATGGTGGTATTTCCAAACCTCAGCACAGCACACTGTTCTCCTCAAACTCTTATCTCTTCTCCCAGCCTCTAAGTATCAAAGAGTACTGCAGAATATCTGCAGGGAGTTGAAATTAACCAAGCACACAAACATTGGCTATATATACTTACATATCTTGACCAGGCCTAACATAATCCATTTTCTAAGGAAAAAGCCATGTATTTCTCATAATAAGACAAGATGCTATTAAAATGAGTTACATTTCAAGAGAGTGGATTCTGGTCCAAGGATTAGCAAACCACAAATCCCAGACCAAATCCCAACTCCAACCTACTTTCTGTTTTTAAAAATAAAGTTTTATTGGAACACAGAAACACCCAGTCATTTACAAGTTCTTAGTGGCTACTTTCGAATTACAAAGGCCTCACCCAACAATCAAGATGCACTCAACACTAGTTGCTACAGAGACCATCTGGCTCATAAAGGCAAAAATATGTATATAGTTATTTATATATGTACCTGATTCTTTATGGAAAAACTCTGCTGACTTGTACTCTAGTCCAGTGATTTAAGTGGTCATTGTTGAGCACCAGCAATAAAATAAATATTATTTGCTAGAGCCAAAGACATAACATGGGTTATGGACACATCGGTGGGATGGTGAGTGTAGGAGGAGGTGGCCATGGACACATCGGTGGGATGGTGAGTGTAGGAGGAGGTGGCCATGGACACATCGGTGGGATGGTGAGTGTAGGAGGAGGTGGCCATGGACACATCGGTGGGATGGTGAGTGTAGGAGGAGGTGGCCATGGACACATCGGTGGGATGGTGAGTGTAGGAGGAGGTGGCCATGGACACATCGGTGGGATGGTGAGTGTAGGAGGAGGTGGCCATGGACACATCGGTGGGATGGTGAGTGTAGGAGGAGGTGGCCATGGACACATCGGTGGGATGGTGAGTGTAGGAGGAGGTGGCCATGGACACATCGGTGGGATGGTGAGTGTAGGAGGAGGTGGCCATGGACACATCGGTGGGATGGTGAGTGTAGGAGGAGGTGGCCATGGACACATCGGTGGGATGGTGAGTGTAGGAGGAGGTGGCCATGGACACATCGGTGGGATGGTGAGTGTAGGAGGAGGTGGCCATGGACACATCGGTGGGATGGTGAGTGTAGGAGGAGGTGGCCACAGAGTAATTGTACCTGTCCCCCAAAGCTGGGTTTTTATTCTTCCTGGAAGGGAAGATTTTTTGTGTGTCTTCAATTAACATACATCACTTTGATGTCATGAAACATGATAGTGACGGCTGAACAGAGAATTCTGTTGGGAAATCAAAACTGTTTATTTTGCAAACATCGTTGTGGTTAATTCGAACATAGTTTTGTGTATTCCTTAGCTGTGATGATTTTTAATGATGCCAAAAGGCTCACTGAATTTTTTTTTCTGATAAATTTAATTGCACCGTGGCCTCTAATTAATGTAATAAATATTCTTCTCCACTAAGGATATGTTTTTGAAGATAGTCATCATGGAAAGCGATCAAAAAATCTTAAGCTTCAGGACTATTTTAAGAGAGAAATAAGGCATGGGAGAAGTGAGATGGCAAATGGTTTACTGCCAGTGTCTAGCCCAGTTCCTGGCACCATTGTAAGCATTGAATAAATAATGAAGTAAGAGGGGAAAATGAAAAAAATACACAGAAAAGGAGGGGAGAAGGCAGATGAGGTACTTTGGTGCCCCAAAACACACAGGCTAATTATTTTCAGTATGTGCCACATATCTTCCCAATGTACCTGTATATTCAAAGCAGTATGTTCTTACAGCAACACTAATCATCTGGAAAAAGGGCCGAAAGCCAAGGGAAACAGATGTAGCAATAGCAAAGAAAATAGAGTCTAGCCATTTACTCTGAAAGGGAACTGCAAAGCATCCCTCAAATCAAGGGCTTTGTAAAGAGTAACAAAGAGCAGGGGGAAAATACTCAGTAGAGTAAGAAGTACTCTGAGATCCTCAGTGGAGCATCACTATAGTGACGATCATTTCTGCTTGGCTCTTGTGATGCTTCTAGCTTGTGGGCAATGTAAAGCTCATTTTCCCTCTGCTGTTGATTACCAAGAATCTCAAAGCTCATTCTTAGGTCCAATGTTTAAGGATTGTAAAAGTCCTTATGAGATCCACATTTCCACTAGGCCCACATCTTACAAGTCCAATTCATCCCCTTTTCCTGTTCAAGTAGATTTCTTATTTCTATTTTATCATACCGTATGTATTCTTAAAAACCTCTCAGATCATTTTAGGAGCAAGATATGAAAAATACATGTTAATAATACTCATAGGCCCAGTGCACTGAGATGTCCCTGGTTATTCCATGCATTATGGTGCTCCTCTCCAAAACCATAAAAAAATGTATGTGATAATCTACTTCACATAGATCTGGAAAGCAAGGCACAGAGATGCCAACAGTTTGCCCAAGGCCATACAGCTATTAGGTAGCAGGGCTGGGATTTAAATCTAAGTACTGTTGAGCCACAAAACCCTATTCTTTCCACACCAGGGGCTGGCACAGTATGGCCCTTGCGCAAATCCAGCCCATCTCCTCTTCTTCTAAATAAAGTTTTATTGGAACACAGTCATGTTCACCCACTCGAATATTGTCCATGGCTGCTTTCACACTACAAAGGCAGAGCTGAGTAATTGCAACAGAGATCTTAGGGCCTAAAAAGTCTAAAATATTTATTCTCTGGCCCTTTAAAAAGAAGTTTGCTGACCCCTGCATTACACTATACTACTTTAAGTCACTATTTTTGTTTAATAAGAAATGACAGTATATACAATGTTTTTGAAATTTTTAAAAAGAATTATATTAAAAGATGCCTAAAGAATTAAATTTCAGAGAGAAGAAATTTATTTACAAGGGAATCGTTCTTCCCTGATATTTCTAGGTATATTAAATGTCTCACAATATAATTTTTCAATACCCTAACATGGAAAATGTATGGGATGGGGAAAAATTAACTTGTAGACTTTTTAAATTTCTCCCTAAAAAGTCATAATTAAGATCTAGATTTAGAGATTTCATTACAGTTAAAATCTGCCTCTCCTTTTCTCTTTTCTTTTAGTTCGTACTGTGTAGAAAAGCAAAGCAATATGATCCTTTGCTAGGCAAACCAGAAATGGATTTCTAACGTTGAGCAAAGAGTAATGCAGATATGTTGGCTAAAACATTATTCTTAAAATTAAACTGAGAAGAAAAAGAAAGATTAAGCTGTAATTTACACATCGGTCTTCAGGGTAATTTATCCCTCAAAATGTAGAATTTATTTATAATTTATGGCACACCCACTTCCATAGAAGGATTTGAGACAGCAAAATTTGGAGTAAGCATCCAAGAATATTATATCTGGGGTTAGTAGATTCAAGTTCTGAAAGTAATTTAGTGAAAAGTCAAAATAAATAACCTTGTTAAAGATTGTCCCCCTCAAATGTTTAAAGAAAACTGTTCTCTTAGCATTTTTTTAAAACATCAGTATTCTATATTATTTTCTAAATGAAACAAAGTCTAATTTCCTTAAATTATACTAGAGACAAAAAGTTGAGAAGGCAAAGTAGAAATCCATGATCAAAAATGAAGTTCTAGAAACCATCAGAATTGTATATGTTATTTTAATATGAACAGAGTATCGATTTCAATTAATTTCCAGAACAAATCAAAACTCTTGGTCAACATTGTAAGAGTTGATTGGTACCTGGGATCCAGGCCAAGAGTTTCCTGTATTATGTGCCATTACCAATTTTCAAAACTCCAGGATTGGAATCCAGGTGTCCATTATTTCAGGAATATCTGGAATTCAAACTTTATAATATCTTCTGAATAAAGGAAAAATATCTACAGAGCTTCTGGTTCTAGTAGCTGTCGAACTGTTCCAGGCCCTGCTCAAAATACGCATGTTTCAGTGAGCTAAGCTGCTAGAAACTAGGAATGAAAATGTACAAAAGCGCCCCAAACAACGGACTACGGCTGTAAGAGCGCGTTAGAAAAAATGTCAATATTTGGTCTGAATGATTAGTAAAGGTCCCAGCGCCTCATACTCTGAGAGATGCCTCTGCCCGCCAGGCAGTGTGGGCTCTGGCTGCTGTCCGGGACTGCAGTTTAAACAAAATTTCCTTCAAAATTCAGTTTGGTTGGGACTTACCACAGGCTCGGGCTTGGAACTTTCCAGTAATGCCCAACATAACTCGACCTGAGACACACTGGCCGACCACTACCACCACTGACTCTGGAGAGAACTGCCTGGAAGCAGGCAGAGGACTCCTGGCCTGACCACCCAGAAGAGTGTGTGGAGAAGAGCAGAATGAATGAATGCAAGAGGAGGTAGGCAGAGGAATGGAGCAGTCAGGGTGTGCCGCGCCCAGGAAAGCTGGTGTTGGCAAGCAGCCACGCATGTCTTTTTTTTTTTTTTAAAGATTTTATTTATTTGAGAGAGAGAGGATGAGAGATAGAGAGCACGAGAGGGAAGAGGGTCAGAGGTAGAAGCAGACTCCTTGCTGAGCAGGGAGCCCGATGCAGGACTCGATCCCGGGACTCCAGGATCATGACCTGAGCCGAAGGCAGTCGCTTAACCAACTGAGCCACCCAGGCGCCCCACGCATGTCTTCTTGATGGCAGACTACACCACCACCCATGCAGTACTCTTGCCCAAGAATTAAATGAGCATTGGACCAAGCTCTAGACTTAGCTACACTTTACAAGAAATTCAGGAGACAAGAGAACAAAAGAACATGTTCAGTGGCACCACGGGGACGCAGTTCCGGAAGTATAGGATAGAGAAAACTCTCGAGGGCAACCCTGTCAACAAGCAAGCTGCATTAATTTAAAAAAAAAAAAATTGAAGGGAAATCTACAGATTAAAGCACATATATTGTGTTTGAACAAGCAACTGATTTAAACAAACTGTAAGAGAGCATGAAAGTGTTTCTTGTTTTTAATGGTGTTAAGCTGCTAGACTGTGGAGAAACTACCTACACAGATCCATCCCAGTCCAGGAATCCACGCTGAAACGTGGGACCAAAGTGTGAGATGTAGCAGGAAGAGTGGGTATGGATTCAGACTGGATTGTTCTGGATTGACCACTGGCTAAAGTTGGAAAACCAACTTAGCCTCTCTGTGAAAGACTGGAGCCTTTCAATTTGCAAACTAGAGAGAAAAATGACTAATGCCTAGGATGGCTGTAAGAAATTAAGAGAGAGAATTCACTTATAAGTGCTGAGCACCCTGCCTTTCACAGAATAAAAAGCAAGCTGGCTAGCAGCTTTTATTTTGTTTAATCATTATTAGCGGCGCTCATTCTAAAATAGCCTCCCGTCCACCACCTCCTCCCCTGCCTGGAAAAAAGAAGGTATCCCAGAGTAGGCTGAATGTACATCTCCTCCTACTAGAAGGCAGATGGAGAGTAGCTCTACAACAGGCTGCCCCTTCCAGCAGCGTTTGCATCTAGCATCTGTTTCTACCTTTCTCTGTGTCGGGATACACGACACATCGCCTCTCCCAGTGCAGGGAGGCACACGTGAGCCGGAGCACAAACCGGGCGGAAATACACACAGGAGCGAGGAGGCTGACAATACTTCTGGCGTGCTCACAGGCTTTAAAATGGAACAGCAAATGGGGGTGTCCACATGGAATTTCAATGTGAGGGTTTTTCCTCTCCTTGGTCCAACAGCACAAAAGGAGATTGGTTCTGAACTGGCAGGCTTTCTTTCATTTGTCATTATGTTTTACACACAAAGAAATTTTCATGTCTGAAGATGGGAGGTGATGAGAAGCAGGAGGCTACACGTGGTTTTTGGCAGCCCAGCCACCTGCACTTAAATTCACTTCTGACAGTGCTCAGAATCTAAAGACCCCTAAGTACTAAACTGTCATCTGCCTATCCAGGAGAGATTTCACTTTGGCAGTATTTCAAAAGTAAAATCACTCACTTTTTTATGCATGTTTTCGCCACCACAATATTTCTCTAAGCCGTGTAAAAGACTGGATCTCGAGAGACGTATAAAAAGAGGTTTGTGGTACAGGGTTTTGCTAAAAGGAAAATCGTCTTCGTTTCTGAACCTAGAAGTACAAAAATTCAGTCATTTGCTAAAATCTAGGATTAGGGCAAAATGGGTGATAGCTTTCCCCAAGAGTTTGAGGTTGGGGATTACAAAAGGCAGTTGAATTTGGTAATTTCTGAACTACTTGAACTAACGGTCCTGCTATGACTTGGAAGATGGTCCTGTTATGTAACAGTTGGCGCGCCTCAGCCATACTGCTGCTCCCAGCACGGGCTGACCCAGGGACCGGAGGAAGCACAGAGAGGACGCACCGTGTGAGGGAGAGCCTGATAGTCAGAACTGGAGGGAAGTCCCAAGGCTGCTCCCAGTCGGCAAAGTGACCCTGCCAGAGTCACTCACTGTCTCTGATCTCAGTTTCCACTGCATTTCTAGTGAGAGACAGGGCCGCGTGGTGGGTGAGCAGAAGGCCTGCAGGGACTAAGGCGGAGGCTCTCAGGCCCCCTACCCCCCTGCTTCCCACCTGTGGGCCCTCAGATAACCCACCTTCCCCTTCTAGTCTTGCTCTCCTCATCTGTATAACAGAATAAGAAATAGCAGCAAATCAGAAAATGCACACAAAGGGTTCTCAGTGCATGGCCCATAACAAGCACTGGATAAATGAACTGCTACTGCTCACTGCTGCTATTATTATTATTACTATCCTTCCAAACAACCCCAAAGACAGTAGGTCAAGGAGTCAGCCCTGAGCAATAAAAGTGCTTGCTGGCCCCTGAGATTATAGCTTCTAGTCTGAGGGGAAGTGGGTTTCCAGGGACGACCACTCTCTTCCCAGAGCCCAGAAGAGGGGCTGGGGCTTTGGAGGCACTCACCGAAGGTGTGTGAAGTGAATGAGCAAGTGGATAAATGAGCAATGCAGTTATACACAAGCAAGTGTCTTCAAAGCTATTGCTGTACCCTGAACTGACCTTCTCTGGGAGCTCCGGAAGGGGCTGGCAGCCACCAACTGGCAGATGCCGTGGAGAGCACACACACACAACCCTTTACGGGGACGATGCAACTCCACTCAAGACTCTGACTTTGTATTTCAACCTCAAGGACTCAGGCCACTTGCTAAAAGGCTTTAGAGAACAGACTTCCTTGCAGCGTAAAAGAGCAGAGTGAGACACTGAGGCAGACTCAAGAGGGACTGGCCACTGGCCAGCACTGCATACTCAGATCTACATAGTACCTTCCGAATATCTGGTTTAAATGCTTCCCCATACATCCGTCATCTGCGAGAACTATAAAACCAGCACTCCCAGCATAGCCTAACCCCGAGACAACCTGTCATTTATCAGCATTCTCCCAAATTCCGTCATTCTGGTGCCACTTCTGAAACTATCTTATCCTTGGCACCACCTGTACTGTTATTAACTTGATCCTCGTGTTTAAATCAATTCACTAAAAAAAAAAAAAAAAAAAAAAAATTAAATGCAGTTATTTTTTTAAATGAAATTTAAACTGCTATGTTAAACGAGAAACCAGTATTGCTTGCCCTCAATATAAGGGAACCATAAAAATAAACACTTGGAAACAAAATATTGTAATTAAAATGGAGCTAGCCACCATTGCTCTTCCCCAGCTCCGGGTCTGAGGTCTGCTCTCTCTGTTAGAAAGGGAGGTGGCATGTGATGGCATAAACACCTGCCAGCCCCTAGCGAACGCTTCCTCCTTCGGGCATTTTGAAAGACCAAAAGAGAAGGAAAGAAGAATAACTGTCTCACAACGTGGGTCCATGTTTTGGAGCCATGTTCACACATAGCATAAAATTATCACAGACGTGGAAACGGTAAAACCTTCTCATGCTCTGATTCTCAGCCCCCTTGGAGGACTGGATAAGTAAGGCTACTCGTTCCTGGATGCAATTAAAATATGCTTTTCCTTGATTCTGAGATGCACTGCAAAAATGTCAGTAATCAGGATGCATCCCACAGATGCATCCTACAATCAGCTGGCTTTTATTAGCCACTCTTACTAGTGCTTAAATAGTGTCTTTCCTTTTTTATTAGGGGAGCTGTTATTAGATTGATGACACATCTCATAATGAGGGTGACTCAAGAAGTCAAGAAAATATGGTATACCTTAACGGGGCCAACATGAATGAGCCTGCTGTTGGACACCAGGACAACACAACAGCCTCGCATTTGTGTTCTCTCAATTGTGTTCATCTGATAAAGACATTACAATAGCAAGTTACTATGATCTATAATCCTCCACTGGAACACTCACAGATTCTTGGCCTTGAATGCTTGAGCAAAATGTTGCACGCTACGGAGCAGAGCGAGGTCCAGGGTCATTGCTTCTACCTTGGCTTTGTGCTGGAATGAGAGAAAATAAAAAGAAATGATAAATAACAGCAAGTTTAGTTCATGGTATCAAGTTACAGTAAATGTGTTATGGAACATGTCGGAATTCCCCTGTTTAATATTAGACGCCCAGAGAGAATATAAATCATCGGAATGAATGGAAGAACAGGGCTTTTACTGCCAAGTTTGGGAGGATGTGAGACTGGGAATCTACTAAAACCACAGGCTGGGGGTTGTGTGGTTTCACTCAGCGCATAGAGAAGGCTCCAAAGGGTCTTCAGGCTCACATATCTCCTCTCAATCTGCGTCCTAAAAAAAAAAAAAAAAAAAAAAAAAAAAAAATAGGGGAATGCCAGGACAAAGCCTGGCTCTTGCAAGAATTCAGTAGATGATATTTTCATCTCAAAAGCTGCCATCCAGGTTCTGAAATGATTCCATTGAGCCTGTGTCAAAAATTAAAGATGATTCACTTAGAGAAAGTACAAAAGCAGGCAAAATTCATTTATTCCAATGGACCCTGAGTGACCTAGATCCCAGAGAGACCTCTGGTTTCACAACCCAGAAAACCCTACAGATAGGTGGGGCACACATGGATAATAAGAATGACTACTGTATGTTCAGGGCTGACCGTGGGCTGGGTGCTTACATGCACCATCTTGTTACATCCCCACAACAACTGAATGGGTTCTACTTTCCCTATTTTACATGTGATCTTTTGTAAGAGATCCCAAAGCTAAGAAGGGTTGGAGGCAAGGATTCACCACGTCAGTCTGACACCAAAGCCCACGTTCCCTCCTTGACAGAAACTAGAAGGCCAGGAGCATCAGGATTTGAAGCAATCATAGTCCATTGGACAGTGTCCTAGCACAATTCTGGAAAGATGAGGGTTGCCTTTCATACCTGCCCCATGTTTATGGGCCACTCCCAATTTTTAAGTCTGGCTGGCCTGGAGGGTATGCAATTAAGTACTATCACTTCTTAGACCTATCTCCTCCAAAGCATGTACAGCCAAGAATGCTGGGGCCACCTGCCTGTTCAGGTTAGGAAAGTCCCAGAAAACAAACGGCGAGCCTGGGAATTGCTACGGTGAGGCTGAGAGACAAATGGTATGAAGAGGGATGCAAACGGCACTGCCGAGCACATCCTCCACCTCAGTAGTCTTATTCAGGGAGAGGCACAAACTGTGCTGAGATGCTTAGGATATCTGTGGCAGTTTGAATTGGCCGCCTCAGTCCTGGACTGGAGCCCAGGTCCCAAGCCTTGAACAGTAAGTGTCAGGCAGCTGGGAGGCCAACTGACTTGGGGCCATTTAACATTTCTGAGCCTCAGTTCCCTCATTTGTAAAAGGAAAATATTAATTATCTTCTTACAGACTTGAGTGTAAAGCACCTAACATCCAGCCTGGAAGAGAGAAGGTATTTCATAAACTTGACTAGAAGTAGGTAAGATACCTAGTGTGCCAAACTCCTCCAGTCTGCAACAAATGGTGGTTTGGGTGAGCTACAGGGCCGCACGGTGGATGGAATGATATTAATGAAGACCGCATCGGACCAGCGTGCTGTTAGATCCCAGAGGATCCAGGGCATGTCTCCTAACAGAGCGCGGGTTTAGGGAAAGGGGTGTAGGTGATTAAATGACTACCCCAAACCCCAAAAGGCATATAGGTGGTGAAGGCAAGTTGACCAATGTAGACTGAATTTCCTTGGGTAACAGTGGCAGGTGCACAAATGTGCCAATTTTGGAAGAAGGAGAAGCATTTAACCTGTGCCAGGAAGAGGGGTGAGTGCCAACACATGGGTTTTGTTAGGAGTTTCCTAAGACCAGAGAATAGTAGAGCTGGAGGGTCCATGGTGACTTGAGGTCACACCCCTTGCCCTACAGAGAAAGATACCACCAATGGCAGAAATTAATGCACTTGAGTGAGGTTGTACCGTGTAGAGAGCTTGGGCCTCTAGACCAGGAGAAAAACCCCACTCACGTTCTGTCTGCATGGCTGATAACTGTCCGATGACTCAAATCTCTTTGGCGTACCAAGTCTGTCAATGGCTAACTTTTAGTCCCCATAGATTCTTACACTTCAGAAATGCTTGACTACTCCATCTGACATAAAGAGTTAGCAAATAAAGTGGCCTTTCACCCCATTCTACGCCTCTGGCCCCAGCCTTACTTCACTTAGAGCATGATCCTCAATGCCACACAGAGAATCTTACAGAACTTTGAATGTATCACAAGAAGAAAGCCAGACACTCAGTTGGGGAGGCGGTGGTGAAGACATCGTTCCTCTCAGCCAAGCCCCTTAGGGAAACCCCATGGGATATGCAGGCCACATATCATAAAAATGCATATACATATTTCACTAATAAAACAGGAAGAACATTCCCAGATGGTGACCCCAAAGCAACTTCCAAAGAAAATGATGGCTCAGCCAAGTGGGCCAGTACATCCTTCTGCATGTGTGACTTACAACTGGTGAGTTGTCTTTTGGTCTTCCCCCTTCACTTTAAAATAAAGTACAGAGCTGCCACCAGCAATAAGAACAAAATCAGAACATACACATCCGGAGGGAACAAGGGGTCACAAGCCACTGACTGGTTCAACAGACTAATTCACAGGCTGTGGGTTCCTAGGCTCCTGGTGACAGTGATTCAAGTCCACACACTATTACTCAGGTAATTCTCCTGCCCCCGGCATCAGGTTTCCTGTTCCTGCTACTGACCCTGTGAATTGCAGAGAAACTGTGTGCAATCCGGCAAGTTCAGGGAAGAAAAAACACACAGCTTTTAGAATCAGTGTGTATGAGTGTGTGCATGTGCAAGCGTGCTGGGGGGGGGGGGGCTGCTCTTCTGTCTCACAAACCTAACAACATGATAGACATGTATATCATGGGATGTGCTTGAAACAGGAACACAGCGGCCAAGGCACTCCCAACAGCACCCATTTCTGAGGGATAAACTGCTGCGTGCTAGGTGGAGGCAAGAGGCTCCGTCCGCCAGTGTGAGCTTTCCTGCCACGTCAGGCCAGCAATCTGGGACTGACCACAATACACTTCCCTGGTTTAACTCATAAACTTTCTGTTGTTGTTAACTTCGATTTGGAACCAGTTACGGACTCACAAGAACTGGCAAAAACAGCCCCAAGCGTGCCCTGCCTGCCAGCACCAACAATGGGACACCTTACCCAAGTCTATAGCACATTATCAGAACCAGAAAATTGACAGTGCTGCAAACACAGTTCATTAGACCACAGACATTCCCTGGGCTTTACCAGTTTGGGGATGCACTCAATTTCTTTTATTTGGAATGTCTTTGTGTATAAATCTATGACAATTTATTCTATATATAGATTCACATAACAATCACCACATTCAAGATACAGACTGTTCTACCACCACTACAGAACCGGTAGGTTTTTTTAATTAAGAGGTTTTAAATTAGCATTTGCCATCTAGAACATAAGAAGTTTAGGCTTTCTTTGGGCAGGGTTTACTTTTTGGATTGGCAAATCAAACACATATACAAAGTCCCAGCTTAAAACCCCTACGTAGCTTAGAATGGCCAATAAGATACAGTCCAATTTCCTTAGTATGGCTCACGTAACTGCCTCCATACCAATCCGGAGGATGTGCTTCAGTATCCTTACTGAACAGCTCCCAAACCTCAGTATCTTAAAACAATCAAGGATCAGTGCTCACTCACACTTTGTGCCCATCCCAGGTCGACGCGACCATGTTCATCATGGTTAGTCAGGGACCTCCTGGCAGATGGGGCCTCCACCTTCTGTAACATCACTAGCCTCTACAGTGTGGGGAGGAGAATGTGACAAACTGCACATAGGATGGATCTCAAGGCCTTCACCCAGCAATACAGATGTCACTTCTGCTCAGATTTTGTTGGCAGAGCAAGTCATGTGGTTATGCTTAGCTTCAGAAGGTGCAACCCTCCATGTGCTCAAAACTATATATGTATATGTATATGTATATGTGTATTCTATATTTGTATTTCTATACATATAGTGGAAGAAATGGAAATTTGTGTGTGCGTTTGTGTGTGTAAATATACACACACACACAAATTTCCATTTATATATGTATATATAATGAAGAACTGTAACGGCTAACACACAGTCCATGACTTTGCCTTTTTCAGGGTTATTTCAGGCTACTTCCTACTTTACACTTTCATTAATCACAGAAAAATTAAGAAAAGACAGATGAATACGGACAAACAAAAAGCATCCACAATCCCAACTCCAAAATAAACTATTAACCTTGCATATGTCCCTCGCTTCTTCTTCGCCATCTAGATAGACAGATCCATCCATCCATCCATCCACTCAGCTTTAACAGGAAGAACTTCATACCAAGAGCTTTGAATCTAAAAATGCTATAAAATGCCTCTCTCAACCCTTCTCCAAATCCTCACTCTTCTCTCTAATCACACCAGTACACAATCTTTTCATCTCAGGCAGAGTAAGAATGTAAATTGATTTTAAATTATGTATACAGATGCCGGTACCCATCATTTTAAAACAGAACTGCACAGGTGGCATCCCACACGTGAAGCATCAGGCCACTTCTAAGTAGCTGAGAAGCCCACCTGCTCCCGACACCCGGGGCTCAGCCAGAAAAGCAGAGTAATTAAGCAACCCACATACTCTTCCTCCATTTCCCTGGGATCTGAGGATACTAGCTGGTGGCACAGTTTACGGACACACTCAATAGACCAAGTCTTATTGGTTTATTCTTTATTAAGTTCCAAAATCTGCCTCAGTGATTCAAGAGTCTGTAAATGCCCAACCAAAGGGACTGCTTGCTGCCGCTATAGAAGAGTGATCTCTCATATCATTTTATGTCTATAAACCAGCCAAGTGTGACTCAGATGTGATACTGCCTGAAACCAAAAGAACCATATGGGAACCATGCGGTATTTAAACAGAGAAGTGGGGAGACATTGTGATCCACAGCAGAGCCAGCAGAGCCAGGCTGACCTGTGGCCACAGCCCAGCGTGACCACAGCAACGGCAGCATGACGTCAGGGCAGCTATGTGAATGCTCTCGGCCTCAGCTGCCTCAATGGAAAATGGGCATTTGCCTTGTGTGGTTAGAGTAAAAATGAGATATGCTGTATATAAGGCCTGGGACACTTAAATAATAACTACAATAATCGTTATTTGGAAGGTCACTGCTAAAACATGTTTTTCAATAATAAAGCATATTAGTAATTGTGGTCTCCCTTCTTTATTTCATAAAATTAACATAAGTAACTCAGAGAAAGTTTGAATAGCAATTCAGCAATGGAGGATGATACCTGACCCCAAAGGAGGAGGAAGGGGACTTGCTGAATCCCCCTGAGCCCACAGTAATCCAGTTTCCAAATTCAGTAAGTGGTTTGAACTTAAAAGGTGTTGGTGAAGGCCATGGACTCAAGCTGTACTGCCTGAGTCCAGCACTGACCAGACAGTAAGGGTTATGTCTCCCACTTGTGCATACAGCTTTCCATTCTATACAACAGAAGTCAACAAGTGCCTTACCAGGAAGTGAGGTAATATACGTAAAGCACTTAGAATAGTGCCTGACACTTGGCAAGTATTCTGTAACTGTTAGCAATGAATGTCTTTATTGTGAGTATTTTTGTTGTGATTCTTACCACTGTCAGCACCATCATCACCACCGCCACCACCAACACTGTCATCATCACCACCACCACCATCACCATCACCACCACCAACACTATCATCACCACCACCTCCATCATCATCACCATCACCACCATCATCACCATCATCACCACCACCACCACCATCACCACCATCATCATCACCATCACCACCAACACTATCATCATCACCACCACCTCCACCATCATCACCACCACCACCATCACCATCACCACCACCAACACTATCATCACCACCACCACCATCATCATCACCACTGCCACCAACAACACTGTCATCATCACCACCACCACCATCATCACCACCACCACCATCACCATCACCACCAACAACACTATGATCATCACCACCACCTCCACCATCATCACCACCACCACCATCACCATCACCACCACCAACACTATCATCACCACCACCACCTCCATCATCATCACCATCACCAACACTATCATCATCACCACCACCTCCATCATCATCACCATCACCACCACCACCATCATCATCATCACCATCACCACCATCACCACCATCATCATCACCACTGCCACCAACAACACTGTCATCATCACCACCACCACCATCACCATCACCACCACCAACACTATCATCACCACCACCTCCATCACCATCACCACCACCAACACTATCATCATCACCACCACCTCCATCATCATCACCATCACCAACACTGTCATCATCACCACCACCACCATCACCACCATCACCATCATCATCACCACTGCCACCAACAACACTGTCATCATCACCACCACCACCATCATTTTTTTTAAGATTTTATTTATTTATTTTATTTATTCATTTGACTGAGAGAGAGGGAGCACAGGTAGACAGAGAGGAAGGCAGAGAGAGAAGGAGAAGCAGGCTCCCCGCTGAGCAGAGAGCCCCACGCAGGGCTCAACCCCAGGACCCTGGGATCATGACCTGAGCAGAAGGCAGACGCTCAAGTGAATGAGCCACCCAGGTACCCCATCATTATTTTCATCCTCGGCATCAAATCGCTTCACTCTTCACTGCAAGGGCTGAAGAAGGGACATAACTGACCCACGGGAGTGATCTCAGAATACTGGCCATATGAGTCCTTGCTTCCACCCCAGAGCACCTTCTATCCCTACCTGTCCCCAGAGCACCTTCTATCCCTACCTGTCCCCAGAGCACCTTCTATCCCTACCTGTCCCCAGAGCACCTTCTATCCCTACCTGTCCCCAGAGCACCTTCTATCCCTACCTGTCCCCAACCTGATGGGGGCAGTTGTCACCACCATTTCATAGATGTAGAAACTGAAGTTCTGAAAGCTCTTGCACAACTTCACCCAGTTAACAGTGGCAGAGCCAAGGTTCACACCAAGCTATGATTATAATCACTCTTCTATACTCCAAAATGCCCACACAACCTGCCTGTCTTCTCCCCCTCAATCCTCTCCCCCACCGCCCAGAGGCCCTCACATCAAGGCCAACCCTGGGGGAAACCACCAGGTCTCTAAGTGCCTCATAAAGAAGCAGCATGCAGCCCTGCTGTTGGTCCACAATACCAGAGACAACATTTATAAGCATGAATTCGTTCACTAACTTTGCCTCTAATGGTAAATACATATACTCCATGGATTCCACCTCCTTTATTTATTTTCTTCTGCCTCTGCCATCATTGCAACAGGTAAGAAGAAAGATCTCACCCATGATCTGCTTACCATCAATGGAAGAACAAAAAAGGTAATATCTCATGCCAATAGGCCTTTAGAAAACTGTATATAAAGAATTCAAGTGGCCAACCATACTTAAAAAACAACTTTTACTTAAAAAAGTCATCATTAATTATAAACTGCCTATGAATTAGCTGGGAGCATATCGATATGTTTGCCCCACAGTCTGATTTCTCCCTGTAATGAGTCAAAAGTATTTCGTATGGGAACCAAGACCCACTGGGCATTTTGGGGCATATTCAGTGCAATCAGAAAGTATTCTTCAAAATGCTCTCAGCTAGTACATGACCTTTTCTTCCTCCACTCAGCTTGACCACACACACTTTTGACACAATCCTAGGGCAGCAGCTCTAGTGAGAACAGCTCTTCAAAGCAACACCTTTGAGTTGGTCAAAAAGAATACACAGTACAGTTGGAGGGAGAAGGATGGAGAAACCCAGACGTGCTGAGCGAGTGCAGAGAGCCCAGCCTCCAGCACACCCAGAGGAAATTCTCCTTCAGCAGTGGGGACTCAGCACATGCAACGGCAGATAAAAGATTTACTGTTTAAGGGCAATTAGCTATTGCGAATCCTAACTCGAAGGTGCCAAATTATGAGCATTTGATGAGTGTGTGGCTATCTCTCTCTCACACTAATGGAAGAATTCATGTCTGTGTTTCCCTTTTAAAAAGTTCTCATTTACATATATTCATTGATTATAAAGGCCGAAAAAATAATGAGCACCTACGATATGCTTGGCATTTACTTTTCATTTAAAAGTAATGTGAAAAATCTTTTGAAGTGTGTTTCATTTCCCCCATTTTACATACTAGAAAACAGAGACTGATAAAAGTTTAAAGTGGCACAGCTAGTGAGACATAGTACCCAGGTTTCCAACGGAGATGTGGCCAGCTCCAGAGCTCATGTCTTGGCTGGATACCACACTGCGCTGTACACCCGTCATCGTATTCCTCAACATATAACACCAAGAAGCTATAAAGAAATTAACATCATCTATATATTCTTATTTGTGTCTATTTTATATCATACTTATTTTATACATTTAGAATTTACAAGAGAAGCCTATTGCTGAAGGAGAAAATGTAACCAAGGCAATAATCTACATTCAGAGCTTATTGCTAATGGCATCCTGCAAATTCTAATCCAATGGGCCTTAATTGCATTATGCTGATGTCTCTCACCCTTCCACTTTACATACTCTCAGTCCTGATTTTATGTTCTGAAACCTTAAATAGGAGTTGTCACATTTACAACAGCAAGAGACACTGGAGCTGAGCATATTATTGACATGACATTATTCACTGAACTACAATACAGACCTAACTAAACTGGTTTAATAATTCATCAATATCCTATGTGGGACTTCACAGCACTAATTTCTCCACTATTATTTAAGTGATGTTAATGGTGGCAGCGAATGGCAGCCTCTTCACTGGGGAACGGGGGAGTGGAGAGATTCTTGCATCTACTTTCGGCTCTGGTATCTTTCAGTCAAACAACCCACACCAGATCGTGAGTAAATACAACGAGGAATTTGCCCAATATTGGCCAAGCCTAAACATTAGAAGGATGCACCAATAAATGCTCTTCCTGATAGGGCACCCAAGAGAAAAGGAGAGTCTGAGAGTCTCTTTTATGGCTCTAAACATTGCACTCATCTGCATACTATGGTGCATTTAACAAGAAAAATACTTAGAGGAGATTCAACATCTCCAAATAGGGAACCAAACCAAAAACAATCCTAGGCAAAGCCCAGGATTTTTGTAAAGACTTGGAGGACGGGGGCTGAGTTTGTCCTTCCTAAACTTTAGGTCAACCATCGGCATCAGCCCCTACTCCAGGGTCCCCATGAGCACCGCCTAACTCTGCCCTCCCCTCCCCTGCAAAATACACAAACATCCCTAATAAGAAAATCATGACAACTCTTTCTTCATTATACACAGGTCAAAATTTTTGCCTTGTGTTGCTGGAACTCAATTTATAAAATAACTGTATCAATATCTACAGGTAATTGTGAGGCTGATTCAAGGAGAAACTGCACCAGGTAACAGCTTATTTCATCTGGTGTATGAGTTTCGTGCCACGTAAAGCAAAACTATTAAAAATGCTTAGACAGTAATTGGCAATATTTTGCACTCTGGATAAAAAATGCTTATCTTGCCAGAAACTATCAAGAGAGTGAAAATATTCGAAAACCTTCCAATTTCCCTCTATGCAATGCATTCACTTTGCAGCTTAAAAACAGTTTAAGGAAGGACAGCGGATGGCACGGGAGTTTGGCAGTCAACATGATTGTGCATTTATGCCTTGCTATTGAAGAAAGAGCCTTTTTTCATAAGTGAATTTTTCATTCTAATGTAAGTGATGATTTACGTTAACTATAGGTAAAGCATGGTTACATTTTCCTGAAGGATTGCAGGCAAGTAAAGAGTACTACAATAAGTTGAAGCATAAAAGCTTTCTCTGTCATAATATTTATTATAATGGCATATAAAATAGCTGAAATAAATAATAGATGACTAAAGGTAAATTCATATGATAAAGAATCCTTCAGCAGACACCATTACTTTTGACTGCTCTAGTTTTATACACAGTTGAAGACTCTTAATAAACAGGCCCTATATCTTATGTAAGTACTGGGAACATCAAAGATGTGCTTAAAAGGCAACATACTGGACATGAGCTAATTTACTGTGTAATTATATTCTCAACAGGAACAGGCTATATATTTTGAATATTTAATAGCTGTGTTCTTAAACTTGCTAAGCACCGGAACACCCTATTTTGGGGAAGTCACCAATAAAAGAAGTGTCAGTGCCCTCCCCCTCCTCAGTTCAGAAGGAGGTGCCTTGCTGAAAGTACAGAGATCTGGGGCCCGTTGATTATCTGGTGGCAAGTCAAGAGCACTCAGTTAAACTGAACAGAAAGAGAAAAGCAAGATTTGTCAGCTATGGTTCTGAGCAGTCTGAATTCCCCAGGAAGGACTCGAGAAGTCTGGAGAACCTCGGGTGGAGAAATGTGATCGTCATGACAACCCTTAGTGTGGAGAGAACGACGCACGGACTGGCCAGCGTCTATCTCGAGGGTTCTCAAGCAGCGGCACTCTACCCCTGAAGGGACATCTGGCAAGGTCTGGGCAAGTTCTGGCTGCCACGGCTTGGTGTCCCCGCATCTAATGGATGGGGGCTAGGGATGCTACCACACATACAATGCACAGATGGCCTCCGACAAGTGGCCCCGGAAGTCAACAGTACCAGCTCGCATGTGTGAGTTTGGTGGGAGGGTCTCTGGTCCAAGCTCAGTGGGCTTCGGCTACTTAAGTGTATCATGCGTGGTAAAAATCATATTGGCTCAGTGACGAAAAGTACAAATAATGCACAAGTGAATTTTACAAAGTGAAAAAAACTCCCTAATCCCACCGGAGATAAACAGAGTGACAACCTGACACAAATGCTTCCCGAATACAATTTCCACACATCTAAAAACACCGCGCAACAACGTTTTCCTACCAACACGGCATTGTAGCTCATGCGTTATTTGCAATATTGTTTTTCCCTACTCATACATAATTGGATATATCTTAATAGAGTAGAGCTCTACTCCCACTTATTCCAACCAGTATGTTTAGGCCATTGAAGGGGCTGCTCAATCATTTATTAAAAACTGATCCACTTAGGAGGATGCGGCCCTCCACATCCTTCACTAGCTTTGTGAACTTATTGCTTAAATTCCCAATGTCTAACCTTCCCTGCGTGTAAGGACAGAAATCACAGAAGACCCTCCTCCTTGGCATTGCTGTGAGGACTCAGTGAGACAGTAGCCGTGGCAAGCACCTTATGCAGATGCTCTGGGAGCATCAACCATTGCTCTTGTTGTAATTAGTATGATTTTATGTCCTGGCCAGTTTTTTATTACTGAAAGCAAAGCTGCGGTATCTGTACTTTGCAACATCAGAATAGCTTCGATAGGATAAAATCCTGGAGGCAGAACTGCCAAATCAAGAGATGCCCACATTTTAAGTTTTGATGGATTTTGCTGGATGTCTTCCAAATAGGTTATAACAATTTCCATTCCCAAGAACGCTGCCGGAGACTAGGAAAGAAAACCCAAACAACCAATAACTGACACTGACATTTATAGTAAATTAAAATGCAAAGTTTTATATCTCGAGCTCAACATACCTGGTACCCAGCAAGTGGCAAGGAGCAGGTTTTTGAGACAGGCTTTAACTGAGAAAATGAAAGAATGAGTAATTGACCACCAAACTTGGGACAAACTCAAAAGCAGAGATAAAGCAGGATGGTGATATTAGCAGCAATGGCTTTCCATAAGCCATTTGGGAAGCCAGGCATTTCTCCTGGGGCTTCGGGCTGGCAGGCTCAGCCACACTGCTGGATGATGGAGATGAACTCAGTATGCAAAGCATGCAGTAAACATGTAACAGTATCGTTGCGCCTGAGAAGTGACCATGACGATTATTTTTAATTTATGGATGAATCCAAAGGGAGAAACCTTTCAAAAGTTCTACAGAAACAAGGCAAGGTATTCAACAGATAATATGGAAAAGATAAAACACACACACACACCTCGGAGAAAAATGAGGTATCCTGCTTGAAATGGCATGTGCCTAAGCAGCCTCTTCTAGGTTCCAACCAGAACACCCATAAAGCAGAAACAGATGAGAACACACACAAAAGAGAGGTCACAGTCAAGTGATCCCCAAATGCTGTGCATCTTTTACATGAGCTGCAAGACCAGATAAATTATACTTAAAAAGGACTTGGAGAAAGAACTGAAACAACAACAACAAGGAAGATATTTTTTATAGGAGGGAGATTTCATTGAGTCGTTAAATCATGTATGGTCGGCTGAACATGAGAGGCATAAAGTAGTTTTATACTTGTAAAAGAAAATTTAGGCATTTACGTAAAAACTTCAAGAATGACTTTGAGAGAGAGAGAGAGAGAGAGAATGGAAGAGAGGGAGGGGGGGAGGAAGGAGGATCTTTAGCTTCCAAACCAGCAGCAGGGGAGGGAATGATGTATGAGGTGCATGGGATAGAAAGAAACTGGATCAATCCAAAAAAGTATCCAAAAAGAATTCAATATAATAATAAAGGAAAACACTTGGTAGAGAGGACACATGAAATAAAATTTAGAAATGAGTATTAATATAACCATACTCACAAGAAGTATAAATGTACTTAAGTTCACACATTAAAAGGCAGAAACCAAGAGGCTAGAATCTAAAAATCACCTCTAGGTTGTACAGTGAAGATACACCGTGAAAAGAGAGAACTAGCACTCCTCAAACTAGCTTCCCCTTTCCAGTGTGGGGTTTGCTGAGATGGGAATGCAGCCAGAAACTACATTTCCCAGCATGCATGGAGGGGGGTGGGGCGTCCAGGCTTCTACCAAAGGCCTATAAGGGAAACGGTGTGTAACTCCTGGGCTGTTGCTCTTACAAATTAGGTGGTGAGTATTTTCTTTCTCCTTCCGACTATGCTTTCTCCTTCCAGAAAAGGAATGTAGATCATAAGGATTTCCCAGGGCCAGGGGGACCCTAGGTGAAAGAAGCTGGGATACTCATTCACCAAGTGAACAAGAGCCACCTGCTGATCGGGGCCATTCATGTGGATTTGTGTTATACACTGGAAATCGTTTGGTAAAACTGTTCTCTGTCTCCCCTGGAAAGGCCAATCAAGCACCCGCCAAGCCAGGAGCTCAAGAGAAGAGCCAGAATGTCAACGTGTGTGCACTGCTCCACGTTGTTTCTACCGAGACATTACAAGAAACACATGTGCTCGGGGATGAAAGAGGCAGCAATGAAATCAGGCACATCAGAGAGCTGAAAAACACTAATGGATTCTGGAGCCCAAATAGCATATAGTAAGTCTGAAAAAGTCTTTGAGAGACAATAGCCATTGTGACTTCTGAATTCATTCAGAACTATTCAGCCCAGTAGGACACATCAGATTAATGGTAACTGCTTTTCCACTCAAGTTGGCTACTCCAGATAGTTTCATGGTAACTGCTACCAAGGAGAGAAAGAGACAGTGTGTGTGTGCGTGGGCCTGTGAGGACTTGTCTGACAGAGGAACCAGGATGGCTTCAGGAAAGGAAGTCCAAACAGAAGCTGAGGACAAGGGAGCCCTGCAGAGCGTCAGAGGGAGGCCAACATCTACACACACAGTCGAAACAGTGAATGGATCTCCTGTCCTCCTGGGGCACAAAGCAGGCTGGTTTGGGTGTCGGCACACGGCCACAGGCACATCTGACTTGCTCTGTGGTCTCCTCTCTCATAGCCAAATGAGACGAATGAATCACACTGGGTAATTCTGTTAAAAGCCAGCTAAGTTACAGACTGCATGTTTTCAGAAGAGCATCTCAGACAGCATTAGAGTGGGGAGGAGTGCGGGGGACACCACCTCATAAATGTCCATTAGAAGACACTTTGGAATGGCATGCATGTTAAAGCATCCTGGCCTTAGTGCACGCTCGCTCTGCCTCTTCAATATTTAAAAACAGCATCTTCCCCTTTCCCTTTGGCTTGACAATACACATGTTCCCTACAGGCAGGGCTTCTGCTGTTGGAGTGTGATGGGGTGACCCAGGGTTTCACCTCTGTAAACGGAGGCCCTGGAACATTTGCTCCTTCTTCCTAAAGGCAAGCCCTGGTTTTCTGAGGCTTCACTCCTTCCTGGGGTACCAGGCCCACAATGCAACCCCCAGAAGGACTTGGGGGCATTATAGCTGAGGGTCATACTTTCTAGTTAGGTCAAGTGTCAACTGTCATCACACATGCAGAACCTTAACACATCCTTCCCCTTTATAAATCCATTACAAAATCCATTCCATGAGGCAAACACTCATTGTGAATTAAACTCTTTTGAGGATCCACTCTGGCAGATACGATTCAGGGAAGGAACAATTATAAATTTTGCCACATTTTACCCTGTGGAGTCCTTACAAGGTAGACCTAATTGTCAGTATTTTATAAATAAAAGAAAGGCTAAGCAAGTATGAAAAATCAGCATCAAAAATCACGTAATTAGTAGCTGAAAGAACTGGGATTTCAGTTTTCCCTCCACCCTGATAAGCCAATTCTCCTTACAAGATAGTAATATTGTCTTGGCACCAGACCCTTCTTCCCAACCCTGAAATTATCCCTGAGTCCAAAAGAGTTTGGTGCAGCCAAATACAACTTACTCCTAAGAACATTCTTCCTTCTATAAATCCGAAATCTTTTACACTTTTTTGTTTTACTTTGACCATTAAAATTTTAACTTTATGATGGGGAAAAGGAAAACAAAAAAAACAGCTAACTTCAACCTCTCCTCTATTCCCATGCCCCAGGCTTTGGATTAACCAAATCTGATAACTAAGTCATGTATAATTTCAATTGTTTCCACATGTGTGGAAATAAGATACCAATCAAATCACCTGCTCATTCTGATCTAGTGGAACAGATTTTTCTTCCCAAATGGACACAAGTCCTCTAGAACAGAGGTTAGTAAAGCTTTTCTTGAAAGGGCCAGATAGTATTCCAGGTTGTGTGGGCCATATAAGCTACTCAACTTTTGTAGCATGACAACAAAAACTGCTGTAGATAATGTAAACAAATGGGCATGGTCACGTTCTGAAAAACCGTTACTTAGAAAAACAGGCATTGGGCTGGGTTTCCTCCCAGCATAGCACAGTTTGCTGAACCTTTGTTTTAGAACACAGTCAAGAAAATTGTAGGACTGCTTCCTACAGTCTGACAGTCTTGTAACTGTTATGATTTACAGATTCCAGTAAATGTAAGAGAAAAAGGAACATGAGACCGTATCTTCAAGTATGTGTTGCTTATCACACAGAACATTTGATAACAATACAGATAAGACACGGCCGAACAAGTCCCAAACTGTGTAGAATTAAGGATGACAATGGACTTTAGCAGTGAGCATCTGATAACATTGCTCCTTACAAAACGTGTCTAGTATTAAATGATCTAACTTTTGGGAGCATCACACTGTCTGCACTAAATGGCTCCTACAATTCCACTTGTCTACTTGAACCTTTTTGAGATATATTTTGGAATCTCTAGGAGTTTATAAAAACCAGTCAAAAATTGAAATTGGGGCTTTCTAGACACTTTCCAAGCATGCAAATTCTTAGGCATTTGGGGTGGGAAGAATTGACATTTTTTTCCCCACCAAGCTCAAAGGTATGTTCCCAGATCTGCTAAGAATTCCCTCCAAAATCCTAACAAGCATCAAATCACAAGCCCCATCCTGGACACTGGGTATATGGGCATGATATTTCTGTGCTGTTCATACACATTTATTTTTCAGAAAAACAAAAACAAAACAGAAACAACAACAAAACCACACTTCTCTTAATGAAAAAAAAGCTACACACTTTTTTCTTGATTGGAGAGAAGAGAGGTGCAAACACAGACTCAGGGGCTGGGGAGCGGGGGTGCCACCGGGGTAGGATGGGCAGAACACCCACAGAAACAAAACAGTGAACACATGAAATGAGATGGCTCACAAGAGAGTTACTAACGAGGCCATGTTCTCCATGGCCTAGAATTTTTCTAATCCAAACGACACCAATAGATTAAGGGTGACTGACAGACTAGAGCCATTCCATAAAGTAATAAGAATTAAGGCCACATTATCACCCAAGAGAATTCATGCCTTCTGCTGGGGAAAGCAAGGATGGTCCCTCCAGCAGATATGTGAATCATTTGGCCATGGGTGAGGGTTTCGGTTCCTCAGCCTTGCCAGAATTCAGTACCAACCCCTGGTGAGAACCACTTTCTTACAGGAAGAATGATCTCTGGAACCCACCAAGCATCTGATTTACAAGGATATAAATATTTCAAAATAAAGACAAACTCCTCTAACTAACAGGAAAAGATGCAAAAGAAGCAGTATCATAACCAGCAGGTGGCTCATGGCACTGGGATCTTCCAACTGACACCCAGTTTCATAGACTGCAATAGACCAAGCAATCACACTGACAGGGACGAAAGGTGGTAGAGCCCCACCAGCTACTCTGGGCCGGGTTCCCAGCCCAGCACTTTGCATCAACACAGATTTCCTTTTACATCCTCAGCACCTTTAAATAGTAGGTATTAGCATCTTCATGCCCTAAGTGAGAAAATGAAAATTAAGTAACTTGAGGTCATAAGATCAGATGAAGGGAGGATTATTAACCAGGTCTAACTGACCCCAAATCATCTGCCACTGCCCACCCGCAGTACACGTGGACTATTACCATGACCGTGACCATGAACAAGAGAGGGAAGGTGGCAGACTATCAGAATTCTTGCAAATGATGAAATTCCAGGTACCTAAGCAGAATGGGAGGAGGATAAGAACACTCAGAAAGAGCCCAGAAAGACCCCATGTGTAGAAAAAAAGCATAGAAAACACCCTGTTCCCCTCTCTTCCAAGATCCATAATCATATGCTGCACTATTCCCTGGAAGTGCAGACATACAAAGGGTAGCACATTAATCCTTCAAACACTAGCAGATGCTGGCAGGGATTTAGACTGGAACGTAGTTACAAAGTGACAAATTATGTTCTGTATTAGAGAGAGAGAGAAAGAGCACCCACAAACGGGCTGATAAATGTCAGCTGCAGTCATGACAAACGGTTTATTTTTATTATACTGTAACCACAAATGTTTTTTTTCTTGTTTTTTTTTTTTTCCCAGGGAGTCCCAAAGATTTATTTGTTGCAGGGAAAAAACAAGATTATATATGACACAAAGTAATAACTGTAAGATCACTGATATTCTGGGCACTCTGCCCCCCTGGAAGGCTACAATCCAAGCTGAACAGTGCTACTAAAAATGCTACCTTCTCCGAAGCACAGTAAATGGTTAATAAATCAGAACCAATACAATGCCTTGTAATTAGATATAGCCTTAGTTCACAGACTAGCCAATTGATAGACAATATCCAATTCCCCCTTTACTGGCTATCAGGAGGGTAGAGTAACTATTAAAATAAATTTAATGGCTGTGACAGGTAAGAAAATATACCAGAAGCTAAAATGTAATCAGTATATCCAAACCCAAAATAAAATTATAGTCTTTGCTACAAACACGGTCTCTGGAAAGGAGGCTTATGGACAGAGAGCGACATCCACAGGCCGATAAGGGCAAGGTCACTAACTCTAAAGGATTGTTCAACCTTGAAAACAAGATTGAGAGGGGGGATTTGGCCTGGGGCCAAGAGAAAATGTAAGCATTTATTATTAAGAAACCATTCAGAAGAATTCCTTTTAGCCACTTGGTCAGTCAGATATTGGCTGTAGTGACAGGCATTGTTGGGAGCCATGGCAAGATGGCGGAGAGGTGGCACAGAGTGCACACCCCTTGCTTCTCAGTCAGGCTCGCCCCTAACTCCATAGGTGACCTTGGGCAAGTTCCTGCCCACCCCAGAATCTACACTATCCCAGATGTGAGCCACAGCATTTGGATCTCATATTGTCGTTACCATCTCTTCCAGAGCCCATTTCTTTGTTTCGAACTGACTGAGGGGTGGTGAAGACAAGAGGGCTACTAGAAGAAAGGAACAGTGGTAGTCAAGTAGATTCACTAGAAAGAGGGACATTTTGTCTTTTGGGACTCTCAGGTGCAGATTTCTTATGAAATCACTGCAAATTAAAACTCCCCACAGTTGCATGCTCTAAAAGCAAGATTTTAGAAAAACATGACAGGAATACATAAATACTTTTAAGTCCACAGATTACGTAGAAGGGTGCGCACACACACACACACACACACACACACACACACACACACACACACACCCCAGTGATTACTGCACAGAAAGGTTGGTTGTTTTTCCACACACACACACACACACACACACACACACACACACACACAACCAGTGATTACTGCACAGAAAGGTTGTTTGTTTTCCCCCCCCCCGATAATGAATAAAAAGATTTTTGTGGTGGGAAGTGGGTGGGGGTAGCAGTGTCACCAGAGAACAGGCAGGAAATTTTCTCTCCTATGTCTATCCCACTGCTGGGCTAGAAGGAGTCTGTGAGAAGTGCACAGAGATAGTCCCTGGGGTCAGGACACCAAGATGCAATCCTGACTCTGCCCCTTTCTTTATGTGTTTTGACCTCTTAGAATGCTGGAACCTTTGCTCCACAGTAAGACTGGGGGAGGGTTGGATAAGATTATGCTTGTAGCCTCTATGGCCCGGCACCTGCCTGGCACATAGTAAGTTCTTGCTGAACTACGCTGCTCCCTGGAAGTTCCCCACAAGGCCCTTCCAATCCTGAAAGAAGTAAGTACCTTTCCTGCAAGTCCCATATCAATGTATTCTTTCTTTATCCTGCTTCACATCCCCATCACCACTTTCCTGTGTCTTCTCTCTTATTTCTAAAGGTGAGGGACAAGATACAAATTCAGCACTAAGCATGTTCCCATGAATCCCCTTCTGTTCCCTAGGCCAATGTGTCCTAAATATCTGACTGTTTTCACTAGTCTATGGTGTTATGAAATGAAAAATGGGGAGCTGGGAGGAATTCAGTGAGAAGAGAAATTCACTCAATTAAACTAGCAGTCCATCATAGAAGCCAGCCAAAAGAAGCTCCTATTGTCTAAAGCTGGAACAATTTGAGCAACAAAATAAATAATGATAATACTAGACTATAAGCCATACAATAAGACATATACCCATGAGTCTACACTAATATAAATAATTGACTCAATAAACAGAGGAGAGGGGTAGCTCTTACTTCAGGAGAATTCTAATTTAATAAGTAGGAAAAACATGAGGGAAATACAAAACCATCATTAGGCAAACATCACAATTATTAATTGCTGCTGACAACATCTACTCGTGGATGTTAAGGGTCAGTGTATCGATGTTTAAGGAGAAAGAGGACATGTGCACAATCTCAAAGCACCTCCCCCCAAATATTTCCGAACGATGAAGAAAAAACTAGTAACATTACAACGGAGAAACTCAGGAGATACCACCTTCACCAAATGATCAAGGTTACTTCAGTGTGAGCATCACCAGTGATAAGACTGTCAACATCATGGACACGCTGGTGTGATACACTAAGGACACAACATCCCTTCTACGACAGTCTTGCAGAAATATGCTTAAACTCAATCTAATCATGAAAAAGGAATCACACACACAGGATTCTCAAGATCGGGAAGGACAAGAAAGGAATAGGAACTGTCAAAGACTGAAGGCAACCAAGGGGACACAACAACTAAAAATAATGTGGGACCCTGGACAAGATCCTGAAATTTAAATCAGCTCCTAGGGAACAGGGGTGAAATTTCAGCAGGGTAGTACAGCTGATGGCATGGACCACTGTCAGTTTCCTGGTTCTGATAGTTCTATGATGGTTAGATAAACCGCCAAAATCAGGGGAAGGAAGTGAACTCTCTGTACTATTTTTATAACTTCTATGTGAGTCTAAAATTAGTTCAAAACAAAAAGTTAATAAAACGAAATATGCCTTTAGAGGATGCATTTGTCCTCACAAATTCTAGGGTTAAAATGCCCTTTCTTTTATAAAGTAATTTTGATTGTTGATAGAGGCATATTGTTACATTTTGCTGATTTTTTTTTTTTGGTTGCTGTTTTTCTGTCCTTAGGAAAAATAAATAAATAATCCTTTAGCAAGCCCAAGTTCGCATCCTCATTTTTGTCTTCTTTTGAAAAAGTTTACTGGATCCTGAAGTTCAAACTTCTGGGAACTACTAACCAACTTCATTTAAAATTACTTACTAATGATTGAATACTGAAGCAATGAGTGTTTACAAAATGAGTACTGTCACCTTCACAGAATACTACCAATACCCTGATGACAAAATTAAGTCCCTCTGTTGTTGTAATGTCAAACCAAAATCAAGCTCATGGTCACCTCTTCCAAGAAATCTCCCCTGACCATCCCAGGTGGAATATGGCCTCATGCTACAGACTGCCACAGTTCCCTGTGGGAAGCAGATATGAGAGAACCGAGCAAGAAGCCTTGGCTTCCTCATACCAACTTATGGGCTTCTTAAAATCAGGGATGCTCATAGGGCACCTGGGTGGTTCAGGCAGTCAAGCGTCAGACTCCTGATTTTGGCTCAGGTCATGATCTCAGGGTCATGACATCAAGCCCCATGTTGAGCTCTGCACTCAGCTCAAGTCTGCTTGTCCCTCCCCCTCTCTGCTCCTACCCCGCATTCCTGCGTAGGCTCTCTCTCAAATAAGATCTTTAAAAAAAAAAAAATCAGGGCCTCTCACATGTCTACTAAGAGTCCCCACCACCACCAATGAAAACTCAAGTTATTAAAAGAATTTTTAAATATAACTCCTCTAGGTTTTGAGACATTTAATGCAAGTTAGATGTATTTTTAAAATCCTCTTTCAATGTATAAGCTATGAAATGCCGAGAAACTCACAATCTGTTCATTTTAAGTCTTTCAGCTCTGAAGTGGATTTAAAACAAACAAGCAAAAAGTTGCTTCATTTATTTCCTAAGTACCAAACTATCGATCTCTTATGTTTCCAAAGCACTCTCGTTATAGCAATTTTGTGGCCCTAATGATTGGAGCTTTAATAAGGATTAAGCACAGGAAAAAAACTTAATTTGCGCACCCTACGTTACAGATTAGCCAGAGAGCTTTAAAGGACTGTATGTAAAATGTGAAAATTTTTTGTTCAACTTTGTGTTCTTTGAAGTTGAGAAGGATATTGGGACAAATTGATGGGCAAACCAGCCCCTCCCTCTCCATTATCAATGAAACAAAGATAAATACTCATTCAGGGAGTAATACAAATCATTACAAAATGATCACCACGCAGTGGTGAAGATGTGGGAAAATAGAACCTCACACACTGCTGCAAAAATAGTATAAATGGGAACAATCTTTCTGGAGAAGAATGATCCATTTGCATTTAAAAGCTTCACTTAGCCCAGGTAAATCAGCAGCTTTGCTCATGGCTGCGAGAAATTGAAAAGAGCATCTGTGCCCAGCAATAAGGGATTCATTTAATAAGTGATGAAGGTATAATGTGGGGTCACTGGAACCACACTGCCAGAGCATACTTATCGATACAGAAAGGTGGCCAAAATATGTTAGGTTCGAAAATAAAAACCAGACTAGAGTGAGATTGCCATTTTAAGAAAAACAGATAAACATATTTGAATTTTTAAAAGACAAAAAGATATACACAAAATTAATGATTGCTTCTGACACCCAGAAGTACTTCTTCCTCCTTATTTATGTACATGTAACTATAATTGTGAAATTTATAAAAATAACTACATTATTTTTCAATCAGAAGAAATGTATTAGCAGAGTCCCAATTTGATTAAATAGGTATATATTATATGTGAGTATATAATATACACGAATGAATTTACTACTAGTGTAGGCATTTTTTTTTCTGGAAGGACATGCAATGGGTTATCTTTTTGGTAGAAAACTATATGTTTAACGGATACTGGATATTGGAAAGAGACTAGTTATTTAGATGTTTCTGTACTATTTCAAATTTTCTCCTGTGCACCTTTTTTTTTTTTAAATAAAGAAGTAGTTTCTAAGCGTATCCAGAAAGATAAGGGAAGGCTGGCTACCTTGTGTGTGGTGCATGCATGTGTACTGTGGCCAACCCTAATGTATGACTCAGACCCCCAAGGAAACAAATCCCCGGGTGTGTGAGGGACAAAGAGGAAAAGCACTGACCTCAGGATCGGTGCTTCTGGCCCTCAGGTGAGAAATCACAGGCAGAGAGGTCAGGCCTGACCAAGTTCAAATCTGAGTTCTGCCCTTGGGTAGTTGTGCGATGCTGGATAATTCACCAAGCTTTCTGAGACCCAGTACAGTGGGGTAATTATATATACCCAGCAGAAGTGCTATGAGCATTAAGTTAGATAATGAGTATAAAGCATCTAACACGGTGCCTGGATGGGGAGGCAATCAGTAATCTGAGCTAACATTGGCAATAATAATAATAATCATAATACCTATCATTTATAATATCTCCAACCCCACAGAGCTGTGTTGAATATGAAGGATAACATGCATGGAAAAGCTTTAGCATAGAATAAATAGTTCCTAAATGTGTTCCAGGCCACATGTTTTTTCTGATTATGCCTAATCCTATCCCCCAAATCAAAGGTATGATAACATCACAAAGACAATGTTTCAGAGGAGTTACAGGTTGAAAGCACCAAGACATTCTCTTATACAGACTGACCTAGTCAGCCAAAATACAAGTGCTAATGGGGAGAAAGGTGGCCATCTAGGGGAGGGGCAAGAAGGCTCGTGCAGGCCTCCCACAGTCATACATGAGTGCATTTGTGCCTGTGTGTGTGTGCGTGTGTGTGCATGTGCGTGCATGTGTGCGAGCTGGGAAGTAGGGTAGCTATGGTCTTCCCTAGGTCAGCTCTCAGCAGAATCTAGCATAGTATCTCTACTGGTGGCATCCATGTTATCATTTTTTTTTCAGATTTTATTTATTTATTTGACAGTGAGTGGGGGAGACAGAGCACAGCACAAGCAGGGGGAACAGCAGGCAGAGGGAGAAGCAGGCTCCCCGCTGAGCAAGGAGGGGCTCGATTCTAGGACCCTGGGATCATGACCTGAGCCGAAGGCAGCCGCTTAACAACTGAGCCACCCAGGTGCCTGGCATCCACATTATCAATACAACACCAGCCAGAGAATCCAACTGCCAACCCAAGTGCTTCCTGCAGCAGGCAGTATTGCCAGACATCAGGGACTTTTGCCATGACTGAAACTAGAGGCCACCAAGGCCGTATTTGCATCAAAGGAGAGAAAGCAAAGTCTGTGGCTAGTGTCCCCTGACCAATACCCCTCCCTTGACCTTCAAAAACCTGCTTCCATATCTCCATAATCAGGTTTCAGGAAATGCGAATGGAGATGAGACAAGGATGTACATGGCCACAAACAGGCAGGCTTCCTATAGAAATCAGCCACCTAACCTCCGATTGGGCCAACTGCCCAACCCATGTCGCACAACCCGTATGGGAACTTCTGTGGACATGGGATAGGCTTTCAAAGAGCACCTCTTTGCCCCACTGCTCTGCCCCTGTTTCTGCTGCATTCAGAGCACTGGACACTGGGTTTAGGGTAACGAGATGTACAATGAACTGGAGCCGCACAATGCTTCCTCCCACCCTGACAGGGGACGGAGATTCCCCCAAATGCCCACAAATCTATGAGAAAAATCAAGCTTTTTGTAATGGAGTTCTTAATTTTCACTACTTAGATGGGTTTTACTCTTATTTTAAACAAAATGTTATTTGAACACATAAAGCATTAAGTAACACACACTAGAAAAATATGTATACATATGTGTGTATATATATGTACATATCCACATGTATACACACATACTTATGCACACAAGCACACAAGCACACACAGGAACAATGACTGAGCAAGGAAAAGCAGGTGCCTAATTGTTGAAGCAGGATGATTGGCATATGGGGGCTCATTATTATATTATCCTCTTTACTTGTGAATATATTTGAAATTTACATAACCAAAAGGTTTTTTTCTTTAAGACAGGCCATAAAGTAAAGCACAAAAGCATGAAAAAAGAAAAACATAAATGAAACATAACTAGAAGGGAACACATCAATAATTACAAAAACATTTAAATAGTTTACATAATTTAAATAAGAACACTCTTACACTGAGTCAAAAAACAAAATCCAAATATTTATCAGTAAAGATATAACAATAAATAATTCAGAAAGATTAAAAATAAAATGCAGTAAAAAGCAAAAACAGTGGCTTGCTGAATATTTTTAAGCATATGAAAAATAATGGTCTCTTCAAATGTTTTCCAGTTGTAATTGTTGGTTTATACGGTTTCTCAATACATCATCAAAATCAGCATCAAAATTAAACTGCAATAATGAGCAGATTAACCAGGCTTCATAGCCATTAATGAAATAAGTGCCTGATTCCCTCTCAAAAGTCATTTGGCAATATGTGCCAAGTCTATGGGTTTCAGTTAAATAGTTGCATACCTACACACCTGACCAAAAAAGGAAAGAAAAAAAAAAAAAATCAGCCGACGTTCTGTCTTATCCCTATGCCAAGCAAAAAGAGATGAGACCCTTTATCTCTGGTGGGGGTGGGGCGGGCACCAGCAACGTTTGCAAACAGATGTTTACAAACAGAAGGTAACTGATAAAAACCCAAACACAATGCTGCATTGTCTTCCATGATTCACAGATGAACCCATTGGAACCACTGCAAAGAGCCTTCCTGGAAAACATCCAGAAATTAAAAGGTGCAAACAAGCTGCCTAATACCCTTGCGTAGACTGAATTCTTATGAAGAAAATAAAGTTTATTGTCTGGAAAGAGAGAAAGCATGAGGAAAGCACTAAAGCAATGGAGGTGAACAATTAGACAGATGTTCACTTAAGGAAATAAAGAGAACAGAAGAAGCCATCACCGAGGAGTGTTACGAGAATCCTGACAAGTCGGCACCACATCAAGGGCACGGGTAAAGTGAAAGCCATCGAAACCAAGGCTATGCAACTTCCCGCTAACTGCTGACCTTGCGGAACTGGTCTGCAGGTGAGGTGGCTCTGAGCAGAGGCAAATTGCACTGCTCCTTTTAATAAGTCTTTAAGTTCTTCTTAAACATGAGCTGCAGACTGTAATTCATGAACACAAGAGTGCTGCGTTTCTCAATCTTAATAATATCCCCCCGCCCAAAAACAGTTAAAAAAATAATAATTTTATATGCCCATGTCTTTGCACATTGGTAAATGCCCACCCCCCTTTTTTAGATCTACAAGGAATAAAGCCCAGACTCTTTCAGAAAGGCACTGGGCTGCCACCATTTCTGCCCTGACTGGCTCCAGCAGGAGGAGGAAGGACAGAAAGGTGACTACTGATTGAACAATTCCTAGTGTCAGGGCTGCTAGGCAACTGATCCTCATTGACGGATTCAGTGGACTGCGGCTTCCTCTTCCCTTGGACCCTAGGAAACCCTCAGGGACTCTTCAGCCCACATGAAGGATCTGCTCACAACTGGACAAATATCTTAGGGCCAAGACATCTGGATGGTGCTTTACCCCTTGATTTATATGATTTTCTGGGTTCTTTTTCTCTGCTGATTTTTACACATGGATCCTACCTAAGCCATCTCAAATCCTCTTTGCAAAGGGGCAATGAAGTTTGCCTAGATTGATGATTTGACAAAAAGATGGAAAAAGGAACAATTAGTTCACGGGCTGGCAGGCTGGTTGGCTGGGAAGGTTGACCACAGACATAAAGAAGAGAAAACAGGCCTTATTTTACTTAACCCTCACACAAAAGTCTTAGATGGTTTAGTTTACAAAAGAAGAAATGGAAATAAATTACCCATTCCATTTAACTTCTAAGACTGCTTTTCTTTTTTTTTAAGACTGCTTTTCAATTAAGTGAAGTAAAAAAAAAAAATTAATCTTTTAAAGAATAAAATAAACTAAAAGCTACAGTTTTAACTTATCTCTTTTGTACACTCCTGTCCAATTCCTTTGTGGGGTTGACACTCAACCACCAACCAATCCAAACAGATCTATCCACTCTACTAGGCAGTGGGAGGATGAAAAAAGAAATTTAAGAGCCAGGCATTTTTTAAGGGACATATACATCATGGGTACTGTGGTAGGCAGGATAATGCCCCCAACCAAAGATGCCCATATCCTAACCCCTGGAACCTATGAATATTTTAGGTTACACAGCAAAATAACTAAGGCTGCAGATGGAATTAAATTTGCTAATTAGCCAACTTTACAATAGGAAGATTTCCCTGGATTATGAGGGGAGGCTCAATGTAATCACAGGGGTCCTTAAAAATAGGAGGCAGAAGAGAGAACTAGGGAGGTGGCAGTTTGAGAAGAACTTGACCAGCCACTGCTGACCTTGAAGACACAGGAAGAGGCCAGGGGCCAAGGAATGCAGGCAGCCTCTACAAGGGAGAAAAGGCAAAGACATGGATTCTCCCCTTGAGCCTCCAGAAAGGAATGCAGATCCACCGCCACATTGTTTTAGCCCACTGACATCCATTCTGACTTCTGACCTCTAGGCCTGTAAGATAGTAACTTTGTGTTCCTTTAAGCCACTGTGAAAATCTGGTAGAGCAGAAATAGGAAAGGAATACAGTTATACATTTTTAATGGGAGGTTTCACATTGCCAATCCAAATTCCTGGCTCTTCTTGAAAAATGAAGACAGAGAGACTAACACCCAGCCGGCTGGCTCAGGTCTTGACAATCAGATGGGCCGAGTTGCCACTGTCCTTGGGGTAACCCCTCTGGTCCACCACAAACCCAACAGCTCTATGCTATCTCCCTGACTCCAATGCTGTGGCTGACCATAAGCTGATCTATCAGACATTTGAGTTTTGGACTCCTGGTCTAAGTTTTAGGAGATTAATAACAAACAAAGATAAGCAAAGATAAGCAGGGCTAATATTCACCAGGTACGCAGTTTAGAGCCCTCATCTGATTAGTCAGAACTCATGCCATCAAAGTCCGTGAAATATTTTGAGTAGAAGCAGGATGCTTCTTGAAACATTCCTGCTTCTCCCAACAATCTTGAAGTAGACATGCCTCTCAGCCTCGCCTAATAGCTTGTACGAAATCCCCCCGTGGGCCAGGCACAGTTTTATGGCCACACTTTTGGCTAAACTGCTGCAGCCAGGCATCCTGCAGCTTCTTACATTTCCATAACAGCTTGACAACATGTGCTTGTTTCCCCAGAATTATTCTCACTCTTCCCAAACTCTGGTGGCTCAAAAATGTAAAGGGTTTAAAGAAAAGGTCTATGGGGTCTATACCTCAGCCTCTCCATGTTGTAATCAGGGAGCAATGTTTGTTGGACTGTGGATGGCTCCTCCTCACCCCTCCCCTTGGTATGGGGACCCTATTGATGGCAACCCTGGGGTGCTTGAAGCACATCTCTGATACTTAGATGGTATGCACAAATGCCTGAAGGCTCACTTCACACCATTTAAAAACATGAACACTTGCAAGGGGCAACCATCAGCTCAACTACCAGCTCAGCCTCCAGGATTTCTTAAGGACAATGTCTTCTTTTCCCCACATGGAACAAAGTAAATTCAATAGAAATCGCTCCATATGGCCTGAACAGGCTTCAGAATTGGAGAGAAGAATAAAGAAGAAAACAATATGGGGACTCAATGGACTCAGTCCACACTTCGGTCTATAAAACAAAATGGGCGTAGCTCATAACTTACAACGGAGATGCAAGTCACCGAGAATGAGGGAAGAGCAACCACAAGGAGAGAGTAGAGGCAATCCCAAATATTAGCAAGTTCTCATTCACTCATATCTTGTTCAATACGTAGGTGGTGTCCTCTTAAACTATAGAAAACGAGGTCACTATCATAGAAATCCCAGTGATTTCTAAACCATAGATCCCTGAACACTGGGCAGAAGAGGTTAGCAGGGGCCTTCCCACCAAATTTGAAGAAAAAAAAAGTGCTCTGAAACACTGTAAATAACACACCCACTTGAGAGAAGCAAGCATGTATTCTGGCCAATCAGAAGCTCCAAGAGGGCGTACGGTAAAGCAACAACTTTAACTCTGCTCTAAGTAGCTTTGCCTAAACTCATCCAATCACAGAACTCATTCTTCAAATAGCATCGTTCTGTAAAATCCAAGCCCCCATCCCCACTTTCTATGTTAAAAGTTTAAACAGTCATTTGTGTCTCTGTGAATTCTCCACCCTCTGATTTCGTGGGTTTCTCTCTTGAACATTCTCAATATTTTCCCGGTAGCAGCAATACATAAATTAATAATAATGACACTTCTAGTAACAATAATAATAGTGTTACTATACTACTAATGTACTAAATCAGAATTCATTGTTTTATCATTCTTTTATAGAAGAGAACACTCGGGCACAGGCACTAACAGGAAGTTCACCCCACCAGTTAAGTGGCTGAGGTGGGACTGGACCCAAGGCAGTGCCTCAGCCAAAACCAGCCTCTAACCACGTGATCTTGTCCATTCAAGGACGCCAGCCCAAGCACATTCTCAAAGGACACCCAAGTTCAGTGTGCACCACAACATATTTCTGGACTCCAATCACAGAGATTTTAATTCAGAAACTAAAGGGTCATCAGATCCCTCAAAATCTTCTCGTCAAGAATTTTCCAGGTAATAATTCTGAAGCAGGAGCATCTCTGAAAGCACCTGGCATTTACCTCCTCGCCTTGTACTGTATGGGAATGAAGGGGCATTATTATAGGGGTGACCTTATAGACTACATCAAAAAAATCTTTTTTAAATCATTCATCCAATAAACCACATGAAAATGTGCTACACGTGATCAGCCATCAGGGAAATCCAAATCGAGACCACAATACAATACCGATTCATACCCAATAAAATGACAACAATCAAAAAGATAGACACTAACAAGTGTTGGTGAGGATGTGGAGACACTGGAACGCTCCTACGTGGCTGGTGGAAATGCAAAATGGTGCAGCTGCTGCGGAAAATGGTCTGGCAGTTTCTCAAATGGCCAAACACAGAGTTACATGTGATCCAGCAACTGCACTCCTAGGTTCTATACCCAAAAGAAAGAATAGCATGCGTACACACAAAAATACAACATAGCAGCATTATTCATACTGGCCAAAAAGTGAAAACAATCTAAAAATGCATGAACTGAACGGATAAATGCAATGCAGTATGTCCACACAATGGAATCGTATTTGACAATTAAAAAAAAAAAAAAATGCTACAACATGGATGAATCCTGAAAACATTCTGCTACATGAAAGAAACCAAACACAAAAGGCTACATACCATGTGACTCCATTTATATGAAAAGTCCAGAATAGGCAAACCTACAGAGAGGGTTGCCTAGGGCTGAGGTGAGAGAACAGAAGGAGCCAGGGAGAGGTACCAGTTGAGAGATATGGGGTTTCTTTGGGGGATAATGAAAATGTTCTAAAAATGATTGTGGGTATGGCTGTACAACTCTGAATACACCAAAAGCTACCAAAATGCATGCTTTATATGGGTGAAGTGTACAATACATAGATTATATCTCAATAAACTAGTTTGAAAAATAATGCACCAATGTCCGCACTTCAAGAATTCTCAGTAACAAATCATTTGGGACAAACATCACAGCTGCTGGAAATCTATCAGGTTACAGCTAGGACTCTGATGAGATTATGGCATGGGAAAATTATGGTATATGCATATTAAAGACTATTACCTAGCCACTGATGAGCATGCTAAGAAAGATTTATTAGCATGGAAAAAATGTTTGCAACTTATCACTAAATTCAATAAAAAGCAGGCTATAAAAAAATACACGATGCAATCTTATTTGCCTTCAAATTGTACATAAGCAGGCATATATATTATGTGGGTATTTATATAATAAATAGAATAGTAAAAAACTCACTTCTGTGACACAGACCAAAAGGATAACAGGGGTTATTTCTGGGTATGAGACTGAGCCCAGAAAAAAAAAAAAAATCAATAGGGCTCAAAGTTGGGATTCATTGTTTTCCGATCACTGGACTTCCAGGAATTATTTCTATACCGTATCTGTTACCCCTAGGCATTACTATTTCATCCATGACACTTGCATAGCAAGCTTATTTTCAGTCACTAGAAACAACTGCAAATTTGGGTTGGCTGATGGAAAATCTGTGAAGGGTGAAGAAATGTCAGAAGTGCATGCCACCCAGGCTCATGCCACTCCAGGACTAAGAGGGGGCAAGATCCAGCAAGATTGTGAAGGCAGCCTACAGAGCCCCGGGGGCTGTATCAGGACAATTAATGCAGTGTGATCACCTGAGCAGCTGAGCATGATCTAGTCGGAGCAGGGGTTGGGGGAAAGAGTGAGATAGGAATATAGATGCCTCCTGAAAACTATAATATCCTTATGTAAATTTCAGGCAATGGTACTGCTATAGCTTCATCTCTAGTTGTTATAGGCTCACTTGGGTCCCCCCAAATTCATATGATGAAGTCCTAACCACCACTACCTCACAAGGTGACTGTACCTGGGGGTAGGGCCTTTAAAGAGATGATTATGTTAAAATGAGCCCATTAGCATGGTCGCTACTCCAAACTGACTGGTGTCCTTTTAAGAAGACGAAGTTTGGACACAGACACCAAAGATGTGCACAAGGAGGAAAGATCATGTGGGGCCACAGCAGGGAGGTGTCTGTTTACGAGTCAAGCAGAGAGGCCTCAGAAGAAACCAAACCTGCTGACAGCTTGATCTTGGACTTCTAGCTTCCAGAACTAAGACAATAAATCTCTGTTGCTTAAGCCATTCAGTCGGCAGGACTTTGTTATGGCGACCCTAGAAAACCAATACGCCCACCTCAACCCACACCATGACCCAGAGCCGGCCAATCCTCTTTTCTCTTCTGCTGCTTCTCATGGTTTCTCTGATTTCTCTCTCTCTAGTAACTCATCATTTAGCCCCATTAACTCATTACCCCACAACACACGCACACACACACCAGATACAAACCTTTCTGCTGCTCTTAGATTTGGGTCATAGACCCCTGACCCTCTTTCCCAATTCTCCAATCTAGACATCAACGTATCCCTGGGTTAATTTACCGCCAGGACCCTTCTCCTATGCCCTTCCTATTGCCAACAACTTGTCCTCTGACACCACCACCTGCATCTTCTGTTAGGACAGCTCTTTGCCACCATCCTTTCCTGGATGTAAGTGACATTACAGGGGCTGCTCCAGCTGCGGGGGACCTTTCAGAGTCGGGCTTCTCTACTTAGCATCCCCTTCGGTATGGGCATAGTACAGGAGGTCTCCTGGGCTTGTGCCTAGCTAAATGAAACACAGCTACAGCACCGAAGCAAAGACATTTTCAAGTGGTCTCTACACCTTAGGGGCTTCAGCCTTGTTCCCACTGCAGAGCCATAATAACAGAACAATTTCCAAGTCTGAGTGAAACTAGACTTGAACTTTGCAGGTTAGGGGATGAAAGCAGAAAGGTATATTTTTTAAATAGAAAGTTTTATATTCCTTTAAAACTTGGACATGATTTTAAGAGAGTCTCATTCTTGTCCTTTCGGGTAAGTTTTCACACTGCTCAAAGGAATGAGACCATAATCCACTGTTTTATGGGGAATCAGCTTTTAAGATATGTACAACATTAAGGAACATTAAGGAAAGGTGGAAACTGAATTCCTTCCAGAAAAGCTTTAACAGGAGATAAGAAAAAAGACCAAAGGTTACAAATATTTCCAAAATGATAATCAGAAATTGCCAGGCCAACTGTTTAGCAGACTTGTGAATTGCAGCATGAATTATTTTTGTAGACCTTTAATAAAGTAATGCAATTAATTTCCAAGGAAGATAAAAGCGAAGAACATTTTTGGCAACCTGGAGAATACAAGTCCATTCATTCATTAGATGAGTATTTACCCAGTGTCTACTTAGCTTGGCGCTGGGAAGGACACAGAAAGGCACAACCCCAGACAGCTTGTGAGTATGGAGGAGGTGGGAGGAGGTTGAGGAGGTGTGGGCAAAGACAATATGATGACTTTGGGGAGGGAGAGGACAAGATAGCTTTGTGACCTTGCAGAAGATACTTGCAGGTGAATAATCTGGGAGTAACAAGCTAGACACAGATATCCAGAAGTGGGCATCACCAGTATGGGAGTCAGAATGGTGGCTGAAATTTTGGGGGTGGGTGTGATCTCCAGGGGAAAGAGAACAGGCAAAGAGAAAAAATTAAAACCAGAATCGTGAGGGACACTGAATTTAAATGGTGGGAGAAGAAAATGGAGCCAGCAGTGAGTGGGTGGGAATAATTAAAAAGGCAAGTGGGAGTAGAGATGCAGCATGATTGTGAAGATGGGGGCACAACTGTGAAAACACACTAAAAACCATTCAGTGGGTCAATCATAGGGTATGTGACTTATATCTCAATAAAGTTGTTGCCCTCGGGGAGAGAAGATATGGCCAATGAGCATACTTTTGGTGTTCAACATCATTAGTCATCATTAGTGATTTATTATACAAAAGAAAACCACAATATACCACTAAATACCCAAATAGAAAACTAAAAAGACTGACAATATCAAGCATTATTCAGAATGCAAAGGAACTGGCATCTGCCAAGAACGTGAAATGGTCCGACACACTGGGAAAAGGCTGACCAGACTCTGAAATGTTAAACATAGCAGTACTATTGATAACCTTGTTCTATGACGGGGAATTATCCCAAAAGAACTACAGACATATGTCTGCACAAAGATGTGTGTGAGTGTGTATGTGTATTCACAGTGGCTTTATTCAAATTCATAGCCAAGCAAAACTGAAACATTGGAAACAACCCAAAAGTTTATCAGTGGGTAATTAGATAAACAAAATGTGGGGCATTCAAACAATGGAATACTACTCAGCCCTGAAAAACAAGCTACCAATAAATGCAACAGCATAGGTGAATCACAAACTCATAATGTTGAGTGAAAGAAGCCAGATGCAGCATATATACTGCATGATTTCACTTATATAAAATTCTAGAAAATGCAAATTAATCAACAGGACAAAAAATAGACAGGTGATTTCCTAGAGCCAGCACTATCTGGACTCCACAGTGACATGGATAGCAAGATAGCCCAAGAAATCTTTGTGGGTGATGGCAATGGTCTATTCCTTGATTGTAGTGATAGTTTCATGGGTATGTGTTATCTGTCAAAACTCACTAAGTTGTATGTTTTAAATGGGTGCAGTTTATTATATATAAATTATACCCCAGCAAAGTTGATAAAACCTAACCAGGCAAGCAAGCAAGCAAAAGGCATGTGGCAAATGCCTCAACTTTTTCCTTTAAAAATTATCAAAGTGACAGCCAGGGGCTCCTGGGTGGCTCAGTTGATTAAACGTCTGCCTTCAGCTCAGGTCATGATCCCAGGGTCCTGAGATCAAGCCCTACACCGGGCTCCCTGCTCTGTGGAAGCCTGCTTTTTCTCCCTCTCCCTCTACCCCTCCCCTGCTTATGCACTTGCTCTCTCTCTCTCTCTCAAATAAATATAATCTTTTGAAAAAATAAAAATTATTAAAGTGACATCCAAATGGCCCATTCAGCTTTCAGAATTAATAAAAACATTATTAATGGCTATCTTAACTGAGTGCCTACCTGTGCCACGAACTATATAAGGGACTTCCATACATTATCTCATTTAATTCCAGCATTCCCATAAGGTTAAAATCCCCCATTTGCAGTTGAGGAATATAATGTCCAGGAGGTTGGCTTCCTTGAGATTCCACGGGAGTTCTGGGGCTCTGAGGTCAACACTTTATAGGCTGAAACTCACTTTTTCAACTAGTTGACTGCTATGATAGCAATATGAGTGGTAACAGTGAGAGTAAACATTTATGGGGTTAACTACATGCCAGACATCTCCTAAGTACTCCAAGTGCATCACATCATGTATTTTCCACAACCACCTTGTGAGGTGAAACTATTATTAATCCCCTTTTCCACCTGGGGAAACAGGAGCTCCAAGAAGATAAGTCACTTTGCAGAGCTCCCACAGCGAGGAAGTAACAAGGTCAAGACTGCAACATGGGCAGTCTGACCCCAGAGCCCGTTTTCATCAAATCAACTTCACAGAGGTCTTAAGAAATTTTCTTTGGGGGCCCGACGTAAGTTAGAATTTGATGTGCTTTTATCCATTATAAATAAGAAAAAAGTAAGGGAAAGTAAAGCTGCATCAGATCCAAACACCAAGTGAGCTGGGAAGCTGGGATAGGAATCCTTTTCACTCACTTACTGCTTTTCAAGTGAGTACAAAAAGCAGGTAAGTGCCCAGGATATAGGTACTCATTAAAAAGTGGGGTCCCCTTCATGCAGGCTGCATCTTCGGAAGTAGGGTAGTAGTATCCCATGCTCTGCTGATTCGCATGATAGAGTCAGATTCCTAATAATGGTAACGCCAGTAGATGCTCAGGGGCGTGGCATTTTCTATGTTCATTTGAATAGAGCCCACTAAACATTCAGTCACCTAGGCAGAAACATAGGAGAACAGGTTCATTTGGGTAATCCAATCATCCTTGCTGGAAATTACTCAAAAAAAAAAAAAAAAAAAAAAAAGACATCATGAGCTGGGTTTATATGGCACATTTCTTTAAGCAAGTACGTTTTGATAAAAAAAATACAAAATTAATAAATGCAGATTTTAGAAAAACTAAGCAGGGAGTCCCATCACTTACCAGACCACGAAGAAATGCTCATCACCAGAAGCCCTCTGAGCACAGCATATTTATTCATCATCCTGTCAAAATACTGCCATTCATTCATAAATACAAGCCACTCTCACCTGCACCTGGCCGAGGATTCTGTTCAGTCTGGTGAAATGCACTAATTGCACACCTTCTCCCTCTGCCCTTAGGACAATCCACTTGACAGTGGCAAGGAAGAGTAATGATAGAGTTCCAGAAAAGTTCTTGATAATGGAGGAAAAAAAGGTGGGGTGACATGGGAGGAAGAGGCATGCATGAGGGGGAAAAAAAGAGTAAGTGAAGAAGGCAAAGAGAGAAGAAAAAAGTATGGAACCGGGCACAGACTTCTCTGCTCCAACCAGCATGCTCAACGTGGTCACCATGGTCACCATCATCGCCATTCTTAGCAAAAGGAAAACTTTCAAAAGCCAAAATTAATGCCATACCAATATTAAAGCAGCTTAATCACAAACGATTTACAACAAACCACTCCTTTCTCCATTAGTTTGTTTACCAAAGAGATGCAGCTCTTTGGTCTTAAACCTTGGGAGCCAAAGGTTATATCCTGCCTTAAGTACCAATAAATAGGCCCTTAGCTGGGTGCATATCCACACACAGATCCACTAAACCCCTGTCCAGGAAGTCATGCTGCCATGTCCTGTCCCTTTAAAAATCTGCTTCCCTTCAGTACCTGCACTAGATTTGCCATTATGAAAGCTCAAGGGGGCTGCACCCAAAAGCATTAAGACCCCGCTCAGGGCACTGCTTTACACAATGAGATGCGAGGAATCTGAAAACAAGCGATATACATCATCAGGTCCCACCAAAAATGGTGCCTGTTGACAGCGGGCCGTCAGTGATTGATTGAGAATTAATATGGAAATGGAAGTTTGAGAAAAATGAGGACCCGCGCACCGACCATTTAATGTGCCTAGAAGCAAGTATCCAAGGGAAGTGGCTGTGGATTATGAATTAGTTTACTCAATCAACAAGGCATCATGGGTGACAGGCAACTTGATGAAAGCTAAGGACACGCACATGAAGAGGATCCTCCACACTGAGCGTGCTCTGAGGGCACACAGAGGACACCCAGAAGGAATATAGGGTCACGAGGCCATTCTGTAGCCCAGGGTGACTTGTTTTCAGATTTCAGTTCAAACCTCAAGAATAGGAAGTGGTGGGACTACCCCTGAAGTGCAAATGCATTCAATGAATGCAATAAAAAGACAAAACCCAAAAACCCGGATGCTGGAAAGCAGGTAGACAACTCATAAGTGATTTAACGGACAAGGAAGCTGAGCCTTAAGCTCCAGGGGTCAGCCAAGAAGTAACACACAGAACATAGTATTCATAGCACAGAACCACCAAAGGCTCAGAAGCTGGTTGAGGCTTGTACTTCTGCAGGTTGAAGATTTCCGCCTACAGCTGAGCCAGTGTTTGGTCATTTCCTAACCTCAGAGAAAATACAAGTTTATTCTCTGAAAAGTATATACACCGTTGAGAACAGTGGTACTACACTGAAAACAGAGATTAGCGAAATGCTTATGTACTGAATTCTGAGACTCAGCCCTCTTCCCTCACGTGGCTCCCACAATTCTGGCAGCCAAAACTGTGGCCTCCCCAAACAGAGTACTGGAAAATTCTTCTCCAGGCAATTCAGCAAGCCAACAAGAAGAATCTAAAGATTCAAACGCAGTGATTTCTCCAACAAAGAGTCTAGCCATATCACCCATCAGTGGGATCCATAGTTAATTAGCTCTTCCCATGTGCTTAGAGTTGCCACCAATTTTTGGGGTCCTATTCTTAAGCACAAATAGACATCCACAGACAAAACACCAAGGGAAAGACTTTATCATCACAGACAGTGACCAAAACAATTAAAAGCAATTTTGAGGAGACAGAACCTATACAGAGAGAAGAAAACCTAAAGCAATTATTATTAGTATCAGATATGAGAGTAAACGTCATCCCTGAAACTAGAATGCTATTAAACAACAGGGAATTTTAGGAAAATCAACCAAACACATGCAAAAAAATGTTTAGAAATTTAAGATATGCCAGCAGAAATGAAAAACTCATGGGAAAGCTAGAAGAAATCTCCTAGAAAGTAGCACCAAAGGCAAATATGAAATATAGCAGAGAAAAAATAAATATTAAACAGTCTGGGAGGTCAAAGTCCTGAGTAACTGAAGTTCTTTAAAAAGAAAACAGCAAGGGGTGCCTGGGTGGCTCAGTCGGTTAAGTGTCTGCCTTTGGCCAGGTCATGATCCCAGGGTCCTGGGATCGAGTCCCGCATTGGGAAACCTGCTCAGCGGACAATCTTGCTTCACCCTCTACCTCTACCCCATGCTCGTGATTTCTCTCTCTCTCACACACGCACTCTCTCTCTCTCTCAAATAAATAAATAAAACCTTAAAAAAAAAAGAAAGAAAGAAAAAAGAAAAGGAAACAGCAAGGAGCGTCTGGGTGGCTCAGTTGCTTAAGTTTCCAGTTCAGGTCATCTCAGGGTTGTGAGAAGGAGCCCTGCGACAGACTGCACGCTGGGCATGGAGCCTGCTTAAGATTTTCTCTCTCCCTCTCCCTCTCCTCTCGCATTTGCATGCATGCTCTCTCTCTGAAAGAAAGAGAGAGAGAGAGAGAGAGAGAGAGGAAGGATGGAAGGAAGGAAGGAAGGGAGGAAGGGAGGGAGGGAGGGAGGGAGGGAGGAAGAAAAGAAAAAAGAAAAGAAAGGAAAAAAGAAACAGAAAAAGAAAAGGATGGGGTGCAATGGGGAGAAATCATCAATGAAATATTTAAAGAAAATTTCATACAATTAAAGGACATGTGTTTCAAGATTAAAAGGTTCCAGTGAGTGCCTAGTACAAGGGACAAAAAACAGACTCATATCACAGCATATTATGTAAAACTGAAAAACAGTGAGGACAGAGACAGCATTCTTTTCAGGGCTTTTATTTCCTATTTGTAGAATAGCAAAGGGTGGAAGATAAGCCTCCCTTAGTATTTTTGAAAGGGAAACAGAGAAATAAAAAAGATTGAAGATCAAGTGGCTTTGTACTTTCCAAGAGCAACACTAAAAGGTACAAACCTTTGTCTTAAAACCTAGATTGTCTTAAAAAAAACCTAGATGTCTTAAAACCTAGATTGATTCCAAATCTGATTCAATACCTAAACAATAAATAAAGCAAAGGCTGCAATTAAAATCTTTTGAAACACAAAATGTTCCAAAAATACATGTATGTGTATATTCCATGTTCCTTTTTCAGAAAGCTACTGGAGGAAGTGCTCCTACAAAACACTAAGCAAACCAAAACAACAGAAGACATGAAACAGGAGCTCAAACTCAGGACAAAGGTGACTGGATTTTCCAGGTTCTAGAATGTAACAGTAGCTCTAATTAGAACCACAGGAAAGCATTCTTATGCACCAGCTGTAGAGCACAACTGGCCCAAATTGCTGGTCACAAGACTCCAGGAGAGATTTTTTTTTTTTTTCCAAAATGACAACAATGGAATACTTGCTATGTTCCGAACCTTTCGAAGAGATTTATGCAGTTAGATGAGAATTTGAGGTTGAACTGCTGACAGATAAATAAGAAACCAAGCAAACAAGAATATAAGTATTAACTCCAGAGAAAGGATGGTGTAGGAAAGAAAAAAGTAATCTTGGGGTGCTATTTGGCTTAGCTGTGATTACACTTTCAAGTTCACAGCAACATAAATACTAAATTCTCTGCTTTAAAAAATCATGATAGAACTCTACTGAAAGGCTGCAGAAGGCAAAAGATGCACCTTAACTCAGAGGTGTAAGGATAAAGGAAAGCCAAATTTTCTTTTTTGTTATTGAAAAAGCTCCCAGGCAGCATCTAAAATTAGAAAATCAAGAAGCAGTCATGTAAGTGTGGTGAAAGCTACACACAGAAACACCAGATGAATCCATGAAAGAGCAAGCAAGAGATGAAGGTGTTAAGGAATGCTTTAATTTATTATGTAAAAGCCTAAGAGAATTTACCTGATGGATTTCAAGTCATGTGCATGTATAATCATTACAAAAAGAAGAAAAAGAAAACAATGAAGGGAGCAGAAAGAACAAATAACAGAGCAAAATGGGGGGAAAAAATGAAAGAAGAAAAGACAAAAAGGGGAAGGAATGAGGGAAGAAAGAAAAAAGTGGGAAACTTTAAGTTCACAGACAATCACACATTACGCCTGAATTATGATAGAACCCAATCAGAACTTTGTTTTCTAGAATGGATTCATTATAAATTATGAGGGCATTATTGCCCTATGTCCAACTCAAAAAAAATATATTCTGGGAGAAAGGGGCATTTAAAAAAAAATAAATCTCTTCAATGAAAGATTCTCTGGTCCTTTATAGAAACTACAGAAGGTCTTTATAAGAATATTCTATAAGAATATTGTATGTGTTAACTCCTTTAAGGTAACAATAATAAAACAATTTAAAATAAAGTCATTTTATCCCCCATGGGCAGAAAAACACAACACAATCTTGCAGTGATAAAACTCGCTATTTTTATGACTGGGGAGAAAAAAACTTTGTCTCCACGGATGAAGCAAACGATCCAAACTCTAAGGGGCTAGAAATCCATAAGGGCACTTGTGTCTATCACTATCTGCTCACCAGGCAGTGTTAGGCAAGCAATAAAAATCGGGTTTTTCTGTGAGATTATAAATTTGTGTGCTGCTTTTCTTTTTAATTCATAGAAGTAAATTATTTAACATTTTGTTTACACAGGAGAATTCAATAATAATGAGTACACTATGTAAACTGAAAACACAGGACCTATATTATTAGCCACCCCTCTTTTCTAGAAAGCTTTGATCTCTGTCATTTTGGATAAAAATAATTTTATATATACTTAAAATGAAAAACAAAAAACAAAAAAAAATTATAAAAATAAAACCACTGCCACCCTCATCAACTTGGTTGCTGGGTGACCTGATGTAGCTAGCATCCGGCAAGATCTCTCTGAGGAAGGCCCCAGCAAGAAGTGGGAGGGCAGAGAGGGAGAAGGTGCTCCACGTACAGAGGGGGGCACTTCTAGACCAATTCTACCTTAAGGACCCGAGACTGGTGACGTGGGCCTCAGCTCCTTCCCTATGAAATGAAGAAAGGGGAAAGATGGTAGCCAAGAAACTCTAGCTTCAGGATTCAATTACAATTGCTAGAGGCATCTTGAAGTATGTGGACACCTTGTTCTGAGCACTGAGACCCTCCAGCCTGCAGTCTTAATTCTCAAAAGGACATCACTAAGGGAAATGGTGACAGGAATAGATGGAGCTTATTTTTTTTTAAGATTTTTTTATCTATGAGAGAGATAGAATACCAGTGAGCAGGGGGATGGGCAGAAGGAGAGGGAGAAGGAGAGAATCCTCAAGCCGACTCCTGGCTGAGCATGGAGCCCAATGTGGGGCTCGATTTCACAACCCCGAGATCATGACCTGAGCCAAAATCAAGAGTCAGATGCTTAAATGAGCGAGCCAACCAGGGACTCCAGCATGAATAGATGGAGCTTTTAAAAACACTTTCAGGGAGATTTTTAGGACAGTAAAACTATGCTATATGACACTGTAGTGCTGGGTACATGTCATCATGCCGTTACCCAAGCCCATGAAATGTACCACACTAACAGTGAACCTTGATGTAAACTATGGACTTTACTTAATACTGTATCAATACTGTTTTTTATTAGTTGTAACAAATGTGCCACACTAATGCCAGATGTTAACAATAGGAGAAATAGTGTGGGGGGGGGTGAGGGGTGTCAGGTAAATATATGGAACTCAGTGTACTACTTATTTTGTAAATCTAAGATTGTACTAAAAAAAATCCTTCAACGTAGTCGCTCCAGGATTTCTATAGGCCCCCAACCTTGTTAACATACTTAATAGATTTGATAAAAGATAAAGTCTTACACAGATTATCAACTGGCTGCCTACCACAAATGTTTTCTTTGAATTGCAGGGTTTTAAAAAAAATTAGTTTTAATTAATTTAACCTCAGGAAATATCATTTAAAAGAACCAGACTTTTTTGTCTCTAGTAAAAAAAAAAAAAAAAAAAAATCAGAAATCATTCCCTGATGCAAACACGTGGCTGGCGCTGAGTGTTCCTTACCTCTCAAACAGCAGGTCAGATTGTGTCCCCTAGTTTAACACAGGTCCTCACCACTCCCTATTGTCTTCCACAAGTTCCCTTTGATAACTGTGTTATCTGCCTGGCAACCACAACCTATGCATTTCATTGGCCAGGACAATAGCATCACCATCACATGGGTTCCTTCTAGAAATGCAAATTTTTGGGCCTCATCTCAGTCCTCCAGAATGTGAACTGCAGGTTCTCAAACATGAGCATGTATCAGAATCCCCTGGAGGGTTTGTTACAATTCAGATCACAGGGCTTCACCCCCAATTCACCCCTCTCCCTAGCCTCCACCAAATCCCAGCTTCTGATTCAGTAGGTCTGGGACAAGGCCTGAAAATTTTGATTTCTAACAAGCTACCAGGTGATGCTGATGCCTTGGGTCTAAGGACTCCATGGAGAACTTCTAGTTTCCATCTCTAGGTATAATAAATGCCTACCTCAACTTCAACTTCTGCTCTCCTTTCTTACAAAAAAAAAAAAAAAGTTGGCCTCTCCTCAATGTAATTTTCTTCATCTTGTTTGATATGATTATGATTTTTCTTTTTTTTGAAGGGATTTTCCATTTTCCTGGTGGGTGGTTTTAGTTCTTTGGAAATCTCTCCCATATGGGTGAGCATTTTGTTTAGTTAGCTATTTAAAAACAATGTGGCTTTTTCTCTGTGGAAACTGGGTCATTTAAATTAATTCTTGGATTTATAATACATATAATTAGTTCCAAACAATATACAACGCTATGCTCTGTTTGGGAATATCTTGATTACACAAATGTGAAAATAATTGAACAGAATGTTGGCGAGAAAAGCAGCATAAAAGAATCCCCCATTTCTGATATTTTTTTGCCATTAGGCTATGAATTGTGTGACACCTAACCAAAAGTGCTTGCTTTATTTTTAATGGTTCACGCATAGCTCAGAGTAAAGTCTGAACTATTTGTTGTTCGCTGTTGTTATATTCTGTTCCAAGGTTCATAATTTGAAAATCGACTTTGGGGACTTTTTGCTTGGTCTATTAAAATGATTCATGTTGCATTCAACATAAATTGTGCATTCACAGAGCAGGGTGAGAGCCCGTATTCACAGCGTAATAACTAAAGTGAATTTTGTACGAGCTGCAGTTTGTGGCAGCGATGTGGTATCATTTGTCTTAATTTTTCTTTGGCATTACATTAGGCGAGTGCATTTACATTTCCAGGTATGGCTAACCACTTTAAAAACTTTGTTTTTACAGCGTGAGTAAAGGGGGAATCAAATCTGCATGTTTATGTGATGTAACATCAAATAATGCCATTTTACTGTCTGGAGTACGTGGGGATTTACATTCCATTTACCTGACTTCACAAAGGAAACTCGGGCTGATATGCAAAGTACATGAAATATTTACCACCAGTGGATCACGGGAGGCTTCTAAAAGAAAAAAGCGGGGGGGGGGGGGGGGGGGGGGGGGGGGGGGGACGAGATAATACCTTTCTGCAAGTGCTGTGTCTTTCTTTCAATAGTACAGTAACTAATTTCTTAAGTGAATTAGCCATTTAAAATTCAAATGCATCTCCAATAAAACCAAACTCTAAATAACTTAAACCAGAAGTTTAGGTCACATTTGCAGAACAAAGTAAACATTTGAAACTTGAATGCGTGTATACATATATGATATCTATACATAACTACACACACACACACACACATGCCTCCTGCTCATGAAATATTTATTCTGGAGAACTGAGATGGAGTATTCCTACATTTCCATTAGTTTCACTTAAGATGCATATATGTTTGTGTATGTATTCACATATTTTTATCAGAAGAATTCTATAAATGAGGTACTGAATTCATTTCAGTTTGATGGAAAAAGTAAAAATAATACATCTTAAATTCTTTCTATCGAGTATATTTTTAGCAATCAAATTAAGTGTCAGATCAGAGGAGATTATGCTCGCTAAACTACAGGATGGTAATGCTTAGTAATAAGGTCATTATTTTTTTTAACATGAAAATGAAATTTTGAAAATGTAACACCTATACAAAATATGGTATTTTTTTTCCATGCTGCTCAGAATGTCCAAGTGGAAAATCATAGTTGAAAACTTTTACACAAAGGTTACAAGCAAAACAATATGGTTTCCGAGGATGTGGTTAAAAGCATGGGCAATGGAGACAGGTCTGGGTTCGCATTCAGATTTCTACATTCTCTGAGCCTCAGTCCCTCCGTCTCTAAAATAGGGATAATAACATCCCCTACATAACCCATGAGAATAATGTCCGCCAAGTTCTGAATGCAAAGACCAAAAGGGGCACTTCACGAATTAACGCCAGTGATCCTCATCAATCACAATGATCGCCATTATTATTAAAACCATAATGAAGGGGATAATTTGGGCAACTGTGGAATCATCACATCCGATCATAATGACATAGAGGAAAAGCAACAGCTCATTAGCCACCAAAAAAATTAGTTTATCAGCCCATTTAATTGAACTACGTAAATACTTGGGATAGACGAATGGATGTGCTTCTACTTGAGTGAACAGAGTGGACCAAATCTGATGAGCTCTCAGCGTTGCTTTAATACCCGTCTTTTAGCTTGTTAGCTCACTAACTCGTTAAGCCCCCACACAGCACAGGCCACTTTGCTCCAGACTACAGAGAAGAAAACATCCACCCTTGTGGCTGTAAGGAACTGGTGGTCTATTGGGATGTTTCTTCAACTTTAACTCTCCAAAGAATGACCTGAGGAGGATTTTAGAAATGCACAATCAGACATTCTAAAACAGTAGGTCCACCTGGAGCCTGGAAGTCTATCTCACTGATGAAGCGCCCAGGCTCTCTGGAAAAAGAGGTGGCAAACAAGGCTCATGGTGGGGGAAAGATACAAGCCAGGATGGAGGCAGGCACAGACAGGGGAGGGACCCAGGAGACCCAAACCTGAGTTGGCCTGCGGGACTCAAGGAAGGCTTCTCAGGGGAGAGGGTTTTGAGCTGAGCCTGGACAGATAAATAAAAGTCCAACTCCCTTACACTGCTGATGGCATTCCAAACCGTCTTCTTCCACTCTAACATAGTGTGGAAGGCAGAACTTTGGAAACGGAACACCTGCTGCAAATTCTAGCTCCACTCTCTCCCTCCTGGTAAATTATGTAACCTCTCTTAAGTCTTAGCCTCTGTGAGGGGCGCCGGGGTGGCTCAATCAGTTAGATATCTGCCTTCGGCTCAGGTCTTAGCAACCTCGGATTGAGCCCTGCATCCAGCTCCCTGCTCAGTGGGGAATTCTGCTTGTCCCTCTCCCTAAACCCTGCCCCTCCCCCTGCTCGTGCTCTCACGCTCTCTCTCTCAAATAAATAAAATCCTTAAAAAAAAAAAAGGTCTCAGTTTCTGTGTCTGTAAAAAGGAGATGATTATAGTAGATATCTCAAAGGTTGTTGGGAGGATAAAGCCATGTATGCACAAGGCTAGCACACAGTAGGCAGTTTATAAAATACCAGTAATATGGACAAACTAACATGGAATGAGGGGCATTTATGGATATGTCAGAATCACAAAACTTCACTCCATTTCCATAGGCCCGTGTCATACATTCAGTCATTTTATGCCCAATGCTCGTGAATCTGGTACAATAAGCAGGGATAGGCGTATCATTTCCATTTTACACTGGGCAGTCACAGGGAATGTGTCTAGCCCATTCATATCTGTTTTTGTACATGGAAGTCAAAAAGAATGGGCAACAACTGGCTATATGATGAAGACAGTCTCCAAGGAATCTCACCCAGGTGTAAACTAGAAAAAAGGACATTGTCATGAGATTTTGTAGATTAGTATATAACTGCTTTATTACCTCATTATACAACTGTTTCATTTGGAGGGAGAGAGCTTATAAGTCTGCAAAAAGCCCAAAAATTATAAAAACTTATGTTGATATTACCTTCACCCTTAGCTATAGTTTGGGTAACTGATAAAAGGCTTCCAGCTAAACATTTTATTTAATAACAAATGCCAAGAAACTCAAATATAAATAAGAAAACACTTTTCATGATGATTTCTGTAACTGAAAAAATATTTTAATTGCAGTAAAAAGCCCCTCCAAATTTTGGACACAAACCCAAATCAAACATATTCAGGGACTGTAGGTGTTAACAATAATACAGAGTCTGAAAAAAATCTATATTTTAATCTTTTTGGGGGCAGAAACAAATTAACTTATTTACTACATGAATGGTTTCCTCAATTTAACGCCAATCTTCAGCGTCGACTTCCACCTGTCTGAATAAACAGGCTGCACAAGAAAAGACCAGATTATTTATATTATGAGGTAGTGTTTAAAAATAAAGTGGAGAGATTACTTTACCTATATTGAAAATAAGAATAACATGCATATCATCCAGGCTTACAAAAACCTCATTTTATTTTCTTCTGTTTCCAGGAGGAAGTCTGAGGAGTATACATGAAGTAGTAAATTAAATTCCTCTCTGAAGGTGAACGCAAAGAGGAAGGAGAATCTTTAAATTTTACTTACACATTCAGAAAAAAACACCCGTTATCTCGTGCATACAAAGGCTGCTCCAGTTACTTGGTAACTGGAATGGAACATCTATCTTATCGATAGTGAAATTTTCTTTCAAGACACATTAATCTAGGATACTTTTTTTTGGTCAAGATTTTATCTATTTACTTATTTGAGAGAGGGAGAGCCCAATGCTGGGCTCTGAGATCATGAGTTGAGCTGAAATCAAGAGCTGACACACCCAGGCGCCCCTAATCTGGGATATTTTATATAGTGCTTTGTTATGTGTAGAATCGGTTACTGTTTTTCTTTTTTTCAATTTGTGGCAAACTGTGCATAACATAAAATTTACCATTTTATTTTTTTAAAGAATTTATTTATTTTTTAAAGATTTTTTTTATTTATTTATTTGAGAGAGAGAGAGAATGAGAGATAGAGAGCACAAGAGGGAAGAGGGTCAGAGGGAGAAGCAGACTCCCCACTGAACAGGGAGCCCGATGCGGGACTCGATCCCGGGACTCCAGGATCATGACCTGAGCCGAAGGTAGTCGCTTAACCAACTGAGCCACCCAGGCACCCTTAAAATTTACCATTTTAACCATTTTAAGTGTATAGGTCAGTGCTATTAAGTCCATTCATATAGTTCTTGGGTTTTATTAAGTTAAAACAGCCATTTGTTAATAGAGATGTTTTCAAATGCCATTTAGGCTTCAGGGATAAAAATCTATGGAGACTGTCATTAGGGGGGAATAAAGATGCTTCACTTTTTCTGTCTGGGCTGCATGGACAGGAAACCGTAGAGGGCTCTTCCCCATGACCATTTCCTCTTCCTGGGAATGAATTCAGGAAACTGCTTCTGCTTTATGGAGACTACACTTGAGGACATTGCCAAATGCCACAGAATTCATCCGAGGAAACCGCGCCTTGGCCTTATGTGCCACCGTCACACACTCCCCTGAGAATTGCAAAGATAGGTCACGCTTGCCACAGAGCCCCAAGAACTATTTTTTGCTGCTATTATGGCCTTCTGGGGAGAGGGTTGGCAGATGCCGAACAGTCACTCTTTCCAGAACCTGCAAGGTGGGAGGCTGTTCTAAGAAGCAACACCTTTTTTCATCCTTTTATCACGTCCTATTTCTTTCTGAGAGCCATTCTGCAAACACCCACGGGGGAGAACTGGCTGGCCTCCAGGAACCAGAGGAGCACATTCCACCATCTCCAGGAAACCAGAACCAAATGCTCAGTCCACCAATGCCCCGAGGCTGCAATTTCACCTTAACTATTTCTGATGATGATTAAAAATACATCAGGGAAGGTCAGCTGCCCCGAGACTAGGAGGAGGAAGCAGCAGTACTTGCAGCGTGGAAATAGTCTTGCTCGCCTTCAGGAGCGTTTTCCAACAGGAGGCCCGGACTGGCTGGCAGTGGTGCGGTCAACCTGAGCTATCACTACTGCATTCTTGCTCTTGCTAGAAGCTCCAGTGCCCTCGCGCTGAATTCCCCTCATTTCCTCACCTCACCTTTTTTCTGTAGCTTCTTCTCTTTTGCACTGAGCAAGGCAGGCCTCCAGTAAATATCTGCTGTTTGAGGGAAGGCCTAACCCTTTAAATGCTCAGACAAGATTGTTTCTGTTATCACCACCATCATCTCATTTGCCACCAATTTGTAGGAAAGGGAAAATTAAACAACTTGCCCTAGGCCACACAGATAGAGATCTGTATTTCTCCATCCCAAACCCATGTGGTGAAGAATTGTGAATTTCCTTTTTAAGAAACCTAAAAGAGCTCATCAGCCATGTACCATGAAACACCCCAGTACACCAAATAATATTTCTGCATCAAATGTAGCAATAGTCATGTAAGACAGATATCTGGGACAAATGAAGATTATAAACAGGTAGCCACTCAAGTTTTGCTGCCACTTGAGTCTGCCACCAACTTAAGGAACTTTTTCTTGTTTGGATTTTTGAATCTCAGATAAGGGAGTGAGGACCGACCGAAATCAGGACTCATCCAGATTGGCTGACTCCTAACCTCTTGCTCTTTTAAAGCTGCTAAGAGTTTTGCTGAAGCCCAGCAAACTTTGCAAAGAATCACTTTAGATTAAATAATGTAGGCAGAGGGGCACCTGGGTGGCTCAGTCGGTTAAGCGTCTGCCTTCAGCTGAGGTCATGATCCCAGAGTCCTGGGATCGAGCCCCACATCAGGCTTCCTGCTCGGCGGGGAGCCTGCTTCTCCCTTTCCCTCAGCTGCTCCCCCTGCTTGAGCTCTTCTCTCTCTCTCTCTGGCAAATAAATAAATAAGTAAATAAATAAAACCTATTTAAATAATGTAGGCAGAGAGGAGGATCTGAAAAGGACGTTAGCTATTTGCTTGCAGAAAAAAGCATCCCCACTGGACAGACCAGAGATCACTCTTTAAGTAAAGAAAACACAAGTCTGTGGCAGCTCCATGTCATGCGCAAAGACAGGGCTCCCGCTGGGAGTTTCGGGGGAGGGCGCAGCGATACTGTGAGTGATGGAAAGAGATGGGTCATGATTCGTGCTTGCTGAGTGCTCAACGCTCTGCAAGTGTACTTGAGCTTCATTCCCGCTGAAGCCTCTTGTTCTGCCCTGTGGATCGCGTCCTCTCCATCAACCCTCAGTAGCTGGTGATCAGAGCCCAAGGAAGATGCCCAGACCCATCACTGGGGAGGAGAAGAACAAGATGGGAAGTGAGCAGGCCTTGAAAGCCTACATACTTCGCACCCCCATCTGGACTTTTAGGGACACCAGCACAAACAAATCAAGCCAGCCTGTCATATGATGACAGAGTGATTTCTTTCCCGATGTGACATACTCATTTATCATCTTTCATAAGACAGACCTGGACTATAATTTAGTCCCATTGCTACTGCTTAAATGAACTCCAGATTTGGATGGGCTTTCAGAGATGCTTCAACATGGGTTCACTGAGGGGCTGCAGTGTTAAGAGGTCAGGATTTGAGCCCCGAGTGGACACTCTGAGAGGAGGGGGCAGTGCCCAGAACTGTACCAAGGATGACTATTAATTGATGGTGTTGATGGTAAGGAGCCCCCAGGGGCCATAAGAAAAAGCAGCAAGAGAAATTTGGTTGGAAAAGTAGGATTTTTAGATGTATTTGTCATCTCCATAGTGGGAAAGTTACACCCAATATTCAAGTAGATTATAACCTAAAAAGCTTCAGAAATTGTCTTTATTGGAGAAAGACATTTTAAAACTAAAATAAATATGCTTTGGCAATGAAAGTTATATCTGCATTTTAAGTAAACCGTACCTTTAAATGTCTAAATGAAATAGTTAAGCCCATGTCAGTAGCAAGCAAGAATACAAAAATCCGTTGGTATTAATGATAAAACAAAACATAAATCATACATGAAATGTGTGCTGTGTGCCAGACACTGGGTGTTATGTTCTTTTTCAGTAATACAACCACCTTGCCAGAGATTTCCAGGTTACAAGGAAAATAAAACAAAACAAATGAGGTCAAAGGGGTTAAGGAACTTGTCCAAAGATACACAGCAAGAGGCAGTGAGGCTGGGATTTTAATATTCATATTCCTTTACTAAGCCAAGCTTCCCCTATGTGATAAGAACAATTCAACTGCCTATGTCTCCGAGCAGGTGACTACAAGATGGCATTTCGCAGAAAGCTGTGATGGGGTGGCAGAGCAGAACAAGGAAACGGAGTATGCTACATTGGCATCCTGTGTACGACCTTGCAGTTTAAGTCTCCATAACTTGGGCACCTGGGTGGCTTAGTTGGTTAAGCATCTGCCTTCAGCTCAGTTCATGGTCCCGGGGTCCTGGGATGGAGCCCCGCATCGGGCCCCCCGCTCAGCGGGGCGCCTGCTTCCCCCTCTGCCTCTGTCCCTCCCCCCACCTGTGCTCCAGAGCTACTGATGAGTGTTCAAGTTAAGGCACAAAATCACACAAACTTCTAACTCCAAAGCCTTCTATTCCAGGGCAACGGACTTGCTTCTTTGCCTGAAAGGCTAATATATCAACAGTCACTCAGGTTACAGTCCCATGAAAAACACAGGGTGACAAAAGCCCCTTGCAGCAATCTCCAAGAAGGAGAAATAAATTAATCAAGCTGCCAAACGGAGAAGGCCGGGTTGACCTCCTTCTGATCTCATTACTTCTCTATTACCCTTTTGAAAAACATCCTCTTACAGAGATCACTAATTGAAGATTATGTGGAGGGAAACCGCACCTCTCCATCACCGTGGTAACTTTGCCTCATTTGTCATTCTAATAATTCACTTCTTTTCTTTTCTGAAGAGACAGAGACACTAATGGACTATCATCAGTTAAAAAGGCAATTTTTCCATTTAATTGCACTCATTAAATACTGCAATAGAACAATTGGAAAAGCAATATTCTCAATATTTAATCATAGTATAGGAATAATGAAACATTGCTTCAAAATAAATCCCGGAATATTTGTAAAATTGTAAAAGAGCTGTTTTAACAACACCTGTGATCAGAGGCAACATATTTAAAATTAGACACGTGATTTTTCATTTCTCCTGATGAGAGCCAGTGCACAGACGTAGTGGGAAGGCTCGGCTTCAGACAGGCGGGTTACCCTCAATGATTCCTCTGGTCTTTGAGGCCACCGCAGTCGCAGGACCAGCAAAACATTCACCAAGCATGCTTGGCCAAGAAATCTGAAGAATAGCTTCTGGCCCCAGGAGCAGGTCTTGCCCTGTGGGTTTTCTCAGAGCAAAGACCAGTCACCGTTGTCACATTCTTAACAGCTTTACTGAGATATACTTCACAAGCTATTCAATTCACCCATTTAAAGTGGATAATCCAATGGTTTTTAGCTCATTCAGAGTTGTGTGTCCATCAACACAGTCAATTTTAACATATTTTCATGACCTTTAGCTGTTAAAGGATTTTTTTTTCCCCACCCCCACCCAGGCTTAGGCAACACGATGCCCTTCCTGTCTCCACAGATTTCCCTGTTCTGGACACACTTCACATAAATGGAATCATAGAATCTGTGGTCTTCCGTGACTTCACTCATTTACCAGGAGGTTTTCAAGGTTCCTCTGTGACATTGCATGATCAGTGCTTCATTTCCTCTTATGACTCTATAATATTCCATTGTATGGATAGAACAAAATTTATCTAACCATTTGTTCATTGTTGGATTTGGAGGTTGTTTCCACCTTTTGACTGTGGTAAATAATGCGCATGCAAATGTACGTGTGTACAAGTTTTCATGTATGTTTTCATTTTTCTTGGCTATAGATCCGGGAGTGTGATTGCTGGGTCAGATGGTGACTCTAATCATTTAAGGAGCTGCTGGACTGACTCTGAAGTGGCTGCACCATTTTACATTCCCATCGACAGCGTATGGGGGTTCCTCACTTTCTCCACACCCCATCAACATCTGTTATTATCTGACTGTTCACTTTCAAATCTCGACAGCGAGATAGGCGGTGTCTAGGACCAGGGAGACACAGAGCCAGCCCAGCTCAATGCAAATAGAAAAGCCCCGTTCCCTGGATTGTGGGAGGCTGCAGGACCTGGGTGGGAAGGGCCTGGGTTCAGGAGTCAGGCAGACAAAAACTCAATCCCAGCCCTGCCACTTTCCAGCTTATTATAGCCTCGGGCAATTCTCCTAAACTAGCTGACCTGTGAGTTTTCTTGTCTGTAATACAGAGGACAAAGCCGCACAGAGTGAAGGGAACGCTGAGGGAGCAAAATGCATCAGAGAGTGCCTAGTGATTGCCTAGTATCCAGCCGCTTCTCCATAAAGGGGTATCCATGATTATTTAAATTATTGGATGTAGCCTCAACACCCCTCCCTGCCATCCCAAGCCAGACAGCCAGCCACAAGTCATGCCTCAACACTTCCTGAGTATTCAGACCACACTGCATCACAACTTTGGGCAGGCCTCTGGTCCTTAGGACTGCACACACTGGATGCTTACCCAGCCCTGGGCCCAGTAAGCTCAATAATCAATAAATTATGTGGGGCAGAAAAAAAAAATCGTATACACAGAAGTGACGAGGAAAGTGCAACCTTATTTATCAAAGGATACTTGGAACAGAAACATGTCTTCCTGATTCCCAAGTGGAAGAGTAGAGAACCCATTTTCCCTTCTTCTTTCATTCTATGCAAGAGAAGGAAGGTCTGCAGGCTCACAGCCAAGTGTTGGGCAAGACCCGCTTTGAGAGCAGACAGCCCCCTCTTTTCTTCACTGCCTGGTGTGTTCAAACTCAGTGCCCTATTAGCTTAAACCAAGCTCAAAGAAGAAGGAAGAAAAAGCTGAAGCCACTGGGTCTTCTGATAATACTGGTCTCATGTGCCCACTGACTATCTCCTTGCTATTAACAGAAGATTCCAAGAGGCCCAGGGGGCTGTGGACAAGGACTGCCTGTTTTATTATCTAATGTGTAAAGAGCATATAGCACAGTGTCAGGCACACAGTAGCTGCTCAGTAAGTATGTGCTGAATGAGTGAAATGAGACTGTATCATGAGTAATGCCATGGAACCATTTGGATGCTGCCCTCAACTGATGCTATAATTTCCATCAGTGCATAGAAAGCAACTTAAAAGAAACAAATCCAAGAAAAAAATAAAAAAGGTCATGCTCTAGGCTTCAAATCCCACAGCCTCTTCTGTCCGTCAGATGGCCATCCCCAAGACTCTCCCGAGCACCCCCTGAATTCTTTACTCATATTGTTAATGCATCTTCTACCATTTGTCCATAGCAGACGTCAGCAAACATCAGCCCACCACCCAAATCCAACCCACTGCCAGTTTTCATATGGCCTGTGAGCTAAGAATGGCTTTAACATTTTTAAATAGTTGGAAACAGATCAAAAGAATATTTAGTGACATGTCAACATTATATGAAATTCAAATTACAGTGTCCATATATAAAAGAGTTTTTATTGCTATTTTTTTTTCTATTGCAACACTGTCCCACCCATTTACATGCTGTCTATGGTTACTTTTGTAGTAAAATGCAGCACTGAGTGGTTGTAATAGGAACTGTATGGCACTGTCTGTCCCATTATGGGAAAAGTTTGCCGACACCCAATCCCTATGCCAACTTTATCTACAGTGGTAAAAGCACAGTGATCTTTAGAGGCAGTGTCATCCAGTACCAAAAGATTCAAAGGATTTATTCAGACCTACCTGGATTTGAACCCTGTCTCCAACACGCATTCACTATCTGATGCTACAGGCAAGCGACTTAACCTGTCCAAATTCCCATATTTCCCACCAAAACTGGGCTAATAATATCTGTCACGGGGTTGCCGTAAAGTTTAAAAAGTGAAAACATCTGGCACGGATCTCGGCTATAGGAAGCACTCAATAAACACGCGCTATCACGCTTACACACTATTAAAGGAGAAACTCTAGGAAAGTAAAGCAAAGCATGAGGTTACAGAGGGAGTCAAAGACAAGATGTCATACCCCCACCCCTTCCCCCGGTGCTGGCTAATATACAGAAGGCTTGGAAGACGTTAAAAACAACAGAACAACAAACTATATAATCAGCGTATAACCAAATCCAGATGGATCTGGCTCGTTTGCTAGTTTGCATTGTTTGTCCTTGTCTTCCCCACAAACCCCATCCCACTGGCAGGGCAAGTGAGAAGCAAATCCACAATCATCCCATTTATATACAACAAAATTGAAACCATTTGGCTTTTTGTAAAGTTTGGAGCTAAATGTTTAGGCAAGACATTTGGGTTTGTCCATTCAAGCTGCCGTTGTGATGCACTAATCTGAATTTGTGTTCTATCCACAACCTGTCTTTGTGGGTCTGTCACTTGCAATATGTTTAACAGACGCTCAAAAGTGAAATCCATTTGCATCTATTTGGTATGAAGAACTCATCCCCAAACGTCACTGGAATCATATACCTCCCCAGCTGCCACTCCCCCACCTCCAAATGTTTAGGACTGAGCTTCAGAGCTGGAAACACAGACCGTGGACCTTGGCTGAGAGTCCACCTCATGTGAGCGCTGAAACTAAGACTCTGGGCATGCATCTAAGCTGCTCTACCACGCAACTTCCTCTCATTTACTTTTCCATGTGCTCTGGAGTACCACTCGGGAAAATGACAGTAATAAGATAACACATACATTCAAGTCCCACGTGTTTATTCACTGTTAGGACATCCTTTTAAGGATTGCACATTCAGTCCTGCAGGCCCACAGACATCAGACAAGGATTCCTGTGGCAGACTACAAATAGGTTTTATTTCAAGTTTCATAAGCCTTCCAATTATGTTATTCTACTCCAGCCTTCACAAAATGTTTTTTAAAAACATCTAACTGTGAGGCTTTGCTTAGGCTTCAGCAACAGAAAATTGTGGGTGGGTAGGTGCTACTCAGTCTTCAAGATTTCTGCTCCAGACGAGATGCATTTTTAATCAAAGCTTAGAAATTCTAATTTACACTAGAAATTTCAGGCACCAAACTTTTTCTCTACTTTGAAAAACACTAAAATGTTTAGGTAATATGCAGGTTTTAGCAGTGCTGAATGTCAGCATTCTTATATTCCATTTGTAAAGCTACTGGTTAAGATGTAAATACATTATAAATAGATTGAAGCTGCAAACAACTTAGACTCTGATGGTAAATGAGACAATTAACCTAAAATCTTTGCATTCTGGCACTCACAGCAGGACAACAGCTTCAGAAAACACAAAGTTATTTTTGTTTTCTGCGAATGAATCATGGCTTCAGTTAAAGACATCTATCCTGTGTTAGTACATGCAGGGTGACATCAGAATTATCTAAGAATACGATTTCTCTCTTCTGTTAGACGAGGTATACCATCTTCTGCAAAACACCTGGATCAGTTGTCAGTAACCAAGAGAACCAGATGGTTAGAAGCATCCAGGATATTTAAAAACATCTGGATATTTCATTCTCCATCCAGATGTCTGGATTCCCCAAGGTGCAGGCTATCTTTGGTTGAATAACTCCAAAAAGCATTTGGCCAAGAGGTAAGTTCCCTTCAACCAGTTGCTTCTCAGGATCAGTATGTTTGGCAAAAGAAGCCCCCATTCTTTGGGAAATAAAGCTGTTGCTGGGATCTACCTCATCAGTACGAATTAACCAAATTATTTCAGGAAGCAGCTGGGAAATAAAAGGACAAGTACAAAGTTGGCCCACTGTGTGACGCAGGCTCTAACATGTTAGACAGTCTACCAGGAGTTCACAGAAGTGTACCCACCCCCAGATACCAAATCAGAAGCAGAGTTTAGCATGACAGCTCAGAGAAGGTGATAGAAAAGAAGTATTTGTTGAGCGACTGTGGGCAGAATGTCTTACGACACTAGTGCACCCTTCCACTCAAAGCTCCAGGCACAATTGCAGCTGTATATCTCCTATACTGTCATTTGTTCGTTCACTCCACAAACATTTACTTGGCTCCTACTGTCTGCATAGTCACATACATGAGGCTGAGGAATCACTGCTGATAAGACAGGTGCCGTGGCTGCCCTCAGTTTCCAGGCTAGTTGGGGAGACAAAGATTAAACAAATAGTCTCACCCAAATAAATACACCACGATCTATACAGATGATGAATGCTATGAAATAAAGAATCTAGTTACAGACTGTCCTGGGAAGAGGTCTGACTGATATCCAGAGGTTTGGGGGCGGGGGGGGGGAATTACGTGAAGTCTGGGAAGATGAGGCGTCAGCAGAGTGCATCCTGGCCAGAGTGGACCCTGACAAGACGGCTGACAAAGGAAAAGAACTTTGCCTCCTTGTGGAACACAGAAGGTAAGGACGGCTGGTGGTGGAGAGTGGTGGGTGGAGCTCCAAAGGGAGATGTCTGTGGTGCTGGAACAGAACAGTGTTCTAACTGTGCTGGCAGTTACCCGAGCCTACACGTGGTAAAATGGCATAGAACTTAGGTTAATTTTCCACCGTTGTGTGATAAGTCACCAAAACCTTCCTGGCTTAAAATAACACAATTTGAATATCTTACGGTTTTATGCATCAGAAGTCCACCTCAGATGTCAGTGGGCTAAGATAAGGATGTCAGCAGGGTGCATGCCTTTCTGGTGCCTCTAAGGGGAGAATCCATTCCATGTGCTCTTCCAACTTCCAGAGGCCGCTCACTTTCCGGGGCTCATGGCACCCTCTCTCCATCCTCAAAGCCACCAGCGTCTGGCTTACACTTAAGACTGCCTTCTCTCCCAGTATTCATCTGATTCCTTCTCCCACTTTTAATACCCTTGTAATTACACCGGGATGGCCTCTCTGTTTTAAATTCGGCTGATTAGTAACCTAAATTTCATCAGTGATCCTAATTCACCTTTGCCATATAACATGGTATATTCTTAGGTTCCAGGGATTACGACGTGAAGAGTTTTGCAGCCACGACTCCGCCTAGCACAGAACTGTACATTCACACCGTACCGACAGTGCGTTCCCAGTTTTGATACTTTACTATGGTTCCATGTGATGCAACCATTGTAGAAAACAGGTAAAGAGTACCTGGATCCTCTCTAGGCTATTTTTAGTAGCTTCCTGTGAATCTATAATTACATCACAATACAAGATGGAAACACATTTTTAAATAGCCGATACTTAACAGGGCACACAACACATGTGTGACACAGCTCAAAGCACCTGATGTTCATTATCCCATCTAATCCCCACAACAAATCTACAAGGTGGGTACTAGTCCCTGGAATAGAAGCAAAAATAGGCTTTATGAATTTCCCTAAGGCCATCTGAATCCAAATAGGGTGTCTCTAAAGATTGTATCTTAACATCTATTTATGTTTGATGGACTCAAAAAGTAATTTTTTTAAGATTTATTTATTTATTTATTTGAGAGAGAGAGAGAGAGACCGAGCAAGCTTGGAGGAGGGTAGAAGGAGAGGGAGAGAATATCAAGCAGACTCCCCACTGAGTGCAGAGTCTGACACAAGGTTCGATCCCACAACCCTGAGAAAGAGTCAGATGCTTAACTGACTTAGTCACCCAGGCGCCCCTATGGACTCAAATTTTAATTAAGGGACCAAATAGACCATGTATCAAAAAGTAGAAGAAAACAAATTAATGAGAATTATTATCATTTAAAAAAGGGGGGCCTTAGAAGACAATGTCCCTGGATGGACCTTAATAGGCCATTTGGAGGGCTAAATGCTGAGTTTTTTCAGAAGAACCTCCCAAATAGCTCTCTTCATCTCCAAAATAATAACTGAGTTGTAGAAAGGGTAAATATTGGAAGTAGAACGATCAATCACTATGCTTTGGGAACCACTACCTACAAAATAATTTAGAGGGCAGTATACTAAATGTTAGCTACCTTCCTTTTCCTTCCCTTCTCCCAAACCCATGGATCCAAGAACACATGGGGCAGTCCACTTTAATTCTTCGCTCTTTAAAGGCCCATTCATGGCACAAAGCACCTCTTGCTCATTCCAACCCTTTTGTGGTTTTCAGTTCAGGGGAATGGACAGTTGACCACGACCATGTTCAAAAGACAGGCAACCCAGATTCTCTCCTAAGCTGAGTCACACAAAGAAGGGGATTAGACTGAGTCTCCCCAAGGGCAGTAGCATGAAGAGACTGTTCCATGAGTTCCCGGTCCTGGTCACCACAGGGCCCCAAATCCAAGGACGAAAGTCACATACCTAAAGGGCAGCCTGGCATATACCAAAGCGCTGATGTGCCAACTCTGGGCAGGCACTCTGTGGAAAATAAGCCATAGTGTGGCTTTCTGATACATGCAATCAAGTCACATTACATACAGTCTTGTGGTTTCCTTCTGAAATTGTTCAGAGTCCTCTCTGTTGCTTGCAACCAAAGAACCCAAAGGTATGCAACTCCTCCCTCCATTATAGAAAGCAGGAAATTCCCCTGTACTTTATGCCCTCCCCTCTCCCCGCTCCTCCCTTTCCATCAAAACCAAAATTCTCATAGAACTTTAAACACAGATACAAAAAATAAATACATAAAATTCCTCCCAAGCCCAGGGCTCCTAGAGAATTCTGTGGCTGGTTCTGGGTGTAGCAGGCACTCAATTATTAGCCCCTCTAGGAAGAAGGGATCAAGTTCATGTCATCCTCTAACTTTGAATTTGAGGGACAAAACGCCTTTAACACAAAAGGGAAAGTGACTCACATCCCCTCGGTGTTTTCTAAAGGGATATGGTTAGAACCAATTTCTACTCCCAGATCTTTTGTGCTCTGGGGTAGAAGCAGGCAGCAGTCCAAACACTGTGTAACCTTTTCAACAGCCATAAGGAAAAAGTCACTACCACTTTGCTTTTTATACAGAGGCTGAAGAAAGAACATGCAAAGCCAATGCACGAGGGGATTAGCAATGTCTTCCAAAGAAGAAACAGAAAATGTTTATGGGGAGTGAAAATGAATGATAATAGTCTCACTGTCCACTCTCATTTCCTAATGGTTCGACCAATCCCTGGATGTCATAAACACTGAAGGGAGAATAAAAAGCTCTAATAAATCAAGGTGAGGACATCGTGAAGGGAGCTGATGGTGAGGCACACCTGCTGAGTAGCTAACTCTCTGGACAATGAGTCGACAAGCAGAGAGCAGGCTTCCAGAACCCACACATGGGCAGCCTCCAAGCATAAGGAACATGGATTCCTCCAACTTCTTACAAGTACATGTGCATGTGCACGCGCGCGCACACACACTCTCTCTCTCTCTCTCTCTCTCCCCCCCACATCCTCTCATTCTGAGAGGGAGAAGCAATGCATTCAGCTCAGCCTTGTTGCCACTATCCTACCTTTCTGCCCAATACTTCCCCATGCTGTAGCCCAGAGTTTCTCCACTGAGTACTAACAGTTGGGGTCAGGTAATTATCTGTGTGGGGACTGTCCTGCACTTTGCACGATGTTGGGCAGAACCCCTGGCCTCCACCTGCTAGATGCCAGTAGCACCATCCATCACGCTGTAATAAAAAATTTCCCAGATGTTGTCAAATGTCCCCCTAAAAGGCAAAATCGCCCCCCAGGGAAGAAGAAATTGGTTTACCTGAACTGTGTGTGTGTGTGTGTGTGTGCGTGTGTGTGTGTGTGTGTGTGTGTGTGTTTACCCAAAACACCATCAGCGCTCAACTGTCTACAGCTTTTTACCCCATCCTTCGCTTGACAAACTCCTATTCATCCTTCCAGATTCAGCCTCAAAGTGACCTCCTTCCTAAAGCCTTCCCTAACTCCCCCATTCCTTGGAGGAGTTACATGCCCCTTATTCCACATGCCCCCAGTTTTCCAGACTGGAGCCCTTATTCCACCGCTGATCTACCCACTTGCCAGCCCTCCCCTCTAGATTCTAACTTCCTTACAAGCAGGAAACAAGTTTATTTCATCTTTGTACCCCCAGTGCTTAGCGGTGTGCCAGGTCATAGTAGATATTCAGTAAAGGCTTGTTAGAAAAACAAATAATGAATGAACAAAGAGACACAGGGAAGCTTCAGCGGGAGACACATCACAGAATACAGAGCTGGTTTCCAGTAGCACAACTCCACAACTTTCAAAGCAGTCTAGAAGATCACAAGAGCCATGTCTGCCACCGGTGATGGAACGCAGGGACGTACATCATCATCACCATGTGACAGGCACAGGCTTCCAGAGGTTATAAACCTGGAGAGAGCAGTGGAAAAGGCAGTACAGGAATCTAAAAAGCCCCATTTTCCAGATGAGCAAACTGAGACTCAGAAAGGTTAAATACCTTGCCTAGGGCCACACCCTGGTGAAGTGAGAGCTGACAGGTTCAAGTCCAAAGTTGTCTGCCCTGTACCACCAGTCAGGGAAACGACATAACCCCTGGGTGAGAGCCGTCCGTGCACACAACAGGGCTGAGGGAAATATTTTATTTGAAGCAGAAGGCTGTAAGTGTGTGAGGAGATGCACTCTCACTCACTGCTGGAGTGGGGGTGGGGAAGAATGGCGACAAGCCTCTTGGAAAGGAATCTGACAGCACATCAAAAGACCCTGTGATGGTCCAACCTTTGAACTAGCTCTTCCACTTGAGGGAATTTAACCTAACAAAACCATCTGAAATAAGGGGGAGAGGGGTCAGGAGGGCAGGGGTAGCTCAGTGCACAGATTTAGCCACTGTGCACTGCACTGCCACTTACAACAGCAACAAAGCAAAACAAAAGCAACAGTCGAAACTTCCTAAATATTCAACAACAGGAAAGACGGTTAAATAAATACAAATCCATTCCATTAAATATCATGTTACTATTAAATACAATGTTAAAGCGCATATTAGGAGGATGTTAAAACAGGAGGAAATAACCTATTTAGAATGTTACATGAAAACACAGGATTTGAACTTTCATAAATGCAATCATTTAAACGTTAATTTGTAAATTGCATAAATTAAGTAAATTATAGTCACACAATGGAATACTCTACAACCATGACAATGAATGATGTACAACTGTATGCAACATTAAACAAAAATCTCAGAAAAGTAATGTTGACAGAAAAGAAGCCAGACACTGAAAAGACCTACTGCATGATTCCATTTGTATAAGGGGATTCCATTTATATAAGATCAAAGACAGACAAAATTATTCTTTGCTATCCGAAGTCAGGATAGTGGCTATCTATCTATCTTTCCTTGGTGAGTTCTTGGGGGGTAATGACTGAATGAGGGCAGAAGGAGGCTTCTGCAGTACGTTTTCTTTCTCGATTCAGGTACTGATTACTCGGGTATGCTGAGTTTATTTAAGTTCATCCAGCAGCATATATTATGCACTTGTATACATGTGGGTTGTCTTTCCACAAAGTTTTTAAAACCACAATCACAGTTTCATGAAAACAGGAAGCTGCCTCAGGGAATTAGGAAACAGTAAATCACCACATGAATGGTGGCTGTCTTTAGAAGGTGGGACCATGGCAATTGTATTGTCATCCTTCGACTTCTGCGTATTTTCCAAATAATGCAATAATAAGCATTTTTATGGAGGAAGGAGGAGTAAGCAGAGTAAGCAGTACTTAAAACAAACAAAACATTGTGCAGGATTGCATGGGCACACCAACAGAATTGGAAGACACGTGTGTATGTGTGTATATGTAAGATGCATGTGTGTCTAAGTGTGTTGCATGTGAGTATGTGCATTTGTGTCTGTTTTGCTCTTCCAAGAGAAGCACTGCCAGTCAGGAGGAAGGACGTCCTTCTAAACCCCACAAGAGCAAAACATTGTCTCTCGATAGCAAGGCTGTACCAACTAACTACAGAGAGACAGTTTAAAATCTTGTGAGAATCAATAAAGAAACACTGAAAGATACACTCACAGTAAAACATCTGACAGCACATACGTCAAAATCCTGTGGGTGGGTAGTCCGGATGATTTTTTACTTTCTTCTCATCTGTATTTCTTTTCTTTTCAAGTAATGGAAAGGTATGTATTATTTGTAATTAAGTTATTCATCTGAAAATGGGGTAGTAAGAGAAAACTGAGTAATTGCAGGGATTAACAAGCCCTAAAGAGTGTAAGCATATACTGGGTGATATAAGCATACTTAAGAAGTGATTTTTTTTTCTTCTTCCTCATCATATAATTATTTTAGTATTGTATAAAATTTAGTGTTGTGTAAAATTTAGCACTGTATAAAATCTCGAAGAATATAAGGTGAAAGTTTTTTTTTTCCTAAAATCAACAGTTCTACTTCTCAAGTCAACATCTCTATTCCAGTGATTTTAGATATTAATTTCAAAGACAGGTAGCTATTTTAGGGAAAGTTCTACTTTTGCCTCATGTTTTATACTCTCTTATGTAAGAGATGGAGACAGAAAAGGGGGAAGTGAGAGGAAGGAAGATGGAGAGATGTGGGGGATAAGGGGACAGAGGAACAGATGGACGGATGGTGGATGGATGGATGGTGGATGGGTGGATGGTGGATGGATGGTGGATGGATGGTGGATGGATGGATGGTGGATGGATGGATGGTGGATGGATGGACGGTGGATGGTGGGTGGATGGTGGATGGATGGTGGATGGATGGTGGATGGATGGATGGTGGATGGTGGATGGATGGATGGATGGTGGATGGATGGATGGTGGATGGATGATGGATGGTGGATGGCGGATGGATGGTGGATGGGTGGATGGATGGATGGATGGTGGATGGATGGATGGATGGATGGATGGTGGATGGATGGATGGTGGATGGATGGTGGATGGATGGATGGATGGATGGTGGATGGATGGATGGATGGATGGATGGATGGTGGATGGATGGATGGATGGATGGGTGGACGGTGGACGGTGGATGGTGGATGGATGGATAGATGGATGGATGGATGGTGGATGGATGGATGGATGATGGATGGTGGATGGTGGATGGTGGACGGTGGATGGATGGATGGATGGTGGATGGATGGATGGATGGATGGATGGTGGATGGATGGATGGATGGTGGATGGATGGATGGATGGATGGTGGATGGATGGATGGATGGATGGATGGATGGGTGGGTGGTGGATGGATGGATGGATGGTGGATGGATGGGTGGACGGTGGATGGTGGATGGATGGGTGGACGGTGGATGGTGGATGGATGGATGGGTGGATGGTGGATGGATGGATGGATGGATGGGTGGATGGGTGGATGGGTGGATGGTGGGTGGATGGATGGATGGATGGATGGGTGGATGGTGGATGGGTGGATGGGTGGATGGTGGATGGATGGATGGATGGTGGATGGATGGATGGATGGGTGGATGGTGGATGGATGGATGGTGGATGGATGGGTGGATGGATGGATGGATGGATGGATGGGTGGATGGTGGATGGATGGATGGTGGATGGATGGGTGGATGGTGGATGGATGGATGGATGGATACATAAAGGCTAGAATGAAATGTCCAGGAATGGTCAAGACATTCAAATGAAGGAGAAGCTCTCTGTGAGAGATGCCAGGAAAAAACCCTATCCCGTGCCTGGACTGACTTCCCCAGAGGGTCCCCTGCTGACCGTGAAAGTAGAAAGAAGCTGACAGAAGAAACTAAGGTGATGCACTAAGTAAGAATACTAGCACTACCAGCAAAGGTGGCCTTAGTCATTGGAGTCAGGCACCGGCAGCAACAGGACAAAAACTGTAGGAGTCCTACCTATGTCCAGCACTTTTTTCAAAGTGCTTTCCATTCCTCATCTGGTAAAGAGGAATTGCAGATGGAATTAGGGCTGCTGATCAGCTGACCCTAGGATAGGGAGATTGTCAGTAATATCTGGGTGGGCCCAATATACTCACAAGGTCCGTAAAATGGGAGAAGGAGGCAGAGGAGAGAGAACTAGGGGATGGACCTTTGAGAAGGATTCAGCCCAAGGCTGTTTGCTTGGAGAGAGAGATGGAGACGGAGGAAGGGGCCACAAGCCAAGGAATGTGGGCAGTCTCTGTCATTAGAAATGCAAGGAACTAGATTTTCCCCTGGAGCCGCCACAAAGAACGGAGCCTGCCAACACCTTGATTCTGGCCTAGTCAGACCTGTGTTGGTAATAAATTTGTGTTAAGTCACTAAGTTTGGGGTAATTTGTTATGGCAGCCATAGAAAACTAATACCCCCAAGCTACTTTCAAAAAACGATTCTGATTACATAAGCAATACATAACACAATTCCCCCTTTAAAAAAACTGAAACGTCTCAACAAGGCTGAGCCCCATCCCCCTGCTGCCATTCTCTGCTGGCCCCATTCCCCACCCCTCCTACAGAAAACCATGAGAAAAAGTTGAGTGTATAGTCTCTCAGCCTCCTGGTCTGCATTTTTTTACATATGCATGTGCACAGGTCACACTGCACACTGATTCTTGCAGCATGCCCAGTCATGAAACAGTTAACACCCATCTCCCCAGGAAGGAAAACAGCGCACAAGCCCAAAGACTGCACAGGGCTCAGTGTCTGCCTGTGTTCCTGGGGGTAAAGAAGTGACCGCTGGAGTACCTTTCACATACCTTCTGCCTCCTGTCCTGTTATAAATGCTCCGTTCCGGAGCTTAGGGTAGGATCTGAGTTCCCCAAGAATGAATCTGCTAAATATTCATTGCTTAGAAGATCAGGGAAAGAATTTGTTTATACACATCGGGCCTCGTGTTTACCGAAAATCTAGCCTAACACATGTACAGGGAACATGATCAATAGCAAAACAACAAGCCCAACTGTGTTTTGCTACCAGGAGATAATGAATGTCTACAAAGCTGCCAGAAATTGCTCAGACCACACCCTCCCCTTCTTTTTTTTTTTTTTTTTTCCACTCTCGGGATGTCTGGTATTTTTCACAAGTCTTGTGTCTGCTCCCCAAGTCTTCTGGGAGCCTGCTCACAACTCACAAATTACGTCAGACTTTTTCCTGAAACCACATCTGGGCATCTGCCACATGCACACACTCAATGACCTTCCTCAGTGGCTTCCTGAGAGGCCCCTCGGATGCCACACCTGCCTCTTGTCCACAGTGCCAACGAGGGTGCTCCTGCCCTTACAGGTAGCTCCAGGTCTCCACTAGGGAGGATTGGTACTCTCCGAAATTTACCTGGCTTCCTCTCACAGGGGCTAAAACATCACAAGTCGGGTAGAAATGGGCTGAGACAAGACATCAAGAGCCGGCAAGGTGACAACAACTCCCTTCTCACCAGCCCTGCCCTTGCTGGTGGAAGCCAAGTCCCAAGAGCAAGGTTAAGGTGTATAAATCCCCCATCCCAGACAGGTGTCAATGCACAGATAAGTGTGCAGGGACCGGCGCATGGGGTGTGCCCCACATCATGCTGGGGGCTGGGGGGTGCAGTATTATGACGACCAGGCTGAGTTAGCAGCTATGATGGGGAGTCATTCTGATATACAGCCAAAGCCATCAATCTGTGATTTGGCCTTACTCTTAGTAGAACAAAGGAGCTCCACAAGGAGTACGATCAGCATATGTCTGGTATTCAGCAAAAATTAAATTCATCTGATCAACTAGTACTATGTGTGCTAGTGTGCATGAGTGTGAGTGTGTGCACATGCCAAGTATATGCCATGTGGTGTGATACAGAACCAAGGAGGACATTTTTCTAGAAAAGCCAGCTTTGCAGTGGGTTCTGTGTGTAGCTGAAGGAAATTCATATGTAGAAGGAAACATATCAAATGAATGTTCTTATGGAAAATGCTGTATTACTTCCATATCTGTGGTGGCAAAAAAAAAAAAAATGTGGGTTCAACATGGTAGGACAAGGAAGTGGCTATGGGTGATGATGGTGATGGTGGTAATGATGATGGAGGAAGAGAAGGAAAAGGAGGAAGAGGGAGGGGAGTGTGGGAGGGTGATGATGATGACCATGAGAATCACAGCTGGGACAGTCACTGAAGGCTTTCTATTGCCAGATACCGACCTTAGCAATGCACACATTTAACCTAATTTAATCCTTCTAATAATCTACTGCAGGTTCTATTACTAGCCCCATGTTACAGAGGGCAACACTCAGTCTGAGATGGGTTGAGCACATGTCATGCTCCAACCAGTGGAGCAAGACTCAAACCAACAGCCAGTGTTCATGACCACCAAGGCAGACGCTGCTGGGTACTCCTCTCTTTTCATTCTCCCCATCCACTATATTAATAGCACTGGATAGCCACACACCCAGTAAAAGATAATCACCTCTCCAGACTCCCTTGCAGCTAAAAGTGGCCATGTGACCTGGCTCTGGCCATCGACCTGCCGGAGGAATTCATGCAGTAAGCTGGCACGTGCCTCTCGCCCTTCACACTTTCCCCTTCCTCTAGCCTGGAAAACAGATGTGACACCTCGAGGCTGAGCAGCCACACCTTCAGAATGGCTCGGTGTAAAGATCGAGACAGCCATAGCCCCTGATGGTGTCACAGACCCAGGCTCCTACATTGGACTGCCTTCTTCCAAGTCTCTTGTAATGAGAGAAAAATTAAGGTCTGGTTGGGAAAGCTGGAGTCTGAGTCAGGTCCTTGCTGATGCAAGCCCTGTGGGAAAGTGCATCCAGACAGTACAGATCCCTCTTGAGCTCCCTTCCTTCCATCAGCTGCCACAGCCCAGGACATGAGGAGCTTGGAAATGAGTTGTGAAAGAGATAACGTCTGGAAGCCCAAAATAAAGACAAGAGGGCTACTCAAAGACGTACCCTACAACTGAGGTTCACCGAGAATTGTGGGAATAACTGGGGTCAACTGAGGATTGGGGGAAGAAATGGGGTTCAAGTTTCTCACCTTTTTGAACTAGAGTAAGAAATACACCCTTCTGGCCACAAATGGAAGCAAGGCCAACACAATGAAATAACATTATAAACATTATAAACAGCTGAGGCTACACAGGAGGGCTATCTCTGGGAAGAGTGCCCACATGAACTCTAAGGTAACTCTGTGGACTTCTGTGGGTGTCCCCAGGCAGGATTCTGAAATAACAATTGCCAAAGGGGAAAGAAAACCTTCCATGGAACCCTGATAGCCTGAGCAGCCAATGCATACCAACCAATAGAGCCACATATGTAAAGAACTGGACTCACCATCCCAGAATCTTCTACCACAAGATGTCCAAAGATATAAGGCATACTATTATTCCATACTGCATTTCCCTAAATCCTTTCTACCTCATGTTTTCTTTTTTGTCATCTGCTCCATTTTTGGATGAAGGAAAAAGAAAGAAATCATTGATTTGTTCATTACAAATGTACTTAAGCTATAAAAACATGAGCTACTAACTGGCAATTTCTTTGGAAGACTTAGGTAGTGACACATGTTTCTCCACACAGTGTCTATGGGTGGGTGTCTATATATAAACACAGCATGAACTAACTGTGGGGTGTATCACCAGCAAAAGTGGATTGGCCATGTGAAGGACATCTGTGTTAGAACCTGTTCCCAGTCAAAGGAAAGTAATTCTTCTTGGTGGTCCAACCACTTAACTTAAACAAAAAGAGCTGAGCCAACTTTCATCAATAAGTCTTTCTTCTAACCAGAAAAAAGAAAATAAAAAAATGAGAGTTGGCTACTGGTTATGGCGATGATGTGCCACAAGATTAATAATGACGGGTTTCAGGTCACTGGCAATTTCTCATTTCAAACTAACTTGAACCATCGGCCCTCAAGGGCTGACTGTTTCATGTGGGCTGCATGGCATTCACAGTCCTTTTCGGACACCCAAGCAGTGGGTGAGCAATACACTACCATATATCATTACTGAAAACAGGAGAGGAGCTCTTCATCCTTAAAATTAAGAAGTGCCCCTATATTCAATCTCCATGGAGGAAGACCCATAGACTTCTTCAGTTCCACAATGACTAGAACTTGAATGGGCTAGTGACTCGGTGTCAATTCATAGGAACCGGGCTCTATCTTCAGAGGGAACTTGGGAGGAAAAAATTCTAAATTTCCCTGCAATGATTCAGAAGACTCCTCAGCTTCTTCCTCCATACTGTCAGTCACTTCTTCTCAGATGCCCACTTCACTGCTAAATAGCCCAAGGACTCATCCAGAGGATACAGGATTTTTTCCTCATGGTATTAGAAGAGCAATGTGGAGGGACAGAAAAATGAATGGGTAAAGCTGCTTCAACTGAGAACGGGGACAATTAAGACTGGTAGAGATTATGGAAAAGGAGAAACCACAGGACCTGATACCTTAACTCGGCCCCAGCCAACTGTTGCTTCTACTTGCAATCTTCAAACCCAAGGAGAAAACCAGATTTTTACATGAAATCTCTGAATTTGTATATGTATCTCAGCAATTTTTTAAAGTCGTTGTGCAGGGGCGCCCGGGTGGCTCAGTTGTTAAGCGACTGCCTTCGGCTCAGGTCATGGTCTCGGAGTCCTGGGATCGAGCCCCACATTGGGCTCTCGGCTCCGCAGGAAGCCTGCTTCTCCCTCTCCCATCCCCCTGCTTGTGTTCCCTCTCTCACTGTGTCTCTGTCAAATAAATAAACAAAACCTTAAAAACAAATAAATAAATATAAAGTCGTTGTGCGGGGAAAACAAAATACGTCTGCTAGTAAGCAATGTCTATTGTCGCAGAAGAACATCTCCCTGGGTTTTCTCTTCAGGAAGTCACACCCAAAGCTATGGCTATTCCCTAGGCTGAGCCAAGGAAAAGGTGAAAAGAGGAAAAGGGGTGGGAGGAAAGTCTGGGAGCTGAAGGTTAATCCTAAAACTTAGAGTTCTGTAAGTGATGTATTTGCCTGTCAAATTCATGACCCCAGGAGGATGATAAACACACTCAAAAACCTCATCTAATTTTAGAGTAAGTTACTTTGACACATGAACCAAACTTACAGGCACATCAGTCGCCGCTCTGTGACAAAGCCATGCCAAAGCCTCTCCCCCACAAAGGATGGAGATGAAGGGCTCAGTTCTACCATACTGCATGGCATTCATGGGGCTGGAGGCAAATTTGTTCCCCCGTGCCCCACGTTCCCCAGATGAGCCATCAGTAGCAAGAGGCAGTCCTGATCTCTGCTTCTTGTCTCTCTTGCACTCTATTTATGGGCAAGGAGCCCTGAGGTCTTCGAAGGTTTGATTTCTTAACTTGAGATTTGAATCTTTCTTTCCACAACTTTTTTTTATCTTACTGGCTGTAGCACAGAGCCCTGGGAGCCTTATTCTGCCTGAGATTAACAGATTTTTTTTTTCCTCTCCTCCCAAGTTTCCCCAAGGAAATCCTTCTCAAAGCCAATCTTAGCTGGGCCGGAAGTCAAAACCAGATTTAAAAAGGTACAACAAAATGTACAGCAAATTAAGTTTCCTTGACAACATAAAAGTACCAAAAAATAAAGAAAAGCCTCACTGACTTTAAAAGGAAATCAGCAGTATTCACAGTATCCAGACAGGAACCTTCCCTTTGACCCCAATTCCCCCAAAAAACTCTATTTAAAACAGACGAGAAAGATGTAATACCAAATGTCATGTGTGAACTTTGACTGACTGCAGCCTGATGAGGACAAAGATCTACAAAAGACATTTTAAGGATAACTGGATAAATCTAGGTATGGGCTATGTATTATTTTGTTAGCAAATTATTATCAATTTTATAAACATGATAACAGTGATATGTAGAAAAATGCCTTAAGTTTTTAAAAATGCCTGGCAAAGTACTTTATGGTAAAATGTGTCAAGATCTGCAACTTACATATGTGGATGGATGGAAGGATGGACAGATGGACGGATGGAAGAGTGGGTGGGCAGGTAGGTGGATGGAAGGATAGAAAGACGGACCGAGTGACAAAACTTGGTGAAACATTAATAACTGTTGAATCTAGGTGGTGGGCATACACCCAGGTTGTTCATTGTACTGTTACAGTATTGTTTTTAAATATTTTATTTATTTATTTTATTTCAGAGAGAGAGAGAACATGTGAGTGTGAGTGGGTTGAGGGGTGGGGTGGGGGGAGGGAAGGGAGAGGGAGAGAATCTCAAGCAGACTCCATGCTGAGCATGGAGCCCAACTCGGGGCTCAATGTCACAACCTTGAGATTATGACCCCAGCCAAAACCAAGAGTCAGACGCTTAACCGACTGAGCCACCCAAGGGCCCCTGTATACTATTACAGGATTGTTTAAATTTTCTGTATGGTCGATAATTTTCGTAACAAAAAAAGTTTTAAAAAAACTGTTATTTTTATAAGTTCAATGTTTTAGTTAACTTTTTAAAAAAATACTTTTTAAAGCATGTCATACAAAGAAGTCCCCATGTGGAAAGTGGGGATGATGTGGCAGATACTCCAGTTAATGCTGTAGAGAAGAGGGTCTGACTGCCAAGATCTCTGCCTGAGAGCCTTTTTCAGAACATCCTGAACACTAGACCTTCATCTCCCTCATCTAACTGGTAAGGAAACCGAGGCTCAGAGAGGTTCAGTGACTCCCCCCGATCACAAAGCAAGTTAGTGGCATATGAAGGGACCTGACGGGTCTCAGGGTTTCTATCTACAATGTGCTGCACCACCAAGCTGACTGGTCTTGCGCAATTCATAGTCGATTTTCAGAAGGGTAAAGGATGCCTTAACAACTGACTTCATCTTTCATCCTGTGTTCTTTGGAAATGACTTTCCTCAGAGGCACATACTTCAAATAAGCATTCGCCTCTTTCCCATTCACCCAATATACTCTTAAAAAATTATTATTTATTTTATTTATTTTTGAAAGAGAGAGAGACAGCACGCACATGTGGGGGGAGGAGCAAAGGGAGAGAGAGAATCTTCAAGCAGACTCTTCCTGCTGAGTGTGGCGACTGAAACGGGGCTCAATCTCAGAACCCTCAGACCATGACCTGAGCTGAACCCACAATTCGGACGCTTAACCAACTGAGCCACACAAGTGCCCAATTCACCTGATAAAATCTTTATCACACTTACTTTATCACACTAGAGGGTATTATTCTGGGCACTTGGGAAAATGTATTTCTGTAGCACAGGCCCCTGCCTCAGAAACACTCACACCCTACAAGTTACATGCTGGTATAAGGGACAAATCCCTAAGAGCTGCCCCAAAAAGGGTCAACTTCTAAAACTGGTTTCCAATCATTATATCTCAGTGACGGGAGAAAAAATGTTATCTTGATAGTAAAGGATTTAAATTTATTGCATGGCTGAAAATGGTTAGCCAAGTGAAATGATAAAGTAATGAATCATTTCCTAGAAAAGTTGAACTGTTAGTAAGGCCACTGCATGAAGAACTATTTAGAGATGTCAGAAGAAAGAAAAAAAAAAAACAAAAAACGAAAAGAAAGTTATGAAGCCTGCCCAGGAAATTACTCCTAAATGTATATACTCTCTAGATTAAATTAATTTTTCAAAAGAAAAGAAAACTAAACAGACTTCATGATTACTGTTGGAAAAATGAAGCTGTTTCCTAATTTCTATTCGATTCCTTCTGGTTTCAGCACTGTCCATCAGTAACTTAACAACCTGTGCTTCCCACAGCTGCCCTCAGACACAGCCCCCACAGACAAACCCATACTGGGCACAGGCCTTTGAGACTTCTCTGTCTCCTGGGTTCCGGGAGACGGCTCCTGCCTGATCGCACCACACTGCAGTTGGGACAACTTGACCCAAAACCCAAGCCCAAGTTCTTAGATCGCAGCACTGATGACCTGCTTGATCAGGACTGGGATTTCCAGCCACAGCTCAATAAACAGGGAAGAAATCAGGGCACTGTAAACTGATTCTGTGTGTTGGTTTGTACTTTCATGCCCTGTTATTCATTCTTGGTTGTTTTTACTTATAAATGTAGGCAACAGGTTTCACTATCGTCAAGCGATCGAGAACGTGTGTATACTTAAGACTCTGAAGGTGAGCAAATGCCAGGCACCGAGGGAGGAAGAGCTTACTGCCCGGACTACAGAACAAGAAGGTGGCTTTCACTTTCAATCAGTTGTGCTGGGTAACACGGGCCACTCCGTGCCATCCACTGAGCTTGACCTTGGCATTCAAAATCCTCTAGAAAAGAGGCTTTCTGAGAGAAAAGGGGTCACTGATAAAGATGTGGCTCCATCCACCCCAGATCTTCAAGACTCACTATTTAACCCAATCTCAGAACAGTCTCCCAAATATCTCCTGGGCTCCCAGTAAAGTGGTATGCTGGCTGCAACAAAGCTCATCTTTTCTGGTATAAACCTTTATCAAAAGAAGAAGGAGATGGAATCATGGGAGAAGAGAAAGGATAAGAGAGGTAAGAAGAATAGCGGTAACAGAGGCCGACACTGATGGACTATTTACCACGGCCCAGAGGCAGTGTCAAACAGTCTCCATGCATTATCTCGTTCCAGTCTCACAATCTGGAAGGTGGAGACTGCTACGAATCCCATTTTATAGGTGGGAAAACTGAGCTGCATAAAGACTAAACTAATTCCTCCAGATCACACAGACAGTAAGGGGCAGAGCAAGAATTCAAACACAAGTCAATCCAAATCTAGAAATCCTGGGGTCCAGGTGGCCTTCCACGATGTTCTTTTGAGAAAAGACCCCTTCTCATGTCTTAGCTCGGCATCTTGCCTAGGCACTGTGGCCCAGCTCTGTAAGCCACTGTGATCACCCAGGATGGGAAGCATGGCTCCTTCTCCAGAACTCCCAGATAGTTTCCTTGTACCTTGTTTGAGGACTTTAAAGCAACAATCTTATGCCTCCTACTGGATTGTAAGAACAGGTGCCAGGACTTTTGTATTCCCCTGTGCATAGGTACGCAGATTATCGATTGAAAATTAATGCCGCACTTCGTCAGCCCAAAAGCCAGTATCAAGCCATGGTTTGTGGAAGGGCTGAACTTTTTTAGTAGCTAAAAAGAAAAAGAAAATTGCATTTGTTCCGTAAACACTTATTCAGTCCATAATACGTTCGAGTTCCTTGGACTCCCACAGTCTACTTGAAATTGTCAGACTGACTCTTAGGAGGAAACTAAATGGCATATCGTTCTGGCATCAGATGGAAATCACTTAATAGGGTTCTACAAACGAAAGCCTTAAGGTGCTTCTTCCGAACTCTGCACCCGAAATCATGGGCGATGCTGTTGCAAGGCTCCCTGCGCAATGCCATAATTACCAGAAAATGGAAAAATCCAAGAAACACAGGGGCCGTGGAGCAGGGTTCAGGAACTGAGGGCAACTGTTGATCCATGCAAAGATCAAAGCTGTGCAGAAACCATTCTCGGGTTTACACAGCTGCATGCTCCATGCGAGAGCCGTAAAACAAACACAATCTGGACGGGAGGGAAAGGTCTGTGATTGGGAGTGTGTGGGTGTCAATGACTCCCCAAGACATCAAATGAACCAGGAGGCCTGAGAGCCACCTCACTCCGGGATGGGAAAAAGAACCTTGTACTCTTTTCCAATCCAGGACATATTTTTATTGGGTCAAAAAATTTTACCAATTCAGCCCTCTTAAACATAATAAGAAAGAGGGAAGAGAATCATTAGGAAAATATGCAAAAAAGTTCTTGAGTTTAATAAACACCACCACCAAAAAAAAAAAAAGTGAACTGGTCAAATCTTAATAACCTGGGGATGAGAAACTCCCTGCTCCAGCTTATCTTGTTTAGTTGCTGTATACAACAACTGAACGAGACCCAGAGCTCTCAAAACTCCTTTAGGTGCATAAATTCCTAAACTAAATAATAACAAAGCCATATGTTACCGTGTTTTTAGATATGAATTGCTGTACAATGCACAAACACAACAGCAGCTCCCTGCTATCATTTGGATTCATTAAAAATAAAATCATCTCATAAGCCTGCAAAGTTGATTTTTATTTTTTATTTTTTTTTTGCACCACAAAACGTTCATATTTCCCCTGTGCACAGAAGTATAATTTCTTTACGTGGTTGTTCGCAATGTCCTGAACTTGATATACATGTAATATCGGGGAATGAAAAGAATACATATATATGTGAATTCCTCATTTTGTGTATTAGAAAACAATATGTTTTGCTCATTAAAGGCGCCAATATAAATGCTATAAACCATGAAATTACCTTTGAGCCCTTCCTGAAATAACCAGTTCACAAACAAATGATCCATGCATAAAAGGCAAGGGGAGATTACAATAATAAGACTAAGTTACATTTTCATTTCAGGATTTTTTTTTTTAATGTAGAAAAGTATTATTACTGCAAAACCAACATCTACAGCAGGTACATCCAGTTTACATAGGTAACACTTGAACAAAATAAGCTTGAACAAGGTAAGTTCAAAGAAGGGCTTCTTGTATTTTCCATATGTGATGCTGAACTCCTATTTACAACACATTATCTCAATAAAAGAACCTTACTCTTGGTTTTCCCACTTCATAGGGCTGATTTAAAAGCAATGATGGCAAAAGCATTTTACTAAAATAACTCTGATGTTTCTCATACTCAGAAATTAAGATTCTACCCTGCTGATGACTGAAAGAAGTTGTCCATGGCAGAAATCTCCCATGAGTCAATATTCTGGAGCTGAAATTAGCAGAGCCCTTACTCCAGCGGGATCCCCAAACAAGCATCATCATCATCTGGGAAACTGCTAGGCATGCAGATCCTTGGGCCCCACTCTAGATGTTCTAAATCAGCAACTCTGTAGGTGAAGCCCCATGATGTGTATTCCAACAGCCTCCAGGGGATCCTGGGGTGTGCTCAAGTTTGGGAACCAACGCTTCAGTCTGATAAGGTCACTAACCCAGGCTTGAGATAATGATGTCATCTCCTCTCAAATTCTGTGTATGGTCTTCAGTGCTTCCACCATGCTGCTCTTCACTCTCCAATGGCCTGACCCTCCATATCCAGAAAACAACATCTAAGCCAACTGGTTTGCACATTTCTATCTGGATCAATTCTTTCCACACTCGCCACTCGAGCATATGTCAGCCGTGAAGCTGTAGATGATATGTCTCTTGCCAAGAAGACATGGGACTCCTGAACTTCCTCCAGGTTCTAACCACTGTCCTGTGGTAGCCCCAAAGGTACCCTGAGTACATCCTGGGCAGGGAGTGGTCCACACTTCTGAGCAAGGGCTACCAGGGCATCGTAGAGCCTTCCTGAATAGCCCCAAGTTGAAAGTTACCTGTCTCCCTTAGGCCAGATCCTGTTCTTGACTCATTCATTCATTTGTTCATTTAATTAGTCATTCACATAATCATGAAACAATGATCTAGCTCTCATTTTCTTTTTGGTTTGTTTGTTTTCTTTTTTGCTTCATGGGAACACAAAGCTGCATTAGTTCATTCCAACCTTCTCCGAGTACACAGTCTAGTGGGGAACACACATAGGATACAAATAGATGAGCATAATACAGTGAAGTAAGTATAAGATGGAAATCTACATAAGGAACATAAAGAATGGATGATTGAAGAACTACTTTTTTGGAAGGAGAGAGTCAGTCACACACCTGCCAAAAATGAATCTTACAGAACAAGTAGAAACCAGCAAGGCTGGAGAAGGGAAATGGGTGAGTTTTAGGCAGTGTCAGACCATGAGCAACAACCCTGATGAGCGAATGGGACTTCCTAACTGCAAGCACTTGAAGGCAAGAAGACTGCCTCGGTGTCTACACCCCCAACCTGCTGGGCTTGGCAGAGGGATGTTGAGTGAAGTCCAGACAAGACGGAACTGGTCAAGCGGTAGGGAACTCATCAAAGGAAGTCAACTCCTGAGGCAGGAAGAACACGTGTGGCTCCATTTGAGTGATCTGGAGAAGAAGAAAGGGAAGCTGACCTACTCACGGATCAGCAGCAGAGGAAAGGATGTGTGCAAGGCAGGACGTCAGTCAGGAACATGTGGGGAGCCTGGTTGCTACATGTGAATGGATCCTAGATCCCAAAGAAGGTTATGAATCACCTTTTAGGAAGGTCTGAATGACAACAAATGCTCTTTCGTGCTTGGATAAGATCCTGCCAGAATTGACCAGACCAGGCTGAAGTCCAGGGTACCCAGTTAAAGGCTTCCACTCTGTGACCTATTTTATAATTCTCCCACCAGCCTGGGATGGGGAAGAATGTCCAATTGTCCTAGTACTGCTGGAGAAAGGGACAACTGACCCAGATATCCTAGAACCACCGTAAGGAAGAGGAAAAGAGAAAGGGAGGACACACAACCCCGCACAATGGTGCTGGGCTGTCACGGGACATATAGGAGAGAGGAGGGGACCCTCTCTGTAGATTTCTGCTCCTTAAGAACCCTGGACTCAGTTTCAGGAGGGGCAGGGGAGGGGTTGAGAGGGCGAGCACCAGGTAGCTCCTAGGGGTATTTGCCAATGTCCTCCTTCTGAATCTCTGCAGCAACACTAAGAGGTGGGTGTGGTACCCCATCTTGTTGCTGAGTTAACCAGTGGCTCAAAGAGGTGGGATCACTGGCCTGGAGCCACACAGCTAGTAAGTGTAGGATTCAAGGTATGCTCTGGCCTGACCCCAAAGTCTGGGATGGACTCACCTGAGTCAGACCAAAGAGAGGCTCAGACATGTCAGAGGCTGAAGCGGCTGCCAGGCCAGGAGCAGGACGCCGGCATGAAATGGTGACTGACGAGGGTGCCCACGAAGGGCGGTGGGGTCTTCATGGAGGCTCCAGAATTGTCTACCGTCTTGGCAGAAAATCTCTGGCCTACATCCCTGTCCTGAGAATTCTGAATTGCAACGCTCACCCTTCTACCCTATCCCTGAAAACCTTACAAAGTATTCTGACAAAGTGCACGTTCAGCGCTGCAACTGAGATCTGTCTGAATCCGCCTGGCTCTTCTATGAATCCCTCCAAATACTTGAGGGTAAGGGCAGCACATTTCAACTTAACGGAATTTCCTGCCATATTCTGCAGTGCCAGAAGTGCTCCATCGCATAAATAAATTTGAGAAGAACTTTCTTCTTTCTTTTTTTAATGATATAGAACATAATCTTTTCAGTAAATCCTAATTTAAAGCATTCTAAGTCCGGAAGACAATTATTTGGACCATATAACTACTGCATGTGGGTGTAATATGGATTGCATGCAGAGCCATAAAAAAAAATACTTGGCTCTGTTATTTTCTTAAAATTGCTGTGTTGTTGCCATTTTTATTGGGTTAATTAAAAGACCATAAAAATCAATTCAAACATGTTTGGAAACAGATTTGCAAATTTTATAAACTGTGTTCAGTTGGTTAGGCCAAAGATAATAACAGACATCTCTGTATGCATAGTTTTGGTGTGGTCATTCATTCATTCATTCATCCAACCCAAATCCCCTACTCTGGCCCCAGCACTAAAATAAGAGTGGCACCTGTTCTCATAGCACCCTCGTTCTGCTGGGAGACAGAAACTGAAGGACATCATTTAGATGAGGGGGTGGCAAATTTTTTCTATGAAGGACCAGAAAGGAAATATTTTCAGCTTCGAGGGCCACGGTGTGGCTGCTACAACTTCTGAACTCGCCCCGAGAGCGGGAAAGCAGCCACAGATGATACCTTAAACAGAGGAGCAGGTGTGTTTCAGTAAAACTTTATTTATAGACGCTATAAATTGAATTTCATATATTTTCATGTATCATGAAATACTATGTTTCTTTGGATTCTTTTCTTTGACTGCTTAAAAATGAAGATCATCCTCAGGCCATGCAAAACCAGAGGGTTCACGGACACTGGTGTATACAGTTACACAGGGAAAGATACTGTGGTACAGCTGATCCAGGAGCCACCAAGAAGATGCTGGGATTCTCAGCTGGGAAGGCCAGGGGGCTACCAGTCCACCAGGTCAATCCTAACGGTCTGGCTAAAGGGTAGAAAAGAGAAACTCGAGAAACTCTCTCCCTCAGCTGGGGGCCGTCAGATCTCTCTGCTCATTTCAAAGATGGCTTCTTGCCCAGGTCCAAGCAGTGGTCTTTGGTGACTCTCCCAGCTCCCTGGTGGCCTTGGCAATTTGCTCCAAACTTGATAAAGTGCTAATTTTGCTTTTTAACAGCCGTTGTGTAACTTTGAGAAAAAGCCAAGCCAACCCTTTTTGAAAATCTGAAGAAACGTTAGCCCACAGATTGAAACCTGGGGATCCCAGTTACAACCAGACGGCAATTTTCATGGTCAACTTCTACAACTGTCCCAAGAGCGGTCTCCGACGGAAATAATGAGAAGACTCTGTGTTATTCCCAGGTTCCTTGCCTTGCCTCAATTGCTGAATGTCAGCCCCAGACAGCTCAGTTATAATGACAGAAACATAACGTAGTTCATGCAAGTGGCCTTCAGTGGGCAAATGTTCAAGCACATTAAGGTTTTAATATAATTATAATTATAGAACATGTTCAACCAATTAACCACAAATATGCTGTTTATCTGAAAGGCTGCCAACACTGTAAACTGCAGTCAAAATAACATTAGGCTGTGGTCCTTAAGCAAAGAATACACACTGAATCAAAAGAGAGATCAGAAGGAAAAGGCCAAAATAAATATTTTATCTGATATTTTATGAATATCTCCTCAAATGCCAGATTAAAATATGTCATCTCAACTTCCCATATATTTACTTGGTGAAATCAGATTAAGTGAGTTCATGACACTGTTGAAAAACATCATAAACCAGAGAGAGAAGGAGAAACAGGGAGACAGAAAGAGAGAGAGAAGTGTATTTTGTACATCTTGGCAGTCAAGCATCCCCTAAAGCTAGCACAAGTATAATGTAAACAAGAAAAGGCAATTAGAACAAGTCATATTTTTAAGGCATTCAGAAACTTCTCCTTGTTCCTTATATCTTTCTTAGCTACAGCCTATAGGAGTTTAAGCGGAATTAAACTCTGCCTTAGCAACGAAAGAAGATAAGCCTTCTCCTAACTTTCCTCTGAGAAAGAATTAAAAAAAAAAATCTAGTTGTACAATTTATACACATACACAATTTGTACTGCTGTAAAAGCATATTTTCAAAAGTGCTCCCTAAATAATTAAGCTGCTCCTTTTACCATACTTCCTATATTACAGAAGTCATTTTCCCACCAAGAATCAATAAGTCATTCCTCACGCCAGTCATTTTTCTCCATTTAACGGAATGGACTAAAGTCCGACACTGCAAGTTACATTACCTTTGAATTATGTGTGTAATTTAAAATTCAAAGTACTACACTAAGGAGCTTTTTAGACTGACCACTCTACACTCTTCTCATAAATACGGTCCCTTGCAGACCCTTCTGACGGATTTAAAGAACAACAGGAGTTTGGAATGGTGAAGCCCTGAGCCCTGCAGGAAAGCCGCCCACTGTAACAATGCCACAGGAACAATGCTCTCTTCAGAGGAAGCGCAGAGCAAACTGTCATACATCACTCACCAGGAAACGACTCTGTGTTTGGAGATTAATGGGAAAGCCATTCTCAAGCATCTTCACTTTAATTACAAATAAACACATGGGCAGGTATTGACATGTCCGTCCGGAGAGTACTCCCTAAGTAAAAGCTGCCGGTATGATTTTTTTGTTTGAACAGACCCAACTCCTCCAATCACATTTTAAATGTAGAAACCCAAAACGGGGATGTCCTGAAAGAAACTCTTCTTCACCAATGAGACATATCACAGGGAGGGGAAGAAAAAAAAAAAATACAGAGAGATCAGTAAATGAAAATGTGTGTGAGAGTGTATGCACAGCAATTTCATTTTAAAGAATTAATAAAAGTGACTTGAAAGACCTGTAACTGAATTCATGGGCTGATGCAGCTTCTGATTATAAATGAAATACAATCACTTCACTCTTCAGGAAAATAAAAACAAAGCGAGTACCAAAGATCTCCGTGCACATTCTAAAATTTGTGATAGGCTGACTCATGCTGCAGGCTCGGAAAACTTTAAAAACAAGTAAAGAGCGTTTCTCTCAGTAGTGGGCTTATTTTATTCAGCGGGCCTCCTCCAAGGAACCAGACACCACCACCCCCCCGCCCCGCCCAGCTAGTATAGCAAAAGAGGAGACTTCCTCACATTGTGCTTTCAGATACTGGTTACTTAGAAAACGCGACAATAGGTTTGAGAATTGAGATGTGCAGATGAACTGGGATCCCTTGTGCTTCCCTTTATCTCTGAAACAACTTTCTGGGAATCTGGGGGTTTCCCTGTCACCTTTACCCCAGGGACAATGTAGCCCATTCCTCAGGAAAGCCCTACTTTGGATCCCCACAGCAGAAGGCTTCTCAGACCATTTCATCGTAAGAGCTGCCGCCCTGTTCATTCCCACTGCCCAGTAGCCTAACAACCTTTCCCCCCCACCGTTTTTTTTTCATTAGTAAGTAATTCTGGTAACTGTACACTTTTTCTGATGTGGAACAATCTTAGACCACTGGAGTCTTACTAAATCACTCTAGGACGTGCCTTTTTTGGGTCATCAAAATTCAACTTTTCTGCCTAGGTTTTATTCTTGCTAATTTAGCATTCCCAAGACAAATCACTTAAAAACGCCTTAAAAAATCATTAGCTCTCATTTATTCAACTTTAGCATCAGCATGACCCGAAGCACGGGAAGAAACAGACGGGCAAAGTTCCGCTGCCAGTACCAGGTAGAGCTCTCCCTTGCAGCACCCTGTGTTTCCAGCAAGACTTCACCCAGAGCCGCCTTCCACTGCCTTTCAGCCAGGACCCTCGCTCTCTCGCTCTCTCTCCCAGCTGCCGGGGCGCCTTGTGTTAACTGAGAATTTGTGAGAAAAGCAGAACCTTCCCGCTGGGTGTTATTTTTGCATGGCAACACTCAACAATCTCAAATTGTGAGACCCCAAGGGTAATTTTTTTTTCTTCTTATATTTGTCTGAATTTCTTCCCACTTGAAAAATGTGGCAACCTCCACTCAATTGATGGATACTTGCTGGTAAAAGACTAGATCTGAGGAACTGTGCACTGATACAGCCTATAAATTACAGTCCAACATGGTTAGTTCAAATAAAAGGAAATTTCATCTAAGGGAACTGATATTCTGGGGAATTTTCTTTCCCCAAAGGATTACATCTAGGGAAGTAAAACTTACAAAGGGAGATGTTGCAAATGTATCAGGCATCTCTAGGATACAGAGGGTCAGTATGATTGTTCTGGCAGTATCATTGTGTAGAAGAATGCATCACTGATGAAAGATGGACAGGAAATATATTCTTCTCCTTTGATAAAAACAAAATATTAAAATGACAACCACAACCATAGCTCCACAACAAAAATCAGACCAACCTAGATCCAATTGCTATGGGTTAACATTACTTTTATTGCCATAAGGCACTGGCCCTCATCAGAGCCTCTCAAACATTTCCCTCAGCCATTCATCCTATGACTCGGTAATAAAATGCATATATGTATAAGCTGCTAAAAAATAAAAGGTAAACTCAAATAATTCGATGCACTGTCTCCTGCCAACTGACCATATATTATTCAGGTTTTACCTGCCATATTAAATACAAATTTAAAAGGATTTCCTTTTTTTCATTAAAAACCCCACGCTGCAATTGGAGGCACCCATACAAAGTGTCTTGAACGTAGCAGGCTTTAAAAAAAATGATTGCTTCAACTGCCCAGTTAAAAAACATTCACTAGGAATGGCTGAATGACAAAAAAAAAAAGTTAGTTAAATCTTAAGGTAAGTGTTTTCTTGAAGGGTATCTCCAAAACTGCTTCACTATAAACATCTCCCTTTGGATGACATAACGAACCTGATAGAAACAGCTTCGGCCCAAACTTAGGAAAGACAGGCTGTGCTCATTTCTTTGGATGTTTTAAAAATATGCTGTAAAGGGGGGCGCCTGGCTGGCTCAAGTCGGTAGAGCATGTGATTCGATCTCAGGGTCCTGAATTTGATCCCCACATTGGGCGTGGAGCCCGCTTAAAAAATAAAATAAAATTGGGGTGCCTGGGTGGCTCAGTCGGTTAAGTGTCTAACTCGATTTCAGCTCAGGTCATGATCTCACGGTTGTGAGATTGAGCCCCACACGGGGCTCAGCGATGAGCGTCGAATCGGCTTGGGATTCTCTCTGTCCCTCCCCCTCTGCCCTCCCACCGCCCCCCGCAAAGACAAAAAGAAATAAATAAAAAATTTAAAAAAAAATCTTAAAAACATGCTGTCATGAACCATGATAGACGATGGACTCTGAAAAACAAACTGAGGGTTCTAGAGGGGAGGGGGGTGGGGAATGGGTTAGCCTGGTGATGGATATTAAGGAGGGTGCATTCTGTGTGGAGCACTGGGTGTTATGCACAAACAATGAATCATGAAACACTACATCAAAAACTAATGATGTAATGTATGGTGATTAACATAACAATTAAAAAATGAAAAAAAAATGCTGTCGTTGTAACACTTCTTTTTGTGCCTTTTGCCGATAATTACTACCTAACCAATCATTAAAATAAATAGAAAAAGTTTAGAAACCTAGTTCAGTGAAATTATCAAAAACATCTGATATTTATCAAAAATCTCTAACCTTTTCTTCAAAGATGAAAACTTTGAAAGACAAAGGAACTTACTAACTCAAAATCAGAGATGGCCCTCCCGCTTTGGCCCCTATATTTTGGCTGAGCCAGTCCCTGTTTAAGCCACTGGCAAGAGAGTCCACTTCAAACCCTTAAAATACTGTAGACACAGAGAGAAAGCAGCAATCATGTGACATCTAAGAGACGAAAGCACATACTATTGCTTTGTTAAATGGTGACACAGTTCCTTCGGAACGGGGTCTCTCTCTATACTGGGTGGGGCGAAGTTACGGATCTTGTTTTAACTCCAGAAGAGAGAATTTTCTATTGACCAAGACAAAGGATTCAAAGTGAGCCTGATACCTGGTTAAAGATCATGCTTTAATCACTTGAGCTAACAGTTCCTTTCAACAGACATCAAGATGTAAGGAGAGTCCTAAACTGCTTAGGCAATTTGAAATTAAGTTTCAAAAGGAAAAGAAAGGGGAAAAAAAAAAAAAACAGAAGAGCTAAACTGTCTGAAGCATCCAGCCTCCTTCGCCAAAATGGAGAATTTTGTTTTATTTCATTTTTCCTTACAGAGTATACTGCCGGTTCCCACGTGTTTTCAAATTTTCATGTTGTTGTTTTGAATGCCAAGGTCAGAACTGCTGTATCTTGTCCTGGTCTATCACCCGATGGCTGACTCTCGCCCAGTCATCAGAATGACACGGTGGAGCATGACCCCAATGGGGCAGTGACATAAGAGGATGGGTGTCCAGCACGACAAGGAGCCATAAGATAAAAGAGACTTTCTAACTTGGCGGGGAGGGGGGCGCGGGAATCAAGAGGTGTTTGCTTTTTTTCCCCCTTCCCTAAACAAAAAGAAATTAACTATGAATATCTCGAGGGGTCATGAAACTAATATACCTTTAGGATAACAGTAGAAACAACTTAAATTTTTTTCTATGACACTCACATAGTCATATTTATGGTGGTCTCACTGGTATGGAGCATGCAATTAATAAGAAGCTGTTCACTGACTCATTTTTTGTTTGTTTTATTTTGCTGTTCCTTTTACACTTTTAAAAGTCTGCCCAAATGTAGTGCTTATAAATCAGACCAAAAACACATCAATTAAAACCACAGTTATGGGTTTTTTTTTTTTTTTTTAGGAGGAGGGGAAAAAAAAATCAAGTTCCAGAATCCAACTTTCATGTTTTATTTAATTATGAACAAAGACATAATGCATTATTTTTCTGTATCCACGAGAGACAGGCAGACTGCAATTTTTATTGCATGTTAAGTTTTCACTGGATCACAATATTATTAAGCTTTAAATCAGAGGATTGGTTCCTTCAGCTAAGTCTAACAATACTAGAAAGTAAAAGAAAAAAAAAAAAAAAACACCTCATCTGGGGCTGTAATATTTGCTGAAAAAAATCTACTTCAAAACATTAATCAAATTTTTCGCCTACTGGGCAACCATATGGTATAGCAGCATGTGAATCTCACAAACTTGCTGATCTCCTGTAACTGGGTGCAATTAATTACGCTGGCTGCATCCATCTCTTGGATTTTCGCCTTGTGAAAAAAGTATTTATTGCAACAGCTTTTACAAAACAAGGGAATGAAAATCACAATTGATTAATGAGCTGAATGGAAATATTTCCGTTAGCAGATTTTTAAAATGAATAAGGATTAATACTATGGGTAGAAATGAACCCACATCAAGATCTCCCTGTACTTTTTGGGCCCCCAAAAAGGTGGCAGGAGAGAGGGTAGTGAAGCTGCTGAGAAGTGTAACATGCATAATTCACTAGCAGGCTTTGGATCGCAAGTAATAAAGCCTTAAACTAGTGAAGTAATAAAGAGGTTGGCTTTACAAGATACTATCCTGGGAGACAAAAAGCTTGTTCTTTGATTTGAAAACACAGATATTAAATACTCAGTGGGTGAGGAACATCACAGGCCTGACAAAGAAGGGAAGGGAAAGTGGCCCTTAGAAAAAAGCAATCTACTTTGTCCTTAGCTATTTAGGCCCAAAGATTGGTGCACATATGGTCCGATTATTGTTTTAAGACCCCCCTCCATAAAACCGAGCATCTGAGAGCATGGAAGGATGGTAACACCGTCCTTACCTGCTGGCTAAAGGTACAAACAATACATAATGGCAGCATCGTTCCCCACGGGTATGCGGCCCTCACGCCTTGGCCTTTTCCTAAGCAGTCAGAACCCTTTCTGGGGCTAAACCATGACTCCTGCCTTCCAGGAGCTGGCGGCTTGACAAGCATGGGGGTCACAATCCTTCCCTCCATGGGAAGTCACAGACCCAGGGCTGGAGGGTTCCCTCCCCACTCACAAGCAGGAATTTGCAAATCTGTCTCTTCCTAGAAGTGCTCCCAGGGTTTAAGACCACCCAAGTCAGCCAAACATCAATGACATCTTCTTCAAGGCATCCTTATTTCGGGACGATCAGGTCCATTTTCTCTAAACAAAGAGGAGGCCGGTCCCAATATTTGCCATTTGTTAAATACTTATCTAGAGAAAACAGAGCAAAAGCTAACTATCCATAAGTGGAAGAAATACCTAAGTTAGAGAGATCGAATATTGTAACATTTTCACAATTAGTAAAAGAAACAGCTACTAAGAACAAGCTTTGTAATTCGACTCTTATGACAATTTTTTCCTTTATGTGTCTACTGTATTTAAACATCTCCCAGGAAATTCTACAAAGGTCTTATTAAGGAGCATTTATTATAATTTCACTCATGCCTACATGACATGTATGACCAATGTATTTGTTTGTTTGTGGACAATCACCTCACCCAGGAAAAGAGGAATGAACTTTTATAAAACAAAGGATAAGTGTTATTTTTAAGTGACAATATTTCATCTCAACTCATTTCAAGTGTGGTCTATATTTATATTAACATCTAAGTTTGGAGATTTTGACTTCAACGGAGAAAAAGAATTCTGCACTTCAAAGTAGCAAGCAGATCTAGACGGGTAAGAGATTCCAAAGGCCACCATGCAGGGAACTGAACAGATAACTTTAAAAGCTCTGATTGAATCATTCCAGCAGAGAATCAGATACACTTCATAATCAACGAAGCTACTGTTTTGAAGAAACCATTATCCAGTGAAAAGTAGGAGGAGGTTACCAAGAGAATGTGCCTGGCTTCTTGAAGAGAAAAAAAAGATCTAATGGGAACTGAGTGGTCCAACTCCTTAAACCAGTGACCCTGCAATGTACACCACTCCCCACCACCACCTCTCAGACGATCTCTGACACCTCCTACGTGCAATGGTTGTTGGCTTAAAAGTTTAAAGAGCTAACAAAATGTTTTAACGAGATACAAATCTCAGAGATCATTAATCAATATGTTCAATGTTATTTGTGATAATTCATCATGACATGATATTAATGGGTTACTGTACCCTTCAGAGGTGAGATTAATGCAAATGAGCCGCCACAATTAACTTTACTGCTCCCAACTCACAGGAATGGACAGATGATTATAAATGACAACTATATGTCAATTACAATATCCAATAAAGTGAAGCTTAGAGAACAATCCATCTCCTTTTATTGCTCTTCCTTGACGTAGCTGAATTTAGCTCAACCCACTGTTGTCACAATGTAGCCATTGTTTGGGGGAGGGGTAAAAGGCTTTTCCAATTCTTCTTTTATTTTTTTAATTTTTCCAGTATCTTAAAAAGTGCTTCAAAAATGCCCATGTAAATACATTTTCTAAAGGAGGAGAGCCACAGGAAACCAGGAATCAATGCCACATTCATTCTACGTGAGTTCAAGAAAACTATCCATTTTCAAATTATAGCAGCAAGGCCAGCAAGGCAGCAACCTACCCAGCTGTGTATAATATATTTACTCAATTAAAAAAGGAAGACATTAGCACAGCATCCTGAAAAGGCTGGAGTTTCACTAAACAAAAGTTATTAGAGGATCACAATGTTGAAGTAAACAGGTCGGAAAGTGGAAAAGCAGGTATGAGGCCAGGGCCAGAAAGAGAGGTTAAACTTCTTAAAGTGCAGAGCTGCGCTTGTGTTAACAGTTAATACCCAGGTACAGACCCTGCCTGCAGAGAGTCTTGATGTCAAATCCTTCTTCTTTCCATGGGTAGAGAGCACTTTGAGAGAAGTCTCCCTTCCAGACCAGTGTATTACAGTGGTGCCTCCTAACCGCAAATCCCCTTACAGGGCAGGTACACCCAGTGGCTTTTGAGTGTTGACAGCTAACTCACAGCTACCCCTTTCTGCCTCACCTGAAAGGCTATGCCCACAAAGCCTCTTTCCCTGGCAGATGTTGGCTAATCCCTGAATGCCAGCCAGCCACGCCCTTGTCTCAAGCAGGATCCACTCTGCCATACCTCATATTCCAGAGCTCCCCATGAGATCAGGCTGAAGCTGGTCACATCCTTCCGACCATTTTCCATACTCTACACCATTCTCCTCCCTCTGTTTTCTCCTGAAAGCACAACCTCCCAGATCAACTGAACAAGAAGCATGCCTTGGGCTCTGCTTCCAGGGAACAAAACCTGCAGAGCAATTTACAGAGACCAGTTCTTTGCCAGTCATCGATAAGAAACCAACCAACATGCTCCTTTTTGAAGCTACAGCCGGAAAGGATTTCTTCCTTGTTTCCAGAAACATCTAAAAGTTAAATTATAACCTAAGACTGTAAAAGGTTCACAGTGGATTGTGGAAGCTGTGACTTTGTCTATCCAGGACCTATTCCCATGCCCCTCCTGCTGACAAAAGGGAGCTTATTTCTTCATGAGGGAACTGGGCCTCCCGGACTGCAGGTAGGGCCAGGATGTGGGATTCCAGCCTAGAATAAAGAACCTCATCCTGTGGGCCATGAATGATTCAGGGCTAATACCTGCCTCCAAGTCAGGCTAGTCCTGTTCTCCTGGCTTTTGTGCCAGGGACAGTGGGGGAAATGGCTTCTTGGTGGCAGGGCTGGCTAAGCTGGGAAAGTCCTAGTCTATGAGTGGCCATCTTGATCCCCACTCAGAAAGAATATTCTCTTTGAAGAATATAATTTTTTTAAAAAAAATCAAAATCAAGAGGTTAAAGATGGGACCCAGATGACATATTTAAGGTCTGGGACAAGCTTGACTCTAAACCTAGAGGTGGCACACAGACCATTGAGCCAAATCTGGACCTCAAATGCATGTTTTCATACAGCCCAGGGTCTAAAAATACATTTTTAAAGGGCTGAAGAAAGAAATTAGAATATATTTTAACACATCAAATATTACATGAAGTTCAAGTCCCAGGCTCCACAGATGAAGTTTTATCGGTGCACAGCCACACCCAGTGGCTTACCTGTTGCCGTGTGGCTTCCCTTGCTAAAAGGAAGAGGTGAGTAGCTGTGACAAAGACCGCAGGGCCCACAGACCCAAAAATATTTATTATCTGTCCTGTTACAGAGAGAATTTGCTGACCCTTGCATAAAACTTTGCATTCATGAGCCGATAATGACCCTTTCCACTTAAGCTAGTTTGAATTCAGACTCTTTCGTGTCCAAGGGGAACGTCCTTATTAATTAACTGAGGAATCTATTCTTACCCCTTCCCTCGGACCCAGACACCGCTGCCCACCCCGTCTGCAGGGATCCTAAAGATAAAGGATCAATATACGGACCAACGGGTCGGCTGTTTCTTACCTCATCCTTAGAAGTTACTGTATTTTTTTTTTTTTTTTTTTTTTTTTTGCTGAACGTCACCACGTGTTGAAATCTTAAAACATCTTAAAACATGCAAAATACATAATATCAACTGTCCCAACTGATAGGAAATTCTAAGCCAAACACCAAAACGTAAAGTAGATTAAAGGTGGGGAAATAAACTCTTTTTTTAATGTACCTGAAGACCATACTGAATTTGAGAGGAAATCCCACCCCTGGCGAAGTGTTACCCCACTGGGGAGAGCCTGCCATGGTTAGCTGTAACGGGCCAGAACATTCTAGGTCCCGGGTCAAGAAACTCAGGTGCCTGGTGAAAACACAGTGTGATTTTGATGACTTTTACAGAGTACCGCCAAGAGGGGAAATGGAGTCATTCCCTTTATTTTTGGTTTCCTGTGTTCCATCAGGAGATAGTTGCAGGTTTAAGTTTCTCTTCCTTTTTCCCCCGTATACTCACCTTGGTCTCAGGACAGGAGATCGTCAGGAAAACAGATTCGTGCTGCCTCCCTTGATTCCCTGATCCATTAGCTCAGGCTTGTTGGGAAGGTTAGCAAAAAAGGCCCAAGCCATTTTCTTTTGTGAGGACTCAAGGGTATCTCATTTTTATTTTAGTGATATAAAGACAACTTTTGTTTCTTACTGTAACCAATCTGCTACACTCGATTCTAATAGCTCTATTACATTTTCCATACATTCTCCTGGCATGGGGTATAAACGGGCAAGACAGCACTGGATAAATCACGGCCGGCAGCAAAGACATTTTCTCTAGGGAATGAAAGCTCCCATTTAGCATCTTAACTCATTCCCCTTTTTTGGAAACACCCTGTCACAAACGAGTCTCTCAAACTGAAGAAATTGAAATTGATTTCTTAGGGTAATAATTAACCTCAGAAAATAACCATGAAAGGTTGCTTATTAATTATTTTTTCGTAATATACTTTGGGAATATTTCTTTTTTTCATAAAAGATGGAGACAAAAGTAGACACATTTTATGATCATATAAAATGTTATTGGATTCATATTTTATAGGAGAATGAAACTCACTTAATTTGCAAAATGCTCAATATGAGAGGGAAGGATCCCCCCCCACACACACACACAGCTTTCCAGACCCTTAATATATTCTTTTCAAAACAACACAATCTTTCTGTTCCTGATTTTTGAACATATAAGTGCAGTAGAGTTTTTAATACATTATTGCTATTTAAATCTTCCACCACTTTCTGCTTATTCAAAAAAGAAAATATTTTTCATCAGAATGGGAGTGTACAGGGAACGTGACACCTTCGTTCTTTCTTGAGAACAGAAAGAGAGGCTGTCACTCAGAAACTTACTATCCCAAGGGATGAAGAGACAGGGGGATGGGCATCCCTCACATGATACTAGAGATGGATGTGTGTGTTGCAAGCAATTTAACACACACACACAAACACACATACAGTGACTCTTTTTTCCTTTAGTCACCTGAAAAGTCCTCCAATTTAATTGCAAACTAATCAAGGTACAAGTCACATAACAGACATTGCTGCAGATACTATATGTCTGTCGGATCACCAAGGGAGAACTCCCAGCATTAACAGACAAGAAATGCCCCCCAAAAGAAGATGTAAGAGATAAGATTATTCAAGGTGTTTTATTTTTCCCTTCCTTTGGTGGTTGAAAAACATTTTATTCTGCACTATTTTGGTGGAGGGGGTATTTTGTGTTCTTTAAGAGACAAACAAAAACAAAAACAATTATGTGGAATCAAGTTATGTGAACAACACAGAACTGTTTCTTGAAGTATTCCAAATATACGTTTTTGCTAATTAATTAACAAATTCAAGCTGGTTAAATAAAACCTTCTTCCAACACCTCCTATTTAATTGCAGTTTGGCACCAACAAATATATATCAAAATTATAGTATTTCCCCTGACAGGAAGCTCCTTCCTTCCACACACTATTATGACTCTCTGCAGAGTAAGCCAGATTTGCTGACAACCTTGAACACTGCTACAACAATATTACTATACTTGGCAAAGAAGTGCCCTTGCGGCGAGAGAAAAGCTGTAATTTTGACTGTCACTTCACATTACACTAGATATTATTTCACTGTATACACATGCACACACTCACAAACTCTTAATAGACTACAGTTTTCGCGCTGCCTGCCTTTCCAATATAAATGGCAATATAATACCAGCAAACCGCCAATGGGATCCCGGCGAGAAACAAATGTTTTGCATTATGGAAACAGCGTCGGAGGATGCCTTTTAAAGCATATTTCATTCCTTTGTCCCCTACTCATGCCGCTTACACCCCAGCATCAACTTCATAAGCTAATTGCTTTGATTATCGAAAGAATTTCACTTTCTTTTTTTTACCCCTGTAAAGGACAAGGTTATCATCACTAAATTCTATGCTTGAAAATGCCCATGATATGTGCCCAAGGCGGTACCACACGATTCTTAATATGTTGGACACTCTTCAAGTCTGATGCCTGGTTTGGAGAATTTCCAGATTGCAAAATGTATCCTTCTCATGCATATATTCTGCTTTTCTGTTGGCAAGGAGTTTGTGAAGCGGCAGTGGCCACCAGCCATGTCACTGCTAAACCAAACTGGCAAACACAAAACACCCCCACAAACCCCACACAATCTACACACTGTCCCTAGCAGAGAGCAGAGTCTGTCTCTGTAGAGAAATGAATGCAACATATGCTTCCTCCTTACCAAGCTCACACTGAAGCAGATTGGGCCAGCTTCCCTACTGTGCCCTCCCTCCACCCCTGGCTTTGATTTACAAGATGGTATGTTAATATTCCCTCTATTTGTCCAGGGCAAGGAATTCTGTGATGTCAGTAGGCGTGCCAAGTGGAGAACTCCCCAGAATCCAGAGCAGAGGTTAGGAGGATTGAATGCATAGGTGAAAGAATCTGTGACTTGCCCCAAGGGGAGATGCTAGACGTAGCAGTGGTAAAGGGGGCATGGATCCCGACCTCACCTTTCAGTAAGGAGTCGGTCCCTCACACACACCTGGTAGCAGAGCCACAGAATGCTTGAGAAACCAGGCTCTCCAATAAGGAGACGGGAGCTTCATTTTCTAATTAATCTCTACCATCCGCCCCCACCTCACTTTTTTTTTCTTTTCTACCTTCAAATAGGTATTTCAGAATATTTAAAGAATATTTAAACTCATTTCACTGAATCAAGGGGAAGCAAGAGCAAACTCTCTGCCCTCCATTAAGAGAACACATCCAAAACTTCACTGTGTCTGCTGACCACACCAAATTTAACAAGGTTCGCAAATGAACTGAAGTTTCCCACAGTGACACATTAATAATAAGTTCCTTATCCCATCTATCCCAAGCCATGAATATGTAATGTTATAAAATGAGTCCTTTTCACACAACAGAACCTCAGACGTGAATAAATAAAAACTATCCATCACAAGCCTGTGAAAAATTAATGAGAGTTCAGAGACGCAAGGAAGAATGGGGACCAAGGCGAGATGGCCCAGTTCATAAAAGCCTCCCTAACTTTTGGAGGGTAAATATGCCCGGCCCCGCCCCTGGCGCACTGCCAGGTGAGGGGGAGGGACAGTCACAGTACTTCCCCTCACCATCTGGAGGTGGCAACTCCGGCACGCCACCACCAAGGTCACAGCCACACACACTCCACTGCCAGTATTCTAACCATGACCCCAAGCGCGGCGGCAGGGCCCGGGCTTCTTCATTTAACTATGTGTGCTTCATGACTGACCTGCCCCCAGAAGGACTGGACGGTGCTCACGGCCGTGAGAACTGAAAAGGAGCTGGCTGCTGTCAACAGAGCTGAACACCGGGAGACTGGAGAAGTCCCGATGTGTCCCTCTCTCGAGGGACGCGCGGCACGTGGTAAAGTGGCACGTGTCATTTCTGTCCCAAGGCGTAGCACCATCGATGCCTCTCTGGGTGGTGCGCTCCAGCCAGGGCTGTGCTGCGGCTATGCACAGAGGAGCTCGAAATCCCTCCCAGTCCCACTCCATTTGACAGATGGGGAGACTGAGACAGGGATGAGTGAGCTAAACGGACCTGAAATCGGAGAGCCAGTGGGGATCAGAGCCAAACAAGGAGGGTTCCCAGCTGGGGCTACTCGTTACCACTCACGCAACAGGGGTACGGATACTGCCTCCATAACCTCCGACACCCATTAAAGGACCTCTGATGGGCAAACCACTGGGGTGAATGCCTTTTTCACTGCATTTTTCTGGGGCTGGAAGTGCTGCATCGAGGGACAATCGCCATAAGGAAGATTCCAAAATGAGCCAATCAGGGCAAGCCTGTTGACCAAGCTCTGTTCTTCCAATTCCCACTCCAAAGAAGAGAGAGCAACGTAAGTGGTTTACACCAGCATTACTTGGAGCACACCACACTGTTTTGTTTTTAACTCTGTGCCTGTGGCTGGGCGATTCCCTCACCACTCTCTCCACCTGCCGGAATCACTCCTCCTTAGGGATGCAGTTTAGCCTCTGCGACCTCTGGTGTGGCAGAAAAGGTCCTCCCCCACTCCACCAAAGCACTCAACCGACTCCTCCAGGGAAGCCACAGGCTGCAGGTGATGCATATGGGCCAGCCAGGTAACATCAATGAGGAAAGAAGGCCAGATGGGACATCACAGGGATCGGTGGGAGGAAGCTGACCTGGGGCACACACACACACCCTGTCCATCCAACTCGGACAGCCACTGTGCTGGGCGAGCCAAGGGCTGCTCCTGCAGAACGTGGGGCGACGGTTCCCAGATCTGCCAGTTATTTCTAAGAGAAACCAAGAATCGAGGTTTTGAGTAAACTTTCTCCATTTCATAAAAGGAAGTGTGGGGACCAAAGAAAACACGTTTATGGGTTAGATTGAGCCATGTTTTAGATCTATCATCATATCTTATTTTAATGCTCCAGGCTCCTTAGGGAACACTGTGTTGCCACACCTAGGAAAGGGGCTGTCACATGGGGCACTCTCACTGCTTGCCAAACCAGATGGTTCTCATGGTGACTTGCAACTAATGAACCAGAAGCACAAGAAATTAATAAAACCAAAAACAGACAAGGGGAAAAGTTGTCTGAGTACTATTCAGAATTTTACTTTTAATCACTGCAGCCAGGGAGTCAGTATACTCCAAGAAATGCTGCTTGGGAATCCACCAGGTGCTAAGGGAAAAGGAATTTTTGTTTGTTTGTCTTCCCAAAAGAGAATGCACAAGGTGGGGCCAGGTCCAAAGCAGAACTGCTCCAGGAGTCCTGGGTTGCAGATCCAGAGAAGGAAAACAGCAATGAGCAGGTCAAACAAGAACAAGGGAAGTCATCAGGCAGAGAGTGAGCTAGCAGTTAAAATCCAGGGTCTAATACACCAGAAAGGACACAGAACCTGAAGCTAAACCACAGGACTAAGCTAGAGAGTAATCAACCCCTTGCCTCTGACGCACAGGGACTCAACACTTACTCTGATCAGCAACACTGAATACCTGATGGAATAAGATATGCTTCTGCCAAAATCCTTCAGGGCAGGGGGACACAGAAAAGGGACAGGTCAAGGAAGATGTGAACTAGGTACTAGATGAGTTATTAAATGATATCAACTATAGAAGTTACAAAATTTGCAAAAAGAGGGGAAGCCAACATGAATTCCTACTTCAAAGGAGTAGGAATCACCTCAGTCAAATGTGGGGTTCTCCAGACCAAGTCTGCCAATATAATGACGCCAGGTCCAACTCCATCCCGTCCATGCCCCTATGGGGGCATTTAGCGCCAGATCTAAATCTAGATGTCAACCAATCACTTCCACTTGGATGCCCCATAGGAGCCTTGAATTCCACACAGCTACAATGGACTCCTCCTGTTCCCACCACATCCACTCCTTCTCCCATATCCCGTATCATGGAAGGTTCCACCACACATCCCACAGTCCACCACAAACTAGCCTTTGTCCTTCCTTCTCTTTCTCGCCTATCACCTCCTTACAGCTATTGACCCAATCGTGCTGATTTCACCCCCGTCCTACCCCTCAAAACCGTCTCCTCTGCCCTAGACTCACTGCAAACACATCTGTTCAGAAACCAGCCACTTCTTGCCGGGGTGACCTGAATCATCCCCCAGCATGCCTCTCCACCCTTGTTCCTCATGTAGATGACAGAATGGATGCCTGCAAGGCAAGTCCAATAACTTCACAATTCTGCTCTAAATTCCTTCTATACCTTCTATGGATGCGGTAAATGTTCACTGAATGAATGAATTCTCCTAACACATGCTCTTCTCTGGCCCAGTGGAGGTCAGGCTCACATGGAAATGCACTTCCGGGCAGAGCTGGACAATGCACAAAGTGGGTTATTCTGATTCCATACCACCCTTAAACACTGGTCGCTAGAGAAAAACTTGGGAGGGGCAGTTGTCGGGGGAATAAGGTGGGAGAAGACAGCTGGCACTAATTCAGGGAAGAGTTAGAGGCCAGGATGTTTGCACTTGACTGTTAACCAATGGGACCTCATTAATGGGTTGAGTTTTGTTTGTTGTTTTTTCACATGGATGCAACCAGACCTCTACTCCAGGAAGGCAAAGGGCAGCATGAAAGGAATGGATTTCAGAGGGGATACTGGGAGATGGAGAGACAATTCAACATTCTGTCACTGACAAGAGTGAGACAAAATGCCCAGAATTAGAGTGGCGATGAAGGGGAGGTGGATGAAAGAGATTACCAAGGAGAAAACACCTAGTCAATAACCATGTACTGGGGTGCCTCTGAATTAGAGTTGGAGCCCTGATGACAAACACTCAAGCCTTCAAAGGACCTGCTGCTGAGGACATCACCTTGTGGAGGTGGAAGGCAGATATAAATCACGCCGCCCTATTTCTCACTGATCCAACCTAATTGCAAACAAGTGGCATATAGTGTAGTGAAGAAAACCAGCATTACCAAAGTGTATTTCAGCATCATTACTGTAGTTGCCATTATGAACAAGTGCAACGTTGAGGGGCATCCTCATCACCCATTTAAGGTGGTCGGTGCTTTACATGACCATTTCATTTCACCTTCAGGAAGTTTGCACTTATTCTGCAGCCAGTGGGGTGGACACTGTTATCACCCACTGTGACGGATTAAAGCTGGCTGCAATTCTTTGACACTTCTACTTCAGAAAGTGGTATACGTCTGTCCCCCTCCAATCAGAGTGGGCTTTGTGGCTGTCCTGACCACAGAAGCAATCTCATGCCCATCTCTAGGCCCAGGCCTTAAGAAACTAGCAGCTTCCAAATGTCCTTTAGAACATTTTCTCTGGAAGCCCTGGGCCACAACCTAAGAAATTTGCCTCCACTAAGACTGCCATGTTGCAAAGGCCATGTGTAGGCGTGCTAGGCAATAGTCCCAGTTGAGCCCAGCATCCCAATCATCCCCGTGAAGGTGCCACACATATGAGTGACCATCCTAGACCAGAAGAATGCCAGTCCAACTCATCCACCAACAAAGTACCAGTGAGTGATCTCCACCGATGCCACAAGGAATCCAAGATTCATCCAGCCGAGCCCTACCTAAATTCCTAATTCACAGAAATCACCAGACAAAATGAAATGGTTGTTGCTTTAAGCTTCAAAATTTGGGGGTAATTTGTTATGTAGAAATAAATAAATTGGAATACCTTCTTTTAACAGAGAAGCCACCTGTGACTCCAAAAGGTGGACTGACTTACCTATGGTCTCCTGGCTGGGAAGCTATGCACAGCCGAGATGAGAACCTCACTCCGCCTGACCCAGATATGCACAATGTTTATTATATAATCCCTGAAAAAAAATTATGCCAGACAATAGCAGTGGACTAATAAAACTCCCCATGCTCTTTGGAAGGAATGCGTGCTCACAAAATGCTTTACCAGTCCTCCCATGATTAACGCGGTACATATGGTTAAGGCTGGATGACCCTAAGCCACTTCCCTGCTCTACCCTGCTCCTTTCTCATAACTATTTTCCCTCCTGGAAAGACTAGGTTCCATAATGACCAAGAAGTAAAGGTAAATCTGAGGACAAGAGATGACCACTCATCCCAAAACCTCTTCCTCATTGAGGCAAACACTGAACTCCCATCACCCTATAAAGAAAAGAAGAAAAAGGAACATTTAATTGAATTACTTACTACATGGGCTCTCTGCCTACATCTAGATTTTGAAGAATTAAGAATATTCCATGATTGGTTCCCAGGATCTTTCAAAACTTCCAATAAAGCCACCCAGTATAAATATAGGCATAAATATGAGCATGCTTCTAGGATATAACAATGTGAAACTTCAGCAGATTGTGGTTTCAATGAACGAGATGCTAGAAGCAAGAGAGTTTACATGGGCTTGTAATTTCCTCTGACAAGATACATGCACTCATTCCTTCGACCTAAGCAAAATTCCCAAGACTAAAACACATTTGTTAGTCAGGGGGATGAGAAGACCATCTGGGATGAGATTAACACATAATATCATCAAAAGTGGGTTTTTTTTTTTTTTTAAATAGCAGTCAAAGTGACACAGAATAGCATCCACAGACCTGTTCTCAGTTACCTGGAAAATGGGATTTAAAGTAATTGGCCTAATATTGGTGTACTTCTAGAGTTCTATGAAATAACATAAAAAATCGTCATTTGATATGAGATTACCCCAGATTAAACAAACAACAAAAAAGTTGAAACCACTAAACACTGGTAGAACTGTAAGATGATGGGGCCTTTCAGACCAACTGTGTCACCCAAACAAACACAAGGAATTTGAAAGTGAATCTGTTTAAGTCTCCAAGAAAAAGGTATTCTACCTTTTCATTTCTGGCTCTTTCACGATGGATCAAGGAGTATGGAGCATTTTAAGATTCCTCTTTGGTTGGCTTTTATGCCCCATTTTAGCAGATACATCATTGTTAAAGGGGCCAAAGTATCTAAAGACCAGACAAATGTCCAAAAAAATACACAGGGCCATCAACATAAAGGAAATAATTTATAACCAACATGAAGTATTAATTTTAAAAAAACCTATAAAGTATTACAGCTAGTCACTTTGAAAATGGGCCAAAATAATGGCTGCATTTGCCATGGAATAAGCTGTAAAAAGAGTATCAGCTTTGGGGCCAGACAGACTTGGGTTTGAGTCTCAGGACCAATATTTATGGTAACACTATTTTGGGTAAGGCCTGAAGCTCATGGCAATTTCCATTTCTTCATCTGCAAAAGGGAAGCCCACCACAGAGGGCTAAACGGGCATGGGAAGGCACCAAAGAGGTACACAGGAAGAACTCAATGTTCTGAGTATCCATCACAGTGAGGGCACAGTGTTAAGAACATGGGCTTCACAGTCTGGCAGTGTAGGCTCTAAAGAATCACCTCTATTTACTAGCTCTGTGACCTTGGGTAAGTTAACCAGCGTCTCAGTGTCTCCTTTTCTCTCTAACAGTAATAAAGGCACTCTTGTACTCACCTGTATGAAGGTAATGGTAGTACGTACCTCCCAGGACAGCTGTGAGAGTGAAGGGCACTCGTGTGTGTAAAATGCATATAATTAACAGCATTTCAGTGTTTGCTGTTATTAATGCTGTACCTACTATGTATTAGATACCATACTAATACCTTTCTCTGTATCAGGGGTCAGCAAATTTTTCCTGTAAAGGGCCAGTAAATACTTGAATAAAGATTTTAGTCTTTGGGAACATATATGGTCTCTGTCACACAGTCTTTGTTTTTTATTTTTTATGGGTCACAAAAAACACAAAAATATGGGCTGGATTTATTAGCAAGCAGGCCATAGTTAGGTCATGCCTACCTCTTTATAATCTCTGCTATTGATTCGGTAATTTTCAAACTGTGAAGGGTCTAAGATTTCACCCTACAGGTAAGCTAAGGAGCTAGCTGGCAAGTTCTGTGAGAGCTAGTAGAAGACGTGAGACTCCAGGGTCAGATACAAAGTACTTGTTGCTTACAACATTGCAAACAATGCAAAGTTCATTTGTGCATCAGCTCCAGCCATCTCTGCCCCCAGTCCCACAGGGTGATGCATAACAGCCCAGGTGGATGCTGTGCCCTTAGTGGGTTTGAGTCACAGCTAAGAAACAGTGAGCCTAAGAATCCAAATATTTTATCAAGCAAATCAACCTAAACTTTGTCCTGGAGGAAGACATTATCTTTATCATACTGGACAGTAAACAACACTCCCCCATGCTCCCACAGGAAAGAAACACTATCTCTATCTTCCCATGTTCTTTGCTCTACAGAATTGCTTGAAATTCCTTGCATATTCCAAGATGTGCAAAACCAGGAGAGACCAGGGGTGCCTGAGTAGCTCAGTCAGTTGAGCATGTGACTCTTGATTTCGGCTCAGGCCATGATCTCGGGGTCATGAGATCAAGCCCCGCATTGGGTTCTGTGCTGGGTGTGGAGTCGGCCTGAGATGCTCTCTCTCCCCCTCTTCCTCTGCCCCTCCCTGTGCTTGTGCTCTCTAAATAAATCGGTAAATAAACAAATAAATAAAATATAAGGAAAAAAAAAAAGAGAGACCAGGGGAACACTGTCGCTGAACAACGATCAACAGAAGAAAAAGCCAAAGCTAACACTACCTTAATCTAAACATCTTTTCTATGAACTAATCAAGCAGATTCATATTTTTTAAAAAGTGCTCATAAAAAGTAAGTTGGCAATTTCAAGGCTCATGCCACACTAACAGTTAGATCTGTGACATCATACACATCATTTTTGCTGAAAAAGTGCCCTTAGTTAAAAACAGAAACCAATTTGTAAATGTGAATTAAATGCACACTCCACAAAAAAAAAAAAAATCTGGTGAAAGGGAAAAAAAAATTCTTACATGTAGATATAAATGTTTCCTGACAGACATAAATGAAAACTAATACGGTGACATTTTTCAAATTAGCCACTGGAAAACACTGTGTATGTGTGTGTGTGCTTTAAACAGCCTAAGCATTTTTCAGTTATATTGGTCTAGGAAAGTATTTATGAAAAGGATAATAAATAATTAATTCTACTGGCTAGGAGCTGCAACTCCTTTCTGCCTCAACAATATACATTGAAATGCTGTTTAAATTATAGGAGCAAACTGATTCAAAAGGCTTCCATTAGTGAGCTGGCAAACAGGTTTGAAGCTGGCTAATAAATTTTAGATAAAGATAGAGCCTTTGATGAGGATGGCAATGCCAGAGTGCTGATCTCCGAGTCACCAGTTTGTTAAATCGGTGGCTAAAGTCTAGATTTCTCCCTGTCTCATAACTCACTGTGTTAAGCAGCGGCAGAGTCAAATTGGAGCGCCTGCTGTGTGCGCGGTGGCTGCTCACAGGGCTGGGAATCACATATGATCCAGCTTTTCTTTAGCGTTCCTTTCCAAGTCTCTGTTCTATCAGGTTTTCCAGCACGTTAATCAAGGATAATAAGGCCCACTTGTGACATAAAAATTTGCACCTATGATATGCCGTGCAGCATAGTCATGTCTGAGATAGCTATTAAGAAAACTCCTTAATCAAAATCAAAGAAAATATGCACAAAGCTCTTAATTCCATTCGGACACGTGTCCTTTTAGCTGGCTGCGACCTACTGTTCTAGGTTACGGAATATTATGCAGCTATTAAAAAGAGTAAGTTAAAGCTGTATTTACTGGCTGGAAAGTAGACCCTGTATACTATCTAGGGATGGTGAAGTATGCATCCACTTACTTTAGAGAAAGAGAATGAAATCTTCTGCATGGGTATTTCACATTTTAACATGAATAAAAATGTGCAAGAATACACCAGCTATTAACTACGGTCACCAGGAGAGGGGGTGGATCAGAGGGAGGAATAAAGTAAGGATTGTATTTATGTCACCATTATTAAATATATGTACTTTAAAAAAAGAAGAGGGGAGTTTAAGTTCCCCTTTATACAGCTCTATAATTTTTAAAAAACTGTTCAAATAAGCATGCATTTCTTTTATAACTGAAAAAATCTAACACCAAAGAAACAAAATCATAAAATAGGCAAGCAAATTAATCTCTTAATTTATTTCTACCTGGCCCCTTTGGGGAAGCTTCTCAAGGGCTGATCTATCTTTCTATCCATTCTCCCTTCCACCCATGCAACCAATCAACCAGTCCTAGGACATGGTAGGCTAGGAGTATACAGTTTGGGAATCAGCTAGACCTGGAAGGAAATTCTAGCTCCACTGGCTTGCTCACCATGTAGCTTTAGGCCATGCTCTTCATCCCTTCCAAGTGTAAAACTATTACAAGAACGACAGTGAGAGCATGCAGCAGGATCTCAGTACGACTACTTCTGAGCAGAGTAAGCCACGCTTGGCCATCATGGTGAACCAGCTGGTAAGAGTGAAACACATGACAGGGAACTGATTATGAAGGAATTCAGATTTATACAGTCTCAAGTTTGTTCCACTTACCAAAGGGGGAGAAAGCCTTTTTTTTTTTTTTTTAAGGAATAACCACATTTTCCTTTGCTTCACTTCATAAAGTCATTTGTGAAATGGAGCTTTTGTGTGGTATTCCAGCCTCAGCCCAACCATGGGAAAGGCAGAATTTACAGATGAAAATCCCAGAGCACCTTTCCTGACTGCACATGGGTCTGAAGCAACCCAGGTGAGTAGGATGAGGACCTCCCAGGATCAGTCTCTGCTTTCAGAGAAAACCTGATAGAACAGAGACTTGGAAAGGAACGCTAAAGAACACGGCCAGCGGGTCTGCTGCTCTTCTTCATGGGCTTGACTCACGTGCCTGGGTTTCACTGCCAGGAACTGTGCATTCCTTGGGGGCTCAGTACTCACGGGGCCCTACAAAAGCTGCCCCCAACAAGGCAGAGACAATGCATTCCCAACCCGATTGCCTTCAGGAAGACTCATCAAAGTTACTGACACTTAACACTCACTTTCAAATTTTAATGGGCTACAAAATAAAATATCCAGATTGTGCAAACAGAGAAAATGAAGTGAAAAGTTAGAGTTATCCATTTTTAATTAAGTTCTTAATTATATAACAACAAAGCAAGCAATTAATTTCCGTGTGGCTACATTAACCATTCCACACTGAAGTGAGGCAGAACAACTAAAAAGTACGTTCTCTTCTGGCTTAGATAAACATAAGATACAAAATTACATGTGTGTGCATGAGTGAAGGAGAGAAAGAGAGTGAAAGGGAAGGGAGAGAGCGAGAGACGGATGGATGAAGGGAAATAATAACTTGAATTTATCCAGCACTTATTATGTACCAAGTGATGCTTAAAGCAATGTGTCTACCTACATTTAATCTTCCTACAGTGAATCCTCACACAACCCGAGGCAGAGGGTACTCTGTTATCAAGGAGCTCACCCAAGTTCCTGCAACTAGCCAGTGCAGAGCCAAGAGCAGACTCATGGTTTAGCTCCAACAGCCTTCTGGTGACTGCCACGCTAGCCCGCCTTCACAGAAAAGCAACAGGAAAGGGAACAAAGGCAGACGTGGGAAGCTACAGGAGGGGCCACCAAACTTTCTGCAAAGAGCCAGATAGTAGATACGTTATGGGCTTTTATGGGCCACGTGGTCTCTGCCCCAACCACTTAATTCTGCTATCACGGTGCAAAGAGAGCCACAGACAACATATAAACAAAGAAGTGTGGGGCTGTGTTCTAATAAAACTTCATCTACGAACACTGAAATTTGATTTTCATATAATTTTCAAATGTCGTAAAACATTATTCTTCTTTTGTTTTTTTTTCCCCTCAAACATATAAAAAAATTAACACCATTAGCTCACTGGCTGTACAAAAACATATGGCAAGCCAGATTTGGCTCACGAGCCACTGTTTGCGGGCCCCTTCCACTAAGGGCAGTACAATGCAGGGAAATGTACTTATTTAGACTTTAACATCAGACAGGCCGGGGGCTGAGTTCTATAATCTTGGGCAAGTTCCTTAACAGCTCTATGTCTCGGTTTCCACATGTGTAAAATAGGGATGACAACATCTACCATATCATTTGGTTTTGAGAAATAAAACTACACATAAAGTGGGCCTAGCATCATACTGGATACAGGACAGACAATCTGTTTGGGTATCCATTCACTCAACAAAGCACTTAGTGAGTCCCTATTTTCTGCCAGGAACTATCTTAGGAGCTGGGGAGGCAGCTGTGAAAAAAAGCAGACAAGACTTTCTCTCCTCGTGGAGCTGCCATTCTAGTGCCGAGTTTTCCAAATACAGAAGAAACCCAACTCTACACTATGGATGGGCCTGGCCCACTGAAGGATGAGTCAAGACTCTGGGCTGTTGTTCTGTGGTCAATCGATTCTTCCACATCACCCATATGCAATGCAGCAAGGGGTCTCAGGTATGGGAGAACACAAAGACGGATACCACAGGGATGCCAAAGAACTCTCACTGTTTTGAAGAATATGTCAGCAATTACGCTCCCTTGGGGTCCTGGATGTATGAATAAAAGAAGCAATTAATGACAAGAGGGAAAAAGGAATAGCCAGAGCTAACTCCATATGCTTTCAAGGCAGAGCACCACGAACGTGATCTGTGCCCCTGGCTGAGAGCTCACTGCATGTGTTCCAAAGCCCCAGTTAGTCTCACTCTTAAACAGACCCACAGGAGTCCCTCCTCCTATCCTACAAAGATGGGGATAATTTGGGGAAAAACAGAGAAGGCTGTCATCTCCTAAGCGTGATGTAGGAAGGCATAATTTCTCCAAACATATAAGAATAAAACTTCTTAACTCATCTCTCAACACCCTGATGCAGTGGCCTGAGGAGACTAGGTGAAAAGTTGCCTTCTGGGCTGTAACTCACCTTATCCCAAGTGGGTCCCAGGGGCCCTCTGTGGTGACGAGTAAATTAATGCCAAATGTCACTTCAAAATGATCAAGACCCAAGAAGTGACCTCCGTTACAGCATTCACAGATACACTTAGGGCAGATGGCCAGAAACAAGCCATCCAGAGAAAAATGCATATTTCACCGCTCCACAGCAGAAAGGTATCACAGCCAAACACGCACTTCTCTGCTGCATTAAGGGAAAAATCATGAGATGGCAAGCAGGCTGGATTTTTAAAGGATGAAATACAACAAGGCTGTTTCCAGGCTGCCAGGCGAGGGAGCATGCTGGCAAATCCATCCCAGGGCAGAGGTTTCTAGAGCCTGGGAGTTGGCCTTACTGGAGGTGGGTAGGCAGGGGGAAGCTGACATCCTTTCTACTTACTCCAGATAAGTGGCGGATAATCCCAGAGGGGGTCTGGCTCAGGCTTTCTCATCAGTAATTACAAAACTGAAAATCATGATCTACATTTGAGTGGAACAAAATGGGCCAGTGGTCCTTTCTCTTATTCTCTGTTTCAAGCCCCTACCACCAAGGCTCTGCACAGCCATAAAAACCTCACCTTAAGTAACAAATTGGCTGGAGCCAACAGAATTCATTAGGAGGCATTTAATTACTGCAAGGCTGTAATGGACATCTGTTGTTTTTACCTTGTGTGTGTTGTGCGTCCATACCCCCCCCCACCTTCTTCTGACAACAGCTCCTCCAATCACCTCAGGGCAACCCTCTTCCTCCCCATGCACTTCTTGGGGGGCCTGACCCCACCTGCTAAATCAAGAGGTGAACACATGAATTAGAAGTGGCCACCATGATGGGTTCAGAGATGGCATGTGACTCAGGTCGGGCCAATGTGAATGAAGGCTGGGGTGCTGACTGGATCCACAGGGGACAGAGAATCCCAATTGTCTGAGGGGGCTGAAAGAACAGGGTGCAAGCCCCTAACTGCTGGCTTGCTACAGTGTAGAAAATGGCTGCCCAAGGAAGACCAACATGAAGAAAGCAGAGTCAAGAGACAGACGGAATAGAAGTCCTAGCCACAGCAATCAGACAACAAAAAGAAATCAAAGGCATCCAAATCGGCAAAGAAGAAGTCAAACTCTCACTCTTTGCAGATGATATGATACTGTATGTGGAAAACCCAAAAGACTCCACCCCAAAACTGCTAGAACTCATACAGGAATTCAGTCAAGTAGCAGGATATAAAATCAATGCACAGAAATCAGTGGCATTCCTGTACACCAACAACAAGACAGAAGAGTGACAAATCAAGGAGTCGATCCCATTTACAATTGCACCCAAAACCATAAGATACCTAGGAATAAATTTAACCAAGGAGGCAAAGGATCTGTACTCAGAAAACTATAAAATACTCATGAAAGAAATTGAAGACACAAAGAAATGGAAAAACGTTCCATGCTCATGGATTGGAAGAACAAACATTGTGAAGATGTCAGTGCTACCTAGAGCAATCTACACATTCAATGCACTCACCATCAAAATACCATCCACCTTTTTCAAAGAAATGGAACAAATAATCCTAAAATTTGTATGGAACCAGAAGAGACCCCGAATAGCCAGAGGAATATTGAAAAAGAAAAGCAAAGCTGGTGGCATCACAGTTCCGGACTTCCAGCTCTATTACAAAGCTGTCATCATCAAGACAGTATGGTACTGGCGCAAAAACAGACACATAGATCAATGGAACAGAACAGAGAGCCCAAAAATGGACCCTCAACTCTATGGCCAACTCATCTTTGACAAAGCAGGAAAGAATGTCCAATGGAAAAAAGACAGTCTCTTCAACAAATGGTGTTGGGAAAATTGGACAGCCACATGAAGAATGAAATTGGACCATTTCCTTATACCACACACAAAAATAGACTCCAAATGATTGAAAGACCTAAACGTGAGACAGGAGTCCATCAAAATCCTAAAGGAGAACACAGGCAGCAACCTTTTCGACCTCAGCCACAGCAACTTCTTCCTAGAAACATCGCCAAAGGAAAGGGAAGCCAGAGCAAAAATGAACTATTGGGATTTCATCAAGATAAAAAGCTTTTACACAGCAAAAGAAACAGTCCACAAAACCAAAAGACAACCGACAGAATGGGAGAAAATATTTGCAAATGACATATCAGATAAAGGGCTAGTATCCAAAATCTATAAAGAACTTATCAAACTCAACACCCAAAGAACAAATGATCCAATCAAGAAATGGGCAGAAGACGTGAACAGACATTTTTCCAAAGAAGACATCCAAATGGCCAACAGGCACATGAAAAAGTGCTCAACATCGCTCGGCATCAGGGAAATCCAAATCAAAACCTCAATGAGATACCACCTCACAGCTGTCAGAATGGCTAAAATTAACAAGTCAGGAAACGACAGATGTTGGCGGGGATGCGGAGAAAGGGGAACCCTCCTACACTGTTGGCGGGAATGCAAGCTGGTGCAACCACTCTGGAAAACAGTATGGAGGTTCCTCAAACAGTTGAAAATAGAGCTACCCTACGATCCAGCAATTGCACTACCGGGTATTTACCACAAAGATACAAATGTAGGGATCCGAAGGGGTACGTACACCCCAATGTTTATAGCAGCAATGTCCACAATAGCCAAACTGTGGAAAGAGCCAAGATGTCCAACGACAGATGAATGGATAAAGAAGCTGTGGTCTATATACACAATGGAATATTATGCAGCCATCAAAAGGAATGAGATCTTGCCATTTGCAACGACGTGGATGGAACTAGAGGGTGTTATGCTGAGTGAAATAAGTCAATCAGAGAAAGACATGTATCATACGACCTCACTGATATCAGGAATTCTTAATCTCGGGAAACAAACTGAGGGTTGCTGGAGTGGTGGGGGGTGGGAGGGATGGGGTGGCTGGGTGATAGACATTGGGGAGGGTATGTGCTATGGTGAGCACTGTGAATTGTACAAGACTGATGAATCACGGATCTGTACTTCTGAAACAAATAATGCAATATATGTTAAGAAAAAAAGAAAAAGAAGAAGATAGCAGGAGGGGAAGAATGAAGGGGAGTAAGTCGGAGGGGGAGACGAACCATGAGAGACGATGGACTCTGAAAAACAAACTGAGGGTTCTAGAGGGGACGGGGGTGGGGGGATGGGTTAGCCTGGTGATGGGTATTAAAGAGGGCACGTTCTGCGTGGAGCACTGGGTGTTATGCACAAACAATGAATCATGGAACACGACGTCAAAAACTAATGATGTAATGTATGGTGATTAACATAACAATAAAAAATTATGAAAAAAAAGAGAGAGACAGACGGAAATGAAAGGTTCCAGAGTCAAGCCTCCGGGTCCAGCCGAGCTAAATATTATTTTTTGTGGTGGTTATCTGATGGTTTTTCAAAAGCCCTCAGAGAATGATGCAAATAGCTTCCCAGGGTACTACAAGAGCAGCATCAACTCCCACATTTATGACCATCAGAGTGAGGCCATCTACAAACAACTTTTCTCTCAGACTGTCACCTCCCTGCATCCCAGACCAGAGTGTAATTGACGGCCCAAGACTTAGTAGTCCCAGGAGCTATTCATCACAGACCGTCAAACGCAGGGGATGTCTTTGATTCCTCCTTATTCCCCGTCCCTTCCCCTTTGGCCTCCTCTTAACATTTTCATGGCATGAACCTTTTGTTAAGGGGGATTTATGCCTTATCTGCCAGATAGTAAGCATCTTCAGGACATGGCTGACATCCAGAGACAGCCAACTGAGTGACTGAATCTGCCTCTGTTATCATCTGTAAATCCCCAGCATAGAGGCTAAGGCTTGCCATATAGCTGGTCCTGAATAAAATTTACTGAATAAATAAATAAGCAAGGAGATCGCCTCAAATACACTGAAGACACCCAGAGAGTAACAGTGGACTTCTATAGCCCTGAGTCCTCCAACAGGACATCTTTTAGGTACAGATACTCTGTACCTAAAAGATGCTCACAATTTATTTGTTGAATGAAGACAAATGCTCCACCACCAATTAAAAGCAATTCCAAGTTCACTTATGAACAACTGGTACTGTTTATAATTTATGGGGGGAAAGGGAGGAGGGAGTATGTATACTCGTATTTCTCCATTTCTTAAAGGCCTAGTCAGATATGATGAGGCCTTGGGCTCTACTGGGCCTTCAAATTTGCACTATTGATCTAAAATATAACTTACACAAGCAAATTCTGAATGCAAATTACCAGCACTGGTGAAGAAAAACGTGAGGAGTTACAACTGTGGGTCTACCAGACCTTGCATTACACCACTGTAAAGCTGAAAATGTGATTGCAAACAGTGTTCTAGAAATTGTGGTATTGCCACTGTGGCCTCAGACTGAGATCTGAGAATGGGGGCTTCCACAGTGTCTCTCATTACCCAGCATGTAGGTTCAATCACAGATTTTTTCTACAGTCAGGAGGCCCAACGACTGCAATCACGTATGTAAAAATACATACCCAGTGTAACTCAAATCAAAGGCAAAACTAAGGGGACAGAATCACTGTAAAAGGAGAATAGAATCTGGGTGACTCTCCTGTCATTCTGTTTCTTTCATGCAGTTATGATGACACCTTGTAAACATAAAGCACTCTCTCCCCCATCGGCCACCCATCACTGGGTGCTGAGTCTCCTGGGAGATTTTAGTGACAGGGCAGTACATAGAGGTAGCAATTTTACACGAGCTAAACCTGAAAAGGGAGGTTAGAGCTCCAGCCATCAAGGGCACAACAAACTCAGTGGAGCAAACCTGACAACGAGGACGGCCAACATGTGCAGGCCCGATCATCGGAAAAGAGCTCCCCTGGGGTTTGCCAAGTGTGCCAGCCCCGGGATAAAGATGCTGCGACAGAGGAGGTAGCCAGGAACTTCCTAACTGAGCCATCCTCGTGCATAACCCTTAAAGGCTGGGCCCTCCACAGCCACTTTTGCTGCCTGGGGTCCAGGAGAAGGTCAACAGACCATGCTCAGGAAGACCAGAAAGGAACTACTCAGGTAGAGCGATGGGCCAAAAGCAGGCCCCAAAGATTACAAAAGGGCAAAAAGTATGCCATCTGGACACACCGGCGATGAGGTGGTGCCGCTGAAGAGTGTACTGTGCCGCTGAATGAGAGACACAGTGGAATACATTCTGACTCCCAAGAAATGACTGAGTACAAACCTCACTTCAAATTCTAGGCAATTGTAAGTTCTCTAACCCTTAATTTCCTCTCTTGGAAAACTGAGACAAGTCTACCCATCTCACAGGAATGTGCTGGAATAAAGAAGTGAGAATCTGTGCAGAGCAACTCCCACAGCATCAGCTCCCAACAGACAGAGAATAAGTGGTGGATATTACGACTATCGTCCATCATCATCATCATCGAATCACTCAGCTCAGGGTCAAGGTTGACTTACAACCCACCAGGTGAGGGTTGACTATCACGCCATTAACATGTCAGGATTTCCTAATAAAACAGAGCCATGTTATCTCAGAAACGAAGAACTGTATCTCCACAATCCACAGATCACTCAAGAGCCCCAGAAATCTGTATTAAAGTTTTCCCACCTTTGGCAATACTTTTTTAGACTCCATATTTTTCACAAACAAATGCTATTTCTAGAATATGTCCTTGGGAGCTTTCTGCATTAAAAAGAGAAAAAGAAAAGGAAAGAAGCTTGGTTAAGTCCTATGGTCCAACCTAAAGATTCAAATGAGTTTCATTTTTAATTATGTCTCCTTGGAAACAAATGGTCCAATGTCATCAAGGCAAGACCTCACTCTGACTAATCTCAAAGACTCCGTGATATATGAGGGATGCTAAGAAAGACCAGCCCCAGTCTAATGCAGCCCCTATGCCATAGACATGAAAAAGTGAAAACAGGATTGACCTTCAGGTATTCCTCTGGGTGGACAACTTAAGTGCAGAAAGGTGAGAGTCAGTTTTCAGGCGTGACCCCAAATAGAACATGACTCTCCTAAACAAGAGCAGTTTAAATACCCTTCCTATTGCCTCAACATGGACCACTGCTGGTCAGAGCATCCCGTGCAAAGAATCCAGTGAACTTGGGACTCACTCAGCACATACATAAAGCAGGGAGCCAACTTTATACATAATGGGAATGTAATTGGATGAGTAGAGGCTGCAAAGCATCCACAGATGACAATAAGGGATCAGACACAAACATCCCATCAATCCCAGCATAGATGGTATGGAAGAAGGAATTCATGCACCTCTTGAAAAAGGTTCAATGGAATCAGCCAGACAAGGAACCCCAGACAGGACCCTAACAAGGAGCTGTATTCTTAGTCACAATAAGGGACTCATCTGCTTTCTTCAATAAGAGAAGACAAAACGTATCAGAACCCACTGCATACCATTTATGGTAGCTATGAACATTCATGATTAACTCCAGCAGGATTCCATTCCCAAACAGAGGTCCAGTTGGTCCTTTTGTTGTCTTAGGGTGAAGAACTCTACTAGGCACTGTAGACAAGATATTAGTACCCAGGGTGAGTATCCACCTTTAAAAACCATAGGGTTCTGCCTTACTGAGACTCAGCCCCCTCTAAGCTACACACTACACAGACCTACAGTAAATGAAAGATGTTCCTACCGAATAAATCCAAGGTGATCAGCCAAGGCTGAGCCATTGATAAGACAAAATGTGTGGAAGGCCACACTTCAGTCAATAGGGCATGGTGTATATTACCACGTGTACTCAGATGACTGACTGACAGTTCCTGCTTCCTAATGCTCATTGATTATGTATTAATAACATCACCAGCTTATGTAAGAAGCCATTATCTGCCAGCTAGACTCCTAATAGCTGTTTAAAGAAAACATGCACATTACGGTCATTTCAATCATTATGGAAATTTAAACATCATGGAAATAAAACATGATTTGGATACAAACAAGTATTCTTCCGCAACTAGACCCAGTGAGGGATGCAGGATTTCTGATCCAGAACACAGAAGATGGTAGCTAATCTCCTTTCATGACTGTAGCATCAAGTCAACCCAGATATAAAACCCTAAGTGATCACTTTCAGAGGATAATTTATATGAACTGCACATGATATCTGCCCTATAACACCTAAACTGAATATGGACATAGCAATGGACAGCAATCACTACAAACAATATGTCTTTATCATGTTCCTTTTGATATAGTTTTAATCTAAAGGAAATAAAGCAGTGGTAAGTACAACCACAGCAGGATACAAGAGAGAGTATTAAAGGCTCCTAGGAAACCTCCCAATTTTAATTAGGATGCCAGTAAAATTAAATTTTCCCAACTTCTTACCCTTGTCAACTCACCAAAAATGCCAGACTTGCTATCTTTAACGTAACGCATGGAGTCATGAAGCTAAATACTCATTTGTTTATGTGCATGTTGTCTATCAGGACCCAGCCCTATCTGGGTCAAAAAAGAGGTCAGCTGTCTCCATGAAATTTAAGATTGTTAAGACTCTCAAATTAGGAACAATCGTACATTTTACAAATATTATCATCATCTTTGAAATAACTGAGCAAAATCAGGTGGCCCATTTATAAGTGGATACATAGAAACGGAAATGAAATTGGTGAGCCCAGAGTGATTGGTGCAACCTATTGAGAAAGCTTTTGTGTGAAAACTAAATTTTTCTTTTATTGCCATTTACCAAGACACTCATCATAGGAGGTAAAGGGAGGGTCCAGTATTATTTAAAAAAAAAAAAAAAAAAAAAAAAACTGTCCTCCAATTGGTCTAAAACTGATATGGTTAAACTGCAAGCTTTCAAATTAGTTTTTAAGATATTATTTATTTATCTGTCAGAAAGAGAGAGAGAGAGAGGGAGAACAAGCAGGAGGGGATCAGCAGGCAGACGGAGAAGCAGGCTCCCTGATGAGCAAGGAGCCCCATGTGGGGCTCGATCCCAGGACCCCGGGATCATGATCTGAGCCGAAGGCAAACACTTAACCAACTGAGCCATTCAGATGCCCTCAGATTATTTTATTGCAATGTTATCCTCATAATCAATTGAGTAATGACTCCACATAATACTATCAGATAGATCTTTTTTAAAATCCTGTTTCCCCAAATGTACATTTCTTTATTCCAAAAAATAAATAAATAATCCATATTCAAAAATCAAAACCAAAAAAAGTAAGCAAAAGAAGTCACTAATCCCCCCTCCAAAAGTTCACATTCCTAAAACGAGAATATAAAGTCTTCCTCCAGCTGACCCCAACTTACTTCCCAGTTTTCTTGCACATCCCTTGGGACACAAGCTCCACAACAGGGGGTCTCTGTTGCATTCACTGCTACATTCCCCGTGCCTAGAACTGTGCCTAGTAATGTTGAGGGCCATGATTGGCTGGATGGCTGAGGGGGTGTCTGAACGCAGTATTGCCCTGAGATCTACAGGAGATGAACACCTGTCCTAGGTGGGTCCCAACCTTCAGAAAGCACCCTATATCAACTAGAGACAAAATACATTTACTGGAAAACGCACTGGTGCCTCCGTTACTTGAGATCTGCTGCTGAACGTTTGTGGGGCAGGACGTGTTACCCTAAACATCCACTCTGGTGACTGCCACTAGTCAGGCCCCAGAAAATCACTGCTCCACATCTCTCTTACCCTCCATCTTTGAAACAAAAGACCACTGTATCGGAATGCCCTTGTGCTTTGTGGCGAGCTGCTCCCAAGTTCAAGAAAATAAAATGCTTCTGGGTATCAAGAGTATTTGAGTCTTACAAGCTTTTAGATAACAGAAAAGACAAATTAATTAACTTGTCAAATCCTTTCTCTCAGATAGCCTGAACTGGAAAGATTCCTGTATAATAAAGTACTGCGTCCCAGAAGTACAGAGTATCAGTTTTCTTGGGTTCCAATTCGTGATGTGAGAGGCGCTTACAGATTGGCAGATATTCACAAGTACAGGTAGCAGCTAATATTAAGGCATCCCTATCACTCTTAAATGTGTGTATTTGCAGGACTCGATGTAACATGCATAAAGCATGGTATCATTTCCCCTCATTGCCCACTAGATAGACAGTCCATGCCAGAATTTCAATTTTTTTTTTAATTTTTCAAATTTTTTTATCTTTATAAAAATACGTGGTGTGATTTAATTATTCTTTTAAAATTAAACTTTAATTTTATGTACTCTTATAGTCATTGTTTGAAAAAAGTATTTTGTGAATCAATAAAAATGTTGTAATCTTTTAGTTTTCATTACATACTTTTAAAGAGAAACAATATGAAAGTATATAACCATAATTTGAAATTTTCAACTTCTTACATTTGCTTTAGTTTACATTTTTGTGAACAACATAGTATTTTATACTTTGGATCATCATAATTTAACTCAATTGCTAAATATTTTAAGTGTTTTTTTTTTCCACTGTATAAATAATATGGGCATAAACATCACTGTAAATAAATTTGTGGGTGTATCTTTAAAAATTCCTTTAAGATTATTTTCCTACTATGAAAATCCTAGGTGAAAAACATTTCTAAACTTTTGAGAGACACCTCCATATTAAACATGAGAATGAAGATGAGAAATAATACTTCCTGCCCACAGTGTTTGGGAATGCCCCTTCTGTGCTACTCCAATACAGTGTATTAACAGTTTGCACCTCTGTTAATTTGACATGTATAAAAGTTGAATGCAGTTTCTAAGTTGTTTCTTCCTTGCTAGTAAACCTGAATGTTTTCCAAATATTTATTGATCATTTCAACGACATTTTAGGCTTTTGCCAATTGTCTTACTGCTATTTCTTTTTCTGTTTTTTTAATTTTAGCTTGTTGATTTGTTGGAGCTGTTTATTTATTAAGCAGAAGAAATATCTGAAAAGACAGCTAAAAAAAATCCTATTACTAACTCAAATACATACTTACAAAAATGATTCAGAATTGTGCTTCTTTTATTAACGTGGTGCTAAATTACTTTATGAGTTCTTAAAGATTCTTATTTTTGGCACGCTTGAGGTACAGAATGAGCAGTTCCCTGTGTTTCCATCTGTGAACACCAGTATTTGCAGGCCAAACACAAGTTTAAAGGAGACAGGGAAGTGAACTCTGTAAAGTGGAGATTTGTAGAGTGTGATAATGAGGCAAGTCGTTATGTTCTAACTGGTCTTAACTGTTCCATAAATGTTTCCTTTACCCTGTAAACTTTAAGGTCAAGATAATATGAGGAGCACTTAAAGCAAAGAAAAGCCATGTGGGCCTTGGCTAGGGAACATGCTGTTTGGGGGGGGGGGGGGGGGGGGGCGGTGAAATCTGGAATACTTTAACTGGTGTATAAACACATAAAAAAATGTATTTTCTTCTCAAGCACTAACTGCCAAACTGAACAAAGAACAACTAGGCTGCATCACTCACCTTCAAGGAAGTTCCTAGGAATGCCAAGAGAGTGACAAGCCCCGAAGAGGGTTTGTTTTGTTCTCCAAAGCAGGGCTCTGGCAAACAGGCCAGGAACACACAACAGGCTGTAGAATCTGAGGGATAATCTAGCTCTCTGAAGAGCAAGATCATCTCTGCAGGAATTTGGTTTCACACCATTTGTGATACGTTGATACCCAAAAAGTGCCTGTCATTATTAAATCTCCCAGCAAAACTATATTTAGTTTATCTAGCCTATTTTGTAGTCCTTTTTTAATCCCAGAAAATGAAGAGCTAGCAATATATGGTAGAATTTGCTGGTACTTTAACAGTGGAATTGCTCCTCACAGTTATTAACCCTGTGATGAGACTGGTTTCCCTTTTGTAAAAGCGGCTAAAATATACTTTTTTGGATTTCCTTCAAACCTCATTAGAGAAGTCGATGGATTATTGGTTAGTGTCTGAAACATCTTAAATGTCACAAGCCAGGCCTTTGAAATAAAATATTTTTTAATTATATGGATTATCTTAATAAATGGGCAAGTCAAGATTATGCACAGAATGGTTATTTGTCCCAGGTCACACAGCTGGAGAGGGGTTGAAAGAAGCAAAATCTACGTCCTAGAACCCCAAGAGTTCCAAAAGCTGTTCAATTCACTTTTCCACTCCAAGCATCAGAGCATGTGTGATAACTGTTCTCAATCTTTCCAAAAGAATGAAGAAGCTGTGATCTAATTACAAAGTCTCCCAATAAACAAGGAATGAGGGGTGAGAGGAAACCTCCCTTGCCAGACTTTGTTCCCTAGTTTTAATTGTGTGGTTGCAGGAGGCTGCCGAGAGTAAACAGCAGTGCCTCCCACTGGGCTCCCTGCAGGTTCTCCCTGCAGGAGTGAGATTCTGCCCCTGATTTATATGGCTGGAGACACACAGGAAGAGTCTTGTCACTCAATCCCCCCTTCCATCTCTGGCTCTGAGGAGCCTGCAATGCCTCACAGGAGCCTGTAACTGTCAAACAGCATTCCCCAAATCCATCAATACTGCCTGCTGCCATATAAATACCCTGCTGCTCTACAGGTTGCAAATATTTCAATCATTCTACAGACCTGCAGCAGCATCTGAGCAGACATGGGAGAAAACTCATGAAATCTGATGGCTTTATTTACTCTTCCAACGTAAGAGAAACATACACGCCTAAACCTTCACTTTCCAAATGTTGACTGGGAGATTAGAAAAACAACAGATGACAGCCAGCGTGTCAGCCTAGAAGAATCACAAAAATCCTTCTTTAAACAATCTAGCAACCAGATGAAGACTCCAGGCCAAGAGCCCCTGTGTGTGTTTAAGAAGTTCATGGGGCCAGCATTCCTTTGGCTTGTAAAGAAATGGACATGGACTCAAGTCCAAAGCCAAAAGTGCCAGGAAGTGAAGATTTCCTTGGCCTCACCTGAAGCAAATATATCTAGATTAAATTCTTACAATCAAAACCCAGGAGACCAGGGCTGCATGTATGGTTGTTCAGTTTGTAGACTGAACAATTCAATGGGTCACCATTTACATAGACTACAATGTGAATGGACTTTTGCACTGGTATACAATCACAGACAACTCAAGATTGTAGAAAGGGGCATCTGGGCCAGTCTATCACCCACCAGCATCCTGCTCTGTTTTCTATCCATATTTAAGAATGAACTCATCAATCATTCATTCATTCAACAAATACTAACTGAATGCAAATGAAATGTGAATCTCATTCAATCCTGCACACACTTTTTTGGATAGACACTGTTCTTCCCATTTAGCAAATGATAAAACTGAGGCGGAAAGAGATTAGTTGTTTGGAGGTGGGGATCACAAAGCTGTGTTTCCTGAGCCTGAATCCACAGTACTTCTCTCCTGGATGGAGCTGCTAGGTTCATTAGAGAAAAAAGTTCCTTTCTCAGCAATGACTTTTAAGAGTCAAGATCTTGGGGGCACCCGAGTGGCTCAGTCGGTTAAGCATCTGACTTCGGCTCAGGTCATGACCTCAGTGTCCTGGGATTGAGCCCTGCGTCGGGCTCCCCATTTAGTGGGGAAATTTACTTAGGATTCTCTCTCTCTCCCTCTCCCTTCTGCCCTCCCCCCCCCAAATAAATAAAAAAAATCTTTTTCTTTTTTAAGATTGTATTTATTTATTTGACAGACAGAGACAGCGAGAGAGGAAACACAAGCACGGGGAGTGGGAGAGGGAGAAGCAGGCTTCGCGCTGAGCAAGGAGCCCAACGCGGGGCTTGCTCCCAGGACCCTGGGATCACGACCCAAGCTGAAGGCAGATGCTTAACGACTGAGCCACCCAGGCACCCCCAAATTAAATCTTAAAAAAAAAAGAAAAGTCAAGTTCTTGGACAGCAGAGGTAGGAAAGCAGGATCTGGAAGGATACAGTGAGATGGAGAGGACCAGTAGGCTTGGAAACCAGTACTGGAGGCCAACTGCAATGGCATTTCGGTCTCTTGCTCACCTGGCGTAGGGCAGGCGTGGAGCCAGGTGGTGTGACAGACAGGCCCTGGGCCTGGGAGTCAGAAGAACTGTGCTCACATCTTGATATTGCATGGCCTTGATTATGTTACTAATTTTTCTGAGCTTTAATTTTGTCATCTATAAAATGGGAATAATAAAACCTCAGAGACATTCTGAGGAATAAACATGATTATGGATATATAAGGACTAGAAAAATGTCTGCCTGTCATCGAAGTTCAATTAACCGTGGATACTGTTATTACTCACTGTTCTGGGATGTGTGATTCTTAGCTGGATCTCCAGCATCTCAAGGGTGTGCATTTTCCTAAGTGGGGTGTGTGGGTGTAGGAAAAATTTGCTTTTCCTTCCTGCCTGCCTCCCCCAAAAAGACATTAGGAGAGTAAGTGTGCCCCCACACAGGAATATGGCCTCTCGCTCTCTCCTCTCTACTCAAGTAGCAAAGAGAGAGGTAACCGCAAAAGCTAATTTATCTGAAAGAATTTATATTTTTCTCTTTCCGCCATACAGTTTCTTAATGACTCCCAAGTTTTTAGATCTTACTTTAAGTTTATTCGTTGAAGTTTCTTTTTGCCGCTTCTAAAAGGTAGCTGCCCCCTGCCCACTGTTTTGGAAGTAAGGAAACGTGGGGACTTTTCTATAGGCTCATAAAGAGAGTGTGCCAGAAACAATAAGGTATGGCAGGGGGCAGGGGGGACTGAACATGCCAAGACAACCTTATTGGTTATGGCAAATGTGAAACAGGCTAGAAAATCAGAGGCCCTGGAAAAGACTTATAAAAATAACAACGTGAGCGCTTACAGGCAAGAAACATGAAAAGGGAGGCTGTGGGTGGCATCTGAAACATGTCGGAGACCGAGCTGGAAACTCTCCCTGAGCTGCCCTTGCAAAGTGACACCTCTTTGGAGGTTCCTCCAATGGCCCCCATAATGGACAGGCCAAGGTGTGGCCCTGCCCACGGACACACAGAGAGTTTTCAGTCCCAATAAGAACTGAGAGAGAAGGGGCACAAGTCACAGCCTGTTCCTGATGCTTTCCAACAGGGCTCTGAGAGGGGGAAGTTGGAGAGCTGCCTCAAACAAATGTCTGAGTCATGGAGTAGAAGTGGCAAGTCTCTGTGCAAGAAGACAAAATGGATTTCTTTTTTAATGTTCCAGATAATCCTTTATGGAATATTAAAGGAAAAAAAACCAAAAGACCATCACACAGAGATCTCTCACAAGCAACCCTAGCCAACTGAGGAGAGTAGACCAGACGTCCTGAGTACATGGCTGGATGACATTTGTTCTTGCCCAGGATCTGTACTATATAACGGGAAATGCCTCTTGAGTTGTTCTGGGAGATGGGGAGGGCAGAGCTGGAAAGTCAGCTTCTGGCCCTGCCTGGCACTCTGCGCACAGTGAAAACACACTCCAAATTTTACCACCTTAGCTCTCTCATTCCCGGGTCACTCTTACATAACTCTAGCAATTAGTCTCTTGGGTTTTATTTCTTAAATTCCATTTTAGTGAAAGTAATGTTGTTCATTCTACTCTGATTATTTAAAAATAAAATGAAGTTTTACATTTATGAAGTGGAATATCGTATTTCCCTGGCTCTTAGGAAATCTTATTAGACTAACTTGTATCAACAACTGAACTGCTCGCATGTGTTCATGAAATGACGGGTGCCCGTGAGTCAGGAGAAGGAGATACTCTACGGAGAGCACAAAAATTATGAAACTAGGACATAATGGTGTCTTTCATGATCCCAGCTCAACCACTTACTAACCCTGTGATCTTGAGCAGAGTATTTAACTCCTTAGTGCCCCAGGCTCATCAACTACAATAACATTTACTCATAGCGTTCATGTAAAGACTAGAAGACAATACACATGCACAATGGTTAGGACAGGGTCTGGCAAAATAAGAGTTAATCTGTAATATACATGATTATGATGATGATGATTACCATCACTTTCATTAATGAATCACTGGTCTCTGACACTAACAATGTTATGTGTTAGAAAGACTATGTATGACCTTAGGAGTGTGACCTTAAGCAAATTACTTAATCCATCTGAACCTCAATTTTCCCTCTTCTGCAAAATACAGAGAATAAAAGGGATCTCATGGGGATTCAAGGACTCGAGAAAGTAGATGCCAAATTTGTCTTTGCCTTCTTGCAAAATAGAGCTGGAAAATTTGAACAATTATTCTGATCTAAACAGAGAGTAGGGTCCGACATTTATAAAGGACCTACGTAAATAGATGATATTACTGCCACTATTTGCGTTTCTACCGGCCCCTATGCTGAATAATCAATAATAAATGTTGTTTAAACAAATGGTGTAATTTTCCAATCTGTGTTGTTCTAAACCGACCTTTGCTCCTCATTGCCATTTGTAATGCATGCATAATTCATTGATGAAGCAGAAGGAGAAATGAGGATGTTGGTCTAAGTGGCCCTTTTTGGGTTGTTTTTGATGATTTGTTATAACCCTATAAATAAAACAAAACTTGTCATTGTAAATACGTATTGTGTTATCTAGAGGTATATTTAGTGGGTAAAATAAAAACTAGCCTGCCTCTCCTGGAAATCTCAAGGTATAATTAATAGCTAGTAAGATTTATTCTAGAGCTTGAGAGCCCTAAAGTAGAAGGAAAACTAAAGGCCACTGTCAACACAAATGCTAAAAGAAATACCTAAAGGGCAGAGCCATTTGCCATTTGCAAGAACTGTTTGCTAGCATACTTATCTGGGAGGTAAAAAGGGAGATTCGCCTGGTGGAGCTATGTGTGTATGTATACATACACATATACTTTTTAATAAATCATAAATCAAGGGGTTAGCAGGTCTAACTGGTAACTTCAAATCCTGTTTGTTATTAGTTCTCTCTCTCTCTCTCTCTCACACACACACACACACACACACCTCCACCTGGACAGAAATATGTATATGAAAATGTGTATGTGCATATACATACATAAACACACATACATATATAAATGTATATTTTTTTAAATAAAGCATAGATCAAAAGGCTTTCAGAGCTAGCTCCAGTCAACGCTAACCCCAGTCTGCTGTTTGTTCACCAGCACACACTCACTGTGCAATAAACCCTTTCAATATGGGAGACAAGAGCAAGATGCCCCTCTGTCCCCAAAGGGCACCTCTGTGTGCTCCCTCAGATCATAGCTGATGACATGTCAATGAAACGGTGCTTGCTCTGGTCCCGGAGATCAAAATGAGGGCTTAACCTGCAATTTACTCTACAAGTCCCATGATACTTGCCAGATCTGAAGACTTCATTCTAATCTTCCCTGCTGAAAAAATAATCAAATACTCCAGCAAAGATGTATTGACAACTCTTAATTAACCATGCTAATGGGGGTAAGAGAGAGCATGGATAAATGAAATCCACACATAACCTAAAACCTTCATTTGGCATTAATTTCCCACTTCTCCTTCACTAAACCTTGCAGGGGGATGAGTATGAGTACTTGCTTTAACAACAGAATTACTTGATGTCCACGTCTACACTGTGTCAGTCATTCGTTCGTACAAGCTAATGAGCAAGGAAGTGGTCCAGAACACCATGTGTTCCAAAGGTACTGGGGTTTGGTGGTAATGTTTTTGTATTCTTTTGGATACAAGTAAATATATTTTAGATGGCTTTTAGAATGAGGTTAGCTGGAATAGTTTTATAGCAATACAGGTTGACCTGCTGGACTTTCTGGTTCCTTCCCTATCATTGTTGCTACTCAAACAGAAAGAAAGGGAAGGAAGGAAGCCTGGGTGGCTCAGCTGGTTAGCCCCGCATCAAGCTCCACACTCAATGGGGAGTGTGTTGGAGATTCTCTCGCTCCCTCTCTCTCTACCCTGTCCCCACTCATGCTCGCTTGCTCACGCTTGTGCTCACTCGCTCTCTCAAATAAATAAATCTTTTAAAAGAAAAAAAAAGGAAAGGAGAGGAGGCATAGGGAGGGCTAACACATGTACAAAGTCAAATGGTCATTGCTTTGAAATGAGCAGCTGATTGCAATGGACAAATCTGCAGAAAGGGCAAAAGCTGATGTCCACAAATTGACCAAAGCAAAGGGAAGATGAGGGAGAGGAGGCTTCCCTCAAGGAGAACTTTTTTTTTTTTTTAAAGATTTTATTTATTTATTCATCAGAGACAGAGGGAGAGAGAGAGAGAGAGAAAGGCAGAGGGAGAAGCAGGCTCCCAAGGAGCAGGGAGCCCGATGCAGGACTCGATCCCAGGACCCTGGGATCATGAGCTGAGCCGAAGGCAGATGCTTAACCATCTGAGCCCCCCAGGCGCCCCCTAAAGGAGAACTTGAACTCACATTTACAGACCACCCTCTCTGTGCCAGGCCCCGTGCACACCTACTACGATAAGGCACCATGAAATGAGACCTAGGAGGAATCAGGGCAAAGAACAAAAGGGGGCTTCCTCCTCCTCCTTCAAACATCTGGCACAGCCAACACCAGATGGCAGGAACCAGGGCTGAGGGACCTCGGGCAGAGTTACTCCAAACGTCTGTGCTTCAATGGGTCATTTCTGCTCTGCCACCCTGCCTGGTGCAGCACCGACACCCAGTTAGCAATCCTTCCAATACTAATAACTTGCATCTGCTGGGCACCACCAACTCCCAGGCACATTACGGGGACCATCTCAGTTCGCCTTGCCAACAAAACATCTGTTGTCACCCCTGTATACAGAGGAAGGGGGGAAAGCAAAAAGGAAATTAAGCCACGTGCCCAGAGTTACACAGCTAGAAGAGAGCAGTGTTGAGAATCAAACTCAGGCCATCAAGCTCCAGAACGAAGCTCTTAACCATGACATTGGCATTTCTGGAGCTCTCCCTAACATGCCAGACAGACAATGCACTCAATGCTTGGAGTGATTTCTCATTTAATCCCCTCATGGCCCTATGAGTTAGAGGTTACTGCTGTTTTACAAATGAGGAAACTGATCTTGGAGAGAGAGGGGCAGTAAATTGCCAAGGTCACAGAGCCAGGGAGTGGGGGTGGTTCGCCCAAGGCCAGGTCTGCTTCTCCAGGTGAAAGTAATGATTCAGAACACAGGTCTGGAGTGGGTTTGAATCACTCTTGTGTACAGCTGCTCCCTAGGGACCTGGCCTCAGCCCTCTGATTACTGTAGGACTTTATTACTTTCTGAATTCCCTTTGCTTATCTCACTCACCCCCTTCTTCCCCCTTTCCCCTTCTGGTGCCCTCTCCCCGTACCCAGCCTCCCAAGCCCCACCCACAGCCATCTCATCTCTGCTGTAAAATGTTTGTGAAATGTTCACCTTTCAAAAGCTGCATGCTGATTTGCAGTTTGCAATTCTTGGGAAGAAAGGGGCCCTATCAAAACAAATAATCAAGTCCCAAAGTTGTTAAAGTGATCATTTTGGTTCACCTAAGTTTATATACAAACATTTCCATGGTCTGATGTCCCTGAGTGTGCAGGAGGTAAGGGAACAGTAGGAATCCAGGTGGGCACAGTAAGGACCAAAGAGCATCCCTAAAACAGTGGGGTGATCCAGGAACCAACCCAAGGCCCAGAGGCAGGGGTGAAGAGGCAGAGGGGACCTGTGTGGAACATTCTGCACCCATGGCAGGAAAAGGGGGTAGTGGCCAATAGAGACACAGCTCCACTTAGGGTGTAAGCAATAAAGGGGTGCAGTGTCCATAGGGAATTTCAAAGCAGTAATAAAACTGACCAAAGTCCAAGTGCTTTTTATCATCACCACGGTCAGCAACTCTAAACCGTGTCAGAGAAAACATACCCCTCCCTGCCAGGGGGCCCTCGTCCATCACCCCCCCCCACCATCACCCCCGTTGGCACCCCACGGCTTTGCACACTGCACTCACTCAACAGATCTCTCTGAAGGACTGAACCTAATTAATGGGGCCTGGGGAAGGGCAGAAATCCTGCTGACTTCTGGGCACAAAACATGTAAACTGACTGACACTGAGATATACAAAATACATCTTGCAAGAAAAACCATGCCACTCTGTGTGAAGTAACAACACATTCCACTCCCCATCCCCACCCTGCCCCGTGCCCCAACCCCAAACAACACTCCACCAGCACAGACAGATGCTGCTGCAGCGGGCCAACTAGAAACACGGCATCACGTCCTGGGGCTACAAAGATCACTCCCAGGGTCCTAGGACTGATATCCCTTGCTCGGGAACCCAAGACAGATCATGAATCCCCCTCGTCAGCTGATCCATCACTGGCAATTCTAGACGGGCAGCCTGCACCACCCCCCCGCCGCCCCCTGAACAAGGTTAAAAGAACGGACTCCTGAGCCATGGTCAGAAGGGAACGGGCTTCGGAAGAGGAAGCTGAAAATATTAAGAAGTCAACATCAGCATTTAAAAGCAAAGCCCTTTCCACACCACAGAAGACGCTTCGCAATTCATCTTGTTCCCTGACTCTGCTTCACCAACTTGATGGAAGATGGTTTAACTGACATAAAAACCAGCTCTACATGAATAGCCGTGATTGATGGAGCCATTCCAAGCATCAGCCAAAAACCGGCACTAAAAGATGCCTCAGGCTTCCTGTGAACTGTTTTATGAAGGGACCAACACTTTTTCCTTCTCTTGTTTAAAGAATAAATTAGCAGAACAAGTACTTTCAAAAACAGGGTATTGTTATACAGAAGTGGGGGGAAGTGGGAGGCCTGTGGAATGTTTAGAATATGTGTGAGGGGCAGTTAGGGTGGTGAGAACCCTGTTACATCAGAGGCTTTCACCATATGCCACTGCTGGGTTTCAGGGTACATGATTTACCTGGGTTCCACTCCTGGGTTTCAGGGTACATGATTTAACTGGGTTTTATTTAATTCCATGTAATAACAAACTGTTCTTTAAAGTAGTCTTACTGTACAAACACAATGTCTCAGTGGCAACAGAATGAAAATCCAGTCTTCATTGGGAGCCTGAAAAAGAATGCACAGATGCTCCAAACGAGCTGTGATAAAGAGGGGAACTGGGGGAGATCCTGTGCCCAAAAAAAAAAAAAAAAAACAAAATTAGGGAGGGCAGATTTGTAGGGCCTGTGGTGAAAGTGTAGACTCTTTCAATTCAGGGAGAATGATCCATCTGCAATCCGGTGTCCTCCTCTTTGGATTGGTTCTTAATAAAGAACGGAAAAGAGCAGAGGTTTCAGGAGGGTTAGCATTTCACATTTTTGTTCTCCTTTCTGGAGCGCAGGGAGCCTTTTACCAGCCTTTCTCCCTTCTCATTTTGAAGAAGGTTAATTATGACCCGGGAGCATCTTCAGCATCCTGGGACTTGAGACTCAGCCATTGTGGAAAAAAGAGTATTGTCCGCGCTGTACTGCAAGTTAAGTAACTTCAGAGGCATCCACATTTGGAACTCCTTTTTAGAGGCCTCGGGACTGGTTCCATGTCCTGGCATTGTTTGGGATGACAAATACCCATCCAGTTCCCACTTGTCTTTGAAGATGTGCACATAAGTGAAGCATAAAAATTCACTCGACTTTTACAATAAAATAAGCTGGTCATTTTGGCCCATCTAGGATAAGTCCTTATCTGAACAATGCAAATCATAAAAGACCCACTTACTCCTGTCCTCACCCTGGCTCTCCAGGCAAGCCCAAGACACACTCTCAGTTATGTGGTGGGTTTCTGGCCCAAGTTAATACGTAGCAGGAGTTCTCAGTGTTTGAACCTTTGATCCACTTCTGGCAAATCAATCCCATAGAAATAGTCTTAACTGGGGACAACTTTACAACCAAAGATGTCCATGGCCTTATAACTGACAAAGAGTCAGTAACAATCTAAAACTCCGATTAGCTGGGGAACAATGAACTGAAAATCAGGATACATCTAGTTGGTTGACTGTCATGCAGCCATTCACATTGCTTCTTAAAACAGTCTAGAAAAACAGAAAGGACTGAAATCTTAAGTCAAAAAAGAAACTATCACCTACAGAGCACTATCTACATAACGTGCTTAACCACTATGTAAAAAACATTACCTCTGGATTGGTATTTGGATTCAGATAGCAGAATTAATTTAAAATTAACCTGTAAGGGAAGGCATCATAAGTGTATAGGCTGCAGTTACAACCAAACAAAATAAAGAGAGAACAACCTGTACATTTTGAAGTGCTCGAGAGTATACGCCAAAATGTTGGGGTTAATATATTGGGTGACTTCTATTTCTCTCTCTCTTCAACATTTGTGTACTTTCCACTTATTTATTTGAGAGAGAGAGAGAGAGAGAGAAAGAGAGCATGAACAGGGGGAGGGGCAGAGGGAGAGGGAGAAGCAGACTTCCCGCTGTGCGGGGAGCCCAATACGATGCGGGGCTCAATCGCAGGACCCCCAAGATCATGACCCAATCCGAAATCAACAGTTGGCCGCTTAAATGACTGAGCCACACAGGCGCCCCTACGTTCCACTTTTTTAATGAGCATTTTCTAATTTTATATGGGAAGTCACTAATTTTAAGAAAAATAAAACTCTGAGAGGAAAAAAAAAGCTTCTCTTGCTCCGGTGAGAGTGGATGACACAAGGCCTATGTGTCTTGGTAGCATCTGCCTCACTGCACAATCACCTGTGTCTCCAAGCAGACGCACCTCCTCTGCTCTGAACCGGCACCAGAGTGCCAAGCCCTGAAAGAGGCATGAGGGGCCTTCACGTAGCACCAGGTTTCTTCCAGGATTCCCTTGCTGACTTCGATCATTGCCCTTTGCCTTGCCCAGAGATGGTGGACACACAGCCAGACAGAGGCCACGGGACTGGAAAGGGGAGCAGGAACAGGAAGGTCGGGGGAGAGGGCAGTGTGGCCTGTCACTAGAGGCAGGACTGGAGGAGCGATCCTGGTCCTGTGTGGACGCAGACACGCCACCAAACCTCCTGGAGTCCCAATTTCCTCACTTTCAACAGGAGGAATAATAGATTGTAAGGAGGTTTCAATGAGGCAATAAATGGAAATGTACCTTCTGTGGCAATTTCTCATCCTCTGTGACCCCTGGTAACTGGCCGCTTACACACCAGCACTTGATGTGTACTTTCTCCTATAACCTTCGAGGATGATTTTATCGAATCCCCACAGGGAAGATGCTGCTCTTACCCCCCAATCACCTATGAGAACACCAAGGTTTCAAGAGGTGAGGTTACTTGCCCACCTCTTGGTGGGGGGAAACGGGAAGAGCCAGGACTGAAAGGTGGAGCGGGAGATGTCCCAACCTCCTTGGAGATGTTGCACTGCAAGCTCGGCCAAAATGAGGTGCTTTCTGAGGAGCAACTGACACAGGAAATCAAACAGGGTAGGTGGGGTCAAGAACAAGGGCTCCTAAAATTCACAAGGCAGTGGAGCATCGCGTGGTCTCACTGGAAGGAGGGACGTGGAAGGGGGTGCGTTTCGGTTGGGGAGAGGGAGTGTAGGAGTTCGATTTCACTTACCTCTCCTGAGGACTGTTTCTGCTTCCACTCTCTCCTACATCCCCACTGTCAGGGGGCCCACAGACCAGCGAGGAGTCGAGAAGAGAGGAGGCACTCAGGAGGTCACCCTGCCCACCCTACTCTTTCATGAACCTCCTCGAACCCTGGCTCCACGTCTCCCTCACTCAAGGATTTATGTCTCATTTTCAATGGAATGTTACATTTGGTCAGGGAGAAGCAGACTTCTCATTATAAACTAGGAAATGTGTGGAAAGAGAATTATTTACCCAAGGCAGCGCTCAATCAGTGTTGCCCGAATATTTATTTAGCCCACACACAGAGAAGTTGTGTTAATGTTTGCCAAAGAATGTAGCTTTATAAAGTAACTGGGTCAAAAAAGACAGCATATCATTTTACAAATAACTTTAAAATGGCTCAAGTTAAATGGCCGGCTCTCTCAGGTTTGTCTTTTCAAAACGCTGCAGAAACAATATCCAGAATTATGTCTCATAAAATACAGGTATTACAAAGTGGCTGTTTAGCCCATTAGAGAAAATGTAGAGTGAAATCTGAATTATTTCTACCCGAGGCAGAAGCAGACAGAGTTACCGAAATTATGTTAGGCCAACGTTGCAATTCTTCAAGTCTGTGGGGCAGCCAGGCTAGCGGCTCCTGCACCGAAACCCTATTAGGAGAGCTGTATTTTTCAGTCAACAGTGACAGGAACTCCATTTCTTAGCCCCAAACTGAGTGTGGCTACAGGGAATTCACCCAAAACATTTGCTTGCAGTTTATCAGTGGCATCTGTCTGCCTCAAAGAGCCCCGGGAGGGAGAGGGCTGAGTGGCACAGCCGGAGAAGACAGCTTGAGGCCGCTTGTTTAATGGATCTAAAGGCGAGGGTGGCAGCCCGTGCCCTGGAAGAAGTGGGCAACTCTGAGCAACCATGTCATAATCCTCATTAATAGTAATAACAGTAACGATAATAATGATCAGGGTTGAGACAAGGGTGAGGCCCATGGGCCCTCATGATGGTGGAGGAGAAGGAAGAGAGGACGCAGAGAAAGGGGGGGGGGAACCACAACCACGACGATATTAGCGACTGACATTTATCCTTTGCTTAGAAGGTGCCAGAAACTGTGCTAAGTGCTCAGCACAGAAAGTTCATCTAATCTACTGAAACAGTTTGGTAAACAGCACTGGCAGCCTCACTGTAATGTCTGTAGGTCACAGTGTCTTCATCAATCCACTGGAGACACTGCTGGCCCCCCAAAAGGCTGGTGTTGGGGGGAATGTGGTGAGCATGGGCCATGAGGCTGTGGTGGTAAGCAGGGACAGCTGACCTGGTCAAGAACATACCCATCAAGACGCGTGTCACTTGGGTAAATAGATCCTAAACTGCAAGTTTCCAGCTTGAGACTAAGGAGTGTGTGGCCTGACCCTAATCCTTAGTGTCTCCCTGACCCGTAGCTCTTCGTGCAAGTTCTGGAGAGTGGCCACATGGTCTCATTAGAACTCCACTGTCTTCCGAATGAAATCAGGAACTTCTGGAGGGCAGTGTCTTATAGATCCTGTACCTGCAATGCCCAGTCCAGCCTGTCCCTGGTAGGGGCTCAGTAAATATTTACTTACAAATAAACAAGGGATGATCATGAGCTCTCTGCTCTGGGACGACAGTGGTGAGGGCAGGAGGCTGCTCAGACTTCTGGAGGCTGCAGCTCAAGAACAAAGACCGCATGAACTTCCTTGGGGAAATGAGGTGTCTTACTTCCCTGGGGCTGCCATAATAGGTCATGACAAACAGGGTGGCTTAAAGCAGCAGGAGTGTACTCTCCCCCAGTTCAGGGGGCCAGAAGTCTGAGACCATGGTGTTGGCAAGGTTGGTTCCTTCTGGAGGCTCTGAGGGAGAAACAACACCATGCCTCTCTCCCAGCCAGGGGTGGCTGCTGGTGATCCTGTGTCCCTCCAGCCTCTGACTCCACCTTCCACAGCCTCCTCTCCATGCCTGCATCCTCTGCTCTTCTGAAGGACAACAGTCTACATCCAGGATGATTTCCTCCTGAGATCCCTAACTAATGCATCTGCAAAGACCCTCTTTCCAAACAAGGTCACATTCTGAGGTTCTGGGGACCCTAGTCGCCCCTCTCCATTAGAACTCTGCACCTTGCCCACATCAGCTTTCATTCCTCCTTTCTCCCCACGTGGCTTAGAATCAGAGGGCAGCCTTGCAGTCACAGACTTTGAGACGGTACAAGTAGGTGCTTTGTCCCATTAAGAACTGGGTCGAGCTCTTGAGGGAAAAAAAAGAAGGAGCCTCCAAAAGCCACAAGAGTCAAATCCTAAAAGTCATAAGCAGAAAAGGGCAGAGGATCATAGGGCCTGGGGCCTGGGGCATGAGGCCTGCGGCCTGGGGCATGAGGCCTGCAGGACCCCTCAACACTGTCAGGCTGGCCCCATGAGCAGAAAAACAAACTGTTAGCTGTGGGCCCAGTTCTTCATCAGTCTCAACCTGAACAAGGCTCTTCACACCTCCGGGGGACAGGAGCCCTGTCTCATCTCCCCAGCATCCATGGAAGGTCACACAACGGCTTAGACCACGAGATGGGACAGCGCACTGCACAGATGCGCTGGGCCAGGGCTGGTGGGAGCTGTGGGGAAATGTGGCGAGATAAACCAAGATCGCGTCAAAGATCAGCACCACATCCAGGACAGCTGAGACAACCACACGTGGCAGCTCTGAATCCACAGCAGGTGTGTGGCCGGCTCAGAGAGGCCGTCCTGCTGTCCAGCAGGCAAAGGGGAGAGTCCATGATGGAGGGAGACAATGCAAATCTGTAGGCCTTGGTGGCAAAGGTGCAACAGAGGGCCACCCCATCTGGTGTGCTTCCATAATCCAGAATTTGTCCATGTGATGAAGGTAACTGGATGCATAGACTGTGGGTCATGAAACACCCCCAGCAGGGTTTAGGGTAACATCCCATAACAAACACATTTCCATTTCTGTTGTGAAAACAGGATTATTCACAGTAGAGTAGAAAAATAGGGACACAAAATCAGCTGAAATCAGGTTTTGCCAGCGAGAGAGTTTGCTGTGAGTTTACCAAAAAAAAAAAAAAAAAAGTTTTTCAGAGCTTTTTGAATTAGAATAGCAAAAAAGGGACTACAGATGGGTCTTTATAAGCCTGAATGTAGGCACTTTCTTAATGAAGGCAGCCTGATCCCCAAGGAGGGTGTGCGGCGTGAGTCTGACACCCAGCAAGGCTCAGACCACCACCCCTGCTCCAAACAGTCCATCACGTACCTGTTTTGTAAAGCAGGCTTCCTTCAAAGGGTTTAGTTTGATGAAAGATTTTGAAAGCTACAAAACAGACTGCAAATCACCTGTTCTATATCGGGGTAGCAAATTTTATTTATTTATTTATTGATTGATTGATTGATTTATATTTTGTAAAGGGTCAGACAGTAAATATTTTAGGCTTTGTGGGTCAAAAGGCAAAACCAAGGATAGCATGGAGGAACTTACAGAACAAGAGAGATGACAGATCTCCGCCTAATTCTATTGGTGAAATTCAAAATTTTATTTATGGACCCTTGAAATATGAATTCCATGTAATTTTCATGTGTCATGAAGTAATATTCCCCTCTTGACTTTTGTTTCATTTGTTTAAAAATAAATGAGAAAGAGCCAAAACTATTCTTAGCTTGCAGGCCATACCCCAACAGGTGCAGACCATATTTGGCCCAACGGCAGGCAGTAGTGCATGCCCCCTGCTCTAGGTCACTCCTGGCCAAGCAGGGGCCAGTCGCAGAGTGAGGCCCACTGGCGGCCCTCCCCCACAAAGTGAAAGCCCTTGGCTGGATCGGAGCAACACAAGCCTAGCAGCTCCTAAAGTAAGACATCCTGCGCCTCTAACTTAACAAGTCATTCTGGAGAAAACTGCTTCCCACTTAATTTTCTAAAACCCAAATACCAAATACGATAGGAGCCAAAGCAAAATTACTTTCCTTCAACAAACACACGCTTTCAAAAAATTATATATATAAACAAGCCAAAATGCAATGTTTTTGCTCTCTTGGGATCATGGTACAGCAGGTGGGCTATAAATGTACTTCCATTGTGCTCAGTGGGTGCCAGATTAATCTGAATGCTATTTACAAAATGCCTGATGAACATAAATCAGCCAGACTTGGAACCATCCTAGCAGCCTCTGAAGGCTTACCGTGAGCTTCCTAAGCCAGGCAGGGACACAGACATCACCATCAGGGGACAGCCCCTGCATTCCCATATTCCAGGACCCCCTTTGATGCCCATGGTGAAGTTGAGTGCAAGTTAATTTCTAAGTCTGGACACACTTTTTGGTATACAGGTTTCGGGGTATACTATTCAACTATCCTGCTTGGGCCAAGAACATGGAGTAATAGATTAGACAAACCCTGAATTAAAATGTTCAGTCCAGCCTCAAAAAGGGCTGGAAATAATTACAGAGAAAGCACATGTGAGTAAACTACTTCAAGGAAAATCCAGTGTTTAAAATGGCAATGCAGAAGGTGTTCCCGGACATGGAAAGGGAAAAACCACAAAATGACCTTGAAAGCTCTGAACGTGTCTGCCGAAAAATCAAGGTCAGTGGACAACCTGAAAAATCAAAAGCTTCACAGGAACACCTATTTGTTATCCAATGGCTTCAGATCCAGAACCACCCCCCACCTTCCTTCGTAAGTGTGGATAAGGAGGTCCTGAATGAAAGAGCATTTGTTGAGATCCTACTCTGAGCTTATTGCATACATCGTTTCATAACCACGCTAAAAGCTATGTTATCCCACATGACAGAAAAGAAAACTGAGGCACAGGATTTTAATTAACTTGCCCAAGTCGCAAGGTTAGCAGGTGTCAGACCTGAGTCTCAAAACCCGTGCTCTATACACTAGAGTCTAGCACACAATTATGGCCCTTTGGGCCAAATCTGGCCTATTGCCTGTTTCTGTGAATAAAGTTTCACTGGAACACAGCCATTCACTGCTGTATTGTCTGTGGCTACTTTCATGCTCCAACAGCACAGTGAGTATAGTTGACCCTTCAACAATGTGGGGGTCAGGGGTGCCATCCCTCATGCAGTTGAAAATCCACCTGTAACTTTTGACTCCCCCAAAACTTAACTACTAATAGCCTACTGTTGACCAGAAGCCTCACTGATAACATAAACATTCAATTAACACATATTTCGAATGTTATATGTATCATATATTGTTCAGTGGGTGCGAGATTAATCTGAGTGCTATTTACAAAATGCCTGATGAACATAAATCAGCCAGACTTGGAACCGTCCTAGTTCCTTAGCAAGTCCAGGACTTCTTCTTACAACAAAGTAAGCTAGAGAGAAGAAAATGTTATTAAGAAAACCATAAGGAAGAGAAGATAAATTTATAATACTGTACTGTAAGAAATCAAAGTGTAAGTGGACGCGCACTGTTTAAACCCATGCAGTTCATGGGCCAACTGTAGTTGTGACAGAGACTGTACAGCCCGCAAAGCTGACAATATTTACTGTCCAGCCCTTCAGAGAGAAAGGCCATGTTCTTGCTCCCTGTGGGAACCTACTTACAGCCCTCTGCTGGGGGAAACACCTGCACTCACAGGCTCCCGACGAGGCTGCATGCCTGGACAGTCCTTGGAGATGGGTGGCACCAGGATCTCCTTCCCCCCATCACCTTGAGCACGCTGTCTGCACAATGGGAGCACCCATGATGTGAAGAGTAGCCACACACAAGCCACCCTGCCTTGAGTGCTTTGTCCAAAAGGCACGATGATAACCTACACAGAACCAATCAGATTCACTGCCTTGGAGGGTCTGAAGAAGGCAGGTGAGAGTAGGAGATAGAAGCAAAAAGGCACGAGAGGGGAAAGCAGAGGCTGCAAGATGAGCTGGGCCAGAATGACGGGCCGGACAGAGCACTGGTGACAAGGTCAGGCGCCCCTGCAGCACCGCAGGCTGGTCTGGAGGCTTCTCCCAGTCTAAAGGCAGGGATTGCCCTCCTCATCCCTCACCAGGAGCATCTGGCATGCACCCCCTCCTCTCCAGGCCACCAGGAAGATCAGAAGAGCTGGCCACGCAGGCTTGTTTCGCTATACCAGCAGTTTAGTGTAGTGACGCATCCTCCCCACAAAACAAAACATGAAACAAACCGAAGAACACAGACCATGGCTGTAAAACACAGACACATTCTGAAGTACTGAGCTATTTAAGGAAAGGAGGCATGACATGACCCTTTCCCCACCAATAACAATAATAATAACAATGAATATTTCATAATAACTTAAAATAAATTCTTAATTATTCATGACATTTTCCTCCATTACCATCATTATTACGTGTGTGTGTGTGTTTTCTCATTTTAAAGCCAGCAGGTAAGGGGTGGGGGTCTCTTTTCCTCTCCCCCTTCTCTTAATGGAAGAACCCACTCTTGTTTGGGTGTTTTGAAGGCCACCTAGCAGAAAAATGGAAGTTGGGTTTCTATCCTAATCCCCTAGTTTAAAGAAAAAAAGGAAAATCTTTATCGAATATCCTGCTATATCAACTGAATCAAGTTTTTTTTTTTAAGTTAAATTTGATTTTTAAATCCCTGAGGTAATAAGACCTAGCATTCAGCTTCTATTTTTAAAATATACGTCAGGCTCCCGACTCCTGCTCTCTCTATCTGTCTCTCAAATAAATAAATAAAATCTTAAAATATATATATAGATAGATTTGGTGGGTGTGTGTGTGCGCGCGCGCGCACGCACACGCGTATATGTGTTTCCCAAGTCAATCCAACAGAAAGTGAATTGTGGTCAATGCATAATAAAAATCAGAGTGACTCTTGACTTGGGAAAATTATTAGCATTTTGAGGTAATGGTTTCCTAGTTCTTCAAATTCAAAAATACCTTAGCAAGTCCAGGACTTCCCGAAATACTGGAGTTCTAGATTGCTCTTTTTCAATGCTTTCAAAACTCACAGGGCACAGCGCAATAGGAATCCGGCTATTGGATAACATGTAAACCCTGCAGAGATGTACAAAAGCACGGCTGCTTGAGCCAGCGCCTTCGTGAAAGGCATGGGGCCCAACCCTGCACACGTGAACTTCTCATGACCCTCAAGTATACTCATGTGATATATCGAAATACCATAAAGCAGATTTGTAATTACAGGGAGCAACTGATTTTAAAAGGCCTCTAACAAAATTAATGCTCATGAAAATATAATAACCAAAACAAGAGAATTCGGGGGTTAGGGTATTTTGAACATTATACTTCAAATGTACAAAGGCTATGTATTAATTAGCATTCACAAAGGGTTTTTTTAAAAAACGGAATAGCTGTACGCATGGTGACTTCATTATAAAATCTAGATATAAAAAAATGAGTATGAAACCACCCCTACCCCATGTTCAGGACTAAAATCAGTTAAGTTTCCCCTAATGTAATGTGACCCATCTTCCTATTTGCAGGTTTAGCATGTTAGGGAACACAGCATCTATGAGAAAACTAGGAGGAGTACCCATTATTTAGATGCCTCCAGGGCCAAGCACTGGGGATACCTTTTCCCAATGGAAGGAATCAGCATAGAGCCCAAGGAGAAAAAAACGTTGGCAGATTTTGGCGAGACTGAGGTATATCCTGGAGTGAAAACTGAATCATCAAAGGAAAATGTTTCAAATTTTTGGTTAACTTGAAATAGGGCACCTATCATGGAATCCATTCATGGAGAGAGAAGCCCCACATTGTCTGGGACAGGCCATGACAGCATATTAAAAACATCCTCCATCCAGCTGTTATGATAGGGGAAGATATACCTTGAACAGAGGTGAATAAATCCGTACAATAATGAAACGTCAGCTAAGCATGCTGTCCATTAACAATGTCTCAAGAACATTTCAGATATGTGCAAACACGAGAAAAACCTAACACCGGTGTCTGACCTTGAACTTCAACTGATTTCAGCTGAAGTGACCACTTTCAGCCAAAATTAAAGAGCATTTCTTTCTTGGCCTTCCTTCCACAAACCTCTAAAAAGATAATAATACTCATTCCTTTTGAATCTCTAGATAAATGAGAGTAAGAACCCTGAGAAGCCGTTTACATTTTTCGAAGGATTTTCATAGATCTCACTGAATCTTCAAAAGAGCCTTCTTTCGGAAAAAGTAAATTCAAATTTAAAACAATTTTATTTCTCCCATTAAAAAAAAAAAAAAATCAGCCTGTTGAGAGAATCTCCAAGTTTCTCAGATTTCAAAAGTCGGTCTTCTTTATCATGACCCCAAATCTGTCGGAACAAGAATTTCTGCCCAACAGTGGACTCCCCTTTCATGAAATCCTTACCTACCAAGGTTCACTTCTACAAACCTCTGCAAATCCCTAGTTATGAACCCCTAACTGAAGCTAGCACAGACAAGTTCAAGACTGCTGGTGACAGGGAGGACCTGAATGGATGTGGCCAAGAAAGGGATGAAAGTGGAGTTTAGGGCACAGTGTCATGTATATTTATCAGTTTCAGGTACATGAGACCCCCATAGCAACTCTCTTCACCCATCCTTTCTGCTGTAAGTTAATGAAGAGACAAACATGTCCCATTCTGACTGCAGTCACCCCGGCTACCACTGTTTCTCCCTCGTGAAGAAACTGAAATTCTTCAGCAGCTAAGTCTTCCTACTCGTGATCTCCAGGAAAGTGATTTTTGAGGCTGTGGGTGAAATATTGCATTCCTTTAAAAAAAACAAAAAAAGGTATACTTGTTTTCACTTTCTAGCATCTGGTATGTTACATCCTGTGTAAATTTTATATCCCCTAATAGAACGTCAACAGAGACTTCACCTTATTCACAGGTGTTCCCTAACCCATCGCAGGCACTCAATTAAGACTTACTGAAGGACTGAATGAATACATCAGATTCCATATTGTGTAGGAAAAAAAAAAAAAGTTTAGGCCTCTTAAAATATTGACATGCCTTGCAGAATTTACCGGTACGGGAAAACTTGAAGACAAGTGCAATGGGAAGAATTTCTAAACAATGGCAATGCCATCAAGATAAGCCCCATTCCAAACCTGAATTTCTCTGAATCAGCTACTCCTTAGGTACACATATTGCTCCACTCAGCCAATGGCAATTCCAAGAGAGAGGCAATTGATAATAATTATGTTTTCTGCCTTCTCTTGGGTTATGAATTTATCACGATGCAAAAGTTGAGCTACTCTGATGCCACGTTAACAATGATAAACACCATAAAGACAAAAAAGAAACTAAATTTAAGCATTTAGATTCTGCAGGGGAGTTTATTAAACGGATTAACTAAGGAAAGGCAAAGCCTCGCAATTATGGAAAACAGGGAGCAGCACTTCTGCCTGGCTATTTTTGACGGCCACCTGAGAACGGATTTCAAATGCCCTCATTTCTGCAGGTACGTTATCTTATGTTTTATTGTTATTCACAGCTGCAAGTTGATTAATTTGTATTCAGAAATTCTAAGTGGCAAATGTGCAACGCATAGTAATATACATTTTCTTTATGGACGTAGTGAAAATGCCTAAGCCACGTCTCATGTGTAACTCTTGCTCATCCAGTAAGGAAAATGCAGGAAGAGTTTTACAAAAGGCTTGGAAAGAATTTGATTCGAAAGGAAAACCGCAAGAGGAAGCCTCTCTCCCCCACCCTTCTCTTAAAAAACGACAAGAAAAAAAAATTGCACATACACACACACACACACCAAAAAAACAAAACAATAACAACAAAAACCAAAGTCCAAAGGAAAACCAAACAAAGACAATAGTTCGGTAATGTCAGTCTGCCAGAATCATCAATGTTGTCAGTTCATATTCTTGTCTTTTGCTGTCTAGGCGTTTCTAATAAAACCCAGAAACACCAGTGATGAGTCACACCAACAGACCAGCGCACCACAGTCAGAGCTTAAATAAGAGATATTTGTTAAATCCATCGCCTAAATGTAATCATGGGAGGTTCTTAAGAATACCAAACTAACTCTCCCGTTTTCTGCACTAAGGAGATAAGGAATGGCATGGATAACCAAAATGGGCGGAAAATATATAATCATTGGTTTGGGAACACATATCCTGATCCATCCCTCTCCTCCATCAGCCCCCTAGTCTATGTCCCTTACTGATTTATTTTCCCGCTCGTGTTTCCCCTGCTTAAAATGAGTTTACATTCCTTTTCATGCTGAACCTTAGAAGTAGATCTGAGACCATGCTTCCTAGCTGGAGAAAACAACTTTCCCATTTGAAAGCTTTGTGAATTATCCACGGCTTTGACAACAGGTACTCAGCAGTTGACAATATTCTCATCAGAAAGTTTCATCAACCACCTAAGGTCACTTAAAACTCAATAAGAATGGTACATTACCAGGCAAACGTAGTCATCAATATTATTCAAATGCAATTTTGGTTTACTTTTTCATCACTTCCCATGCTTAAAATTCCTAATTGCCATAAACACAGCCCAGTCAAAGAATGTATCCGTCAAATGCTCGCATACATTATGTTTGTGTGGATTTCCACTCAAGACACCGTGGACACAGCTAAACTCCTGGACCCAGTCTCTTATAAATTCATTACAGCACCTCAGATGTGACTCCAGATGCTCCCACTATCTGTCACTCTGTAATTCAAATATTTCCCCAAACTTTCTGTGGCAGCATATACTGAATGGATTAAGATACTGAACTATAAACAAGGAAAGAAACATCTGAGAAGGTGCTCTCGGGAGAAGAACAAGACATCAGCGACTAGAACTCAGGAGGAAGGGTGATCCTGATGGGGGCAAGCTGATAAGGCTTCACTAATGGGATTCCATGTGGTCTGCATGCTTATGGCTTAAATGAACTATGGACATTGAAACAGTCCACTTAATTAACCCAAAAACAAAAAGCATGGGCTGGGAATCTGAGACCTACAGGAACTCCAGAAACAGAAATTACTTCTTCCTCATGCTAATCACTCCAGGTCCTATAAATATACACAAGGTCACAAACAGCCCACATCATTATTTTTTTTTAAATTATTACAGAAGAAACTAAACTTCTAAAGGGCCAGATATAGGTTAAATCATAAAATGGTGACGAAGAAAGTGAAGGTCTCTTCCTGAGTTTAAAAGAAGAAAATTTTAACTTGAGTTGAAAAGTAATTTGATCAAGAATCAGGAATTCAAAGTCCCAGTCCTGATTCTGTATTTCTTCAAAAAATGTTTTGCTCAGTATCCACACTATGATCCCTAGCTTTATTTTTTTGCGACAGAGACTTAATATTTGCCCTTATTGGTATATTAAACTCAACCACTAGGAACAGTTAAGCAGACATACAATCCATGTTGGATGGATCCTACAGACAGCACTATACACATGGGACATGCTGGTATTACTTCACTGAGTCAAACGACAAGCTTCTTAGCACAACCCAGTCCTGGCATAATTCAGGATGACAAATAATCTAAGGTATAAGAATAAAAATGAGGAGACATCAGGTGACCAAGGAGAGTGCTATTAGACCTGACTTTCTATAGAAGCACCACGAAGGACTCGAAACACTTAAGTTGGGATTAACACTTACGTTGGAACAGAAAGCCACCAGAGCCCCACCCTGGCAGAGCCCTTCCACAACTCCAAAAGGGAGAAAGGAGTACTAAGTGAATGATCTGCCAGGTGACACTGAAATGATGAAAGATGAAATCTCAATGTTACATTTGTCAAATAATGCCATTTACCAAAAAGCTCAAATTTTAAAAGGCCTAAAATGTCCATATTTAAGTCATCTGAAATCCTGTTTCACCTAAGAGAATGTGATTCCTAGTCATGTATCAGATGCCGACTGAGAGGGGGGAAATGATAATCCATGTGGTCCTTCCTCCTCCTAAATGCCTCTTTCCCATCCATGGAAGACAAAGTTGCAGGGGCAAGAGAACACCTTGGACTTCGTGATGACCTTCTCATGTCCTGCTACCAGTACTCGCTCTCCAGTGAAAGGCTGGAAGAGATGGGCCCCTGGAGCATCAAGGCATTTGTGATGTCCTCCAGCTCCCTAGAATGGGATTCTTTTCCAGCCCACTCTCCCCATGGCCCTAGGCTGATGCTATTTGATTACCATAACTCTATTGGCCAGAGAGATGGTCCATACGCCATGTTGGTATGGTGTCCTGGTGACATCTTGTGGTGAAATAGAATATAAATAAGCCTAAAATTCTACCCATGGCTGCATTTGGACTAACTAGAAACCTGATTTCACCTTTGTTTTTCTACCTGAGTAACTTCCGACTTTATCCCTCCTTCTCTGAAGAGGAGCATCTTCTAGGCCCATAACCAAGAGGCATATACTGGGGTCCAGGGGACACAAACATTTAATCACACATCCAAAAAAAGCCCTTCCCAGAACTGATTATACACAAGATAGCAGCCACTTTCATTAGAGGGATGAAGGTATTTTCAAAGAAATAAAAAGATTCTATCTCTCATTGGTCACCATCTATCCCAGTGGACAAACAAACAAAAAGGTAGCAAGAGAGAATTACAGCACGTAGGTGAAAGTGGCCAGGTTAACACATGCCTAGCTCCCCAAACTTCCTAAAGGAAGCCTGAGTTAAGATGATAAAACTCCCTCGAATTTCGGTGAAAAATTATTCTTATTCAATTATGAATAACTGAATAATGTTAAAATATATACTCCACAAAAGGTAAACTTGGGGTGTTTATCTGGGATTAAAAATGAACAATGGGAAAGAAGAAGTTTCCAGAAATAAAATGATTCCATAGTAATAGTAAGAGCCCACTTGGCTCTGACTGCAAACAGAACTGAAAAAGATTACAACAGCACCAAGGACACTAACAAAAGGGCAAACCATTTGCATTGTGAACTAAAGAAGTGGAGAAGAAGGGTATGGAGACACTGATGTAAATACCTCTCGGTGTCCGAAGTGTATCTTTTTAAACATTTAAGAAGACAAGGGGTGCATATAATGAATGTGATATGAATCTGTCTGTATGAAATCCTTATGTCTGAGAACAGCTCTCAGCAGATTGGCCTGGTCAGTGGAAATGCGTGTCCTCATAAGACACACTGAACGTGTGCCCTTGATAAGTGTGCCCATCAGCAGGAACCACAACACAGTCATGCCTGGCCTTTTAGTACCTATTTGGTGTGACAATAAATGAGGTACATGTGTTACCTAGTATTGTCTACAAGAGTGGCAGCATAGCAGTGAGGCCTGAGCTACACAAGAAAACATCACAGAATACAAAGTAAAATTGTAAAGCATTTCCATTCTAGTATTTTCTAGGCAATGCCAAGGAAAAAATCATTATTAAGGTTTCTCTGGCATAATCTGCATCCATGAGGACACGGGGATTTTAAATGTAAGATCTGGAGACTCGCACTATTAGGGATCCTTCTCTTAGATGGCTGGGAAATGTCAGGCTTGCTGCCTTTTCCAAACCAAATTAAACCTAAACTCAAATTCCAAGGTGGGTGGAATTAGAGTATTTTACCCCGTGGGGCTCATGTCTGAGAGCCTAAAAATATCCCTCGCCCACCATTTATTCTACTGATGTCTTGAGGATACCCAGATGTTGCTGAGGAATAGGTAACTAAGCAGTATATGCCTTCATTCTCAAAGGGAGCCAAAACGCCAAGTTTTTATTTTGTTTTGTTTTTTAGATGCAGAAGTCGCAGTTAAAGGAATGGCAGTTCCAGAACTATTTCTTAAAATCTTGGGTGGGAAAAAGACAATTAGACATTTAGATGTAATATCAAAGTGAGTCAAAGTATTAAAAAAAACAGGAAAATACTATATAATCCAAAGAAATGTGCTGGTCAGAAGCTGAAAAATACACCCAAGGAAAGGATTCCAGGATTTTTACACATCAACCTAATATTTTATGAGGTAACATGGAATAATTGCACTGAGGTATAGTTTTCTTAATACACCAAGGTATAGTTACTAGGGAAGGAATAAATTATTCCAGTAACTGGTGTTGGGACAACTAACTAATCATTTGGGGAAAAGAAACCAGACCCTTACCCCATCTCTCATGGCAAAAAAAAAAAACCCAATGAATTTAATGATTTCAAGGTCAAACAGAAGCATTTAGCCAGTAAGACAGATAAGTGAATAGAATGTTACAGTGGAGAAGGATTTTTAAAGCATAACAACAAAAAGCAGAGACAATAAAGAACAGGCTCATCAATTTGCTACGTTAAAATTAAGCATAAAATTCTAAGACCAAAAAAAAAAAAAAAAGCAGAAATCATGAGGAAATATCTATGATACACACAACAAAGGGTTACTATCCCAACCTGAACACATAAAAAGTTCTTATCATTTCATAGACATAAAGGCACAGGGACAGAAATCAATGGACATGAATAGACCATTTCAAAAGAAGACACTGTTGTTATGTACATATATTTAAAAAAAAAAAAAGTTTAGCTTCCCTAATTCGAGGAAATGCACAGCAAAATAAACCAAGGTTCAATCTGGCTTCTGAAAATGATACTTAGTGAAAATACAAACAAGTAATCTCTCAATATTTCCAGAAGACAATTTAGCAATTTATCTTGAAGCCCACTCTTCCTCTTAAAACCAGCCCTTCCAGGCATACTTGGCAATCACTAACTGATGTGTGCTAAAAGACATTCATTGCAATTCCATTTACAATCGAGAAAAATTGTGAATAACCTGTATGTCCAACAATAAGGGATCCGTTAAGTAAATGATAATCCACCATACATTAGGGCATTGAGCAGCTGTTAAAAAAGATGCCGCCAAAGGATTTAATAGCATGGAAACAGTGTTAAGTGGGAAAGGGCAGTTTCTAGGACAATTCTATTTTTTTTTTGACCTGACTGTATTTTTAAACTTCTTACAAGCAATGTATGTTTGTGATTATCAGAAACTACACATGTGAAATAACCACCAAAAATAATAACTTGTTCCACTTAAGAGAGAAAGAAAATTAATGCAGTTGCAGCCTCTGGTCCCTTCCTTTCCAGTGACAGATCATGGGAGCTTCAGCAGTCACGTAATCTGTTTGGGCCTCAGTTTCCCTGTCTATAAAACAGGAATAACAACACCTTCCATATCTTAGACATACAGAGAAGGCTGATAACACGATTACATGAATATACTCTCTCTAGATACAGAAAAGTCTATTTCCTTGTGTTGTTGTTTTGGAAACTCTATTGTCATACCAACTATGTGAAAAAAAAGTTGCTCAATTCTATTTGACAAATGTGTCCACCTAGTGGGGCTGAAATGCCTTTCTGCCATGTCTCTGCAAGTGAACTCAAACACCCTCTCCTTCTAGAAGCTCAATCCAGCTGCAGGGATGGCTCCCTCCTTCTGTTTCCCAAGATACCTGCTCTGCATTGCCAGGCTGCTCTGACCACTTCCATGTTTTCTGTGGCATCACTTCATGGTCTGCCTGCCCTCATCTTGATGCATCCCTCACTCTGTCTGCCCCACCTTCCATGGGGTAGAAACTTGAGCACTCCTCCCACAGGCCACATCAATCTCTTGAGGACCAGGCAAGGGTGAAAAGCACAAAAGAGCACGTTCCACACAAGTACAGGCTTTCTCAACCTTGCCACTACTGACTTTTGGGGGCTGGGCAATTCTTTCTTGGGGCCCGTCCTGTACATTGTAGGATGCTTAGCAGCATTCCTGGCCTGAACACACTAGATGCCAATAACAACTCATTCCCCCCCAGGAGATGTGGCAATCAAAACGTCTCCACACATGGCCAAATACCCCAGAGTGGTTAAGGGGACAGACTGCACACAGGGAGAATGGCACTGTTTTCTTGTTACTAATGGCCATGGCCTCTAAGCGGCAGACACGCAGATCAAATAAAAGATCATCTCAAGCACAGAGCCTTGACAAGAGAGTCTATGCCAGCAACCAGACTGAACGATGGATGACAGGGAGGGCATCGCTCTCCTCCCTCCTCAGGTTCCTTCTCAGCCTTGAGCAAAAGGAAGGGGACAGCCCCCCTGAACCCGGAGCCTGTTTGCGTCTCCTCTGAGAGCATGTTCTGGAAGCGCTACGGAGCGAGCGTGAAGATCTTTTGTGAGATTACTTATCTCAAGCGTGTGTCACTTTTTCAGCACCATAAAACTGAAATACTTGAAATAGATGTCACTACATTTGTCATGAACTGACATGGCCAATTAATATTACAAATTCACCATGGAGAAACGCTTCCAGCTCCCAAGGTATAAACTGCTGAACATCACAATTTCATCTTGTAACAATGGGCCAACCTCGCCAGGGCTATAAATACGACGAAGTTGATTAAATGGTAAAGAGCACTATTCACTGGGAGCCGCTTTCTAGGGCTGACACTTGCACCGCGCCTAAAGTTAAACAGGTGCCACCAGTGTCTTGGCTGCAAAGATATACTCTGTCCTCTCTTTCTTCAGGAAAAAGTTGACTGCTGCATACCGTGTCATTTTTCTCCCCACAGCTAGCAGGTGGCACGCTCATTATGTCACATGAAAGATTCTGGACACAGGTAGTCCCAAGCTGTGTTGCCATTTAGCTCACTGGGCTTTTTCTCTCCTTTCTTTTTTTCTTTTCTTCCCTCCCTCCTGTCTTTCTTTCTTTCCTTCCTTCCTTCTTTTCTTTCTTATTTAATTAAGTGGTACCATAGCCAAACTCCCGCTCCTAATGAGGCACATCTGGGCCTTTGGCCCTGAGACTTACATGCTGGAAATGAACTGGAAACAACAACTGGCCTCGCCTTAACTTCTCATGAGCCAGCTTCACCCTGCTCCGCCCCCTGGGAGCAAACCAGAGCCTTTTCTGGTGGCCACCTTAGCCATCAAGCAGAAAAATGCCACTGTTCCTAGTCACACACTGATTTCTGGTGATTTTCAAACACTCTCCACCCATCACTGCAAAAGGTGGGGATTGGACGTGAACTCCGCAGGGCATTTAGGGGCTGAAAGGCCTTGACTTTCCTTTGTTGGCAGAAGTTTTAAGTTCCAGTCCTCTGGCTTAGTTCTTTATATTGTTGGTTTGGAAGACAGAGAGAGCATTCAGGGAAGAGACTACATATTAAGGAAAATAAGTAGTGGCCAATAAATTATCCAAACAGAATAAACAAAGTCGACTCTGGAAATAAGGTTTTGGAAGAAGGTGAGACCTATATGCATGAGTGTATGAAATCAGAGAGAAATGTGTCAAAAACAAATTACAAATCTTCCAAACACAGGATTACACATGAATGGATGGTAATAATCACACATCGGTCAAATTCAGTGTGTATTATGTCTTGCATTTCATCAGAGTTAGCTCCTGGGTCATTAGTTAGCAACCGTGGTTCTAGATACCAGAATCTGAGAAAGGCTATATAACATGGTGTCCCCGCCACAATACTGTGATTCATTTCCTTATCCACTTCTCTTTTTCTTCCTTCATTTTACTAAAAATGTCTTCTGAAGAAAAAGAAGACTTTTCAAAGGAATACTCATGAGTCTCTGCTCACAGAGTTTACCATTAATGGAAATAGGAGATTGCTTTCTTCCAAGTACAGTTAATTAAAGTAATTTACTAACTCCTTTATGTCTAACACACATACATACACACAAAACTGTAAGAATTTTTATGTACTTATACTGTACTTTTTTTCTTATTCTTCTTCTTTCAATAATGGATTCTTTCTGTTTTAGAAAGCTGAACCACTCCATACAAAGAACAGTTTACTCCAATACAAATAGAAATTATAGAAAATATAAAAATCCCAGTAAACCCTTTAATCTCTAACTTTCCAAGCAGGTGAATTAATATAGAGGACATTCAAGATTTATTTGCTTTAAGCTCCAACAGTAAAGAGTGTTTCAAAGTCATTCTCAAAGCCCTGGAGATTTTTAAAATCCAAACGAACCAAGCTTAAATCTGTGGTGTGATATATAATAAAACCTACTCCAGGAATCATCTACTTAAAGATATATGGTACCTTTGGATAAGAGAAAAACAAATAAGAGAATATAAACATATATGGATCTAATGGGTAGAATTTTTGAATAAAGGTTTCTTGCTTCAAGTAATAAACTGAAGCTTCTTGGTGGGTATTTTGTATCTTGATTTTTCCAAAAAGAAGTTACCGGAGCAATGCCAAGTGAAGGGAAGAAATTATGAGCCCGTTTCCCTACAAAAACAAGGTCCCTGTAACTGTGGGCACCTCAGCATCACACAGTAGCTCGGAATTGCTCTCGGGGTCCTTTTACTCTTCTGGGTCTGAGTCGCTCCACCATCTGTAAATTGCTGTTCATGTCAAAGAAAGTGTAAATGGTTTTATCCTTAAATGTCTCATCTTACATAAGAAAACATTAAGCATATTTCAAATAAAAATTTACAATTATCGATAGCTGTGTGAAAGATTATACCCAAGCTAAGATACCCAAGTTAAAAAAAAAAAAAAAAAAAGGTGATAAAATGGAACAGAGAACTTTGATTTTCTCTTTCTAATCTGAAAATATCACTGGAGACTGTGGAGGAAGAAAAGAACAGTCAGAAGGCCTGTGGGGATTACTTAGTAAAAGTCATTTCAGTCATACAGTCATGACCAGAGGAATATTTGTCAGATAATTGTTATTCACTCTAGTAATTACCCAAACTGAACAAAGTCAGCTTTGAAACTCAAATTACGGAGGAAGGGGAGGACTCTGCACTTAACTGAATGAAATCAGAATGATGCAAGGTAATGTCGTTATTTTGCTTAAATGGAAACATCCATGATACAACCAGCCTTTGACTCACATAAAATTCACCCACATCACATATGAGGCCCAAGAAATGGAACCCCAAGCCCAAGAAAGCATCAAACAAAAAAAATCTCAACACATTCTAGACACCATTGATTGGATAAAGAATTTGAGGGAGTGCCCCGAATAACACACATTAGCAATCACTGGGCATTACCTTACATACCACAGAAGGATAATCCATTTTAAATTACTTTTGAATTTATCAAAACACAATTTATAAAGTAATTATACTGACGACAATTCCCGAGACATTTTTAAAAATATATTACTGCTTTATTCAGATAGAGTTAATATACAGTGCAATTCACCCATTTAAATTGTACAGTTCTGTGGGTTTACATGTATTCATGGTCATGCAACCAACACCACAGTCAAGAGAAGGGGAGAGGGGAGGGAGAGGGGGGAGGCGAGAGGGGAGAGGGGAGTGGGGAGGGGGGAGGGGGGAGGCGAGAGGGGAGAGGTGAGAGGGGAGGGGGAGGCGAGAGGGGAGGGGGGAGGGGGAGGCGAGAGGGGAGGGGGGAGGGGAGAGGGGAAGGGGGAGAGGCGAGAGGCGAGAGCAGAGAGGCGAGAGGAGGAGATGAGACCAGAAGAGAGGAAAAGAGAAAGAAGGGGAGAGAAGGAAGGAAAAGAGGAGCAAGAGACTTAGAGGCACATCATCGAAGGCAGGTACTCATGGTCTTTGTGGCTGGAGGATTTCCCACTGTTTCCTAAAAGGTGATAAAGCTCCAGTTGTCTGCTTGCCAGATAAACTCTCTTGCCAAATAAAGCAAGAAAGAAAGCAAAAAAAAAAAAAAAAAAAAAACCGTTCATTCGCAAAACTGAGACTCCCCGAGTTAAAAAATTAAGTTGTACAGATCAGAAATGTAATCATAGGAGACAAGCGCTGAGAGTTTTTCAATCACTGTGGGGCTGCATCAATTTAAAGTCATGTTACATTAAAGAGAAAAATGTCTGGGAGAGTCCCCCCATGTCACTTTAGATTAGATTTGTTGTTGTTATCAGGCTGTGCATTTTGTCGGCTTTATTTTACATTTTAAAGGTATTGCTTAATGCACATAAATAAGAAAACACATAACCTATGACTTGTTCTTGGTTGCCCAGAGATTAGCAGGCAGCACAAATTAACATGAAGAGTGAAACACAATGTTCATCTAGATTCATATTAACATATTAACTAACTTCCTTGGAGCAATCAAACATAGGGTGACTTCAAATCCAGTCACTTTTTTTTTTTTCTAACTCTGCTCCACTTAATTTAAAAGTTACACAAAAATCAATTTGTGGTCTGTCTCCCTTCACCTATTCAACCATGCAGGAGGGAAGTGGAAAATTCCATCCAGTCTGTCTCAGTGTCTCGTCAAGTGAGACTTCCTTTATCTCACCAGGATCTTGTTAAATTGCATATGAGTTTAGTCCTGGGCTCTGAGGATTTCTAAACATCAAGTTGCATAAAAGTGACACTTCACCAATTTAAGTGATAAGTTTTCAAATTGTGAAGCGTCTAATTGCAACAATAAATTCACCTGGCTTTCCTCTCTGACCAGACATCTGTATCTTTAACAAACAAAAGTGGCAGTTTAAAAACAATTAGACTCAAAAACTCTAATGAATAAAAATCACTGTCTCTACAGATAGCATGTAAACTTGGATGTGCTTCTGTACAGCATAGCACACAGGCTAAGGACATTCCGAGGCATGAAAGGCCCTGTGCATGAAGTCACACCTCTAAAACATCAAAAATCTAGAGGAAACCTTAAAACCTCACTGTGACAGTCATAAACGTAGTGACTTTGTTACATTTTGTTTTTCTTAGAGGAAGGAGAGTGGCCTTCATATTGTTTGACCACAGAATTCAATAAAAGACTGCTTCCTACCCCGTACAACCAACCCTGACACCCACAAACAAACCACCTCTTAATGACGAGGGCATTGAGCAAAGCAAAGACAAAGAAGAGGCAGAGTCCACAAAAAATCGAGACGGTTGGATAGGGGTGGGCCTCTGCTTTCCATGGAAGAGGAGGCTGGTGCTAACTATTGCAAGAAACTGGCATATGAGTTTCCAAACTGGTTCTGAGTTGCCAAGGGCGTGCAATCTGGAAGGATCTTTGAGGGTCATTTGACTGCACTTTATTTCCCGCTTACATGCTGACTTCGGAACTTGACCTCTGCAGAAGACGAGTCTCCACGGCCTCCACGGCATACAGAATTATTTATCCCTGTACCCCTATGTATTAAACACCCTTTCCCGGAAGGTGAAATAACTGTTTGCTGAGTGAGTGGATGAATCTTATGTTGAACATTACAAGGATGTGCAAAATACTCTGTGTGACACCTGGCACCATAGTCTGGTGAGGCTCTGATCCCGTCAGGTGGATCATTCTCAACACAGCAGGGATTTACAAACAGCAGTGCTCTGTCTTTAATAGCACATTAGCCCATGCAATTATTTGGGACCCTTTGTTTTCTACTGCTCAAACAAAGGCAATTTCCTCCTTGCCCTCTATGCTCTTCTTGTATGTTTACCATTTTGGTTTTTTTTCCACCAAGGTTGTACGTATATACGGTGGTACCTACTATTTCTACCACCCAGAAAGCAGGACCAACCAATTATCCTCACTTCGGGTACTGTCTGAACCACTGCATACATCCCGAGAGGCAGGGCAGGAAGTTAGAAACAGGAAGGAAGTGCTCGATTTATTACTATGTATGTAGGGCAACGTGCTAACACTGTGTAGGAGAAAGAACAATGCCACTCCCTCTCTCGAAGGTGCCCAGGTCCTAATCCCCGGAACCTGTGAACACATTTAGGCCACATGGCAAAGAGGAATTCAGGCTGCAGGTGAAATGGGATTGCTAATCAACTGAATTTGAAACAGGGAGATTACCTTGGGTTATCCAGGTGGTCCCAAGGTAATCACAAGGGTCCTCAACAGCAGAGGAGGGAGGCAGGAGAAGAGAACTAGGGAAAGACCCAGCTACAGAAGAAAAGCAGAGAGATGCCATGTTGCTGGCTCTGAGGGCAGGGCCACCGCCAAAGAGTGCGGCTGCCTTAAAGGAAGGGAATAAGACCTCCCCTGGAGCCTCCAGAAAGGAATGCTGCTCACATCCAACTTCTATCCTACAGACCTGTGAGACAAGAACTGTATGTTGTTTAGCCACTACATTTGTAGCCAAATGTAACAGTAGCAAGAGGACACTAATATACGAGGAATGACTAAGCATAACTCCTCAGTCAACCTACTGGTTGCCTCATTTGCAAATGGCCCAGCCAAGTGTCGATCTGCTTTAAAATAATTAAGCCAGACTTTAGGGGTCACGAAGACAAGAAAGAAATTTTATATTTGCTATCCTATTACTTTTATCATGGTTTCCTTATGATTTGTGCTTTTCGGCTGTTCATATTTAACGGACCAGAATCAGAAATCTATTGAGATGGAATGGCCCACACAGGTCACCTGCCAAGATAGACAGGATGCCTCCTGGATAAGGGCAATGGCTCTACCCACATGCTCCTGTCCCTGTTACATCTCTTACTAGCCATCCTATCTTGAACCGTTAACCGGAGCCCCAGTTTGCTTTGTTGTAAAATGGAAATAATAATAGTCCTAACAGCTCAAGGACGGTCATTAGGGTGTAAAAAGATAGGGCACTATGCATACAGTGCTCAACTCAGCACCTGATACACAGTAAGTGTTTGAAACAAGGAAGAAACAGATCCATGGGACTTAAGTGATTTGCCAAAGAGCAGAGTTATGTGGCAAAGACAGAAATACAATGCAGTCTCCCTTCCCTTGGCTAACGATCTTCCCCTCCAATAGCCTAAGTCTAATACTGAACCTTTCATTGACTCAAACTGGTGGATTTGAGTCCACATTGGCTTAAATATCAAGGACAATCCTCTTAATTTAACCCTGTTGTCATACAGGTCTCTATAAAGCTGTTTGAATAGAATTAAGTACCAAACACTGTCACAGCAACGGGACTAAAATATAAAGAGCCGAGGCACAGGTTCCCATCTAGCTCCAAATGTTTAAACTGAAAAGAATATTTATTCACTGACTGGTGACATTCAACCCATTTTCATGGAGATAAGGTGGCTCATTAACAAACAAAGACATGAAATCAAACTAAGAAACCAACTGAGGGTCAAACTGCAAAGCCCAGCCGGGCATTACAGTTACAAAGAGACCAAGACCTAGTCTGGCACTCCACAGGCTCAGCAACCCCAGCAGGGACGGCAGACGTGAATGATAGGAAAGAAAAGGAAAGGGCTGGGCAGTACGGGAGAAACGCTGTCATTCAGAGGAAGGTGCCCTCCCGGGCGGCTAAGGACCAGAAAGGCTTCAGGGGATGTCCAACTTGAAGAGAGGGACACACTAATGACAGCAATGCTGAGTGCCAGGCACTGTGCTCGGTGACTTACAGGGCTTGTCATCCAACCCTCACACAAATCCTAATCGGTGGGAACAATTATAAACCAGGGTTTACAGATGAGGAAACTGAAGTTCAAAGAGGTTCAGCACTTGGCCAAAGATCATACAGGTAGGAACTGGAGGGGCTTGGACTTGGACCCTTTAGTCTGACCTTGAAAGTACTGACACTTCTGGCAAGAGGAAGAGCAGTGACTCTGTGGGACGAGCCTATGGCAGGGACAGGGATCCTGAGACCTGAGGGCCCAGGAGGTCAGTCTGAACTGTGGGACTGGCGTGGCACCAGCCGTGAGCCTAGATGTACACAGCACAGGTAACCAGGAGACAAGGTGCTTCTGCCCCAGAACATTGGTTGAACCTCATTTCAGTGCTCCGAAGGGCCGAGGCAGCCCTACCAAGGATGCACAGGGCACAGCGTGACATGTTGATCAGCTCCTGCTGTGCAGTGGGGCCTGTCCCCTCCCACCCTGGACAGGTCTCAGACAGCCTCCTGAAACCGCCCTGGGGGCCCCAGAGGCCCTGAGGTCTCCAGAGCTTGTCACTCAGGCACCGAATACACTTAGTCTAATTGGATATTATTCCTCCTTTATGAAGCGAAGCAGGTTGTTACCCAGTTCCCTGGGTAAGACACCTGCAGCTTCATTTTGCAATTACATCTCCCTGGTATTTGTCATGGCACAGAAGTGAAATCTTTGTGTCGCTGGTCCCCGATGTCATCTTTTCCTTCTGTTTAAAACATAGGTGCTATGCCAGGTCTTTTTAAATCTGTAAGCGGTTTTCCATCCTCTCCAAAAAAAAAAAAAAAAAAATCTTGCAATATCTGACCAATTATTTTCTAACTCACATTAAAAATAGATGCCATTTCCACTGCCACGGTGGCAGTTATTAAAACTGCTCACAGCTGTCCTTGTTTATTCTTCAGTTCTTTGGGGCACACAGTAGGCTTGCACCTCCCTGTCCTTTCGAAGTTCAGCATGGCTGTGGACTTGTTTGGGCCAACCAACTGTGGGGGCCAGTAACACTTCTGGGTGGAAGCTTTAAAAGCCAGGCACTGAAGTGCCATGTCCCCTTCTTTCTACTACAGATAACAAAGGCATGTGTAGGAGATGGGGCTGAGGTCAGTGACTTTACTGGGCAGAACTCCTCCACCTTCCCATTTCTCATGAGTGAGAAATAAATTGTTTACTGAGTCACAGGGATGTGGGAATTTTTATTACTGCAGCACAACCTAATGCCTCCTGACTGGTAAAAGCCATTATAAACCAGTTCACGTCCTGTCTTTATATTCTACCTCCTCGTCACAAAGCTGGCTTTCCTTTTGCCTCCCAGCAGTAAGGGGACCACTCATGAGCTATCAAGGGTGGGATGGGCAGGTCGCCTAGGTTGTGACATCCATCCTAAGACCCACATCCTTTTTGATTCCTCCCTCTCTATGCAGCACGCCAGCGTACCCTCTTCCTCGGACCTAACCCAGATTCACAGAGCAAGAAAACAGACCTTGGTTTTCTCCCCACCTGGTCTTGAAAGGGTTGCAGGTGGAGTCACCAACATTTCAGTTACAAAACGCAAATCCAGGCACAACCAGCCTATTAGTCCTCCCAAGGTTTTCTAGAATCCAACATGAGGCACACACGTGGTCAAAGAAGGGGTCATCTCCTTTGTTCCCCCGGCAAATCACCATGATTATGGGGCCTGAGTCCTTCCTGAATGCCTTAGCATCATTTCTTCTGAGGTTGTCCCACCAACCTAGAATGATCAATCTCTGCCTTCAGAGAAGCATCTTCTGTTGCTACTCCTTCTGTAACAGCTGCTGGTGGCCAAAGCAGCAGAAAGCTGAAATACTCTCAGCCACACTACTGCTGAGGCCAGATGCTGCTCTCTGGAATAAGGATGGTATCTCTGCTGAGTGCCTTACTGGGAAGGACATTTCACACCCTGTATCCCAAGCAGGAAGCTTACCTGCTAGCTACTCTCACACACCCTTTCCAAATACCCAAAAATAATAGAATATGATCAAATAAATATATCTACCATGATGATGGACCAGAGATCTAATATGCCTGATTTCTAATGTCCACAGCAAAGTGAAGCTCAGAGGGGTGAAATGGCAGAGCCCAGATCTGAAGCTGGTTCTTCCAATGCCAGGCTCATTTTCCTCCCACTCCACCAAACTTCCATCCCTCGTGCCTCTTTTTTTTTCCTTTTGGTAATTTTTGTATTATTCTTCCTGCTGGGAAGATTCTCTCCAATCCTATCCATACTGAGAAGTCTTGTTCCTGTCTCCCCTGTCAGCTGTTCTACGTTATCCACACTCACCCTGAACCCCTCCTTCTGGAACATTTTTTCAACAATGTTGATGTCATCTCTGTTCAGGCTGCTAGAACAAAATATCATAGATGGGGTGGCTTAAGTAACACACATGCATGTCTCACAGTTCTAGAGGCTGGAGGTCAAAGATCAAGGTGTCAGTAGATGCATTCCTGGTGAGAGCTCTTGTCTAGGCTTGCAGACAACCACCTCACTGTGTGCTCATAGGCCTTTCCTTGGTGCCCGGAGAGAGCAAGATCTCCCTCTCTTCCTCTTCTTCTAAGAGCTCCATTCATATCACAAGGTACTCCCTCTCATGACCTCATCGAACCACAATCACTTCCCAAAGGCCCCACCTCCCCTTATCATCACACGGGCACTCAGGCTTCAGCATATGAATCCAGAGAGGACACAAACATTCAGCCCATAACAGTCAGCAACGGAATTGGTGCATTAACTGTAGGGACACAGTCTCACTGCCTATTTTTTCTAATTTTTCAAGGGGCCACTCTTTTGCTTCCTAACATAGGTCTTGACAATGCACCAGCAGGGCAGTGGCAACAGCAGCTGCTACCATCCACGGGCGCCTCCAGATGCACGGACTTTATGAAGCAGTTCACACAGAAGATGTCCTATCTGTAGGGCTCTCTCCTGAACTCCATACCTGTCTCTCTCTGCCCCAATGTCACCTCACCAATGAAGTCTTCCTCAAAAGCCCTAACAAAAGCCATGCTTGGGACACAGTAGGCCCACAATACCTATCTGATGAGTGAATTAATGAATAGATGGATGGAAAATGCCCTGCAAAGCCAAGTCTGTGGACTCCTTATGATGTGAGAGTCCCATGCGATGGCCATGAGAAGACCCAGATGGTTCTGTCATCGGCTTCCTGAGAAGTAACGCCCACCCCAGACTCACAGGAGATCGTAACTGAGCCCGGGGTGACCTGTCCTGTTCCACAAAGCTGGGCCAGGGCCAGAATCAGAACCAAAAACAAATGCCCTCTAGCTCTCTAGCCTCTCAGTAGTAATATCTGAAGTAGCTTTAATCAAACTTTAGAGGCTCAAATTGCCCACAATTCTAGAAATGCCTCCAGTTACTATGGATTTATCAGTGAAGAGAATGAAATAAAGAAAATTTGTTTCATAGTTAAAGCCAAGGCCACTTTATCCCAGATGTACTTAAATCACTTAGCTCTTAACAGAATCGTTAACTATAAATATAGGAAATTTGGTAGTAGGATAGATTAACTACAAAAGGAAATTAACACTGCCTCAGAGAATGGAGATAACATATTAAAGCCACTGATAGGCTACTTCTGAGAATTATAACTGGGTAGACCTAACATTTTTAAATGGATATTAGAGATGATGAAATAGTACGTGGCCACCCTCTGAAACGCAATTGAATTTACATTGATTAGGGTAGAGGGAGAAAATCTAGTATTATAGAAGGCCTTACATTAAAAACTTTAAACAAGCCCCAAAATGATTCCTTAGGAAATAGGTTTTGGTGACTAAATGGTGTGTCATTAGTGCTCCGGCTAGAAACTGCAGTATTTGGTTCCATTATGAATGTGTGGTGCAGGATTTCGTCTGTGGGTACATTAACACTTGCCTTCCAAAGAGACCAGTGGTGGCAACCCAAGTTTGCAGGGCTCTGTCATTAGCCCTGTTTGCATTCTCCAAAGCAAACTGCCAGTCTCATGATGCACTACTTTAAAAATCCTCCGTGGTATCGACTGCCTGAAGCTGATGCTCCCCCGTTAAATACAGCACAGCTCAATTAACGGCTCTTCAATATACAATTTAATTTTTCTTTCATCTTGATCCACAGCCTGGCTCAAAATGAGGAATGCTAGAATAGATGTACTTTGAATATTGAAGCAAGTCTTTATAAATAAACCTATCACACTTGTAATGATTTCTGTCATAACATGACAGAAGAGATGAAGCTCAGCGTCTGGCACTTCTACTCACACGTCATTTTTCCAACATCACCAGAACCTACAATTTTTTTTTTCTTGGCTTCTCCCTAACGCTTTTTTCCAGTTATCCCTGAATGGCATTCTGCTGTTGGAGAAAAGTTTATCCTTTTTTTTTTTTTTCCTTCCTTGTGTGCCAATTCTTCAGAAGGAACAAAGAAAATTACCATTCTGTTACTTATATGTAAGGTAAGGAATGTAACTTATAAATGAATTATGAAGGTCTTACCCTTGGAAAGACATACATATTTCATCATAAATGTGATCCATAACACTTATCCACATACACTATTTATATTTACACATGATTATTCAAGGTTTCTTTTAATCTCACCAAGCCCATACTTTCATAAGCAAATCAAACATTCTCCTTTAACCTATAAGGCACAAAATAGAATGTACAGAAGGTGCTCCCAACTGACCCTGCAAGACATACTCTCTCCCTGGATGGAAGGTATTACATTTACAAAGAATGCTGTGAATCCAGTGATTTCTCAAAGGTATACTAGGCAGTGTTCAAACAGCTCCATGTGCTTGCTGTTGGTCACAAAGAGGCGGCTGTTTCACTGTGGACCAGAGACAGTTTCTTCTGTTTAAACACATTCATAAAAACAGACTTGACAACACTTAATGCCCTGGGTAGCAGCAGCGTAGTGGTGACTTGGATTTCTCACAGTCTCTTTGACTGGCTGGGGAAAGAACAGGGCCCTCCTCTACAAGTGAATAAAGTATCAGGGGAAACCGGCTAAAACCCCAGTCTCTTTCTGATCAAATCATTCCAGATGGTCTTTTTTAGGCTACAGGAGAAGGTTTGTTGCCAAGCTGGGTAACGTCATAATCACGTCACAATGACAAACGACTTATTTAGAATTTACTGGTTTTAACCCAGTGTGTTTTTCATGTTATAATTTATAACCTACTTTTAAAAATTCAAAATACATTTCAGATTTTTCAACTCATTCAGTGCCTATTAGCATGAAATAGATACTACAAATAAATATGCATATATATGTGTTTGTGTGTATATATACACACACAAAAGAACAAGCATTCAAAACAGGAACTGACAAAACTACCCATATTTTAAACATCCTTCCATTCTTATTCTTCTTTCCCTGATACTGTACTGCTTATATAATTTAGAGGGAACTACACAAAAGCTGTAAGAGACTTTTTAATTGTCAGAGATAGAGCACTTAGAATTTATAGTAATTAACTAGTCATTATTTCAAATAAGAACATTAATTGCTATGTTCAGAAAATCTGCAGCATTGCAAAATTTAAAATAAACATTACAAAGATATCATTTACAACTAATCTATATTTACCATTGAAGTGAGCTTCAAACTATATTTCTTTCTATTATGTTTTTATTGGCTACAGCACACAGCAAATGGGATGTGTTACGCACAGCTTCCTAAACACCTAAATTTATAAAACCCAATTACATAAATTAATTAGGAATGAACCATACATTTATGTCTTTGTTTGCAACTGTAACATATTAAACATGACAAAGTTAATAAGTAGACCCTAAAAGAAAAAACAGTGCCATGTATTCATTTTCCGTAACAAATTTTTATGAGATTTAATTTGACTTCTCTAGTCCTTAGGGTCATGATTCTTAATAAATATGCAGTTTCTTGCCATTTCATATATATGTAAGGGTATGTTTTTATGGTTCCTAAAGGACCAAGAATGTATAAATTCAAGAGCATTTATTTCCAGATCCAGAGACAGAAGGGCAAAGAATTAGTCAAATGTTATTTCTATCTTGCTCAATCCCTATGCTGTTACCAAAGACAACATTTTGGTAATCAGAGCAGTACACACACAAAATTAAGTGATTGGCCATCATCTAAATTATCATAGGATACATCCATTAAAATAAGCTTAGTCTTAACTTCAAGGGGGAATAAAACATTGATAAGAGTTGAAGCCAATCAGAAGTAAATAGCTAGAAACAGATAGAATATAATTTTTAATGCAAAAATCAGAAACCCAAAAATGTGTAATATATTTTTTTAAAAAAATCAAATAATCCTGTATCATTGTTGTTCAGAATGGTATTTTCCTGCATGGAAAATGCTGAAAGGAAAGAGTGTAATTTTTTTTAAAAGGTAAAAGGAAAAAAGTCTGGGATGAAGATAATCTCTCCCCTTGGCCCCCAGCCAACGCACAGTCCTAACTGAATCATTCATACGTGCCCACAAGATTCCCGGGTTCCGAAACGCAAGCTGGCGGAGTGTGTATTTGAGTGCATGCTTTTGACATGCTTTAAGAGTCTTGGTTACAGGAAGAGTAGTCACTTCGTGAAAAGCCTGTTCCAGGCCTCTGTCCCATCACAGCCCCTGGCAAATGAAATTCTTCAGGTCACAGACCACCTTGGCAAGTCAGACGATGCTCCCTGGTTCCCTGACCAACCTGTCCTTCTGGTGGAATAAAAGGGAGCCCTCAGCAGAATAAATAAGGCGGTAGAGTTCCTCATGCGACCACAGGAGGTGAGGCACAGTCTATCTTAAAAGGGCCTGACTTCACCTTCCTGAGGCAACATCCTCTCCCAGGACCGTGGGGATGGGAAACAGTGAACAGCGGAAGCAACTTGCAGCCTCGTCCACACCCTTCCATGAAGCCTCAGACCCCACTGCTCCACATGGCTTCTCTACAGGTGCCTCCAGCGCAACGGGACCCACACTCACTCATTTCCCTTCCTCCTCCTCCGCCTGCACTCTGCCTTCCAGTGAATGTGCAACAACCCAAGCACCACCAGGAAGCAGTCTAGAATCTCTTCCCTCCCCCGCTTCGGCCATCCCATTGCCCACCTCAGTGTCAGCTCCTCTCTCTCTCCAAGTCAGCCTCCCCTCTCCATCCCCACGGTCCTTACCTCCCCAGCCTCCCACATCTCCTTCTGTGATAAATGCAAGACTCCTGTACCAACCTTAGCAGGCTAGGCTCCAAATGCTGTCAGAATTGACTTCCCGAATACTCACTGGAGCAAGGACAGAGCTTGCTTAATTACTGACTGCTGTACACTTCACCCCCATTATAAAACTCACACCCCTAGCAAGCTATTAAGGCTCTTTGTGATATGCCCTACCTTTCCTATTTACTTTCCTCTCCTGCCACACCTCCAATGTCTGCCTATATCCCAGCTCTCCTGAAGAGCCACGGTCTTCCTAAATGTGCTTTTGCACCTTCAGTCTCCAGACCTTTGCTCGCGGGATGCTATTAGACTATAATGCCCCCCCCCTTCTTTTTGCTTCCCTTCTCTTTGCTAACTCCTGCCAATTCTTCAAAACTCACTTCTTTGACCACGTCTTTTCTGACTCCTCCTCCCACTGACCAACTGAGTTACATATTATGGTGGTGTTCAAATAGTTCTACAAATTCTTTGATAATCCCCTCCAGAAGTAGAGTCTTAACTTCCCTCTCTCCAGTGTGGACTAGATGAGGTGATCCACTTCTAATGAACTGTATGGCATAAACAGTACTGCGGTGTCTACCTAACTCTCATTCCTGGATCACTTGCTCTCCCAGCAGCCCTATGAAGAGGTCCCTGTGGTCTCTATCCAAGAGCTATGTGGGTGTAACATCTAGGACATGGATCCTCCGGCCCCAGTCAATGGGGGATTGAAGGATCCAGTCAAAGAGACTGTGAGAAATCCAAGTCACCACTATGCTGCTGCTACGCTGCTCCTATGAAGGATTCTCCCCCAGCAGCCCTATGAAGAGGTCCCTGTGGTCTCTATCCAAGAGCTATGTGGGTGTAACATCTAGGACATGGATCCTCCGGCCCCAGTCAAATCTTCAGACGACACTTTTTTTTTTTTAATTTATTTATTTCAGAGAGAAAGAGCAAGCATTGGCAGGGGAGGAGGAACAGAGGGAAAGTAAGAGAGGAACTCAATCAGACTCCATACTGAGCATGGAGCCCCTTGTGGGGCTCGATCTCATGACCCTGAGATCACGACCTGAGCCGAAACCAAGAAATCACTTAACCAACTGCACCACCCAGGTGCGCCTACAGATGACATCTTGATGGCAATCTCATGAGAGAGCCTGTGCCAGAACCACCTAGGAAAAGCCACCCCACAATTCCTGACCAACAGAAACTCTGTGAGACAATACATGTTGACTATGAGGGTAACTTTTGGGATAATCTGTCATGCAGCAAAAGTAACTACTATAGGTACCCTTCCAGTGTGCTTCCACCACACCCTGCATCTCCCTCCGTATCTCTATTACTCAGCACAGCACCTGGCCCAATGTTGGCACTGCAGACATTTGAGCAATATATGGTAGATGGCTGAATGAACAGATCTATGAGCAAAGGAACCAACACCATGAGAACTACAGATAATACACATGAGATATTCTCACACCAGTTATATGGATGCTCTACTATGATGTTAAGATAAACATTTGTAATCAACATTTATTCACTTTAGAAAGAATAAAGGTATTGCCATATATCCATAATAACATTTCAAGAGGCTAGACCATACATCATTTTGGAAATCACTGCTCTAAGGGTCTTTTCTTCCCCAGTAAAATTACCTCTTTATTAAGAGAGAATTCATATACCATGCAATTTTCCCACTCAAAGTGTACAATTCAATGGTTTTTAGTATATTCACTGAATTGTGCAAACATTATCACAGTCAGTTTTGGGGCATTTTCATCACCCAATAAATAAATAAATAAATAAGTTTTTTCAGCTTCCCCATTAAAGAAGTGCAAATTAAAATAGGATTCTACACGGGCAACTGGGCGGTACAGTCGGTTAAGCATCTGACTCTTGGTTTCGGCTCAGGTCATGATCTCATGGTCATGGGATCAAGCCCCATGTCAGGCTCCATCCTCAGTCCGGAGTCTGCTTGAAGATTCTCTCCCTCTGCCCCAGCCCCCACTCCTGTGCACACTCGCTCTCTCTCAAATAGATAATAAATAAATCTTTTAAAAATAAAATAAGATTCTACTTTACAACTGTTAAAATGGCTAAGATCAAAATAAATAAAAGATAAGAGGATAATACTTCGTTCTGACAAGGCTGTAACAATACAGACCTTCTTAGGTAATGCGGCAAAAAAGCTACTTGATCGAATTCTCGAAAGTATTTGGAAATATGTATCAGCAATATAAAAATTATGTATACCCTTTAAACAAATAAGTTCTAAGATTTTATCGCTTGGAAGTAACCAAATATGTAATGATTTATGTAGAAGAATGGCCATCAAAGCATTATAATTAAAAATGGGAAGATAACATAAATATCTAACATGAATAAATAATTAAATAAATTATGGGGGCGCCTGGGTGGCTCAGTTGGTTAAGTGTCTGCCTTTAGCTCAGGTAAGGATCCCGGAGTCCTGGGATCAAGCCCCACGTCCACTGGGCTCCCCGCTCAGCGGAGAGCCTGCTAGCCTGCTTCTCCCTCTCCCTCTACCCTTCCTCCTCACTCATGCACTCTCTCTCTCTCTCTCCCTTCCTCTCAAAATAAATAAAATCTTTAAAAAGAATAATTCAATAAATTATGGTTTGTCTATGGAATAGAACATGTCCATGTGGGTATTTAAGTACACCATGTTTTAAGAACTTTTAATGACATGGAAAATGCTCATAAAATAGTTAAGTGATATAAATATGGAATAGACATTACCAGTAGGCAACAGAATTAATCTCAAGCCCCTCATTTGTTAACCCTATGGCCCCAGAACAATTACTTAATCCTTCCATGCCTCACTTTCCTCAAATGCAACATGAAGATGATAAAGAATCTCAAAGAGACACTACAAAGATTAAACTTGGTAATCCACACAAAAAATTCAATGATCGATGGCTGGAAGTGGGAGGTATTATTAGCTAGTATCATTATCTTAGCTTTGCAACACAAAAAAGACTCAAGGGTCTGAAACTCTACTCTGCCACTTCTTAGTTGTGTGACCTTGGACATATTCCTTAAACACTCAGAGTCTTGCCTGACTATCTAAGGAAATGGTGATACTTGTCGTATCTCCAAAACATACTTGTGAGGGTGAGTGAAGTCTAGGAATACAGCAGGTGCTCAATAGTGGCTCTCAGACTATTCACTGCATCCACATGAAGAGTTAACCAAGTAATCTTCCTCAGTCTTTGGCCAGAAGTAATACAGAAAGATGATGACATTCTAATCTCTTTACTGAAACTCAGAAGGTCAGAATATTTAGACAGCTTCCCAGTCCTCCTGCAGAGGAGTTACAACCAGCATCTACTCTGTAAAGTCTCTCAGCTTCACATTCCATCTCTTTAAGGTAAAGACCAGAATGGAGCCAACATTTAGTGTTCCTCATATCAGAAGCCCTGAAAGACCAGGGTATTTTATCTTTTTTCCCCCCCTCTTCTTCTTTGCTTCTTCCTAATTGTTGTTTTGTTTCATTATTTCAACTACTAAAATACTTTGTGCTGCTGGTGACTGCAAAGAGAAAATAAAGTATATTTTTCAAGGACAGGCTCATTTCTGAAGTTACTTATCTTCATTTTGGATTGACATTCCACTGCTACTTCTAGGATAAGATTTTTAGTCTCAGTGTCTCTATCAGGAACCAAACAACCTCTGTGTCAGATGGGCTTCAAACTATTGGTAATTTTTGCTTGCAATATTCTAATGAGAAGGATTCAGAGGCTATCACCACACTCAGCATAAGAGTACCATGACCAAAAGTGGTATCTGCCACAGACATGGAGGGGTGAATTATGGTATTGTCAGACCTGACAACAACTAACAAGAGCTGCTGTTTAATGAAATCTATGCAAATAACTCACCTGTATTTAAAAAAAAAAAAAAATTGTTATTCATGTTACTAAAAATCCATTTTCTTTTTTTTTAAAGAATCCATCTGTTTTTAAACTCAAAATTCCATATATCACTTTCGATCGGCCACAGAGACTCAAAACTCCAGTCACGTTCTCCAGCCCTATCTACTTTGGCCTTAACATCCAGTCAGTTGTCTGGTTCCATAGATCCTTTCCTCTAGTCTTGTCTGTCTCTTATTGCAGCATCCTTACTAGATCTATGCTTATAGCATTCACCTCCAGTATGCTGCTGGAGTAATCTCTCAGGCATACCACTTAAAAGCCCTGTAATGTTCCACATTTCCTAGCATAAAAATTCCAAACTCCTTAACCTGATATTCTAGGCCTTACAAAGATTTCACCTCATCTCTTTCTGAAATATATTTCCACTGAAATTATCTGTTGACACATTCACTGCAATGGTGAAACTAAAATACCAGCAATTCAATAGAGATGAATGGATGGATGGACAGATGGACGGACAGATGGATGGATGGATGGACGGATGGACGGACGGACAGATGGAATAATGAGTGGATGGAGGGATGGACAGGTGGACAGATGGATGCATAGATGGAGCTTTCCCATCCTAGTCTGTTGTTCCATGTAATATTTTCTGTTTGATTACTTGCCTACCTCCCACCTCTTTTCAATGGTATACTTCTCGGCCCAACTCTTCCACAAAGCCTTCCCTCACACCATCTTCCATCCCTTCACTGAAAAAGCTCCGTCTGTGTTCTGAACTTCCATAGTTTTTATGTCATTTATTCTGTCCCCCTCGTCACAGAGTTCTTTTACAAGTCAGTTCCCCGCCTTGTAGATATGAACTCCTGGCAGGCAGGGCTGGTTTAAGCACCAGCTTCATTGCCTCTACAGCACTTAGCACAGTGTCCATAACAAAACAGTTCATGAATTAGTAATTATTCATGAACTGGTTGGATATTCAAAGTAACTTTTTTTTATTTTTCACTCCTAAAAGACAATGATCTAGAATTTAAAATCCTCTATTCTATGATTTTAGAAAATCAGTGGTCTAAATTTACCTAACTGACAGCGAGAAGGTAAGAAGGGTCTAGCTTTGCTTTTACCCCAGAAGTGCTGTGCAATCTGGAGCAAGTGTCTTCTCTTGTCCCTGCATATTCCTCACCCACACAGTATCCAGGTGTGGAAGCAAGTGATCTTGTAAGGGCCTTTCTACCCTTCCAAACCACAGTGCCAAAATTCAGATGAGAACAGAAGAGGAATGCCAATAGGAGGCCACTATGAGTCTAACACTGCATTGGTTGCGATTAGGATTTGAAACAATAAAAGTGCTGCAGAATCTGTCCACAGGTGGTAATAATGGCCTTTCACATCTGTGTCCCCTCCAGATAGGAAGCCAATTGCAGTAGCTCTGAAAGAAATGCTCTTCCCACAGGTGGCACGACTGTCCTGCTTCCCAGCTCGCAGCACCTTCCCCAGTCACTCTCACCATTCCTGTCCAGCAACTGAAGTGGTGGCAGACACGTGTGTCCATGACAACACCGTCATGACCAAGCAAAGCACAGATACGAATTTGCTACCTTCCAATGCCCCACAATTGGAGAGAATTTAAAGCAGCAAGCTTTCGCCATCACCATTAACTCATGCCCACTCTGAAAAGCCATGCTTAGGGCTTATTCCAGACATGGTTTCCGTTGTGTGATGATGGTAACCGGCCAAACGTGAATAATTTGGCACTACCACAGCAGTGGAGAAAACGGCAAGATTGTGCCGTGCCCAACACCTTCATGGATACTGAGCCTGGCGCCTTAGCCATCGCCTAACCCTCTCTGTTCCCCATCAATTTTTATTTTCTCACCTGTCCACAAATTCCCCCTAGTTACCCTCCCAACCTGCGGTGGGAAGAGCAAATGTTAAAGCTGAAATCTCTTGATCATGGCTTCATCTTGCAGACTGAGACGTGCTCTTCCTGTCAACTAAGAGAAGACTGCCTAGTTTGATATTGAATATGCTTTATCTCTGCCAAGAAAATAAGTACAGGGGCACTTGCATGGCTCAACCGGTTAAGCGTCTCATCCCATCTCTTGGCTATCAACACTCTGGACTCTGAGTACCGTTGAGTACAGTCTTAAAATAATCAAGCTCAGATCACTAGTACGTTCTCATCATCACGCCTTCTCACATTTTCAATATTCTTGCAAGCTTAGCACAATATTGTTATGCCCTCAACCTTGCCCACATTCCCCACATAATGATGCTATATTAATTTTGCTTATTGAAAAATAACTGTCTTAACAGACAAGCATTTTGGTTCTTAGTTGAAATCCCTTCCCTACTTCAGTGGTTGCCGAAGAAAGGAAACATGCTGCCAGATTAGTGGGCCTATTTTTACACCTTATGATAAAAACATTTTATCAGGGTGTTTCCCAATATTATAGCCTCCATTGTGCAGGGGGGCATATTAGTAGGGGCATAATCAAAAACCAGAAATGATCATACCATTTTCAGACCAATGCTCCCTCTAACTGCTTCAGTGAGAGTGAAGAATTATGGTCTCCATTTGTAAGTCAGAGGTAAATGTTTGCCTTTTAATTGTAAGCTTTTCTTCTGTTTGCAGTCCACTGTGCACTCAGAGCTGCTCACAAATAAAAATGGAATGAATTTTTAATAGCCTGAATTGAATTTGGGAGTGATGCCTGTTTTCCCCTCCAGCGCTGTGGGTCATGAGTGTACACATGCAAAGCACTCCCATCCAGAGAACGCATGCAAGACTAGAGAGGGCTGGTCCAACACAGAGCATGGTGACGCTTTATATAAACAGGCAGGCTCACCTTGGGCAAAGGCCACCACACTCTAAAATTAATCCAGCCCTTACAGATAGCAAAGCTTCCCTCGGGCTTTGAACAGTGAAGTTGGATGTCCCAGTACATGGATTAACTGTGAATAAACATTAAGTGAGAGCAAACCTCATGTAGTCATCTAAGAAGCCAAGTGCCCCTGGAATGTGAGCGCAATAAGGATGACAATAATAAAATGCTTGTGACCATCCAGGATATAATGAACACTCTGCTAAGACTTCAGCAGTACCATCTCAGGCCCCCCCAACAGCCCGACAAAGCAGAGACTAATACCATATTTTACACAGGGAGAAACTGAGGCTCGGAGAGGCCAAGTGCCTAGACCAAGCCTTTGTTTTTATTCCTTTACTTTTTCTTTCTCTTCTTCCTTCCTTCCATCCTCTTTGTTACTGTTTCAAGCGCTAATGCCACAACCATATAGAAAACCAATTAAAGACCTATCAGCCAGGTGAAAGGAATGAAATCAAACCCAGCTAATTCAGCAGTGACTCAAGTGAAACAGAACAGAAGGCAACTGGAAGGCTGGAGCGTAATTTTTAAATGCCTACTATGTATCAAGGGAACATAGTCAGAGGCCAAGGCAATGATCGCAAATACCGATCTGCTCGTGACACTCAAAAGAAGAGATACCAAGAAATGCATTATTTGTTTCCTTCCTTGCTGTCCAAAAGGCTTAAAAAGAGAACCAGGTTGTACATTGGCTATCGGGTCATTGGTGACTTCTTCTCAATGCACCACTTTCACAGGTCCATAAATAATTATTTTTTCCTACTTGGAATGGCTCTTCTTACATCTGCTAGTGGTTTCCCTCCTGCCACTGATCATTCCATCCAACAGGCTACTTAGTCTGTCAGTGACTCATTTATGACGAAATCTACATACATAAATGCCATCAGCTCCTTGATTTGAACAAGAGAGAAGAGAGATCTTTGAGTCTGGAAATGAGCCTAAGCAAGACACACTCCCAGATGTAACTTAGGGGGGCTGCAGGGAGGGGGAGAACAAGGGGCGCATAACAGGTGTACATGAGTCAGACATTTGAATAAAAGATCACCTCCTCAGGCTCAAAAATATCAGGTGAGCTGGCACTAAGCTGATTCAGAATCTACACCCCTAATGGCTCTAATGAACTAAGGGCACGCCATTAGGAAAGCAAGTGGCAGAGCACAGGAAAGGAGAACCCATGTGAACATTAGGCTCATTTTCCAAGGGTCTTGACACAGGAACCCTAGAAAAGGAGATATAATAGAGCCACATCCATTGGCCCTTGGGTAAGAAATATTTATATGACCATAAGGATGTGAATAAATATATATTCTTTCTCATCTTTTAGAATCAATCCATAGATACACACAGGAAGCCTAATTACCATTACAGAATGGAATGTAAATGTTATTATCCATGACAAAATCGAAGTAGCAGAAATTAGGGGGTAAAGAGGAAAAGGAAAGGTGTAAGGATTGGTAGAGGGCACCAATCGGCTCACCTAATAAGGTGCAGAGTCAAGAACAGTTCTAGAATAGAAAACACACACAAACATATCAAATATATATACATACACACACATAAACAGATACACACTTCATAGATGCATACACACACGTGTATATAAGGTACAGAATGTACAATATAAACATATAATATACAAATCTAACACTACAAACATAATAGGAGGAAGGAGATATAACCACTGAAAGTAGTATAAGTGAGCTGAATCCATATCTGTAACAGCATAAATCATTAGCAAGTCCCTGAAATTGACAGATCAAGAAATAGCAGTCCATTAAAACATAGGAGGCAGCCTCTGGAAGCATCAAAAACAGCAACTGTGAATGTGGTTGCCGTTGTTCATCCTATAAGGCAGCATCCAGAAAATCACCGGGCACAGATTCCATTCTCCATGGATAACTCTTGAATCAATGAATGAGTGGACAAAAGCAGACCGTGAGAAGCGTAGGGTAAGAGCTACTGCTTGCTATTGTTAGTCCTTCAGAACTACTTGATTTTTCCTCCAATAGTTGCAAACATGACTTTTCTTTTATCTGCCTGGGGGCAGGGGGGTGTGGTTTGTTGTTGTTTTGGGCTTCAGTTTTAATTCCTCTGATAGAACCTGCTCACAGGTTCTGGAGAAGTGACCTTCTTTGAATGGTGAAGATGCCTTGCATTAAAATGCAAAAAGCAGCAATCATAAAGTAGCTGCACCACCACGTTAGCGGGGCTGAGACCCCCAAAAGCACCTGCCTCAGGAGGAAGGAGGCAGCGTGGGGATGGAGGGCTGGAGTGTAAGCACCTGCAGAAACCAGAATGGCTTACCAAGCGCTGCAAGGGGACAGCAGTAACTTTTTGGTTAATAGACTACAGTTTTAGGCAAAGGAGTGAAAACTGCCATCTGTTCCACAATTACCACACATTTGCTGTTTACTTTTAAAAAAACAAAAAGGGAAGGGAAGAAATTAAAGAAAAATAACTAGTATGGGGGAAGGAAGAAGTCTATGACCTTCTCAGTTTGCTATGTTTAGTTAAAACATGTGGGCTCTGTTTTCAAATTCTACTTCTGCCAAGCATTCAGCAGCACAGCCTCAGACAAGCTGCTCACCTCCTCTCCCTGACTTTTCCCTCATTTGTCAGCCGAGGACACTGATGTCCATTTTGTGGCGTTACAAGAGGATTAAATTAGATAATGCCTGTAAACATATGGCATGTAATGAAGACTTAAAATTCCCCTTCTCCCCCCTCTCCTTGCATGAACACTGCAAGAATACATAGCTCTCCACCACAGAACAAGTTTATTCACAGACACTTCCTAAGAGGAAGGAACAAATGTTTCACGGTAATGTTTAACTCAGATTCAAATTAACTTCAAAGCACGTGGAAAGCATTCATTAAATCCTGAAGATATTTTGATGTAAAATTTTTAAAACATCACAAAATATGAAGCTCAATCACTAATTAGCTGAATTAAAAAAAAAAAAAGCCTGCATCATTTATATTATACCTGACGTGAGACGGAGCTAATTCAATCACTATTCGTGGTGTCATCCACACAGTGCGTTCATATTGAAGCAGGATCTCAGTATCCTTTCTATAAAAAGGGGATGAAATCACTGATCACAGAGGTACTCAGGAATGAGGAGTAATGGAGGTCAAGTGCCTGGTACCACGCCTGGCACAGGGCTGGCCCTCAACTCACACTTATATATTACACGGGTAATTTTCTCTTACACAAGGGAAGGATTCCACCAGGATAACAAGGAGATCAGAATCATGTTTTGCCCTCACTTAAAATGCTCAAACCAGGCAGCCGTCAGTGGGGGTGATAAAATTGCCTCATGGATCTTACCACGACTTTTGTCCAAAATGATCAGAGAGTACATTAAATCATTAGCAGAAACTTTGCTGCCTGCTGATTTTACAATGCAGGCAATGAAATTCATTGCAGAAGCAAAATAGGGCCAATAATATAATTACAGCGCTCTGCCTATGCAGTCGGAGCTAATGCTATTATTTGACATTGCAAGGCTGTGTTTTTTCCCCAGAGTCTCAGTGCAGACAAGGTTCGCCCTAATTGGTTCCAAAGCACAACCTCCCCACTACAATCTTTCCTCAGGACCAGTAATGTTAATTTCCACACGACTGTAAATAGTATTTGCAAACAATACAAACATGGTAATAAGAGGCTAGGTGGGTAATTAATGTGGTTACAAAGTAGCTTATTTGCATTTTTATTTAAAAACGGCCTTCTTTAAAAAGCAGCTCAGATTTCTCTTTGCAAAAGGAGCCTTGGTTAAAGAGTACAACAGTAATTACTCTCTTTAGGGGTTCCTTTATATGTCCTTCAGGGAATTAGAATGAAAAGATAAGCAGAATTATAAAGGAAATCATGTAAAATATGAAATGTACTATAAACACTTAGTAGTGTATTTACCATAAGCTAGGCCTACCTTTTTCATTAATGGAATATTTTAACCAGCTTATAATACATTCGAATTAACTGTAGAAATGGCAAAAAGGTACAATCATCTAAACTTTTTTTAAGATATAGTATTATAAGATTTTCTATGCCCTCACAACAAATTCCACATGATTTCTCCTGCCAAAAAGTGCCCTGAATAGGGCAAAGGTGACCATCTGAGATAAAACACAGATCCGTGTTCTTCTCTAACAAAAGGAAATTGGATTGTTAGAGTAATGGTTACTTTTATCTTTTCTTAGTTTACGTCTTACATTCCTGGGCACAAGACATAGGAAGTGAGTGAGGAAACAAATTCAAAAGCTGATTTGGAATGGAATTCGGTTTTTTTGTCACATCTTTCCCAACTGTAACATGTGGAAATTTCTAGAAGGTGGCCAGTGGTCAGGACCATTCAGCAGCTGAGATACCTGAATTCATTTGGAGGCCATTTAGTCATCCCCTACAAACCAGTGGCAGGGGAACCAGGAGCTGGGTCACAGAGATGATTAGTCACATCCCTATTCTTCAAGGAGTTTAGGCATTATTAAAACTGTGACATGGAGGAGCCTGTCAGGCTTAATCAAGGGGCAGGTTCCAGTCAGTCTGCAAGTCCTGGGAAAAGTTTCACACAGGGCATAACGCTCAAGGAGCAGAAAGAGGCTCAGGGTCTGAACAATGGAAGGATGGAGCTCCGCAGGTGAACTGCCAGCACATACCAAGGTACTGGGGCACAGAACAGCTTGATGGGTCTGGGGACCTGGGAGGGAGAATATCCAGCAGGATCTTAGTTGTCAGAAAAAGCTCTGAAGGCAGATGTCAGCCAGGTAACAACTCCAATTCACTTACTCCGTCAACAAACATTAGGGCCTACTATTCGCAAAAATTTGTTCTACGTAAGAACGCACATTCTACTGGGGGAAGGCAGTCAAGAAGCAATAAATAAAACACATGAGAAGATTAAATAAAATGTTAGCACATTGTAAGTGCTAAGACCAAAAGAGAAGGGAGTTTAAGAGCTCAGGATTGAGGGTGGGACGAGGCAGGAGTAGCACTCACGGAGTAGTGGAGGGCGGGCTGGAGCGAGGGTCACCCTGCCTGAGCTGCTACTCAGGCCCACATATTCCAGTATTTTTAAGAGAAGCCAGAAATTTGGATTCTTAAGTGATATCTTACTTTTTTGTTTTTAATTAAAACACAAACATGTCACCAAGAAGCAGCTACAGTAAACCTGTCTGCAGGAGACCAAGGTAACAAAGCTCGTGGACTTGAAGAGGGGCAGCATGCTGGTTTTCAAAGGTAAATCTTAAAAAGGTGTGTCTTCACTCTTACTGGGCCCTCCAAAAATTACAACAACAACAACAAAATAAAACATTATTTTTGGCTAAGACTGCCTCTCTTCATTTTAGCAACTGTGTTCATGCAAATCCCCTGTAATACTGATAGTATTTCAGTCCCAGGTCTTACCATGCTCCAAACATTTGTATTTTTCATAGGATGAAAAATACCGTGCTACAGCGAGAGAAGACCAAATCTGAGTAAGACTGGCTACTACTTGGTGTTGTTCTGAAAATAGTCACTGGAGGAAATTCATTTATACTTTAGACAGAATTCAGAGGCTGTAATGATGTTTTAAATATGATTTCAAAATACTTGAGAAAAGCAGAAAAGCAATGAGGTAGAAGAGGAGGATAATAAGTTTATGACATCCAAGTAAATATATCCAGAAAACTGGGTCATTTATACCAGAACTGCAATCTTTTCTGTTAAAATATGCAAATGACAGTATGAAAAATGGTTTGTGATTTCAAAGAAATATAGCACTACAAACGTCAGTGTGAGGGAACTCAATAACACTGAATGAAACTTTGGATTTCAAATTAATTACTGATTGACTAAGGCATCTAGAGGGAAAACAGCCTCGATTAGAGAAGTCTGGGATAGGCCGTAAATCTGGATTCCTCTTTCGAGGACTCTGAGCTGGTATTTCCTACTTCTGCCATTACTGCTAGGTTAAGGGGATACTGGTCACTGCAAAGACCACTGGTTTCATTCTCATAAACAAGACTGGTCAATATTTTCCTGACTCTTTCAGATCTTCCTTCCTACCTTCCTTCCATATGTATTTATGGTTTTAATTGCTAAAAAGAGTTTAAAATAAAAGGTTAAACAAATTGGTGAAGCAGTATTTTAAGAAAGATAAATGGTACCAGTATTCAGAAAACCTTATTTGGTATGCTGTATTATGGAATCGCAATTAGTGTTCCCTCCTTGCCTTTGCTATGCTTTCCTGTAGGTGGGACACAACTTCCCACCACACTGATGTCGGGTCTTGGCCACGAGACTTGATATGGCTATTGGAATATGAAGCAGACATAAGGTATATCAAGGTCTGAACAAAAGTCCCTTGAGCTTTGCCCTCTGTCATGAGAACAGCCCCTAGTGATTTCTCCTGCAACCTAGGTCCTGGAATGAGAAGTCATGAGAAACAGCCCAAGGAAGCCCAGCTAAGACAGCAGAACCACAGCCAACCTCAGCCCTCATGTGTCATGAGCAAAGAAACACACATTTATTTTTGTCAGCCCTTGGAAATTTGGAATTGCTTGTTACAGCAGCAAAAGCTGACTCACACTATCCTTGCCAGTTAGATTTCTACCACAAGATTCAAATCATACTGGTATTTCTTACATAAGTCATAGAATTCATTATATTCAACTACAGCAACACTAGGCCCGTAATAAATTCTTGTCTAATGGATAAAAGCTTTTTTTTTTTTAATAGTTATTGCCACAACATGGACAAGGAAGAGAACGTGTGAACCAACATCTATATTAAGAGCTTTAGAGTAACAAATGGTCACTGGTTGACAACAACAAGAGACCAAGGGCGCCTGGGTGGCTCCGTCTGTTGGGCGTCTGCCTTCGGCTCAGGTCATGATCCCAGGGTGCTGGGATCGAGCCCCGTAATGGGCTACCTGCTCCATGGGGAGCCTGCTTCTCCCTCTCCCACTGCCGCTGCTCCCCCTGCTTATGACCTTTCTCTTTGTCAAATAAATAAAATCTTCAAAAAAAACAAACAAGAGGCCAGTAACATTAAGAAGTGTTTACTGTGTGCCAGGCACTGTTCTAAGTTGTTATGAATACCCACTATTTCCTCACAAAAACCCAGGGACATGGGGCTTAGTTTCATTCTTTTATACATGAAGAAACAGAAACAGGTTAACTAACTTGCCCTAAGAGTTAAATAGATAGCCTCATCATTGTTATCCTCCATGTAATTGTGGGCTGTTCCTTACCAAATTGGTGTTCTCTGTGTCATCCTTTCAATATAAACAAAGCAAATTAATTAAAAATATTCCAAGCACAAACATTCCATCATTCCTCAGGTAAGTTGCTCCTGTGGTCAAATATCCTGGAAATTTTGAGAACCACTCTGGTCATTATTCCAGTTCATTTTTCTACATAGCTGCAACTTCCAGCCTTCCTTGTACTACTGTGAAATGCCATTCTCAAATCCTGTCTCAGATCGGCATCCCTTCCAAGGATCAAGAACCTGCCTTGCTGTAAATCCCCACCCACAACCTGCCCCATGTAGGAAATCCATGTTAATTCCACCAAACTGTAGCTATAAAAACAGCAATCATGTACGGGAGGAAAAAAGAGAGATCGAAAGGAATAAAATGGAATTAACATATTTATGTGGGATGTTATATATAACATGTACAAAACAGGTTTCCAAGGTTTTTTAAATGGAAATTTCTAAAATATTGAGACCATATATGACATGTTTTTGGAGCATTTCATTGAAAGCTCAAATATGTATATTAGAAACTCATTTTTCTGCTATTTTTGATTGACAGGAGTATATTTTTCTATGTTCCCTACCCGTAACCAGAGAAGATGACCCAGGCTAGTCAGTTCAACTCAACAGCATGGTCCAAGTGGCAAGGGGGCCGGTCTGCCAGCTTGCACTGTGTTCAACACAGCTGCAGGCCCACCTGGTGAGGGGCTGTGCGCCATGGGACAGGAGGGGGACCTTTCGTAATTCTCACCAAAGGTGCCATGTAGCTGCTGGCACTAGTCTTGATAGATGATGATCCTGTGGTCCAGCAGTGCCATTTTGCCCCATCTAGTCCTCATCACAGGGGTTCAGAAGGGAGCACATAAAATACATTTCAGCCCAATTTCATCTTTTAAAACGGAGTAGAAAATGAAACAAGTAAGCCTGAAGCTGGTAGTCATCTTTAGTGTTTGGACATTTAAAACCAGAGACTCCAGACTCAAGTGAAGGCCCTTGAGAAAGCCATGCGATTATTAGATTCCTGATGGCCTAGGTTCCAAGTCAACACCAAGTGGAGTCTGGAGGGACAACACACAGGGAACTAAAGTATACAAACCTGTAACACGGAAGGCACTGTGTCCAGAACTCCCCATCATTAGCATTATCACTTCACAATGCATGAAGTCACCTCAGAAATTAATTACCTGGCTCAGGTTGGGCACCCACCTAGAAGCTGAGCTGGGATTCAAACCAAGTGGCTGTGACCCAGATTCAATATGCTTTCCCCATGTAGTACCAGTGTGACCACAGGCAGCCACCGAAAAGATGCAGGACCTGAGCCAAATCACTCTAAATGGGGCTCAACTCCACCTCCTACCATATTTGTAGAATAGAATTGACTGGAATGGACATGAGCTACAGCCTTTAGGAGTTGGAAGGGGGAGAAACTGAGAGTAAGAGACCTATTAGGCACAGTCCTTGGATGGCAAAGAGTCAGCAGGTGGACTAGATAGGAGAGATTTGGTTTTAAGTGACAGAAACACAGCTCACACCAGCTCACACACAAAGGGGGGGTTTTCAGCTCTGTAATATGACAAGCCAGGAGTGAAGCAAAGGTACTCTTTTGTTCTCTCCCATTTCACCTTGCCTTCGCCCTTCTTACTCTGTCTCCTTGTGGCAGGAAACATGGCTGCTAGAAGCCCGTATGAACATCCTTCTAGCTCCCAGTGCCTCAGGAAAGAGAGCATCTTCTCCACTGACTCCTGATTTGTCTGGCTTAAGCCAAGTACCCATCTTGGCACGAATTACTGTGGTGCAGTTCGTGCAAAAGGCTACCAACACTTTCATTGCCACGTCCCCCAGGATGGAGCTGTTACTAATGAGGGTGGAAGCAAGTGCCGGACAAGACCACAGCTGCCACAATGGGGAAGCTGTGGCGGGGCGGCGGGGGGTGCTGCTGAAGAAAGGTAAGAGGCTTTAGCTGCTATTATTATGTCAGCCACTGGCTTTCCCACTAATTCCTCGATCCCTTCTCTTTCTCAAAACATAGACTTCAGGGCTGTCATCCCAATTTCATCTGCTGTGTGCATCACTCTACTTATGACCCTCTTCACATGGCTATGAAAATGGACAAATGAGCAGCGCCGTGGCAAAGACACACACACTTCCATCATGAACTTGCACCGACAAAGAAGAGGATGGAGATACCCTATGTGCTAAGTCATCAGAACAGCAAAAGTATCTCTGACTACCAATAAGTAAAGCCATGGGGGGCTGGGCTACCAGAGGCGGAGGTTCCCAGGAGGCCTCCACCACACAGGTTTGCCAAAGCCCTGAAGATCTTTCCTATGAACTTGTCACAGCTTGCCTCTGGAATCTACCAATTCCTGGCCCAAGAACCCAAGCTCCCTCCCGTTTATGGCATAACTCAGCCCCAAACCTGCCTCCTGCAATTCCGTCCTGCAGATGAGCTGCTCTCTCTCAGCCACAGCTTGAATCAAGTTCAAGCTTCAACAGGACTATCAGGAACTCTGGTAATGACCTCACCTCTGCCTGCCCCTCCAAATTCTTCCCACCCCCCCACGCTGCTCTCCTTCTCTGACACTCCCCACCTCCCTCCCATCCCTCCAAAGTAGCTTTATAGCAGGATCTAATCTAATCTTCATGGTTAACCAAGCATGGAATCAAAACAGAAGATGTGCCACACTTCATCAAACGTAGGTTCCATTTTCTCCAATGGCCCCAAGAAAAATAATTTATATGATTTCAAAAGACATGTCTCCCCCCCACCACATACACACACACACCCGATATCCATTAGGGATCTTAACATCCATAGATCTTTTGATACCCTTCTGTAATCCAATAACTTTTCTGCCTGGACCATATCATAATGGACCATCTTTTAGTGCCCTCTCTATAAAGTATTACTATTAATGCTTCCTAATTTTAGCTCCTCAAAACTTCCAAATAAGACTCCTATTACTCTAGGATTTTTCAAATATGACCCTATTACTCCAATCTGTAGCCTTAAAACCTTATTTTTCCCAACTGAGCCAAGCAAACTAGTCTTCTATGTTTGGATGAAAGCTCTTCTCACCACTTCGGTTACTTTACTCTATTGATTTAACATTCATTGACAAGTAATAAATTCCATGGAAAACAGCTCGTTGGAAAACCATAGAAAGTACCTTTTAATCAATTGAATAAGAAACTAAACACTCCCAAGTTCTCATAACCCTGGTGAGGAATTACAATGAATGAAGAGATGTTATATTAATTAAACTCTTGGAATGCATCCATAATGCTTAATGGAAATGGAAGCCCGAGGAGGTCTGAAATGCCTGGGAAACACCCATCCCTGAAACCCACTCGCATCCACCAAAGAAGCTGTTCAAGTCCAATCATTTACATCATACAAAAATAAAGACTTAGAGGGAAAAAATGAAATCAGAAGGGAAATAACAAAAATTCATCTAGCTTCCGTACACTGGTTTATTCACTTTCTGATTTGGTTCTACATTATCTATTATGGTTATTTAGAGTTCCCTTCAATCCCCAAGAAGAAAGTGAGTAAGGCTGCAGAATTCCAGTGCATTCATTCACTCACTCACTCACTCATTCAACAAACAGGTGAAAGGACGTGAAATGCAAGCATCCACTGAGTACCCATATATGGCAGGTCCCACACTTAGAGGCTTCACCTAGTTTTCTTACAACTACATGATAATCATGTGGACAAAAATCCAGCTTACGGAATGTCACCAGTGTACCTCACACTACACCAAATACTGGATGTTCAAGTATCAATGCAACGAATGATAAGCTAAACATTGCTATCAGTCTCTTTAGTTCACGTATGTGGAGACTGAGGCTCAGAAAAATTAGATTTCTTGTCCATCATCATGGGACTCTCACGACCACTAATTGTATGTTCAAAACTACTTTTTGTTAGTTTAAGATTTCCAAAGTCACAACAGATCCTGAAGTGGAAAACAAACATTGCAAATAATATCCCATCCTTCAGCAGGGTGGGAAAACATACTCCTGGATTAATAAAATATAAAACATGCCATGCTGATGTGTCACCCATAGAACTGGGAGACATAATCCTGTTTTGTTCAGGCAAAGTGAAACCAAGGAATACTATGTCTACAGCTAGACAATGTTTAAAAATGATGTGGGAAAACAGAAAGGGCCATAGTGGAGATTTACTATGTAGGGCTCCAGTCCCTGGGTTGTTTAGATTGGAGAAAATGCAGACAGGTGCTTCTCCATGGCCTCAAAGCATGTTAAAAATTATGATGTGCTATCCTTCACCTTAAAAAGAAATGGATACAAGTCCTAGCACACAAATACTCATATCAAGGACTACTTTAAGTAGCCATAGAAACAAAAACCTAGTTAACCTTGTCATTCAAAAAAGCTTTCCAACACACATAAAAAAAAAAAAAATCAAAACAAACAAAAAAGCAACACTGTAATTGTGGGGGTGAGATCCAGTGCAAATTTCACAGAACACCTGGCTTATATAGATCACACAAAATGCCTGTGGAGGGGAATGGCATTCCTTTCTCTTTGAAAACCTGGCAAGAAAGTAATCACCTTCTAATGTGATTCCAGCCACTCTCACCCTGGCTAAGGAGAGGTAAAGGAAGGGCAAGAGACATTAAGTCCTGAGGCCCAGCAACGAGAGCAAGTGCTATTCTCTTGTCTTTGGCAGGCCAAGGCACCCATTTCTATCATGCCATGTCTCACCTTCTGATGAAACTAGTTCTCCAAAGACCATGGGTTCCCCGAGAGCAGGCTTTTCTTTGTTGTGTCTGCCCAGGACCTCCTGTAAAGCTTGGCATAATGCAGCCACGTGCTAAGGGTGTGGCTAAGCAGGCCAATGAACAGACCTAGGGGCCAAGAGCCCCTTTTGCTACTGAATTGCCTAGAAGTTTTACCCTCAGTAACAGCCCTGGTTAAGAAGTAACTCAAAAAATAAAAACTAAAGGTGTTTCTTTGGAGTGATAGAATAGTTGGGTATCCTGATGGTGGTGGTGGGTAAACAAATACGTATGTGCGATTACCTATGTGGGATAACATTTCATAGAACTACAGACACACACACACAAACGAGTACTTGCCAGAATAAAATCCGTGGTATATATATTACTACACCAATGTCGGTTTCCCCAGTGTGATGAGGCACCAGGGCTGTATCAGATGTTATTATTTGGGGAAGCTCGGTGAGGGATAACCAGAAACTCTTGATACTAGTCTTTGCAACTTTATGAGAGTCCAAAATTATTTTGAATTAAAGGGTTTTTTAGAAAGACTAGTGCTAGGAGAAAATGCCAACAGGTCAGAGGATATAAACTGCCAGGTTAAACTGAGTTCTAGCAATTAGCAATTTGTGAAAAAGCAGACCGTACTTTGTTTTCTCCCTGATGCTTGCCCTTTAGATCAGCGCTGTTTGGCAGAAATAAGGCAAACCCCGTGTGTAATTTAAGTTTTCCAGCAGCCATATCCAAAAAAAGGTAAAAAGAAACAGATGAAATTAACTCTAATAACATCCTATGTAACCTAGTATATCTGAAATATCATTTCAGCATGAAAGCAATATAAAAAATGTTAATATTTCACAGTTTTTAGTGTCTTCAAAATCTGATAGGTATTTTATTTTACACTCACAAATCATTTCAATCTGGGCCAGGCACATTTCAAGCACTCAACTGCCACACGTGGTCAGTGACTACGATACGGGACAGCTCAACTCTCAATACCACCTTTATGTTGCCGTTAAAAGTCACCTGGGCTGTTTCCGGGGCACCTAGGTGGTGCAGTAGGTTGAGCATCTGACTCTTGATTTCAGCTCAGGGCATAATCTCACGGTCGTGAGACCGAGCCCCACGGATCCTGCTTGAGTTTCTCTCTCCTACTGTCCCTCCTCCCTCCCCCATCTCTGTCTCTCAAAAGTAAATAAATAAATCTTTGCAAAATAAAAACAAAACTCCCTTGGGCCGTTTTCATAATTAAAGCTTTTTATTTCCTTTGAACAAATGGTTATCTCCAGCATTTTAGGCCTACTTCATGGTGGCAGTATATACCACCTGAGGGTGATAATATCTTGAAGGAGTGCAGTCTATTGATGAGCTTCCAGACATAATTTATTAAGAAAGAGCAGAAGGAAGGGAGGGAGGAAGGGAGGGAGGGAGGGAAGGAGGGAGGGAGGGAGGGAGGAAGGGAGGGAGGGAGGAAGGAAGGAAAGGAGGAAGGAAAGGGAAAGCAAGCCAAAATCACAGCTCAACTTGAAAAAGTTTTGTGGTCTTGAAATTTTTTTCTGGGAACAGTTGTGGATCCTTTTTATCCAGATCATCATGAAATGAAGATAGAGTCTCATCAGTTTTAAGGAGTTTGGGTATGGCCAGCAGGAGAGTCTTTGATGCCTTTCCTGTTCCCTTCTGGTTCAAAGTTGTCTCCAACATGGAAGATCAGTGAAATAACTACAGACAGGCTTGAAGTGACCACAGAAGGGAGTGTTGAGGGCTGCCCTCTGATGTTCCAGCTCTCCACCCCCTTCTGCTCCAGGGTGGGTGTGCACCCTCCTGCAGCTGAAGCTGCATGTGGCCATGAGACTGACTTTGGCCAACGGACTGTGAGCAGATGTGACGGTGTCCCATCCGAGCAGAAACATGCCGAGCAGCACACGGGGTCAGCATGCCTTTCTCTTCCTCTGTCACAACATTCAGCGCCACGGGCTGCCCTGCCGGCACTCGTGGCCGAGTGAGCTCCCCATCTAACAGCCGCCCAAGTGACTCATGATGGAAACGGAGCTGAGCAAGAAATAAACCTTTGTTCTTTTAAGCCCCGGAGATTTCGAGGTTGTTTGTTATCACAGCATCGCCTGGCCTGTCCGAACACATAATTCAATTGTTGACTCCGTGCATGCGACATCAACAATTCCATCCAGGGTGTCTGCCCGAATATCAGGGCTTATCGCATCTGCTATAGAACCCAGGCTCGGTTTTACAGTGGTTTCATTACCAACCATAAAAACTGTAACAGTGGAACTGTATAAACAAACCGAACAGTGTTTTTACTGTAAAACATGAATGTAATATAAATATTTGTCTTTGCCTTCTCTCAGCATCTGTAATGAGAGCAGAAAATTCATGCCATATGTTTATAGCATGAAGAAGGGAAAAAAGAGATCTCAACGATTCATCATGTGGGTGCCAGCTGAGCTGTTTAATATTTGTAATTCATCCATTTTCTTTCAGATATAAATCCTCCACAAATCATAAAACCCTGATGACTGTAAGTTACCAAATTCATGACCATTTCTACAGGAGGGCCCTTGCTAGGGAGAAGGTGACCGTGGTGGTGTGAGGTCAGTTTCTGTGACAAGATGAAAAACAACACGGTGAGTCACTGCATTAGACCGTGGCCTCTCCGAGCCAGCCTCGACAAAATGTGAATATGAAACCACTTCTCTGAAGACTTCCAAAGTCCAGTCCTACCTCTAGCTGGCAGCGCATCTGCATGTCTGGGGTCCTGACAGCCCCTCCTTTCCTCAAGCCTCACAGGGAGGGGCACTGAGCAAGGGAAGTGGCTTCTGCCTCCTGTAGGACCGTAGCACCTCGTGGTGGGGGGGGGGGGGGGTGTTACCGCCACCACCAAGGTCTGTACCAGGCACAGACTCCAGCTCCTCACACAGGGAGCAACGGGGGGATGTTTTTACTTCAGAGCTGCGGTGGAATCCTTCATGTGAAGCTGCTGAAGCCTGCCCAAAGTGTTTGTGCAGCCTTTCAGGATACGAGCCGAGAGGCACAAAGAATGATTCAATTTTCTCCAAATTGGCTCACGGACCAGAGGTTTCTGCAAACTGTCATTGTCCTACAAAATCCAATACCACAGAGAGGAAGGTTTGTTGAGCGCAAAGCAAATCTAGCCAGTGGAGGCTCTGTCTGGCACTTGGGAGGCCGGCCCCTCATGGGCGCAAGAGGTGCTGGCGGGAAGAGGGGAAGGTAGGAATGCCATCATGGGTTAGAACCCAAAGCATGCAAGCCATGGGGAGGTGACATTCAGCAGCTCTCCACATGGTGGGCACCATGTGGCATGTGTTACTGAGCATGGGCCAGAAGCCCGGCACTCCTCTCAAGCGTCCTATCACTCGGGGACGCAGTATCCCCGTTTTCCAGAGTTAGATCAAGAGGTCCACGGAGGAGCACCCTGAGATCACACACTGCCAGAAAACGACAGCCAGGGTTCCTCCCTAAGTTGGGCTGATCCTAAAATCTGTGCTCATAACCACTAACTGGACAGCTAGAATCACAGAAAAACCTCCTTACTGTTAACCAACCAGTCCTACAACAGCCGAAAGTGTTCTGAGAAATACAGGCCTTGAGTATGCGCCTACCCACCTGCCAAACGAGCTCACACCCTCAGCCAAGTCTTGCTCTCCTCCCCACCCGCCCACACACATACACACCTACTAGAGCACTTATATTACTGTTGTTCCACACACATACACACCTACTAGAGCACTTATATTACTGTTGTTGTTGTTGTTGTTGATTTACATGTCTGTCAACACACTTAGACTCCTTGAGGGCAAGGACAACGTCTTAGGTATCTACATATGCTCAGAGTCTAATTGGGATGCCTGGCACATGATAAGGCGTCAACACATGTGTGCTGCTTAGTAAGGAGACCACTGGCAAACAAGCAATGCATAACCAAAGCATGGACCGTAAGCTCCCTGGAGGCAGGAACCTTTGCTTCCTTAGTCACTGTCACATCGCTAGTACGTTAAGGTAGCACCTGACTCAGAGGAAGGGAGGGAGGGTGGGTAGTGGAGAGGGAAAGCTTTGTGGGAAGAACACCCACAGGAGGGGACTCACCGGATGTGGAGGGGCTGGTTAGGTGGACAAGCTTGGCTGAGGTCCTTCCAGGCACAGGAAACATTCTGGGCTGAGACACAGAGACACTGGGGGGTTTGGGAGAAACGGTGAGGCCGAGACAGTGAGACAAGGAAGAGAATGGCAAGAGATGAACCTGGACAGGCAGGCAGGAGCCTCCTCCCAGGAGCCCCAAACAATCTTTCTCATCCTTACTGGCACTTGGAGAGCACACACTAGGCACCCAGGTACCATTCCAAGGACCCAGGCTGACTGGTTCATAAGTGGCAGAAAGAGTATTTGAACTCAGGCAGACCAGATTCCAAGTCTGCTTCTTATACCCACGTGACTTATCTCACAGATCAATCCTTTTAGACTGATGAAGTAAGTGAGTTTTAGCAGCCTCTCCAAGCAGGTGCCGAGGAGCTGAACAGGGATGCACTGATGCAAAAGGAAACCTTTCCAACAGCCATCATGTTGATCAGGCGAGCTATTTATTTCTCTTCAGTAAAGTCTTTATATACCCCCAGTTTGTCCACTTATAAATGTAAAATATATACTATTTTTTTAAGAAATCTATATTTAATTATACAGCATCAGTGAAACTGCACTTGGGGAACGAAAACCTAACATAAATGAATGCATCCAATAGAAAATGCTGTAATTTAAAATAAATTACTGTTAGAAAAAAAATTTATTCTCTTCAGAGAAAAAAATTGCTATCTGGTGTTAGGTTGCCCCACTCAATTAGAAAGTGGCATCAATAGCAAAGAACCAAATAACCCCCACCCTAAATTCCTCCTCTCCCAGAGCAGCTTCCACTATGGAGCCCAACCAGGAAGTGTTTGCAGCGGAGCTGGCCTGAGCTTCATTAAGGCTTAAAGTCAATTAAGCCACGAATTGGAACAATCATTCCTCCTTTGCAAAGTATTGATATTTTTTTCCTGGCCGCTTTAGGGCTTTTCCAGCACTCATGAGGAGATTTATGTTAGACAATTTCTTTCTGATTAAAACAAATCATAGCTCAACAATTCTAATTTCCCTCTTTCTAAGCAAGAAATGATCACAGAATGCTGAAAACAGTGATCAAACCCATCCTGCAGAGGCCAGCACTAAGTTCCATAGACACACTCCCGAGAGGTGTTCTCTCTCTCTCTGTCTCCCTTCCTCCCTCCATCCCTCCCTCTGAACCTCCCTCCATCTCTCTCTCCGACCCTTGATGTCTGTCCCTCCTCTCAGTGCCCATCTCATGTGTGTGTGTGTGTGTGTGTGTGTGTCTGTGTCTGTGTCTGTCTATCTGTCTTTCTCCATATGTCTGTTTCCCCGACCCCCTGATGTCTCTCTCTCTCTGTCTCTCTCTCTGCTTCATTCTCTTTCAGTATACATTTACCTAAACAGGCTTCTGGACGACTAATTATTAATTGAAAGGGAAAGGGACATTATAAGCAAAGCCAACCCAAGCTGGTTTTCTGACCCCAGTAACAGGAAATGAGAAGGTTCCTATGTTGACCTCCAAAAGCCCAGCATCATCAGAGACCTTTTCATTTATAAGCAGTTAATGGTTTATGTTCAGCCTTCTCTCTCTCGATCACACACACTCTCAAGGAGAGACCAGAAATCGCCTGAATCCATGCACTGGCCTTTCACACAGTGCCCACTACCTTCAGAGCTGATCTCTCTACATCAGTGATCCATTCTCCTGTGCTTCAAAACTGAGTTCATTTAGAAGTCCGCTCCTCACCGCAACCAACTCCCACTGCTCCAGAAAGGCTAGAGAAGCTGGTTGACTGAGATTTCCCAAATCAGGATCTGTGAATTTCAAAGAACTGGAACTGCAATATGCTTAACATGATGTCCCATAAACAACGAATCCTTCCTTAACTAGCTACAAGGCAGCTGAAGAATTGAAGGCACCACAGTAGCATCAAAGTGAAAATCAATTTGCACAGCTCAATACTTCAGAAAAATAATCTGGTTGCTTGCACCTTCTGCTGGTCTAGTCTCCAAAAACAAACCAACAAATTGTCCCTTCCCACAGTGACGGGATGCTGCTGCTTAGGTTATAACCAGAAAGGCCCAACTGCCAACCTGGTTGCATTCCCAGTCATTCATTCCATAAATACGTCTAAATCCCTCCAACTGACCAGGCACTAGGCTACAGGCTGGGGCAATACAAAGAAGAATAAAACAGGCACCGCTCCTGTCTCCCCTAGCATTTCATCTCTGCTGCTTATATGCAGTGTGAGCTCGGACAAGGTCCTAAACTTCCCTGTGCCTCATATCCTCTTCTGAAAACAGGATTCATAATATTACCTACCCAACAGGGCTGTTATAAAGATGAACTGAATTAAGAATTTCAAGTGTTTTGCACTGTGACAGGCACACAATGTTAGCTACCATTATCACCATTATTATTATCATAAAAATGAGGAGAAGCAAGCAAACCACCCAACTGAGCATTAAGTATTAGGTCCTTATATTCCTGTCTTACGGGCAATTCTATGCTCTTATATATATATATATATAACAATAGGTAGGGGGACAGCATGATAATATGTCTCAAAAGAAGGCACAACTGCCTAAGGAACATCAGATTGGCCAGTTACCCTCTCTGGGCCTGTTTTCCTATCTGTCAAGTGTTTAAGGAGTTAAACTGGTTGTTCTCAGAAAGTCCTTTCCAATCCTAAAATTCTACCATTTTATAAACACAGTACACCCAAATGTGATCCGTTAATTCATAATTGTCCCTAAAAAGACAAAGAGCTTCACTAATTCACGTCTGAATTTCTCATTGTTATTCTTGCATAAAGTGGCTCACATCTTTGCTGTGTCCCCTAAAAGTAAAGGCTAAAAGAATCACGCAAAACCTAGTGGGTCATACATGACTACGAAGAACTTTATTTTTAACATACCCTTGAAAGTAATGTAGAATTAGTTCTGTTCTTCTTTGATGTCTCCCCAAAACCATCTGTGTTGGCAGGTCTGCAAGGATATGCCATAATCAGCGGCTCAAGCCTGTAATACAACTAAGATCACTGGCATCCACCAATAATGCAAATTTACCCAGAGCTGAAAATACACTTTTAACTAGCTCTCAGCTCTCCACATTTATAGTCCAGGCAAGCTGTGAACCATCCCAAACAAATGCAGTTATAAAATGACCACCACTTATTTCTAAATGGCATTCTGGATAGATATGCCTCGTGAAAGGGTCTGGCTCAGTCTACTCCTCAAATACCCACCACTATCCCTACGAGGGGCGATCGGAAGGTTCCAAAACAGTAAGATAAGTAAGATGAAAGGAAGGGTCTCTGAAATAAAAACTGAGCAGACAGCCTGACAACAGAAGATCTGGGAGTCGCACTCACATTTCCAACCGTCCAAAAACAGGGACGGTCTCGGGCAGGAGGCTGGCTGAGCTTTTGGGAGAGTGGCGGCAGCAGCATCTTGAAAGGAAAAGTAAGGACCTTATCCTTTGGGACTCAGTTGATGGATTTAAAACATTCTTTGAATGTCAGGAAATAAGCAAGTATAGTGAGCATCGGTCTCATCCTTTGCGGCTCACAGCTGCCACTTGAGCCCTGCTGACCTGGGGCTTGGCTAATGGGGTCTCTGGCCTCAATGCTCCCCTCTCTATTCAGTCTGAGCATCCAACTTACTGCATCACCATGTGTGGACCCACATCATGCCCACTTGGATCCTTCAATGGCTGTCAGGATGGAGAGAATAAAGCCCATTCTCCTAGGAGAACTGAATCCAAAGTCCTGAACGACATGGCTTCATATGGCAACTTCTGGCCTCTTCCCTGACACTGCATCCAAATCTGACTAGTCCCCCTCCCCGCGGCTCAGGCTCTTCCTTGCACTGGAATGTGCCCCCACCATCTCAGCCAACTACAGCCTGCCAATAGCTTCTTCTTCAAGGATCCTGCTTTGAATCACCTGGGGAAAGCATCTCTCATGAGTCCTAAAAGTACCATTCTTACCATGCTCACTGGGTACCGTAACCCATGTTAGTACCCAGTGATTATGGTAATGGCAATATTCTAAACTTTTATCACCCACTATACCAAGCACAAGTATTTAATAAATATTTGTGCCATTTAAAAAAAAGTCTGAAAATCTTTGGGCTAGTTAGCAAACTAGGTTGTGAGAAAACCTAATTTCTAAGATAAAAATCTGCCTCTGCCCTCCTATAATAAAAAAAAAAAAAATCACTCAATCAATCAAACAGCCTGAGAATTGTAGAGGGGTGCTTCTCAATTTCTGAGTGAATCAGAATCTCCTGGAGGGACTGCAAAACACAGATTGCTGGGCCCCTAGTCCAGAAACTCTGATCCCTTAGGTCTCGGGGTAGGGCCCAAGAATTTGCATTTCAAACAAATTCAATGGTGACTGCAGTTAAGCAGCTCTGGGTCAGGGAAGGGGTTTGAGTGGCCCTTGGAAGTTTCTGCAGCACTGGAAACCACCAGGATTAATCAATGAAACACTACTAAGACCATTACAGATGTGTCCTCTCCCTTCCTGCCTTAAAAAAATAGCACCCTCCCACCACCCCCCTTCATTTTTGTCTTCATATTGCTTACAATTTTATGTAGATTTTAAGCATCCTGTAATTCATCAACTAATTCTCTCCTGGCTACACATTCCAAGTAATTAAAGTTCAGTAATAACTTATTCTTTCTGCTCCAGCACCTGCATTTCATTTGTTTATTTTCCCAGAGTCATAAATCTGAAAGGCTGTCAAAGTGCCACAATATTAGTGCAATAATCAAAGTTAATTAGTCCCTCTCAATAAACAACAACAAAGCCATTACAAAGATGCATTGAAGTTTCTCCCAGCTACCCAGTTTACAGATCACATTGTAGTTGGAACAATTAGACTCGGAGAATTGCTGGGTAAATGAGCGCAGTGTTCTTTAGTCATTTAAAAGGAGACTGTGCACTTCATTCACACTGATTCATTAACTCCAGGGAAGGCAAAGCAGGTCTGGGCTCCGCATCTGCTGCCCGCTAAAGGATGCTGGAACAGACGGAGCTCTCCCCAGCTGCCAAGCCTTACCAGGCGCATCCCAGACTCCAATAATAAAAGAGGACAGAGGTTGCAGAGCGAGGAGAGGGCCCAGCCTGACCGCCAACTTTTAGTAACCCGATGTCGTCAATAACTTTTGATTTATTATTTAGGGAATTTGAGAGATGTGGGCATCTGGCAGATTCTGATGAGAAGGCAGCCCAGGGAAACTCAGAAGACAGGACCAAGGCTGGTGGGTAGGAGACACTCGGAGAAAGATGCTGCCTTCAATATGAGAGAGAGCTCTGTAATTGAGAGGTGCACAGAAATAGGAGGGCTGCCTGGGGAGGGAGGAGATTACCCATCACTGGAAGAGTACAAGCCAAAGTTGGAGGAGCTGCTCAGGGAGGCTGTGTGAATGGTCTGCACATCGGAAAGAGGTCAAAGAGATGACCAGACAGTTGACACCACCCTAAGAACTTGCATTTGGAAGCAATCACTGGGCGAGTGTTCAGGTCTTGTCCTCTGAACTCACTGCCCAGTTCCTCCCCAGAGATCCTTCTGCCCTTGAAGTCATGGCCCCCATGGATGTTATCCATTGCTATGCAACACACTTCCCCAAAGCACTGTGGTTTAGAATGGTAAGCATTTCTTACCTCACTAAGTTTCTACAGGTCAGGAATCCTGAGTGGGTCTAACTCAAGCTCTTTCATGAGGTCGCTGTCAATCTGACAGCGAGAAGTCACCTGCAGGCTTGACGAGTCTGGAGGTTTCCAAGAAGGCTCACTCACAGGGCTCTGGGTGGGAGGTCCGGGTTCCTCCTCACATGGGCCTCTCCAGAGGGATGCGTGAGTGTCTTCACAACACACGGCAACTGGCCTCCCCCAGGGGGAGTGATCCAGAACAGCAAGCCAAGGAGGAAGCCTCATGCCTTTTATGACCCTCCCTGAAGTCCCACCTAGTCCCTCATTTCTGCCACATGCTATTCATTAAGTTTATCACTAAGTACAGCCCACATTCAAGGGGGGAGAATCAGGCTCCACCTCCTAAGAAGAAGAGTATCAAAGAATCAATGGATAGATTTTAAAACCACCGTGGATACTTGTGAGGATTCATTTTTTAGGGATCTCCAAAAGCCAGTCACATCTGCACCCCCTAGCTGACTAAGCAGTGGGGCACAAGTGCCCGATGAGTGCCCTGGGTTCACAGATTTGGTTTTTCTCCACTTCTCTCCCTCACCAAGCCCAGGCTCTGCAAAAAGCCGGCCAGTTCTGTACCACCGGCACCGGGGAGGTGGACAGCCACCTCTCCACCCCCTGGGGACGGGAGGAAACCCCTGGTCCTTAGCTCATCTGAATATTAACTGACACATCGATAGGAAGATAAAGACAGGCTTGGCTATGTCCTAGGACTCTGATCATTTATTAAAAAAAAAAAAAAAGAGTCATTTTCCAACGAGATTTCTCAGAGTATTTGTTTAATTTAGGGATATCTGAACAAGTCAGTCTCTCCTGAAGCTACCATTTTCTGAGTCTTCACCATGTGTGTGCTACATTCTGTACAAGAGAATTATTGCGCCTTCTGAGACCCTGAGCAGTTCATTGAACCCAGAACATTTTACTCACTGGGTCGCCGTTTATTATAAAAAGACAGAACTCAGGCACAGCCGGATAGAAGAGAAGCAGAGAGCAAGGTGTGTGACAACGGGCACATGCTTCCCTGTCCAGGCGCACCACTCTCCAGGACCCCCACGTGTTCACCAATCCAGAAGCTTTATGAAACCCCTCCTTTTTGGGCTTTTAGAAAGGCCTCATTATGGAGGCATTACTGATTAAGGCACTGGCCATTGATAACTGAACCTGATCTCCAACCCCTCTCCCCTCCCCAGAGGTCAGGCAGTGGGACTGGAAGTTCCAACCCTCTAATCACACAGTGGGCTCCACCAGAAACCAGCCCACATCCTTGGGTGGGGTCTAGAACGCAACTCATTCACATAACAAAAGACACCTCTAGGAGCTCACCCCAAAAACAGGGAGGAAGACCAAATGCATGTTTCTTATCATACATCACAAGATCACAATACATGTTATTTTACTTCACCCCTCACCATGACTGAGAACAATTATTAGCACCGTTCTGCAAGTCAATAAACCAAGGTTCAAAGACATTACCAATTTGCCCAAGGATACTCAGTGAGCATGTGTCGGAACCATGATACAATCCTGAGTCTGTATGACTCCAAAGCTGAGGCTCCCTTTACTTCACTGGGCTGCCTCCTTATAAATTATAATTAAAAATTAGTCTATAAATTAAAAATTATAAGTTGAATATTAGTCTATTTTAAATATACACTTGAAATAAACCCTAGCCCATTACAGTGTGCGCCACCCCACTCGAGACTGGCTGCCCCCTTTACGCTATATCTCTGCATCTGTCCTTGTGTAAGAGGTTTTACTGTTTCTCCTCTCTGTTTAATCTAACACCTGCAATGTCTGAGACTCTCTGTAAATGCCCCATAATAAATATGAAAACAGTCTCTAGTATGTTTTTTCCCTCTTAAGTAATGGAGCCTAAATGCCTAGTGCCCAGAAGCAGGCCTTTGAGCCATTGGCTGAACACCATCTCAAGATGAAATCCGTCTCTTCAAACTATGTCAAAACTGCTTAATAAGAACTCCAGGGACCCCATATTAATGAAAGGATGCATCTGCTTTGGGTTTCACATGACTGGGAGTGATGGTTTGGAGCTAGCCACCTATGCTTGATTTCCACTCTTTAAAACCCCACAGTTAATCACAACCCTCGTTATACAAAGGTTACAATGGATATAAAGTTTGAAAGATAACAGTTCAAGAGCAGTGGCCAGAGGAAAAAAAACAAACACAAAATGAAGACACAGAGAGAGTGATCAAAGAACAATGAATAGCACCCAAGACTACGTCAATGCAAAATGTTCAGAATGAGAAATGAAATGGAAAATTTGGGGATAGGACCAGGCACAAGTCTGGAGCATTCTGGAGAAAGAGAAAACTCAGAATATTACAGCAACAATTATGTCCATGAGGGGGATGCATAATTTATTATCTAATGAAGAATCTTTCCTGAGCCTGTGACAAGGAAGGTCAAATAAGCAACTCAAGTAGAACAGTAAATACTCCACACACCACTTGAAGTGGAAGTCTGGGAAGGAGAGGGAATTTGGTGAGGTGAGTTTCATCAGCTCCACCAGATTACCAAAAGGGACCCAGGAAGCTCTCTTTCCTGGGGAACCAGAGGGGCCCTCGTTACCACGAACAGAGAAACGTTCACATATAAACACACAAACCTCTACAAATACAATCTCTGGCTACAACTTTAAAAAAGAGAGGCCAGTCTTTTTACACAACACACACCAGGAATTTTGGATTAGGTGATGAGATGGCTTTGGAGCAGGCAAATATGGCTTCATACCCAAGATCCAACCCATAGCTCCCAGCTAGGTGAGCTTAGGCAAGCCTTTTGGCCCCAGCTAGCAACCAATGCCTCATCTGCAAAATGGGTTTAACATGTAACATAGATATTTCATTGCTAAATGCTAAGCATCCATCGTGCCTTACAGAGAGACAAATATGAATACCCAACCCCATCTGCAGGGGATAATAATAATGTGATATTTTGAAAACGCAAGTGTCCTAAGGGGGAACTCTAGAACTTTATCTTTACCTTTGTGTGTGTGTGCTTATTGATTTAAGCAAGCGGTTTATATAGTTCTTGCTTGTTCGCAGACTTATTTATATCATACTTTATTCATTGAAAATCCAATACTACACATAAAAACAATTTTTAAACCAAAGAAATGAGGAACCAATCTAGCAGCCGATTTAAGATGAATTTTTCCCAATAATCTACAACTATTAATAATACTAATAGTTTTTATATTTTTCGTTTAGCTAAAGATCATTCAAAACAATGGGGATGAGCCCTATAACTCACAATGCGCTGAATGATGATCACCTTTCCCGAGCCAAGTCACCAGCTCAGGCAGGCACATCACGTGCTGCTTGTCTCCCCACAACACTCACCACTCACACATCGCATAAAAGAAGGCATCACACCTAAGGCCTCTGATCTATAAGTCAAATTAAGGGATTAAAGCTTCTATTCTCAAAGGGGAAATTCCCACAAACGCCAAAGCTACACCAGATCATAAAGCCACTGAGTACATTTGAGGGAACCTAACAGTAGCTGGATTTCTCCAGTGGTCCTTAAAAGTGCAAGCCATTTATTGCTCAGCATCCCACCCCATCACTCTTAATATCATGTCACGAAAACATAGGGTGCTGGTGTCTATTCAAAGCAAAGTGTCAAACCCATATGCCTAATACATTGGTTGGTACCAAGTCCTCTGTATGTGCAAATGCTACTAAAACCACTATTTCCGAAGCTTATCAGTGAGGCTGCAATGCGATGTGATACTTTTAGCTTTCCACATGCCTTCCCTCCAACGAGATAAACAGCCCCAGTATCAACTCTATCGAAGACGGGAATAATTATGACACTTCAGTCCCGCCAGCATCAAATTGTGTGGTCACAATCAACCGGGCATGCGCTCTCCCTAACACATGCATATCCCATTACCTCTGACTAATAAATCTTTTCTTTTTACCCCTCATCTCCCTGCTTTCTCAATAACCATTTTGGTATAAGCCATCGCTAGCTGTTCCTGATGACTGATCCCTTAATCATCTTTCCTAAATATATGCAAAGTGTATTTCTTTGTAAATACAAAAGAAAAAGCAATCTCATAAATAATTAAGATGGCTTTTCAAATGACAGTTGAGTGCTAATATGAGCTACACTGGAAAATACTAATCAACAAACTAAATACACATCTAATAAAATGTAAGAGTCCAGACACAGGAAGACAGAGAAAGAATTCATTGCAACTCCATTTGAATCATGCTGATAAACATCCTCCCTACAGCTCCTCTTGCAGCCACTTGGAGAGGTTAAGAAGAGTAAGCATCACTTGTACCTTTGTGTACAAATAAGAAATTATTATTACTATTGTTATTAATAGCAGCAGGTAAAATTGAATTGAATACTCAATCTACCCCCAGCAACATGTTAAATACTACACATACATACGGTCAATGCATTTAATACTCACAGCTACTTAGGTCTCCTGGCATAAATATTATTATTTGGGTTTTACAGATGAAGACACCATGGTTGGAGAAATTAAGAAACTCACCCAAGGTCATAGGATGTATTTGCTTCTAAGCTTCGCCATTATAACAAAGCATATTTTATAGCAGTGGTCATCAGCTGGAGATATCTGCCCCACCAAGGGACATCTGCCCAGGAGGCATCGTGAAGACCACCCAGCCTGCCTTCTCTAGACCTCTTGGGAATCTTAGCTAAAATACCCATGAGAAAACGAGAGCAGCTGAGCTGGATCCCTGATGCATTCTCCTGGCCAAGGGCATGTCAGCCTAAGCAGTCTCTAGGAAGACCTGAAGTCTAGGCCAATTAAAAACCCAAGTTAGAAAAGCACGGGCTTGAAGTCTTCCTTGGGGACCAAAGCTTCTCACCAAACTAAACATAGTTGAGTCACTCCTCCCTTATGATAGGGGAACAGCCCCAAGCCACATTCTGAGGAATCAGGAGTGGGTCACATAATAACTCCAAGGAAGGGCCATCAGTCCCTCTTCTCAGGCCAGGCCACTTTTGCCCACCCTGCTGGTTATCTCCATCTCTAGTAGATGCTAGAGCTTCTGAACATTCATTGGGCCCCATGTTTCACTAATGGGCAGTCCCTATATGTGAAGTCTCTTACATGATAAGCAGATTGAGTAAGGGCCTGGCACATGTGAGGCAGGCTGGCCTCCCCCACTCTTCTGACCCCCCCCCCAGCAACCCCAGCCACGGCCCCACCCCTTTTTATCCTGCACACAACTGGTAGGTAGGCAGGTGACCTCAGGCCCAGCTGCTTTAGTTCTATTCAACCTCCTTGCTCCCCAGGACCAGAAGCTTTAGTTCCCAAGTTTTAAGAATCTAAAAATCAGGAATGGTAACAAGGTGAGAGAATAGAGAGGAAGCGGGAGCCCCCCTTAGGCCTCCTAAGAGCTCAACATTGAGTTGCTGGAATCTTGTTGTAGCTGTTTATAAAGTGCATTTTGATACCTGATCAACTATTGTTCTTTGCATACGATCCCCCTTGGGGTCCTCAGATTTCAGGATGGGGAGTGGGACGGGCCATACCTCCATAAACACAGCAACAAAACTTAGTGAGGAACGGAAAGTATCAACCACACAGCACAGCGAGGACTCAGACAAATCTATCAGTGTCCCAAACATAAGAGAACTCACATGGAATCCTAACAGCCAGACAGTGCTGCTAAATGAAAGAGAATCCACCCGATCCTGAAAACAGCAAAGTAAACTTCCTACTTAGCCAGCCATATGGGCTCCTTGGCATACCTAGGGAAAAATCAGGTGCTTGTCTTAGAGGGAGGGGACACTAGTCCGTAATCCACTTAAGGACACGAATGAGGTAGATCACATCCTCCTAAGGACTGCTTAACAACACAGGTACTGAATCCCAGTTCCAGAGACACTTCATTTAAATACAATTGGGGAATGATGGGCCTCCTTCCCGTCCCTCCTTTTTAAATTATGCTAAATCGATTGGCCTTTTAAGAGGATAGTTTACTTCTATATTGTCCATGTTATCCAATTTTAATTGTTTTTAATTCTTATTACTAACTTTCAAGCAACCAAAACATCTCAGCAGGAGGGTATTTTCCCATGAAATAATTATTAGTAGTCATAATTACATATAGGCTTTTAATATAATTCCATATGGAATGTGTTTTCATTTAAGTTGTATTTTACTAAATAGCTAGATCCCCCAAAACTGGTTTGAGAACTCTATAAAGGATGTCTTGAATGAAAAGGGATTGCTTAGAACAATAAGGTACATCAGTGTTGCTCCCTGTGAGAAATTAGGGTTAATCCTGAAATTAATCCCTCAGATAGCATCTAGCAATTCTGAAAGCAAAGCCTGAAAGGTCACAAACATGCGTGATGCCGAATGTGGTAGAACAGCCGGGTCATGAAGTAGACAGACTTTGGGTTTGGAGGGCAGATGGACAAATTGTGCCAGAAACCTGCCTCCGGACTCATCAGGTGTGGGATTCTGGGAGGTCCCTTCACCCTTCTGGGCCCTCCCTTGGCTCTTCTGTAAAAAGGAGGAAACCAGGCTTTTGCATCTCCTGAACAGGGATATAAAGTGCCTCACCTGGGACACAGCACATGACAGGGACTCACTAAAGGGTAGTTGTGAGATGCCCCATGGTGACCGTGAGAATAATGTCCCACTGGCTTGGAGGCAGACATGAAGGTTCTGGAACACGGCAATTCTAGAAAGAGCTGTGGAGGCAGGGAAGCAAAGACCAGGCAGGGAAGAACAAGTTGGGGAAGGAGGCATGAACTCCATCTCCAGAGCCAAGCTGAGAATGTCCACAGAGCCCTGGCACATGCAAGCCAATACTGAGCCAAATGGCCCACAGACTTCGGAGAGAGCTTTTGCTGCAACAAAAAACTCTGGATCATTTCAAGTCTCCTGTGAGGCGCCAATATGCTGCAGTACCTTCCTGGCTCTGCTACCGACAGGATTCATCCCAGATAAAGTATGAACATGCTCAAGCTGGCTAGCAGCTGGAAAAACTGGAGTCAATCAAATTGACCTTGAGAAACACAAGAAGGTGGTATTTAATGATGTGCCAGATTAAGGCCCTGCACAGAGATGAGGTAGGGAAGGGCCTGAAGGCAGCCAGCCCAGCACTCCCTGACGGTGGGGTAGCGAGGGGAGTTCACGGCAGATCACGAAGACAGGTTTGCATACTCTTGACACTATGGTGATAGTGCAACAACACGACCTGGCTTTTGGTACCATACTTGAGCTTCCACAATCATAATCTAGGGGGATAAAGAAATGGTAGAACGGTGCTCACAGGGAAGAAGCAAAGAGATGAGACATGATAAAGAGATTACTCTCAACCTACAAAATTTGATTTAAATGTTTGAAATGCCATGTGAGTATTAGTTTTGTTATTGTTCCCATTTCCTTTACTCATGTGTCTGACAGTGAGTATTTTGGGGTAACTCTTTCTCTGGGAGCACTGCTGGCCAGGCGACGTCAAGAGACTGATACTGTAGAATGAAAGCAGGTACGGATGCATTGTGTCATTTGAAACTGACTCCCAGACACCCAAGTACGGCTTCAAATGCAAGAAAGAGAAACTAAATGGTGGGTCTTTATGCTCATGCCATTCAACCTTCTTTGTCAGAGGTGAGGAAACGGAAGACACAAAATAGACTGAAAGGCTCGCTAAGGCCCCACAGGTAAACAGGGAACACCCAGGACTTGCTGCCTCTCTGCATCAAACAATGGTGATAATGGGTTAAACAGAGATGTACCGTGCTCCTACGTAAGGAAGAAAGAAGACAATTTTTAAAATGCATAAACATTTAGATTTTAGTATTACCTTCCAAGACTGGTTTAAATATTCCTACCATTATACAATATGGTTCTTACAGTATCACTAGGGCCACTGAATTCCATTTTGTCCAGTCTAAGTATAACACTAGATGGGCGGAATGGCAGGTTTGACACTGTCTGTTGCTAGATACCGGTCGTCTTCCTCGTTGACAGTAGGGACAGAAACCACTATGATCCCGCCAGATGACTACTGGGAAGCTGCTAGATTTTAAATACAAACACCCATTGATTCAAATGGGTCCACTGCTAAGATTCTGCCCTATGTCACTCATGAAAGTATATATGAAGAATGCTCACTGCAGGACAGTTTAGACCCAATTTTGGGTGAAAATACAGGAGATTGAACTTTAAGACAGCATCACTCGGAATAGGAAAACAACACAACCTCAAGGTCCACCAAAAGGGACACTGCTCAGCTAAGTGGGAGCATAAGCACACGATGGAGATTATATAGCAGTGAAAAAACAAGGTGGACCTACATGCACTGATAAGAAGAGATCTCCTAATGGTATTAATTAAGTGAAAAAATTCAAAGTATGTAACAGCATGTGTATGTTTGCTAGAATATATAGGAAATGGCTAATAATATTTACCTTCCAAGGGAAGTCCTGGGAGGGATTTTCACTTTTTATTTTCTACCTTCCCAGACCTGTGCGAAGATGCAGACCCTATGCCCGTGTTACCATTTGTTTGCCTTGTACGTCTCTGAAGGCGATTACTACCTCACCTAATATAGGCTGTTACTTAAGCATTACAGAGATACTACGATCATCAAAAGAAAATGGGCCCTGTATTTTTTTTTTCGATTTAACTCTAAAGAATTCAGAGAACTCAAGACAAGGGTTCATTTGAAATATACTGAATTTGTAATATTTCATTTGAAATATACTGTAAAAAAGCAGAAACAAATCTTCCTTTTCTTAACTTTGATAACTTTTTAGCCTAGAACACCAGACACTGTCCTAAAGGAATCATGGTCTGTTTCTTCCAATGGCAAGAAATCTTCCACAGTGTTCAGAAAACGAAGACATCTTTAATAAAAAATTTTTAAAAAGGAGAGGGGGGCGCCTGGGTGGCATATCTGACTCTTGGTTTCGGCGGAGGTCATGATCTCAGGATCCTGAGATTAAGCTCCCTGTTGGAATCTGCATTCAATGTGGAGTCTGCTTTGGATTCTCTCTGTCCCTCGCTCTGCCCCTCCTGCTCTCTCTCTCTCTCCCAAATAACTAAATCTTTAAAAAAGAAGAAGACGACGACGACGACGACGACAAAGACAGCGTTGGGAAGGATCATCCAACCCCCTTTATGCTCCACTAACAGCCACACGAGGGTCTCCTCCTGCTCTTCCCCTTCCCCCTCCCAGGGATGCGCACACAGGCCACTCCCTCCGCCCAGTCCAACCTTTTCCAACCTCCCCCAGGTCTTTCCTGAGATCTCAGCTCCGTCGCTTCCTTCTCAGAAACTCCAAATGTCCCCCACCTCCAGGCCTTATTCACCATTTGGGAGTACTACATACTTCCTAGTACCTAGTACCAGCATTTCAGGTTCACACTGATGTTTCTGTGTCTTTGGTTAAATCTGACTTCCACTTTGGGGTGAAAGCTGTACAGAGACAGTATAGCCCCCAGTGTACCCATGACAGGGTACACATCATAAACATGTGAATGACAAGCAAATACTTCATGCCAAAGCCCAGGGATCATGCTACAGAAGTGACCAACATGTGCCACTCTCTAGCTCAAACCCCTGCTGTCTTCTTCCTCACTGGCTCTGCGGCCGCAGGGACACCCCCGCAGCGCCTCTGTCACCTCTGCCCCTGCCATCTGGCTCCAGCCACACTGGCATCCCTGCTGATCCTGAATCCTCCGGCACACTCCTACTTCTGTGCCTTGGCACATGCTGTTCCCACCACTTAGAAAGCATGTCCCCTGACACTGATGCAGCTCGCTACTTTACTTCATTCAAGTCTCATATCAAATATCACCATTTCAGAGAGTTCTCTGCTAAGTACCCAAACTAAAATAGCCCACACTGTAACTGTTCATCCCTCTCTCTGCTTCACTGTGCTTCTTTGTGTTTATAACAACCCGGCAGGGTGTTAAATATTAAATAAAATTATCCCTTATGGTCCATTTCTCCGTACCTAGACAGTAAGCCCAAGGGAGGGCAAGGATTTTGTTCTGTTTGATAGACTACATCCTCAGCCTCAAGAGTACTGCAGGCCTTTGATAAATGTTTGTGCACAGACGTATCAGCACCAACATCCACGCAGAGAGAGAAAAGTGAAAAGTAAAAAACACAGAGAGAGTTAAAGCCCACCCCCATCCAATCTTAAAAACCATTAGCATAACAAACTCTTAGCTGTATGCATGGGCGTTAACCACATTTTATTTTCTTAATAAATGAGCTGAATGAGTACACATTCTCAAACCTCTGACTAATAAAGCAGATGACATTGACAATGAACACCATAAACAATGTATGGATACAGGCTTGCTTGTCCTTTCATTCATAAAATAAACAAAACTAATATGATTTTAAAAATAAAGAAAACGTTATTTGAAGAGCAATAAATTTTATGCACTGCACTAAAACCTCCATGTGTTTATCCCAGCATGTGTATTTGACAACTAAAAAAAAAATGGTCAAGGGCTTACTTACCCATTCTCCTAAAATCTGTGACACAGCTTCATTGGCCCTTGTGACATTCCTACAGGCAAGGATCACGTGTGCACCATGGAGGGCAAAAGACTTGGCAGTTTCAAACCCTATGGTTTAAAGGAAAGTCAACGTTAGAAGACACAATGCAAAACACTGACTCACCTGAAGGGCCTTTATTGAGCACCACACACATTGCTCCAGAGGCTCTCAGACAGAGGCATTCTGTCCCCTGGTAGACAGCTGCAAATGCATAGAGACATTTTCAGTGGTCACGACTGGGGACAGAGTGCTACTGGCCTCTAGTGTGTAAAGGTCAGGGGTGTTACAAAATACCCTACAAAGTACAGGACAGTGCCCACAACCAAGAATCATCTGGCCCTAAGTGTCAACATTGTTGAGGTTGAGAAAACCTAGCCCAGGAACACACCATCCCCAAGGCGTAGGACAAACCATAGGAGAGCTCACAGCACAGTCCCCCATATATAACCACCACCTAATGAGAAGATCCTGTGTTAAATATAAAGAATAAGCATGTATAAAGACTCAGACATGGCCACTGCCCTTGAAGAGTTCACACTCATTATAATAAGAAAAAACAGACCTGCAAAGGAAAACAAACATACAACATTTTTATTATGTTCTGGACAATGCACTCTGCGCTGTGCTACACGCATCCAAAAATGGCAGCCTGGAGTTCTTACACCCACCCTCCCACTGAGAACAATTAAAAAAGCTGGACCAAACAACACACGTGCACACACATGCACACATCCTTGAAGGCATCAAAGGGACACTATGACTGAGGATTTGGGGACCTGGAATGGCGGGAAAGCCAAAAGAGATGAGCCAGCTTTGGTGCTGCCATGCCCAGTGAAGGAATTCTTCAAAAGTAAAGGTGAACAAATTTTTAAACAAACCAAACAACACAAATGAAAAGCTGAGAGGCTATGTCACCATCTATGGCCAGATCTGGCCTAGAGGAGACATTCAAGGATGCTCTTCAAGAAGGAGGAAAACGACCCTCGAAATCTGGAGGTGCAGAAAGCAACAAAGAGTAACACAAAGGTAAGTTTATGGAAAAATCGAAATGATAACAATAATAGCTTGCAAATTTTGGAATACATAGCAGAATTACTCTGTTGATAATAACAATGCATAATCTAGGAAAAATTCTATATATTTAAAGAAAAACCTCAAAATGAAAACTCTGGATCCATGTTTTGAACAGAAAGGCTACCAAACATTTAAGAAAATAAAAACACCGATCTTCCAAAAATTCTTCCACAAAATAGAAAAAGCAAAAAAAAAAACTCAACTATTTTATAAGCCTCAAGCTCTTTAGTCATTAGGGAAGTGTAAAGATACAGTGAGATTTAAAAAATAATAATAATAATAAAATTAAAAAGATTCAATTAGATACTACTCATTCCCATTACTACAATGGCTAAACATTAAAATGACCAGACCAAACATTGGCAAGAATGTGGAACAACTAAGAACTCTTATAAAGTCTAATTCCAGAAGCCTAAAGCCCACACCATTGCTCTCAGGCACCTCTTGTAAGCTGCATGGGAGACTACACGAAGTGCACCACAGCAACAAACCAATCAGTCCTACTAGAGGGAGCAGCAACATGATTCAGCCAAAGCCATGTCAAATGACCGCAGGTGATTGTTTCCAAGATACTGTTTATATGTACGCAAAATCAGAGTACCATTATCTTACGGAGATTGCCATGTGAAAGAGTCTAGCAAAATTCACTCATTCGTATCTTCCATATATCTAATCTTCACGGAGGCCAGCCAGCTCTCAGGGGGAAGCCAGCACAGGTCACAGTGGGAAACTCAAACTCTGGAGTTTGACATACGGATGTTGACCCCAGCTCTACCTATTTATAAGCTGTGGGCTATGACTTTAACCCATGAGAAACTCAGAGATCTTTTCTTAAAATGAGGAGTAAGTAGTTAACTTACACTAAGAGCCTAATATAACAAAAGTAGGTGGAAAACAAGTGTTAATTCCCATTCTTTCCAAAATCTTTGGTGTAAAGTTCCTGTGTCTCCTCTGTGATTTGTATGATCTATCAAATACAGAACAGTTATTACAACTGAAAAGTTAACACTCTCTCCTCGATCTGCTCCCAGCAGCAACCCAAGAGCTGACTGGTTTTAATATCAACCAGAATTTGAAGAAATTAGCTACAAGACCCACCATTCCATTTGTGTGAATATTGGCTCTGGAACACACGGGAACTTCACTGTTGAGATAACTTATTTTTCAGATTATGCCAAGTTCTTTATCCCGAGATATTCACATTACCATTATCTAAGGACAACATCCTATACTTGAATCTGATGCTAACATGATGCCCAAAGGAATTCCAATCTGAAATACTTAACATCTACATCAGTTTGCAACCTCCTTGGTGTATGTAATGAAAGCGGGTTGAAGCTGCATCTTCTTGAGGCAAGAAGACAATAACCTGAAATTTACTAATTTTGATCCGTGATGCCATTTACACCACTTACCACCAGTGGCAAAAGGTACCTACATCATTTGGGGAAAGAGAAAGAAGTAAAACACCAGGTTTTGTAGCCAAGCTGTTCCAAAACTGGATGGGGACAGGCATAGGATGAAATCTTGCTGACTGATGTGCTACATCAATCAGACTAATGAAATGCTGACAGCCGTATGGAGGGAACGTGAAGTGGCCAAAAATGACTTCACCTGCACTCCCAGAAGATCTTGTTGAGATGGTGGACTCTGTGTCCCTGTAAAATGTCCAGGTCAGAGCAATTATCAAGATATTTTTCATCAGGGCGCCTGGGTGGCTCAGTTGGTTAAGCGACTGCCTTTGGCTCAGGTCATGATCCCGGAGTCCCGGGATCGAGTCCCACATCGGGCTCCCTGCTCAGCAGGTAGTCTGCTTCTCCCTCTAACCCTACCCCCTCTTGGGCTCTCTCTCTCACTCTCTCTCTCAAATAAATAAAATCTTTAAAAAAAATAAAAATAGGGGCGCCTGGGTGGCTCAGTTGGTTGGGCGACTGCCTTCGGCTCAGGTCATGATCCTGGAGTCCCGGGATCGAGTCCCACATGGGGCTCCCTGCTCAGTGGTGAGTCTGCTTCTCCCTCAGACCCTCCCCCGTCTCATTCTCTCTCTATCTCATTCTCTCTCTCAAATAAATAAAATCTTTAAAAAAAAATAAAGAATATTTTTCATCACATTTTCATCAGAGGATAGAAAAGGAAAAAAACATGATGTTGGGAAAGATGGCGGACACAATGCTTGGTCATTCGTTAGCAACCATCTTTTTAAGGGGCCGCGAGGGCATGGAGACAACACAGGGCCAGGCTGACCCCGGGGCTCCATTTATCAAATTTAGCAGTTTAACTATAAACTCCTTAGAATCTGTGCCTTTTTGATCCCTGTGTCCCATGGGACTAACACCCAGTGGGATTCGACAAATACCTGCCAGGTTCGTATAGGTTGTTCATAGGCTACAAGTCTGGACTACTGCAAAACAATCCAAGTTGTTTCAAACAACACTGATGGCCCTCTGACTTCCTTTTTTAACAATGAATAAATATTAAGATCTTGCAAAGACAGGGCTCACAGCAGTTTTGAATGACACCAGCTAGAAATCTGTGGGGAAAGAGCATGCCTGTTTCCTGTCAAAATTTATTTTCCCAGGGGCGCCTGGGTGGCTCAGTCATTTAGCGTCTGCGGTCAACTCATGTGATGATCCCAGGGTCCTGGGATCAAGCCCCGCATCAGGCTCCCTGCTCGGCAGGAAGCCTGCTTCTCCCTCTCCCACTCCCCCTGCTTGTGTTCCCTCTCTCACTGTGTCTCTCTGTCAAATAAATAAAATCCTTAAAAAAAAAAAATTATTTTCCGAAACAAACCTGTTTAAGTCACACTATCTCAGTTGACAAAATGACCTACAGCAAAGGACTTTTTATTACAAAAAGGAAGGTGCCCGACATGATAACAGCATCAGGCTGCAGCCACAAGTCTGCACCCTCTCTGTTTCACAGAATCCCTGCCTGTGGTTATAGTTCAGCCATCTACCTGCGTCGTGTAAAATGACCCTCTGGCTCTTATGTCTTCCCTTATCTGAGCAACGCGTTACACATTGTGGGTCTCCTTTTTTTTTTTTTTTTTTTTTGAAGATTTTATTTATTCATTTGAGAGAGAGAATGAGATAGAGAGAGAGCATGAGAGGGGAGAGGGTCAGAGGGAGAAGCAGACTCCCCGCCAAGCAGGGAGCCCGATGCGGGACCCGATCCCGGGACTCCAGGATCATGACCTGAGCCAAAGGCAGTTGCTTAACCAACTGAGCCACCCAGGCGCCCTGTGGGTCTCCTTTTAAAAGCTGTGAGAGAGAGCTCCATTTTCTTATCCTTTACAAGTGCCTTTGGAGCCAAAACCAAAGCATGGATATTTCAAAAGATGAAGGTTTAGCAGGAAGGACAATAACACTCTCCTAGTAAACCATATCTCTAGAGTGTGGAGTTTTATGAAGGGGAAAAAAAAAAAGGAAAAAAAAGTTTAATAATGCTACCTACTGCTCAAGTCTTGGAAAAACTCCTGAGAATAGCATCCCTCATGCTCCTAATACCACGGCTGATGACCAGTTTAATTAGCTAAATGTAGTAGTGCTGAGCCAATTCTGCAGAGTGCCCAAGTTTGTGCAAAATAATGAAAGCAATGGTTTACTAAATTTAATAACCTGATTCATCTTATAAAAAATTAACTTTATAACAATGTTTAAATTGAACCGGCTTAACTGCATGGAGGTGGTGAGTGCATTCAGAAGAATATTTAAAGCTAATAATATAAAGAAAGTAGAAGAAATTTTAGAAAAACGGGCAGCATCTGCTTTCCAGCACTTGTTACGTCTGATCCAATCGGGAAGATTAAGTGGCCATGAAGGTTTAATATCTTGCTGTTGGGTTTCAAGCTTTGCATACAAACACTAAAGTACCAGAAAAGGGAAAACACACCCCCTCCCCCCAAAAAAATACTAAACACCTGCTTGTCTCACACAAGTTTTCGTTCTCAAGAATGGAGGTTACGGGCTGGTGATCACGGGATCAATCAAACCCATGGCCTGTTTTGTTCAGCTCAGACACTGTTTCCCTCCCTCCTCCTCTCCCTTCCTTTCCTTTCTCCCCTCTTCCACCTCCGACCCTTTCTTCCTCCCTTCTTTCCTCATATGAATTAGTTACCAGCATTAAAAGACCAGAAAATGATGTATCTGAGGGCGGAGGTCCTGCATCTCTGCAAAAGCTGACAAGTGGACCACACTGGGCCCCCACCCCACTGCTGCCACAAGCTAGAGACACAGGGTCTGTGCCCTCCTGTTGGCCCCGGCCACCACCCACGCTGCTGACTTCACCGGCCAGACCACTGCGGGCATCTGACGCTCAGACACACACTACATGGGTAAGATTCACGCTAGAGACAATGCTCCAGCCATGCCACAAAACTGCCACAATCCGAATTTTCACATCCGAATTGTCGCACCTCAAAGAATGTGTCACACTGACCTGCTCAAGATTTGCCTGAAACCCTGTCAAGCCCCACTGTGTCAAGCAGGAGAAGATCAGGACGCCAGCTACCCACTGGAAGGCCTGGCAGCAGCGCTCAACCCTACACAGGGAAACACAGGGTGACAACTCAGGGACCCGCAGGAATTAGGATACATGTGGTGCATGTTTTGTGACCCACCTTCTTGGCATTTCCCAAATGCCACTGAGCGGTAGCAGAAACTGTGGGCGAGAGTTTTGCTGTGACCAGAGGACATAAAAAAGAAAGGCTGGATACATGGCAAGACAAGATCGTGGATTGGCGAGAGGCCCCGTGTGAACGAAGAATAGGGAACCGGATGGGAGATGAACACCTGCCCAATAAGCAGCGCTGTGAATAACAATAACTACGGTCATTATTATAACTATATAATTACATATTATGTAGGTACACGTATTATATAGTTATAACAATTATTATTCCATCCATTTAAGATACTTCTGGTGGTCATGTTGACTGAGCTGAAGACACTGAAGCCTTGTGACCAGCCAGGAGGGGATGAGGTACCCTCTGAGGCTGAACAGATAAGGGAAAAATGAGAAAATAATTCGGGAAGCAAACCTCTCCAAAGCCTGTGACAGCCTGAGTCTACGTCTGAGGGGGCACCCCAAGTCTCCAAAGACGCCGGCCTGGCCACATGAGAGACTGGGCACTGGTTGACTGATCCAGGCAGTGACTACAGAGGAGGACCGGGTTTGTGTGTGGTGGTGGAGGGGGCAGGTGAGCCCACCCGGTGAGATTCACAGGCAGGACGGATAGGTGTGGACAGAGTCACAGATTCCTCAGGCACAAACATCAGGGTGGGAACCCAGTCCCCACAAAGTCTCCAATCAAGTAGGAGCTAAGAACAGGCCGGTTCTTTCCCCGACAATGGGAAGGCTCCTTCTGGTTTGAGTTTTTTAATTTTCTCCATATTGTGGATTTACTTGGGCAGTGTCCCCATTTACTGTAAATTATGGTTTTAATTATCATTTTTATTAAGATGCCCAAAGGAGTCGGGGCTTACAACACCCGTAATTTTTAATGGGTTGTTATTATTAATTTATAATTGAGAAACACTGGAGACAAATGTTACTTGTAACCGCACACAATTAAAAGGCCAAGAAGACGGTGATCCTCCACCCCCCAACGCACCACTAAAGCAATCTTGAGAAAGAATCAACAAGTTGCGGAACATTCCAGCACCAGCCAACTCGCCCCACCCGGAGCTCCACCGTCAGGTACAGAAGAAGAGAAGCCTTCATCCTGAGTTAGATTTGGGAGAAATTCAAATTTGGGGACAATTTTCGTGTTAATAAACCACTGCTTTCAGCATCTCCCACATCCTCCCTGTAAGTACAAGGACTATACTTCCCAAATCCATCTGATTTCAAGTAAATGAAATTACGGGGACACTGAAATCGAATGCTCTGAGGGTGTATCTCGGGGAAGTTCGAGGATACGCATTGGCCACCACTGCCAAGGTCAACGCCACAAGTGCAGGGACCAGATAACCCACACTGGTGTTTCTGTGGCTGCCTGAATCGCCTGACCGATCACGTTTACCTTCCATGCCATTTCAGTCCCATAGTTCTGAGTTCCAAAGAGTCAGAAATCACACCCGCTCCATCCACACTGCAACTGCCAGCTCTTAATAAATTACAAGACTATCCAGGCCTCTCCAGGGGAAAATAAGTCATAACCTGCCCTGCTTTTAAATGTGCGTGGTATACACAGCTGGTAACAAGTCCTATAGGAGAGGTTCCTAAATACCCCTCACAACATAAACAGGCCTCAAATATAAATATTTACCAAAGACAGACACCAATTTGAGAGATAGGGATACAGAGGCAGGAAACAGCCCGTTCACGTGGGATATCTTCTTGATAAACGGCAAGGCTGCACTAGTGTTTGGGGCAGTATAATGCTGAGGCCAGAACTTTTCTGTAACTGTAGAATCAATTCCAAGTGATTACCTGGGATCTCTCAAGAGACAAGACAGACCCCAGGCTGCCTACTGTGCTGCCGCTGGGCTGGCTAGGTAAGTTCTCACCCGACCTGCCACTGACAGTGCATCTGACTCCCACGTGTTAGGAATCACAGAGAGAAAAGTGCCGAAAGAGACTGCAATTAACAGGGTCCGAGGCAGCCCCAGTGAAGACAGACTTTGTAAGGGCAACTCGACAGAGCAGGGTCCATGCAGGCCAGGGTGTGGGCGAACCAGGCAACCGCATATATTAACGGCGGGGGGAAGCAGGGGAATACAAAGTGACCCAACATCTTTGGGGGCAACTGGGCTATCTCCATCAAAGTGCACATGGCCACGCCCTTTCACCCAGTTGTTCCCCATCCAGAAACGTGTCCTACAAATACACTTGCCCACAGGAGCAAACACGCGAGAGGAATGTTCAACAAGCATTGCTTGCGACAGCCAAAAAACGGGAACCCCTCTAAATGTCCCATCAATTATGTGAAGTGAATCAGTGGCGCGCCCAGAACAAAGGGCCGTGCTGTAGTCTAAAGAGAACCAGGTGAAACGAGATGGAGAGACAGGAAACATCTCCTGCTATGTTATGAAGGAAAAAAGAAATCAAAGTGCAGAACGGCATGCATGGGTGATCTCCTCGGTGACACAGGAAGGGAGGGGAGGTGTGTGTCTACATTTGCACTAACACTGACCCCCTGGGCACAGGAGCTATTGGTCAGGGGCTGGGAAGACTCACTTGCATTTGCCCACTTGCATTTGCCCAGATGCTATTTCCATTTTTAACACGCACATCTACACGTGTTAAGAGTAAGACACTAAAAGTGAACTACGGAATTTACCTGGTCATTTACAGGCCTTTACAAACTTTAACAGAGAGAGAGCAAGGCAAGTGAGAAAGGAAAGAGAATACTGTATTTTCTGAGCATCCTAGTTTTTAGAGAAGGACCAAAGAAGAAAGCGAGGAAGACACGGGAGCGCCACTCCTGCTGGGCACCGTGCCCGGGGCTTCAGGAAATACAGTAACGCCAGGACTGTCACTGTCACTGTCGCATCGCTGAGATAACCACAGGCCCAGCGGGTTCTGGCGCTCACAAGATCAAAGGGCAAACAGGAGGTGTGGCGGCCTGAGTCCAGGGAAGGTGAGTTCAAAGCCACACACACGGAGGAGCCCCTGGAGGGCAGGAAAAACCCAACTGGGAACACCACTCACCTGCTCAACTGTCTGCTGACTGTACTGTATCTTGTTCCACCGACTGATAGAACCTATTGTTTGTCTCGCTTACGACATATGTTTCGATTTTTGGCATTTGTAGGATTTAAGCCAAACCTTACTAAGCTGTCATCCTTCTGAAAGACAGAAATGATCCCCACGCCACAGGCCTCAGTGCCAACAGCCTACCAACAACACCCATTTCTTTTCTGTGTCATCTTGTCAAGGCAAAGGACCTAGGCCTCTTCAGCTACTTGAGTATATAAACATACTTACTTAATGGAATCTGTCCCCAAACTGTGATGCATTATCAAATTACCTTCTCTCTTACTTAATATTTCATCACAGGGCTCAGAATTAACACCATCCTTTGCTTTGACAAACAGTTCTCTGCGTAAGGCCTACCAGACAGGATAACTAATCCGCAGAAATAACGTTTCTCTCCACATTCTCCAAGGTCAACAACGTACAAGTACAGACTTAATTGAACTCTGCCTCCACGCTTTCAGCCAGTTGAGTCCTTTTACAAGGGATGGTCTTAACACCCTAGCCGTTACAAGTCATGCTCCAGTTTCTTCTTTCATTTCCGAAAGGCTACAGTGCCAAAGTTTAGAGAAGAGACTTTATGAAGGCCAAAGACAAAGACCTCCCCGCCGATTCAAGAAGAAAGTGATGCCACACCGGATTTTTTAACAAAGCATACATAGTACTTTTATAAACGCAGGCCAGATCCTTAGGAAGACAAATAAAACAGCATGAAACAGAAGAAACAAAAAAACAAAGGCTTCCCAGTTTAAAAAAAAAAAAATTCTGAAATCCAGCTTCTTAGCCGTAGAAACCTGTATCTCTTTTTAAGGCTCTCGAGGAGATACAGCCTCTCTCGCTCACTGGCACTAATACAGGGAAGAACACGACAGCTCTAGAATCTCAAGCCCAGGACATGGGATTTGGCCCACGTTTATGCTCTTCAGAGGGCAAAACTTATATAACTATCACACACTCACACTCACACACACACTCCCATGGTGTCACCTCTTTAACGCCACATACACAGCAGTATTACTAAGAGAACCAAAGTGTCTCCACCGTTTGCAAGTGGGAAGGTTTACCCTGAAATTTGGCCTTTTTCACTTTGATGGATTAATTTATAGCCACTTCAAGAGGAGAGAACCTAACCCTGAATCTGCAAGCACGCGGGATTATGTTACCGAGCAGTTCATTGTTTTCGCAGCTGGGCCAGGATTTCCTTTCAAGACCCAGGCCTCAGTCACTCTGCAGTCTGCTCAAGACAGGCTTCTTTATGATGCAGAGCAAACAGGGAGGCCACCGGGGTCCCACACGCACTTGTCCAGAAAAAGACCCCTTTCTTTTACTTTCTCAACAACCAGTGGGGCCAGCACCAGCCTATCTCCCAAGGCATTTTCCACTCCTGTCAATTAAGAAGTGGTTAGGAAGGGATTGTCTTAAAGAAGAGGGGGAAAAAAAAAGAAAAGAAAAAAAAAAAAAAAAAAACTACTCCATTCCATTGAGAGCTTCCAGAAATGGAAAGCCTGTTCCAGCCTGCATCTTCAGTGTGAGCTTTCTAATTCACGCACCCCCCGCCACAACTTTTTTTTTTTCCAGATCGACTTTGGCTCTCACCTTCTAAAAAGCAGCATATTACTTCGCCTCTTTGAAAAGATTAAATTCTTTATGCTCCCAAAGTCATGTGGAGGTGCTCAGAACACCATGCTGGGAAAATTCAGCACCTTTGAGGCTCACTTTAGAAGTGTCCAAATTGACTTTCATTCTCCACCGCTTATAACGTTTTAAGATGCAACTTCTGAGAAGTACGACTGAGGTTCTATTGTTGAAGCCAGGTGCGGCGGGAGACAGGCCTGCTAACTCTGCTTTCTGGATCCACCATGGCCTGTGCTCGAGTCAGACGCCGCCAACTCCTCCTCGTGCAGGGACAAAACCAGTCACTGGACTCTACTGTGATGGGTTAGGGAGCAATTATTAAATGAGACATTTGCTCAAAATGTACAACAAGGAGATGAAGCCGTACTGTACTTTCGAGCACGCTGAATTTAATGAAAAAACACCTAATTAAAAAAAACACCTAAGGATAATCCTTACCTTGTAGTCATGAAGGAAAAAGCACCCTAGGTAATCTATGTAACCCAGACCATCCTATAATCTTTAATATAATTGTTTATTTTTTATAAAATGTAACAGGCTTGGATGTGTGTGTCTGTGTGTGTGTTTTGTTTCTTTGCTTTCTGAAGACACAAATACTGATACTAGCATATCGACTTGAAAAAAAAAATTATTTTTTTAAAGGAAGTTGCTACTTCAGGTGAGTCCTCTTGCAATCATCAAACAGTCCACAGCCGTCCTGTGTGGAAGGTACGGGCGACACTGGCTTCCAAAAGAGGAAGTACACAAAGCTCCTCACTTCCTTCCACAAGCCAGGCTGCACACAACAAAGCACAAAGAACCTTTACTAGTTTCACACTTAAGTTTTTGATAACACACTCGGTGATTACAGTGCCTGGGTCCCCAAGGGACATACGATTTGTAAAAGAAATTCCCCATTTCTCTGTCATTTTTTAAGCTGAGATCTGCTTCAACAAAATCAGTCTCACTCACAAGGGGAAAAGGGAAGTTTTGAGTTTGATAACACTGTTTTGGAATACCATGATGAGGGACTGGTAAAACACACCAATTTTAAAATCTATACCTCCCAGTAAATGTGTAATCTAACCATCAGCTGTGATCAGGCACCTGCTTGGCATGAATGTCAGAGATGCACAGGGCGCCTTCCAGCTAAGGCTGATTTTGCCTGACTCCTGGAGATGCAGCTGGCTGTAAATCTGTGTTTGGCCCCCTTTTACCACTGCTGCCTCTGGGCCAAGAGGATCCCAGTAGGAGCCCCCACATAGGTAATATGCATGATTAGGGATTAAGCTTAATTCCATTTCAAAAAAGGAGAGAGAATGCTCCAAATTAAGACATGTGGGCCCTAACAGAGGACTCCGGCTTGCACAGAGCTTCTGTGCAAACTGGGCGCCTAGAGGGGTCTAGGTTCCTAGCAGTGGGAGCCTGCGCAACCGGGGAGCAGCCATAAAAGATTCCTATGGAGATTTGCCCTCCTAGCACTGATAGCTGGAGGAAGCATGCACAACGAGATTTTTTATTTGGCTCAAACATGCAGCCTGCCCCTCAAGCATGTAACGTCTTAGAGACCCTATTAAGACAAGGTGTACTAGATTTTCTTCAGTACTTTGAGACACAGAGAGAAAAGGAAACATGAAATCAAAGAATTTCTTGGAGGAAAAACAGATCAGGAGCCTTACTGGTTGTTATGGACTGAACTGCATCCACTAAAAATTCCTACCTTGAGCTCTAAGCCCTGATGTGACCATACTGGAGACGGGGCCTCGTAGGAAGTGATTAAGGTTAGATGAGGTCGTAAGGGTGGGACTCTGATCCAATAGGACTGGGTCTCCCATAGAAATGTGCACACGCAGAGGAAAGGCCATGTGCAGACAGAACAAGATGGAGGCATCTGCAAGGCAAGCAGAGAGCCCTCAGGAGAAACCAACCCTGCCAACACCTGGGTCTCAGGCTTCCAGCCTCCAGAGTCATGAGAAATACATTTCTGTCAATTAATCACCCAGTCTGTGATATTTTGTTACAGCAACCAGGGTGCACTAATACACTGGTGCTTTTAACCAGATCAGCTGGTTTGAAAAGGAGAAAAGGCATTGGATCCTAAGCTTCCTGGCCTCAATCACTGGGAATTAAGATCAAAGAATTTATGTCATCCCTAAACGAGATAAGTAAGTGAGGTAGAGCAGATGAGACTTCTATCAGTCAGAAACCTAACTTCTCTTTGGGGTTTCTCTTGAGAAAACTGAAATACTTATCTACCAACAAAAGAGAGATCGAAGTCCTTGCTCCTCAAAGAATGGTACCTGGACCAGCAGCACCATCACCTGGGAACTCAGAAATGCACATTCTCAGGCCCACCCCATGCCTGTCGAAGCAGTGAGCTGGGTCATGTTGGGCTCCATGATCTGTGTTCTAATGAGCCCTTCCAGACACTCAGACTCCTGTTCAAGGTTAAGAAACTCTGGTCTTGTTAATGCCCAGAAATCACCTTCTCTAACAACACGCACTGTTTAGTGTTTCCCATGTACACACTACTTTTACGTGACGGTCCCATTTAACCCTCAACGCCATCGGTACATGATGCTACTATCCCTACTGTACAGATGAGAAAACTGAGGCTCAGAAAAGCCAAGGTCAAACGGCTTGTCAAGTGGAAGGGTGAAGACTGGACCCTAGGGCCTGATGCCTCTAAAGCCCCTTGCAGCTTCCTCCTTGGCAAAGCCAGTCCACTTTCCCTCTGAACATTGGTACCCCGCACCGAATCTCATGGCAGAAAATCATTTACACACCTCCTCTTCCTACCACCGTCCTATCACGGTTACTCTTTGGAGTCAGACAAACTGGAGTCAGGATCCTGCCTCTGCCACTTTCTTGTAACCTTTGAGCCTTGAGAAGGATGCTGTATATTCTGGGTTGAATTTTGTATCCCGCTCCCCCCAACCTCAAAATTCACATGTTTAAGTCCTAAGCTTCAATATCTCAGAATGTGATCTTACTTGGACATAGGGTTTTTGCAGAGGTAATCAAGTTAAAGTGGGGTTAATGGGGGGGTGCCTAATCCAATGAGATTAGTAAAACTATGGACTCAGCACACATACAGGGAGAACACCATAAGAGCATGAAGAGGACCAGATACAAGTCCAGGAGAGGCCTGTAATAGACCCTTCCCTCACAGCCCTCAGAAGGAGCCAACCCTGCCAACACCTCACCTCCGGAACCGTGAGGCAATAAATTTCTGTTCTTTAAGCCCTAGTCTGTGGTACTTTGTTACAGCAGCCCCAGGAAATTAATATACTTAACTTCTATGAGCCCGAGTTTCTTCATCTGTAAAAGGGGAATATGGAGAGGTACTCCTTCAGGGTTGCAGGAATGTCCAATGAGACAGCTATGCAGAGTTCTTGGCAAGTCACAAGCTCTCAATACATTAGGCTTATTATTGCTACAATATTAGCTAAAACACCCTCCATATGATTTATATCTCATATTTTCCTATAAAAATCTAAAAATCTATACAGAAGACTAAATAGAATAAATGATTCTTAGTGTCTCTAGTACCTATTCAACAATTAATCACTGGTGTCCCCAATTCTTTCCAAAAAAGTATTTAGAACAGTCTATTATAAACACCCACATACAACACAGCAACTTAAAATAACATGAAAATCAGTGGTTTCCAGGGACAAGGGGTGGGGAGTGGTAGAATAATAAATTGCCTGGGGCAAGGAAGCAAAAGGAAAATTTCTGTGGAGATGTAAATGATCTCTATCTTAACTGGGTGGTGGGTTACCTGAGTATACACATTTGTCAAAAATCAGATGTACAATTAAAATGAATGAGCTGTTATGTGAAACTTCCAAAAAGTTGATTTTAAGTGAATGTGTATGCCCGTATTAAGAAAAAATAAATAAAGAACTGATTTACTAGGAATGTAGAGTAAGCTGGCTACTTATATGAGCATTCAAATGTTAGCTCTGAGCTTCCTGGAAACCAAGGTAAAGAAAGGAAATGGAATACTTTATGATGCCCCCCTTATTAAATGAGAAAAAGCACACCAAGGTTTTAGGAGAGATGAGCTTTGTTCTCTTAACAACTCTTAAATTTTGCCAGAGGAATCCTCATACGAGAAACATGTGTTAATAGAATTAACCTGTGGTTTGCAAACTTTTTCTCTGAAGCACCCGGTAGTCAATATTTTGGACTTCACAGACCATATGGTCTCTGTTATAACTACTCAATTCTGCTATATTAAAAAAATATGAAAGCAACCATAGATAATATGGAAATGAGAGGGCATCACTGTGTTCCAATAAAACTTTATTTGCAAAAATAGGCAAGAGAGGTCTGGATTTGATCCATGGGCCATAGTTTGTTGATCCCTACAAGAGACAGTGCACTTTTAACATTCAATTCTAAGCTGACCTGAAGCCAAACAGGAACAAAGCATGGGAGGACATGAAGGCGACCTCAACCTATAAATTTTTTAGAACCCATGTGGGTAACAACCACAGAAAATTTTAGGTAGTTTACAAGATTCTATGAAAGTTATCTGCTAAAGAGAATCTCACTAAGATATACATAAAACAAAATTTTTAAGTATTCAATTTGCATCAAAATCTTATTATACTGCTTCACTCTGAATTTCATTCAAATTCCACTTACTCTAACTGCATCGGCTTTCTACTGCAGTGTTGGATATTTAACTATAAACTACATCCTGCCTCTCCCTTTGTGTGTAAAATTGACAAATGTGTTGTTTTTGGATTCCAGAATTCTGGGGAAAGCCAACTTAAATGAATTAAGATGACTAATGTGTTGATTCTGTTTCCAATCCAACAAAATGTTAATGTAAGAACCATGTCATATGATGCTATGTGTTTTAGTTCAAATTTAACATCAAATATTGAATAAGGCAGTTTCTAAGTAAATTACTAAGCTAAAAATATTCCTTCTGCGTAGCAAGAACTCCATCTTGTTTAAAATAAATGGAAATTTGAACATCTTTGCTCAGATCAGCCTAAATAAGAAATTAGAAAAATGCAAACCTCCATTATAGTCAACAGTATTGATTCCATCTTTCTGGAGAAAGTAGCACAATATTGTAGATATCAAAGAAAAGGATTCATTTAAATCGTGACTTCAGGCAAAGTCCGACATGGAACAAACGCTCAGACAGAAACAGTGCTTTTCCAGGGCACCAGGTAAGTAATCACATCCAAGGTGAGTAATCACCAAAACACCGTGGATACAGTCGTGAGACTGACAACCCAGGTGTCTCCAAACATCCAGTTACTGCAGGGTACCTGGCATTCCTAGTTCTTTTGCAGCATGAGAATGTTTATAAAAATGTTTTCATTGCGTTTACTTAACATTTGGTGGAGGAGCTCCTGTGGCTATAACACACCACCACATAGTTTTGTTGTAAGTAAACTAACATTAGTTTTCGTCACGTAATATTTGAGTAATTTCTATATCCACAGAAGCAGTAACTATGGCACCTTTAAAAGCTGTTGGAAGTATTGCAAAGCCTGAATGTAATTCCATAACCATTTACCACGTACCTTCCATGAATAAGACATTAAACGTCATGTCTTAGATAGCCCGCTAATTCTAATACCAACCCTTTCTGGTTTCCTTAAATTAATTACACCTACTGACCACCAAAAGGGGAATTTTAATAACTGTGAAAATCAAATCTACTAAGAGATTATTTAAAAAGAGAAATCAATAATTAGGGGGTCCCAGCTTTCAAAAAAAGAAAGAAAGAGAGAGAGAGAAAGAAATTTAAAAGTTTATAAGGAAGAATTTAGAAATCCAGGGTCTAGAAATGGAAACTACATAGAATATATGTATTTTGCCCCTAGGTTTTAGATTCAACTATGACAGCCTGTCAGTAACTGAATTTTTTTTCATTACCTGCCAGTTCCTTAGGAAATTTCCACTGTTTAGCACAGGGTAATTCTGAAAACAATTCTTTATTAATTGCGTGCTGAAAAATTTCTATCAGAAAAGTAACCATTACAATAAAAAGTTAACAAAAACATCTCTAGGCGTATCTTATCTCTAGTTCTATTCAATTCAATGATTTTTTTATATAAATAAAAGGACTCTCCAAAGCAAGTCTCTATTTAACTGCTACTGACTATAGTGCCTTAAAAGTATCAGGATTTCTTAATTCAGTGTCCATCTCTTCCCCTCAAAATTACACACAAGTGCCCAGCTATGAATATATTTGCTTTCCCGCCGTGAAAAGGGGCCAGAGGTTCCAGGACATTCTCAAAGGAGTACAGAGTCCTAGAATTTTTTTTTTTTTTAAAGCAGAAAACTGTGAAAACATTGTTTGTTCCTCTGAAAGGTAAACAGAAAGAAGTATTGTGTAGTTAACAAAACAGAGTCCAAAACAAGTCCATCCGTGCAATCATCCCCTTGTCCCCAGCATCAGAAGGGAACCTTAACCATTAGGAGTCCAAAATTGCCTCTGCAGCATCCTCAGTAAGCAGCTGCCCGGATGGGGTATACACACCTTTGTGGCTGGGAACTCATTTGCTCCAGGCACCCTGTTCTGTTATTGGAAAGCAGGCAATCCCCCACCTGGTTCCTAGTAGGTAATAAAAATAAGACAAAAGAGCAATTACTTCTGAAAATCAGTCACCATAAGAAAGCAAGCTCTATGGGGCCAGGGGCCGGGGGGTGGCATATTTTGCTCACTGCTGTATCCCCAGACCCTAGAAGAGAGCTGGGTACACAGTAGGCACTCGATAAGTATCTGTTAAAAGAATGAGCTGTTGAAGGTCTGCTATGCACTGGGCAGCATCAATACTAGAAAGCAAAGCCTCTTCTATAGCACGGTTCTTAATGGGCTGAATTGTGTCACTCCACAAAATAAATGTTGAAGTCCTAACCCCCAGAACCTCAGAATGTGACCTTATTTGGAAACTGGGCCTCTCCGGAAGGTACTCAAGTCAAAATGAAATCATTAGTGTGGGCTCTAGTCCAATATGCCCGGTGCCCCTGTAAGAAGGGGAACTTGGACAGGGAGACGGACACACAGAGGGGAGATGTAAAGGGATACAAGGAACGCACCAACGGAGCAGGAAAAAGACACTGGAATTCTGCTGCCAGGACCAAGAACTGCCTGGGGCAGCCGGAAGCCAGAAGAGGCGAGGAAGGATCTTCCCCTACAGGTTTCAGAGGGAACAGGGTCCTGCCCATACCTGGACCTTACACTTCCAGCCTCCAGAACCTGGAAACAAGGAACCGCCGCTGCTGAAGCCACCCAGTTTGTGGCACTTTGTTCCAGCAGCCCAAGCAAACTAAGACAACAGTGGAGAAGTCACCACAAAATGAGATTGATCAATATCCCTTTGGGGGAACCATGTGGTGGGGCAGGGCTTATCAGATCACAAGAGATCCGGTAATGGTGCAAGGGGGGACTGTACTGGGACCCTTCCTGACACTCCCAAGTATCCCAGTCCAACTTGACTCTGGCCGCTGCTGCAGACACCAGTCATACCAGGGAGCTAGACAGACCCACCCAGAGCTACCATGTGGAGTTTCCCTGACACGCAGCATGGGGTACCTGCAGAAACCAACCCGGGATTCATCCATGTGCAGCCCCAAAATGCTGGGGCACAAATACCCCCGCATGGCTACCCTTGTCTGATGGGGGTGGGAGCCGATGGGACAAATGCTTTCCCCTTTCATTCTGCAAGCAGACAGCTCTGAGATGCATCTCATAAGGCTCCTCCGAAAGATCCACGGAACTGAATGCTAGTGGCCCAGAGCACTGCCCAACTCATAACACAGCCCTGCATCGCCTCCCCCTCCTTCCTTGTTTAATCCCCTCATCCCTCACCCATGCTCTCTGAAATCACATCCCAAATTATCTACCCATCAACCTTTGTCTCAGGTTCTGCTTTTAGAGGAACCCAAGCTAAGATTGAAAAAAAAGGGGGGGGGGGGGCAAAAACCTCTTAATACATTTGCAATACAGAAAACTTAGTTTTTATAAAGCTGGAATCAATAGAAAAGCCTACTCCTATTCTAATCGGTTGAAGGCTGCTTCCTTATAGAATACTGTCCATTGGTCCCAGGTCTGTCCCTTGAAGTGAGCCGGCTTTCTCTTTCTCCTGGATAGCTATTGCAAGAACTAACTTACGTAGACATAACTTCAAGAGCCCTTAGCTTGTCCATGCTCCGATCGGAAATGAACACAATATTCTAGACGTGGTCTGATCACCGGGACTGTTTACCTTTCTTTACAACACACCAGGAAAGTTTCAACCAACCAAAGGTATAAACAGGTTGTCTACAGCAGAGCCTTTCTTTTTGCAAACGTGAAGGATTGCAAGAGACGTTGCATGGTCGAAACTTCTCTGAGCAGCTGTAGGTAACAGAGATGCCAAATGATGATTGCGACTCGGAAACCGCGTTTTCACCATGTGCTGCCCTTCCCCATCCGTGGAGTGGTAGATTAAGCACTTGACTCCCGCTCTCCCGCAGAGTGGAGCATGTGGTTTTCACAAGCTTGATCACGGTCTATGGCAGCTGGGTGATTACTACTGAAGTCAGGCAAACGCCGGCCAACATCTCAGAACGGGCTCCCCCGAATGTGTTTTATTATCATAGAGGAAAAAATAAATAAACAATTCAAAAAAATACTCACTCCAGAGATATGGATTCTTACCATATCTTTATTTCTGGGGAAAGGTCAGTTAAATCCAGAGACATTTACTCGTTTAACTTTTCCTTGTTCCCCCATGTTCCAAGATGGGAAGAGCAACACCCACGAGGAATTTGCACTTGGAGCCCACTGAAAAGTAAGTGCCAGATTCAGTCTCTCGTCCTCCTCTCCTCTTTTGTTCCCACATCCCTGTTTCAGGCTAACCATATCACACACATCTTTACTGCTCAACTGAGTTCTAATTAAGCATTATAAAAAATAAAACAAATTAGGTGCGAATGTCCACTGGCAAGTATAATAGCATGGTTCCCAATATGAGAAGTAAATTTAATAAAATTTAAAAGAAATACTTCATTGAAGACAGAATAATTAAAAGGCATACTGTGCTGTCAGCAAAACTGGGTTGGCTCCTGCAGTATTAGCAGAGGGAGAGGCACTGCTGTGGGCTATTTTGTAATTTTTCTACAGCACAACCGTTGGCTCTCCTGAAGATGGCAGAGCCAGGCGCTCAGTCATCCCAGAAACATCTTCCGGACAACCCCCAACCCTTCAGCCATTTAGAAAGCTCATTTGCTCAAACGAACTCCCACTCCCCTTGAATGGGGCACTCCCCCCAGCGACCCGCCGGTCTAGTAATCCTACACAGGATGCCCACACGCTCTGGACAAGGTCGAGGTCTAAGTGGGTACGGGGAAAAACAGGCCAGCTTCGCTCTGTCTGTTCTATCACGAGTATGGACACCGTCCAAGTGGAGCATATGGAACCACAGCTCTGCAAAGGCCCCTTTGCTATCATCCACTGGCCATTCTGCACACTGCCAAGGGCCAAACAAAATGGGCAAATATGTATCGAACTCCCAAAAGGGAAGAGAGACTGGGACAGCTATGGGGCTGCCCCTCAGGAGGCTGGCTCCTATTTGAAACTCAACTGATTTTCCATCCCTATTTCATTCAAGCATGCACCTTAACCCTGCTCCCTTTTACCTCTTAAGAAAAACTGTAACTTTCTCTCTGCTGGCGTACATATGAAATTATCCCCGACAAAGATCTTTTTAAAAATAAATGCGAAACTTAGTCCTAGAAGCGAAACAATAGATAAGGTGACTCATGGTGAGCAACACAAGGCAAAAGACATCACATCACAATGGGTATTTTCACGTCATCTGACTGGATTCTCCAGCTCATGGTACCCACTTCGTACATGAGGAAACAGAGAGTCAGGGGTTAAGAATATAGTTCAAGGACCCAGAGTTGGCAACTTGGAAAATAATAGTTTAAAAAAAAAGAAAGAAAACATTGTGTCTAGTTATCCAAGAAAAGAGCAAGGGCTCACAGTCTACAAGAAAACCAGAGAGTGAACTAGACACACAGGGATGCTGGAGTCTAATTTTCCTAAGGTTTAATAATTTGAACCATATTTTTTATTGCTGGAGGGCGGGGGAGGAAGGGAGCGTTCCCATTTCAGATTTGTCTTTCTGGGTGAAGGGACCTCCATTTGTATTAACAGCCCAGGCCCTCTGCCTTGCCCTCACTTACTCCTGTACCTCACGTGGTAGGAAATGCGACAGGACTGGCCCCTCAAAGCCCTGCCTTTCCTGTCCTCTTACAAAACCCACACAGCCGCCTCTGCTGCACGGTGGTGTGCGAGCTGCAGGGGTGGGCCCTGCCCTCACAGGAGGCCTGGCGGCATCCAGCACTGGACCCATCACCCCATCTAATTCTGGCAGTTAGGATTAGAAAGCCTACCACCCCACACATATAAGCCATGTTCACCAGCATCCGCTTGACTGGTCACAAAGGTGATGCTTTAGTCTTCCATGTGCCTTATTGTTTGCCCTATTTCTCAATTCCTTCAAAACTTAGGAAAAGGAAAATGTGCAACGTGCTGGGCCCTCCAAACCGCAACATCTCTTTAGGGGCTAACAGACCAATCTGTGCTCAGATTTCTCTCTTTAGAGTAAAAAGATCTATGTTCCTCAAGTCTCTGTAACAAGAAGAGTGTAGCTACACATTTCAAAACAGTTTAGAGTTTATAAAGATATAACAGCATATTAATAGGCTTTGTCCCCTAGACCCAGAAGTATTCAGAAGTCACATGATTGAGACTAGCCCTAGTAAGGCCTAAAGGGAGGGACAGGTGAGGGCGAACACAAGACCCTCTCTCACCATGTCCTGGGAGTCCAACAAGCCTATTATATATCTGAGTCTATACCACAAGAGAACACTTTTTTTCTCAGCTATAATGTTATTCTTTGTTTCATTGTATCACTATAATTTTTAAAAAGCATAGGCATATCATGAAATCCCATGCTTTGTAAAAGATTCCATTATAAGAGTAATCATCATTGAACCTTTTAGCCCAGATGTAATTTCTTGCATGTTACAACAAGTTTGGCACGCCTTGTGAATTTCAGCCAAGGTTGATAAAGTTCAATAACTTGGCTAACCAACCATGTGTACTACTCATTATAGAAGTAATAAATAGATTCATCAAAATGGACGTGAAAAAGCCATAAGAAAATCGGATGCCATTTCCAGCCTGCCTCATAAAAGCACCTCTTGGACTTTAATATAATTTTATATACAGTTATCACAGCTACCCATCATTCAATACCAGGCGTATATAAAACAATCATCCACCCACATTTGCATGCTGAATAAATTCCAGTTACACAGGTGAATTCTCTATTCTAGATCTTAAGTCACATAAATGCACACATTGCTTATATGTTCAATTTATAAAAGAATTCATATCAAATAGAAAGGAATCAGACAGACATGCCTACAAATCTCATTTTCCTTCGTATTATCTTTTTGGGACAGTTTTACTGGAAGTGCTTTTTTTTTTAGTAACTTTTGGTTTAATTATTCTTTTAGTTTATTGATAATTGAAACATTTAGCAGAAAGAAGAGAAAGCCTGATTTAGACCAATATCACTGCTGGAAGCAAGAAATCTCAGTTTACAGAACAGAAGAATCCCCTGTGATCAGATGAACAGAACTCAACAGAGCTGGCTTCTAATATCTGAACACAATTAACCAAGTTTCCTTGAATGGGATAATAAAACTTGAGTGACAGCATAGCTGAAATACCCAAATTCTCCCTACCGCAAGTCTCTCTGTTAAGCTTCTACAAGAAGCTCAAAAGCTACTTCAGATGTTCTTTCTGAAGGAAGTTAAAGCCTCCCCTTCTCAGAAAGAAATCTTCCCCTTTATCTGGTCAACCACCATCCAGTGGAGCTGGCTAGCTTCATGCTCCAAACCAAACATTAAAAGTCATGTTGCCCACTTCGAACGCTGTCCTGTACTTGTTCACACTCTTCTAGGTAAAGAACTATTCCTGAGCGGTTGCACATGGGTGACTCCTTCCACTCCAGGAGGGGAAGCCTAAGGGTACAGTCTGCAGCCTCTATTTCTCGGCAAGGCCAGAGTACAGTGGGAGCCAGGTTTGTCTACACTGCAGGGTCTGCTGTTACAGCATGTGGATTTTTCAGTGTGCGGACAACACCTTTCCTATCTGTGCCTCACTTCTGCCCTCTGCCATCAGCACTGTGGGTCACCAGAATCTGGATTTTCTCTCTTGCGTAAGTCTTCACAGTGGGATCACTGCATGACAATATTATAAATATCCTCAGACTCTCCTGGTTCTTTTCACGTCTACCATGGGGAAAAAAAAAAAAAACACGATCAAACCTTCTAAAACCAAAGTTATACTCTTAACAGCAAGGAAAATCTCCCTTGTATTAATTTCAAACAGCCCCTAAATCATCACAACCTCAGCCAAATAATGTGAATTTTTAACTCAACATAAGCAGAACATTGTAACAGTGGAGTGCTTTATTTTCTCAAAAAGTTGGCAACTGCCAAATTCTTCCAAGAGCTTAAATGCCATAATGACAGATACTGATGTATAGAAAGATTAAAGTAAAATGTGAAACTAAACAGAGAATGAAGAGATGAGCCAGAGATGTGCTTTGAATAACAGAAGCAATGAAAAAGAGCTTAAAGAAACTCAGGAAAGAGGTGTTTAATGTCTCCAAAAGACTTAGCGAGCACGTCACATTCAGCAGGCATTACCCACCCCGCCTGCACAGGAAAGTCTTTGTAACGACCGTACTGGTACTTGCTGCGATGCCCAGTACTAAAAATATGGTTAGGTCTCTGCAGACAAGACTTCTGATCGCCATCCAGAAATGCTACCGATAACAGCAGAGAGCTGGTCTACCACAGGCTTTCAACAAAGCCATCCTGCCAGCCAGCTTACAGACTCCGAGATCCAATAGTAGTATTTAAGCAAACACTAAAGTCAACATTAACAACATTTGCTGTTTTCTCATCACAAGACTTAATTCTCCCTAAAAAGCGTGCGCGCGCGCACACACACACGCGCGTGTGCGCGCGCACACACACACACACACACACCCACCCATACAACACAAAGCCATTCTTAAAGGAAACAGTCAAGGAAGGTTTAAGAAAACACAGATGGCTCCCTAATACCTCTACAAGATCCACAAAATATGTTAAGGAGATGGAAGTATTTTATTGACTATCAACTTGGAATCCCTTATTTCTAAGTGTGACAAGTGTGTAATGTTAACTGCTCCCTTTCCAGCTCAGCGGAGCCTTGAAGTGTATCTACTGCTTTTGTAAGGCAGCATCCCTATGGTTAGCCTCCTACGACATACAGTCTGGAAGCTTCAGGAGTTCGATCCTTACATTCATTTAAAGCCATCAAATTTGTTCTTGAGGGGTCAGTTTGAAATTATTTCATGTTCAGGTACTTCTCTATGAACAGTTTAAACAGAACACATGATACTTAAGAGTTTCCAGAAAGTATCCTTTGAACATTAAACACTATTAAATTCTTCATCCCAAACAAGACCAGCTTTAAAATAACTAATAAAACACACAACCTCGAAGTCACTCCTTAAAGACTGAGTGTACTATCCTAAAATTTAAAAATTCTAAAGTTTAGCTAACTTTTTTTTAAAGATTTTATTTATTTGAGAGAGAGTGAGAGAACAAGAGCAGGGGGAGAAGCAGAGGGAGAAGAGAAGCAGGCTCCCTGCTGAGCAGGGGGCCCGATGCAGGACTCGATCCCAGGACCTCAGGATCATGACCTGAGCCGAAGGCAGACGCTTAACCGCCACCCAGGCGTCCCAGTTTAGCTAACTTTTAAGGTTTACATAATAGGTCATAAAAAAAAAAAAAAAGCTTGCTTGGAACTTATAGATCCAAATATTATCCAAAAATGTGACCACTCTCTCTGGAGCCTTGAAAGAATGTAAAATGCTACATTTAAGCTACGATTCTCTACCTAATGTTCAAATCCTGTGCACTGCAGCCTCTACCATTCGAGGAGCTGGGAGATGGAACGGAGTAAAGAAGAATTACGGCAATTATAAAACCTCACTCCTATACACTGTCAGGTTAATAACCAGCCTTAGCAGAGTTCAGCTATACCATCAGCAGGTCGGGGAACAGAGAGCCTGGGGCTCCAAAGCTAAGGCAAAACACTGGGCAAAGCACAGAAGCAAGCGAGAGAGACAGCCAGACCTGGAAAAGCAATTCATCCACGAAACAAAACGAGTAAACACGCCACTCGAACCACTAGTTTTAGCACAGACTGAGTAGTTAACAACTGCTTAGACTTTGAAGCATAAACATCAAAAGACACAGGATAAGCTCTAAAACACTCGTCTGAGAGCTGCATGCTTAACCACAAGGCCAGCAACGGAACTGGGACTAATAGAAATTACAGAATAAGCAATCACACTCGACCACGGATCCGCACGCTGTTCTTGAGTTTAAAGCGACTTTTCACTCACCCTGTGCGTACTGCAGGTTTTCTTTTATGGTTGCTCGGAAGATGCACAGGTGGGAACAAAGCTTAAGAAAAATCAGAGACTGATGGTAAGACTTTTTTTAGTAGAGACAGCAAAAGTTTCTTTAATTTACAGCAGATTTGGTGCTCATTTGCAAATGTCCTCCTGAGAATTAAAACAAAAAAGCCTGTAGTACCTCTACTTTTAAAAACAGATAGGGAAATACAGAAATAATTAGAAGCTACCTAGAGGCATACATATATACAGGGAAATGTGTGGTTAAAACAAACAAACGATTTATACCATAAAGAAAAGTTAATGCTCTCTAGAAGCAGAAAGATCAAGTTGCAAATACTTTGGTTAGTTTATGGTTCCATAACAGTCAGGACTGGTTCTACAGTGAAGATTTGGTACCTGGTACTCAGTAGTCGATGTTGTTGACTGCACAAATGTTGGGCAAAAGGGCGTTTCTGTGGCTATGAGCCAGCCAGTCCACTCTCCATACAGCTCCCATCACAGACCGTAAACCAAGGTTCTAAGCTCAAGAATCCACAAGAACCAGGCAGGTTTTGGACATTGATCACATAAAATAGCCTTGCCTAGTTGCAAGGAGATGGCCCGCTGGGGGCAACATGTCTCAGCCTCGGAGCAATTCCGCTTGGTGGGCACAGGACCCCAGTGTTCCCAGCTCTTTTGATTTTTTTTTATATTTTTTTTATTTATTCATGAGAGACAGAGACAGAGAGAGAGAGACAGAGAGAGAGAGAGGCAGAGGAAGAAGCAGACTCCCTGCTGAGCAGGGAGCCCGATGCAGGACTCGATCCCAGGACCCTGGGATCATGACCTGAGCCGAAGGCAGACGCTTAACCAGCTAAGCCACCCAGGCACCCCAACTCTTCTGATTTTTTGAGAGTCAGAAATCAGGATTACTTTTCAGTAAAATATCCTGATTTTAACATGTTGACAAGTAATCTAAAACAAAACCAAACAAAAAATACTACAACCTACTGTTATCTCTGTCCTGGTTGGGAGGCTCTACTTTTAACTACATGGTCCCCACCTAGAGGAATGAGCAGGCATAAAAATGTCCCCCTCCCTTAATCGCTATCATGTGATACTGAGTTAATTACTCAATGGCAATACAAGGAAAGCTCCAGGCATTTATACACCACCCTACTTCAGACGAACTCAAACTGGAGGAAATGAGGAATTACAGAGCTGCTCCTAAACTCAGAGCACTGAGGCCTGATAAACTGATTTTTTTTTTTCCTGAAAAAAAAAAGGAACCATTGAGGTACGGAAGAGGTGGAGTGAGGACAGAAGTCTTTGATGCTGACAATGAAAGAGTTCTTGGAGATAATCCATCTCCTTCTGTGGGAGGCTGAATAATGGCCCCCCAAAGATGCCCAAGTCCTAATCCCGGAAACCTGGGAATGTTAACTTATATGGCAAAAGGGACTGCAGGTGTAATTTAAGATAAGGGCCTTGAGATGGCAGATTATCCTGGATCATCCAGGTGGGCCCCAAGGAATGAGACGTGTCACTGTAAGAGGGAGACTGAACTCCACTAGAGGAGGTGATATGTTGTGGAAGCCAGAAGTGGGGTGACACAGTCAGAAGAAATGACCAGACTCCAAGGAACATGGACAGTCACTCGAAGCTTCAAACAAGGCAAGGAAATAAATTCTCCCCCAGAGCCTCTGAAGGAGCCAGTCCTGCCAACATCCTGAGTTTGAGCCCAGTGAAATGGATTTCAGACTTATGACCTCCAGACCTGTACGTGAATAAATGTATGTTGCTTCAATAAAGCAAACATGCATGGGACATAGGGACATATGAATGATCAGTGCACACGTGTGCACTCAGGAGGGTCTGAGAGTCCCAGGACAGTGACATGCAAACCACTGCTGGTGTCCCTTTATTAGGTTCCTCCCTGATCAGGCCAACAGGCACTATAAGCGAAACCCTAGGCATGCAGCGATCCCTAGACTTGGTAGGAGAAAGGGCCCTTGTGCACAGAGACCAAAAGCTCCCAAATCAGCTGTTCGGGCTGAAAGGATGGTATCCCTTGCCAAAAACCTGACTCTGCTCCCTGACTGAGATATTCCCCCATATGGATCTGTTACAGCGCTCTCCACCTTGTCAAATGCTCAATCTGGGAACTGTACATGAACTAGGAATTGGAACTTCCTTCGCTAATAGATAAAGTTGTAATGGCATTTTTTTTCTTTCTTTTTTTCTTTTTTTTTTTTTTTTTTTTTAATGCATTTGGAATGCAATGACGATCTCCCGGCTGAAAGAAGCTTCTCAAACCCAGCTGCAGAATTTAGAAGCCATGGCTGCCTCGCTATACAACACAACCATGCAGAAAAACTGAAGGCAGAAGACAAATCGAAAGATGCAAAAAGTTTTGAGATTTCATCCTCCTTGCAGGGTTCAGTGGCTGACACAGAGGAGTCTGTCCATTTGAAAGAGATTGATTATTTTCATTCTTTTCATTCATGTGATCACCAGGAAAACCAAGTTTCCAGAATCAAGACGTTGCTGGCAATCTCGCTGATGTCCTGCGAGCCAACAGCACCCAGCTCGCTCTTCCCGCTTCCATCTGCGCTAGCTGTGCGCTGTGAGTGGAGGGAAGGTGCCTCCACAGCTGACACTGTAGGGAACCAGGAAGGAAAAGTTATTGTCCGAGAACTGACAGCATCTCCACTCTGAAAGAAGCCTCCACACAACTACAACCCGCAGCCATTCTGCCTCTGCTGCGCGTCCCTTCCTGTTACCCCAGATTTCTGAGGGTCTGGCTCGAATCACAACCTGCCAATTCGGGAGGGGACGGGACCGCTCAACTTTCCTAGTCCTCACCACCAAATCAACTGCCCAGCACACAACAAAGTTACTTGAAATCAAGGTCCGTTTCTGAACTCTGCAGGAGATACTGGCAGAAACCTCCCAGCATATCCCAACAAAAAAACATCAAGAGATCATATTTTATTCCACCCATTAAGGAATTAAATCACTCTCTTTCTCCCACCTCCACCTTCCTCCAAACCTAAAGCCGCCTCCTCCTGAAGGCTTCTCTTTTCTGACAACCACTAGGTTTCTTTTCCCACAACTGTGATCAACTACATAGAGTACTCTTCTGCCTTTGCACATTGTCTTTTATCTGATCCTTACAAAGTAGGTAACAGAAAGTATCATTCTCTTGATTTCACAAATGAGAAAAGTAGGGCTCAAACAGTTAAGTGACTTGCCTTCCATTAGCTAAGTTTATGACCACCTGTCTCCTGGGCCAGTTCTCATCCTGACATGTTCCCAGAAGTCTCTGATAAAACCCATCATTCCTGTTGAAGGGCTGATAAAATTCTGTCCAAACATTGATACGGTGTCTGGTATGAACAAGTAAATGGATGGCAAAGCTGGACGTTTATGCGGAATATACCGGGCACTCCTAGAAACCATCACCAGCTCAAGTGAACAAGTGCTCTCAAGCCACACTCTCCTGATAAAGATGTTACCACATGCATCCCTCTCAGGTGTTCCTTGCTTTTTGCCCCCAAGCTTCATACATCTTTTTTCTTCCTTCACTGCACCAAAAATAACCTTGTCCTTTTTTTTTCCTCTCTCTCTCACTTGATACTTTTTTTTCTGGATGAGGCTACTATCTGACCTCCAACCAAAAGATACCTAAAATGTTTTCTTTCACACCAAAGACAAATCAATGCCTAAACCAGGTATTTAGAAAGGTCATTTCAGGACAAACTCGCAGATACCAGGGCAACCTTTTGAGGATCCAAGAACCAGGAAGCTAGGAAAATACCAAACTAATTTCAGTAACCTGATCGCCTTGTCTCCCATTCCCCAAATGCCTGCAGTTTATTAAGTGCATTAAGTGCCTGCAATGTTGAGCAGGCAATTCCCTGGGCACTCTGGAGTTCCCATCTTTAAAAACTTTTCAAAACAGGAATATTGGCTCTGTTTATAGATGTAGAACAGGAATTCAGAGAAGGGAAGTAACTTGCCCCAAGACACTCAGATGGGACGCGATGAGGCCACATTTTGAAACTAGGTCACGTCTGCTTCCCGAGCCAGGACTTCTTCCCATGCACCCTGCTGCCTCTCCAAATAGAAACTCGCTACCTATCAAGCTTCCCCTGCCTGTCAGCAGAGCTATTTTCAGCAGTGGTACAATTTCACCACGCGGGAGCCAGGCTCATCAAATGAGATAATGCACAAAAAAACTCTTAAGAGTTGTAACTATCATTAAGAGAAGGAAGATCTGGGGGAAATGTGCAAAACCAAAAGAAGCAAATATCGCCCATGGTGCTACCTTGGGACTCAACCACCGTTGTCAGCGGCCAACTTGCCAGTGTTATGGGGTACTGCCTCCTTAAATGCAGGTATTAAGAAGCGGTGCCCACTACTGGAGGAGTAGCTGGTGTCACAGATAAGACACATACTTAAAAGTTTCTAGTGAGGGGGGTGGGGGGATGGGTTAGCCTGGTGATGGGTATTAAAGAGGGCACGTTCTGCATGGAGCACTGGATGTTATGCACAAACAATGAATCATGGAACACTACATCAAAAACTAATGATGTAATGTATGGTGATTAACATAACAATAAAAAATTTAAAGAAAAAAAGTTTTTAGCGAAGCAAACGGGAGTTAGGCCAACTTCTTCCTCATGATTTTCCTCTTGTTGATTGCAAGACTGAACATGTACTTAAAATAGACACTTTGAGATAAATTAACTTCTAAGAGAAAGGAACATTTTAAAGATTAAATTATACCACATGAATGAAGCAATCAATTAGCAATCAATACATACCCAATAGTTACGAACATTAGATGAAAAGGCAATTCATAGAAGAATAAATATAAATGGCCAAAGGAAGAGCTGATCGATCTTATTAATAATCAGAGACATGCAAATATAAGTGACACTTTGGAGAAAGAAAAACTAATCTCCAAGGTTGGCAAGGATGCAAGGCAAATGTGCATTCAAATTAGTACAGGTTTCCAAGGGGTGTGGTCTGATGAAAAACAGATCAAGATATTAAGGTTAGGGAACAAACCCCTTGATTCAGCAATTCCACTTGCAGAAAATAAAAACTATAGAAGAGTCACGGATAGGTAAAAACACTTAATTATAAAATGCTCATCTCCATTCGACAGCTATCACAAAAAGCTGAAATTCACCCAAATGTGCCACAGTGGGAGAACGTTAAGAACTACATTAAGAAAATACCATTCAACCACTTAAGATGTCAATATTTAACGGCAGGGAAAGGTGGTCATGTTCCACCATTAAAAAAAATAATAATAAAAATAACAGAAGGGAGGGGAAGGGAAAAATGCTCAGAATCCTATGTGCTAAATATTAACAGTTATGTCTGGCTGGTAAGAATTTGGGGTGATTTTTTTTTCTTTTCTTATCTACACCTTTTTTTATTTTTACTTATCTGCACATTCTAAGTTTTCCATAAGGAATTTATACCAATAACAAATAATTTTAAAGTACTTAAATGTGAAGGCATGTAACAAGCTAATCTAGCCTAACACCTGGCATATATATGAGCTTGACAAATGCCAGCTCCCCTTCCCCCATAATTCTTCCCCAATACCCCATTCACAACACCAAAGAGGGATCCAGCAGAGAAACTGTCCGTGAACTAACCCACGATCGAGCAGCAGAGATCACGTGCGCTTCAATCCTCCCTACAGACACCACACCCAGCTCACAGCCTGCCACAGAGCGGGCTTTCACAGACTTGTGAAAATAAAATTGATTTCAGACTGGATGAGCTGCTTGGGAAGAGCCTGGTCAGGACTGTGCACTATTCCTTGGAGCAAGAAGGCAGCAAGCAAAATGGAGAGGGCCCAGGAGGAGGGTCCAAAGTTCTCTGCTCTAGTCCTGTAACCTACAACTCAAAGAGTTGTGTGATCTGAGGCAAGTTACCTCACCTCTCTGTGCTTTCATTCTGACTCAATTTCAAAATAGCCATGAACACTGGGGTGAGAATTAAATAAGACGTGTGTGGAATCTTTGTGAATTCTATTTTTTTAATATTTTATTTATTTGAGAGAGAGAGCACAAGCACTGGGGGGGGGGGTGGGGGGACAGAGAGGGACAGAAGCAGACGCTCCGTGGAGCAGGGAGCCCAACTGGGGCTCGATCCCAGGACCCAAGGATCATGACCTGAGCCGAAGGCAGAAGCTTAACCAACTGAGCCACCCAGGTGCCCCGAATCCTTGTGAATTCTAAAGAGCTATCGATATGAGATAACATGACAGTGATCAATACACACCAATCTGGAATAATTAAGTACATTTTACAGGTAAGATTAAAAAGGAAAAATATTTTATTAGTTTTCACTTTCATTTCTATACAATTACATAAGAACCTGCTTTGATTCTGATTTTGTTCCTTTTTTTTTTTAAAGATTGTATTTATTTATTTGACAGAGACACAGCGAGAGAGGGAACACAAGCAGGGGGAGTGGGAGAGGGAGAAGCAGGCTTCCTGCCGAGCAGGGAGCCCGATGTGGGGCTCCATCCCAGGACCCTGGGGACCATGACTTGAGCCAAAGGCTGATGCTTAACGACTGAGCCGCCCAGGCGCCCCTCTGATTTTGTTCCTCTTTACAAGAGATAATTCCTTCACAGGAAAAGGCCTAACTCCATCCACCTTGCTAGTCTCTCCTCAACCCTCGAGAAATATTAAAAGCACTGGAATGCTCACCGCCACCCCCTCCACACCACGCACACAAACACTCTCTCTCCCGGTCTCTCCTGCTCTCAATTGCATGAGCACACAATCTTAGATCTTCTCTGAGTCCAGTGAGGAAACCTTGATTTGCTTTCAGAGACAGTACGATGGGAATATGGCTTCCAACCAGAACACCAAGCAGCACTGCCTGTTGAGCAACTAATTCACAGATCTGAAACAACTAGATTCCAACCATGTCACACAACTCGTTAAATAAGAGGACACTTCCTCTTTAACTCATTTAGTTGGGCTTGGCAAGATAAAGACTGGCACGTCATGAAATGTAGTATTATCTATTAAGCTAAAGGAAGATGATAAATTTAGGCAAGAAACTCCTGCTTTTGGAATTTTGATCCATCTACCAAAGACCTCAATTCAAGAGAGCTTTGCAAGAGGGCCCTACTCGTGACCCGCCCCCCCAGACATTATTCTAGAAAAGGCTAAGGACGCATGTCTGAACAGTTTGTGGACAGGCTGCCATACGTGCAGGAAAGCGTGTGGGCCGCATCATACTGAAAAGGCGAGGGTCCAGGGGTTTCAAATGCCACCATGCCTTTTATTATAAAATCTGTAATAATTCCCAGGATAACCGTCTCATGTGAACAATTTTTATTTGACAAACAATGGACACATCTGTATATGGATGACCAAGATATCTTTACTCTGGTGAAATTGTTTTGAGATGTTACTAGTCAACAATGTTTTCAAGGCTCTTTCATTGTCAGGAAAGAAAAAGTAAGCTGCTGAGAAAAAGAATCATATAAATCAAAGCATGTAACGTAGCGTATTCATCCTGTCTCCATTTAAAATTTGAAAATAAACAGTTTTATAAAGCCGAAAGTGTTTCCTTTCCTGGGCCAAATTTCTGTTTGAGAGCTGAAGCATGCAATTAATGGGTTGCCTCAAACTTTAGAGAGCCAAAATAAAAATCACACTCCTTAAGATCTTCTATGTACAGAGCGCTGGCTACTTGCTTCATATTAAGTATTCGATTTCATATGGCCTCTCTGATTTAAGAAACACATACTGAGTCCAAAAGGACATATTTCCTTCTAGTACAAAGACATATCATTAATAAACAGTCTAATTACAAATACATTATATAATGCTGGGTGAGGCTAGGGTGGCAGGAGCAAGGAAACTCTATATTCTGAAAATAAATTCTAAGATCACCAAGGCATTCTAAATGAACCTTAAACAGAGGCATTAATATTTAAATATTGCAATTTCCACTTAGGAAAAAAAAACACATTATTGATAGGCCAGCACACTCAAAACCAATAATGTCATGAAAACACATGCCCTTGTGTAATTTGGCAGAACAGGCTGCTCCCTGAATACAATGGACCTTTTTATTAAATGGATCTCTTCATCCTTGGCATTTTATACAAAAAACAAAAACCAAAAAAAAAAGAGAGAGAGAGAAAAGGAAAAAGAAACAAACATGACACTAGTAACGGTCTTCCGTTTGAACTCATTCACCAAGAAGTACAAGGCCTAAAAGATATGTTAGGAAAGTAAAAGGCATTATTTAACAAAAATGAAAGCAATACGAGCTGAGGAGGAAAACTATACTGAGACGCTAGGGGCTTTTGTTGGACTGTATCGCAGAGCAACAGAGCCCTCTAGTGGACGGAAAGTAGAGCTGTAGGAAGACCTTTCTCTTTTTGAGGCTAACTTCTGAGGACCATCGTTGTCACTCCAGTAAGTAAAACCAAAAGACCTAATCACTTGAATTGGGTATTACGTAAAATAACTTCCAAATTTTCAGACTTTATAAAACACCTGCAATCTCAAATCAGGGTAGAAGTATCTATTCGCCCTAAATGATGATCTTGAACCATTCCTTCCCTGAACAATAGCTTCCACACCCCCTCTTGTTATATACCCTGGCACTCAACAAATAAATGAAAACCTAAACCTACGTGCAAGTGTAAAATTCAACTCTTCTCATATGACAAAAACGTTTGAGATCAAATCAGGTACAGACATACAATTTATATAGCGGTATATTTAATGTGTTTTGTATGTGATTACCAATGATGAGGTGAGGTTCATTAGAATGCTTCAGTTGGTCTCCTCCTTTGGATATATAGCTTCACTGACACTCTTTTTTAAGATTTTATTTACTATTTATTTGAGAGGGAGAGGGAGAGCGCGCGCAGGAGCATGGGGAGGGGCAGAGGGAGAGGGAGAAGCAGACAATGGAATATTACTCAGCCATTAGAAAGGATGACTACCCACCATTTGCGTACACATGGATGGAACTGGGGGGGGATTAGGCTAAGTGAAATAAGTCAAGCAGAGAAAGAATTATCACGTGGTTTCAGTCAGTAAGGAATAGCATGGAGGACCACAGGGGAAGGGAGGGAAAACTGAAGGGGAAGAAATCAGAGAAGAACACAAACCATGAGAGACTCTGGACTCCGGGAAACAAACTGAGGGTTACAGAAGGGGGGGGGGGTGGGGGAATGGGGTAACCAGGTGAAGGGTATTAAGGAGGGCACGTGTGGGGATGAGCACTTGGTGTTATATGCAACTAATGAATCACTGAACAATACATCAAAAACTAATGATGTATTATTATATGTTGACTAATTGAACCTTAAGAAAAAATATTTTATTTACTATTTATTTCAGAAAGGGCGGGGGGAGAAGCAGACTCCCTGATGAGCAGGGAGCCAGACACTGAGATCACAACCAGAGCTGCAGGCAGACGCTTAACCAAGTGAGCCACCCAGGTGCCCCTTCATCCATACTCTTAAGGTTTCCATGTACTCTGAACAAGACTATGTGATCTCCATGGATATTCAGTGTCTAAGAATATTTAACCGTAAAGTGGTTGTTTAATTCATAAAGTACTAATACTCAATTTTATGTAATATCATTCAAGGACTTTTTCCAATACTGCCAAAACTCTCAATAGCATCTCAGAAAAAGTAATTTTAAAATTTTTACTTGTAATATATGGATATATTCTAGCATAAAGGAAAAGGAGTCACAAATATTTTGGGCTTTTTGGTTTTTTTACGTTTTATTTATTTATTTTAGAGAGAAAGCAAGTGAGCTGGGGGAGGGGCAGAGGGAGAGAGAGAGAGAAAGAATCTCAAGCAGACTGCCCGCTGAGCACAGAGCAACAAAGGGCTCAATCCCAGGACCCCAAGATCATGACCTGAACCAAAACCAAGAGTCAGTCACTCAACCGACTGAGCCACCCAGGTGCCCCACTGGTCACAAATGTTTTTAATTTAATATATTCCCAAAAGGTTCTTTAGATTACTTCAGAAATTTTCCCTCTACTAATGAGCAGTTTCCTAAAAAGAAGATAAATGCCAAGATCCCACTATTTTGAGTCTTGTTGACAATCAGAAAGGAAATTGTCATCAGGCATCAGGATCCCAAATGTAATGATCCCATATGAGCAGGTTTTGACCAAGAAAATGACTGCAAGTTAGCTTATGGCCTCAGATTTATGTGATCTTTTGGAATAACTAGAAAAAAAAGAACACAAGTCAACACATGGTTTAGGATAGAAGGCAAAATTTAGTAACAGGATGGAAAAAAGAGCAAATAACTGAAGGTATAAAGGAAGCTAGTCCAGTTCCTAATTTTGAAGTGTCAGTTTAAAAATCTTAAGAACGAATACACTTCTTTACATGAAGAAAAGCACTCTTCCTGTATTACTGCAGAACTGGTAGAATTTACACCAGATATGAATCCATCATGGTGGTCATTAGTAGGATAAAAGAACATGGAAACTATGCTTCACGCTGTAATTTCAACACACGATTCAGGAACAAGACCCCGAGCTTTAAAAAATGGGCTCCCAAAGCCAAAACAAGCAATTTCAACATTATACTATCATTTTGGGATTCCTACAAGGAAATCTGATACCTTCATTTTGTTTCAAGGAGAACAAATTTAGGGGTGACTGTCGTAGTTTGAGCATGTACATTTTATATCTCAAGATATATTGATATTGATGTTTAAATAAATATACACAATTAGAATCCATGTAATAAAACTTAGGGGATTACATTACATAAATACCAAAAAATGAAGTGTCAGTCCTAAAATACATTTCACTGGTATAGACCAAAGTGGCCAGCTTGTATCTGTCCAGGGAAAAAAAAGTTTTGTTCCTGGTAATGGGTCCTCTGGCTCAAAAATCTAAACCAGACCAGGCTATCCTAGATCTAAAGTCACGACACTGACGCAGCCCAGCGTTAGGAAGGTTCAAAAGGCCAAAGGAATTTTTCATCCTGAAGAAATCCTGAAAGGGATTTAAAAATCAAATTTTAACCACTGGTAGCTTAAGACTGCAAGGAGAAAGTTTTATCATCATTGCCAAAAAACATTACACTGAAAATATTTAATATGCTCACACTTGTAACTGGTTTTGTTGTTGTTGTTGTTGTTGTTTTAAAGATTTTTATTTTTAAGGAATCTCTATACCCAATGTGGGGCACAAACCCATGACCCCAAGATCAAGAGTCACATGCTCTACCGACTGAGCCAGCCAGGCGCCCCTTCTTACTAGTGTTTAAACGGACGTTTGACAAAGCCTGGATTTTACTCCTTAAATGTGATGATCATTCTGTCTGCCCGATGCAACAGACTGTGGAAGTTCCAACAAAAGCCCCTGCTAACAGGAGACCGTCAACAGGGTAGGTGCTGTCCCACATCGAGGCATTCAGTTAACCCCTCATTAGAAGAACCCTGCCTTTGATGAGCACATGTCAGCCGTCAGATTCAAGCAGGCAGCACTTTCTATTCAACTATTTAAACACAGAGACAAACCAGCGCAACTGACAGGTTGAGTCTAGAAAAGCAGCTATGGGGTCCTCTGTGATGGGAAATGGCCTAGCCTAAAACAGCCCCTCTCCCGAGACTTCCCAGCAAGGCTTGTATATAATGATCACCATGAAATGGTTGAAGCTATTTCCACTCATTTTTACCAAATCGGAGCCATCAAGCAAGCCACTAAGTCCAGAGAGTCGTGACACACCTGCCCCCTTCCCGCTCAGCGCTATGTCAAGCACAAACAGAAATCAGTTCCTCCCTCGTCTCTACTGGTTGGCACATCAGGACTGTGGGGTTCCGGGCCTCTTGGTTTGCTAGTAGAAGTTTGGGTGAAGAGATGACATCCCCCTGGAAACTGAGATGCTGATCTCCACAGAGAGAGGTCCAAGCTACAGCTTTCAATCTATAAAGGTCTTCAGGTTCAGAACGCTGGTTGAACAAAGGTCAAGGAGAGAGGAGTGTTAGTTTCTGAGGAGGCAACGTCTGAATGCTCATAGATCCCTAAAAAGGGGGACAGAGCTGAAACAAGCGGTGCAAGACAGTGGTGAGAGGTCCCCAGAGGTCACAGAGAGTGTGCCACCAAAAGCTTCCTGTGGCCCGGGGCTTCAAATTTATCTAAATGTTATCTAAATTGGGGCTGCTTTAGAGAACGTTGGGGTGATCTTACTCTGAAAGGGACTACATCATCTAATGCAGGGGCTGGCAAACGTTCTCTTTAAAGGACCAGACAGTAAATATTTTAGGCTTTGCAGGCCATGTGTTCTCTACCGTAATTACTCAATTTTGCAGAAAGCACAAAAACTGCCACAGAAAAAAGGTAGAAATAAATGGGCGTGGCCATGTTCCATAAAACTATAGTTACAAAATCAGACAGCAGTCACATTTAGCCCATGAGCCAGTCTGCCAACCCCCAATCTAGACAGCTGAACCCAAACAACAGCAGTACCTAGTTACAGACTTTAAGTGTAAAAACAAAGATTCCATGAACTCATAATGCTTTATTCTGACATCTCCTCAGAATCCTTACGTCTTCCAGAATCACCCTGATCTTTTTGAGCTTAAGTGGGAATCCCTCTAACTGTCTTAATACTATAAACTACTGAAAATTCTAACTATCGCTCCAAATCAACTTACAGCCAGAGGAGGAAGACAGTAACACAAAACCTGCTCAGAAGCCACTTCAAAGGGGACAGTATCCTAGTGCTCATCAAGGAAAGATGCCCCCTCTTACCACCTGATCACCCCCTCCCACCAGAGAGAGCCTCACTGACAGCAATTCCAACAAAGCAATGCCTATGGAGAATTTAAAAAAATTAAAAATAAAGAATAATTGGAAATATCAGCTTTGTAAATCAGCCTTTGCAAAGCAAATCAGGGTACCTACGTTTTTAGTCTTGGAGCCACCACTCTCTAAATAAATACTGGTATGCTTTGTGGCAGCCCACTCTGCTTCAAAGAGAACAGACAGCCACAAGGCTAAAGGTTGGACAGCTAATACACAGAAAACAGGCTCCCGTGAACAGCAGAAGGCAAGTGAACACCAACAATGTTAAAGCTCAGAGAGGACTCCTGAATGCCCACACATCTTGGAAATGAAGATGCCTGATTCACTCTGCATTCAGTTACTTCACTTGAAATGTGCAGAAAAGTGGTGACAGCAATTTATAGAGGGACATGTTTCATAGTTCAGGAGAAGGGAAGACTTTATCTGGAAGCCACAGCCTACTTGGGCAAGGACACTTTCTAAGGCAGCCACGCAGGATACAAAAAGTGAACTTAGTTACGACGAAAAGCCATGTGCCTATCTTCAGCCTCTTTTCCTTAAGCCTGAAACCACTGCTGCCGAGTAAAATGATTTGCAAGGATTTGATTGCTTGGAATTTTCAGGGCGATATTATTTCAAAAATTAAGAATAAAAATCTTTCACATCCACCAAGACCTATGCTTCCCAAGAGAGGAGAAGGGAGGGGGGCAGCCAGAAGCGCTGCAGCTGGGGAAGGAGTGCGGGTGTTGGCACAGGAAGAGCTGGTCGCCCCAAGACCCTCCCAGCACCCCTTCCACTCTAAGCTTGACGATTTGCCACCACATCCAGCTGGACCACAGAAACCTGCTTGCAGTGTCCGCAAAGTTGACCGTGGACATCAAAAAGGAAAGGTCTTCAAGAAAGAGGAAGCGGGAGCAGTGAAGAGGCACGGAGTTTCCTCGAAGAGGCTCGAGGTCCATTCTAATCAACACATTTATTCTCGATGCTTCAGAATCCCCTCCTTTATGATTAAAGATCCAATGAAACAAAGCTCTTTGTCTGCTCTGAACCAGCTCAACTAGTTCTGGATCATGATGTCCTTAAGTCTGATGCTGCAAATCTTTGGCAGAGCATTAGAAGCATCAATCAAGGTCTGCTATCTAACGTCAGACAGAACAAAGTTTGAACACTTACACAGAAAATAACCAGTAGTCATGTTGCTTACTAATTAAATGAAAAAACTGTCCCGCTGGAAGAGTAAAGGAATGAGATCTTTTAATTAAATTTTCTGATTAACTAATTGTTAAATAAAAAGAGGTATTTTACTTAAGTCCTTAAGTACTTATTTTTTCTTAATTATTTTCCACTGTGTTGGTCCACACCCTCATATAAGAGTAGTCAATGCAATCAACACAACATATTGTTTCTTGGGCGACTGAGGATCCAGTCGTTATTTTTAGTACAGCATCATCAGTTTCGATATCAATGACAATTACATAGAATCCACCCCAAAACAGAAGTTCAGAAAATTGAACTGAACATACTCTGAGCCTAAGGGTGAGGTCTGAGAGTTGATCTTAAATAAATCCCTTTCCCTTTTTTTTTTTTTTAAAACTTCCGTTTGCCTCTCTGCCTTCATAGACAAGTACAGTCAAGAGCTCTGCTCTGGGACTGTCACCTGTTAGACTAGACCCTCTGCCATGCAATAACTGATCCTCTAAGAATGTATTTTCACCTCCTGTGCTTCCCCTGATGATACCAGGAATGCTTCTGGAGGTTCGAGAAGGGGTCAGTGAAAATGAAGAAGGATGGAGAAAGGAGACAGTGGAGGAGGTGCACAAAGGCACGAGGAGACAAAGCTTATGAAAGAGAAGGCCAACAAGGGGGGCAGTGGGGGAGCTGTGAGGGGTCAGAGGACAGACAGAACTTGCCAGAAAACAGCCCAATGTAATTCTATGTTTCATCTGGGTAAATTAACCTGAAGATGTAAATCCTTACTCAGGGCAGTTTGATTCTTAACAGGTACATATGCTGATGTCAGTGGATCAAAACAAAGAAAGAATAAAATCACGCGGAAAGCTCTTGTACAAGCATCTGCTCTGCCACTGTCCCTTTTAGCAGCCCTGTTTGCTAAAGGAGGGGCGGCCTCTGGAGCCATCTACCTGTGCCAGTCACTGCAGTTAAACACTGGCGGTTAAGACGGTTAATCCAGAGGTTAAGACAAGAACTAATTCCCCAACTTTACAGGGAAACAAGATCCTGTTCCCAAAGGAAAATGATACTCTCATTGACCAGGTGAAACCTGCAGTACCCTCTGTTCCAAAGTCATGATAGGTTGTTGCTCCTGATATTCCATTACCAATCAATTTTGGTTTCAACAACCCAAGTCATTGAAATGTGTCCAGACACCACACAGACCAGGCTGGAAACCCTTAAACAGAACCTGTTGTCTCTAATCCTTGAATACCAGGATAGCCACAGTCTTTTGCTGAGCGTTCAGCTCTCAGAGAATTCAAGGTCAGCCCTTCCACGGCCTTCCATGAGAACAGTGGGATTTAAAAATAGGCCAGGATCTTAAGAAAACAACAGTAGGAAAGGCTATAAATACATTTTTATATTAGAGAATCACTCTAAAAGATTTCGTTGTAGTTCAAATTTAAGTGGATTTCATCATAGCAGGAACAAAACATCACAACAACGACTGTAAGGGGGCGGCCTACCTACTCCTGAATTAGCTCCGGTAACCACGACCACTTTGCCGGTGAAGTCCCGGCCCTGCAGGATCTCCATGGCGGTGGTACTGCTATCATATCTCTGCCTGTTGGTCGGCTTCGTAGGGTTATCATCCACCGTAAATGCCAGTCTCGGGTCCAGATAAGTGGTTCTTTTATTTATATGACTGCAAAGAAAAGGAGAAAACAGTGAACCCAGGCATTTATAAATGTAAGACCATCTTATAGTTTAGGTGAGGCAAACCCCATTTTTCATGTACTAAAAAGGTTTATTCTTAAACCCCAGAAAGAACTGGCGTCCATTTAAGTCTGTCTTCTGGCCTCCAGAAGGATTGCATTCCTGCCTGGAAAGAATAGTCATCAAATCCTTTTCTTCAGAACTGCCTGTGAAATACGCTGTAGCATATAAAAAGCACTGCCTTGTATCCTGAGATTTCAAAAAAGGAAGCAGCTTTGGGATTTTTTTTTTTTTTTTAACTCATGTAAATGTGGCGGTAAGATCTGTCAGCCACTGTTGTCAGTAGATTTCAGTGAAATCTCTGAACCCTGCGCAAGGGCGTAAGAAAACTGGTAGGAGGTGGCAAACTCAAAATGATAAAAAGTCTGAACGTTCTGAAGTTCTGATGATTTTCATTTCAAGACCGTATTCACATCTCCTCCGAGCACTGTAGTTTGGATTTGGAGGTGATAAACTCAAATATATTAGCACATATGGATTAATGGGTTACTCCCATGGAACAGATTTATTTTTTTACATTTTTAAATGTACTCTTTGGATCTGAGAGAAAAGATCTCAAAATATCTTAAAAACCATTAAGAACTAACTCTCCAGAAGTAAACAGATGAGATTTTGTGATTTAAAATTTTTCTGTAACATGTGTGTGCTTAAAATAATAATATAGCTTAAAATCTATACTCATCACCCTAGAAATACAAAGAGCCAAGAAGAATCCAGCTGTCGTTTTACTTATAACCGGAGCTGCCAGAGAAGTGTCTGGAAGGGTATCATGCGAGATGCCACAGCAGTGCCTGGCCCACGGGTGCACACCTCTCCTGGCTCCTCACTGACATCCCCTGGGTGGCCTGAAAGAAGCTATGGTGAAAGGATGTGCCCCGTGGAAACAGAGCTGGGCGTCCCCCCACCCCCACCAGAGTTGGCGGGGGAAACGTTTACCAGCACACCGCTGTAACAGGTGGAGAGGGGAGAGGCCAGAGTCACACAGGAACTTCACAACGTCAATGCCCAGGAGGTAATTTGATAAGTTACAGTCTATCGGTACAAAATAATACTCCATGGCCATTTAGCACCACTGTCTTGAAAAAACTAAACAGGAGAAAATGCTCACAAGACATTATGTGGAGAAGGACAGTTTACTACACAATTCACAAAGTGCACTCCCTTTTTATTCTTTGAAGAAAGCAGACTTGGAGAATAAATAAAAAAATTATTAAAAGTAGTTAATCCTACTGATAAGATTAGTTACATACTACATATTTTTCTATATTCGAGGTATATTACTTTTACAATGAAAAATTCCTACTGAAAAGCAAAACAACTGAGAGGCCTTTCTATACAGACACTTACTCGACAAAAAAAACTTGTCCGTTCTCATCGGTTTCTTGTTCCCATCCATATGGCAAATCTGAAACACAGGAAGACTGGCAGGTCTATGTGCGGCAGGGGTGGGGTAAACAGAGGCCCAGGCCCCTGGTCAGGAGGCTCCCTGCCCTTCCAGCCCCCGCCCCAAAGCCTCTCCCACCAACCAGCAGCCTCACTGGGCAACCTCAGGCTGTGTGTACCAACCGTGGCCGTCATAAAAAGCCCATGAGAAATCACCCTCACCATTCCACCCCACTCTCATCACCTCCTTCTGCCACAACCCATGAGCTCCGCCGAGAGAGAGAGCCTGATTCCTTGATGGCTCCCTCCTAGAGAACCTTCCAGGAATGACAGAGCAGCCTGTCACCTGATTGTGACAGTTCTGCTATCTAATTAATGCTTTAAATACAAGGTTATTTGGTTTATGACAACAACATACAAACCTCCTGCTATTCGTTTTCTTTTTCCGGTTTTCGGATGTTCCCACTGGGTCTTCTCCTCAGCATGACTGTTGAAAAAAAAAAAAAAGTTAAAACTCCACAAAAAAATAGTAACTGAAGGTTACACTTCTAAAAATTAATCAACTGCATTGTGCCCCACCCCCCAACAACACTATTTCCCAAGAGTAGTAAAGCCAGAGTTCAGAAAAGAAATACTCAGAACATAAATGCTACTGTCTACATCAGGTTCAACTGCCTGCGTGGGAAGGAGAAGCAGCCCAAGGAAATCTCCTGAAAGCCTGTCTTTGTGAGCAGGCTGTGGAGGACGAGGAAGAGAAGCAGACTGGAACCCCACTTGGGGGTCAACTTTAGGAAGCTTAGTCAATCACTCCGAGTATCTAGATGTGTTTTGCATTTGTTTTAGTTTTATCCCAGGACAGATGAACAGACTTCAGTCTAATTTATGATGCTGATATTTAGGTATCATTTAGATATATTAATCTTAAGTATTTACTCTTTCCACAGATAAAACTTTGAAGTGTTTTAAGCACTGACTCCTAATTGCTCCCAAGAGGTATTTAAGAATGCAGTTAGAAAGCCCCAAAGGTCATCTCACCGCAACCTGGACAAGTTACTCAACTTCGGTGCCTCAATTTACCTATCTGCAAAATGGAAATGATCCTAGAACTGATCTCAAGGAAATGCTATGAGGATAAGGTATATCAAGGGCTGAACACAGTACATGACATATAAAAAGCCCTCAAAAGTGCAACCTATTATAAGCAAATCAAATATATAAACCAGTCCTATTTCTGTGGAAAATTTAGCATTTTATCTAACAGCACACAAAGTTACAATTAAAATCGTGAGCCAATAACAGACTAGAGATATCGTCAACAGGTGATAAAATATCAAGAAAAACAAAATTACTTCATCAGAGAAGTAGCTGGATGTTGCAAGAAGCATTCCCAGGGGAGGCTGAATTTCCTAAAAGTTCACATACTCATGCCAAAGTAGAAAATAATAATCACTGACATCTAGATGATAAAATCTGAATATGCCTTCCCTACCAATTACTTTAAAGAGAACAAATATAGAGAGCATGAATCTGCTGTAAAATTTTACATGAGGCAAACAAGGTTTTTTGGGGAACTGTGGGCTTCAGGTCTGGTTTTGCACTCTCAGTGGCGGGTGCAGCAACTCTGTGGACACTGGACTCAGGAGGCCAAAGACTTGGGCTCCCGAATACCTGTAGTCAGTCAGCCAGTCTCCCTGGCCCCACACCCACCTCACAGAGCTGTTGGAAAGGTAAGTGACACCCTACTTGTGACAGTGATTGGCAAACAATGAAGTCACTGTACAAAGGCAGGGTATCAGCAGCCCAGACCAACGTCTGCTTGTACATCGACCACCATGAAATCCTACTCGCAAAAAGGGAGAGCCTGAGTCCCTGGTAAGGACAAGCTGCTCCTTGCGGACACAACCCCTGCTTCTCCTTTAAAACTGAAGGGAACAGCAAGCAAACCAGATGCTGGCAAAGACCTACACCATTCCTGCTCTTTGCTTTGCTTTTCTCCTCACGCTTCTTCAAGAAAACTTTACAGATGTGATTTTATATTTTCCTCTGCCTGGAGTTGAAAGTAGTTTGCAACCCACAGGCAGGCATCAAATGAGCTTTGAGCCAAGCTCCAAAAAGACCTGCCCTCAAGAATCTATAAAGTGCCCCTGTGAGTGGAACGCTGACCTCTACAGCAGACCAGTGTCCAGATGAACCCTCAGACAACCAGCCCTGTGCCTGGCCCGAGGAGTTGCCCAAATGTAAACGGGCGGCGTGAATAAATGCTTTCCGAAGGAGTTGGAAAACTCACTGAGAACATTTTTTTTCCATCCTGAGAGACATTAAAAAAAAAAAAGATAAACATTGTCGCCCATGTTTTTAACTTTGACAGAAAACGCCTAAGTCAAGGTTTCTTACCACTGGCAGTCCTGACATTTAAGCCAGATCGTTCTCTGCTGTGGGGGCTGTCCTGTGCACTAAAGGACGATTAGCTGCAGCCCCCGTCTCTCCCTACTAGATGCCAATATACCATAGTTGTGGCAACAGAAAGTGTCTCCAGACATCTCCAACTGTCGCCTGAAGGATACAGTGTCCCTGGGGGAAAACCCCAGGCCTGACACAAGAGAAAAGAACATAATTTGGCAGTGAGGATTTCAGAGTCCAAATGCGCATGAGTTCCGGCTCTCCCACTCACCAGCCATGTGCCCTTAAAGAGGTGTTTGACCTCCCTGTGCCTCAGTTTCCCCATCTGTAAAATGGGGATAATAGAAGCATCTGCTCCTTGGGGCTACTGAGGACTCAATGAGTTAACATGTGTGAAGAACTAAGAACTATGCCTTTCATACAGAAGCATTAATTTAAATAAATACTTACATATAAAACGTAATTAGAAAGTGTTCTCAATTGTAACCTAAAATGACTTTTTAATGAAGAGAAAATCACGACATATGTCCCCAAAGTGTTATCTTCCTCTCCTTTAAACAGAAGCCCTCTTCTATTTTTTCTTTTTCAATAAGCTTTTTGTCATTTAAAGAGATAATTAACAGGGATCTTAAACCAAAAGGATCTAAATTAAATTCATACCACATTACATGGATATCACTTTCAAGTATGCTGTTCTAGAAATTTGTTTTCGAACTTAACTTGGAGACAGAGAGCTGACTGTGAGGAGGGCCAGCCCCGTGGACCAGGGAGCCATCTCCCAACTGGGCAAGGCCAGCGGGCCCTCTGGTTGCCAAGACGCCAGGGCTTCAGAAGGAAAGCAGCGGGGGGGAGGGCCCAGGAAGGCCCAGGTGACTGCGGCGACAGGCCCAGGCATTGAGCCCTTCCATCCCACCTCCTGGCTTGGGCAGAAGGGCTGCCCTGGACCGTGTCAAAGAGGGGGGAAAGGCCCGCCAGCTCTCTCTGGAACCAGGTCTGCCCTCAGTGGCAGGACGGCTCTCTCCCTGAAAGCCCAGCCTGGGGGGCCCTGGAGCCATAGGACATGTCTGCTCCAGAGGTGAATGCACCACGGGACACATGGGAAAGCACAAGGAGCCAAAAGAAGCCACACAACAGGAGAGGGGCAAAGGCATGAGTCAGGGAGGGGGAATCTCATTGGAGGCTACAGCCTCTGTCCCTGGGGGTGGCCTTGCTGTGGTTGAGAGGAAGACCACTGGAAAACAGGAACTACTCAGAGGGCAGACTTCTTTTAGCCCATTAACAGTTTCCCAAACCCCAAGAGGGGACAAGTGACCCTTCCAGAGTTAAGAGAAAAGACAGACCAGGATGCTTGCAGGTCAGGAGAGATCAAGGGGGACTGCGGGGAATTACGGTTAGGATTGGTCAGAGGCATCCTTCCACCTGGAGAGCTAAAGCACTGAGGGCCAGGGGGACTAGAGAGGGGGACACCCAGCTGGGCCCAGCCAACACTTGTCACTACATTCAGTGTAAACAAGAGACCCAGACAGGCCAGTTTGAGACCCAACACTGGGGAGGGAGAGAGCCTTTTCAGGGACCATATATGCACCACTGAAGCCCTGGAAGCACTTGAAGGAGCTGACTGGGGTGTGCAGATCTTATTTAGTGAAAGAAGAGCCCGGACACTGGACACCATCGAGGAAGGAAGCAGATGGGAAAGGCCACCCAACATAAGGTAGGACACAAGGGGAAGAGACAGGGTAACACCAGGCTCCAGGCAAACTTGAAAGAAAGCCAGGGAGCCTAAGCTAAATGGCCAGAACGAAGGTGAGCCCCACACAAAGCAGGAGGCCGAGGAGGGCTCTTATAGCCAGGATGGCAGTCCTGTGCACCTTTGCATTCCCCGGCCCAGGATGCCACCTGCTCAGGGAGGCCCGAGGAACCCTTCACTGGAGGAATTCACTCAACCCACACAGACTTATGTCTCCCAGGTGCTAAGCACAGGAGATTCAGAGGGTAACAAGAAAAGGTCCCTGCCCTCATGAAGCTTACAATCTGGGGGAGGAAGACAGAGCACAAACAAGGAAAGTATGGCTAAGATGTCTACAGAAAAGGCCAAGTGCAGGGGCGCCTGGTGGCTCAGTCGTTAAGTGTCTGCCTTCGGCTCAGGTCATGATCCCAGGGTCCTGGGATCGAGCCCCGCATCGGGCTCCCTGCTCGGTGGGAAGCCTGCTTCTCCCTCTCCCACTCCCCCTGCTTGTGTTCCCTCTCTCGCTATGTCTCTGTCAAATAAATAAATAAAATCTTTAAAAAAGAAAAAGACCAAGTGCCATGACTCAGATAATGAGAGGCTGGGAGGAGGGTGCAGGGATCAGGGATAAGGGGAAGGTCTCTTGGGCAGTGGCATTTAAGTTCAGCTCTGGGGGATGACAAAGCCCTTCACATAGCTCTCCAGGCAGAGGTAACAGGGAATGTGTGCTCAGAAGCTGCCTAGAGCCTAACAGCTCCCTACTGCTAGACTTGTCCCTACCATTCTCCAGAGCCAGAAACCACCTTTCGAAAGACATAAATCCGATGGTACTCCCTGGCTCCAAGCCTTCAGTGGACCCCCGGGTCCTGACGATGGAGCCCCAGCTCTTCCATGAGGCACAGAAGGGCCTCCATACACTGGGGTCTTCCTCTGCTGCCTCAATCTTCCCATCCCTGCACCAGCACATGGGCCATATAGAGGCCTCCACTCTGTCTCCTCTGCCTGGGCTGCCCTCCTGGCCCTGAACATGCCCACCTCTACTTATGCTGAGGCCCAGCTCAGGTGCTGACTGTCCTCAAGCACCCAAGGTGCCCCCCCACCTACCCACACACGCCTCATGTTTAGCAGGCTACTGCTCACTATCCACACACTGTGCTGAACTAGCCATGTGTAATAACTCTGCCATACAAGACTGGGTGACAAGTGGGTCTTATTTATCTCAGTATAACCAGTGCCCAGCAAAGAGCCTGGCATGTGATAAAACCCCACTGTGTCTTGAATGAAATAAACTCACCAAGGTCTGTCTTTCTTTTTTCTTTTTTTCCCCTGGTTTTGTTTCTACCAAGCAACCCAAGACAGCAGTGGCTCACAACCCTGGATAGATAAGAATCTCCTGGGGAGATTTTACAACATACCAATGAAGGTGGGCAGGGCCCAAACCAGTTAAATGAGAACCTCTGCAGGAGGAACCAAGGAAAAGCTATTTTCTAAGTTCTCCAGATGTTGAAAATCACTAATTTACAACCACATTTCACAAACCCAAATGATAACCTGCCTTACGGGGAAAGCTTATAAAATACAGATTCCTTACGCTGGGTGTCTGCTGCCTAAGGGTCTCTGAAACCTGTATTTAGGACCCTCAACAGGTGATTCTAATGAGGCTTAGGCGATGCTGTCACAGCTGCAGAGAGAGCAGAAAAAGCTCAGTTATGGCGCAGAGTACTCATTAGATCTGTGCTAAGTGTTTAATGTACAGTGCTTTAATCAAAATTCTGTCAACCCATTTTACAGGTGAAAAATCGGTGACTGAGAGTTCTTGCAATGGCCCAAAGTCGCACAGTAAGGGAAGGGAGAGAGGGTCGGCCAGGGTTTCCAAAACTTTGCCAGAAACTATTGGAATCCTATTACATATACAAATGTATATATACATAACTATATTAGGACACTTATTAAAAAATAGATTCTCTAGGTCCCTGCCCCAGACCCACAAGGAGGGAGCTGGGCACTGGCCTTTTTTGGGGGGAGATGAGGGAGTAAAGGCCTGCTAGCCACCATGGCACCGTGCAGCGCCGCCTCCTGAGCAGCAGAGGGCGCGTCTGGGCGCTGCCAGGTGACCCCCGCTGGACCCAGGGCCCAGAAAGGCAGCCGACCCCAACTCGGGGACCCTGGGAGCCTCCTTGAGGAAGCTCCTTAACTATCGCCTCCACTTCGCGCGGCCTCGCCAAGCTGGAGCGCCCGAGCCCCTCCGCGCGCGGGTGGCATTCCAGGCAGCGCAGGGTCCCGGGCACTTGAGGCCGTCAGGGTTCCAGGTGCGGCCCCCTCCAGGTGCGTCCCAGGCCCGGAGGCCCCCCTGCGGCCCCTTACTTGGCATAGTAAACCCAGCCGTCCTTGGTGGTTCTCTGCTCCCAGCCTGGGGGGAGCTCGTCCTCGCTGTCCGTGTCGTCCAGGCCAGCGTAGCGCAGGGCTGCCATGACGGCAGGGAAGGCGCTCAGTCACCCACTCCCTCGGTCGCCCGCTGCCGGGTCTCCGCGCCCAGGAACTCAATCCCGCTTCAACCGAGCGCCGCGCGCGGCGAGACCCAAACGCTCGCGCCTGCGCACTGCGCCGCCCCGAGCCGCTCAGACGACTCGGTAGCTAGAATCAGGTCTCCCGCGTTTCGCCGCTGCCGGCGTAAAAGGGGCGGGGCCTGGGAAGTACGGCGGTGAAAGCTCGGGAGAGATCGCACTGCCGCTCGGCTGGAAGTAAAAGCCGGTGGACGTTCCGTTACTCTGGAGATGGAGCTGAGCTTCGTCCACCTCCCGGCCTCAGGGAAGGGGCGTGGGCCTCCAGTAATGGTCCAGGACTCCGCCCGTTGCCGAGCGACCCGTAATTACTTCCGCGTTGTTCTGACCAATCCTGCTGGAGCTCTAGCAAATGAGCATCCTGGGAAACGTAGGCCAGGCCCAGTGGGAACGGACCGCGGAGCGGAAAGGAGGGATGCCGAGGCTGGTTTTCTGGACTCTGGCCTCTCCGGCTTTTAGGACATTATGAAGCCTAGATGTTCCTGCTCAGAAACCTTCCAGAGCTTCCCATCACCCAGGCTGACTCACACACTTTGTTGTGCATGTAACCATAACGTTATAAAACGTGGGAACGTTAAAAATGCAAATTCCCAAAACTTCTAAAACCCCGTCTTGTAGAGCAGATGCTCCCGGCCGCAGGATGATTCTGTTGATAAATAAAGGGCTTTTATTTATCAACATTTATAGACCGCTTAATTCCGGATCAAGAATTCATAGACTATCTCTTTCCGGGACCCGACGCCTCCCACAGGTGGGCACAGTTAGAAGAAAGGAGAGCAGGGGACTAACTGCAGTTGAGACCGTATTGCTATATTACAATTATCTGTTTATCTGCGTACTCCTGACCAAACTGACAGAGCACCACATCTTATGCTTCTCTATCGCTAGCACTTAGTAAAATGCCTAGACCTGCAAATTTATTGAATGAAATAAATTAATGAATCAATGTGATTTCGTAGCTTTGGCCCTCTTTAAGTCAACCTAGTTTAAAACAAATTCCCAATCTACAAAGTGGAGTCTCTCAAATCCTCTCGGAGCACCTACAAGTATTCTATCAATGTCCTGTGTCAAAAACTGGAAGCGTATCTTTAACTTGGTCTTGCCTAAGTTGTTTTCCAGAACATTCCCCAGTTGAAACTTGCTCCCCAACTCAGCATTACAGGGAAGTCTACTGACCAGGATTCCCATGGCCTAGGTCTCAGAAAAACACAAGCCTCCATCTCAAAAATTACGTATCTTTGAATTTTTTAAATTTTTTTTAAATTACATATTTAAACAGGTAGGGACATGGGGAGGCAGGGAGTTGTGTTGCTTTTTGTCTTCAAGTCCTAAAATTGATATTGCTTTGGGATTTCTGCTCTGCATGCTTTTTAGGGAAGAGACTTGCTTTCCTTTGAAGGTGCCCAACCAAAAGCTAACTTAATGAAAATATATTTTAGTTTTAACAGGTCCACTATCACATCTCAGACCTATCAAAACATCACTCTCCAACCCATATATATTTAAATAAGCTAATTTATTAATATGCTGCTCTTCTGCTCACTCCATTTTAACCCCTTGTCTCTGTCACCCAAGCCAATTTATTCCTTTAATATAAATAGAGATTAGGTCACAATGACCCCAGATGATGGGGAGGAGAATCAAACTGATTAGTTTTAGTCTTTCCAATTATAATCTTAGCTCCACCCAAGGACTTACTGCTTAGATTTATCTCTTGTTGCCCTCACCAGAGCCTCTCAGGCCACCTGTTCCCTATGACTCAGCATCAGGCCACAGGTAGTAATATGGTATCTTCCCCAAAACTTGGTAGTGGTCCCCTTGATAAAATTCACAACTTCTAGTTCAACTCTCTGCTCTTCCTACCACTTAAACTATTCCCTCAAAGCTTCTCCTGCCATGAACATCAGGGTTTCTCAACCTCTGCACTACTGACATTTGGGGCCAGATAATTCTTTGTTGCCGGGACGGGGTGGGGGCGGGGGTGGGGAATCCTGTCCTGTGCACTGTAGGATATTTAGCAGCATCTCTGGCCTCTACCTGCTAGATGCCAGTCGTGTCCCCCTCCCCCAAGCTGTAAAACCAACAAGTCTCCAGACCGTTGCCAGTTGTGCCCCCAGTTGAGAACACTGATCTACACTGACAGTAAGCCAGAAAACTACTAACTCATAAATTAAATGCTGGGATGTATTTAAGATGTTTAAGAGACCCTTCCTGGCCAGAGATTCACAAGGTGGTATTCAGACCCTGCTGGTTCAGATTGCCAATTCTCTAGCACTGTCTGAGGGTACGCATTTCTTCAATTCCTAGTCACTCCAGAGTTGAGACCCATAGGCTGACAGAAGTCTGGCTGAGTGGCCCAGACACCAATAATGGTCCCAAACGGTAATGATGACCTAATTTTATTCCTCTCTTCCTACTTTTTATCTGTGGCTTCTATCAGAAGATTAAAAGAGTAAGACACACAGGCATTTGGGGACTTATGAAGGTAAGGCATGCCAGATTTTAGGATTTCCAGTCTTCTGGCTTCTTCCAAACTGACATTGTTTTAGTAGTGCTTATTTGATTGCAAACAACAGAGACTTAAGCAAAAGTTTACGTCCAGGGTGCACATGAGCTAAATTAGAATGTTATCAGGGCCTGAGGGAGCTCAAGGACAAACTCCTTTTTTACCTCTTGTGGATTTCATGGTCTCTTGCTTCCCGCTCTCCACTCACGAGCTACATTCTCCTGCTCTCTCTTTACTGGCTTCCTCTGTGCCCTGCCAGGTCTTGCCCCCTGAGCTTTAGCTTACACATGTCTTTGATGTTGGTCTTCCAAGGATCTACAAGAGGGTGAGCTCTATTTAGCATATAGAATTTAACAGGTTTGAGGAGCCTTAAGTTTGGGAATAAGCCAAGGTCCTCAATATTGTACCCCTAAGAAAGCCTAAAGAATGGTTTGCTTTTGTAAAGCCAACTAAGTCACATTAATGGGTAGTGAGGAGATTTTAAAAAATCCAATGTGTGGTTATACAACTGCACACCAGATGGCCCTATGTGCCCACGATTGAAAGGCTAAAGACCAATTCCTGACAAGGATTTCTACATTTGAACTGTCTTCTCTTTTAGTGACCATTTATGCAGTAAGTGACAATTGATGAACATAGATTGACGAGTTGCTGCTAAAAGCAGTTTGGCATTACTTATGCGGTGGACACAAGCTTTAGTGGAACATCCCTGGGGCCACATTTCTTTATTTTTTTTTTTTTAAGATTTTACTTATTTATTTATTTGAGAGAGAGAAAGCAATGGACAGGGCCCCGAGTGGAGGGGAGAGGGGCAGAGGGAGAGGGAGAAGCAGGCTCTCCGCTGAGCAGGGAGCCTGATGCGGGGCTCAATCCCAGGACACTGAGATCATGACCTGAGCCACGCTTAACTGACTGCACCACCCAGGCACACCACACACACACCCCCACCCCAGGCCCACATTTTTTTAGTTCCTATCATTACTGTGATGATGGTCATTACCCTCCCCCTCACACACACAAACACCCCAACAATTCTGCAAACCTGCTTTAATGGAAGTCACCGTTCTTTGGGAAATTAAGCTTCCTGTGTTGGTGCCAAAGGCAATATGCTAATGAGACTTGGGAGGCCTCCTGGCTCCTCTGACAAACTTCTCCTGGGAGGTAACCAGTAACGAAGAATACTGAACAGGATTCCAAGGGAAAATGCTTTCCTGGTCAGTGTAGCCTTACATAGGAAGATGTGTTCAGATTTCATTTATTCATTCGAACACACAGGAGTGAGAAAAATTTATGCCATGTGTCTGAGAAAAAAACAAAAAACAAAAAAAAAAAATGAAACATCCCTTGCATCCAGAAATCAGTCAACTAGGATAAGACTTACAGACATGCAAAGAACTAGGGTTTGAGGGGGGTTTTTGTTTTGTTTTGTTTTTTGGGGTTTTTTTTAGGTTTTGTTTATTTATTTGACAGAGAGAGACACAGCGAGAGAGGAAACACAAGCAGGGGGAGTGGGAGAGGGAGAAGCAGGCTGAGCAGGGAGCCTGATGCGGGGCTCCATCCCAGGACCCCAGGATCATGACCCAAGCTGAAGGCAGAGGCTTAACGACTGAGCCACCCAGGCGCCACCTAGTTTGAGGGTTTTAAGAGAAGTTTGAACCAAGATGTATAGGTATACAGAGACAAGGGTGAGTTTCAGTGGTAGGGTTTCCTGTAATTATCTTTAGAACCAAACTCAGTTCATGTCACTTACAGTGACCAAGTCATTTAACTTTCCTTATTCCATTACCAGCCCTGTTTTTACAGATGAAGAAACTGGGGCACACAGAATTTAAGTAACTTGTCCGCAGTCACTCCGTGAGCAAGAGCCAGCAGGCTCTGGAATTAGAATCCAGACAAGAGGACTAGCCCCAAACTCATTCTCTCTACCATGGTTCCCCTGTATGCTATCTTTCCAGAACAGGGGGTCCTCAGTACTGGGGTGCCCAGGAGTTTCTGCTCCTCCATGAGAAAATGAGAAAAACAAAGTAAAAGAAGTGAATTGCTCATAAAGCTAAATATATTTTATTTAAAGTACTGTCTTTTTATTTTCTATCATACTATATCTGTTCTACTTTTATTTATTTCTGGTGATCTCCCAACATGTTTCATTATGAAATTTTTCAAACATCAAGAAAAGTTGAGACAAGTACAATGAATGTCCATCTTACCGCCCCCGCAACACACAGACCTAGATATAGTAATTGTTAACCTCCTGCCACATTTGCTTTAAAGAGACAGAACTTGATTCCCTGAAACATTAGGAGAGAGTGATTTTGTTTTCTTATGAGAGTCTTCAGGACCAAGTAATAAGGCTCATTTTCTCTAGGCCACACCTAAGCACTCTCCCCTGGTGAGTGCATTTCTATTGCAGTGACGTCTCCAAATCAGACCCTCACATTTGGAAATTTCATTTGTTTAATTTACATTTAAAGGCCTCAAGTTTCAATGTAGTTTTACTATATAACTGCTAACTTGCCACCATTATCAAGATTCTACTTCAGCCTAATTTCATTCCTGGCTACTTTCTGCCCCACAGCAAGAAGAAGGACCGCCGGGGAAGCAATTGTGTTGTCCCTACTCACTCGAAAACTGTGGTGAGGAGTCCATTCCATTTAAAGTCTTCCACCACCTGCTTAGAGTGTCTTATTTTGGCAGCCAAAGCTTCCAAGGTATCGCTCTGATTCTCGGCTGTTGCAATCTTGCAAATTAATTCTTCCAAAGATTCCAGACCCTGGAGCCCAAGATTCACCCCAGATCCTGCCAGATGTGCACATGTGAATATACCAGGAGAAGGGGACATAAAGAAAAGAAAAGAAACAAAAAAAGGCAATGACTCCAAAGCACTCAGCACAGTGCCAGGCACAAGGCAAGCTGTTATTCTTAAATACTGTATCACAAGATGTGAGCTTTCGTCATTGTAATGATTGGTGACTAGAAGTGGACTTTAAGCATTTTGAAATTCAACCGTGAAGCACAACTCTGATTCTAGCTCTGACTTTAAAGCATAGGCATAATTATATGAAAGTTTTACCAGCATTAGCACATACACCATTGTGACAAACACGTCGAGGTGGGTATCATTAGCCCCACTCTATATAAGAAATAAACTAAAGTTCAAATTAGCAAAGAGAGCACAGACTTGGCCACAGAGCAGAGACAATGCCCAGGTCCCTCAGGTCTGAAGTCGGTATTGTATTCTTAACCGCCTTGCTATACTGCCTTCCTTGTGTCTTACAGGAAATCTGAACTGCTCAACCAAATGAACTGTGCTTATGTGCACTTATGGGATCTTCTAGCACACTTGTAGTCAATTGTTTTAGAAAGAAAAAAAATAACACACTCTCCCTGACATTCCTAGCGTTGCCTCTCACCCTCTCCCACAACTTCTCCATAAAGCCTATCTTCTGTCTACAGTGGGCACCTTGATCAGAGCCGGCTACTTAAAATGCAAATCTAAACAGCCACTCCCTTACGTGAAAATGATTTCCTGAGGATATAAAATAAAGCTGATGGTGGCTTCCAGAGTAGAGAGCATTTCAGAGTAGTAGCAGCTAGTAATAAGAGAAAGGTTTTCACAGTATACACTTTGAATTCTGTAACTTGTGTATGGATTATGTAGCCTCAAAAAAAATTTTTAGCTAAATGCATGAATAAATATATAAATAAGACAAACATTTTCTTGGCTCCCCTATCCCCTGCCTTCACTATCACTATGGTATCGAGTGCAAGTTCTACAGCCTGAACTTTTGTGAACTGGTCCCTGTTTCCATTCAAAGCCTCATCTACCTCCTTCCTCTTCTTATACTTGAGGCTGTTAGTAATACACAAACACAGAAGCCTGCCCCTTGTCTCTGGTGTTCTCTGCCTCTAATGCCCTTCCTTCCTTCAACCACATGATTCCTACTCTCCTTCTTCATCACCCTTTGTGTGCGTCTTATAGACCTGTTTGACATCTATGGTTCTTTCACAGAATAATGTCTTTAAGTGTATAAAATAAAATACATAAAATCACAAAGACAAGTATATTGAAATACAATTATTAAAATATTAACAAAATTGTAATATAATAATACAATCCCTGTACTTCACTAATTTGCATTAAATATAGAGATCTGCTGGCAGGTCTATCGATCACCATAGTTTTATTTTTTTTAAAGAATTTATTTATTTATTAGAGAGAGATATTGTGAGAGAGGGAACACAAACAGGGGGAGTGGGAGAGGGAGAAGCAGGCTTCCTGCTGAGCAGAGAGCCCGATGTGGGGCTCGATCCCAGGACCCTGGGATCATGACCCGAGCTGAAGGCAGATGCTTAATGACTGAGCCACCCAGGTGCCGCTCAATCACCATAGTTTTAAAGCACTGATTAGCATAAACAATTTTCCTCCATCCAACATCACAGACTCCTTGAGTTCTGTCCATCTCAAGTTATGAACCCTTGTTCCCAACTTAACTATTCCAGGCACGACCTCTCCCAGAAAGTCTTCCCTGAGTTCCCAACAGAGCTAACTGACAGCTGTGCTAGCCAGCCTCCAAGATGGCCCAGTGGTTCCTGCCGCCTGGTGTTCTCGCTCTCATGTAATCGCCTCCCACACTAAAGAGGGCTGCCTGTGTATTGTGTAGGATATCATGGAAAGGACATTGTGACTTGTGAGCCTTCATCATAAAAGACATTGTGTCTTCCTCCTTGCCTTCCCGTGGATCACTTGCTCTGGGGACACCAGCCATATGACATGAGGGTGAAGAACTGAGGTCTCCTGCTAGTAGCCAGTATCGCCTTGCTTGCTATGAGCGAACCATCCTAAAAGCAGGTCCCCAGCCATGATCAAACCTTCAGGTGCCTACAGTCTTGACTGACACTTTGATATAACTGCATGAGAGACCCTGAGCCAGAACCATCCTGCCAAGCCATTCCTGCAATCCTGATCCTCAGAAACTGTGTGAGATAATAAACATTCATTGTCGGTTTAAGTTCAGGGTAATTGGTTAAGCAGCAGTAACTACTATAATTAATACACCCTCCTTTTGTCTTCATATAGGTAGAATCACATATTTCCCTCCATGTAGCATATGTAATATTGAAGTTGTCTGGTAATGTCTACCTCCTCCATGTCTGTAAGAACCATCAGATTAAACACTGCCCAGCTCCACTCATCCCAGAGTCCTTAACATCCAGCATGCAGTCCAACAGAGACCTTTGCCTACAGAGACATTAGTCAAAGCTTATTCATCAACAAAGTGTTGGCAGCCACTGTTTTCCCTCTTCCATATCTCAACAGAAGGGTAACTGCATTAGGCCTCAGTTCCCCCATCAGGAAAATGGGGGTAATGTCAATGTTTTCCTCTTGGGGGTGACTTGAAGATTACATGAGTTCATGCACATAGTAAGTTTCCATTCAATGATTATTGTTATTGTTAATTATTAACAAGTCATTGTGGGGTCTCTGAACATTAGTTTTTCCATCTAATGGGGCTAATGGTCCCCACTGAATCAAACACATACTATGTTCTAAGCACTGTGCTCAGCACTTAGTAGGAATTACGTCATTCTACCAGCCACCCAATGAGGTAGGTGTGGCTATTTATCCCCACTTTACAGATGAAGAAATTGAGGCATAGAGAGGTAGAGCTGGCTTCCAAAGCAGAGAAGTGGCAGTGCCACACTTGAACCTAGTTTTCTCTGACTCTTCACCTTGGCAATGTATACATCACAGGTTCCAAAAGAAATCACAGTTGTGAATTGCAGGCTGTAAAATCCCATTTTCAAACAAAGGATACTTACTGCTCTTTGCCACTGTGCTGCCCTCCTTGGGCCCCAGAAGGGTGAAGGGCTGAAGGGAGACTGGAGACTGGGAGGATACTTCTGCTGTTCAGGTTTATACACAGCATCTCGTTTCCTGCCTCCAGTCTCCATCTCTTTCGTTACACTGATAAGCATACCCAGGCTAAGGACAGGAAATCCCCACAGCTGTTCCTGGAACCGGCACTCCTAAGAGGTGCTTAGCACAAGACTAGGTGTTTCAGACTCCAAAGTTGAATAAATTTCAGGTACAGCATCTGTTTAATACATGTCAGTTCACTAGGCTCTGATTAATCATAAAAATAGATATTAAAATGGCTTACTGAAACGGGATAACATCTATCCCTAATAGATATTGGTATCTTAGGTGAAAGACATTTGATAAAAATCTAAAACAGAAGTGTCTTTAAAGTGAGGTATATGCCTGTTGCACCTGGCAGCTGGAAAATGGATGTGATGCCTGGACCTCAAATAGCCTTCTTGGACCATGTGGTGAGGTGTACACCCAGGGGTAGTGATGAAAGCCACAAAGAGGCTAGGTCTCTGACAATGTTATAGAACTCTTAGGCCTACTCTTTACTCCCAATTCCATATTTATATGAGAGAAATAAACTGCATGTATTTAAACCACTATTAAGTTGGGTGTTCTGCCACTCGATCCAAGAAGTTTAACTAATTCAAGAAGTTCAACCACACATGCTTCTTTTGCTTTCCACATTCCAGAATGTTCTTTTTATAATCTACTCTCTGCTTCAGTTGTCCTTAAATATTCACTTACCAAAACAAAATAAAAGTATGGATTTTTGCCATTTAATGAGCTTTTGGGAGAAAGTGGCTATAAATGTATGTATCCAATCTACTGTCTTGAATCAGAAATTTGCCCTCATGATATTTTTGAGAAAATTAAACAGTATAATGAATAGAAAATTCCCAGTACAATGGCTAACCCAGGGCAGACACTCAATAAATGACCACAATTATTATGTCTCATTATCATCGTTACCATTGTTATTTCAAATGCTTTCTCTGGTGCTCATATCTAAAGGCCACAATAAATGCAAACTGAAAAACAAAAGGCCCTGTAACGTGCATGTATTTTATAATTGTGCTAATCCAAATCAACACACATTTATTATTTTTTCATAAATCAAGAGAATATTTATAGTGACAGGGAAATTTAAACAGCCTGATTTAGCTCCCCTAGGCAACACAGCGAGTTTTGTTGACTTAGCAGAAATAAAATGGATCACATGCAAAAAAGCCATTCCCCTGCCATCCCATTTCCTCCTGGGCTATGTACTTGGAACCATGATCAAATTCTTAGAAGAAAGTTCAGGGAGAGATGAACCAGGTCTGTTCCTCAGCACTGTGTGTGTGTGTGTGTGTGTGTGTGTGTGTGTGTGTGTGTGATGGAGGAGGTGATGGGGGCAGTGAGGGTGCCATGGGCCCCGGGGCCTGACAGAACTGCTCTTGAACCCTCATTTGACCTCCTATTTCCAACGGGTGCTTGGGCAAAAATCTGAACTTCAGCCTCCATTTCTTCAGCTGAAAACACAAGAATAATTTATTTCCTTCCTCTTTCAAGCTCCAGATCTCCTTAAAAAAAAAAAAGTTCTCATCTTTTCATCTTCGCCTTTCTCTCTGTCCCAGTGTTTTCTACATCTCTAGCAACTGCTAAAAATAGACCTACAACCCAGCTGGGGGCAGCTGTGATAGGCGCTTAGCACCTGTGTCCAAGTCCCGCTCTGCCACTAGCTGGGTAATTGCATTAGACCTCCGTTTCCCCATCCAGAAAGTGCAGGTAATGTTAATGTCTGCCTCTTGGGGAAGAGGGGGGTGAAGATTACATGAGGTAATGCCTGCAGATGCTTAGAACAGAGCTTGCTGCATGGTACATGTAAAATAACTGTGCGCAAATAATACGTCGCAGGCACTGTGCTGAAAACTTCATGTGGATTACTGATCACAAAACCCCTATGAGCTCATTGCTATTATTTTCCCCGCATTGCCAGTGAGGTAGGGACAGGTTAGTAATTTTCCTAATTTATCCCTAGAGCATAAATGGTGGAACCCAGTTTTGAAATGAGGAAATGTGCCCCCACTGTCACTGTCTTGTCCACTGCTCTATGGCACCAATCTGAATCAGCTGTGGTGCTAAAGGTAATTAACTCAATTGTTGAAATGTCTTCAGTTTTTTTGCATCAATTTAAAAAACATTAAGAAATTATTATGTTTGTTTTCTGTGTCAAGCATAGAAAATAGTGGCCAATATTATTCAGGTCCTACTAAGCACTCTAGACATTAACTCATTGAGGGAGCACCTACGTGGCTCAGTCGGTTAAGCTCCTGCCTTTGGTTCTCAGGTCATGATCCTGGAGTCCTGGGATTGAGCCCTATATCGGGCTCCCTGCTCAGTGGGGAGTCTGCTTCTCCTTCCGCCTCTGTTCCTCCCCCAACCTGTGCTCTCTCTCTCTCAAATGAATAAATAAAATCTTTATAGACATTAACTCACTGAATCTCACAACAACTCCTATGAGGAGTACACTATTAATATCCCCATTATACAGATGTAGAAACAGAGGCTGAGAGAGGTTGGATATGAAGTATTAGCAAGTGGAAGAGTTCTGGTGCCCCAACGCATACTGTGATGTCATACTGCATCTGAAGACATGGTCCCTGACCTTAAGGAACTTAGAATCTGCCCAGGAAGATAGACCCTTGCCCCTGCTTGCCCTACTTCAGTCCCTTCTCCCCACCACTTGCAGGCTCAGGAGAACATTCTCAACAAATACCCAGAAACTGCCCTGCACGGCGGCTTACCTGTGTCAAAGTGGAGCACTCAAGCTGCTTCCCCCTCCACGGTGACCACCCTGCCCTCTCCCTGGATGCAGGGTGCGGTGACCCGCCTGTGGGACAGCACAATCTCAAACAGCCTCCCACTGCACTGCACCCGAGACATCGCGGTGTCCCTCACGCGGGGCTCAATGTCCATCTTGTAGGCGTTGAACGCTTGGTGGAAGATGGTCTTCAGGATCTACGAGGAGAGCGTAAGAGACTTGAGAGCCTGGGTCTCTGCTTCAGGAAACCCATCGTCCAGGCCGACAAAACTGTGTTTTTTACCATGACTTTAACAACAAGCCAGGAGGGGCGCCTGGGTGGCTCAGTCGTTAAGCAGCTGCCTTTGGCTCAGGTCATGGTCCCAGGGACCTGGGACTGAGCCCCACATCGGGCTCCCTGCTCTGCGGGAAGCCTGCTTCTCCCTTTCCCACTCCCCCCGCTTGTTTTCCCTCTCTCACTGTGTCTCTCTCTGTCAAATAAATAAATAAAATCTTTTAAAAAAATAAAAAACAAGCCAGGAGACTAACGGAACTTCTCACAATTGGTGCTGGTGGAAGACAGGAATGATAATTAAACCGTTGTCTTAAATTTTGTTTGTGAAAGGTTAATAACAAGGAAAATGCTTAGGTACAATCCATATTTGGTTCTTAACCTGAGACCAGAAAAAAAAAATTACAACTCTATTTCAATCAACCTCTAAATGAAAGTTAGCACTTCCTTCCATTGTGAAAGTAATCACAGTAGTACCCGTGACTCCAAAGTCAGGCAAATAAAAATGCTGGGTGTTTTCAAATGACATTACAGTTGTTGCAGAAATTTCAAGCATTGTTCATGCTTATCACTTCTCTGAAATTAACCAAATTGTGAGAATTTATACCTTATATCCCTAGATCCCACATCATGCATTATTAAAGAAGCACATATATTCTACTCATGCATTTTTTGAAAATACTTTGATAACTATATTTTATCATTTTCTTTGTTATTTCACATACTTTATCTTCTGCATTTTTGAAAACATAATCCTGAGGAAGTTCCTGTAGTTTTCTCAGGCTGCGAAAGGACTCCCTGGTGCAAAAGAAGTTTGGATTTTATGTAAATTTTATATCAATAGTTGGTTTCTGACATTTCTTCCTATAAAAGAATCATCCTATGAAGTTTGTGTACTTTTTCTATCCTCATTATTGAGATGTGCTGAGACACAGAGAGGGTAGGCAAGTTTCCAAAGATCACATAGTAAGTGGCAGAACTTGCCTCTGATATCAGGCCCCAACTCTTTAAACATAATGTTAAATGGCCACTTAAGTTGTGTTCCCTGCCCTTAAGGAATTCATAATCTGCTGAGACAGACAGATTTGTTCTACCCGCTTTACTGCCTTCTGCATACAACTCCATTTCCTTCCCTACTTCCAACCCGAGGAAATTTTCTCCATCTGTTATCACATCACACAAAAAATAAAGGTAGATGTATTTTCATTAAATGCTGATAGTATATTTTGAATGGTTTAATCTAAGACCCTTTTTGGCAGACCCTAGATGAAGAGGGCACCTAAGTTAACTCGTCCTATGTATAGATTAATTTGGCCCCGAATTTTAAAGATTATATGGATTAGCTGGGAGATATGCTGCACATGCCCATTAAATTTTGGGGTGATTGAGTTGAGAAATTTCCTCCTGTAATACCAATACACATTATTCCAGGAGGAAAAAAAAAATTCATCCACACCCAATAAAGAACCCATCTCTGTGTTATAGTGCCAAGAGCTAAAGCAGAAGGGGAACAAAGGAACTGGGGAATGATCTGAAAACGCATCTAGAAGGGATATTAGCCTCAAAGACAGTGTCTTCTGTTAGCAAGTAAAGGAACTTCCAAGGTGAAGCGTTTCTGCAGGTGCATTGGGATTCATGCTAGTATGGACACTGGAATACCTGCTAATTGCTATTCCCCTCCTTCTTGCTAAGAAAACCCTGCGTTTATCTGGCAGCAATGTGCACCACCTTGGGAAGTAGACCTACATCATCCAAGTTAATCAAGGCAGCCCATTCTCTTTGCTAGTGATTGGTCAGGAGATAAGCATGCAACCCAGTTTTGGCCAATGAGATATTAGGAAAAGTCTTCTGAGAGTTTCTGGAAAGGTTTTTTCTCCTGGAAAAAGAAAAGCTCTGGAAAAAAGAGTTTGCATTCTACTTGGAACTCTGTGGTGTAAAGACATGGTGTATGGAGTTGAGGCAGTGTGGCAGAGACACTCCTGGGACACTACAGCTAGCACGAAAGATGAACAGAAAATCCTGGGTCTTGGATAACATTGCTGCATCACAGTAATCAATGTCCTTCTGCTTGAGGCCACTTTGGGACAGCTACACAATATCTAGCAGCCAAGTGCACCCTAACAGATATGCACACTCGCTCCCTTGATGGAACCCAAGATGGCCAGGAAAGATGGTCTTTTAATGCATATGGTCTGCCTCTCCATGTTGGCAGCCAACCAAGTCAGACATGGGTTTCAACTGGCCTTGGAAGAGCGTGCCATTCCTGAACAGTAAGCACACCAGGGTCGAGCATAACCCATTTTGGTAGAATGTGGCCAAGGGGAATAAGCATTAGTCTCTGACACCACCGATGCCCTAGATCTCTTTCAGCTCTCTGGAGTAACCAGGGTCTGGTTTGTTGTGGCCACCAATAAGTCAAGGGCTGTTTCTCTTATTGTAGCCTTCTCTGCGATTGTGTGTACTAAGATGAGGAGGGAGTAGATGGAGAGGACTGAAATCTTTAGCATGGCCCATGTTGGCTGCCATGATCTGGCCCCTCTGGCTTGCTTCTCTCCAAAGTCAGCTGCTGCCCCTCCACACTTTCTCTTTGCCCTATAACTACAGTGGTTTATGGCACCTAAATGCCTTCGTACATGCTGTTGTCTCTGAAAAAATTGTCCCCCATTCCTCCCGGCCTTAATTAAGACCTGAGCCTAGTTCCTCAAGACTCAGCACAAATAAAGGTTTCTCTAGGCAGCCTTCCCAGCCCTCCAGAATTTGTTCTAGTTGTAGTTCATTTAATACCCTATATGTCTCCTGATAGTACTTACCTTAGTTTTAGTTAAAAAAAATATGTTGAGTTACTCCTTTAATGTCTGTTACACCCAACAGAATGTTAAGGACATTAAGCAGAAACTATCTCTTAGTCCTTCCAGTATCCCTAGAGCTTCACATGGTGCCTGACACATAACAGGTGCTCAGTAAATACTTGCTGAGCAAATGACTGCTCTCCAAAGAGAAGTTAAAATAGTGCAGACACTCCATCACCTAGGGTGCTCTCAGATGCAATTAATGAATCACAACTAGAAGCTGCTTACACAGTTAGGACAAAAATATCTCTGGTAACCAGAACGCCTGATTTGGAGTGTTTTCAGGGCTGGTAATTTAAGGACCCAGGTTCTTTTTATCTTTTCATTCTGCTGTTCCCTTCAGGGCATTGGCTCCTTTTCTTGCACCGGCTTCATTCATGGTTCAGAGTTTGCTGCCACAGTTCTAAAGTGAGAAGATAATATGCAGAGGCAGAAAAATGGAACATCTCTTCCTTGGTCCCTCATTCAAGAATGAGGGAAATCTTCCAGGACACCCCTCCCTGGCCAGCATTGTGCCACATGCCCATCCTTGAATTAACCTTTGACCGGCAAGGGGGATGGCATCCTGATTATTGAGTTAGACCAAAGGAGAGTCACTCTGAGGCTGGGGGCGGGGGGAGGAACCCAGTTGCATTGATTCCATGAACATAATCATGATAGTATGAGCAAGAAAGAAGCTAAGTGTATGTGCCTGTGTGGTGCTGATGCTCAGAGTGAGGAGAGAAGTTTTATAGGCATCCGAAAATGCCTGCCACTCACCCTCATGGTGCATTCACAGGAGGAAATTCATTAGAAGAAATACTGGCAACAAAATACCGGTATAGCCAAGGAAGAAAAGTTTAATTCCAAAGGAAAAAAAAATCACAATATGAAAATGCTCAGTAATGAATTCAGCACTTATAAAAGACCCTTTAAGCACCTCTCCCTCGTTAACAGTGGCTCCTGATTTATCCCTGCTCACCGTCGATACCTTTTTGGCTGATCTGACTGATAAGCAACTGTAGTGATCTTCTAACAGTATAAGGCAAACACAATCAATGGAGATTGATTACAAAGCAGAATTGCAAATCTCTCCAAAAGTGTGAACTTCCATGAAATCGATGCAGGTTATTTCAGAGATCTGCTTCAAGTGTAGGCAAAGGAACTCACAGAAGCACACTGGTTAACAACTGAGTTGAATAAAGGATGATAAGCACTAAAATATATAGATATATTTGAATTAAAGGCTAAAAAAAGGGCTCCTGATAAAAAGTCATGAAGTTCTTGAATATTATTTTTTACCAATGAGACCTTCTCTATGTTCCTAATGTCCCAGTCAGTTGTGAAGGGCAAGGTCTATAACGCTATCACACAATTTGGCAGGAAAAATTAACCATCCCCTTCCCCCCAAATTAACATCTGACTCATTTTTCATTCTAAAGTTCTACAGAGTTGCTACTATGGCCTACATTTGGGCAAATATCACATAAAATGAACTTACTCTCATGATTTATAACCACAGCTTCCCCTCTATGGATAATACAGTTGTGGTTGCCTTTCAATGGGGCTTAAGGCCACATTTTAAGAGAGCAAATGATCTTGAAATAATTAGGACCCCCAGTATGCTAAAACGGTGATTATGAAGATTCTCTAGAAACATTCTTTATGATATGATGCTAAGTATAAGATTACCCAAGATAACTGTAACCATGTAAAAATATTTATGTATTTGGATCAGAACTGAGGCCAAAATAAAAGTGGGCACACACAGGGAAATTAAAGCTAATTCCTTTTCTCCCTTTTCCTTTTTCCCCCCAAATATATCTTATTCTTTTTTTTTTTTTTTTTTTAAAGATTTTATTTATTTATTTGACCGAGAGAGATACAGCGAGAGAGGGAACACAAGCAGGGGGAGTGGGAGAGGGAGAAGCAGGCTTCCCACCGAGCAGGGAGCCCGATGTGGGGCTCGATCCCAGGACCCCAGGATCATGACCCGAGCCGAAGGCAGCCACTTAACGACTGAGCCACCCAGGCGCCCCAATATATCTTATTCTTAATATTTTTTTTGTTGTTGTTAACAATAAGCCCGGGAAAATAATCCAATATGCTTTTGATCTATTTAGTCTAGCACTGTAAGAGTGTTGTGTATTGATTAGGGACAGCCCTGACTTATGCTCCCAGGGCATGAAAGACAACCTCTAAGATGCTCCCAGGGACCCCCATCTCCTGGTATTCACATCCTTGAGTTACATCTGCCCTTGAATGTGGACTCAATTGATCGACTCTCTTCCAAAGAATGCAATATGGCAGAAGACATGGGAGGTCTCTTCCAAGATTAGGTCATAAAGACTGTGGCTTCCATCCTGGGTGTTTGGCCTCTCTCCCTCTTCGCTCACTCATACTGAGGGAGGCCATGTTATGAGCTGCCTTACAGAGAGACCCAAGGGCAAACATCTGCTATCTCCTGCCAAGAGCCTCATGAGGGAGCTCGATTCACATCCACATACACACACCCACACAGGGGCCCCAGTTAAGCCTTGGCAGGAGGGCAGACCTGGCCAACACCTTCACTACAGACTTAAAAGAGAGACTCTAAGCCAGAGAGAACCAGCTAGGCCACACCTAGATTCCTGACCCATAGACAATGAGACATCAATGTTATTATTTACCAATACTGCACCTGGAAACTTTTTTTTTTTTTAATCTTTGGTGACAGAGTTACAGAACTGCTTTTTAGAAATCAATAAATGTCATTTATGTATTTTTATATAATAGCAGTATTGATAGCAATTTTTATTTGAAAACAAACACACAAAGTGAAGTTTACAGTACTCTAGAGTTTCTTAGATGATGAAAAACAAAAACTTCCCTACCACATTCTCTCTGTACTGAGGGGCTGAGAGTATGGCGGAGAAATCTAACAACTTTGGATGAGGCCTCTTTCCTTGACTTGCAGATGCTACCTTCTCACTGTGGCCTCACATGATTGCCTCTCAGTCTGTGTGCCTTGTGTCTTAATCTCTTCTGCTTATAAGGATACCAGTCTTACTGGATTAGGGCCACACATATCATTCATTTTATCTTAATCACCTCTCTGGAGACTCTTTCTCCAAATACAATCACATTCTGAGATACTGGCAGTTAGGACTTCAACATATGACTTCAGTGGTAGGGGGCATACAATTCAGCCCATAAATCACTCATCTGCTCTTTGCTGAAAAAGTCAAAGACTGTCTGGGACTGAAAATCAACTTATACTGAAAAAAGAGCAATCCTGCCACTAATCTAGCAGGGAGAGAAGACAGAGACAAATGCCTGCAAAATTCACAGGAAACATTTTCTCTCAAGATCAGGTAGCAGCTATAGGATGCCATACAATTGGGAACCATTGCTTTGGGGGCTGGAAGATATAGTATCTTCCCATGCCCACTTCTCAGAGTAGCACCTAGAAAATAGTAGGCACTCAATAAAGGCTCAATGAGTGAATGAATGTATGATTATAAATATACATAAAATATAGTATAGGTAGTTGGGTAATAATCAACAACTCCCACGATCCTTGAATATAACCTAGTTATTTAAATGCTTCTCTTCACAATGTTAAAATGGAGCAGATTTCTTGCTCAAATGGTACCAATGACTGTGTCTCTTCCAATTTTTTTTTTTAACCCACCAGTTAGCAGTCCTTGTTCTGTCTGAGCAATTAATAAAGTCAGGAGTTTTCTTCTCTCAATTATTCTATTCTATCTTTGGGGGTGGGGGGATGAGCCTTTGGTGAAAGCACCAGAATGAGTTTGGGATGTGAGCAACAAAACACTTCATCAACAGATGAACGAGTCAGCAGAATTTCTGTGACTCATGCCATCTCCTGTGTTACTGCAGTGCTTCTCAGGCTCTAACGAATACCAAAATCACCCAGAGGTCTCATCAAAACACAGAATGCTGGGAACCACTCTCCATAGTATCTGATTCTGAGGCTCTGGAGTGGGCCCTGAGAATCGGCATCTCAACTGGTTCCTGGTCATGCCAGTGCTGCTTGTCTATGGAGCAAATGGTGAGAGCCAAGGAACTACACCAAGGTTTCTCAGCTCTGGCACTACTGACATGGGGCCCAGATAATCCTTGGGGGTAGAGTTGGTGCTGTTCTGTGCATCATAGGATATTTAGTAAATATCCCTGCCTTCTATCCCCCAGGTGCCATAGAATATTCCCCTCCTAGTGTGACACCCAAAAATGTCTCCAGACATTACCGAATGGACCCAGGGTACAATCATCCCCTGTTAAGAGCCACTGCTCTATAGCATTTTCTTCTACTGTTTGACTTTCAGATTGAACTGCTGATATGTATTTCCATCTCTGCATCCAGGGTGGCAGAGATGAAGTTTTAACAATGAAAGCTAATATTCATTCAATATGTAATAGATACCATGCATCAACCAAGACGTTTGCATACATTATCTAACCAAATTCATACAATAAACATTGAAGTAGGTACTAAGATCAGTGACATTTTACATTTGAAGGAATTGAGGCACAGAGGAGTAAGGTAAACTATATTGTGTAACCATATGGATCAAGAACTGATTGTACAACATGTGTAAAAGCCTCTGGGGAAAGCGTTATCATCCCCATTTTAAGATGGGGAAACTAAGCCTGGTTTCTGGACTAAGGATTAGAGAAGCTGAGAAAATCATCTGGGTTGCACACCCAGTAAAGTGTGGAGCCGGTCTGGTTCTAAAACCTGTTCTTCACCTTTGCATACCTTTTTTGTTCTACCTTATCCACTTTGAGGGGGGGAAAACAGATGAGAACAAAAGCTGAATATAATTGTTAATAAGGATTGGGGTTTGCTCTAGATTTCAGTCACCCATGGTAACCTTGAGTCCCTTTAAACTTGACAAAAGAGAAATTACTAGTCAAAACACTTGTCTGCAGAAAGACATTCCTTAGTTGGAAAGAGTTCTCACAGTCAGATTTCTAGAGACTCCCTTTTTTTTCTGAGACGTATCGGTATTCAGACACTATTACTAACTCAAGTCCAAAGTTTATTCCTATTCACTCAAATATCCTCCAATGTCCTTTCTCTGTCCTGTGAGCTCATCGAGGGTACCACTTTCTATTTAGTTGTCGTGTCTCCTTACGTCTTCTAGACTGAGTTTTCTTGCTTTTAATGACCTTGACCATTTTGAGGAATGCTAATCAGTTATTTTGTAGAATGTCCCTCAATTGGGATTTCTCTAATATCTTTCTCATAGTTAGTTTGGGGTAATGGGTGTTTAGGGAAAAGGCCACAGAGATAAAGTGCCATTCTCATCGCGTCATCTCACAGGTAACTCCTACCACCATGACTTATTGCTATTGACGTTGACCTTGATCTCCTGGCTGAGTTCCCAGTTTCTCCACTGTAGTTACCCTCCCCTCCCTGCTTTGCCCTTTCCATACTGTCCTCTCTGGACGGAAGTCACTGTGCAGCCCACACCTAAGGAATGGGAGAGATGCTCCACCTCCTTGAGGGCAGAGTACGTACAGACATTATCTGGAATCATCTGGGTATTTTTAAACATTCTTTTGTTTCCTTTCCAGTTCCTTGTACATAATAAAGGTTTATGAAATGTTTTTGAGTGAAAGAATAAGGAAACATTATTAGAGCTAGCATTTTGTTCCACTTATTCATTTCTCCTGAACCAATAGTCTATAAGAGAACTTTTTCTCTGAACTATGGATGACTTGTGAGTCTATAAGCCTTCAAGGGCAGAAACCAGGCTTAGCTGTCTTTGTGGGATAAGGTCTGACAAACCGAAAATGTGGAGTCTGAGTTTGTATTTTTTCTCTTGCATCTCAACCCAAATTTGATCAGTAATCAATTTTCTGGCTTTGAAATTTTAGTATATTATATAAGCTACTACCATGGGGGATCCCGTGTGAAGGTTACATGGCAGGGGAAGGGGGTTGCAATCAGGAAAAAAAAAGTCTATAAATACTCCTGGGGTGGAGATGATAATGGAAAACAATGCTGAGAAACACTCCTCCCAGATGAAGTTCAGTAGGTAATATAAGAGGACCAGTCTGAGAGCTTGGTAGAATACATGGCTAAAACAGGTGTCCAGGGAAAATCAGAGGGGTGATTGCCCATTTAAGAGATGAGGAAAGTAAGACCAAAAATGGTGTGAGTTGACCTTGAGCCCTTCAGTGAATTTATGGCAGACCCAATACAAGAAATAGTAGCTTCCGAGGCCAGGATTATCTCTCCTTCCACTTATGTAAGGAGAGCATTTATCAGATTGCTGTTGTGCACATTCTTTCCCGGTCATGCTCCCAACATTCATCAGAATTATTATATGGTTTCACTCATATGTGGAACATAAGTAATAGCACGAAGGACCATAGGGGAAGGGAGGGGAAATCCAAAGGGGGAGAAATCAGAGAGGGAGATGAACCGAGAGAAAAAATCTGGGGGTTTCAGAGGGGAGGAGGATGGAGGTGGGGGTAACAGGGTGCTGGGTATTGAGGAGGGCACATGCTGTGATGAGCACTGGTTGTTATACTTAACTAATGAATCACTGAACACTGTATCAAAAGCTAATTATGTACTATACAGTGGCTAACTGAACATAATAAAAAATTAAAAAAAAAAAAAGAAGTACATACACAGCAGCCCAACTTGGCAAAAAGAAGCAACAGAACCCATCACGGCTTAGAGTTTGTGGCCAATTTCCGAGGGACTTCAAGCCCCGTAATTTAGCTAAGAATTTGTTAAATGTTTAAGGGCTTTTTGAGCAGAAAGAAGGTCCTGAAAAGTTTGAGGTATGCACTGACTTGCTTTAAGAGACATTTTTATAGAAATACTCCTAAAAGAGCAATCTTCCTTATACTCTGAAATTATGCAGAACAGAATTTTAAAATGCAGTTACCCCTGATGAAAACCTATTACACTGATGTGATTACCAATGATCTTTGGAAGTTCTAAGTATGCATTTACAGGATCTGCTAACTGGAATGAAGACAGTCATTAAGAATAACCAATTACCTCTTTTACTTGTCATATTACAACTGCTATGCTAATAAACTGAAACAGTGAGCCATTAAAAAATTCTTCTTTTTTCCTTGTCTTTTGCCAGTGTACAAATCATGCAATAGAGCAAAGAGACATATAAGGACAGGGGGAGAAAACCAGAATTCTGTAAATATAACAATATTAGAACTGAGCAAGCAGTACCTATGACAAACATGCAGCATGTTCAATTAAATTAAATACAAGTGGAGGAGGCCCAGACATCCTTCAGCAGTAATCAGAATGGCACAAAGGCAGTCATCAGGGCTCATGTGCAGACCTGAGTTTGGCAATGTAGAGTCTACAGGTCAAATTTGCAGCTGCCTATTTGTAAAAAGTGTTTTGTTGGAACGCAGCCCCGCCCATTATTTACATATTGCCTGTGGCATTACCGATTCCCTTTTGGTAGGAGATAAGCAGCCTCTTGTCTCTAGAGAAGGAGAATGTAGTAAGATCCTTTGTGATTTGAGAATTTAAAAAGAAAAGTCTGCCCAGTTCAGAGGTGTGCATCCACAGGGAAATGCAGAGGGGATGGGATCCCACTTGAAGGAGCTGGACACTGGAACCAGTCTGGCTGGGGTTTGGGGGTAGGGTGGGCCCCCTCAGTTGAGAACGGACACCCCCGGTGTGCTCAGAGGAGCTCAGCGCTGGAGGAGGAATTCTGTCCTCCCTGGAGGGGCCCTTGCTGGGGTCAGCTGGTCTGCCTCTCTAGCAGCTGAGCCCCCTCCATCAGGCTAGCCCTGCACACGACTTGAGCCACTGCAACCACAAGGACCAGTAAGAAATGGGGGAAGAAACAGGCTACTTACAGCCCAATTCCCCTCTGCTTGGGGTTGTACACGTTCACAAATCACTTTCTGTTCCAGAGATGAAGCTAGAAATAGTCTTTTTCCTGTAAAATGAACGAAGCCCAGAGAACTCCGCTTTGTGTGGTCAAACACTGAAATCTTGTATGCCACCTCTCCTCCTCGGGAGACCCAGCAGGGAAAAAAAGGAAGCTCCTCAGCCAAAAAGCAGAGTCAAGGCTCTTGCAGTTCCAGAAAATGTGTAACCAGGAAGAAGGGGAAAGAGCTGAGCCGCTGACGGCGTGCAGGCTGCTGTCTCAGGTTTTTTTCCAACACCAAGCCAACTCTCCAACACCAACTGGGTACCCAACAGTTCCACTCAATTCTGACACTAACCTCCCAGAATTCACATAGACTCCACAGCTCGAAGGCTCAGTCCCATCAGACTGACCCCACTTGGGACACCAGCCACAAACAGGGTGCCCAGGCTGCCCACACTTCTTCCTGACCCATGACCCCCTCTTCAACGTTTGCTGCAACAACTCACAGAAAATCTGGGAAACACTTTACTTAGGTTTACCAGTGTTAAATTAATTGAACGAGGAAGCCATTACACTGAGGTGACTAAAACCTTGGTGGCTTTAGGTGAACAAACCAAAAATCAAGCCAGTACCCGCCTCAAGGTTAGGAAATCAAAATGCTAAGAACAACCAATCACAAACAGCCAACGAGGTTTTTAAATTGTAGCCAATCAATAATAGCCTTACTCTGCTTCGATCTTTGCTCTACAAAGGCCTCTCCTCCTGAGCTCCTGTTGGGAGTGTTCCTAAGCACGCTTCCTTTGGTGCTCCCTGATTCAAATCGCTTTTGCTTAAATAAAGTCTTAAAATTATTAATGTGCCTCACTTTATCTTTTAATCGTTCTGGCGTCAGAGAAGGAATCCAAGGAGACCCCCGACATCCCCCAGGAGCAGGGGCAACCAGGTGAGGGTAACTGCTGGGTCTCTTAGGCTCGCTGCCCTGGCTGCCCCAGGAGGTAGTGGGCACGTCCTACTTGGAGACTTTTGTGTTATGAGCTTTCAGACCATTTGAGCGTTTTTGTTGTTTTTGTTTTTTCCCAGACGGTCCGCAAATCAGCCGGGAGTCAGACTGGGTCTGACTTAGAACCTGGATAGGTCCGGTATCAGACTGGTTCCGACTTAGAAACCGGATGGGTCCGGCGTCAGACTGGTTCCGGGGTCGGAATGGTTCCGACTTGGAAAGCGGATGGGTCCGGGGTCAGACTGGTTCCAGGGTCGGACTGGTTCCGGTTGGAAAGTGGCCTGAGCCTGGAGGCCGACGGGTTCCAAGTACTCTAACTGGACTGAGTGCGGTGTGAGTCCTCAGGTAATAAAATTTTGTTTTAAGGCTGAACAAACAGGTTAACCTTACCGAAGATAATCTTGAGTTACAAGTAGCCACAATGGAGAGGTTTTAACCTATATAAGCTTACCTATTTACAGAGTTCCTTGGAGAAAAAGGGGTCTCGATCAGGCAATCGATCTAAAGGAAAGGGGAAATTATTTGTTTCTTACTCTGTAGTTTCTGGTGAGCAGGATGAGACCTGCTGGGACACCCCACTCACTCTGGAGCCTGAAGGCAGTGTCCTTGGAAAACTGGCAGAAGAAGGCAAAGCGTAAGAATTCTTAGGAAAAACAGGGATCCCAGATCTTTATCTGGGGTGCCTGGTCGAGAGAGGAAGGTAAAAGTCCATGTTTTCGCTTCCTTGCCAAATTCCCATTGGCAGGAAAAAAACATTGGTTCTCGATCCTTTCTATCTCCAGCACAGCTCTTGCTGTTTCGTTTGTCTCATTTTGTGTCCTGAGAATTTGGCTTGGAAACCGCCAGGTTGGAGGCCCCCAAAATACGGCTGGATAGAATGTGGGCTGTACCCTGTTTGTGGCTGCAGTTCTACCAAATGTTGCCAGCTCTCGAAGGGATTGTCTCAATCTTTCTTTCGATTTTCTTTGGTAGTGGCTGTGGATCTTGGGTGGGCAGTATCCTTTGCATCTTCTTTGGGGATCTTCTCTTATATCCTTTGGGGACCTTCTCTTGCCAGGAACATTTACTGTTTGTCCCAAGTGAAACTGACAATATATTCGAAAGGATGTATTTTGTTTTGTTGTTGTTGTTACTGTTTTTAAGTAGCTCTATGGTCAGAAGTTGGCCAAATTGGAAACTGATATTCAGAGCCTAGAAAGAGGAACTTTTTTTAGGCCTTTTCTCCTAAACTAAAATGAAACTGTATACCCAGAGGGAAAGAAAAGCATCCTGAAGTCTTTGTGGAAGGAGTTACTGAAACATTCCAAAGAAATAGGATTTTTAAAAGTATTTCTTTTTTAAAAATTTATTTATTTATTTATTATTTTTTTAAAGATTTTATTTATTTATTTGACAGAGACAGAGAGCAGGAACACAAGCAGGGGGAGTGGGAGAGGGAGAAGCAGGCTTCCCGTTGAGCAGGGAGCAGGTTGCAGGGCTTGATCCCAGGACCCTGGGATCACAATCTGAGCCAAAGGCAGACGCTTAAAATCTTAAAGCCACCCAGGCGCCCCTCTTTTTTTTTTTTAATTTAATATAATATTTATTTATTTATTTATTTTAAGTTAACTCTACACCTAACCTGAGGCTTAAACTCATGACCCAGATATCATGAGTCACATGCTCCACTTAACTGAGCCAGCCAGGCACCCCTAGAACATGGGATCTTTTGATTTCCACCTTCGTTGAAGAACTTCTCCCTGATATAAAGCAAATGGAGGATAATGTAGTTGGATAGGTAGGTCAGTGTCTTGATAAGATATCATTCAGGTTGGAACCCAGTGCTGTGAGGAATTAAAAATAACTGCTTGTCTTACAAATCCCGTCTTTACAAGAACGGAAATGTGGATGTAGAAACAATTTAAAGCCCACCTATCCTCTTTACCAATCCCCAGACCTCTCCAGTTCATCTCAAAAGACTTGCAAATATTGTAAAAGATTTGGATTTAGGAAACGAAAGCCCTTTCTGAGAAACTTTTATCCTTTCTCTGTGCCTTTGAGGTATCAGTGTTGTACCTTGTCTTCTCCAGGAACCCAGAGCCAGCTCTTGAAATGCAAACTTCAGGGAGGTAATTCTTGTCAGGAAAAAACAAACAAAACAAACAAAAAAAAACCTATTTGGGAAATAAGATGTATGAAAAACCTTAAAAGTCTTTCCCACAATTATTAGTAAAAGCTTTACCCATCTGAGCAGGTAACCTTAACTTACTTAATCTGTCAGAAACACAGTTTGAATCCAATTGTTCTTTTATAAACTAGTGAGTTTTGCATTACTCTACTTGTATCCTGGCTAAAATTTTAAAATGAAAGTGATAAGATCTCTGAGTTTGTATACATTTATGTGTGTTTATGTATATATGTATTATAGATATGTGATATTTTTCTACCCCTGTCGGTGTTACCAAAATTAGTTTGTAAAGAGCTCTATTACATTGGCTTAAAGACAAATAAGCATTTATGTAAATTAAGTATACTCTCAAATATAGAAGTAAACCCAAGTGGTTTTCAATTTCATGTGATCTAGGATACTTGGAAAATAAAGTCTAGTTTAAATTTGTTGATTTAACTAAAACAGGCATATCTCTAAAGTTATCAGCATTGATATACTTTTATTCCATCTAGTTTAATGAAAGTCAGATTATCTCTGTTAGAAAATCTGTCAGCAAAAAAGATAAGATGATGGTTAGCTGGTTAATGTCTCATGAAATTTTTATGCATAATCTAAGAATAGTTGTTAAGAACAAGTAAATAGATGTAAGTAAGATAAAAGTTCATAAATAAACTTTTCACCAGTAATGAGGCTTTATGGTATGTCCTCGTAAAAATAGTTTCCAAAGTCCTTTTGGTAACTTGAAACCTTAAAGTTGTATTGAGATAAGCTAAATCGTGGATATTAATGAATATCTAGGTCATTTCCCAGACAGATAAAACACTGAAACATTAATTACTGAACATGGGTTTATTACCCTGGGCTTCCTTTTACAGAGGAACTAAAGATACTTGGGCCTACTAGTAAACATGGGTAGTTATGTGCCCCATTGAAAAATTTACTAGGAGGAAGAATATACTTCTAGAAATTGTGAAATATATTTATAAATTTGCCAATCCACAGAGTGCTAGTGTAACAGTCCACCATTGCTTGTTTCTTAATTTTCACCAGAATTAAGGATTCTAAGGGCAAAAATTCTAATCAATATATTGATTAAAACTATTTAGGAAAAAAAAGATGAAAGGAAACAACTGTATACAAAAAATAGGTAAGGAAAGTAGAATGAGTGATTGTTCCAGAATGAGAAAGAGGAAAAAAACCTAGACAAAATCAGGATGGATGTGAAAAAGTTGTAGAAGGTTTATGGGAAAGGAATCTTGGAAACAGAATTTTATGTCTGGCCACACTGACTAAAATGGGAATGTGTTTGTTTAAGTTTTTAAAGAATGAGTTTTAATTATCAGAAGTATACTTATGCAAAATTAGAATTTGGTCTTCTTTCTAATAAAAGGACAAAATTGTCTTGGAGTATTGGTCTGCACTTGGTAAAAAATTGTGAAAGGCTTTTTGTGTTTTGTTTTGTTTTTTATCTTTTGGGTAACCTACTTGGAAAGCAAACATGTTGTGTGTTACCAAAATAATTTACTGTGCTTCACATTATTTTTATTGGTTCTTTGATTACATAAGAAAACCCAGTCTTGGGGTGCATGGATGGCTCAGTCTGTTAAGCATCCAACTCTCGATTTCATCTCAGGTCATGATCTCAGGGTCGTGAGATTGAGCCCCACATCACCCTCCTCATTCGGCACGGAGTCTGCTTGAGATTCTTTCTCCGCCTGTCCCTCTGCCCTTCCCCACACACACACTCTCCCTCTCTCTCATAAGTAAATAAATAAATAAATAAAATCTTAAAAAACAAAACCCAGTTTTCTCAATATTAAAAGAGCTAAATTTTGTTCACAATTGTGTAACCTTCTATATTCACCTTTAAAATCTTCTATTGTCATGTTGGTGAAATAGATGAATATATTTCATAGTGATCTGAGTTTAGGCCAATGTTCACATCTTTTGACATTTTGGCAACTTCCCCAAATCGAATTCGAAATGGAGTCTTTTTGACCTAAAAGTAACTTTGAGATTTGAGGGTCCCTGGACACATCTTACAGAATTTGTCTCTAATCTTGTAAAAGAAAGGTGTTAAACTAATTAGGTGTGGTAAATTATAAGGAATGCCTTGTCAAATAAGAAATGATGATAAACATTCTTAGGTTATATGTGAATGGATGTATGTCACTGATATAGGTATCCCAGAAATGGTTTAAAGTTTCTAGAAATTTGTCAGTACTCATTGTCCAGTTATCTTAGATTATTTGTATGCCACAAAAATGACATTTCCTTATCACATGTACTCTCATCAGATCTTTAACCATGGCTATGGTTTTCTTTTTTTAGTCTTTTGTACAGACAGTTAATTTTTTGATGCTTTTGCAAGGGTGCTTCATCTTCAGAGAGATTCGTGGAAAGGACTCTGACCAGCACTCTAGCATACAGGTTTCTGTAACTTTAAGACCTAAAACTGAACTGGGTAAGAATTTTCAGAATGAATGGAAAAACTGGATTCAAGCAGAACAAGAACTAATAAGATGGGATTGAATGAACTGATGAGGATGCTTATCACTTTTTTGCAAGTTTTTCTTTGAAACATTGATGGCTCCTTAATATTTTATTTTTGTAGAGACCAAAGGAAGTATAGTTACTAAGGTGCATTTTGTGATGACTGAGACCTCCAAACATGGTCTCAAGGACTTCTATTAATATAAGTTTAGAAGCCAGATGTACACCCCCCAACATCTTTGGACTCTTTAAACTCCTGTTTTTCTTTGACACTTGTGAGGTTGGAAAAGCAAGGCTTCAGGTGGGAATCTTTGAGATAAGGCAGGTCGGCCCAAGTAATTCATTTTTACAATGAAAGGTTGGCTCTTTTTATCCTGGTTGAAGGCTGACATGCCCACCATCTCTCAGTTTGGACCACTCTGGTTAATGGCTAATGTGTGTAAGATAACTGATAAGTTCCTGGAAGAGTGGGTAATGGATTCTCTGACCAGTTTTGTTTGAGATGATCCATGTTTGCCCAAAGACTGAGCATTCTGGGTTGATGCCAAGTCATGTTCATTGCATCGTTAGCACAGATTGATTTGAGAAGTCACAGTCCCTAACACTGCCCATGCTGATGACTCAGCCTGTGGAGTTGCCATTGTGCAGTCAGGTGGGAAGATCACCTGGGCAAATATCCTGGAAACCACCTGGTTGAGTGCTCTTTGTAAATAGGCTCTCAGAGGCAGAACAGACTTGTCTGTGGACCATAAATGAACTAATAATCAACCTGTCAGCTTAGAATGGAATAAGTGGGAAAAACAATGTGAAAGACCCTCTATGGCTTACCTGTCTCTGGTCCAGTCTTGTGATGGTGGCATTAGCTCCATAAGCATTGCAGGATTCCACCACATAATCTGGACTGAGCCCCAGCACAGAGCAGGTCTCCCCATGGGAGCCATCAGCCACCACAATGATTTGGGGCCAGTCTGGTACCACCACCTTCCTCATAAAATTATCTGTAAACTAAGACACAAAGATGGGCTGATGATGAACAGAGCATGCACTGACACATAATAATGACATGGATGTTTTCTGTTGATGAACGAGGTGGTGACAAGCAAACAGACTTGGCTGTTCTGTTGGTTGCTGCTACTATTATTAACAATTTTATTATTCACAATAATGTTATTAACTCTTAGAATTTTAACTGCAGTTTTGTAACTATTTCTTATCCTTGGCATGCACTAAGAGTTTTCCATGTATGCTTGCATTCAGCCTCAACAGTTCTATGAGGTGGGCATTTTATTAGGCCCATTTTATAGATGAGAAAAATGAGGATTGGAGAAGTGAAGTAATTGTCTGATATCAAAGAGCTCATAAGTGTCGGGAGTCCTAACTGAACATAGATGTCTTGTTTTAACGCCCATGTTTTTTGCCATTGCTTTGGTAGGTACTAGAGATGCAGAAAGGAATAAAACACAGTGTCTGCCCTCAGACCTAGAAGGTTAGATACTCAATTTGCAGAAGTAATTGTCAGCGAAGAATGTAATCTTTTGTCCATTTTAAAGTTGGGTTGTCTTTTATTGTTGAACTGTAAAGGGCTCTACGTATATCCTAGATACAAATCAGGTACATGATTTGCAAATATGTTATCCCATTCTGTTGATTGCTTTTGATTTTTTTGGTGGTGTCCTTTGAAGCACAGACGTTTTCATTTTGATAAAGTGTGATTTGTTAATTTTTTTCTTTTGTTGGTTGAGCCATTGCCTAATCCAAAGTCACAAAGATTTACACCTATGATTTTTTCTAACAGTTTTATAGTTTTAGCTCTTACATTTAGATATTGGACACTTTTTGAGTTGATTTTGGTATGTGGTGTGAGGAAAGGTTCTAAACTGAGTCTGATGCATACAGCTATCCAATTGTCCCAGCATCATTTATTTGAAAAGATTATTTTCCCCCATTAAATGATCTTGGCCCCCCTGTCAAAAATCAATTGCCCATAAATACACAAGTTTATTGTTGGGCTCTCAATTTTATTTTATTTTATTTTTTTAAAAGATTTTATTTATTTATTTGACAGAGAGAGACACAGCGACAGAGGAAACACAAGCAGAGGGAGTAGGAAAGAGAGAAACAAGGCTTCCCGCGGAGCAGGGAGCCCAATGCGGGGCTCAATCCCAGGGTCCTGGGATCATGACCTGAGCCGAAGGCAGACGCTTATCGACTGAGCCACCCAGGCGCCCCTGGACTCTCAATTTTATTCCATTGATCTATATCTGTCCTTATGCCAGGATCACACTGCCTTTATTACTCTTGCTTTGTAGTAACTTTTGAATTTGGGGTATGTGAATTCTCCAGTTTTTTTTTTTTCTTTTTCCAGATTGTTTTATCTACTCTGGTTCCGTGCATTTCCATATGAATTTTAGGATCAGCTTGTCAATTTCTATATGTCTTATGTCTTTTTTCTTCTGCCAAGGAGTCAGCTTGGATTTGATCCTGATAGCATTGATTCTCTGGATCAATTTGTGGATTCTGGGAAGGCCATACTCTGTGACAAACCCTATGCTAAGCATTTCACTGGCTTTGTATCATTGCATCCTCAAGGAACCTAATGATATAGGTAGTTACCATGCCCATTTTATACATAGAGACAATGAGGCTTTTAGAGTTGTCAGAAGTCAGATCTCTTGAGAAATAGATGCAGAGACAAGATTTTCATGCAGCAGGTTTATTGGGGAGTGTCCTCAGGATTAACATTTGGAGGGCCGGAAGGAAGCTGTTTTGGGTGGAGAGAGTTAGTTGAAATGGATGCAGTTATAAAAGAGGTCTCAGCTGATCCCATGGAAAGACCAAGGGCCCAGAACTGAGTCAAGGGGCCTCTTCTTTGTCTCTCATCATCAATGTAGGCTGCCCCAGGAGAGGCATAACCTTGGGTGAAACACCTCCCTCCAGTCAAAGACAACTCATCAGGAGGGACTCCTGTAGCAACCAGGAGCAAACACTTCCAGCAGCTGGGAGAATGAGTACCTGCATCCTAGAAGGTGGATGTGGGCTACCCCACAGCATTTACTACAAGGCAGTTATCGCTTGTCCTAAGTCATGCAAAGAGTAAATGGCAAAGGGTAACATCTGAGCACTGTCAGTCTCACTCCAGGCTCCTCACTCATAACACTCACACTAAATTCACTCATTTGCAGAAATTCAACTAGTGTTGGAATTACCCAAAACATCCCTTGCTGTGGGCTGGATGTATGTGTCCCCCCCAAAGTCATATGTTGAAGTCATAACCTCCAGGGGTGGGGCCTTTGGGAGGTAATTGAGTCATGAGGGCAGAGCCTTCATGAACGTGACTAGTGTCCTTATAAAAGAGACCCCAGAGTTCTCTAGCCCCTTCCATTGTATGATGCTACAGCAGGAAGTCAGCAGTCTGCAGTCCAGAAGAGGGCTCTCACCAGAACCCAACCATAGTGGCACTCTGATCTTAGACTTCTAGCCTCCAGAAGTGTGAGCAGTACATCTCTGCTGTTTATAAGCCACTCAGTCTATGGTATTTTGTTATAGTAGCTCAAATGGTCTAAGACATCGCTGAATTATACCCTTAGCTATATTTGGTCCCAACATCGAACTTGTGATTTTTGAAGTATCTTAGTTTAAGGGCTTGGGGAGGAAATCTTACACGGGGGTCTCAAGACTCCAGGGTTTTAAAAATTAACTCTGTGAAATGGAGCTAAAGGTTCCCCTTATTAACTGTGCTTAGTGAGAAGTGTGGATGCTGTCTTGGTAGTCTGGGCTTACAGAGGTAGAGTCTTTTCTGATGGCCATCCCTGGCTCCTCAGCTCACCTCACTTCCAGAAGAGGAGCCTGTAAACACTCTCTTTCCCAGCAGATGATCTGTGAAATGCAAGGAGTCTTCTGAGCAATGTAATAAGGACTCATCTTTCCTTGATTGTCGGCATGGCAAGCCTACAGACCTTGTACTCTGGGAGCTTTAAGTTGCTTTTGAGGGCACAGCTGAGTCTCCACAATCAATGCAGTTTGACCCTTTGCTTTTGTTTTGTCAGAAGTCCATAATGGGTTGACAAACATCTGATACATGGCTACAAAATTTAGACTTAGAGTTTCAATGGATTGAAACAAAGGATTCTAAACTGGAGCTTACGAGGCCCCTGAAACTGGATGCCATGTGGCTGGTGTATGTGCATACATGCGTTTTATGGGAGGAGGGCTCAAGCTTCCCTGATGGACTTCATAACCCCCCACAAAATACAGGACCATTGGTTTAAAAAAACCCAAACTATTTTTCCCCCTTTTGTGTCACTCATATATCCATTTCTTGATTTTTTCCTGGTCTTGCTGAAGGTTGGTCTTGAGTTGATACTCATTCTGGAACTCTGGTGTGTCATGCATATAACAAAATGGAAAATTGCAATCCTTCATAGCACCACACACCTGGCAATTAAACCATACACCAGTGGCCCAACTCTGGTCTTTTCTGCTCATCTGAGAGTTGGCCATTGTGCTTTTGCCTTGTTTTAAAATACCTGTTTGTGTTTTAATCTACCCTGCAAATATTTCCATAATGTATTATACCAGGCTATGTGCAGAGTCTACATGATGTACAAAAAAATAAAAGTGACTGTAATCTTAATAGTCCCCTAGTCTGTTTGAGACTTAAATAGAAGGAGGGGGAAGTGAACATCTATTGAGCATTTTCATTTTGTCAGGCTCCTAAAAGCATATATTATCCTATTTGCATCTCAACAATCTGAGATTGCTGTTGTCCATTCCCTCAACTGACTTTTTTTTTTTTAAAGATTTTAACAACTGATTTTTTTTTTTTTTTTTTTTAAACCAGAAGACTAGGGGCACCTGGGTGGCTCAGTCTGTTAAGCATCTGCCTTCAGCTCAGGTCATGATCATGGGGTCCTGGGATGGAGTCCCGCATCAGGCTTCCTGCTCAGTGGGGAGCCTGCTTCTCCCTCTGCCCCTCTCCCCCACGCATGTTCTCTCTCTTTCAAATAAAATGTTAGGAAAAGAAAAAAAAAAACCAGAAGACTAAGGCTCAGAGAATTTGGAGAATTTATTCTTGGTCACACAGAATATAAATGGTGAAGTATTTTTAAGAAGTACAAGTACGTGGGTGCACTTGTTAATACAGTGGAGCGCTTTCTCATTCCTCTCTTACAGGATTCTCAGTGTGTGGTCAAGGAAGACCCTAGAAGTTCCTTTTAACTTTAAGCATGGGAGACAAGGACTGTTCCTATCCCAGCAAGAAAAATATCAGAAGAGAATGAGGGAGAGAAGACAGCTGAAAGAAGGGCTCCCCACTTTACCCCTTTCTCCCATCCCATTTATTTGACAGGAAAGGCCAACTCTAAGTAGCATGGAATAATTTTCAGAGTTGAAAGATCTGGGAAGAACACTCTAGATAGGCTTCCTTTTTTCTGGGAAGGAAAGTGAAGCTGAGAGAAAGGGACTTTCAATGCCACTCAAATGATTTAATAGTTAAAAGTATTTCATCCCATCATCATCTCAGTCTGCCTTCCCATATTGACATATGTCCAAAGCATATTTCTGCCCATGCTGCCTCTGTAGTCCTAGATTTTCAAGGCTAACACTATGATTGCATGATTATTTGCTGTGTAATAAGCACACATGCTATGTTTGTGGGAATAAAATTAGTATCTTCTGTGTATGTTTCACTTATTGGATTATACTAGAAGCACCCCAAAGGTGCATGGTCTGGAGAGGGAGACCTCAGAACAGGGCTACCCCATAACTCAGTGTCAAGAAACAAACCAGTGCTAACTAAATATCTGCTTTGTGCTATACACGGTACTTGACACATCCACACATCTCATTCCATTTAATGGTCAATAATAATCTTTTGAGCTTGGTACAAGGATATCTAATTTTTAGTAGAGGACACTGAGTATTGAGAGGTTAAGAAATTTGCCTGATTTCATCTGGTAATTAGTCATTGGTGGAGCCCATATGCAAATTCAGGTTGGCTAATTCCTACTTTTTTCCTCTACATCAGGCTGTCTTTCAGTGCTTGTCATAGCAGGTGAGCACACAGGATTTGGGATCTGAGCATGTCACTACAGGGGAGCTGAAAATGTTCTTCAGGGGTCTGGCTTTTATTCTGGCCTCCTTGGGGAAAACCAGCAGATACCCAGGGTGGAGTATGTGTAGGGGGTGTGGGTGTTATCTTCTCTGCAGTTGGGAAAATATGCTTACAATGGGATGACACAAACAAAGAAGAACAAGAATAGCTAACATCATTGCATACTTACAGATCTCTGCTAAGGAACCTATGGGCATTGTCTGATTCAGTTCTCACAATGAGCCATAGAGGTAGATATAGATCTACAGATGAGAAAATGAGCCTTGTAGAAGTTAACTTACCCCAGTTAATTGAGCAAGTTTTTGAGTTAACTAAGAAGTTAAGAACCTTACTTTGTACATAAGTCTTACTGACCTCAGAACCCTAATTACTTTGTTGCATTGCATCTAATATCAAGAGTGATTATTCATTCTGTACTCAGCAACCCAACAACTACTAAACCACAGAGATCTTTTATTTCTGGGCAGTTCAGTTAAGTAAGTTTTATTGCCTAATGTCAGACCTCTTATTTAGAGAGCTGCCAACCTGAGATAACCTCCCTCTTTAGTTTGTTGGTGGTTATTCGTTCATTGGGGCTGCTGTTAATTTTAATTACTTGTTTGACCTTTGACCGCTATAAAGTTCATCTGATTAAAAAATATTTTCTTAACATAGAAAATTGCCAACAAATACCAAAAGCACTAGGTCAACCAAGCCAGACATGCTTGAATAAACAACCACAGAGCTTATAAAATGTCTGCCTGTGCCCTTGACATTTGTAAAGAGACATTTATGACTCCAACACAATCTTTGCTATCATTAGGTTATTGCTAACATACCAATCTTAACTTGACCATCAGCTTTGATTTTTCCACTGGCAAGAATAGCTTAAGCTTTTCACATTTTTTTGCATTACTGGTACTATACAGATCTCACCCCACTTAGGATACACACATACACACTTTCTCAACAAAAGAGGCTAATACAATATAAGCACTTAGTACTCTAAAATACAGAAAGACAACAGAAACCTTCTGTAGTGGACAAGCAGAGGGGGCTTCAAAGATAGCTGAAAGAATGTAAATTAAGCATAAAAGAGGACTTCCTCTTTGTTGGAAATTGGAGAAATCCAGTGAAGTTGGAGAGTCGTTATTTGCCAAGAATGTCCTTCTTGGAAGATGCTTGCAAATAAGGTCAGTTTCTTTGGCAGTTCTTGGATTCAGGGAAAGACTCTTGGATTTTTAAGTTTTCCTTCCATATGTTCTTTACTTAAATCTCTTGATTGGGTGCTTATTCTTTTGTTGTGGTATGCAGATTACTAGGCAGAAGTTACTTGGTAGAAAACATTTGAAAGAATTGAAAGGAGGGAAGTATAGATATGACATTTTGCTTCTGGTCAGAGTTCTCCTATAAAATTTGTACATATGAAGACTGTTTTTGCTCCACAATTCTGAGATTGATTCTTCATAGTCATAACCTTCTCCCTACATTGTAATCTGGGATGAAAGCTTGTCTCTGGGTACTGGATCCGTGTTACTGGCAAGTGAAAAAGTTCTTTTTTTTTTTTTTTAAGATTTTATTTACTTATTTGACAGAGAGAGAGAGAGAGATCACAAGTAGGCAGACAGGCAGGCAGGCAGAGGGAGAAGCAGGCTCCCTGTTGATCACGGAGCCCGATGCGGGGCTCAATCCCAGGACACTGGGATCATGACCTGAGCCAAAGGGAGACGCTTAACCAACTAAGCCACCCAGGCACCCCTGGCAAGTGAAAAAGTTCTTAAGACTTGGTCTCTGCTTCACGTTATTTTTCTTTCTCTTCACCCACCCCCTTTCTTTGAATTGGTAGATGCACTCTAGCTGTTAAAAATGTCTGTTTTGTTTTTTCTACAAAATGGGCTGCAACTTGAATCAGTGGAAATCTTGGTTATTGAAATACTAAGCTTTCAAGTGAGTCTGTGGGCTTAACTGTAGAAATTGTTTGACAAGCACAAAAATATCAAAACAAGTTGGTCCATTAAGTCCACTTACATACATAAAGCATTTTTCTCAATTTAAATGTAATATATATGTTCATTTTAGAAAGTGTGTAAAATAGGGAAAACGCAAAGAAGAAAATAAAATTCACCCATAAAATCCTATCATCCAGAAGTAACAGCTTATTAACAACTTAATGCATTCCTTTTCAATCTTGTGTGTTTACTAATGGCTGCATGTCTAAAAATCTACAATAATGTCTGCTCTGTTGTAAACTTAATAAATATTTGTCGTATGTGAATAAGATGATTTATGTGACCAGGGTCTGTTTTGTTTTTGATCACTGTGAATGTTCTGTCAGTTACAGCTATAAACAACATTAATCTGTTGTAAGTTATTCCTGCTTGGTACCTGATTTCCTTTGGGTATTTGACCTTGAAAGCCTGCTCTCTAGACTTATCTACGTAAATATGATAGTACATGTTGAGAGTGCTAATATATTAATTAGATAATATAGCCATATGTTAATGTTAATTTAAATTTTAATCTGTAGTATGCCCCAGAAGCGAATGGCAGCATGGGGTATTAGAACACTGACCCTGAAGCCATGCAAATACAGATTCTAATCCTGACTCTGCAACTGCCAACCGTCATGTCCTTAATAAATTACTTAATCTCTTTGAGCCTTAATTTCCCCATGGCTAAAATGACCGTAAAAACCCACATCATATGATTATTGTGAGATGAAAAATATGTACAAAGAGAAAGAAATCACTAAATAAATTTGAATTAACCCACAGTGGGACCCAGAAAATTTGTTTAAGAAACCATGACTTATCTAATGCCATGTAAGTTTGTATAAGTGAAAAAGCCATACTGTTATAAGGCTAAACAGTAGCCTGGATTTTCCCCCCCAAAGGATGCCATGCTAAAAGATGACAGTTATGAGTGTTCACTCTTCAGAGGGAAACTCCAGGGCTGACGGGCTGGCTAAATCTACACCTTGGAAAATTACCTTCATTTTAATCTTCTTGTTTTTAAGTACTTAGGAAATTTCTTTTCTCAGAGCCACATGATATTTGATTTTTGTGCGTTTGCTTCTAAAAAGATGAGGGCCCTTTTCTCTCTAGTTCTTGAATATCAGTTTACAGCTGGTGATAATTTTCATTTTCTAAGCTTCTCCTATAAGCAGCAGATTGTACAGTGCCCTTCTACCTACACTGTCTCATAAAATTGTCACAAAAACTTACAATGTAGTAGTAGTATACCACTTCATAGATATTCTCAAATGTTACCTGCATTTTACAGATGAGGAAGCCAATTGCTTGCTCTCTGTCAAAAAGCTGGTTTGATAACAAGGCAAATAGAGAACACAGTCATGTCCATGAGTTATCGCTGGCCCCCTGTACTCAGCGGGTGTTGGGGGTAGAGAGGCTAAGTCAAAGGGGATATATTTTCCCAGGCCGGCCTCACCTTGGTGCCCAGGAGAAGGCAGAAGCCAGGCCGCTGGCCCTCCCTCTCCAGGAGGCTGAGCAGGTGCTCCTGGAAGACGCCGACCCTGGTGAAAAAGTGGCCGTTGCGCCAGCAGCCCTCCACGTTGTCGAAGTCCACTCCCTGCGGCCTGAGGAAGCGGACGCTGCGGGGGTCCCTCGCAATCTGCTGCGGACGCGCCCGCAGCGGACCCCGCGCGTGTGCGTCCTGCACGGTCAGCTTCAGCACCCGGCCGGAGCGGACAGCGACGAGCGCAGCCGCCAGCCCCACCGGCCCGGCGCCCACTACCAGCATAGGCACGCGGGCGCGCCGCCGCCGCCGCAGCGGGTCAGCAGCCGCCTTGACAGCCAGCAGCAGCACCAGGGCCAGCAGCGTGCCCAGCGCCGTGCCCAGCGCCGCGTCCAGCGCCAGCGCCTCGGTGCCGCCGTCGGGCCCCGTGGTCCCCGCGCCCATCGCCCCGCGCCTCCTTCCCAAGCCTGCCCCGGCCCTTGGGGGGATCCTGCTCTGCTGCAGCCACTCCCCCCCGGGCGGGGCCCCACCCCTCCGGTCTCTCTCTGGCTCTTGGGGATGTCAGCAGGCGGACGTCCTAAACACGTAAATAGTTCCAGAAGTGGTTGGGGCTAAGTATACCCCTTTATCGGGCTCCGGGCTCTGTCACCCTTGGAGTCTGTCCTTTTGAGGTCACTTGAGACCTTTTAAAGCTCCGTCGTTGTACCCCTACTGTATTTCTTATTACATATGTCGTGGTTCGTAATTATGTTCTTTTGGTAACTATTTAATGCTGGTCTGTATGTTTTTGTTCTTCACGGTAGGCCCAGTTCTTCGCACAACGTGCCATTGGTCTAACCCGATAAATATACCAAATGTAATAATAATGTTACAGACTACCTGTGAGGCTTCTTCCAACTGCGCCACAATCTGTTTTTGTTTTAGCTCATTACACTAATGAATATTTGTCAAATTAACCATTACCAAAAAAAAGAACTGTTTATTTTTAATCCTAATAATTTTATGAGGTAACTATTACGAATATTATGAACTGCTTACATTATTGTTTTAATCTTCCTCACTTTATTTAGAGATTGGTGTAGGATTCAGCGAGTTAAGATGACTTCTTCCAGGTCACAGAGCTAGTGAACACACAGATGCTGGTGTTCAAACCCAGGACCGACTGATTCCAAAGTTAATGGCATTTACAGGACCTGCTGTTTCTTCAGTTTCTACAGTCCTTTTAGAAAGCAACTTAGCACCAAGTTGCAAAGTGTCTAAGGTTATTCCCACCCTTTGATTCAATAATTCCACTCTGGAAATCTGTCTTAACAGGGGAGGAAAATCCAAAGTAAAAAAAAAAAAAAAGATGTCCATTACAGCATTATTTACAGAAAAAGAAAAAAGCAAAATTCCCATTTATTTAAATAAATAAAAAAATTTATATTTAGTTATTTAAGTAGAATTCCAATCATAAAAGTATTTGAAAAATTGCAATCATATATGTCCTTAAAGAATAACACCTTGGAGGGACACCTGGGTGGCTCAGTCATTAAGCATGTGCCTTCAGCTCAGGTCATGATCCCAGGGTCCTGGGATCGAGCCCCGCATCGGGCTCCCTGCTTGGCAGAAAGCCTGCTTCTCCCTCTCCCACTCCCCCTGCTTGTGTTCCTGCCCTTGCTATTTCTCTCTGTCAAATAAATAAATAAAATCTTAAAAAAAAAAGAATAACACTTTGGAATATTATGACACCATGAAAAGAACGTTAGGAAAAATCTAGGAAAATGGTTATTTTTATAAGTAAAATAAAGCTGGATATAACATTGGCTAATGAAGTATCCTCCACAACTCTGCATGTGTGTTGGTAGAATTAGACACTGCTGGGTATATATACTCAATAAATATTAATTGGATAAATAAATGAAAAAGACAGATAAAGGATAATTTCTAAAATATTTTTTCTACTCTTCTAATTTTTTCTATGGTAAGATGTTTTTATATTACAACAAAACTATAAAGATGCCATAGAGTATGTGCTTACTCATAAATGGTATATGCAAATTTCAACTCACTGTCCTGGAATGATCTATCATTCCTACTGATAGATGAGGAGTGGGGGCCCCCAAATTTATTCTCACCTGGAGTCCCATGTGTCAGAAATGTGCAATTTGGGTCTTTTGATCCCAGCTCGTATGACCTTACCTGACCTTGAACTGGGCTGCCATGTTCCACGTTCTGCATTAGGAGATAGGAAACTGAACTCTAGTCCCTGCCCTGTCTCTGGCTTGCTAGGTGATTTGGGATAACTCACTTCTCTCAGGGTCTCTCTTGGATTTTTACCCTGCTGATTATAAGATGGCTTTCTTTTCTGTTCTTTTTTTTTTAAGATTTTATTTATTTATTTGACAGAGAGAGACAGCGAGAGAGGGAACACAGCAGGGGGAGTGGGAGAGGGAGAAGCAGGCCTCCCGTGGAGCAGGGAGCCCAATGCGGGGCTCGATCCCAGGACCCTGGGATCAGGACCTGAGCCAAAGGCAGACGCTTAATGACTGAGCCACCCAGGCGCCCCTGTTCTCTCTTTCAATGGAGAGAGAGCTGTATCAAAAAGGGTTGCTCATCATGTCTCATATTGCTCCTTCTGGTCACTCTATCTTTTATCTCTGTGTTTTTTCTTCTGTTACTATTTTCATTATGTCATTTTGTTATGCTATTTTGTCATGTCGATCTTTCCACATTTTGTGATATGATTTTCAGAAATGACCTTGTTTATTTCTTTGCCTTTTTTTTTTTTTGTATATTTTCCCTATCTAGATGTAAGCTCTGTGAGATCTTAACCTAGCCTGTCCTGGCTGATATGGCAACAAAAACTAGCTCAAATGGAAAAGATAATTTGTCTTGTGTAGCTTGAAGGGATTGTAGTGGCTCATAGAATTTATAGAAGCAGCAACCAGGACTTTAGAAATGACAAAGGCCACACTGTGTGAACACATACATGTACTTATTTCTTCTGCCCTCCTCCCACCCCCCACCCCACCTCATCATTTCTCATTACCACTTATCTTTGCTTTCCTTCACTCTACACGTTGCATCCATCTAGAAGGGAAGAATTCTGCCAGAAGCCCTAAATTCACTTTGTTCCAATTTAACATTTCCAGCAGTTTCATTGCCCCCATGTCAGAGGGCAGCCATTGGAAAAGATTCTAATTGGTTTTGCTTGGGCTATGTATGCGTCTTTGAACCAGTCACACTAGGAGTGGAATTGTCAGCTGTGCTTGCTCACGTGTGTGCATGTGTTTTGTTTTGTTTTTTAATCCTTAACGTACATTCAATTTGGTATTTCTGTGCAAAAGCTTATTTAAATCATTGACCATTTTGTGGTGTTCAGTTGAGGTAAAACTGCATAATAATAACCTATAGTCCACTTAACTTCCATATGTAAATATAGAGGTACTAATATTTTCTTCTTAGACTCCAGTGAATAGTCTTGTTCTCCTTCTGTGTGCCGTGTTGTTACATCCTTGAGTGTGGGAACCATAACTCCCTTATTTTCTGCCCCTCCAATATTACCTAACAAAATGCTTTATAGTTAGTAGCTACCCTCTGAATTTCTGACATCAGATTAAATGAGCTACTTAAGTAGCTGAATTTGTGGACTTCTTCATTCATTACATGTGCTTTATTTGGTGAGGATATGATTAGTTTTCACTACTGGGAAAGCAGGAAAGACTATAACTCTCTTTATTTTTAGTTTAAGGAATGCTATTCAGCAGTGCTAGGGAAGAGAAAGAAATCATTGATCATTGCAATAAGTCCTCCTTCACATCATGAATTTGAGCCTCTCTTATTGATATTTCCTTTAACTAATTGACTTTTTACCTTGTACCTCATTTAATGATATGGATAGAGACATCTGTGGTAGGTAGAAAAATTGCTCAGTATTGTTCTTCACTCAGATGAACTGCAGATGTTACCCTTGACATTTGAGTTAAAGAAAACCAAACTTGCAGGAATCCATCAGAGACTGTCTCTAGGCAAGTAACTAAAGCTTTAGGCCCTTGCCATCAGACCGGGGTGTGTGATCTAGTATTCTTGGTTTCAGCTGTAAACTTTTAGAAATGCAGAATCTAGGGCCTCAGCCCAGACCCTCAGGATCTGTAACTTAACAACTTTCTCAGGTGATTTGTAAGCAAAAGAAAGTTTGAGAAGCACTGCTCTGGAGATTAGAATCAGATTCCTGGAAGGCTTGTAGGGCCATGAAGGTTGGGCTTTTTGAATATAATTGATATTTTCAGGAAGCCAAGTGTTTACCCTAGGGACGACAATGGTGGCAAATGTTGATGTCCTCCTACCATGAGGTTGTGAGAGACATTACTAATTGCTCAGGGCACTCTTACCACCAGACTTCAGGATGCTTGTCCAAATTCTCTACCTAGTCTGGTAACTTTCATGGAGACAGAAAAGTTGGCCTAAGAGTTAAGGTCTATTTATTAATCTTGCCTGAAGACCAATTGTTGTTTGCTAAGTAGTGTCCAACAAGCAAAATAGACCAAAGGGAAATCTAGGTTATTGAATCTTGTGGGTATGGCTTTTGGATAATTTGTTGACCAAATAATAAAGTCAAGGTCATGAGTTTTGCCCTCAGCAAACCGGATAATCTCTTAATCCACTTCTTCCGGTCTTGCTCTGTCTCCCATTCATTTGCTCTTCCTCATGCTAAACTTGTTTGAATTCCCCTCACTAACCTTCATCTTTTGAATTAAGCTTCTTCTCTTGATCTTTCTGGTTGGGGTACTTGGGAGAAGGATCATTGTAGCTATAAGCCCCATCTCCTGAAGACCCAAACTCTGACACTGACTTGTATGAACCCTGGTTATCTTTATTCACCCTTTTCAAACAAACTCAGACTGAATGCCTCGTCAGGGTCATCTGTTGCCTAAAATATTACCCCAAATGATAGAAACTGGGAGAATGGATTAGAATCCACTTAAATTGCCTACTTGAACTGCTTGATGTTGTCACAGTTCCCCCATAGTTGCCAAAGATGTAGGATCTGAGTCAACTTTTTAAGTTCTGGTCACAATTCCACTACTTCCTGGAGTGTGATGTGGGGCAAGTTAGCACGTATCTCTTTTTTTTGGTTTGTTCTTCTTTCGGTGAAGTGGAATAATTCTAGAGCCTAATTCCCAGGGTTGTTCCGGAGATTAATGAGAATTATGTAAAATTTGGCACTGTACCTGGAGTATGATAAGATTTTACTACCATTAATGTCTACTAATTTCATTATTGTCATAATCTTTGAGGGGATTTTGGCTTTGTTGGAATAGAGGATTGGGCAGGGTCAACCAAAAACAATTGGAGGTACAACTTTCTTTTTAATATTCTCCTCTTCCCTCCAGACTTAAATCTTTATTGTCATGTAAAATCATTCTCCTAAGACATCTAAATCACCAGTTCAGTCAGATCCAGGGTATTTCCTCCCCCAAACTGTGCCACGTTTGGTATAAACCAATGTAGTTTGAATAATTAATCAACATCCAAATATATCCGCATCAACCAGAACTCAGGCTTTATTGTGCAGTGAAAAAAACTAAAACTTAATTCCAAGCACACGTAATTAAAGTTTGCAGAGAAAGATATTGTTCATAAAACATATTCGATATTTAAAGAAAAAAATAACAATTGAAAAACAGAATATACTTAGAATTGTTGGCTTCTAAAAAGCCCATTTCCCTCAATCCTAAACTTTGTAATTTCATATTAGGCAATGATGTTATTTTGTACAATCTAGTTAAACTATTTAATGGAAATAGCATTTGACAGAATAAAATATTACATAGATGTATGACTACAAAATAGTATTATTTAAATCCAATGTTCAACTTCAAAAGATAGATTGCCCCAATAGACTTCAATATATGCTCATTTAAATATATATATATAAGTACATAAAGTATATAAAAAAGGAAATGACATATATAATATCAACCCTCGATTTCATCTGAGTGGATAAGGATACTAAAGCCAGGGAAATGTAGACATATTTTTTTCTTACTTATTTTCCCATACCCTCTGCCTTAGGGTTACCCGTTTGAGTCAGAAATTGTAATGTAATTCTGGGACTAAACATTGACCAAATATGCTACTTTATCATTTCCTTGCAGAACTTGACTAGACATTTTCAAAATCAGTGTGTGTATATGGTGGGGGGAAAGGGTCATGAAGAAAACAAAGTTAAATCAGAACATTTCTGAGACATCCATGTTCAGATGTGGCAGACAAGATGCAGGTCCCACCAGGGGATGCAGCAACTCAGAAAAGTTGATGGGCTAGCAAGGTGCTATGACTGGGATGGAACAGACTTGGCATCAGACTGAGGTTTCTGGATTGTATCACACCCAGACTCTCTGATTGAGGGAATTCTCATCAATCAGATACATACTAAACTTTAAAGGGAAAATCTTCCAGGTAGCTGTTGTGTTTTTAACACAGACCTGGTTTCTGTACGAGGGAAAAGGCCTAGGAAAGTGGGAAGGATTTGATAGCCCATTTTGCAGAAGCCGCATTAACAGTGTGCACATAGCTGGGTCATTATTTTCTGATCTCCTATACTCCATGGAGGGCGAAATCACAATGAAAGGTGGTAGCAAAATTGGCTGACTCCTGTATTCCTATGGACACAGATGCCTGTGTGACAATTCTGACTGACTTTTGTGAACCATCAGCCTATAAATCGTGACCCATCTTGCATTTTTGAGAAGAGTCTATGAAGGGATGATAAATTCGCAGATGTACCTCTTGCTGCTACGACAGACCTCGTCACTCCATTTGCCCTGAGCTGACTGGGAGAACAGGGCACAGTTTTCTCGCTTACCGCCATTAGGCTGTGCACGGTCCCAGTTGAGGAAGGAGAGGGTGACTCCATGGACATCAACAAACTTGCCCTCTGTGATCATGTCATTGATGCCCAGCCAAAAGTCATTGACACCTGGAAGGCTTCTTTTACCATAGTCTCGGAGGGCATTGATTTCATCAGAGTTTCTGGGGATAACCAAGGTTCCTCCCTTGGAGATGCAGTCTTCGTTGGCTTCATGGAAGTGCTTCATGCCTTCCGAAGCAAGGTAGCATTTCTTGTGAACTTTTGTGCCTCGGAGACAGACTGTAAAGATGTGAAATTTGACATATTAAGATGCTTTTTGAGTGTTTTGCATCCAGGCCTGGACTTGGAAAATAGCAATTAATATTTGTGGATTGAATGATGTGTCATCATAATGATGAATTAATATTTATTGGAGATTTTGTATGTGTCAGACCCTGTGCCAAGCACTTTATAATAATGAACTCATGTAATAATCACAGCAGTCCCAGAAAGTGAGATTTTATTACTCCCACTTTTAGATATCAGGATATTGAGGCTTACAGAAGTTGTTACTTGTAACGACTTAGTGTGTAAAAACATAAGTTACATAGCAGATAAGACCATTAACTACATAAATCCAGGTCTGTCCCACCCTCAAAACATTTTTAGCGTCATGCTGCTTTGATACACACATGCTTGGTAGTTTGTATAGCTCTACTGTGTGCTGATTTCCTTGGAACTTTTGGAACTGGGTGGTATTTCATAATTATTTAAAAAACAAACAAAAACAGAAGTGTGAGTTGACATATGGAGTGACAATGGTTTTGTTATGCAGATAACTCAGCCCTGGTAATATTGTTTGGATTATCAAGGATAAACCAAACATAAAGATAGTTTTAGGGCAAAGCATTGGAGAACCAGGCTCTGACATTTATTAGGTGTGTAATTGTTGGAGAAAATACTTAATGTCTCTGTGTCTCAGTTTCCTCATCTGTAAAATGAGGATAATCATAGTGGCACCTATCTCGTAAATTGTTGGAGGACTAATGTGTTAATGTTTGTAAAGCATTTATAGTGCCCAGCTGTGGGGAAACTGTTAATAAAACTCTTTTGCCTTCTGTCTGGTCATTTGATCTTCCTTTAGCTTCTGAATTCTGATCCTAGAAACCTGATAAAGGGAATATGTCAGCAGTATTACTAGGCAAAATTGCTTATGGTAAAAATGACCTTGAACTGGTCACATATAGCTGGCCTGGGAGTTATAAATCCTCGATGGAAGGCCATAACTTTAGTCTTCCCTGAAAGTGGTAACTCTTATAATTGGACAGGTCTCTTGAAGGACCCTTGAAGTTCTGCTTTTGGAGTTGCTGTGTAAGGTATTGGATCCTGGGGGTATAAGCCTTGTGGGCAAGGGCTGTTCTTGAACCCATCCAGTGTTGCTCTCTTTTCCTTACCCTGGGAGCCAGGGAGGGTAGCTTTGTAGGTTGCTGGGAGTTCTACCTCCGTGTAAAGAGGAATGCCAAGCTGTGGTTCTAACCAATGGCCTTCCATTTGCATCTGGTGCTCCATGTGGCCAGAGTGAGTCCTGTGATCCTATGTTTAGTTGAACCCCAGCAGATCTCCCAATGGGCACTTAGTAAACATCTAATGAATGCTAATTACTTTCACCAATTAATATTCACTTCAATTCTGTTTCATTTCCTATTAGAGAAGAATTATGAACAAACTTTTAAAATGCATTATTGAAATGCTTATTTTTATTTCTCTACCACCGATATATAGGAGAAGGGAGTGGAAAATCAAGCTGATTTCCCCAAACAGTTGTCTGTCCAGCTTTTGAATCCTTTCTCCTGGACGCCTCTCTGGGTTGTCAATGTGTCTTTTAGAAAGTGTCAGCTAGGGGCGCCTGGGTGGCTCAGTGGGTTAACCATCTGTCTTCAGCTCAGGTCATGATCCCAGAGTCCTGGGGTCAAGCCCCACGTCAGGCTCCCTGCTCAGCGGGGAGTCTGCTTCTCCTTATTCCTCTGTCCCTCCCCCTGCTCCTTGTCTCTCTCAAATAAATAAAATCTTTAAAAAATAGAATAATAAAAAGTGTCACCTAGAACTTGACATGTACTCTAGATATGGTTTGAATTACTGGCAAATCACGATTTCTTTTCTTGTCTCTTTTGAGACAAGGCATTGATGAGTCGGGTCTTACCTGTCTGTAGGGCTTGCATTTCCTTCAAGGCATTGACTTCTCTCCAGAGCTTTTCAATCTGAGTCTTCAGGTCTCCATTCTTTTCTGGGGATATTTTAGGGTAGGAGGAATGAAAAGCGTATGATTAAAATAAGATAAAAATAAAATAAAACTTTGGAACCCAGAATCTAAGGTGAGGGTGGTTTTGATGAAACTGAGCCGAGTGTACATGAAAATTAATGGATGAAAATAAGTTGGCCAGGAAGATTCATAAGAGCTTGGTTGTGATAATAATACTAGATGGTCCTTCTTTGAGACAGGGCTGCTGTGCCTCTCCAGCCCCATCCTGTGGGACTGTCCCTCCATCAGGCATCAGACTTGTTCACTTTCAGAGTAAGGTGTGTCATCTCAGGGTCCATTCCTTTGGGTTCCTCCTGCCTGGAACACTCTTGCTCCAGCTCTTGTCCATCTCTCGTTGAGCTGAAATATCTTTTCTAGAAGGCTGTTCTGGTTATCGTCTCTATATTAACATCTGTCTGACTAATCTCTTTCTTTGAACCTTTACTTTTCTTCTGAGCACTTTTCTCTAATCTATATTTTTACTTACTTAATTTCATGTGTCTTACTGTCCATTGGTGCGCTTGGTGCTTAACACAATGCTTGGCACATAATAGCTGCGCATAATGTTTGTTGAATGAATAGACAAGATTCTAGGACTGATGGGGTCTGTCTTAGAAATTGACAGTTTGAACTCTTCAAAGGCAAGAATTATAATAAATTGTAATAAATAACAAAAAGGAAAAATATTAAGAGCCACCATACACTGGACACCAGGAGCTTAATTCTTTCAGTATTCCTGTGAGATAGATACCATCACTACCCTCAGTTCACAGAAGAAATAGAGGCACAGGAGGTCAAATTAACCTGCCATAGGCTAGCCAGCTAGTAAGGTGCAGTCAGGATTTGAATCTGTCTTACTCCAAGTCTGTGCTCGTCACATCCTTCAGACCTGCTCCTGCATAGTAATTGCCTGATCCCTAGCACATGGCCTTGAACAGAGAAGATGCTTAAAGCTTGGTATGAGCTGTCCCCACCTGCCTCCTTATATAGATACCGTATGGGGAATCTGTGTTCTATCCTGGGTTTTTCAGGACCGTCCCCAAATCCTCCACACATGCTGATTCATCATCCTCTTTAACATGCGCTTTGCAAGTCAGGTGTTTCCACGCTGGGTTAGGAAAGCCTTCTGGGATACCCAGGGATGGACCCCACCTCTGTTTCACTTGATGGTGCACATCAATTCTGAAAGCATCCAAGTAGCTCAGCTCGGAAATACAGTAACCCAAGAATTTCCTCAGAGACTATTCGATCCAGAATAAATATAAGGGTACATTCAGAATGCAAAACCATCAACTGTTTGGAGGCCAGGCTCACAAAGACCGCTGAAGACTTGCTTCCAAGTTTCAAGTTGTCAACCATACAAATGTCATCCGCCTTCCCTCTCAGCTTCCTGCTTCATTCTATATAAATATGTGGCCTCCACAGGAAAGCTGTAAACGTTGTAATTAACATGAAGACATGAATAACATAGGCTCCTGGGAAATCATTATGGAAATCATTGTCCAGGTGACTTGGCTTCTGCTTCTAACCTTTGTGACAAATGTGGATGTGTTTTGTCTACAATGAATACAGGGAATATTTCAATTTAAAAATTAAATTTTAGGGGCACCTGGGTGGCTCAGTCGTTAAGCTTCTACCTTTGGCTCGGGTTGTGATCCCAGGGTTCTGGGATCGAGCCCCACATCGGGCTCCCTACTCCGTGGGAAGCCTGCTTCTCCCTCTCCCACTCCCCCTGCTTGCGTTCCCTCTCTCGCTATGTCTCTCTCTGTCAAACAAATAAATAAAATCTTTTAAAAAAATTAAATTTTATTCATTTCTGCAACATATAATTTATTGAAACCTATGAGTTAAATTACCAGGGAAATTTTGTTTTTGAGTTAAGTCCCTTGATTGCCATTTTGAGTAAAACAACAATAACAACAACAAAAACTCCCTCTTATTTTATTACTGTTTTTCTCCAGAAGTAGTTTCAGTATAGAAATGCAGAAATAATTCCTGGAAAATGACTAGTAAACCTATGAAATCTACCTCATCCTCATTAACAACCAAAGAAGTGTCAACCTTTTTAACAACCAAAGAAATGCAAATTAAAAGCGAGATATTTTGTTTTTTGGTTAGATTGACAGAGCTTAAGCTGATGATATGATGTTACGTTGTCAAGGTGTGTGGGAATGGTCACTCTCATATGCTGAAGATGGGAGCAATGTGAGTTGATGCTATTATTTTGGGAGACAGTTGGAAAGTGTGATGAACCTGCAGTTTTCTAGAGGTATATCATAACATCCTACCTAGCATGGGTTCAATATATGTGTACAAAGCAGTTCACTGAGGCAGTGGATCAAAAACAATAGAATGGAAGCCACATAAAAGTTCACCAAGAGATAACAGATGACATGAATTGTGACCCATCTGTGCAATGGAATATTATGCAGCCACTTTAAGGACTGATGTATCCCTTATGTTGATAGTTATCCAAGATTCAGTGGATGAAATAAATTAATAGCCAATTCTTATTTGGTTAAAAATAGCAGGTTTTAATTGTGCATTAGAAGAACTCTGGGAATATTATTTCCCAACACGTAATAGTGGGTAATTTTGTGAAGAGGGTTGGGAGAGAAAAAATGGCTTTCACTTTTGATTTCATAAGGTTTGGTATAATTCCCAGATACTTAAAATGTTTTAAAATTGTGTTAGTGGAGAGAGAAGTGTTTGGTAAGTTTAGGCTTATTGCATCACTTACTGCTGTAGAATCTACTTTTTTGGACTTAAGAGTGAAAACTCACAAAAACTCCTTCAGGAGGATGATGCTGAAGAGGTGTGCGCAGTCAGTTAAAAGGCAAATGGGGAAGAAGAGCATGTGGGTATACATGCGTGTGGCTGGGGGACTTCAGAAACATCCGCATAGCACACACACACACCCACATGTTCACACCCATCTCCACGTCCCTACTTAGTGGTCACCACTTTGCCACTGCCTCCTCGCGGTGAAGAGATGCTGGGAGGAAAAATACGCCACGTGGTCACACAGTATCTTCTCCCTCCCTCCTCCCCCTGCCCTCATCTTCACCAGTATACTTTACCACGGATGAGAAGTACTTTAACCTTCCATTTAAAAGAAGTAACAGGAAAGTTTAATATTGTATAAGGAAAAAGAGTCCACTGAAGAAATCTTGCGTCAGACCTAAATCATAGAAATAAATGCCCCCTCTTCAGGGCACTTTATAATATGCAAAACACACACCAAGACAAGCCTCCTTTTTAACCCACCAGCCATCCATGTTGTGTCGAGTCTGCCTTGCACTTTGTTGGTATGTTTCGTATGTTTTGTTACTAATGAAGTGAAATTGATAAGGAAATAGTGTCATAATATTGACCTTGAAATACGCTGATATGAGAAAGAAAATGACTCAGAGAATGAGATAAAACATCACTCTTTGTCTCCCTTGTTACTTTTTTCCTCTTGCTATGCTTTCAGCATATTGCAAATAAATTGCTGTCATCTTTGTTTTTTGCAAGATTTGTTTTTTCTTTTTTAAAGATTTAGTTATTTGAGAGAGAGAGAGAGTGAGCAGGGGGAGGGTCAGAGGGAGAGAGAGAATGTCAAGCAGACTCCCACTGAGTGCAGAGCCCAACGCAGGGCTTGATCTCACGACCCTGAGATCATAACCTGAGCTGAAAGCAAGAGTTGGTCACTTAACTGACTGAGCCACCCAGGAACCCTTTTTTTTTCTTTTTTGCCTCTTAACCCAGTTCAAGCCATCCAGATTTGGGGATTGCTTGGAGATTCAGTTTTGCATTAAAATGTTTTCAAACGTAGGGATGCCTGGGTGGCTCAGTCAGTTAAGCGTCTGCCTTCAGCTCAGGTCATGATCCCAGGGTCCTGGGATCAAGTCCCACATCGGGCTCCCTGCTCAGCGGGGAGCCTGCTTCTCCCTCTGCCTGCCACTCCCCCTGCTTGTGCTTTCTCTCTCTGTGCCTAATAAGTAAATAAAATCTTTAAAAAAATGTTTTCAAACACTACATGACTTTGCATGTTGAAATATTTTTAAGTTTAAAAAGAGGTTCAATTTCTCTCTTCCATGGAAAAACTTAAATGTGTAGTATAGTCTGTCTTTATATTGTCAGAGGTATGAAAATATACCTATGTGATAACCAGTGACAAAATGGTCTAACCTTGACTATACATTTAATAAGATTATAGTTATCTTACAAATATATTTGAACAGTTATATAATATCTAGGAATGAAACAGTATACTCTAATTATTAATCAGTCTATTCTACTTGACCCCTTGTTCATAATAACCAGATATCCACGTATCCAGATTAACTCCCTCTGAAGAACATTCTTCGTGGCTAAGCTCACTTGACAAAGGATATACAACACAGAAACTCTTTCTATTAAAAAAAAAAAGGACCCCACTGCATGATTCCTTTAAATATCAAACTGTTCCAGAGAATTAAGAGGTCACTCAGTCCCTTGAAATGCCATATCCACATGATGGCATGGTACTTTCACCAGAGACGGTTCTCCTGGAAGAGTTCGGAAATGAATATTGCCCAGTCCCTCCCCACACTGAGCAAGCCTAGAATTTTGCTGGCCTGAAAGCCCCGTTACCTTTCACTCGGCGTTTGCTGTGCTTCCTGGCTTTAAATTTGGATGAATGGCTGGTGGTCTGGTCCAGGAGTAAGGTGATAACCAGGATGTAAATTACAAGTCCATTCTTTGCCATGGCTTTTGGGCAAGTCTGAGGACCACTGCCAGCTCCTGTGAAGTAGCTAAGAGGCACGTAGACTGCGCAGCTACATCTTGCTCTGGAATGCCTGGGGCCAGCTTTATAAAAGTGCGAGTGAAGATTGGCTGGAATCCTGCTGACGAAATGTTTGAATTCCTCAGCTGGCCACAGCAGAAGGTGGTCCCTTGTTCTTGTGTCTCAGGTTAAACTTTTTTTGTTTTTAATGTTCCTGTTACATTTTCTACTTGACTTGCCTTTTCAGACTTAACTAAGGGATTAAGGGTTTTGCCTGCGTTCTTCTTCTTTCTTAAAGTCCAGGAGGTTTGGAGTCTCTGTGAAGACCCCAATATTTAAGCCCTTGATTTGGAGCTCTGAAGTTCACTTAATCATCTGGGAAATTCAGTCCCGTTTTCAGGGCAAATAAATAAATAAAGCACACCCAAAAAACTAGGAAAGCTCCTGCTGTGTATGACTGTGTGTGTGATGCTGGAGTCTACACACATTCATGTGTCTACTCAGCTCAGGTGAAACTTGGGAATGGTTTGCTCACAGAGCGTAACAGGGCTGGCCAAAGTGGATGGTCCATGATCAAAAAGAAAGCTTTCTATTAGGGTTTTGTGAATTCATGAAGAATTTCATTTTGGGGAAACACCTTAGAATGAAAAGAAAATTAAGATGATGAATTATTTCTGTAAGAATTAATATATAATATCAACTATAGCTATTTTGCAAATCCCTGTCACCCAACACTTTCTGCCTTGAAATTACCCCAAACACTTAAAAAATACTGTCAAAGAGAATACAGAAATAACAGAAGAATAGAATGAAAGACTCGGTATAATTATTCTTACCTTAACAATGGGCTTTTTAGGACAAATTCTAGGAACCAGATAAGCTTTTGTATCAAAAGCAAGGGACGTCCATTATCTTTCTTTTTCTTTTTGAGACAACATAGGAAGAATCAAGGGGTGATTCATTTCCTCTGGACCTTGGAAAACCACAGTCTAATCTATCTTCATTGCCTTCCCATAAAAGTCTCTCAGTACCCTACCCATGTATTAACACCGAAGTAAGACCGCTGATAGAGAAAAGTCTGACATGGTTTAACAATGTAAATGTGAAATAAAGAATAAAGATTTTACTTACAATGCAGAATCCTTGTCCTGATTTGGGCAATCTATGAGTAGGCACTTGACAGCTTGTGGAAACAAGCTGAGCTGGGTTCAAGTTTGTATTTCACCCATTTATCAGCTTTGTGCTCTTGGGCAAGTCACTGAACCTGTCTGGGCCTATTCTCACACAGAGCTAGGAATGCCTACTTTATAGGGCTGTTGGAAAGATTAAATGAAATAATGGCTATAAGCACCTAGCACAATGCCCAGTGCTTAATGATAATAATAGTAATACTATCTGTAACATCTTTACCATCAATTATAATAGTATGTACAGTTCATTTCATGGAATACCAGATCTTTTTTTTCTTCACAGCAAGCCTATGGGATAAATATTCTCTCCAGTTACAGATGATTGAATCTGAGCCTCAGGAAAGTTAAGCGGACTTGTTCATCACTCAGATTCCAGTGGAATTGAGTAGAATTTAAAATCTAGTTTTGATTGACCCTGGAAGATCTCTCCTTTGACCTGGCCTGTGAAAAATATGCTTTGATCTGAGTAGGGAAATGGATCAGTGCTTTACAACTGATCTTATGATTGATTGAAAATACTTTTTTCCAGCTTCTCAAATCCCTTCCTCTGAGAAGAGATTTTGAGTTACAGAATAGTCATGGAAAGCTAATGATTTCTCTTGGATCTTTGATCTGTGCTATGTTCAAACTAGATTTGTAGGAAAAGGCTGTCTTTTTTCTTCAAAATAAATCTATATTGTTTTAGGCTCTTTTTCCTTTCTAGGAAGGCTTTGACAATTTTTGGATTTGTCTTCTTTTAGCCAGATTCTAAAGCCTATGCTTTCTCCCTTTTAAATTAAAAGACTTTATTTTTTAGAACAGTTTTAGATTTCTAGAAAAATTGAGCAGAAAGTATAGAGAGCCTGCCCTGCCCCCCTCCCCAGTGTCTACTATACTTAGCATCCTGCAAAAAAACCAAAAACCAAAGAAAAATCTTGCATTTGTGTAGTGTATTTGTTATAATTGATGAATGAATATTGATGTATTACTATCAGTTAAAGCCTATAGTTTACATTAGGGTTCTCTCTTTGTGTCGTGCAGCTCCATGGTTCTTGGCAAATAAGTGTATAATGTCATGTATCCACCATTACGGTACATCCAGAAGAGTTTTGCCAAAGCCCATGCTTTTTGTTCTAATTAAATATTTGAGGATTTGTTTCTTCCTCAGCTGTACTGCCTGGTGCCCCTCAGGACTCTCTCCTGACTACCCCTCCTGTTACTCTCTTCCTCCTTCTCATGGCTTCAGATTCTCTGTCTGGGACTCTCTCACATTTACCTCTCAGTTTGGATCTCCTCCTTCAGATTCACAGTTCCAGTTGCCCATGTGACCCTTTCAGGTGGATGTCTGAGACATTTCAAACTCTTGATGGTTAAAGCAAAATTCTGGATTCTTCCCCCATTAACATCCCATGAATTTAAAAAAGTCTATTCTTCCTGGCTCTTCTCCAGCACAGTTAATGTCCCCAACCCACTCAGGGGGCCATTTCTGAAAACTAGGAATAACCTTCCTGCTTTGCCACCCACCTCCCCCCAGACTTTGGCCCGCAGTGCCCTTCCGTGCAACCTTGTCAACAGCAATGCCGTGGTTTCTACCTCTACACGGATGCTTCCTCTTTCCTGCCATCATCCCATCTGAAGTCTCTAAGAGCTCTTGTCCTGGCCCAGCTCAGCCCCTGTGCTCCTGCCCATCTCAAGTGAATGCTCCACACATCATTAATGGGAATCATCACTCTCTGACTTAAAACCCTCCAAATCTTTCCATTGTACTGAAGATGAAACCCAGACTTCTTACTTTGGTTTCTGAGGACCTCCTACCTAGTGGGTCCCACCTGGTTCTTCCTGGTGACTTTCTCCCTCCATGGAGACCTTTTGTCAACTCTGAGTCATATTTAGTTCTGTCTTTCCATCCCCACTGTGCTTTTCCACAGCCTTTTTCTCTGTCACTATACCGTCACCCCTTCCCAAACTCGAACTCTTGGTGTGAGTCCAAATTAGTGCTACTTTGTGTATGACCCGACTCCTGCTTGTCTTCCAGATCTGAACTTGAAGATCACCTTCTCACACATCTTCTCTATCTGCATAATGTAGCAAGGTCGTACTCTCTTTTCTCCAAGAAGGTCCCCTGCTTCCTTTATAGCCCTTCTCATAGTTTGGTACTCATTTAAAAAATATATTGACCTAATTGATTCACTGGTTGGATGTCAGTCTCACCGGCTAGGCTGTAAGCCCCCAGAGGGCAGGAGCTGTTTGGGGTTAGCTCAGCTATGCATGCAGTACCATACTTGGCACACAGTGTTTGCTCAATAACTGTTAACTAATGTGTGGCAGGACGGTTTGGCTTTTGCTTCCCTCCTCTCCCACCTCTGCTCTGAGACTCTAGCAACAAGGCACTTGATCAAGGAAACAGCTCAGCTCTTGGAAGAGTAAAGAGACAGACTCATTTGGCATAATAACACTTGGAGTCATGCTAGGAAACCATCCCACTCAGCACGAGCTCTGATTGGCTTGCAGGTGCTTGGCCCCAAGGCCAGACAAGGATGGGAGCTTTCCTTTAACTTGTCTTCCTCCTGCTGGGATTCTAAGTCCAGCTCATCCTCCTTCAGGGAAAAACCACTGGAAACTGAATGACTGCAGGATTGGCTGGAAGAAGATGAGTTGGATGTGAGAATATTCTTTTTTTTTTCTTTTTTTATTGTTATGTTAATCACCATATATTACATAATTTGTTTTGGTGTACTGTTCCATGATTCATTGTTCATAACACCCAGTGCTCCATGCAGAATGTGCCCTCCTCAATACCCATCACCAGGTTAACCCATCCCCCCACCCTCCTCCCCGCCAGAAACCTCAGTTTGTTTTTCAGAGTCCATCATCTCTCCTGGTTCGTCTCCCCCTCTGACTTACTCCCCTTCATTCTTCCTCTCCTGCTATCTTCTTCTTTTTCTTTTTTCTTAAAATATGTTGCGTTATTTGTTTCAGAAGTACAGATCTGTGATTTAACAGTCTTACACAATTCACAGTGCTCACCGTAGCACATATCTTCCCCAATGTCCATCACCCAGCCACCCCATCCCTCCCACCCCCGACCACTCCTGGATCTGAGAATATTCTTAAGGTAAGGATTTTTGTCCCTGTCCCAAATGCTGATTGACATCAGACATGGCCTCCACCCCCAAAATCTCAACAGGAATAGCAGGGGGAAAAAATGGCAATGATCTGGGGAAAAAAATCACATCAAGAACTACACACACATCGAAGGTAATGGATGCAGGGGGCCCTGAACCCACCTTGTCCTTGGGGAAGGCAGGCCTCGCTCAGTTTTCTTGGAGTCTGAACAATTCCCTTTTTATGGAGCAGGATGATATCACCAGCTTGTCTCCTGGGCTGGACTAGGGCTTCTGAAAGGGCTATTTAAGAAGAAGTATCCATTTATAGCCAGGGAATAGGAACCATAAAAATACTGCCTTCAGTTGGAAAGCCTTCCTGTGAGGATTTACAAACTGTCACCAGAGTTTAAATTTCCTTAATAAATTGCTGTTTACAACATGTCTCCTGACCACCCTGTGTAATTGACATGTTTATTCCACTGGTTGCTATTTTAAAGTTGCTCTAAGCTGCTGTTTTCCAAAGTGTCTAACAAACAAGTCCATCGTCCTCCTTGCTGTTTGTCTGTTAATACTCAAGGCTGGAATCTTTGAAGGCTGCCTTCAGAGGTTCAAGGGCAGCATTTAGGGGAAGTGATAAGGCTGAAGGTGGATATAGCAGAGATGAGGTTGAAATGCTTGAAGGAAAGATTGGTTATGGTGTCTGTGCAAGTTGTCTCATTTTTGCTTAGAGCTATTACTTGTAGCTGTGACTGGCAAAAGTGTCAGGGAATTTGAAGAAAAGGCTGAAGACAGGGTTTAGGAAGAGGGTTCAAAGCCCTGCTGAGATGGGTCAGCATTGAATGTACATAAAGAGCAAGGACTCCAGTAGTTTGGGGTTAAAATTTCAGATCTGTTATTTTTTAGTTGTGTGATGTGGTCAGACTTTGTTGTTTCTCCTGTGGTTTTCTGATCTTTTTTACAGAATGTTGAGAAAACTAGAGCATGTGTATAAAACATGCAAGCCGCATCTTAGCTTAGGCCTCCCTAAAGACCCATCATATAGATCCATGAGGCATCATGTCTCTTTGACTCATCCTTGCCCTGACCTCAACCCACAGATTTGACCCCATTTGTACCCACACTGAACATACTTTATCATAAAACTTCTCAACCTTTTTTACTTATTTTATATATTTGTATCTCTCACATTTTTTACCTTGGACATGGATCTTGCCCTATTCTCTGCTGATTTCCTAGACCAACACTGTCTAGTAGAACTGCTCAATAGCCACATGTGGCTAACAGCTGCCATGTTGGATAGCACAATTTTAGTGCCTCGCAAAATGACTAATGTTTAGTTGACATTTAATAAATATCTATTACGTGAAGTGGTTCAACCAAGAAGATTTGGAGTAAAGAGAGTGGCGATTAATCTCATCGTAACTATTATGCTTGGATTTTTCATGTAAATTCTATAAGGAAGGCATTGTTGTAGGGATAGAAGGTGGACCTAGCCTTAGGGAGTGAGGTGAACTTTCTAAGAATCTTCAGCTTCTAAGTATTAGTCAAACTTGGTCTCCTTAAGGGGCACCTGGGTGGCTCAGTCGGTTAAGTGTCTGCCTTTGGCTCAGGTCATGATCCCGGGGCCCTGGGATTGAGCCCCCACATTGGGCTCCCTGCTCAACGGGGAGTCTGCTTCTCCCTCTCCCTCTGCCCACCCCACCCCCCACCGCTGCTCATGCTCTCTCTCTCTCTCTCTCTCTCTCTCTCACACGCACTCTCAAGTAAATAAATAAAATCTTTAAAACAAAAAACAATAAACTTGGTCTCCTCAGCTGAGGGGCAGGCCCACCTGGTGGGGGGAAGGGGATTTGGGGCTTTGTGGGCTTACCTAGGAGGTCAGAGTGAAATTTTCTGGTTAAGTCAGGGTGGTGGAATTAGAACAATGGAGTCCCAAGTTTGGGAGAGACAGATCTCCGCTTTGAACACTTCTCATGATGGAAAATTTACTACCCAGTAAGGCAGCCAATTCTGCTAGAAAGTTTTGCCTTACCCAGAAGACATTCACCCTTCTCCTCCACATCTTTCATGTTATTGCGACCAGCATTCTTGGCGATTGCAGCCCCCACTTTAATCCATGAAGGCCCCCTGGCATCACTGCACCTGACTGGCTCTGTTGGTATGATTTCTACCATGGTTCTAATTTCTTTGGGTTCTCCCTGATATTACTTACAAGAACCTCTGCCTGAGTTTCTTGGGTTCTGCTCTAAGCCTGTGGTAGCTCCTTCTCTGAGCTAGTTTCTAGAGTGTGATCTCATCTTGAACCAGCTGCCTTCCCTCTTCTGGGACCGAGTGTTCTTCTGGCTCCATCCCATTCTGCCTTCTTGTGGGCCCTCTCAGACAGTGGCTAAGACCAGTGCATCCTTGGCCCTGAATAGCCAGACACCTTACCGAAGTCCTCACTTCCCACAGCAACACACAGTATTGGAAAGTGCACAAATGACATCGACCTGGGGTTGAATCATGGCTCTTTCATTTATCAGCTATGTGATTGGGGCAAGCTCACTAATCTCTCTGAGCCTCCCATTCCTATAAATTGGGGGTCATAATGACCATCTGCCACCATTATTGGGAAGATTAAAAAGATTCCCTGAAAACAGTCGATATAGTGGATGATACAGAAAAGATATTTCATATGAGCACTTTCTGTTGATAAATCAGTTCTCGTTATCACCATTACCATTATAATAATAATGTCCTAGCTCTTATTGACTTCACTCTGAAGTCATCCCTCTACAGCCACCCAATCTATCCCATCCTCCAAGCACCCACTATAGTGAACGGTTCATTTTTTAAAGGAAAGCAAACATTCCATTGGTCTGTTTTTCCTAGGTGTACCAACGTTTCAAATTTATCGTGAGCTTTGCCTGGCCCTGCTGCCAAGATGGTCCAAGAATACAAATAAGTCAGTATTCACCTCCCTTCTCCAGGGAGCAAGGGCAGCCCTCAGTGGAAAACCTTCCTAATTCCTCCCTGAAGGCCTCCCAAGGTTGGACCTGGTAGAAACAGTTTTCGATCTTCAGGTAACAACAGTGAAGTCCTTGTTCTTTCTTAGAATTCAGAGACTCACAGACTCTGTCTGTGCTTAGAGCAAGATGACTGCAGATTGCAGAGTGAACCATTGAGAAAATCTGCCTTTCTGAGTATTAACTAATTTTCCAACTTTTAAGTCCCTGACCATTTCACTGGTGGAAGTTTAGTGATAGAACTAAAGCCATCTTGTGTTCCCCTTGAGCTGGCTCAGTTATACAGTCAAGCTCTTCCATCTGGTTTAAAAGGCATAAAAAGGGATTGCCTTTTGGTCATCTCTCCAGAAAGTCCTTCCTGAGGCTGAAACCCTGCATGGCTAAGCTGAAGAAATTGTCCTTGCTGGGTAGACCAAGGAAATTGTGGCCATGATATCCGTTTCTCATAGAAAGTAGGAAAAAGCAACCAAACAGATGAATTATATGTACAAGACATTACTTATATTTCTCCTGAAGCTGAGATAATTGAAGAGATAGAGGAAGCGAAGCTGCAGATGGAGAGGATGGAGGGATAGAAACAGGTTTGGTATTGGACAAGTCAGTCTTAACATTTTCATGGGACATTCGCTGGATTTGTCTAGATGATAGGAAATAATGGTGGGACACTGGAATGAAGTTAAAAGTTCTTCAAGAGAATCAATAATTCGTTAATAGGGAATCAATGATACATTAACAGTGGGAAACTGATGATGGGTCTAAAGCCAGGACACCACATGGGGAGAAGAGGATCAGAGACAAACCCATGGGGTCCCAGATACTTAAGGGGTGGGTGGAGACAGGAAAGGGACTCAGTCATCGGAAAAGCTAGAGGAAAACTATGTTTCTCTTTATTCCACATTTTTTGAACCTGAGGTGAAGGTTCTTGGGAGAGGAGAGAGGAGACAGAACTGGCAAATGTGTCAAAGAAGTAAAACAGGAAAAAGACTAAAATAAACATTGGTCTTAGGAGTTAGAAAAATGACTCCAGGCAGTTTCTGTAAGGCATAAGGCATGGAAACCAGATTGCAGTGAGGAAAATAGTAAGTAGAGGTTTAAAAGTTAATTTTTTTAGTAGACCTTTTTTTTTTTTTCAGGTTCACAGCAAAATTGGACTAAAGGCACAGGGATTTCCCTGTCTCTGCTTGTTTGTTGGGAGCAGAAGAGTAGGGTGTGTATGTGTGCAAAGTGGGGGCACATCTGTCCCTCTGCAGTCTCCTGCCCCAGGCCCTGCTTCTACCCCATCATCTATGCAGACCCAGGTCTACACCCTCAATCTTGCATATCCCTCACTCTCAATGCAGGAATGTGCTGGCCATGGGGCCACACACATCCATGCCCACAGGCTGGTGGGCAGAAGGTGCGCCCACTGCAAGCTCTATGCAGAAATGGCAGGGGTGTGGTATTGTGGTTAAGGCTGAAGACTCTGGAAAGAGACCACCTCGGTTGGAATCCTGGCTTTATGACTTCTCAGCTGTGTGCCCCTGCTACAGTATCTTCTATCACACAGGAAGAGAAGGTGCAAAAACACTACCCAGCTCCTGGGTAGAGATGAAGTTAGTGAATACATATAGCATGCTGGCAACAGTGTCTGTCCAATAGCAAATGCTAGCAACGCTCATTAAATAGATGGGAATGTTGAGTGGTTCTAATTCTGGGTTGAAGTTTTTGTCCATCAGAATGGGGCTAATTGTCCATTTGATGAGTTGTCCTAGAGCCTCTGCTGGGAACCTGGCTTCCTGATTCTTCCCTAATACAGTAGACCGGTAGGAGGCTGGCTCATGACTGGGAGGAACCCTACTCTGCATCGTGTAGAAATGTTGGATGGGTGTGCAATAGCCACAGGTTTGCACCTGCTACTTCGCCAACAACCCAAGTTATTACACATTGTTTTAATGGAGACATAATATTTCATGTGCCTTACTTTACTGAACTTGTTCCAGTTGTTTAACTATTTTCCAGCTTTTCCTTTATTATAAATAATGTTGAAATCTACATCTTTGTGTGTCAGTGTTTTTTTCTATACTCTAGATTATTTTCTTAGGACACCCTGTTGTGTAATGGATTTACTGAAAGGTAGCATAGTCTAATGCTTGACAACACAGACTGGAGTCTGAATTGCTTGAGATCAAATGTAGACCCTGCTTCCAGCAGTTGAGTTTTCTCAACTCCCCCACATCTTGGTTTCCCTGTCTATAAAATAGGGGACAATAGTAGTATTTATTTTTTTATTACTTAAAAATTTGTTTAAAGATTTTATTTACTTTGTATGTCAGAGAGAGAGAGAGGGAGCACCGAGGGAGAAGCAGGCTCCCTGCTGAGCAAGGGGCCTGATGCGGGGCTTGATCTCAGGACCCTGGGATCATGACCTGAGACGAAGGCAGACACTTAACCAACTGAGCCACCCAGCCTTCCCCAACAGTAGTATTTAAAATGTAAGTTGTTGTGGGGCTTAAATTAATACTTGTAAAGCACTTACTTAAAGCAACATTTAGCCATAGTAAGCATTAGTAAGTAATATTTAATATTACTGAGCCAAAGGGGATGAATATTTTAAGATTCTTGGTACATATTGCTAATTATATTTGATGGGAAAGAGGAGAAGGCCTTAGCTTGTCTCCTTCCCAGGAGGAGGGAACAGTGATGGGGGTGGGGGAGGTAAGAGGAGGGTCAGATAACAGGACACAGATCAGATCACATGGCCTAGCAGGCTGGGTCACTGATTCTTAAAAGGGTTCCATGTGGGAATGGCTAGCTCTTTCTCTTCCTTCTTCCGATGAGCATTTCCTCTCATCTCTTTACTTCTCTGTAATATGCAACTGGATGGACGGTGGTAATGTCCTCAGATGTGGGTCTGGGCTAAGGAAGATACAGAAGCTCCTAAATGTGGGGCAAGGTTCTGTGTTCTAGCCCGGGACACTGTGGAGTGCTCTGTAGTGGAGTTTGAGACACAAACTATGTACTGGCCGAGTCAGTCCTTGGTGTCCGTTCACCGCTGTCCTTCATGCGTGATAGAAATATACTATACATGCATGAGTTGTGTGGGCCAAGGCAGGATTCAGGCATTTCTGTGCTCACTGACTGTACGTAATATCATCTAATAAGGCCCCAAATGCCATCATCATACATAACTCTATTTAAAATGGATGTGCCCATTTTCCCACCAGGAAAAAAAAAGTATGTAAGAAGCAGATTTCAATGTTATATCTTTTCTTAGAGATGTGGGGAGGTCCCTCAGATTAGGGAGCAAGATGGTGGCTCACTGGAGAGCTGTGTTGGTGTCTCGGAAACACTGCTCTTTTTCTCAGAAGTGAAAGCTTTTAGGGCTTTAGAATATGAACCAGCTTTTCTTTGCTTTCCAGAAACCACTAGCACATCCATTTTGAATGTCTGGTAAACAGATAAACAGTGAAGTAGTCAGTGTTTTATGAGTGTCTACTTTTCATCTCAGGAGACATTTTCAGCTTCTGCTTTCCCCTGATGAGCAGAGAGGGGCCATCCAATTTGCACTGGATGCTAGTTTTTGTGAAGGGTTCCTTCCAGTAGAAACCAGACAGGAAATATTCCCAGGGCCTGGTTGTTTGGGTGTGGAGACAGCAAGTCCAGGAGACAGGCTCATGTCCCTGAAAGACCCACATTCACCATGCCCGCTTCCTTCTATAATTTATTTCTGCCCAAGGAGACTGGGCCACCCTCCAAAATATATACCAGATATCTGGGATTGCAGTTGAAAAACCCACTACTTGCCTTGAGTATGCCTTGTTGGAAATAAAGGAGCAAACAGTCCTGATTTATGCCTATTGACAGTTTAAGAGTAAGAAAAAGAATTATTTCTCCAACCAAAAATTGAAAGAGGATTACTCAAAGGGGATTAATATATTGACCTTCTAGGCCATCATTAAAATTCTGCTGTAAAAGGATACTGAGCGACATGGAAAATGCCCATAGTATATTTCTAAAGGGGAAAAAGCAGTTATAAACCAGAATTTACAGTTTATATATACTACTAATGGTTACATTTGGGTGCTGAGATTATGGCGTCTTTTTTCCCCCTTAGGTTTTCTAAGCTTTCTGCATAAAACATACATCATATTTAAAGTTAAACATTTTATTGAAGTACAGAAATGTGCCCAAATTGCAAGTATACAACTTTCTAATTCTTCATAAAATTTACATCTGGCCATGCTACCAGTACCTAGATAAAGCAAGCAGAACATTCCCAGCACCCCAAAAGCTTCTTGAGCCCTGTCCTAGTCACTATTCCTTAAAAGGTAAACCACTGCAGTGGCTTTGAAAGATGTCAACTCAGCCTGGCTCAGCTGTTTCCCAGAATTCCCTTCCCTGTGTATTTTGAGTTATGGTGAAGCATCAGATTTCCCTGCAGAATACCCACAGCATCGAGGTAGGAGGCAGTGAGAGATTGATCAGGGTTCTGGTGTGTGCTCATGGGTTCTAACTTGTCTTCCTTCTTTTTCACTTTACTTTCATCTTCCCTTCCCCATGGTCGGCCCTATGGACCTCACGCATGAAGACTACAGCCTTACAGAGACCATTAACTAGTTTCTACTGTTATATAAGGTCAAATCTCTACGCTAGTCCCTTTATTTTTTTTAAGATTTTATTTATTTGAGAAGAGAGCGTGCGCACACAAACGGGGGAGGGGCAGAGGGAGAGGGAGAAGCAGACTCCCTGCTGAGCAGGAAGCCCCGCCATGTGGTGGTGCTCGATTCCGGGACTATGGGACCATGACCTGAGCCGAAGGCAGACACTTAGCTGACTGAGCCACATGGCATCGCTGCAGTAATCCCTGTAGTACGTGTATGTGTACGCACATGTGTTTATCTTGTAATGGCTTTGCTTCTCTGGTTGAACCCTTTCTGATAACAAATTAGACAGTATATGATGGCCAGTCTTCAGGATGCCTTCCATTAAATGGTCCTCACTTCTTGGTGTTCACATACTTGTGTAGTACCCTCTTATAATGAGCAGGATTGACCCGTGTCACTCATAAGATGTTCTGGAAATGGCAGTATGGGACTTTCAAGATTAGGTCATAAAACATATTGCAGCTTTTACTTCTCTCTATGATTTCTTGCTTTGGAAGAAGCCAGCTGCCTGGCTTCTTGTCAGGAATGTCAGGAAGACATTCAGGCAGTCCTATGAAGAGATCCACCCTAAGTCAAAACCACCCAGCTAAACTGCTTCCAAATTCCTGACCCACAGAAACTATGTAAGATAATAAATGTTAATTGTTATTTTGTGTCACTAACTTTTGGGGTAATTTGTTACACAGCATTAGACCCATGGAATTCTGAGTAATCGAAATACCTGTTATTTAAGGCCTGCAAGTTTTGGGGTGGTTTGTTACCCACAACAGATGTAAAAATCCTTTCTAAAATCCTGACAGTCATACTATAAATCCAGATCAGTTTAGGGCCATGTTCTACTGTATATAACAGCAACTTGAACAAATGGGGCTGTATTTTTTCTCACATAATAAAAAAAATCTATGGGACGCCTGGGTGGCTCAGTCAGTTGAGTGGCTGCCTTCGGCCCGGGTCATGATCCCAGGGTCCTGGGATTGAGTCCCACGTCGGGCTCCTTGCTCACCAGGGAACCTGCTTCTCCCTCTCTCTCCCTCTGCTTCTGCTCTCTCTGTCAAATAAATAAAAAATCTTAAAAAAAAAAATCTAAAGGGAGATAGTTCCAGTGTGGAGTCAGTGGTTCACCATTGGGTATGGCTTCAGCATCTTTGCAATTCTCTGGGCCCTCTCCTCACTTATAAGATGGCTACAGTAGATTCAAGCATCACATCTTCACAGCATCACTTTGAAAGCAGAGACAGGATTTGTGGGATGGAAAGATAATTCCCACATGCCTCCCTTTTATTACAGAAGGAAACCCTCTCAGATGTCCCCTAGCAGAGTTCCCCTTAATGTTTCATTGGCCTGAATTGGGCCACAGGGTCGTCCCTAGACAGGTAAGCCCACTTTCTCTGACATGAAGGGCACACTAGCATATTCTCGAACAAAACAGGGATCTGTCAGCAAGGAAAAGAGTAGAGAGATGGCTCTTGGGTAGACAGCCAGGAGGGTTTGCCACAAAGTCTTTCCCTGACGGAATCCAATCTATCTTTCAGATCCCCACCTCTTTAGGAAGGACTTCTTCAGCTAAGTCAGAGTTTTCTTGTAAACTTTTGGGGGTGTATGTTGAATTCTTTCTCTTTGGAACTCCAGTCACTATAATTTGGATAGTTTGTTATTTAACAATGCCTGTGTCTCTTGCTAGAGCGCACGTCTCATAGTTCAGGCCTAAGGATGCAGGACCTGGCACACGGGACTCCAGGGAGTTCTTTCTCCTTCCCTGCTCTGTCTCGCTCGTTCTTTTTCCCTGTTTCTGATCAATAGAAATCCTTGTGAGAAGTAAACTTTTCAGTTTTCCACTGACTTTTTTATTTGTAAATCTATCCCAGGAATGTTCAATTGACTTGTTGAGCGTAACTGTTTAGTAAAGCAAGATCTGGAATGTTTAGCAAATAGAATGTTCCACTGTAAATGAGAAGTCCCATGACAGGGAAATTGGATTTCTCCTTTACTTTGTATATCTGACAAGGCTTGATTAAATATTAATCAGACTCTCCTGGAAACAGGGCCCAAGTTTAGTGATATAATTGTAGCTCATATTCGTAACTTAGGATTCCTGCTCCTTACTGCTTCCTCTGGAATAATAATGTCATTTCCCTCCAAGGCTTGTCAAGTCAAGGAGAATAGAGAGAAAGGGAGAAGGGGCATGTGTCAGACGTGGTTTGCTGGACTGTGAATGGAAGGCCACTGGTTAGTTTTGACTGGAATATGGTCCCTGTCTGCGTCCCTCTTTCAGATTTGTCCATTTATTAATATCTGTTGGGCCCTGCTATGTGCCAGGAAGTGTTCTAGGTGCAAAGATACAGCAGTAAACCACACAGACAAAGATCTCTGCCCACATAAAGCTTAAATTCTAATGTTTCCTGACACCTGCACTTTTGAGAACTATTACATGTATTCTCAATTAATGCTCACTACTACCTGTGAGGCATAATTTCTTATCCCCCATGATGGACATAGACATATTTTTTTTCCCCCTGCCAGTATGTTTTTCTATAAAATCTCTGCTGTAAGGAACAAATTCTGCTTTGGGTAGAGATGAACAGCTCCCATTTCAGTGTTCCAGAGGTGGATCAGTAAATCAGATATGACCAACCTGAAAAATCTTATCTCCACGCAAACCCAGGCCAGAGTCCTCTCTGGGGCTTGAACACCAGAACTATCAACAAGACTCAGTTTTCCCCTGTTGAGATTACTGAAGAAGTACTTACTGGCAGACAAAAATTCACATGCTGCTATGTACCCATCCACACACAAATAATGTGCGTACACACACATGCGCACACGAGAGAGAGAGAGAGAGTGAACCAGCCTACTGACATCTTTTGAAGTTCTGGATTTAGTTGTGCCAAAGTCAAATATCTTCCAGAACCAACCTGCCTGTTTATCTCTTCCATTTCCCTCCTTTTTCCTCTCTTATCTCTCTGGTTTTTGGAAAATAATTTATTGAATACTGTTTTAGTTTGATACTGCTGTCCAATATATTACCACAAACTTAGAGTCTTGTTTATTACAAACATAGGTTATTTTCTGAGTCTTCATGAGTCAGGAGTCAGGGCTTAGATGGTCTTCTGCTCAGGGGCTTCTAGCGAGGCATCAGCTGAGCTGTGTTCTCATCTGCAAGCTTGCTTGGGGAAGCCACTCTTCCAGTTCATTCAGGCTGTTGGCGGCATTTGCTTTCTTGGAGCTGTATGACTGAGGCCCTGTTTTAGTGCTGTTGGCCAGGGGACACTCTCAGCTCCTCAAGGCCACCCATGGCTCTTAGCCATGTGGCCCCTCACAAGCACACTCACAACATGGTAGCTTACTTCCTCAAAGCCAGCAAGGGAGAATCTCTTGCTCCAGTTTGCTAAGATGGAATTGTATACAATGTAACCTAATCTAGGGAATGCCATCATTATGTTTGCCACATGCCATTGGTTAGAAACAAGTCACAAATTCTGCCCCCATTCAAGGGGATAGAATTGTTCAAGGGTGTGATTCATGGTGGGTCACCAATGATTGCACCTGCTACTAGAACCTACTTTATGTACCAAGCACTAGGCACCACACTGGGGAATATCAAAGTGCAAAAGAGATATGGCTCCTTCTGTCTTGGAGCTTACATTCTTATAAATTTGGAGCTTGCAAATTATATAAGCCAAAGAAATGCTGCCTATTCCCCAGTTTTGTTTTTCCCTGTAAGCTAGTTTGAGTTCTTGGCGGCAGCAGAAAGAATCCTAACCAATACAACTCCGTTCTGTAGATGGGGCAAACATGTAGGTTGTAGGAGTCGGGGGTCCTATCCTAAGGCTCTTTCTCTGGGCCCCTAATCATGGAATGGGTACGACTTTGGGGTGAAATGTGGGGGTTGTGTTTTGGCCCCACTGTTTCTGACCTCAGGCACTTCACCTTTTTGAGCCCCAGCTTTCTGATCTCTAAAATGAACATAGCACCTGTCCACTGTAGCCTATTCTGTATGGTTCCTATGTGACAGTGTTCTGACAATAGCTGCAGACCTAGACAGATATTGCTAATGTACTTGGAGACCAGCAACAAGATCACACCACTGTGGAATATTTCTGGACCAGTTGATTGTTTACCTGGATCTTCCCAAAGAACGCATCTTGAGAGGAAGCACTCTGCCCTTTTTTAGCATCTTTGCTTCTCCAGTTCTTGACACACAGAATGTGCTAAGTGAATGCTGGTTGGTCCTTCCAGGATCTCGTGTGTTCTTTCTTCAACACATTTGTGGGAGATGCAATAATCGCCCCTGAAAGATGCCCACACCCTGATCCCTGGAACCCGTACATGGCAGAAGGAACTTTCCAAATGTGTTAAGGGTCTTGAGACAGGGAGATTGTCCTGGATTATCTGGGTGGCGTATGTAATCACAGGGTCTTTAAAAAGCGAGAGACAGAAAGACAGAAAGGTCAGAGGTAGAGGGAAGGAGATGTGGTAATAGAAGCAGAGTTTGGAGTGATGCCATGGCTGGGAGGGCACAAGCTAAGGAATACAAGCAGGCTCTAGAAGCTGAGAAAGAAGGAACAGATTCTTCTCTAGAGTTTCCAGAAGGAATGCAACCCTGCTGACACCTTGATGTTGGCCAATAATACTCTTTTTTGAACTTCTGACCTCCAGAACTATAAGACAATAAATTTGTGTTGTTTTAAGCTGCAAAATTTGTGGTAATATTTTATGCAAGTAATTGGAAACTGATATAGTGCTAGTCTGATAACAGTATTGTTTTATATGTGTGGCCCTAGTGTGTGCAGGAACCATCTACTATCAGCACATCAGAACCAGTTTGTAAGTATTTGAGAATTTTACAAGCTCATTCTCAAAACTCGTGATAGCATGAAATTGACTATGTTGGGATTATTTACACAAATCAGCAGCTATAAATTACAGCTTAAAAAAATTCTGTAGAGCTAGTTTATCAGAATACCAATGTGGGTGGGTGTCTGTGTATTATGGGGAGCATGGGGGGCAACTGGGTATAAGAAGAGATATATGTGATATATGGTGATTCCAGAGGACACCAAGGCCTTTGAAGGCAGGGGCCATGTCTTTTTATCTCTAAAATTGTTCCTTCTCTGTGCTTTGCACATTGTACGTCCCCAAAATATTTTTAAAATAAAAATTTGGAATATGTTATCCTTTAATGACTGGCCCAAATGGGATCAGTCCTTCAGTCTTGGCCTACTCCATACTATTGTCCAACCAACCATCCAGGGGCACCCCAAAATAGCAGAAAACTATGGGATTTGAAACTGGTGAGAATCTGAATTTGAGACACTGCCTTGTCACTGATCAGTTGTGGGACCCTGCAGAAGTAGCCTTCATGAAGTCCAGTTTCCTCATCAGCGAGATGGAAATTATGCTTGCATACTGTTGTGTGAAGGTCAAACACAATAATGGATGTGGAGGGCGTTTATAAACTCTAAAATACCATATAGATAGAGGTCATTATCACATTGAAAACTGAGTAAGAGCCTCATGATATAGAACTGTGGTTTCTGACTTGATGTGTGTGTGTGTGAGAGAGAGAGAGAGAGAGAGAGAGGACACAAATAAATAACTGTGAAGTTTTAAAAAAATGTATTTATGGTGAGGGAGCCCATCTGAGGCTTTCTGGATATGAAACTTTGGGAGTGGGCCCCTCCTGAAATGGACAGGTGTATTTACAAAAAAGCCCCACGGGTGATTCCAGTTTACACCCCCTGTTGCACAGAGGAAAGAATTTTTGAGATGAGTTTTCAGAGGCATCTGCATGGGACCCTGAGCTCAGTTTCACCATTAGGAATGACTTGACTTAACGAAATGATTGGTAGCATTCCTTCCAGTAAATAAGACTCTTATTCACCTTCAGAGCCCAGCAAAGTGCCTGACAACACCATAGGCACTTGACAAATGTTTGTTGGATCAGAGAATGAGAATAAGGGGAGGCGGAGATAAATCAGCTGTGCGTCTTTGACCACTAGGTGGCAGGAGCATCATGCTAAGTCCAAGCTCAGGTGCCTGGCTGTCCTGGTGGGGTAGGGGTGGTTGACCAGAGCCTTCTTGAGGGACCTTGAATGTCTTTCTAGGATAAGGCTTGTCATGGGAGTATAGGGGGTTGCAGGGAGCGAGGAGGCCTTTTTCACAAAAAAGCCTCACACTTAGACTTTACGAATTTCACAAAAGGCCTCACAGCAAAGAAATTTATTTCCATTGTCATAAAAATCCACAGATAGGATGGAAAAAAATTTTTCACACTCTGATACGTCTGTATATTTTTTAAATGTAACATTTCTTAAATTCCTTCAATGTATGGATAGTCTCAAAAACATAAGTGGTAAGTTCTACCCACTTCCCTGCCTCCCCGCCCTACTCCCCCCCCCCCCCCCCCCCACCAGGTCCTGCACCCCTTCGCCTCAGAGCTCATTCCCATTGCAGGAGGAGCCTGGCTCCTAAGCAGGGTTTTTCAAAATGCAGCAGAATCACCTGGGTCTGGTGTGTACAAAAATGCCAACTCCTAGGGATCACCAGACTGTGAATCCGAATCCCTGGCGGTGCTTTAGTCTGCAGTCACCCTGGCTGTGAACCAGCTGCATGTGATTTTCACGTACAACCCAAGTGTGAGAACCACTCGGTCAGGCTTTCTCAGGAGCCTTCCTGGACCTCTCAGAGGTCCAGAGATGCTCCAGCCACCTCCAGCTTCACATACAGATGCACACATGCACACAAGCACACATGCTCACACACACACACACACAGGTTGTTTTTTTTTCTGGATTATGTGCACAGTGACACATGGTCATCGTACAGATCCACGGATTATAAAATAAACACAGGAAACAAATCTGTCATGTTAAGTTCAGAGAGAGTTAAAATGTTATTAGTTGGTATTTTACTGCCTTCAATCTTGACCGCTCCCTGCCTTTAGGTATAAAAATAAGGCAGTTTTTTTTTTTCCTCCAGAGAAGCTTCATAAAAGCCAATAGGATGCCTAACCCCAAAGAGAGAGTTTCGGAGATGCGCAACAGCAATCTATGATGCAGGTCAAACAGTCTAGTTATCACATTAGTGTATGTTCCTGGGAAACACTCCAGGGTCCAAGTTCAAGGGCATCTTCTTGGGACACGTTTTTTGCTGTATAGTGAGGCTTAAAGTTTGTGTTCTTTTGAGATTTCCTTCCCTTACTGAGGCTGCAGTTGTCTGGCTATGCCCATGAATTGATGGTGTTTGAGCCCTTCCTGGATCCAAGCACTGAACTAAGTGCTTTATGTGCATGATCTCATTTCATTCTTATGGGAACTCAGTTGTCTGGCAGCTGTTAGTTAGCATCCTCATTCTACATACAAGGAATGTGATTATGGTTACGTGAGGTGATGACAAGACTGGCCTGGCTGTGGGAAGTACGAGTGATTCCCTCTTAATCAATACAGGATATGACAAAGGTGGAGGGATTTTGCAGATGTTAATGGGGTCCTTGAGCAGGTGATTTTGAGCTAATGAGATGATCCTGAGTGGGCCTGGCCTAATCAGGTAAGCCCATAAGAGAGGGTCCAGGCCTTCCATCAAGCTCGAAATATTGTTCTATTGGCCTTGAAGGTATATGCTGCCATATCGTGAGAGGGCATATGCGCACGTGTGAGTGTCGACAAGGGCCCTGGGATCAAGAAGGGAATACAGCCTGCTGATCACCTTGATTCCAACCCTGGGAGACCGATGCAAAGGACCCATCTAAGTGATGTCCAGATTCCTGACCCATGGAAGTGATGAAATAATATTGTTTGAAGCCTCTAAATTTGTGGTGATTTATTATGCGGTTTAGGCTTCTCTGTCTGAGCGCACCAGACCCAGTACTGCAGGGTCAGCCCATGGGGACTCCTTAGTTCTTTATAATAATTGCTGGCAGGATTCTTTGGCATCTTTCTGGAATTCATACACCACCACCCTCCCACCCCTAAAAAGTTCTGAAGTGATTGGACATGTAGATTTTTGTGAAAGATCCCAGAAGATCCAGGTCCTACCTCTGTAGTCAAGCCCTGTGGCCAGATAGTTAGGTCACACATCTTCTAAGCCAGAGGTTGTGGGTTTGGATTCTACCATATTTATGGTTTCCAGAATTAGCAAATAAAAATACTAGATGAATGCCCAGGTGCATTTGAATTTTAGATAAACAGCAAATAATATTTTAGTATAAGTTTATCTCATGCAATATTTGGGACATACTTACACTAAAAAGTTACTTGTGTCTGAAATTCAACTTTAAGTGGGCATCCTGAATTTCACCTGGCAGCCCACCAGCAAGGTGCCTCTTTATGTCCCGTGAGGCAGCACAACTTAGTGGCTGATGAGGGCTGAGCACATGGATTCTGGGAGCAAACTTGGGTCTGAATCCTGAACTTCTCCTCACCTCGATTTCTTCATCTGTAAAAGGAGAGCATATAGTGAGAGGATTAAATGAAATAAACCATGCAGAGTGCTTGTCGGGGGTCCTGCCTTGGTAAGTGATACATAAATATTAGTGGGGATGATGCTGGGAATCCCTAAGGATGTCCCAGCACCACAGCAAAATACTCAATGGACATGGTTGTGGTTTCCTTCCTCGCGCTCTTTGGTACCGCTAAAACTGAGCCCTTCCAAAGTACTGGGAACATTTTGGGGGACCATTTGGGGGATTCTATTTCAATTTTGGGCCTGCAAATGCTTGGCAGCAAGTGACGAGCTATAGAAGTGGCTGACAGATGGTTTCTCTTTCCATCTGAGTTTCCTGGTGTGGAGGAAACAAAACTTCTGTCAATGATTCATTGTTGAAGCCAGCTTTAGCCAGCGTTTAAATAGAAATGGCTGGCTGTAGAAAACATTGTCACCACACAGAAGTGAGATCTGTTTCAAAACCATGGTATGCAAAGTGCACTTCTTAGAGACAAAACCAGGGTATTAAATTATATGCACTAGCATGTCTTCTCAAGAAAGTCGGGCTTCCCTGGCTGCCCTCAGATCAAAGCTTCTATAAGCCTTGTTTGCTGGAGAGCAGGTTTCCCTCAAGCTGGATATTCACACCATTGGGGTACATACATTAAGAATGCTGGATCACAGGATTCCCTTTACATCTTGATTATGGTGTCAAGGAGACAGTTTTAATTTGATGTTGGTATGTCTTTTAAAAAATAAATAAATAAATAAAATCTTTCCAGAACTTGCTAATCTCTTTTTTATTAACAGGAAACTGACCTGAAGCCCAGAGTCTCTAAGAGGCAATCATTTTTAACTAGACTCTAATAATGTTGTATTATATTAGGTTTTTTTTAAGTATTCTTTTGGTAACTTCTTATTTTGACATAATTTCCAACTCACAGAAAATATGCAAAAAAATAGTGTAAGGAACTCCTTTATGCCCTCCACCCAGATTCACCTACTGATACATTTTGCCCCATTTGCTGTATAATCCTCGCTCTCTTTCTCTTTCTCTCTCTCTCTCTCCCCCTTCTTTTCTTTTTCTATATATTTTAAACCATTTGAATGAATGTTGGAGAGACATCATTCCCCTTTATACCTAAAATACTAAAGTGTGTATTCCTTAAGAACCAGGACTTTCTCTTAATGATTAAACTGAGGCAGTATACTGTGATACAATGCTGTTATCTACTTTGCAGTTCATTTTCGGTTCCATCAGTTGTCCCAATAAAGTTCTTAATAGCTCCCCCCCTCCACTGCCACCCCAGTCTAGAATTCAACTCGGGGTAGCCCATTATCTTCCGTTGTCCTGTTTCTTATCTCTTTAGTAGTTTGTAATAGTTCTTCAACCTTCCTTTGACTCTAATGATCTGGCCATTTTTGGAGAGTACAGTACCAATTTTTGTTTGTCTGTTTGTTTTTTAGAATGTTCCTCAGTTTGGGTTTGTCTGGCATTTCCTCATGAATAAATCCAGTTATGCGTATACTGGCAGGGATATTACAGAAGTGATATTGTGTCCTTCTCAGTGTACTGTATCAGGAAGCATATAATGTAAGTGTGTCTTTATTGGTGATATTGCCTTTGATCACTTGGTTAAGGCATTGCCTGCCAGGTTTCTCAACTCTAAAGTTGTCCTTTTTCATTTTGTAATTAATATGTGATTTGTGGGGAACTATTTTGAGACTAGGTGAATAATCTTTTTTTTATCAAACTTTGAGCAACTAGTTGATTTTCTAACATTTCTTTTGCGTTTATTAGTAGGCATTCAACTGCAATTACTTGTTATTTAATGGTGGACTGATAGGTCTTTAAATTTTATTCATGGTTTATAATCCATTACTATCATTATTTATTTTGATGCTCAAATTACCCCATATTTAGGCAGTGGGAGTCCTAACCTGCCAATGTTTAAGATTACTTTCTCTTCATGGTAAATAATACTCATTTTCCTTTTATAGTAGCAATAGAATTTTTAAAAATTTATGTTTAAAAATGAGTTTATTTAAAGAAAAATAATAATATAATTCTATATAAGTATATATATAATATATTATGAAAAATTAATGCCACTTTGGGCCCAGGTATAACAAAGATCACAGAAATGTTGGTATGCAAATAACAGAAATTTGGGAAATTCTGCTCTTGTATTGTGGATAGGTTGTCTCTGTTTTTTTGTATTTCAAATATTTGACCATTGTGTCCTAAGTAAAACATGGAATGTTTCCAAACTGCTTCTGTTTTGGCACGCACACTTTGTCTCTTACACTGCCTCTTTTCCTTGATGTGCAATAATAATCCTTTGCCAGGCTTTATGTCCTGGCCTTTCTTTGGGAAATACAGAATACAGCAGGAAAATGATCTGTCCCCATTACAACCTCACCAAGTTATTCAAGGCCCAGTTCCAAGACCCCTTTTAATCAGGTAGGGTTTTTATGCATGCAAAAATTAGGTCTGGCTTACTTAAACTATATGTATGAGATTGCCCACAGAATCTAAAACAAGTCTGAAGATCTAGGCTTGGGGAAAATAGAAACATGGTAGCTTTGGGGATCTGGGTAGCAGGGAGTCATCGGAGGCTCTTTAGGGTACCACCAACCAGATGATGTGCTCCATTCATTTTCGTATGTTTGCATCTCTCTTCTTAAACTTTATATTACTAGGTGAACATCCATTTGGCTTTCCCTGGGTCATGAGTCCCATTTGGCTAGAGGAGGGAAGGACACCTTGACTTACCGGATCCCTGAAACAACCTACAAGGCAGGGTCATTCCCCAAAGGAAAATCAGGTGCAACTGACAAAACACCTCAAATGACAAGCAGTTATTTTGTACCAGGTACTCAGTTAAAAATTTAACATCTATTGACTGATTTAATATACACCATAACAGGATAACATTTTTTTTTTTTTATTTGAGAGAGAGAGAAAGAGAGAGAGCCGAGCAGGGGGGAGAGGGAGAAGCAGGCTCCCTGCTCAGCGTGGAGCTCCATCGCAGGACCCTGGGATCATGACCTGAGCCGAAAGCAGATGCTTAACCAACTGAGCAACCCAGGTGCCTAACCTGATAACATTTTAATGTTGTCATTCCCCTTTTACAGAGGAAACAACAAAGTAAGAGATTAAACACAAAATGTGTGCAAGGTCATACAGCTGGTAACTCCAAGAGTGAGGATTCAGACCTAGTGCATCTATCTTTAGAGTCCCTGCTGTTGACCACTGAGCCGTAGTAGGGTGCAGTCAATACTTGGCAGGAAAAGCCTAGAGTGCCCGCACACTTCCATTCCATAGAGACTTATTTATCTTATGTACAAACATCACCTCTGCCAATTTTGCACCTTAGAGCCCTATGCATCTCTCCCTTTTACTCTGCTAGCCTTCTCTGGGTGACTGGGTCCCTGTCTTACTCTGTCTTCTAGACAGTGGGCTCTTTACCAGCATTGCCAGGCTGTATTTATCTCTGAATCCTTTACAGTACATAAAATAGGGCCATGCACATAGCAAAAGCTTAATAAATATTTGTAAACTTGAATGGAGTCTCCTTAATAATACTTACCTTAGCAAAGATAGATAGATAATAGATAGATAGAGAGAGAGAGAGAGAGAGAGAGAGAGAGATACTTACATATAGACAGATTGCTCCTGATTGAGAATGGGAGCTTTTGATATCCTCTTAATTCATCTAGTTAACAATAAAATACTTTGGGTCAGTGTGATGGTGCACTGACTTCCTATCTTGCTAGTTGATTAATCTCAAAGGATCATTGGGATATCCAGTCGTCTGCCCTCAAACAAAGACAGTAGTCAGACCAGCTCTTAATATCAGCAGTCAACCTGAGCATTAGCTTGGGCTCTGTAAATAGGTATTTATGCTTGTTTTTGCAAAGGATTGCTTGTTTTTGCAAAGGATGAAGAGATCAAATGCATTGCGATGTGTGCCTTGGTCTGACTCTCTGCTTCCCAGCATAGCTTTTTAATTCATTAGGCTGCTGGGCCCCCTCCTGCTGGCCTTGGATAAAATTCTCCAGAGTCAGGAAAACAGAAATAATCCCTTCTTGCTCCCTGGGCAGGCTTTTGAAAAACTGAGAAGGGCTGGCCCCAGAAGTCATTTTAATTGACACTGGCTTGGCTTTTGAATAATTTTTTTCCAATTTGTTAAGTGGTATTGTGTGTTTTCAGTGACTTGGACATTAGCAAATGCTTAGCTTGATTTCTGGGCCCAAATTCTGGAAAGTCAGTTGCTATGTGTAGTGTTGGGCATTTTTTACTTAACTTTTCTGAACTTTACTTTGTCATAAGTAAAATGGGAATAGTATCACTTATAAGGTTGTTGTATTTGGCAAGTTAATACATCAAAAATGCTATTTTCCCCCCAAGTAGCTCCCAAGATAAGGACTTTGGTGCAGGTCATTTATTTAGAAGGTGATGTCAAGAAGCAGGAGTTGGCCCTTTGAGATTCTGTGTGGAACAGGCCCCAGAATCATGAGAGCAGAGGAAAGGGAATCTGGGCATTTATCCACGGGCTCTCATCCTCTGCTTCTGTGATTGGTTTAAGATGGACATGTGATCCAAGCCAGACCAATCAGAGCCTTCCTGAGAGTACCTTGATTCCCACCAGAGCTAGTAGAGAGGAAGTTTTTCTTCCTTGTCCAGAGGAAAAAGGGGAGTGATCGCATTACCTGGGAGATGTTAAGTCAGAAGTGCTGGCCCCCATCTTCCCCAGCTGAGTAAATATGGGCAGGCCACCTCACCTCTCTGAAATGTAGTATCCTTATCTGAAAGCAGGGTTGCTGCCTTCTTTCCAAGGAATTGTTTTGATTCGGTGAAGGTATATGTAAAATGCTTGGTAACTGGCAAATCCTCAGGAAATGTTAGTTTTGTTTTTGTGGTTTGCCTTGATTTGATTTCATTCTATGGAAATCTTTGAACGCTAAGCTGGGACAGTTTTTTCAAAGCGATTCCCATCTTTATGCATGTGTTTGTGAGCTTGCCATGTGAGCCCTCTGGTAGTTTTGACTCCCAGCTCTGATAGGTGGTGATTTACTTTCTGGGTGCCTCCCATGGACAAGTGTCCCCCAGTCCTCAGGGAAAGCCTACATCACCAGCCTTCTTTGTCTTATCACTCCTGAAAGAAAGATGTGTTCTTTCTTTCCCACTCGGGCTGGATTAGTAGCTACTTTAATTCATGAGCGAATAGACAATGGATCGGCCTTGGGGGACAAACCAAAGAAACTGTTGTACCAGTATGTCCCCCTGCCCAATCTGCCTCCCAAAACTGGACCAAGTGAAATGGTGAAATTCATTTTTGGAAGATTTTCCATGGTCTTCTCTTACTTGAGAGCATTCTCCAGTAATCCCTTGATTAATCCCTATGCTTTTAGTAAAAATCCAGAACCCTTGAAGGGTCCTTTGTGGATTTCTATAATGCAGTCTTGCTCATTTGTTGTTTCTCCTCTCGGTGCATGCGGTAGCTAAATGGACCATTCTTTGAGTCCACCATGTGCTTCCCCACTGATGTACCCAAAGATAGTTGCTTCTCCTGGGCAACTCTCCTCACCTGCTTCTGATGGACATTATTCATCAGTTACAGCAGTCTTTACCACTCTGCCCACATGAAAGCCCAAGGCAGGCTTTACAAATAAACTGCCATTTGCAGAAGAGATAGAATTTATTTGTTAACACATCATTAAATTGTAAGCTTTTGGATGACAGAGGTTATGTATTTCTTATTTTTCCTAAGACATTAAAAATACTGTGTTGGAAACATGGTAGGTATTTGATTAGTGTTTGTTGAGTGAATGAAAAACCTTGTTTGAAAGCATTTACCATCTGGCTTCCAGACTGGAACTTGTGGGTCGTGGTTTCAGTCTGGTTACACATACACAGTTAAATTTGATCTTCATCACAATTCGAGGCCATAGACAATATAATTATCCCCATTTTATTAGGGGAAAACTCACATGCCAAGCAGTTTGCCCAGATTTGATCCCTCATTTGCAAGATTCCAAGTCTTAAGCTCTGAATCACCACTCATGTGGGTACTGCTTGTGGTGTGTTGGGGGTGCAGTTGCTACTGTCTGAGTCACTCCTTCGCCTGGGTGTTTGGGTGCCAATTTGAATAACTCATGGGACATATTTCCCAGCATCTTTGCTTGGCTGGTAATAGGAGTTGTGTTCATTCTGCTCAAGGCAGAGAATGCAAAAACACTTATGTCTTTGATAGCCCAGGCTGCTGTAACAAAGGATCATAGACTGCATGGCTTCTGAACAACAGAAATGTATTTCTTACAGTCTCGAGGCTGGAAGTCAGAAATGAGGGTGCCAGCATTGTCAAGGTCTTGGGAAAGGGAAAGCCCTTTTCTGGTTGCAGACTGCCAGTATCTTCGTATCCATACACAAGGGAGGGGGAGGGGGGGGAAGCAAGCTCTCTCCTGAGTCTCCTAAAGGCAGTAATCTCATTCATGAGGGCTCCACCCTCATGACCTCACCTAATCCTGGTTACCTCCTAAAAGCCCACCTCCTAATACCATCCCATGGGAGAGGGGGAGGATTACAACATAGGAATTTTGGAGTGTCACAGACATTCAGTCCATAACAAGTTATTTTTTCTCCCACCATCAAATCTAGAAGTGAAATATTGAGATCTATATATTCTCTATTGTTAAAAAAAAAGGGGAAGCTACTGAGTATTTCCCAAGCATCCCTTTCTTCCCTGCATTAGCAAATGGGAAAAGAAGCCAATGTTGATTGTGCTTACTGTGTACCAGGCACTATGCTGTGTGCATTAAGTACATTATTCTGGTTACTGGAGTGAAAGGGGGTGGGAGAAATGGGGTGGCTGGGTGATGGACACTGGGGAGGGTATGTGCTATGGTGAGTGCTGTGAATTATGTAAGACTGATGATTCACTGACCTGTACACCTGAAACAAATAATACATCATATGTTAATAAAAATAAACAAAACAAAACAAAAAAATAAGTACATTATTCTCATGAACAACACCCACTCCTCCTCAAGCGTCACTTCCTCTGTGTACACTTTCCTTGACATCCTCTTTTATCAGAGTTGACCCCCTCCCTATTTTGTGCTCCCACTTGCCCCCCCAACGTTGCCTCTTTGAAGCTATGTTGCGTATATTGGTGTCCATTTCTGCCCTTGTCTAGACCTGCCTGTCCAAAATGGAAGCCGCTAGTCACAAGTGCTACTGAGCATTTGCAATGTGTCCAGTTCAAGTTGAGATGTCCTGTATTATAATACACACCAGACTTGAAGTCTTAGTATGAAAAATGGAGTGTAAAATGTCTCATTAATAATCTTTATATTGACTGTATGTTGAAATGATAACATTCTGTATATTAGGCTAAATAAATTTCTTTTTTTACTTTTTAAATTTGGCTATTAGAAAACTTAACTTTGTATGTCGCTCATATTCATATCTTTACTGGATACCACAGTTTTAGACTGTGAATTTCTTCTTCTTTTTTTTTTTTTTTTGACTGAATTTCTTGAGGAAAGGTCTGTGTCTTATTTTCTTTCTATTTCTAGGACCCGAAACAGGGTCCTACACCCAGTAAATGTTCATTAATAATATCTGTTGAACAAACATATGTCTTTCTTTAACATAGAGTCCCAGATCTTCTGGCCCCAGTGATAAGACCTGAAATTTGGCAGGAAGACCCCAATGAAAGAACTCATCACAGTGAAGGTTGGGTGAGGGGAGGCATTTTGGCTGTCTCTGTGCAAAAGCCATATTCTTCAAGTCAAGAGACCAATTAACATAACAAAAAGCAAAACAAGGGGTGCCTGGGTGGCTCAGTCGGTTAAAAGTCTGCCTTCGGCTCAGGTCATGGTCCCAGGTCCTGGGATCAAGCCCTGCATTACATTGGGCTCCCTGCTCAGGGGAGTGGGGAGTCTGCTTCTCCCTCTGCCCCTCCCCCCAGCTCAGGCTCTCTCTCACTAGCTTGCTCGCTCTCATAAATAAATAATTTTTTTTTTTTTTTTTAAAAAGCAAAACTGAAAGGGTGGTGTGAGCTAATGCGATAGCTGGAGTGGGGAAGTAGTTAGTAAGCCTGGCATATGGTTAGTAGAAAGCTTCAACAGCTTCCCCATTTGACTTCCGAAGAAAGAGCCAATTCCCTTGAAGAGTTACAGTAAGAGCTCTGGGAACTTAACTGTTCCAAATCCCCTCACTGCTCCTCTATATCCTAATGGCTTTTTGTGGCTGTTCATCCAAGGGCATTGTCAGGCCACAAGGGGAAGGTCAAGAGCATCAGGGAATCAACACACTTGTCAGAAGTAGCCCTCTACCAACGATGCCTGGGAATTGATAGATAAATAGGACAATTTCCTCACCTTTCAAATGAGACACTCTGGGGCCTGTTTACCTCTCCCACAGTGGTAACTTGCTCATCAACATCCCCTGAACTGGCTTCTTCCCTTTCCTGTTTTATATTCCTCTTCCCCCAGCTGTGCTTCTTGGGATCACCTCCCAACACTGCTGATACTCAAGTCCTTGTTCTGACACTTAACGTCTGATTCCAGAGGATGCAAATGAGGGCGGGGGGAATTGAGGTACTTGATGTCTCCCTGGGACCATATTTAGGCTCATCTCACATCCCTCTTTGCATTGAACCCCACATTTACTCTTGATAATCACCTCCATGCCCAAACTTTCACGCCACACCACCACCGCACATCCTTGTTCCTTTCCACAGAAATCCAGGACCATCGACTTGGTGTTCAAAGACCTCCACACCTGGTACCGACTCCCCATCGTGCCTCTCTCCTGTTCCACTCCATCCCCGTGTGTGTGTTTCAGCTACACTGTTCTACTCTCCAATCATCATTATGCCCTTCAGAAGTTCTCACCTCCTTGCTTCTACACAAACATTTCCTTCCCTATGCCCCAAATGGCTTTTGAAAGGTTTACCTCCATTACCACCCAAACATCATTCACACTGCTGAAAAGAATTTTGTTTCCAACTGCTGGACCTCTTCCCCATTCTCAGAGTTGTAAGTGAAGATGTGGATTTTATTTTCGATTCCAGTTGCTGGACTGTGTTTAAATGTGACAGTGTACCAACACTGGCTAAGTAAGACCATGAGGTTTATATGGAGTACATGAACATTAAATTAGAATATTGTAAGAAAATCCTTTGTGCAGGCACTTTGAAAGAATTTCACTGACAATGTGAGTAATATTTCTACCTTGCAAATTCAGATTTATGTATGTGGCATTTTATTGACATGGGGCTTAGTTCTATTTTTTTGGCTTCCTGCTGAGAATATGGTAAACACAATAAAGCCTCCCTAATCATTTAATTCCTCTTTCATGAAGTCTTAGCCTTGGGGATTTACTTTTCTGTATCTCTTTGATAACCTTGAGGATATTAGATCATCAAAATGAAAAGGGTTGAGATGTGTGAGGGTTTTTTTTTTTTTTTTTGAGAGAGAGAGATGTGTGAGTTTTAAAATCAGTACCTCACTGAACCCTGGGATGGAGGGCCAGAAAAAAAAATGCTTCTTGATATATTATTGGCTACAAAACAGAACAAATTTACAAACATATCCTTGAAATCAGAGGAAACAGAATACTTGAAGAGTTTCTAGAGAACAAGGGATGGTAATTTGAAATGCATCATATTTCACCCTAGTTAAGCCAAGAAGCATGATAGGGTGATTAAGAGCATGGGTTCTAGCTTGGCTCGAAATCCTGGCCCCATCACTTACTAGTGATGTGATCTTGGGCAAGTGCAGAACCTTAATCTTCAGTCTTGTCACCTATAAAATGGGTGTAATGATAAACCCTACCTCTCAGGGCTATTGGGAGGGTAGGCAAATTAATATGTATGTTATTTAACTTTAGTTTATATAGAGATACAGTTCTCTTAACAGCATATTGTAGGTACCTCATAAGCGCGATTATAATTATTGTCATTATATGATGTCTTCAATAGTTACTTTATTTAGTGGTTATACTTTCTTGCTTGAGGGAACTTGAATTTTTTTTTTTTTAAAGGCTTGTCTCATCGTGCCTCCTATTTTCTCTACACAGTCTTTAGTTTCTCATTTGAAAATTCTTCTATCACGTATTTTTTTTTCCTTTTTGAGTCACCCACTTCTTGCATTTTAATAGTTGGGGCTGCTTTTCCAACAACTGTTTATGTGGAGTCACCAATATGCCAGGCAAGGTTATGCTATGCTGAATACTTTATTTATATATTTTATGTAAACATAATTTGCTTTGTAGGCACAATGTAACAAAAGCTCTAAAGCCACAAATACGTTAGACAATGTTTCAGTTCACTCCAATCAAGTTTAAATGACAGAGAAGCCTTCACAGTTCCTTTAAGGCAAACTGAGACTTTCCTTATACTTCCTTCAGAAAACCAGTCACGTGACAGGAAGAAGGTGCTTAAAACGAGAGTGCATTAAATGGCTAATTTTGGCATTTTCTTTTCTTCTGTTCTTAATGGCATAACTGGACCTTGATAGTCAAACTCTAGTTTTCTCTTCTCACCCTGTATTCTGGAGTGACAAAAGGGTTTTGTTTAACCAACTGCCATTATATATGATGACTGTATTAATTTTGCTAGTTGAAAAACAGATTTGGGGAAGCATGATTTCTTTAACGCCTCTCCTCTGGACAAGAACAAAGGCCATTTGGATTCTGCACATAGAGCTCCCACTCCCCTCGCAGAGGACAGCCCTGATTTGGCCAGTGGCTCTTTATTACCCCAGCCCTAGAAAATGCCATTTCTGTCCAGCTCACCAGGAATGTCACTTGGGTAGTGGTTCTTCTTCAAACATCATTGTCAGCTTGGTTATGGGAGAAACATGACCAAGAATACAGCATTTTAGTGAAAGTATTGGGTGGGGTGTGTGAAAACTCTCCACATTATCTTTCTAAATGGCCCAGAAATGAAATATTGGTGAGTCCTGGGGTATGAAGAGAAGATGATGTGAGTGTCTTCTTCTGAGATACTCTCATCTCTCTGCTCATCAGATGGAAGCGCCCTTTCTTGTCCCCATATTTTATATGTACATTCACAATGAGGAGAAACTCCCTTCAGATAAATATTTGGCATAAATGTCACCATCACAAGCTTAGTGCAGGAAAAAAGAACATGATTAATGAGGTGATTGTTCTTATAAAGGGACTTTGGAAATAAAAAGGTAATTGCTGGAATGCATTCCTTCCCATCATTTGGGGAAAGAGTTGGGTCTACCCTGAGGCTCACTGGTGGAGAGATGGGGCAATCAGGGAGCCCTCCAAGGTGTTCCAGAAGGCAAAGTGACTTGGGGTGCTAATCATGTGGGCTCCTTGTGTCTCCAGCTCTGTTTGTGAGTGAAGGAATCACCATTTGAGCCAAAAGGAGTGGGAGGAGGGAATAAGGAGCCCCCCCTATGGAGACACTGAGCCTCTCTCTCATCCTTCAGGGGAACTGTTCACCTTGAGACATATCAAGTATGGTGGGCGGGGTGTGGGGTGTCTTAAGAGTGTAGGAGCTGGAAAATTAGACAATGGTGTATAATCAAGTAGTTTGGTCCCTGGTTTCCAAAAAGCAGGGGCTTGCGAAGAGTCTGCACCATAATTTTGTATTTTAGAGGAGAGGAACTGCACATTTGGCATCAGATACTGAACATCAACCGTTTTTATCGCTAGAGTTTGTTACATGTCAGAACATGCTTTGGCAAGAAAAGAGATACTCATTGATTTTTTTTTTTTTTCCCCTAATATGGTCTACCAGGGAGGTCTTCCTTGGGGGATCCTTGGTAAAGGTAGCTGCTCACTACCTGGAAATGAAAAGAGCAAAATCGGTAATGCCCATGGCAAGTGTGCAAACATAGGCAAATCTCAGTAATGACTTCTGAAATAGTCCCACACGTGGTGAGTGTTCTTAGAATTAAAAGAAAATGTATATGGCGGGCGGCCGGGGTGGGGGGATTTTGCTCATGAGACCTGGTTTCAGAGGAGAAATCTCTGTGGCTGATGCTCAAACTCATGCTGTTGACCCATCTTCTATCCTGAAAACTCCTGTATTGATGGTTAAGAACCAGTGAAGGGATCAAGCATCAGAGGCTGATGCTAGAGGAGAATGGTTCAACCTTTTGACCAATAAACAACTGAATGGATGTAAGGAAGGTGCCTCTCAAATGGGGAGAGGGAAAGTACTATTTGGAGAGATCCTAAACGTATGGGCTCATAAAAGCACCTCCTGGCCTACCCTCCTTCTGCCAGCCACACTGGCAAGTGCTCTTGTCAGAATCACGGGTGGCTGGCAGCAAAAAGTGTCATTGGCCCGAAGAATTCTAGGATCTGGACACTGCTTTTATGATAACACCTTTCAACCCAAACTTGTCTTTGCCTATGTCTGGTCTCATAGGCTTTGGGCTCTGGGCTTGTATTAATTTGCAAGGCTGTTCTAGAACTGTCAAGAAGGACCCAAAGACGGATGGTTTTGAAGTAGGAGAGGGGGGAGAGTGTGATACACAGATGAGGGAGGGACATAATACTGCATGGAATGGGCTTGGCACTTAATTTCAAAAACAACAGTGATCAACAGCTTTTAGCTCAGCTGACTGCAGACAAACACAACACACAGTGGACTACAGCATTTGTTCACTGGGGTACAGAAGAGCTTTCTCGACCGGCTCGTCTTGTTCCAGACCGTCCTTCACATTCTGCTGCCTGGGTCCTGCGTTACTGGATAAAGGGCATCCGCTCCTTGTTCTCGCTGTCTCCCTCGTGGTCCTCCTCCTCCTCCCCCGCCTCGCTGGTCTCTGTGCTGTCGTTGGCCATCTGCAGTTCAACAGAGGACGTTTTAGAGGGTCTGCGGTCTGTCTCTCACCTTCTTCAAGCATCTGAGGAAGCCCCCTTGGGAAGGACTTCTTTGAGGGCTAAGAGTTAGGGTTGCTTTCCTCCCAGGAAGGCATTGTGGTGCTGGCCGTCTTATGTTGGGTGTCCTAAGAAGCAGACTCTGAGATAAGGATTTGAGTGCAAATATTTGGAAGCTGGGAGATGATGCCAGGAAGCCCGGGTAGGGAGGGAGGACACGAGGCAGGAAAGGCCAGGAAGTCAGTACAGTGTGTGCTAATAAGTAGGCTCCTACTGTGGGCAGCTGGGGCTCAGTCATGCCGGGGACCACTGGGAGCCAGTGAGGGACACCCCTCACAGTTGTCCCACGTGAGGAGGTAAGAAGCCAAGGAGTGGCTACTCTGGCATCTCTGGCAGTTATGTACATACTGGCCAAACATGCCCCTGTGGCTGGGGGCTCTCAGACAGAGGGGTCAGGTACTGGGGGACATGGGGGCACTCAGAGCATCCACTGCACAGACTGGCCAGGGTTCAAATCTTGGTGCTGTCACTTCCTAAGAGCCAGAACAATAAGGCTAACACACATGCGTTTGTCTGCCTTGTTGTCTACATCCCCCGCATTGGAATGGCATTTCTGTGAAGACGTGGATTTTGGCTCTAGCCAAAGCCTCATAAGAGCCCTCCTGAGATTTAGGAACAAGGGCCATAGCATACGCCAAGGAAGGCCCTGAGCTGTTATACTCAGAATTGGGCTTTTCAGCTCCTGCTCTGATGAGAATTCCCTGTGGTCAAACAGGCCTTCCTCAAGCCTGAGGGCCCAGCGGGACCTCATGTGTTATGGAGACAGGAGGGAAGCTGATGCCAGCTATCCTACTTAAAAGCAACAAACTGTCCAGGCTGGCTCTAGATCTCCTCTACTGATAAGGTACAATAGGTCTGGTCATGTGTTTTAAGAACAACATAGGTGTACAGAAGACCTGGGACCCAGCCCCCTTCTCCTCGCTTGTCTCAACCCCTCATCTGCCTTCAAACATTTGCTGGCGGAGTCCTGGGACTTAGTAAACACTTAATAGACAAAGTCCCGATTGTAATCAGTCACTTGCATTTTGTAAAATGCCCTCTCATGAAGTCATCCTTCATTGAGTGAAATGACTGCCATTCCCACACTACATTGTGGTTACAAAAGCCAAGGAAACACTTGAAAAAAACCACACACACACACAGAGTAAAACATGCAAAGATTTTAGTTCTTTCTCTTTTACAAATGCCTGATGCAGGTTTAAGACTAAACAAAGAAAAAAGCCCTTCCTAAGTATTTTCTTTGTGAAACCTTTCCTAGAACTTGGGATGGACGAGCCAATGCTTTATGTGTCTCATCATCTCTCACCTGACTTGAGAGAACTGATCAATCTCCAGTTTACAGGCAGGGATACTGAGGACGGAGTGGCAGAATAATCGCCCAGGGTGACACACAGGACATCAGAGCCAGGCTTCGAATCCACGCAGCCTGATGGCGCTCTGTGTGCCACACTACACTGCCTTCTCCCCCACCCTGGACCAGTGGCCCTTGCAAGAGTGTGACATGCTTCACTCCCGGTGGGATCCCTGGATGTAAGGGTATCATCCCGACGAAAGGAAACAAAAGCAATGCAATCATCAGCAGGCATCTCGGAAGCAAGTAGCCTCCATCTGTTGAATATGTGAATGTGAGTTTATTTGATTTTACCAGGAATTCCTCCCACTTGTGGCAGCCAAGAGACAGCACTTGTCATAGACACAGGTCGATTACTCCTGTCCTTTCCTGACTGCCCTCGGATTGCTCTTGAAATGTTCTCACTGAAGTATCTTCCTTTCCCTTTTAGCCTGCATCCCAGTTTTGTGACTAATCGCTCATTTGCACCATCATTTGATTACGCGGGTCTGCTGTGCGAGCCAGAACTGCTTGTATTTCCCCCTACCCGACCTGTGCCCACACCTGATAGACCCTCTTGTGTTGAACTGAACGGACCCTCTGCTTTTGACTCACCAGTGGAGTCGGGGTCTTCTCTACATCCAGAATTAATTTGCCGATGTTCCCCCGGTCGTGGATCCGCTGCATGGCCTCCTTCACCTGAAAGGAGAAAAAGGAAGCGCCGGTTGGGTGAGGAGTCGCCCAGGTGGAAAAGCCAAACCACTCGCCGCCCACCTGGGGGCGCTGTGGTTCAAGGTTAGCCGCTAAGCCAGCGATGGTTTGGGACACTGGGGGCAAATAAATTCTGGTTGTGTCACTCACGCTCTCCGAGCTTGTGCAAGCAACTTGGCCTTCTGGGTCTAAGAAATGAAAGTGATAGTTCCTGAAATAAGAAATTTTCTTAAAAAACAAAAGTCGGGGATGGGGTGGGGTGGGGAGGAGAGTACTGTGAAATTCTAAGAGACACAGGGCGCATCAGCCAGTGTAAATTTTGACCAGTAAAATTATTTTTTTTCAGAGTCAGTTGTGCCCTGCTTACCAAAATGGTACATAACTCTGATTCATAGTTTAACTAAAATGACCCGTTGCCTAGGCTAAACTATATTCAGGAAAATTCCCTTCGGTGACTCCTGGTTTTTGGGTGGAAATTTTGTTTCCACCTAAGTAGAAATTTCTCCAGAACTACTATTCTCCCCAGAGAAGAAGACCGAGTTTTCCTTTAAATGATGGGGGCTTGTCAGATCAAGCCCCTCTAAAAAAGCAAGCGTGTGCCCTCCTCTGATTTATGCTTGAGCATTTCATTCTGTGGCTGTGCGGAGAATGAACTGTAGGGGGCGCTGTGAGGAGAAAATGAGATAAGGAAAGGGTAACACTACCCGACACTTGGCATGAATAGGTCCTCCACAACTCAGGGAAATCTAAATGGAAATACAACATCTCTTAATTAAAAAAAAAAAGTTGTAAGAGATCTAGCCTAAATATTTTTCCTAAAGTCTCAGATTTTAAAATGTTTTTGTTCACTCATTTGTTCCACAAAATATTCATTAAATGTCCTTACAGGCTAGGCGCCATGGTTTTTTTGTTTTGTTTTTTTTGTTGTTGTTGTTTTGTTTAATTTAAATAAGGTAGGATGTCTGTCTTGGAGGAACTCAATCTGGGGCTGATGGAGTAATGTTTGCTTAAAAAAACAAAGCTGTCTTCTCATTTGGATAGAAACTTGACAGAGCCATTAAAATGTGCATACTCTAATTGCTTTTCTGGGACTTATCCTAAAGACATAATTCAAATTGTGGGGGAAAAAACTTACCATACAAAAGATACTCAATCACAGCATTGCTAAAACACTGAAGCAAGTTATATATCACAGAATAAGGGAATGGTTAAGTAAACCATGGCTCTTACATTTATCTATGGAATAGAAATATTATCTTGCGATTAAGCTACTAATTATAAAGAATGTACAGCAGGATTAAAAGCCTTTATAATATTGCTAACTGAGAAAACTGAGATGCATATTTTTATTTACATCCCCATAAAAACATGGACATCCTAAAATAACTAGAAAGGGATTTGGATATATGATAAAACATTAGGTAGGGGAAATTAGTGCCTTTTAACTCCAAACTTTGCCATTTGGCCTTCAAATTCAAATCAGTATTTAATATAAGTTAAATGCATCTTTAAATGTAGTCTTTGGGAAACCTAGCATTGGTTAGCATCAGCCTCTTTTATAGACTGATAGTGTCATATGATTGTTAAATTTCCTGACCCTAATACATATGCCAGTATATTTCTTTTATTTCTGTGGTGAACATTGCTTTTCAAAATGCTGTCATGTCTGGTTATTACAACTATTTACTGAGAATGTTAAAGATCATGGCAGACAGCTTCCAAAATTGCTCCCAACCGTCCTTTCCTCCTGACACTTACACCCATGTATAATCCCCTTCCCTTGAATGTGGGCTGGACCTCCTAACTTGCTTCTGACCAGCAGAATATAGCGAAAGTGATGGGATGTCACCTCCAAGGTTAGGTTATAAAAGACGGATTTCTGCCTGGTCGTCTCTCTCTTTCTCTGACTCTTCTTCCCTATTTTCTCAGATGACACAAACTGCCATGTTGTGTGCTGCCCTGTGGAGAGCCTACATGGCAAGGAACTGAAGGAGACCTCCCACCAACAGCCAGTAAGGAAGCAATACCCTCAGTCCAAAAGCCCATGAGGAACTAGATTCTTTCAGCAATCAATGGGAGAGCTCAGAAGCAGATCCTTCCCCAGTTAAGTCTAGAAATGAGACTGTATCCCTAGCTGACACCTTGATCGAAGCCTTGGGAGATCCTCAGCCAAAGGACCCAGCTAAACCATGCCCAGATTCCTCACCCACGTAAAGTGTGATCATAAGTGTTGTTTTAAGCCTCTAAGTTTTGGGGGTAATTTGTTATGCAGCAATAAATAAGCAACCTTCTTATCTTTCCTCCATAATTCTTACCTTGCAAGATCTATATTTTACCCATTTTACAGGTAAGTACCTTGATGCTCAACGATATAAGCAATTTGTCCAAAGATTATGTGGCTATCAGTGACAGAATCGTGGCTCAAATTCATGTTTGTCAGACTTCAAAACCCATGCTTTTTCCCAATTCCACCCAGACTGTGTTTAATTTAATTCTCAAAGGCAGAGGAAGGTGGTAGGTAATGTCTCACATAATGACTTCCCAGAATTCAGTTGTTTATTACCCTGGCAAGTCATTAAGCACCTGGTAACTCCTTGGAGATTCAGAACAATTTTTGTGCTGCTTCTCCAATAAGACAGAGCCCAGAGAAACTGAAAAGCGTTTTCCTACCAGTTAAACCTTATTGTGATACCAGAAAAAAGCCCCCCAAACGGCTGGCTCTAATCTGCATATTTTGGGGACTTTCTTTCTTTTTCTTTCTTTCTTTCTTTCTTTCTTTCTTTCTTTCTTTCTTTCTTTCTTTCTTTCTTTCTTTCTTTCTCTCTCTCTCTCTTTCTTTCTTTCTCTTTCTTTTCTTCCTTCCTTCCTTTTCTTTCTTTCTTTCTTTCTTTCTTTCTTTCTTTCTTTCTTTCTTTCTTTCTTTCTTTCTTTCTTTCTTTCTTTCTTCTTTTCTTTCAAGATTTTATTTATTTGAGAGAGAGCGCGTGCACAGAAGTGGGAGGGGCAGAGGGAGAGAGAGAATCTGAAGCCGACTCTGAGCGTGGAGCCCAACATGGGGCTCAGTCCCAGGACCCTGAGATCATGACCTGAGCTGAAACCAAGAGTCAGACCCTTGACCGACTGGGCCACCCAGGCACCCCTGTGAAATGAACTGACCCCTTGAAGTTCCTTATGTGGGGGATAGAGAAAGGGTTAGGAGTCTTTCCAAGAGGTGACTGAAGTAGTCTGATCCCCAGCCATGCTGTTTGAGTTTACATCTTCTAATGCTGCTCCTGGAGATGTGAAAGAGTCCTTCTGATGACAGCTTAGAAGGAAAGAATTACCTTTTTTTTTTTTTAGCAATTCTTTACATGTACAGTATGAAGGCATTGCTTAATGTATGAGGTATATACATTGCTTTTTATCTGCACACCGTGGGTTCACAGAAGAGAAACCTAAAGGTGAAAATCGAAGGACTCTGTCCCTGGTCACCATGTGAAAGGTGGGTAGAACCACTTGGGAGCTGAGAGAGCGGCTTCCCCTTTTCAGGACTCTGGACAAAAGCCAGGACAGGGCTCTGCCATCTGTACTCCAAAACTGCCCTCAAATAACCCCATCGTAAGGTAGAGTCCGCAGAAAGAGACCTTGTTCCCAAATTACTCGTTTATAAACGGAGGTACCTCAGTAGGTGAGAGTGCCCAAAAGGTGGTGGTGAGAACCTCCAAAAAGCTACTTGTTCTCATTTGGGGCTAGCATTTTTCTAAGATACACTTGCACTTAAAACCTTTTCCCATCATGGGCGCCTGGGTGGCTGAGTCGTTAAGCGTCTGCCTTCGGCTCAGGTCATGATCCCAGGGTCCTGGGATCGAGCCCCGCATCGGGCTCCCTGCTTGGCAGGAAGCCTGCTTCTCCCTCTCCCACTCCCCCTGCTTGTGTTCCCTCTCTCACTGTATCTCTCTCTGTCAAACAAATAAATAAAATCTTTAAAAAAAAACACAAAAATAAAACCTTTTCCCATCGCACTCTAGAAAAGCCTGGCAGACCTGCACTGCCTCGAGTCACATGGGGCACTGAGCCCTTGAACAGACTTCATTGTGCTGCGAGTGTAAACCACCTGGCCGACTGCAAAGGCTTAATAAGACAGAATATATACCGTCTCATTCAGAATTGTTGACATCCATTGCACGTTGTGAGGATAACACGTTAAATATTCTAGGTTAAGTAAAACATATTACTAAGGTGAATTTTGTCCACGTTTTACTTTTCTGATTGTGGCCACGACAAAACTGGAAACTTTGAGCGTGGCTCATGTTAGACTTCTGCTGGACAGCACTGGACTTGATCTTCTGGAGCTGATGTCGGTCAGCTTTCTGGCTTCTGGCTTCACTACTTTCTTTACACTTCCTCTGCTCCGGCCACTGGAGACTTATCTGAAGCTCACTGGGCTTCTCAGCTTTATGCCTCTGTATAGATCAGGTTCCTTCCCGGAGTATGAAGTGCGCTGGTCCTGGAGCTAACTCACATTTGTCCTGCGGCTGGTTTAGATGTGGACCCTTCTAGGAAGCTGCTCTGCACCTCCTACCCCTGCCCCTTGCACTTGGGGCCAAGTCTCCTTTGGGCTCCCTTGGCACCTTGGGCTAGCTAGTAATGTCACACTTACCCCCAGCTTGGAACTTAGCTGCTCTTCTCTACAGTACAACTCTCTGGACCGGCGCCGTGCAGTAGAAATAGGAAGTGAGCTACAGATGTCCTAAAATTTCTCTAGTTACTCCCATTAACAAATGTAGATGGAAACTGGTGAAATTAATTTTCGTAATATATTTTCTTTAACCAGATCTATCCAAAATATCATCACTTCAGTATATACTCAACACAATGAAGTCTTAATGAGATATTTTATATTCCTTTTTTTTTCCCTTTTGTACTACATGTTTGGAATCCAGGGTATACTTGGTACTCACAACATGTTTCAATTCAGATGAGCCACTCTTCAAGTGCCCAGTGGCTGCACGTGGCTCACGTCTACCATATTGGAGAGGGCAGCTCCAGATGGTGGGACAGTGGCACCAACCTCAGGGACCCCAGTGCATAGGAGTATTTAGCATATGATAGCCTCCAGGATGAATGAATGAATGAATGAATGAATAAGCAAGTAGGTATGTGGAGAGAGTGAGATGCCATGCAGCTGAGCCACACAAGAGGTTTCTGTTTCATCTGGCCCACATCCTAAAGCCCCTGGCCCAGGCAGCTGCCTCTTGGTGGCCTGCTCAGTGCTGTCTGGGTGGCCTAGTGGAGTCTGTTTGTCATCAGGGCCATGGCCCCTCACATTCAGTCTGACATACCACTGCCAGCTATGCGGCTGGCCAGATCTGGTGTTGGCAGCTGGATTTTCCACGGCATACTCAGGCTATCCCAGCCAGAGCTGGTGTGCCATCCAGACAGTGGGAGGAAGTTTGAGCCACATCATTAAAACATCTCAAGATGCCAAGATCCTGAGCACAGAGGCTCTCTGAGCTTTTTCTGATACTTCCTGTGCCTGGGAGGCCACCTTGGTACCATCCCAAGTGGATGGTGGCAGGAGGCAGTGAGATCATCACTGAGTCCTAGGCTCTGCTTTGACTCATCAGGGTCATTCCAGCAAGTTGCTTCATCTCTGCTCACCTTCTTAATATGTTAAATGATAATAGCTATTCTATCCATTCATTCATGCAGTCAGTCACTCATTCAAACAGTGTCAAAGCCCTGTTGAGGAGCTGTGTAGAAAGTGATGGATGAAACAGATATGCTCTCTCTGTCCTGAAGCCCTCACAGTTTTGTTTATGAAATAGGCTAATCATAAAAAGAATCTCATGATTAAAAAATGTGTTCTTGATTTGTTTATTTAGACCCCATGGATTGCAACCCATCAGAATTGATCCTGTACCCTTGGTTCATGCTCCAACAAAGTCCACTGGCATTCGAGATGGCATTCACGCATGACCTACAGGAAAAATGAACTGGTTCAGACCATGTTTGCAAAGGACCAGTAGTTACAGTCATTCTTATTTCTGTCTGCAGTGGGACTAGAAGAGGAGAGGTGGGGTTTCTGGAAGCCTGGGAAGACAACGGTGAGTAAACACCTACAAGATCCCCTGCCATCATGAAGTTTATGGTCTTGTGGGAGACATAGACAATCAAAGAATGACTCAAATAAATGTAAGATTGCCCCTTGATAACTCTAAGATGGTGTTACAAGAATGTGGATAGGGGATTTGATCTGGTTGGGAAGATCAGGGAGGGCTTCCCTGAAGAAGTGATAACTGAGCTGGGATTTAAAGGATGAATAGAAAGGAACTAAGACAAAAAAAGGAGAGGGACCATTCCAAGCAGAAGGGGCCGAATGTGAAAGGAGAGACTGAGAAGAGACCGGGGGGGGGGGGGGGGGGGGTGGGACAAAGAGCAAAAGTGAATGTGGGGCAAGATGCTGGCAAGCTTGGTTGGGGCCTTTGGTGCTATATTCCAAAAAGTTTCCAAGGATGCAGTGGCCACACCGACCATACAAATCTAGACTGTCTTTCCGCCTCCAGATGCCTTCTAACTGAGTAGTCCGTTTTTTCACACTTGACTAATGAGAGTTAACAATGCTCAATCTTTGTTGGGATCTCATTTAATGTTTCATGGTCTTCAATTTCCTTTTGAATGGTGTGAAAGGCACAAAGTCATTAGGGTACAAATGACACCACTTAATAATCAAAGCATTTGGCTTGTGCCATGAATAATAATAAGCCTAGCCACCTAAAATAGGAAAAAAAAATTAAGATGGGTTATTCCATGGATCACTGTGTCTATTAGGTGATAAATTAAAAGGTTTGAAAAGGAAGAAATGAGTAATACTATAATTAAGAAGCACATCTACCAATGTCATCTATGGAAGATTACTCACATGAACAACAGCCATCTTTGGGATGGCTTAAAATACAAAGTGGGTGTTGAAAAGTAACGCATTCATTGCAAGTAGACTTGGAATCTGGAATTTCTGTGTTTTGTCAAGTAGCTCCAGGAGTCTAAAGTGAGTGAGCCCCCAGATCTTGACCTAGATGGAATGGAAGAGTGACCAAAGAAGTAACATGTCAGGGACTGTGGATTGACCCACTTGGGAAGACAGAAAAAAGATTCAGTCAGCTGCTCTTTTGGACCAGTTGCACATGGGGTCTTTGCAGCAATGCAGGGTGTGGACCAGGATGGAGAAAAGGAGGTGACAAGGGTGCAGAACTGAAGGAGGCACTCACTCTCAGGGTCATGCAGGTGCTGGGTCGGCACCTGAGAGGAAGCCCCTCTTACCTTCTAACCCTCGTCACCTGTCCGGCCCCACCCTAGTTCTGGTCCTCAAGGATGGCTGTTATTTTCTTTAAAAGGGGAAACATTGAGTAGCTCTCAGAAGCATCTGCCTGGCCACTGGACAATGGAGATGCTCCAAGAGGATTTTTCAAGGGGCCGTTAGTAGGAACACTGGCTGAAAAGAGATAAAGAACATTCTGAGTGTGAGGAAGAAGGAAGGCAAGGAAGAAAACAAGACAGTAGAATCTGGATGGAGTAACTGGTCCTTTTTCCCTCATGGGTACTTGGATGACACTGACTCTTTTGACCAAAAATATATCGTGATAATGAGGGGTTCAAATGAATTAAACATTGAACCAAAAGCCAAGTTATTCTGCAAAAATCTGCAATCCATAATCAAGCCAAACTATATATTCTTATCCTGTTGTATTTTGAACTAAAGCGAAAGATGAAAAACAATCCAGTGAATTCTCTCCACTGTTTGTTTTATCTTATTTAACCATGTTTCCCGCTGTTGGATTTGGATAGTGGGATAGAATTGAAGTGGCCACTCAGTGGATGCTTATTCCAACATGAGAGTGAGGTTTCTGGGAAGGAGGAGGAAAAGGTTCAGGAGAGGATTCCTGCTCCCTGCAGAAAAATATCTGTTGTACAATCCATAAGAGGGACATTTGAACTGTGATGGGGCACAAAAGAGGACACCGTTGGGGATGGGGCAAGGATGAAAACCAAGGAAGTAACTCTTAGTCTGAGACTTGAAGGTCGAATAGAAGGTTGTCACTCAGCCAATAGAAGGACATGTAACTAATCCAAGGAAATACTGCTCTACTCAGAGAATGAGTCATTGATGGCCACAAGAACATGGAGGGCGATGATGAGTTATGCTCTGAAAATCCTCATGAATTGCTTAAGCTCCTCAAGTCTGTTGGACATGGGTAAAAAATAACCTGAGCCCCCTCCCCATCAGGGTATTCCACATGATGGTGGCAGAACTTGCAAAATATAATTCCAACTGTTTGGTCCTTTGCTTTGACTCTTTTAGCAAAATCCTCTAACTAGGGAGAGAGTCTCTATCTTTCTGCTCAGAGGACTCTGGTTCCTTGCTAAGAATATAACTACCGTGCTTGCAGATGATCTGGTTTTATTTAGTCACAGATTGATAACTACACCATTCCATGATGACTGCGGGCTTTCAGCTGTAGCTGCCAGACGCGACAGTTTATGGAGAAGGGTTAGAACTCTAAGGAGGCCAAAGACCCCTCAAAATCTTGAAAGTTCTCAGAGGGGTAGCCATATTTTCAAAAGAATGACAGCCAGACCTGCTGACCTTTAGGAATTACAGGTTAGATGGCAGAGGTGACTTTCTTTAGGCTTGGAGAGAAAGGGCTTGCTTACGGGTGTTTGGGGGCATTTTTAGTACCTAAGGGAATTGAGAAGTGTTTATTATGTCATTTAGACATAGCGGTAGTTGAGACAAGGGCTGGGGTGCCAAGGGTGCCAAATTCGAGGTGGCCACCAGAGCCGATATGCCTGGGACAAGTTGTCTGGCAATGGTAAATGGCCCAAAGTAAGGAACAGAAAGAAGAGAGGGGTTGTGTTTGTATTCAAGGTGCCTGCAAACAAAGTGCTCACATAGAAAGCTGGTTCTCTACTACTTTGACTGGGGGGGGGGGTTGAGGATCCCCTCACTCAAAGAGAAAGGATAGGGGAGGGCTAGAGGCTCTGGACCTAGCACCGTAGTGATATGAGAGTCACACCTATCCATACGTTGTGTTGGGAGAAGGCAAGAGTCACAAGTAAAGAGCTGGACCTAAAAACCAGGTAAATGTAAAGGACGAGGCAGAAGCATTACCTCCATGGAGTGGTGGGGGGCATTGTTCATTACCATCACAGCAGCTGACATAGGATGAACACTTGGCATGTGCTATCACTGAGCAAAGCACCCTATAGGCATGATCTCATTTTGTTGTATCAAGCCTGTGAGGTTTAAGTGGGAGTTGGTCAGACTGTCAATCAGGGGAACATAAAAATATTCTCCCGTTTCTTCTGAAGTCCCTGTTGCTCACGGAGGACAGCTGAGATGAAACTGAGGTTTAGTGTGGGGAAAGTGGCTTTGCCCAAGGTGAAACTGGGGAATATGGAGGTGCCGGGCTTCCACCTGAGCCCTGTGTAACTCCAGCGCTTAACACCAGGTTGCCAGGTGCCCAAGCCTGGGATGAAGTGCGAGACAGGAAGGAAGGTTCTGGGGCCTGGGGCCCTGCATGTAGGCACCAGTAATGCCTTCCTCTGTACTTGGGTATGCACCTTACTGGTTCCTTGGTTATGGCACTTAACTCCCTTCCCTCTTGAAGAGTTTCTCAACCGAGGAACTATTTACATTCCATGCCGGAGAATTCTCGGCTGTGAGCGGGCTGTCCTGTACATTGCAGGGTATTCAGCAACATCTTTGGCCTATACTCACTCAATGCCAGTAGCACTCCCCAGTTTGATAAATAAAAATGTTTCTAGATATTGCCAAATGTCCCCTGGAGGGCCAAATCGCCTCCAGTTGAGACCTTCAGTATTATGGGAGCAGATGCCTCATTACCCCCTCTCCATCCCTCCCACTGGTCTGTGGGCTCACGGGCAGGCAGCTCCACACCTCAGTACTCACATGACACCCTGGACAGGGGCTTGCCCACAGGAGACTGGGTTCTTCTCTATTCCTAGGACTAGGACTAGCAAGAGTGTGTGGTACACAGCAGGTGCTCAGTACCAGAAGAACACAAGGTGGCCTCTGACCTCAAAATGCTCATTGGTTATATTAGGTTCTCTCAAAGGGTGGATGGAAAGTTGCCTCCATCAGAATCACAAAGTGTGGCTTTTAAAGTGCTGTATTGGCCTCACCCTATACCTATTTGCTGAGACTGTAGAGATACTCCCCTCTAGGTGATTCAGGGGCTCTCAAGTTTCAGACCCTTGAGATTAACTGGTTCTTCATTTAACAAATATTGACTGCCTACTCTAAATCAGGCACTGTGCTTGGCTGACTCATGGCAAGGAACAGGAAAGACAAGCCCGCTGCCTGGCTAAGGTCCCTCTCAAGAGAGTGAGCCTGCGTTCCCCTTTCTCATATCTGGGTAGAGCCTAGTTTAACACTTGGCTTATATATCATTGCCTGTTAGAAAGTGGCAGAGAGCCACAGCTACAGCCCCTCCCATCCCAGGGCAATGGGGAAGGAATCAGGTGGCAGCTTTGGTTCTGCACCCTTGTGTAGACATTAAACAACCTGACTTCTGCTCAGTGCATCAAGAAACCTTCAGGATATTGTTTTACGATGAATTAAACACATTTACTGGCTCTGTGTGGCCCCTCAAAGGACCCAGCCACTGAGTTTCATGTGCTCCTGGTTGGAAGGGATGATCTCTGTGGTGGCGGAGTCATATGATATGTGTGCATCCGTTAGAATCAGTGGGTTATGGAGCAACCTACAACCTATGGCACAATGCGCCAGACCTTACTGTGACATGAGCAGAAAAATCAGAAGCGGAGTTGCACGCTGGAGATGCAGTGGGAAGGCTTATTTCTTTTTGAGGAAGAAAAGTAGGATCTAGTGTGACCCAACGGCTAGCAGAGATGTGTATCCTTGAATTAAGGTATGCAAATCAGAGCTCTGCACGGTGAGAACAAATGGCCAGAAATAAAATTGTGTTTAGCTATAACTACAACCAAGTAAATAATTGTTTGCATATAGACAGAAATCTGGTAATAATACCTTGAAAAAAAAAATCACACCCAGTCTACAGCTAAACTATTCATTCTTTTCATTAAAAAAGAGATTATGAACACATGGTAATGTTTGGGTAATAAAACAACAGCGATTTCTCAGACGGCTCTGGAGGTTACAAGCCCAAAATCAAGGACTGATTATTAGCTGCCATAATTTATAAGGAGACAAGTCCCTTCATCCATTATTTAATTACAAGTGATAACCAATTCATATAGGAAAGGCAGGATAAATAATTGATTTTTTCCTTATGTTTACTGGTAGCAACAACTTTTCAAAAGAAGCAAAATGAAGGAAGCAGAGTACAACTTTATGACTAAAACATTCACCACTTTAATAGTTAATATTCCTTATTTGATATTTAAAGGCAAAAAATTGGAGAAAAACGTTCGTTGGGAGTAGGGCAGTTATGAGAATTACAGGAGAGCTCTGTATCTCACTGACATGACGAGGGCAGTAAGTAACTGCATATTCCGTGTGACCACATCTATGCAAAATACACACGAAGGTAGATAATAATCGGTTGTATCAACCCAACAGCTCTGGCTACATCTGAGTGGTAGGGATATGGCTAGTTTTCATTTTCTTCCTAATCTGTGTTTTAAATTTTTACTGATTTATTTAAACCACCTTATCGAAGTATAATTGACATGTAAAAAGCTGTACATAGTCAATGATTACAACTTGATGCGTTTGGGGATAAGCGGACACCTGTGAAACCATCACCACCGTCAAAGCCATAAACACACCCATACCCCTCACTTCCCGAAGCTTCCTCCTGTTCTCTTCGTTGTAATAATTATGTTTTAGTTATGTTTTATGATAAGAGCACCTAACATAAGATCTACTGTCTTGGCAGACGTTAAGTGTACAGTATACAGAGTGTTGTTAGCTGTAGACCCTATGCTTCTGTGGTAAACCTCCAGAACCTCCTCAGCTCGTGTAACTGAAACTTGGTACCCTGGACTACTGCCCCCCAGCGCTCCCTCCCCCGGCGCCTGGCAACCACTCTTCTATTCTCTGCTTCTGTAAGTGTGACTAGTTTAGATTCCACAGAGAAGTGAGATTTTATTTTTTTTCTGTGTTTATAAAAAGGTCCACAATGAGCATGTGTTCATTGTAGAGTAAGTTTTTTAAAAAGTGATGGTGAGTATACCCTCTAGGTCCATCTGTGTTGTTGCAAATGGAAAGATTTCTTTTTTTTTATGGCTGAGTAATATTATATATATATATGTATGTATATATATATATATATATATATACATATATACACACACACACACACACACACACACACACACACCCCACATCCTCTTTATTCATTCATCTGTGGATGGACATGGGTTTGCTTCCGTATCTTGGCTATTGTAAATAATGCTGCAGTAAACATAGGGGTGCATCTATCTTTTTGAATTAGTGTTTCTGTTTTCTTTGAGTAAATACCCTGTAGTGGAATTACTGGATCATATGGTAGTTCTATTTTTAATTTTTTTGAGGAACCCACAGGGTATTATGCTAAGTTAAATCAGTCAGAGAAAGACAAATACCGTATGATTTCACTCATATGTGGAATTTAAGAAACAAAACAAAGAAAAGGACAAACAGACTCTTAAATGCAGAGGAGAAGCTTGTGGGTTGCCAGAGGGGAGGTGGGTGGCAGGGTGGGGAAAACAGGTGATGGGGATTAAGAATACACTTTATCTTGATGAGCACTGAGAAGTGTATAGAATTGTGGAATCATTATATTGTGCACCTGAAACTAATATAACACTGTATGTTAATATACTTGAATAAAAAAGTAAAAGAATACCACTTAAAAAAAACAAAAGTGATGGCCGGTAAAGCAGCAACTCCACTTTGATCATCCCAGGAGTGAATGGAGGTTACAGAGCAGGGGCAGAGGGAAGCTTCTTTGGGTATTTCGTGGAGATGTGCAAGTGACTCCAAGGTAAAAGAACCAGCAGCACACAAGAGGACCATGTGTTAACACAATCAGGGTCTCTTTGAGGATGCCGCATCACAGGATGCCCCATCAGCATCAGAGGATGTCCCACCCATGCTGCCCAAGAGGTGACTCATTATCTCCCACCTCACTCTCTCCAGGCCACCAGAATCTAAACTCAGCCCTCACCTGCAGAAGGCACCTCCCCTGCTGCAGCCACTCTGCGGGAGGTCTTTGCTCTCATCTCCCCCTGTGTGTTGTCTCCGCCTCTCAAGCCCCCATCCCGGAGGATGATTTTTCCCAGCCTCCTCTTTGGTCCCAGGCTCCAGTTTTTCCACGCTCCGGTCTGCCCTCATTCTGCTGCCAGAGCTGTGATTACTGATGGACACTGTCATTTGTCTTTCGTGCCCCAGATGCTGGGACTGCACTGTAAATTGATGTCTAATACTGACCACTCGGCGCATGCCCTAGGCACATGCTAAGCATCAAGTGTTTTTCATGGAATATTCCATTTGCTCCTCATTATAACCCCATGATGGATGTACTGTAATTATTCTTATTTTACATATACAGAAAATGAGGAGAGGGGAGGTTAATTAACCTGCCTAAAGTCACAGACAAAGTAGCTAGCAGAGCTAGGATTTTTAACCTAGACGGTTTATGAAATACAGACAGATGAAACTATTATGTCTGGGATTGCCTTAAGACACTGCTGACAAATAGTAGGGTAGGGTGGGGTGGGGTGGGGGCAACACAGAAAACAAAATCGACCAAACGTTAATCATTGTGGAAGCTGGGTAGATGGGTATGCAGTTGGGGGAGGGCAGTCGGTATTCTACTGCTACTTTTGAATATGTTTGGAATTTTCCCAAAAGCTTATAAAACATGAACTTTGAGCTCTGATCCCCAAACAACAACCATAACAACAGTTGCAGCACCCAAGTGCTCAACCATTACACCATCATTAGGAACCCAGTATATATTTGATGATGCTGTTACAAGCAAGGGTTTTGGGTTCCTTAGAAACTTGGCGCCAGAGAAGTTCAAGGTGTTATTTTCGTCTCCCCAGATAGAAGAATGTACCCTTTCAACCAAATAGCCCAGCTTTGAGAAGGTAATAACTTCCAGTATCGACCAGGCTGCATTCGGGGAGATGAACGCACACAGCCCCTGCCCTAGACAAGCCCAGGGCTGCCGAGGCGGGGAGGCCACCGGAACGCTCAATTCCAGTAGAGCATGGGAAGAGCTATACTGGAGGGATGAATGAAGAGGCGTTTGAGCCAGGAGAGGAAATGACTCAATTTAGAGGAAAATGGCATTTGTGTTGGGTTTTTGAGGATAGGGAGGCGTCTTCCGGGAAAAGGAAATGCATGTACTTGAGGCAAGAACAGAGTCGTGGAAGAGAATTTATGGCTCATTCAGGGAACGGAGTGTCGGTGAGGGGGACACTGTGTGCTGAGTTTTGATGGCTGGGCTCTTTTGTGGGGACAGCAAGTGGGAGAGACCTTCACCTGGACGCAAACAGAGGTGCACACTGGCAGGTGGGGCACTGGACAAGGAGAGACGGGAGACCAGTGAGATCTGGGAACTGGGGGATGCTGGTGACATGGAACTGACAAGATGCAGTGGGATATGCTGTTAAACCCCACTTCGCCTTTAAGACCGTTTCAGGCTGTTTCTGGAAGCCATATAATTCCCCAGAGGATAGAAAGATCCTCTAAAATGACCTATGTTTTGAAAGATTCTCCATCAAGCAGAGATGAGATCTGAGGTAATTTGATTTATCTTCATCCATTTTAATTAGCTTTGCAAACAGATGACCTTGCTAGCCCCGGAACCTTCCTTATGTCAGAGTCTGTGTGATGCTAAAGTCTAATTTCTGATTATCTGTGCCCATTTGCTGAGGCTTGGAGGGGCACCGGGGGCTAGCATCTTCTTTCCTGCATATTTCTTGCTTGTCTGTCAGCTGAGTTTTTTCCTCTAAGCATGAAGGAATAGCTGTTAGCCTCGAGATGGGGTTGCCATGGCAATGAGACAGCAAACAGACTCAATGGGGGCTAGGGGGTAGGAAGATGAGGAGGTGTGGTCCAGCCACTTCCCATTCCTGCTCAGGGGTCCCCTGCCTCAGCCAACTTGTTGGTGAGTAGGGGATGGAGTGGCTGAGTCACTCTTGCTCCAAAGTGGGGTTCACTGACTAGGTGGTCAAACTGGACTGATCTCTGAGGGATGGCTTTTGGACAACAGTCAGATCCTCTGGGTTCTTTGGGGGAATGGTGGATGTGGGAAGGTCCCCATAACAGACAAAGGGTTTGGTAGAAGTTGGGAAGGCAGATGGCAATTCATCCACACTAATAAGAAACTGAGGTCAAGTAGTGTAGGAAATGTTTGTAGAGTCTTTAAAAAGTCTTTAAAACACCTTGCAAGGGGGGTGCCTGGGTGGCTCAGATGGTTAGGCATCTGCCTTTGGCTCAGGTCACGATCCCAGGGTCCTGGGATCGAGTCCCGCATCGGGCTCCCTGCTCCTTGGGAGCCTGCTTCTTCCTCTGCTTCTCTCTCTCTCTCTCCCTCTGTCTCTCATGAATAAATAAATAAAATCTTAAAAAAATAATAATAAAAAAATAAAACATCTTGCAAAGCCTTTAAATTTCTCCAACTTAGTAATTCCACTTTTGGTAATAGAGCCCTAGGAAATAATCCTACAAATGGAATAATAATAGAAAAAAATTATATTCAAACTGTTTGTTGCAGCTAAAACAAAAAAAATTAAAACCTAGATGTCCAGGAATGGGGAAACAGTTGAGTAAACTCTGACATATTAATTTGTTGGAGTATTATGTGGCCATGATAATTTAACATGCTTAATAAGAGTCTCTGAGAGGGGGGAAAAAGCAGTCTGCCAGGTTTTTTAAGCAGTGTGATTATAATTTCTAAAAAATGTCAAACCCCTGAGCCAAAGAAAAGCAAAACCAACCCCCAAATATGAAAATACTGGAAGAAAAAAGCAACAAAGTACAATTGACCCTTGAAAAACACCAGGGTTAGAGCACTGACCCCATGCCCCCAAACCCCAGAGACTTTTGAAAATCCATGTATAACTTTTGACTCCCCCAGAACTTAACTGCCCATAAACTACTGTTGACTGAAAGCCTAACCAATAACATAAACAGTCAATTAACACATATTTTGTATATGTTTCATATACTGTATTCTTACAAAGGAGTGAGCTAGAGAAAAGAAGATGTCATTAAGAAAATCATAAGAAAGAGAAAATGCATTTATAGTCCTGTATTGTAAACAATGTGTAAGTGGACCCACACAGTTCAAACCCATGTTGTTCAAGGGTCAACTGTATACGCAAGGGTTATTGTTGGGTAATGGGTATATACATGTTTTTTTTTTCCCTTTATTTTCTCTTTCTTTAAAGGGGCATACTTTTAAATGTCTCCACTGAGTATATGCTATTTTTCCTACTGGAAGAAAATCGTTTTTAAAAGTTCTATAATCTGGAATCAGCCATGTTTCCAAGTGAATAAGCTGATAATCTTAGCAAGTACAGGTACCAGAGGCCACTTACACTTATTTTCGGGCTCTTCTATTGTCAAAGCAATTCTCGGCATTGTGGAAGCTATAAGACCAGATGATACAGCAGTTTTGCCCCATGGATATGACGGGCTAGGTCTATTAGCTTCTGGATGGTTCTATCACTGAGCGCTCTGAACAGACTTTGACTCAACCCAGACAATCTGTATGAACACACAGCCGACAGTCCTGTGTACAATGCGGAATCTGTAATTAGCCTCATCGTTTTTCATTACTTGGGATTCCATGCAGGTTTTAAAGAAATTATCCCATGGTTGAAGGTGGCTTGGGAGAGCGTTCAATTTATCTCTGTGTGTGTGCAGGTGGAATTATGCAAAACCTGCCCCCGTGGAGGTCCCATCTGCCTGGGTTGTTTTCCTTTACCACTGCTTATCAGTCTGCAGAGTCTTGGCACAAAAAAAGAGGCAGGTATACCTGACTCTCAGTCACCCACAGCTGTTTAAGTAACTGAAATAGATCCAGAATAATAATGTGGACAAAAATAGCTATTTGAGCTCTGATGATGTGAGGCAATATAATAGTAATAGTGATGATGATAACGGTTCTGTTTTCTGAGTACTTAGAACATGCCAGCAGTAACCGGCTACCGGGTTTATAGGCATCATCTCTCTTAATCTTCACATCAATTCTGTACATAGCAGGTACATTATTTCTACTTTACAGAGGAGGTCCTAGAACTTCATGTACTCAAGGTCACACGGCTGAAAAAGGGGAAGAGCCAGGATTTAAAGAAGGGAGCCAAGGTATTTAAAATCTATTCTGTCATCACCATTAAGTCATTTAGTGCTTCTAACAAGTCTGAGAGGCTTGGGGCATGAGAACACTGAAGCTGAGAGAGGTTGAGTAACTTTCCCAACATCACACAGCTAACTGGCAGCAGAGCCACGATTCAGACCCAGTTAGTATGTGTCTCTGACCCTAGAGCCTGCTTCCTCCCCCCTCCTACAGCACAGTGGCCCTGTCACCAGGCAGAGAATGTCGGGCAAAGATTTCATTTCTAACCCTTAACACTGGACCCATTACAGAGCAGATGCTTCATAAGATTTGTTGAAAGCCTGAGTAAATGACATACAGATGCTGAGAAACTCTAAGCAAGACAATGAAGAGTTCAAGGTACATCCATCCATCCCAAACAAAATAGTCAACCAACCAAACAGAAGTGTCTTGGAATTGCCATCAAAAGAGTGTTGCACAGCAAGTATCAGGGTGTTCATTCATACCTCATGACTGAAGAGGTAAAAATAGTTTATGCCTTGAGGTATTGGTTTTGCTCTTCCGGAAACTAGGTGCTGCTCCATGGGACTGCCTTACTGGGAGATGCCTGGGAGGTCACCAGGAGCAAGTGAAGTGAGAGCCATTGTAGGAAGATGAAGGAAGTGCCATTGCAGTCCCAAGATGGTCCCTAACTGTGCCAGCGGAGTATGAGATGTTACAATCCACAGAGGCTACGCCATTGAGAACTCCAGAGATTCTTCCAGTATCCCGATAGAACAAACAGATCTTCCAGAGTGACTCAGCTCACTAACTCCTTAGAGTGTGTTTTGCAGCCTTGGCACTGGTGGCATCTTGGGGTGGATCATTCTTTGTGGTGGGGAGCGATCCCGTGTATTGTGGGATGTTTAGCAACATCCCTGGCCTCTACTCGTTAGATGCCCATAGCATTCCCCCAGTTTTGAGAACCAACAATGCTCCCGTATATTGCCAACTATCCCCTGGAGACCAAAATCCCTCCCAGTTGAGAACCAATGCCTAAGAGGTAGGCATTAGAAATTGTAAGCTGCGGGGGAAGGCAGGTCTTTGGCCAAGCATCAGGTAGTCAAGTACAGGTAGAGTCAACTCTGAAGTTACATCATCTTTAAACCATTCCCCCTCTCCCTGGTCCTGCATTCGTGGGAGGTAAGAGGGGTGGTGATCCTAACACCACCCTAGTAGCTGCCATTGCTATGTGAGAGCCGTGTGTTCTGGCTCCTTCAGGTTAAATGACTTGCCTGAGACCACACCGACCACTTGTGGCAGGTCTGTGGATTGGAACCATGGTGCTACAGTGTCTACATATATATGACCCTGGGGCCCCCTCCTAGGTTGTGAGGGTCACTAACTGGAGAAGGGGAGAGAGAGAGCTGTTCCCTCAGAGTATCTCCCCTTCAAAGGTGCCACTCTCACCACGGCCATTACCCACTCTAGCCTGTGGGCGGCGCTGCTGTCCTTCCCTGTCTGGCCCGAGTGCACCATTACAATTTTTACTTGCTTATTGAATGAGTTGAGCATTCGTTATAACATGTAAACAAGACTTAATTAAAGGCTCAGACATTATCCCCTCCAATAATTTACTCATCTCTGGATGAAGACCACGACATCTTCTTTTAGTCTCAGGATCACCCGGCAGTGGTAAAGAACAAAGAATGTCAAGGAGGAAAGCAGCAGTGAGAGGGAAAGGGATTTGCCTAAGGACACACAGCTAATCAGTGACAAAGTCTGGATTCAAACCCAAGTCTGCCCGCCTTGAAAATCCCGGCTCGTTCCACTATGCTTGGAAGACTGCCGTCACCGTGGATGCTGGCCATTTCGGCCAGCACACTTAGTGACGCGCAAGCAAGCTGGGGTCACTCTTTCATCGAGTGGCAGCAGCAAGAGAGGGAAGGACGGCCAGGGCCAGTTCTCAAAAGACCACCAGTGGAGTTTGGCTTCGATGCCTCAGAGAAGTCTTGACCTTTTGCCAGTGCTTCATTTTCCTGCCTTGGGTTTTTCTTTGGAAATAGGATTGGGGGAAGGTTCTATCCGATTTCCAGGTACAGGTGTTTCAGAACCCCCAGCCAGTCGGTCTCATGGACCATCTCAGGGAGCCAATGAAAATGTGCTTGCTGCTTCCTCTGTGGGGTTCTAGCACCCTCACCCTCCCTGCCTCCAGAATTGAGAGAGCCACAGCAACCTTTCTAGAAGTGACTGCATCGAGGAGACTCAGACAAGCCACCAGGGGGTGCGGCTGCCTGCTACAGTGTTACACACCCGTTTGCAGAGACTCTGGCCTCAGGCCACCCGCTCCCTGTCCGTGCGGCTTCTAGTCCATCCTTGCTTCTGAGAGCTTGTCTCTGAGACAGTGCACCTCGGCAAATGACAGATACCCCAACCCCACCCCCATATGGATCCATCTGATCCATCCACTCAGCAAACATCTACAGGGATATACCACCTCCTTCCTGGCTTAGGAGCTCACTATCAGAGGGCAGGGAGGGCCAGACAGTCCATTTACATCCAGAGCAGTGGGGTGGTCTACTTCGGGGGGATGAAGCAAGCACTGGTGGCATCCCAAGATGGTCCCTAACTCTGCGTGGGACTGTGGGGTTTAGTTACAATTCCCGGAGGATGGAAATCCAGGGAATCTCTCTAGTCCTCTAGGACAATATATGCCTTTCAGAGTGACCCAGCTCAGTAATCCTGCCAATAGCTTTATGAGGTCAAGTGGCCTCCTCTACTGCCCCCTGCCCTGTACCTTGGCAAGAAGAAGAAGCCTGAATTCAGTATGTCTGGGCTTGTGCTGGGCCTCGGGGCAGAGCTACCATAGGGGAGACAGTGGGCATTGGAGCTCCAGTGCTAGCTTCATCACTCCCAAATGGGGGGACCTTCAACAGGTCACTCAACCTCCCAGAATTGCAGTTCTGTAATCTGTAAAATGGCATAACAATGCCCACTCTGTGGAATGGTAATAAAGATAAAATGTGGCAGTCAGTTAAGTGTCCAAAACTCTTAGTTTTGGCTCAGGTCATGATCTCAGGGTTGTGGGATCAAGCCCTGCATCAGGCTCCACGCTCAGCAAGGAGTCTGCTTGAGATTCTCTCTTCTCCTTCTGTCCCTCTCCTCACTTCACGCCTGCATGTGTACACTCAACTCTCTCTCTCTTTCTAATACATCATCTTAAAAAAAAAAGATAAAATGAGAGAAGGGGGTAAAGGTGCAAGCAGAGAGCCAGGCATATAGTAGCAACTAAATAAACAATGGATCTTCTCCTCCTCTTTACCCTACTGAAGCAGGATATTCAAAGTCATGGCCAGGGTGAAAGTGAGCTCTAAAAGTAGGGAGTTGACTGGGACTTTCAGGGGGCTGAACAAGGACCTTATGAAGTACCAGGTGGATGAAATATTTAAGTTTCATTTTTCTTCCTCGTGTGCCGTGCAGATGGACTTGGGTCAGAAGTTGTGCAAGGAGAGCTAAGGCAAGATATCTTGGGCAAGACGGGCAGAGCCTCAGATGCCACAAAGAGTGTTCTGGGCCTCAAGTGGTGGGTGAAAGGAACCTACACTCCGTATGCTGGGGGATGATGCGTCTGAAGGGAGGTGTGAGGACAAGGCTCCGAGTGCAGTGACGTCTGCTCCAGGGGTGGAGAAGGGTGCTTGTGCTGACTCAGGTCTGGTTCAAACCCTATCACCTACCAGCCACATACCTTGGGCATGTCCTGCAACCTCTCTGCCCCAAAGTAGTTGCTTCTGCAAAATGAGAACTCATTATCTCAGCAACTACAGCTTTGGGGACTTGCATGAGAAGGTGCAGGAATGTACCCTGCATGGTGCCTTCCAACATAATCTGAAACCTATGATACATAGCATTTAAATCCAGTGGTGTGCTGGAGCCAACTCCTACCAGTTCATGAAAACTGTGCACATTTCTTCCCAGTCCTGAGTTCAGTGATGTCATGTTGGTTGCTTGAAATCAGCCATGGCAGGAATACTTACACCAGAAAAATTGGCACCTGCTACAAATGGGCATATGACAGCATACCACTGCTTGAGTCTAAATATGTTTTAGATGAATGGGAGCAGGAGATCCCAAAGGTAGAAAATAATTGCAAATGTAACCAAGCTGCTTCCAGGCCCTTCTGCCCCCAGAGAGCCCCACAAGCATACCCCACAGAGACTGGGTGTCACCTTTTTTTTCTTTTTTTAAAGATTTTATTTATTTCATAGAGAGACACAGCGAGAGAGGGAACACAAGCAGGGGGAGTGGGAGAGGGAGAAGCAGGCCTCCTGCGGAGCAGGGAGCCCCATGTGGGGCTCAATCCCAGGACCCTGGGACCATGACCTGAGCTGAAGGCAGATGTTTAACGACTGAGGCACCCAGGCGCCCCTGGGTGTCATCTTCTGAAGGTTCCCAGCTGCAAGTGACTTTTGCTTCATCCAGATACCTCCTCAGTACCAGGAACACATTTAGGAACACGTTTAAAAGAAAACCGAGGGGCACCTGGATGGCACAGCCAGTTAAGCATCTGACTCGTGGTTTCGGCTCAGGTCCTGATCTCAGTGTCGTGTGATTGAGCCCCGCCTTGGCTCCACGCTCCGCAGGGAGTCTGCATGAGGATTCTCTCTCCCAATCCCTTTGCCCCTCCCACTCGTGCTCTCTCTCTCTCTGAGATAAGTAAATCAGTCTTTAAAAAAAGCCAAAACTCTGTGCTACTTCCATGAATGGAAAAAATCAATATTATTTACCATAAAAAGCTAAACCTAGTAAGGAAAATGAGATGCAACAATTTTATTACATCCCTAGCTTGATACCATTGCCTGCCTAAAGACTTGAACCCGAGGCTCGCTCCCTCTTTCTCAAAGAGGGAGAGGCTTGAGTGTTCTAGAGGTGTTAAAGCACACTAGCCCCCTGCTGGGACTCTCCTCCTGGCACGGAGGATTAAGAAGGGAACGCAAAGCACGTACCTTTCTCACAAGGTGATTCAACCATGAGGCTATTACATGATCAAGCCCCCGCCCCATGCCATCATGCATAAGTAGATGAAACACTGTATTAGATGTTACTAGAAGATCTGAAGGCAGAAAGAAAGCCATTTTTTTTTAAATTAAGCAGGGATGGATCATTGAGCTGAATGCAAAATACATACTAACTTTAAAACCAAGTCAGTGGTGTGTTGGACTTGCTCATGAGAAGTAATGGTTAAATTCTCAGGAATTTAGCACGTCAGTAGACAGTACATTGGTTGCTTGAAAACCACAACGGCGGGAAGCTTTACACCATGAATGCTACAAATCAGAGCTTCCCACACCCCAAAGATCCCATTGTTAAGACATTCACGAGCATTTCTCCAGCTAAAGCTTTCCATGCCACTTTGAACTTGTAAAGACATTTACTCCTTAGGCTTAGCCTTCTGAGGATGTCCATTCCCTTCCTCCCGCCTTGGAGACTTGGTGTGGAACAACTTAAGATGCACTGAATAACTTCTTCAAGTGTGATGATCTCATTTCCATTATTGCATCTTAAAGAAGAGTGATAGAAACCACTGCTGAGAAATCTGCCATAATTGATTATTGTGTATAAAGCACACTGACAATCCTTCTTTCCAACACACACTCTTTAATGAGCTCTTTTAGTGCTGGCTCTGCTGTTTGAATTTATAATGCCCTGGAAACTCAGTCTCTGAGGGTATAATGGCTATTAGGGAACAACAACAAAAACAAGATATAAGTCAGTAAATTCAGTGCAGGAATTTTTCACCCTTTGTATTCCCGCATGTCACTGCTGTCTGTTTCATTCCAAGCCTTTCTGTGTATCTCCTTGGTCCAGAATCTCAAACCCTCTGGTCTTCACTAACCCAGGAAGCAAGCGAGAGGCCACACCCAGGTTACCTGATAGAAGGGAAAGGGTGGGGTTTTAGGATGAAGTTTCCGGGTGCCTGTATCTGGCACATAAGTGTTAACCATCGGTGTGATGGTAAATGGGTAACAAATAACATTTGTATCTGGTGTGCGTGGGGGAGAGAGCCCTGATTTGTGGCACTTGCTGATATCTTGGTGCAACGACTCTCACCACGGCCAAAGTGAAGTTACATTATAATGTCACTGAGGCAGAGGTGGAAAGAATGCATAGCACTGGGCTCTCAGGAGCTGGTGCACGCTGGCTCTAGCCCACTACTGAGTGTGGCTCAAGTAAATCTCCAGTCCTTCCGGCGTTTCCGAGAACTGGTAAAAGTGCTCTGTCCTAGAGAGAGGTGTGGACCCGTACTTCCCCAGAGTTCATTTCGAGAGGTGGTGACAAATTCCCATCAGCAATGGAAAGGGTACCCTACTGTCATCTGTGGGTGGAATTCATGGGGACCACTAGGAGGCAGCAAAGTGCTTGCAGGGGAAGAAGCTCAGAGTAGAAAGTCCAGAGCTGAGCAGTCCTGATGGGTGCAGGAGAGGTCTGAAGCCTCATTCCAGGACCAGAGAAGGGATCCTGGGATACATCCCAGCCAGCTCACCCCTTCTTTCCCATCCCCGCTCTCACATTTCCATTTTATCCTTCTATTTCTTCTTAGCTTCTATTACCTTCTAATATAGAGTGAAAAGCAATTTATTTATTCATTATGTTTATTATTTTCCTCCCCCACTCCAGCACCCTCACCCAGTAGAATGTAAACCCTAGAGATTTTTTTATTTTTTGTTAGTTCTGTTGACAGGTGTAGCTCAAGTGCCTAAAACACAGCCTGGAAAGTAGTTGGCATTCAAAAAGTAGCTGTTGAATTTGGATCCAGTAGGCAAGGGAGAGAGACACAAGATAGGAGCTTAGAGCAGAGGTTTCCAACTTGCAGGGGGAGTTAGGGTCTCCAGGGGATTCTGATAAAATGAAAGCCTCTGGCCCCCTTTCCAATAACCTCTGATTCACTGGGTCAGAGGTGAGGCTCGGGATTGGCTCCAGGTGGTTCCGCAGTGAAAGAAACCCAGTATCTGTACTCAGAGGGAGTAAGCACCAGCGGCGACAGCTCATAGGAGACAGGGTTGTGCCCTGCACGTTCTCAGCATCCCCCTTCCCAGGTGGTGGCGGGCAACAGAGGGGACCTGCCAGAGGATGCCTAGTCGGGAAGGTCCGACTCAAGCAGTGGTCTTCTCTCTGGGTGAGTTCAGAACCATTTTAATTAACTCTGGCTTTTCTCATGCCGGCACCAGCGTCAACAGACTTGGTGGTGGAATGAGTAGCCATCTTTCCTGTTCAGAACAATGCTTTCTATTTTCAGAATTGCACATCTTCCCAGTTCCTAAACCTTCCAAGACTTAGCCTCTTCCATCAGAAGACCATGCTTCTATCTCAAGTCTTGGGAATGTTTTCTTAGGTAACTGTCAACTCTCTCAAAACCTCTGGCTTAAAAGACTCTTTTGAACCCTCACCTTGTCGGGGCATCACTGCTGGCTGCAGGCTCTGCCGGGCTTCTCCTTCATGTAACTCTGGAGATCCAACTTGCCTTGTCAGCGGGCCTTTCCCTCGGAACTCGGCTTCTTCGCTTTGCTGTTGGCTTTTTCACGAAGGTGGGAGGCAGGTGCATTGTGGCAGAAAGAACTGCCAGCATAGTGATTTGAGAAAATTCGGGCTCCTCTTACTGAACTTAGTGATCCTGGGCAAGTCATGAAAGCACTCTGAGCCGTACTTTCTTCTGCTCCCAAATGGGACACATACTTGTCCAGAGGTTTAGGTGGAGGGAATATGGCTACAGAAGTACAAGAACCCTTCGATCTCCAGTGTCAGTATATTAAGATAACTAGGCTCTCCCTGTATCCACCAGGCCTTTCCCCAGTCAGCCTAAGGAACTGGTAAGAAAAATCACTGGTGCTTTGCTCTCCTTAAAACCTAACCACGCCTCCCCCCTTTCTTCCCACTTGCTCTCCCTTCACCCAAGCACATGTCACTGATTCTTGGAAGAGAAGACTCAGGGGCTGTGGAGAGAGAGAGGCAGGATGTTCTGGAGAATGAAATGAATATTTATTAGACATTTACTGTGTTTAGACGGTGCCAGGCACTTTAGATACATCAGAATGCTAAACGGCTCCGCACACAGGTGTGATTCGTTCAGTCTGAAGCTCAGAGGGCTGGGACACCTTGTCCATGGTCTCCCAGATAGTTTGTGCCAGACTCCGGTCGACTTAACTTCACCTCCAGTACCGATTGTACTGAGCGGTTCTGTCGCCTACAAGGGCTGTAGGCACAGTCCTAAGGGTCTGAACCTCTTTCTCACATTTATCACGTCCTGTTCTGATCTTCATTCTCCCTCTCCCTCTTTCTCTTTCTCTGAGATTTGGGGTAGGATCTTCTAAACAGGATTTGAGTAGGATCTTCTAAACATCATTGAATGGGCAGTGGAGGGAGTACTGGGCATAAGGTTCCAGCTGAATGGAAATATTTAAAAACCTTCTTGTGCCCCTAAGAGGCTGCTCAGCTCTGATTTCCCTCACAGTTGTAATTCTGTAAAATATCCGAGCTGCTACCTGCACTGCCGATTTATATCATTATCTGTAATAAGCAGTAATGATATCTCTTGATTGCACTCCATAAAAATCTCAGTTATCAATTTAGAATTATATCAGATTCAGTGAGGAGACATCTCCTATAACCGAGAAAAATTTCCCACTTCAAATGAATCTTTTATTACTTTTTCAAAGATGCCTTATACCCTGTGAATCATTTGTGCTGGTTTCATTTGAAAGTCAGAACCAAGAGGAATAGGCTACATTTGGTGGGGCTGAAGTAAGACAGAGAAAAGACTGCCTGAAGAAACATTCTGTGGGACCCTAAGGCAACAGAGTATCGTGAGGCATTTTCCTCTCCACTCAAAAATGAAGACTAGATCAGACTCCCTTTTAGAGGTGACAACGAGAGGTGGGTCCGTTAAACTGCCCTGAGATTGCTCCCCAGCCTGCGGAGTTCCTCCCTGAGACGTGGCCCTTCCCCTTCCTCACCCTTACCCTTCCATCATCTGAGGCAGGACCTGGCAGAAGTGGACACCTCCTGCTTGTCTTTGAAGCTCTGCGATACCCCACAATTAAGTACTCTTCTGTTTTCGAGTTGAACAGTAAACCCATCTGTCTCCCTCTGTCTTCTCTGCTGTAATTCCTAGTTTTCTGTGGTGGCCGCTGTTTTGTATTTCACGGTTTTCCAAGCATTGTTCCACCTACCACTGTATTAGTTTGCTCTTGTTACTACAACCTTAGTGGCTTAAAATAACACACTTATTATCTCACAGTTCTGGAGGTCAGAAGTCCAAAGCGACTTTCACTGGGCTAAAGTAAGGGTGTCAGCACTTCCTTCTGGATGCTGTAGAGGAGACTGTCTTTGTTTAGATTCTGCCTGTATCCTTTGGCTCATGGCCCCTTCCTCCTCCTTCATAGCCAGCAGCATCTTCAAATCTCTTCCTGACTCTGATCCTTCTGCCTCCTTCTTATAAGGACCCTCGTGATTACATTGAGCCCACCTGGCTGATCCAAGAAAATTCCCCCACCTCAAGACCCTTAATCACATCTATAGATCTTTTTTTTTTTTTTTTTTTTTTTTGTACCGTCGAATAACATATTCCCAGTTTTCAGGGATTAGAACATGGATATGTCTGGGGGCCACTCTTCTACCTAGTACATCCGCATCCTGAATAGCAAGTGGTGCATGTAGGAGTTTAATAAATAAGTGAATGAATGAATGGATTTCTAATCTAGTCAGTCCTCACAACAGCCCTGTAAGGTAAATACAGCATCTAGAGCCAGACAGCTATGGGTTTGCTTCTGGCTTTGTCACATAATACCTGAAGGACCTTGGGTAAGCTACATTCTGAGCTACAGTTTCCCCCAGTTGAAAACAGGAACTAAGATATATTGCAGGTTGACTCAAATGAGATAGAGAAATGAAACGGTAAGATGTGATACTTGAAGTATTCTATCACATTAATGTCCTTTTCTTCTCTTGGCCACTGAAATGATCAGGAGCTTAAGGGCTTGAAGTAGAGACATGCCTGCTACCCATACCTGATTCTCATCTCCTTCCTAGACAGTCAGGAGAACTACACTTCCCAGCCTCCGTAGAGTTAAGCTGGGACCATGTGACTGGTTTTAGCCAATGGGATTTGTGTGGGAGAATAGTCCCACTGCATTGTCCCTCTGTGTGCAGTTCTGCAATGCTTCAGTCAATATGCATTCTCTTGTGTGCTATCTCAGCAGTCCTGGTTAAGAAAGACCCCTTCTGTTTTTTTTCCTTTGGATTCCTGTGAATTCATGGAGGCAAAAAAGAATGTAGGTTTGTGGGCAGAGCAGAGAGAAAGAAAAGCCTGGGTTTTTATGGCTGGCATAAATAATGCATGGTGATATCTCAAAGGTTGCTTCACTGGTAGGAGGTGGCATTCTTTTCCCCAGACATGCTCTGTCTCTACCGTGGATTCTAGGTAGGGAAGCACTGTCCCGTTCTTCCCCCAAGTTTGAACTATTGCACTGACAATCTGATGGCGGAGACATAGCCATCTTTACATATGGCTGTAAAGAAGGTAGTTTCCCAAACTGTGTTCCCCGGTTTCCTCCTGCCTCAGGAAATTTTAAGTGAACTACAAAAGTAAAGGGCTTCCACAGTCAACTAAGTAGGACAGAACAATGCAATATAACCTGTCCACCAGGAGCCCGACGTGAAAGAAACCTGCTGAACTTTCTTTAACCTCCAACATATGTTAGTTCAAGCTTATAAGACGCATTTCCTGTATGTCCTCTCCCCACCTTGCAACAAAAGCGTAAGAATCCAAAGATCACCCTGCACTAAATGCCCACATATGGATGGATGAATGGAAACCTGAAGCAAAATAATACTGGATGACTCCCTAGAGGAAAAATGGGCTGCCGAAAAACAGACCAGTAAAGATACTTTTTTTTTTTTTCCACATCAGATCAGAAGTTTTCTTATCAAAATAGCAAGTTAAAGTCCACATGCTCCTTAGGTGTGGAATTTGGGTTTTCTCCTTAACGTTTTGAAGTTAAATATATTACTCCTAAGTCTGCCATGTGCCGACATTCACTGAGACCCATATATTTCTGTAAGCTATGTAATTTTCATATCCCCTCATGGGTTTGCAAGGAATTACTAAATATCTCAATTTTATGGTTTCCAACTAGGATTCCACTATACAACATTCTGCACTTACATGTATATGGGTTTTTTCCCTCTATAATATCAGTTCATGAAAAGTACTATTTTGCACAAAAATGAAATTGGGATAGATCTCATATAACCAGTGAATTTTGTATACCAGCAAATCTAGTATCTGACCCCAGAACCCTCACTCCCTTTCCTGATCTACCTTTTAAGATCTCGCAGGCCTTAATCTTTCATGGAGCACCTGCTGGAAACTCTGATGTAAAAATAAATTCTAAGTAGGCTGCTGCTTGTTTGCCTGAGGTAAAATATGTAATCTTGGCCAGGTTGTTTTCTCTCTCTGGCCCTCAGTTTCCTTATCGCTATAGGTAGATAGGGAGGCAGGTATATAGGTAGGTAGGTTAGGTAGGTAGATAGGTAGGCAGGTAGATAGGTAGGTAGGTTAGGTAGGTAGATAGGTAGGCAGGTAGATAGGTAGGTTAGGTAGGTAGATAGGTAGGTAGATAGGTAGGTAGGTAGGCAGGTATGTAGGTAGGTTAGGTAGGTAGATAGGTAGGCAGGTATATAGGTAGGTAGGGTAGGTAGGTAGGTAGGTAGGAAAAAGAAGCTGTTAAACTTTCACTTCCAATTTTCTGTCATTCTGTGTGTGCTGATGTTTTGTATGAACTAAGCTGCTTAATTCCCACTCACCCCCTTCAACAGAAGAATGTTCCTCCGAGGCAATAATTCTGATCTGGGAAGCAGTCTAATAAAAAGATTAAGCTCTTGGCCTCTGGAGTTGAATTGACTTCAGTCAATTTGAACTGCAATTCTACCACTGATTGGCTATGTGCTTCTGAGCAAGTGACCATTTTTTTTTTAGCCTCATCTGCAAAATGGAGGTAATACTTTATCTACCTCTAGAATTGTGAGGTTTAAATGAGATAGAATTTAAAATACTTAATACAGAGCTTGGCACATCATAAGCACTCCAGAAATGAGGCTGAATTTTATGTCTTAGGTTGGGTCAGAGTCAAGCCAGAAAGAATAAAGTGTCAGAGACCAGCCCACCTTTCTTCACCTGCTCATTCTAGAAGGACAAACGCACTGGGTAGGAGAGAGGACATCTATCTTCATGTTCCCTCAGACAACTCTGCAATGTCAGGATAGGCCATGAGATGTACATCTCCTGTGAGCAAGAATGAAGGGTTTTCTTAGCAGTCAAGGGTTTCAGTGCCCTGGGATTAACATTGTCCAAGCACCAAAGGGTGATCCATGCCTTGCGCAGGGTTTTATTGGGTGTCGAATTCACTCCACAATGTACGTGAGGCAAGAAGAGCCCTGAGACCCATCTAGAACACCGGCTGAGGGTTAGGGGTGTGTTGTTGAGTATGATTCACTGAGGTGTCATTTATATACCACCCCCCCCATGTAGGAACCTATCTCACCTGCTGTGACAGTCATTCAAAGGATAATGTCATCCTGAAACCAATACTACACTATATGTTAACTAGACTTTAAATAAAAACAAACAAACAAAGGACAATGTCAGACTAAACTTCTGCTCCTCCTCAGTGATGAGAGACTGAGCTGATGGATAGGGTAGGGGCAGGTGGCCATTACACAGCAAACAGCTGAGCAGTGCACCCCAAAGAACACCAGTATGGTAACAGTGAAGAAAACCCACTGGCTGCCACTGGGGCCATGCATGGCTAAGAAACACAGAATATAGGCTGGGGTGGAATGCGGTGGTTCCTTCTACAAATGATAAGGAATATGGCCCCAGAGTAGATGATGGTGATTCATTCCAGAAAGAATAAGGAATATGGGCTGGGGGTGTTAGTCGGGGAGGTGTTGGTAGCTCGTTCTAAGAAGGACAAGACATGTGGGTTGGGGAAGGGGCTCTAGTAGTGGTTCATCCCAAAAAGGATAAGGAGTGGGGGCCATGGTGTGGTTTGGAGATTGATTTGGGAATATGGTGCTATTTCTGGAAAGGCATGCAGGAAGCAGAGTATACTGTGCTAGATAGGATGGTGGCCTGCGGGGGGCGGGGGGGGGGGCATTTTGGAATCATTCTGCTGGATTCAAATCCCAGTTCTATCATTTACCAGTTGGATCTCCTCAGATAATTTGCTTAACCTCTAAGTGTTTCCTCAACTGTAAAATAGAGGTAATTGTGGCACCTCCCTCATGTCACCTTATGAATATGAAGCACTTAATAAGGGTGAGGGCAGCCTTTGCTTCATTCTGTGAGGGTCTTCATTCCACCAAAGAATTCCCATCTGATTCCCTGTCTCCCTCTCCATTCCAAAAATGTCCCTGGTTTGAGATATGTTGACTCCTTGGGAAAACGGAGCTGTTTTCTTCCGTTTGAAATTTACTTTTATATTTTAAATGTTCTCTGGAACATATCCATGATTTGCTAGAGCTGAGAATTGCCACTAAGGCTTTATTTATGAAGTATTAAACACTAAAAGAAATTCAGTATGTCTTGCAACTACTTAGGGAACAATACCGATATATGTTCTTAAAAACATGCGCAGAGAGCTTGTATAATTCCTGTTCCCACCAATGTAGAAAAATATTGCTGGCCTTTCCTTCACCAGTGATCCCTGCCTGGAAGAGAGAGTGCCCCACTGTTCAGGCGGCATGGAGCCAAGCACTAATTATTGAAGGAGAGAGAGGGGGTTTCTGGAGACAAAGGAGGGTGTCATATTCCATCCATCTAGAGAATTCAGAGCTCAAATAAAGGGCATTCAAAGTACATCAATACCATGTAGCATAAAAATAACAGCTTCCTGGTACAGCAACCTGGAAAGTTTCAAATGCTCTTTAAAAAAAAGAATTACTTGTCTGACGACTCTGTCAATATAAGATATTTTGCAACTGTTTTTATAACTGATTTTGGTAAGTAATATAAAACAAGTCATTTCAGAGGGGATTGCTTTCCAATCTTATTCCCTTGATCATAACTACTTTAAATGTCACTGTGGTGGAGAGAGTGAGGTACAAATGCTTTAAAGGGAAAAGGTAGGGCTTACCACCCAAGAGAGAGATTTCCGTGACACCAATTAATGGGACATTTGGATATGACTTTTGTCTCACTATGTAATGTGATGTTGGAAGAAGTCTCAACACTTGAAGTTTTAAAAGCTGTGAGAGACAACCTCCCTCCATCCCTGAGTCCTCCCCCATGCATGGTGGAATAATAGTGAGAGCCAAATCCTCACAGTTAACAATAGTAGAATTAGTGAACAGTTTTTACAAGTGCTGGACAGTGAGCTGTGATTACATAATTTTTTCTTATTTCGAGTTACTGACATATGCATTTGTCAGAGAGTAATCTGGTGACTAGAGAGATGATGGCTTCCCAGGTACCTTACGGGTAGCAAATGGTCCAGTCAGGTCTTGATGTCCTCACAAAGACTTGACAAAGGGAAGCCAGCCCTGGGGTCTTCGATGGGATTCAACTACACTAAAATGGCCTTATCAGTAAGTCCTACTGTGAAAATGTTCCACTTGAGCCCAGTAGACACCAAAGAGAAGAACTGCTTTATTATTCTGATATTGCAAAGAGGAGGCACCTCATTGGAAAGAAAAGGATCTAACCAGAGGTCAAGTGACGCTTGATTTCCATGAAAACAGGGAGTTAGAACCGTTGATCAGGAATGTTAATTACAACAATGTGAATTTCAAAAACCTAATGGCTAAGGCAATTTTATTTTCTGAACTGCAAGTCAGGGCAGATGGCCGGATGTGACTCAATGGGTATATCTAGGGTGACCATAGGGAGATAGCAGTTGTTTGACCTTCATCAGGTTATTTAACCATGCCCAGCCTAAATTCCTCTATCTGTAAAATAGGGACAATAGCAATACTCACTTTATGCAAAGGCCTCCTAACTGCGTGGTGGGTACTAAGTTCTCAGTAAGTAGCTGATGATCGTTACATTGTATTGCATATTCCTAGCCAGACAGGTGGAGTATGTAAATGTGTAACTTCCTCCTCAGGGAGGAAGTGATTGGTTGATGGATAACTTCAGGGGCGATCATGATGGAGTGACCTGAGGAGCCAGAGTCCCTTCCAGGTTACAGGTGGGGCGAGAAGTACCCCCACAAAGGGAGACCACAAGAGGAATGACACAGGGCTGCCTCTCTGAGCTGAAAACGAAGGTTCAGCCAGAGCTGTAGGTCAGGAAGCTGCGCAATCAGAAAAGCCATTGGGCAGGGGGCTGGGGCTGGGGAGGACTGTGAGCCAACTTTATTTTGTATTCTGAGATACTTAAAAAAATCTGCACACACTTAATCAACTACCACATTTTTGAGTGTTCTCTTTTTTCCCCACTATTCTTTAATGAGGGATCATTGGCAGGAAAGGATCAAATGAACATGAACCATTGATCATCAAAGGACCAGGTAAAGCGTCTAGTCAATTTCATGGTCAAGGACTTTCAAAGCAAGAAGAATTGTGGGGGGGGGGGGGGGGGGGGAGGTGTTAAAGAAAGATGATGCTTCTGGATTTTTATGTTATTTTAAATATTTCTCAAAGGGCACCGTCTTGTGATCCAGCAATGACCCCTCCCAAGTCCACGATCTATAATACTCTCAATTTCCCCTAGTCTGTCCTCTAGACTTTATATCATTCACAGTGCTGGGGGAAAACAAAATTGATTTTAGGAAGGGAAACCGTGAAAAATGCTTTGGATTAGTCTCTTCTCCTGCTGAGTTTATTTTATTAAACGAAGCAGAGAAAACACCAGAACCTGGGAAGCTGAAAGTGTCCCTTTTTCTTATATTAGCTGGGGGAATGAGGAAAGCAGCATTATTGAATAAACCCCTTTCATATATGGGCCCCTTTCATTCCCCTCAACACCTCTTTACATTTAAGGGATATGAGCTCGATTTTATAACAGGGTGAAGCTCAAGCAACTTAAGCTCCAGTAGAGACTATGTGGTAAAGCTGGGCTCAAATTCACACCCGTCAGATTCAAATAACTATAAGGGGCAGACAGTGCCATAGCCATGATCAGGGTAGCATGAGATTTAAGGAGGCATCACTCACAAAGTTGTACGTGAACCTGAGAGTGAGCTCTTCCTTACATTTTGCACGGATTGCCTGTTCTGTCCCACCCTAGTCCATCCATGCTACTGTCAGGATTGGTTGGTGGTAGGGAGCAGATGGGCTACTAACTTTAGGGACCTCCTAGGAACTAACTGGACACTCGGCCAGGAGCTTTAGGTAAAGAACGGCCATCTTCTCAAATGCCTTGAGAGAGGGTATATTTACCTTCAATGTGCCCATGATCAGGTAGAAACCATTTTATAAACCAGAATTTCTCTTCTTGAGAGGGCCATATACTTGGCAATAAATCCTTTAATAAAATGAAAAGGGACAGAGACTGAGCTGTCATTTCCCCTGCCCTGGGGCTTAGGTAGCTGCTGATAGCTAGTCTTAGAAAGGAAGAAATTACTCTGCCAGACAGAGGGGAAAAGAATTTGAAGGTCTCAGGAGACAGGGTTGAGGGAAGACAGAAAGAAGGGGAAGTGAGTGGCCGTTTAAAGAAGGCTGATGATTCATGCACCTTGATGTGACGCCCACCCCCACCCTTCTACGCTCCTGAGTCTCAAGCACATTTCACTAAAGTTCAGTGTGTGATGGGGGGTAGGGGAAGAGAATGGGGAATGTATTAAGCAGTGATGGTGCTGAATTGATGCCAGGGTGGCTCCAGGGGAAACAGAGACTCTGCCACACACATGGGAAGATCACCAGATCATAATAGAGCAAATATTGGAGAGTATCGGACTTTTGCAGACCATGGGATTGGCTGGGCATCTGAGTCAATACTGCTTTTTAAGGGGAAAGGAGGTCCCCAGAGGACGTCTCTATGTTATGTGCAATGGAGAAAATGAAGTTCAGAGAGTTAGAGTCTACTGCACCATGTCCCATAGCTGGAAAGAGACAGTGGGGATCCAACCTGTGGTGTGTCTAGGTTCAGAGTTGTATGAACCTTGTCCTCACGGATGCTGGGGGGAGAGAAGGTGGGAAGGCATGTCCCAAACTATGAGGGGGATGTTAAGGCTTGTAGAGAGAGGGCCAGCTTGACCAATGCATCCCATATACACCAGCTTGGTGCCACTAAGCACTGAACAGCTGTCCTGGGATGGTTTTCTCAGCAGCCATTTCTTTTCACTGAAGGCAATTTGTTTTCAGAAGCTGCATCTACCAACTCAGGGAGAAAATTTGAACAAGAAGGGGCTTTGGGGGATATCCTCACCCATCCCCCTCATTTTATGGCTTAGGAAACCAAGGCCCAGAGGAGAAAGTCCAGTGACCAGACAGAAGCCAAAGGAGAACAGAAAAAAGCCTTACAAGTGAGGAGGTCTGCTTGATTTTGTTAAAATCAATCTTTCCAGGAACAAGGATTTGAAGACCTGATTCTGGGCCCCTTAGGTTGCTCCTTTTAATGGATGCTGTTGGCCCCTACCCAGTCCCTAGCTGCTTACTGCTGGCTGAAAAACTCATATCTGCCCCTTTCCGCAGAACTACCCTCCAGAAGCTGAAGTGTGTGTGTACTGGGGGGAGGGGCACCTGCAGGTTATGAGGTCTGTTGCTGGGGGAGGGCATCATGAGTTGGGGAAATTTCCAAAGCCCAGCACTGTGGCAAGATAGCACTGACTTTGAGAGGCCACCAAGCCTAGTGCTGTGGTTCTCAAGATTTAGTGCATGTACACATAATCCAGGATTCTGAATTCAAAGGTCTGGGTTGGGGCCCTGGAATCTACGTTACAGAGCTCCCAGGGATTCCAGCTCAGGCGGTTCACAGACCACACTCTGAGGGGCACTGACACAGCAGATTACATGGGTTGGGAAGCCCAACAAAGCTAGGTTGAAATCCTGGCTCTCCCTAATAGTAGCTACCTGACTGTGGGGAAGGAGCTTTCTCCTCTGTGCTTAAGCTGTCGCTGCTGCTTTTTTTGAACTAATTGGAATTCCAAAATTTATTAAAAGAATTTATACTGGGGCACCTGGGTGGCTCAGTCGGTTTAGCGTCTGCCTTCGGCTCGGGACATGATCCCGGAGTCCTGGGATCGAGCCCCATGTTGGGCTCCCTGCTCAGCAGGGGAGCCTGCTTCTCCTCTGCCCATGCTTATGTGCTCTTTCTCTCTCTTTCTCTCTCTCTCTCTCGCTCACTCTCTCAAATAAATAAATAAAAATCTTTAAAAAAATTTATACAACATAAAGATAAAAGGGTGTTGATTATCCTTAAGCTTCTTCCTCCATCAAGTGGAAAGGGTTTGGGGGTATGAAAGTTTAATAAGAATTTCTAGGGACTCCTGGGTGGCTCAGTGGTTAAGGGTCTGCCTTTGGCTCAGGTCATGATCCTGGGGTCCTGGGATCGAGCCCCGCGTAAGGCTCCCTGCTCCACAGGAAGCCTGCTTCTCCCTCTCCCACTCCCCCTGCTTGTGTTCCTTCTCTCATTGTGTCTCTCTCTGTCAAATAAATCTTTAAAAAAAAACAATTTCTAAAAAGTGCCTGGCACATAGTAGGAGCTTTATAAATGTTAGCACCCGTCTCCCTCTCTGCCCCTGTTTGAGCGGCTGCTTTCTTTCCCACTTCTCCCCCCGTGTAAGCTTCCACGTCTGCTGTCACTGCCAAACCGCCTCTCCGCCACATCACCGTCCCAGCTATGACAAGCCACCAGCAGCTGCCTGTCTTTTCTTCATAAGGAATTAATCTCCATTCGCTCTGAGGCCAAGGCAGAGAAAGAACGTACCCTTGCAGCCATTAATAAGCAGTGCATTTCTCACAATGGCCTAGGCTTCCTTTGTCTGTTCTGTTGAAACATGTCTAGCTCGGTTGCCTTGATGGAACAGGCCCTGGTAATTACTGTGCTTCTGAGGCTCTGAGATGCTTGGCTTGAACACTGTGCCTTTTAATTCCCGGACCTGAGAAGAGCTGCATGCATTTCATGCACGTACGTGTGTGCAGACACGCACGTGGCGACACACAGATGAACACACACATTCTTCGTTTACCAAATACGGTGTTCCACAGGCTTGAGTTTTCCCGATCGTAATGACTTGTCTCAATAGGTGCTGATCTGAAAAGAAGTTTCCCTAAAGTGTACACAATTCCCTGATTGTTATCTACTGAAGAGGCATTTGAGATGACTTAGAAAAATACATAAGCCCGAAAGTCTCAAATTAGGACAAAGGGAAAATGGTAATAGAGACATAAAATCAGGGGTAATATGAACAGGTAAAATACCTACAAAAGGCCCTACAAGTTTACCGGAGATTCCACCTCTGGCTCCCACAGCCAATGCACAGAGGGAAATGTAATTTATTATAGGATTTGTGGTCTCCGGCAGATCAGAGCCAACTGGTGTCTGACATGGATAAAGTTCTCCAAACACCCCCATGAGATACACAGATTCTTCTATTGCAGCATCTCTCAGGGCACAAGAGGAAAATGTCGACACACCACTCAGTAAAAGCAGTTCCATGAGGAGTCAGAGCAGTAAGGTCTTGATTTACAGTGTTCTTGGGCTCTCATGTGCTTCAACTAAGAAGGAGTCAGAAGCCTGTCAGCAAGACAGTCATGTCACCTTTCAGTAATAACTCTTCCTTCTCAGATGCAATTTGGCCTCTGAATCCTTCCCAACAGATTTCCAGGTAACCACTGGCAACCCCCTGAAATTGGTACATGTGATAAAACTTACTTGCCACTGCTACTCATTTAGAAGAATGAGTATTTGTGTTAACTTCTAATGGATCCATCATATTCTGTGTGTATATAGGTGCCCATACGTGGCGTACATTTAGAGAATACATATTCATATACAGAGGCATATTACATATACACATACACATATATACTCAGTCTTCTGAGCATCAGGTAACATCTTGAACTATAACTCAGTGGGCTTTTTCAGTGCTAATGAGTGTGCAGAGTTATTTTGTTCCTGCTATAAATGGCAGCTGTGTTTTGGGGGAACCCGGTGGACAGCTTTGTGGAGGTCTCCTCTGCTTTTTCCTCCCCCTTTGCTGAGCTACTGGCTGTCACACTCCTGGCCATTCCTTGTGAGTGGACCTGCCTCTGTCTCTTTCCTCCACCTTTTGAAACTTCTTATCCCACACCAGACCAGATGAGAAGCAGCCAAGATTTGCAGTGGTTAGACTGTGTGAAAAGTAGGAGTCCCCAGGTGTTGAACTAGGTCTTGACTTGACTAGGCTTATGCTTTCGGCACCTCTGTGAGGCTCCAACAGTGAAGACTTTGCCCTCCCTTCTGGAATTGTGATGTGTCTGGATACAGTTTGCGTTTTAGATAAATGAGATGTGTTGAACCTGTCGTAATAGGCCCAGGTATTTCTTGCTTTCTAAAGTCCTGCTCTGAGAGTCCAAGAGCAAGGAGATTTAGACAGTAAGGGATATTTTCTTATTTCTTGCCCTTTCTCTGTTATCTTGTCTCTATTTCATATACAGATTCCCTTTTACTCATGCTCCATGAGCTCCCGTTTGAAGAAATGGGAGCTGAGAAGATAGCTCAAATTCACCCAACAATGCTTGCATAGTCCTGCATCCGCCCCACCCTCTCCCAGCCCTGTGGAGCAGGGGAGGGGGCTGTTCTTCCATTCCACGTATTCCCACCACTAATTAATTTTAAATAGGCTGCCTGGCAGTGCTGTTGCTGAACTCTTCACATTCAAGCTCCCGACTCTTTTTCTGTTAATTGGAGAATGTTTCCTTTCAACTAATCAGCCCAGCATCCTTTCCAATCAAAACAGCATTCTGGTCTAGGTACAACACCCATCAGCAAAGGGCCCAATCAGATTTGCATGTCCGGAAGCATGAGGGGCTTTCTGTTTTCCGCCTGGACACCCAGGTTGTGGGCAACACACACACACACACACACACACACCTAGAAACTCTCCGGGGACTTGTATGCTTTCACTAGTGGCTGGCTAGTTTCAACCCTTCTCCTTCCCCATTGGCAGTCTCTACTGTGAAAAGTGATATTGACGTCTCAGCACGGTTTATCAAACCAAGGATCTGGTGAATAAGAAGCTAGATAGGAAGGAATGATGGATAATGCCTGCTTCCTGAGCAATTTAATTCTAACTAATAGCCATGCTAAACTCATGAAAGAAAGAGAGAGCTTATTTCACTGAACAAACATTTACTGGGAGCCTATCCCAGGCCAGGTATTGTGTTATACATTCTGAACCCTGAGATGAAGAAAGGAAGTTTCCTGCCCCCAAGGAGCTCAGAGTTGGATGGAGAAGAGAGGCAAAGTAAGAATTATGTAGAGTGTAGTAAGAGACAGGGCCGAAGAAACCCATGGGTCTTGGGAGCATGGTGGTGAGAGCGATTGGCTCTACATGGGGTGCTAAGAAGGCTCTCTGGAAGAAATGTTGGTTTGAGTATGAAAAAATTCTTGATAGGACATAATTTTTTATTCTTGTGACCTTCTTCCCTACCCCTCCTCATCCATGGTGTGTATGTTGGAGGGGGATTGCTTCTGGGTGGAAGAGTAGAAAGAAATTGTTTATTTAAAAAGTAATATATTGATGGGGCGCCTGGGTGGCTCAGTCGTTAAGTGTCTGCCTTCAGCTCAGGTCATGATCCCAGGGTCCTGGGATCAAGCCCCACATCGGGCTCCCTGCTCCGCGGGAGGCCTGCTTCTCCCTCTCCCACTCCCCCTGCTTGTGTTCCCTCTCTCGCTGTGTCTCTCTCTGTCAAATAAATAAAATCTTTAAAATAAATAAATAAATAAATAAAAAGTAATATATTGAAGTTGAATTATGGGAGGAGGTGTCAGTGTCACCAAGAGAAACATGTGTTTGGCTTATAGATGCCCCTTTTGTAGAGTGTAAAATGCAGTACGCCTCTGGTGACACAGAAGGATGGAGATTGGAGTGATACCCAAGTGTGCTACCCCAGGATAAGCCAGGGCCCCGTGGGGTGTCAGGGGAGAGGAAGGATCCGGAGGCGATGGGGAGGACAGAAGACAGGAACCCTGGAAGCTCATACCAAGAAGACTATTTATGAAAATTTAAGAAACCTTGTTCACTGTCCCACGGGATGCATACTCATGATCAGCTTTGGAGGGCTGACATATTTCTTTTCCATTTTAAGCCTATCTTTTCAGGGATGGAGCTGGATATTGAGAAACAATCGGAAGAGGAGATTTTTCCACCCACCCTACAGCTCACATGCATGAAGCGCACCATGAGTAGCACCTATACTCCCAGCAGACATTTGCTGGCCAGGGTCAACGAGACAGGAGGCAAGGAGACAAGTGACCAGAGAAGCAGTATAACAGAGAAGACGGTGGGTGGACTTATAGCAGTGGCTGTGGGAGGAAAGACTAGATTCAAGAGAAATGTAGAGGAAAGAATGGACAAACTATGTGTGAGTATGTGTCTGTGGAGGAGAGAATTCTCCCACGGCCTCCTGTGTGGCTGGTAGGACTGTCAGTTGGGATCTAATGAGAAAAACATTTCCAGATGTCTCCGTCAGTAACTAGCTTATTGCTTATTGGGCTCACTGTATCCTCTTTCCCTGGCTTCTAAGACAACACAGAATAAACAGCTTGCTGGGCCAGCTGGTGTAGGGTCAGTGAGAGAACCTTCCAGTTTCCTGAGCCAATTAGCAAATTCCTTAATGCCTTTGCTTTGCATCCCCACAGCTCCCCATTCATACACTTAGTGGACCATGAACTTCTCATGAAGTTCTTCAAAGTGTGTCTTTTTGATAGAAGAGATTCAGGCTTATGTCTCTTCTCCTCATTTTCCTGCCTAGGTGGGTGTCCTATAGTTTATTGTTTTCTAGGATAATGGAAGGGGCTGCTTACATCTGGAGGGCTTATCTTATAGATCCAGAAATTCAGTCTATGACTTCAAATGATTTCCATTTTGGGGGCTCCCTCAAGTATGAAGATGGGGAAGTCTGGGAATTTGGAATCCTTCCAACCTGTATCTCCCACTCAAAGGCAACACAAATCATACACTTTCCTCATTACTCTTTAACATACTTCAGTAGTAATCTCTCCTACATCCCAAGAAATTTACTGGAACCAAAAGATCAAGGCAGTGTAGTGGAGGGACCCTTAGATTAGACAGAAAGAACCAAATCTCTGCTCCACCCTATACCAGTCTTGTTGAGTTTCAGTTTTCTCTTGGTAGCCATATAAATTGCCTACTAATGGAAGCTACAAATACTTAAAACATGAAGAAAATGTGGTGAGTTCTCCGAGCTGGATTGAAAAGCGCTTTCCTAAATGCAGTGATTTCAAGCTGAACAGGGATCTTTGGGACTACATTAGGATGAATTTAATTATCTCTTAATTTGCAGTGGGACCTGAGTCCCTTTAGCAGTTTTTATTACCCAATATTAAAGGAGATATAGTTACAGGAACTACTTTAGTAAAAGGTAATATCACTGAAATTACAAAGCATAGACATGCCTTTCCACGTAATAGGTATACTTAGAGCTAAAGATGCCTTAACCTTCTCTTTTCTATGTCTTCTTTTTCCCCTTTCTGATTCCACCTCCCATCTCTCTTAGTGATACTTACTGGGAAGATGAGCCTAGACTTCCTCTCATTTCTCCCTTTATTTTCCTTTCATCATCCATCCAAATTGGCCCTCCATTAATGAAGTGAGGCTTCCAAGGTGATTCTGAGAATCTAGGTTGTATTTTAGAGGCTCTGTTAGGCCAAGGATATCTCTTATCTAAATCCTTCAAGTGCTGGTGGATGAATCATAACCGTTGATTCACTGAAGTAATACACAGAGATGACTTTTTTTTTTTTAATCAAAGCAGTGTGTATTAGGGCTCCTGGCTGGCCCAGCTGTTACCACGAGAATGACTAACGTCACCATGAGAGCAATCACCACTAATCAGAGGGCGCTCTTTGCACAGGATGCTGACAACAAAGTGGAGAAATGACAGAATTCGCTTTGAAGATGTGCCTGCCTTTCAAAGAAAGGACAGAATTCAATATGTCATAAGAAGGATCCCCTTAGGAGGAGGTTAAAAAAAGAAACTCTGCTATAGATTCTTTTAAAAACCTTTCTTTCTTTCTTTGATACTTCTACATGTGATCAAAATAACAAAATACCAATTTAGAAACCACCCTCATATTTATATATTTTTTCATTCTCAAAACAACCTTATGGGAACACAGTAATATTCCCATTTTACAGACAAGGAGGAAACAAGGACCTTCTGAGTTTCATAGTCATGTAGCTACTAAGCGGTACAGGGGGGGACTTGAATTTTGATCTTCTGAACCCAAGCCCCTGGCACCTTCTTCTGTACCATGTTGTAGGGATCCTATCATAGGCGAAGTTCTTGGGGGAAGCAGCATTTCCAAGGACACTTCTTTGCTCAAGAACATGGTCAAGTGAATCCCTACTGTTGAGTTCACCAAACCCCAAATTAATGGGTATAGCAGACCCTCATCCTTGCTGATCCCAGAGCGCCACTCACCCATTTCTTTGCCCAAAGGCTTTCTCTTGCTGATGCTGCCTGCACAGCAGTCCAGAAGTGTAAGAAAATTAATGTTCCCCATCCTCAGAGCAGCTTTCAACCAACGACTGTCAGAAGTTGATGCTTACGTATTCCAGTTTCCTTGTCCCTCAGGTGGGATTACTCTGAGATGGGAGTTTTGTGGTGCCTCACAGTTCCCTCATAGGATTCACCTCCATTACCCACAGGGGTAGCTGGCTTGCTAATGCACCTTGCAGTGATTGCCTTTCTTTTCCTCTCCCCCAGAATGTTCTAGATCCTAAAAAAAAAAATACATCTTGCTTTGGGATGCCTGTCTCGGAGTCTACTTCTGGCTTCTCAGACCCTCCCTCTGGTCCCATCTCCTCTTCCCCCCCTACTTGCCATTAGTTCTCCATTCATTCATGCATCCCCATAGGCTCGGTCTCGGAGTGTAACCAGTGCTGGAATGCCACCAGTGTGTTCTCCTGCCTCTAAGCCTTTGTTTACTCTGTTTTTACCCAAGTTCGGCACTGTCTATTCTATGCTTCCTTTAAGGTTTTACTGAAGTCCATCTTCTCTGTGAGGTCTTCGCTGATGATTCCCGTATGGGTCCCTCCCGTCTACTTACCAGGCTTTCTGCAACATTTCCCCATAGAAAACAGTGTACTCCTTTGTCATATGTTCTCTGGCCCCCTAATTCGTCTTTCATCCACACCATTTGTTTTCCTTCCAAATAGACTTTAAGTTCTTATGTATGAGGATCATGCTCACAGCCAGCAGTATGCTGGTAAATGTTTAACAACTGACTCTTTGAAAAATATATGTATTTATATATATGCATATATGGACATACATACATTTACTATAAATTTTACTGACATAGAGAGTGTATAGTCCACAACTGACAGGTGATAACAAGATAAAGCCCATATACTCAGCTCTTTCTTACAGAATACTTTTGCTGTTTTTCATGGAACTGTTCTATCTGTACCCAGCCGATGGTCACAATTCAATCATGACTTGACAAACTGAGTTGCATGCCCAATAGGTTTGGTGTTATTGACCCTTACATATGATTGATATCTGATCTACTGTTAAGCTATTTCTCACCCTCATCCAGATTTAACTCAATAAACTGTCACTTCTTTTAGCTTCAGCACTAACCGTGACACATTTTCAAGATTAATCTGCAGTATTCACATTTTCTCCCTTACTTTCTTAAGTTTATACAGTCAACAGCCACACAAAATCAAGCCCTGGTTTCCACGGTATAAATACTCCCACTGAGGCTGATTTTCAAGCTACCCAAGTGATGTCACTGCATTTAGCATCGTGAAGCAATGCATAGTAGCCAGCATGATATAGTACTTTCCCCATCCAGATAAAATAAGTGTAGATAACCTCAAGAGCACAGATTGTCAAATGTGAAATAGCTAAGAACTGATAAGTTTTAAGTATGTATTTCCTTTTCTTACAATACAATTTTTTAGGGGCACCTGGGTGGCTCAGTTGTTAAGCGTCTGCCTTCGGCTCAGGTCATGATCCCAGGGTCCTGGGATCGAGCCCCGCATCAGGCTCCCTGCTCGGCGGGAAGCCTGCCTCTGCCTCTCCCACTCCCTCTGCTTGTGTTCCCTCTCTCGCTGTGTCTCTCTCTGTCAAATAAATAAATCTTTAAAAAAAATACAGTTTTTAAATCAGAAGTTTATATACTTTGATATTTAATATCATAGTTTTGTTGAATGACTGGCTCACAGATTTCCTGACTATTTAACAATAGGCTCTTGTGAGCTGGTATGAGCCAGCTCCAGCACACCACTACCTCTATTTTGTAACTCAAGAGTGTCTAGCATGGGTCTGGGCTGCAGTAAAAGCTCTCTGAATATTTGCTGTGTGAATGAGCAGCTTTAATTTTCAAAAGGGCAGATGACCAAAGAACTTGAGAATATAAGGCAGCCCTCAGTAAATGTTGTTGCCCAACTGCCCAGGGCAGCAAGCCAGAGGATGAGAGGGTCGGTCCCTGGGCTGATAGTGGGGAACAAGGTCAAGTAACAGAAGCTGCCGATTGACCTCTTTGTTACTTCCTTATTAAAACCAAGGACCTTGGCTTATTAGCATTTGGATTCCCCTGTTCTCTCCTCAACAGGAACACAGGGGGTAACGAAAGATAGCGTAGATCTAAGGTTGGGGTTATGTTTCTCATTGTCAATTAATAAACTGGCATTCCAGTTTGGACATTGGCCTTATTGGGTGGTGCAGGCTGGTATAGACAACTGGCTGGTTACTACTGCAAACCAATTGTGCAGCCCTGTCATGCAGGATGGGAGTCTGGTTCACATGTTATGGTTATGAGCAAGGCTCTGGAGTCAGACTGGGTTCAGATGCCCATTATTAGCCATGTGACCCCAGGAAAGTTATCAGATCTCCCTAAGACATTGCTTCATCTTCTATAAAATGGGGATCATGATTGCGTCTTATTCACTTGTTGTCAGGATTCAACGTGATGCCTGGCATGCAGTCTGTGCCCAAATAATGTTAGATGCTGATGCTGATGACAGTAATGTACTAGCACCTTTGGGCAATGGTCATTTCACTGGTATTAATAAGGTTTCTTTCATGCAGACTTCTCCAAGTCTATAAGATGTCACATGCCAAGTGATAACTGTGAGCCAAATTTCCCAAACCAGTGGTATTCATGCTTGTGGAACATGCCCTGAGAAGTCCATTTTTAGCTCTATCTGGAAGTCTTTGAAACTTCCCTTCAGGAGAAAAGAGCAGCTGCCGTTTCTCAACTTTTCATTTTCCTTCCCTTGAAGTGGAAATGTTATTCGTGCCTGTTATTTGTGCCTGTTCGTCAAATACCAGGACCCTCGTCAGAGCTCCGGGGACTCGAGGGGCGCTTCAGGCATCCCTGTTTTCCATGTGGGAAGAATTCATATGTTTGCAAAGAATATTCAAGTCAAGCAGCCACATAGCTAGGGTTTGTTCACACAAGAGACTAGCAGGAGGGAGCTCTGTGCCTGGTGGAATCCATCCTCCAAGTGACTGTATTGTCAGTCAACCCCCAGAGCCCGGGGCCAGGGTATGTATGTGTACCAGGGAAGCTAGTTCCGACGGTGGGTTGTGTGTGCCTCTTCCCAACTATGCATTCTGGGATGATGTCATGATGATAACTTGCTGTCGGTTATGGTCGGAGTATTTACACCACAGAAACTGGCAAATGTGACCTATCAGGGATTTCTTCTCCAGGGCCAGTTGCCGAAATATTTACCAGCATGCTACTGTGTATACCTCCTTTTGGGAGCTTTCTGTGCTACCTCTCCTAAGATGTACCACTTTATAGGTCTCTGCGTCTTATTTCGCTAAAGAAACTTGACGTTCATTTTATCAGACACCTCTTACATGGCATTCTGTGTCTTCTGGGTCCCCTTCATACTCTAGCTACTGCCACTGGAACCATACAGGTGTTGACCAACTTTATGCAGTGCCTCAGGCCCTGCTCATACCTGGGCCTCACCCTGAGGTGTCCCTGATGTGAAAGTGGGGGACACGCATGCACAGCCCAGAAGTACTGGGATGGGGTTGCCCGTGGCAGCCCCTTTCACTAGTGGGTACTGATGGTCAGAGATCACACTTCCCCTCTGGTGTCCTAGGAAGGCAGTTCTGAGAAGCATTTCCTACATCTTCCCAAGAATTGAGCACTCTAGCTGTATTGACTCATCCAGTCTACCCACAACCCATCTGACCTTGGCAGCTAAGGAGACACGAGGGCTCAGAGGGATTCGGTCACTTGTCAGAGATGATGCATCTGCTCAGGAGGAGACAGAATTTGGACCCGCATCACTGGGACTCTGAATCTGTCCATGCCTCATTCTGCCTCTGCCCGTCCGACACCCCAGTCCTTCCCGCTCCGCCTCCTCTCCCTCCTCCTGATCATGGCTCCTATGGGAACGCCTTGGCCTCTTGGAAGACCACTTACCAAAGCAGTACCTGCCTTCGATAACACATACTTTCTTCAGTTCCCGAATGTTCTCTTTCTCCCTCACTTTTCCTTCCTCCTTATCACTTCCCGTATAAATGTTTGCACACAAGCCTGTACCTCAGGCTCTGCTGTGAGGGGATCCCAGCCTAAGACACCCTCTGACTGTACGGACATCTGTCACATGACCCTCCTGTTGTGATAAGCACAGTGATAAGTAGGACGTGGCCCGGGAGGGAGAACCAGATCAAGCGCCACCTCCTCTTTGAAGCCCTGCCTAACTTCCCCAGACCTGCTCATGCTGTGCTCCCAATGGAACCACACTGTCCTGGAACTGATGGATTGACACACCAGACCTCTCCTTCCAGGCTCCAGATGCTAAGACAGTGGGGACGTTGTCTTCCTCATAACATCCCTAGCACAGAATAGGTATCGATAAACTTTCTGAAGAGCGAATAAAGAAAGCACTTTTTAAACAGTTGACTATTTAGCACGTCTGAGAAAAGCCTGTTCATCCCACACTCACTGTCAGGTGGAAGATGGTGACAGGAATTCCCGCTGCATGCGAAGGCCATCCCAGAACTGCAGAGATGCATGGTGACAGGAAACTCAGACCGCAACCGGCAAGGACAAGTAAAAAAATTAAACCTGCAGCCAACATGAGCCCAAACCTCCCAGATCCGACAAAACGCTTGGAATGTCGATGAGAGAAGGGGTAGCCACTGCTCTTGACTATTTTTAATGATTGTTTTTTTTGAAAGGCATGCTTCTCAACGCTGCCAGTCTGGGATAAGCTCACGAACACTTTAGGGGAAGCACAGACATGGGGGATGAAAGCTGCAGAGTGAGTCATACTTGCAAAGCATTGAGGGAAGATCCAGTAACACAACAAACCTAAATTGCATCTAATGACATAAACAGAGAATAATGATGCGGGGAAGACTGCCAACCCAGAAAACAGAGCAAAGGAAGTCAACTTGTAAATAAGGGGACGGTGGAGGACCCTGGTACACGGGAGCTATGTGGAAACCAGGAGCAGGGAAGGGATCTGAACAGGAAAGTCCTCTCTGGGGCGGGGGGGAGGGGGGAGCAGCGGGGACTCTTCCGTATTTGCTCTCAGAACCTTCCTCCAGGGAAGATCTGAAGAAACCTGCCAGCAGATTTTTAAACTCAAAAAGTAAAGTTGGAATCTTGTCAAAGGGAAGGAGGGCAGTGAGCATAATGTCAGGTGTCTCCTCTTAGCTGCGCCTTTTTCTTTCTTGATTCTGCCTTGAATTCTCTTTTTTTCCTTAAAGATAACAAAGCCATGCCAAGACATTTAATATTACCTTTCTTTTTTTAGCCATAGGAAAATTATTTCAGGATTTGGAGCACTAAAACATCCCATTGTCTGCACTCAGTAAAGCCCAATCCCCCCACAGGTAGGGGGTGTTGCTTGAGTCTTTTGTAACAATGCAAGCATTCAGGGCAGAGTTGAATTCCTCCTACTTACCCCATACTGATACATACCCCATACCCCTGAATGAGGTCTTTCTTGTGAACCTCTCCCCTTACTGAGCTTGCAACACTGTATTGTAATGGTCTGTTTGCATGCCTGCTTTACCACCAGTTGGTACTCTCTTCAAGGATGCTTTGCTTTTCTGCCTCTCGAGCGCCTAGCTCTGGGTTCCATAGTAGGTGCTCAATAAATGCAGGTTGGCTTACAATGAAATGAAATGAATGAATGAAAAATCAGTCCATGCAACTACATGGAAATTGAAAAACGTCTTTTCTTAAATAAAAAGCGGGTCAAGGAAGGAATTCCTGAGTTGCCCAAACAATACTGAAAGCACCCTTCTTTACCTGAAATTCTTTTTTTTTTTAAAGATTTTATTTTTTTTATTTGAGAGAGAGAGAATGAGAGATAGAGAGCATGAGAGGGAAGAGGGTCAGAGGGGAAGCAGACTCCCTGCTAAGCAGGGAGCCCGATGTGGGACTCGATCCCAGGACTCCAGGATCATGACCTGAGCCGAAGGCAGTCGCTTAACCAACTGAGCCACCCAGGCGCCCTACCTGAAATTCTTGTATTAGAAAGAAAAGAAGGATTGATCCAAGTGTCTCTAGGGAATTTAGGAAGTGTTATAGACTGAATGTTTGTGCCCCACCCGAAATTCATATGTTGAAGCCCTAACCCCCAATGGGCCAAAGCAAACACCCTCTCCATTTTCTTGACGCCATGTTCCTCCCTAGGCAAGCATCATAACACATTCCTAATTTGCTCACACAGGCTCATGAGCACATCTGGAGCACTCACAACTACAGTTGTGGGGGGTAGGGGTGGGGCAGCAGTCGAACAGGAACAAAGCCAGGGATGGGCTACCTTAAAACAACAGCAGTCATTTTGTTTAGGCTGGTACAATTGTGGGTGATCTCTTTTCTTCTCTTTTCTCAACATTGTATACTGTGATTATATGATATTTATATAACTTATTCTTTTAATTGCAAAAAAAATTCTGGGGAAAAAGGCAATATAATAAGCAAAGCACACACACACACATATGCACACAAACACACACACACACAAACTCACATGAGTTCCAGAATAAGAAACCGAGCTTGGATCCCTGGTTCTGCTACCCTGTACACATTACCTTGCCCAGTCCCTCCTTTTAAAATTCTGTATAATGGGCATAATGTCATCTGTCCTGCCTATCACTGTGAGTTTACTGGGGGGCTTGATGCCCAAAAGGCCAGCAAAATGCTGTGCAAAGAGAAGATGCAGGGTGGGGTGCAGCCTTTCTGAACTGTCACCTTTATACTTCTTAGCACAGCCCTGCATTCAGTGGTTTGCATGGTAAAAGCGATCCTCTGGAGTACATCCAAGTGCCCAGCGATAGAAATGCAGTAACATTAGTCCAACTAGTTCATAATTTGTAGCCACTGGGGCAAGACTGGGAAGGGAAGTAGCAAGCTCAAGTACCAGCCTTGGAGTCAAGGTCATCTGTGGTACCATTAGATACCTGTGTCTTGGAGGAGGCATCAGCTCTCCTGGTCTCACCTTCTCACCTGAACCACGGACATAACTGCCACCTACAAAGGGTTGAGGTGAGCATAGTGTGGCTGTCAGCTTAATCACCATGTCCCTATCCTCACCCAACAGGGGTTTGTGGAGCAAATTTGCTGAATGATAATGTGTGTCTGTGCCACGAAAATGACCCACGTTTGGGAAGAGATGTGGAAAGGAAGAAACAAAAGTTGCATTCAGCACCCACTCTGAGGCATTTCTATACAGCACGAAGTTTACAATGTACACATGGCTTGTGCCAGACTTTAAAACTGGCAGGAAAAGCAAGGGTGATCAGCTGCATTTTACAGAATCAGGAAACTGAGGCTTGCAACTCAGTGTCACCCGTCTGCAGTCACTGGAGTTAGGGAAGGATGCACCAAGTTCTTGAAACCCAGTCTTCCCCACAAACCAAGTGGCTTCCAATCAGGGAGACTGGGCAAGCAGGGTGAAGGGTCCAGGACACACTCACCCCCACTTCTGAAGGGGCCAAGCCATGGCCACGAACATGGCTTCAGGAGAGAGCCCGCTTGAGAGTTGAGTTTTAATGTTGGCACTTTTGTCTGTATGACCTTGTCCAAGCCACTCACCCCTCTCAGCGTCATCTGCACAGCGGGGAAGTAACAGTTCCTTACAGCCACTCAGGGTTGCTGTGAGTCTAGACGAGCCTGTGCATGCAAAATGCCCAAGACAGTGCCTGTGGCTCAGCGTAAATATCAAACTGGATCCACCATCGTTACTTTCTCACTCGCCCAGGGCTCTGCAGACAGCTGCTCACTTGGAGTTTATTAAATGACTAACCAGAGCATGGTACATTGCTGGCAGCATCGCCCAAAACAAGCTAACGGCTTAGTAATCAGAGTCTAGATGGTTGGAGGATCAGAGGATCCAAACACCAGCATGTGTTTATCATTTGGCCTGCTTAGAGCTTCTGTTCCAGAAAGCAGCTCCCACAGATGCCTTTGGAAGTGTGTAAAAGCAAAAGGCAAGAAGCAACAGTAAAGCCTGTTTGCGCCATGGTGGTGGCAAATCATGGGGGAGCCAGCCCTGGGAGGGTGAATTATAAGAGACAGAAAGACAAGGCCACACCCTACCCATCCCTACCCAGATGGGAACAGAGCTGACTTTTACAGGGTGCCAGGACAAGCCCCACAGCCTGGCCCCGCACCGTCTATGATGTTTTCACAACAACCCCATAGAGGAAGTACTGCTATTATCCCCATTTCACAGATGAAGAAGGGGAGTGAAATCAGGTGCCCTTCCCGAAGACTCACGTCTATCACCAATGGAAGGAGGACTTGGCCCATTTCTGGAGCTTGTTCTTTTAACCCTTATGCAAAAATTTGTCTCTTCAGCCCTTTACAGTTCACAAAACATTTTCCCATTCTGAGTGTATCAGACTCACCATCTTTTGTGTATTGAATTCAGGCCCTCATTGAATATTCATGTGTTGAAGTCTTAACCCCCCAGGACCTCAGCATGTGACTGTATTTGGAAAGAGGGTCTTTGCAGATGTAATTAGTTAAGATGTGGTCACCCTGGAGTAGGGTGAGCCTTATTCCAATGACTGCCGTCCTTATAAGAAGGGGAGATTTGGAGACAGGCACCCGCACAGTGAGCACCCCACGTGAACACAAAGACAGCCATGGGCCAATGTGTCTAGAAGCCAAGGGACACCAAAGATGACAGAGAACCCACAGAAGGGACCAGTCCTACTGACACCTTGATCTGGGACTTCTGGCCTCCAGAACTGTGAGACAATACATTTCTGCTGTCTTAAGCCATTCAGCCTGTGGTCCTTGGATACGGGCAGCCCATTTTCAATGGAGGAAAGAGATGCTCAGGGAGGAGAACGCCTCCAGTGGGTGAAGTGTAGGCAACATCCACAGCAGGCCTACCTGCCGGGATGCAACCTTCCTTCATGCATTCTCTGATTTAAACGTGTGCTCTAGTGTTCAAACGATCTTGGTCTGCCGCACAGTTACCTTCCATATCTGCTTCTAGCGAGTAGGTCAGAATCCGTGATTAACACATCAGTACAGATACCTCGGAAAATATTTGAAAACGGTCCTTCTGGCGTCACCTTGCAAATGAGACCTATAAAGTGATTGCTCTATCGACTTGGAAAGCAAACAGAAGCAACCAGGCATTTCTAGCCTTGGAAGTAGCAGAATTTTGTCTAGGTCTTTTAAAAACACAGCCAAGAGCAGCCTGCATTGACTCTGTCCCTTGCTCACAAGAAACTCCAGTTTTGTGATGTATTTTCAGCCAAACGATAGGCATGAAGGCAAAAGCGATCATTTTCATCACAGAAATGTATTCATTGCTGAGCTCCCAGAAGGAGCACTTAGCTATGAATAAACCTAATCCGGCAACATGCTGTGGTCTCTGGTGGAGACAAAATTGTCTGGTTAGAGCCTGGATGGCTAGACACTGCCCCGGGCTGATGGACACACCTGCCTGGAGGCCCTGGAAATCTTCTGCACGGCACACCCTGTGTCCTCCTTGCTTGGTCTCTTGCCTGAGAGTCCCTGGCCCCAAAGAGCTCAACTGTGTGGGTGATACATCTGCACTGCACTGCAAGAATAATAGCTTGCAAGCACTTAGTATCTTTCAGGCATGAGGTCATTTAATTCCTCCAATTAGAAACTGCTGGAACATACCATTATTTTCTCCATTTATCTCTTTTTTTTTTCTTTTCTATATTTTTCATAGGTAACTGTCCATGAACATGTTGATGAAGGAGCCAAGCCCAGGGGACCCAAAATCAGGGGTTCCTCTCTTGGGGTTGGGGGTCATGGCAAGACTGTGGGATGTGGGGGATGCTCTTGCAAAAGAGCTAACACCATTCCCGATTCTTGAAAGGAGAGCAGGAATTTCACAGGACAAGGATGAGGGAAGGGCATGCTAGGCGGAAATAACAGAGAAGAGCATGAGACAGGCAAGGAGGCAAAAGAGACTCAGGTTCTTGAAGAACCACAATGGTCCAGTTGGCCAGAGTGAGGATGGCACAGTTAGGCACTGGTGGGAGCTTATACCTGCTCCATTTCCTCCCCGTGCTCTCAAGGTCTGGCCCCTGGCCTTCCCATCACTTCCTGCTCAGCAGACGCACCTTTTCCCTGTGCTTGGATGTGCCAGCCTCCTTCTCTCTCTCCAGCTTCCAGCCTGGGCCTGGGCTGTAGCACGTGCCTTAGTCACCCCTCCAGCTCTCTTCCTGTGGGTTTTACGTCCTGCTTATGTAACCATCTGGCTGCTCCCTCAGTGCAGACCCACATCTTCCCACGACAAGTTCGTTTTCAGAGCCCAGCTCTGGATTTGCTGAATAGATGAGGTCTTAATTCCCAGTTGCTGCTGTAATGCACACCCCCCCCAACTCAGTAGCTTAACACAACACGAATTTATTCTCTTACACTTCTTACGGGTCAGAAGCCTGAAATGGGTCTCTGCTTTAAAATCAACATGTCTACAGGAGTGGTTCCTTATTCAGCCCACCACAGAGGGATGAGCTAGCCAGAGCTGTGTCTCAATTTGCTGATCTGTTGGGTAGCTCAGAGCAGGGTTGAGGGCAGGTGCATGGCACGGCTTACAGACAGAATGGTGCTGGGATGCTTGAGCTGCAGAAAACACAGGTGACCAGGGCATGCAGGGACACCGTGCATGGAAATTGGGCATGTGTGTGTGCGCGTGTGGGGTGGGAGTGATTGTGTTGAACTGAAAAATCTAGGATTCTCCTTGAGAGAAAGGGGGACACGTGGCAAAGGAAGAATGAAGCTTAGGGACATAAAGCAAACATAGCAGCCACTCCTGGGGACTCGGCTTCCTCATTTGAAAACTCGGGGAAGGGACCAAGATACATGGATGGTTTCACAAGGCCATGCAGCGAGGATACTCTAAGGACCGAGGCCGGGGATCTGGACTTCCCAAGCTGTACCTCCTCCCATGTCCCCTTATCCCGACTCTACACAACCCTTCTCTTCATCCCACCCCACAATATAACAGCCTTATTGAGATACGATTTGCATACCATACTGCATAATGCATTATAATGCATATAACGTATATAATGCAATGGTCTTTAGTCTAGTCACAGACTTGTGCAACCACCAGTAATTTTAGAACATTTTCATCCCTCCGAACAGAAACACCATACCTTTTAGTGGTCCTTTTCATTCCCTCCCCAAACCACCCCGGCCTAGGCAACCACTAATCTACTTTCTAAACAGCCCTGCCCTGGAGCCTGCTCCTCCTGGCTATTTTCAGGGCTTTTGTTCCACTCAGCGCTGAATGGGAGGCTTATGCTGGCTGTCAGCCTGCCTTACCCATGCGTTCCCTTCCTGACCCTCTGCATCCAGGCTTCTGCCCTCCCCATCCTACTGAGAGGGCTTTCTGAAATGTCAACGTGACCCGGGGCCAAACCCAAAGGCTTTTCCTCTATGTGCTTCCCGACTTGTCAGCAGCAGCCGACACTAACGACCCTCAGACAGCCAGGGTGGTCCCCGTGCCATTGCCCTGTCTGTGGACGCCTCATCTTCTGCCTGCTCTTGTGAAGGCTGGGGGATGCTGGGGTTCTGGCCTCAGCCTCTTCCCTCGGCCACAGAGAAGTGGCACAGACTCAAGACCCGATCTGTCTTGCTGTGCCGGCATGGCCACATACCAGCTGTGTGACCTGGGGCACCTTCATCACGACCCCCATTTCCTTATTTGTGCCGCGGAGACAGTAACAGACAGAACCCCCTACTCGAGGTCATTTTGGGGATGCAGTGAGTTAATCAACAGAAGGTGCTTGACACATAGAGACACACTACACCAAGTGTTTGCCAATGCGATTATTCTGCTTATTCTTTTATTCAGTGAGTTTATTCATTGCCATTTTCTCAATAACTTTTCTGCATCAGACTTCCCTGGGCTTCAAATTTTCATTAAATTCAATAGAATCAGGAGATTAGGGCAAGTGTAGCTTCCCGAAAGCCTCACATCTGTGACCTGGAGGATGGGGAAAATAGTAGCTGGGTGTTAGGGCTATTGGGCAGTCTAAATGATTTAATACATGTGGAACACTTAGAACAATGCCCAGCACATGGTGAATCCTCTGGAAATGGTGGCAGTAGCAGTGGTACTAGTAAAAGTACCAGTCATTACCCTCCTGTCTCATCTCCCTGTGATTGGGGGTTTGAATTGTGGACATCTCCACCTGCGTGTTCTACCATCACCCTCAAACCAAACTCACAACTAAGCTCATCAGATTTTTTCACGGCAGCGTCTACCACTGGTGAGTAAATGGTATCTGCCAGCACCCCACTCCTGGTCTCCCAGGTTACAAAACCATTGAGCATCTCCGACTCTTGGTTCTCTTTTGTCTTTTGTTTCCATTTTCCATTCTTTCGAATGACCCTGACTTGCTTATTCTCTCCCATTCCACTGCCCCCACTTTTGTCTGGGGCTCACCTACCCACGTCTCAAAATCTGCAGTGACCTCCTGGCCAGACCAGCTGTCTCCAGTCCATCCTCCAAACCAATGAGCCCATGATACAACACACATTGTCTGCTTTGGGGTGATGTCCTTAAAATACCCTCCCTACCCCCAACCATGCCTCAGAAGGAGCCTCTAAATCTTTAAAGAAGGTCCATGCCAGCCAGTTGCCATCTGCCATAATTAAGTGGACTTTCCATGGTTTCTCCTTGAGTCTTTGCCTCCTTAGCTTGGCTTTGGACAACTGTGTCCGATGCCTGGCTTCATCTTCTATTAACTTCCCAGTCTGGTGTTGGAGTCTGAAGCCTGCCATTTCTTGACACTGACAATCACACCCCCCCACTTGGCCTTTAGTCTTGGGTCATCCCACACTCTGTCGCTGGTTTCAACATTAATCTGTCTCTCATCAAGTCACCCTCTTGCTCCAGGACAGGTAAGTGTCCCTATCAAGCTCAGCATCGTATTATTTTTTCTTCATTGATTATTTTAGGCAGACCCATCTCTGTATAGGTTTTGTGATGGCACAGGATGAAAGACACACACATGTAATTAAACCATGACTATTAACATGAAGGGAAAAATGCAGGAGAAATATAATGAGGGATTAGGGGCACTTAAATAAATGACTGCATTTGGATAGCAAGCTTCACTACAGTCAAGGCAAAGAGAGACATACAAGGAAGGGCATAATTAACATAATTTGCTAAAAGGTAATCATGCCAGATTGCTAGGGAGGCAAATTTTTTTCCTACTTTCAAACAGAAGGATGACATCATCTTCTAGATCAGCTCCAGCAGGGTTTCTACAATGAAAGGCACGTTCTTCTATCTCTGCATGGTCTAATATGGTAACCACCAGCCGCATGTAACTATTGACCACTTGAAATGTGCCTAGTACCCCTAAGGAACTGAATCTCTAATTTGACTTAATTAATTTACATTTAAATAGCCACATGTGGCTAGTGGTTCCATATTAGAGAGTGCAAACATAGACAGTTATGTAAATAATGTTGTAAAATGCTACCGGCAGTACCTTTAACAGAAGATTTTAAAACTGCCAAGATCTCCGTGCCACCCTGTATGAGTTGGCTGGGGCCGCCATAACACAATACCATAGACTGGTGGCTTAAACAGCAGAAATTTACTATCTCACCATTCTGGAGGCTGGGAGTCCCAGAGGAGGATGCCAGCAGGGTTGGTTATATTCTGGGGTCTCTCTCCTGCCCATGCAGATGGCATGTCCTGACACGGTCTCTCTGCACATCCCTGGTGGCTCTGTCCTAATCTCCTCTTAGAAGGACTCCAGTCAGATGGATGAGGGCCCACCCCAAGGCCTCATTTTAACTTAATTCATTCTCTAAAGGCCCTGTCTCTAAATACAATCCCATTCTGAAGTCCTGAGCATTAGTACTTCCACCTATGAATTTGAGGGGGTGAGTAATTCAGCTCATAACAGTGCTCCCCGTGCTATGAAATGGCAGATGGGCAAAGGCATTTATAATCAGAGGCTAGAGCTATATAGTCCAGGTGTATCATTACTAGTGTCACACTTGGGACGGGGATGGGCTTCCGGGAACCGAAAGGGTCAGATGGTGCCATGTTCCTTAGGCCACACTCTCTAAGAGCAGTCACCTCACCTAAAACGTCAACTCCTCTTTCTCTGCTTGGCAGTGAAGGCCCCCACGATGTGACTCCATTGACCAAACCAACCTTACTTCCTCTCCTCCTCAGCCAATCACCTCTGCTGTGTTTTGCTCAGACCTCTCAACCCTGCCTACCCCATACTCCTGCTTCTGAGATTTTGTCACTGTCCCTCCTGCTTGGAATGCCTTCCTTGTTTTGTAATCCCAAAGTCATCCAAAGAATTTGTATCCCTCCGATCTCAACTAAGCCCCTCCTCATTCTTGGAGCCACTTGTAAGCATTCATTCTCTTTTATTTTTTATTTATTTTTTATTAACATATAATGTATTATTTGTTTCAGGGGTACAGGTCTGTGATTCATCAGTCTTACACAATTCACAGGGCTCACCATAGAACATACCGTCCCCAACGTCCATCACCCAGCCACTCCATCCCTCCCACCCCCCTCCCCTCCAGCAACCCTCCATTGTTTCCTGAGATTAAGAGTCTCTTATGGTTTGTCTCCCTCTCTGGTTTAGTCTTGTTTCATTTCTCCCTCCCTTCCCCTATGATCATCCATCTTTTTTCTCAAAATCCTCATATTAGTGAGATCATATGTTACTTATCTTTCTCTGATTGACTTATTTCGCTTAGCATAATACCCTCTAGTTCCATTCACATTGTTGCAAATGGCAAGATTTCATTTTTTGATGGCTGCATAATATTCCTGTGTGTGTGTGTGTGTACATATGTACATACACACCACATCTTCTTTATCCATTCATCTGTTGATGGACATCTAGGCTCTTTCCATAGTTTGGCTATTGTGGACATTGCTGCTCTAAACATTGGGGTGCATGTACCCCTTCAGATCACTACATTTGTATCTTTGGGGTAAATACCCAGTAGTGCAATTGCTGGGTCGTAGGGTAGCTCTTATTTTCAACTTTTTGAGGAACCTCCATACTGTTTTCCAGAGTGGCTGTACCAGCTTGCATTCCCACCAACAGCACAGGAGGGTTCCCCTTTCTCCGCATCCTCACCAACATCTGTCATTTCCTGACTTGTTAATTTTAGCCATTCTGACTGCTGTGAGGCGGTATCTCATTGAGGTTTTGATTTGTATTTCCCTGATACCAAGTGATGTTGAGCACTTTCTCATGTGTCTGTTGGCCATCTGGATGTCTTCTTTGCAGAAATGTCTGTTCATGTCTTCTGCCCATTTCTTGATTGGATTAGTTGTTCTTTGGGTGTTGACTTTGATAACTTCTTTATAGATTTTGGATACTAGCCCTTTATCTGATATGTCATTTGCAAATATCTTCTCCCATTCTGTCGGTTGTCTTTTGGTTTTGTTGACTGTTTCCTTTGCTGCGCAAAAGCTTTTTATCTTGATGAAGTCCCAATAGATTCTTAACTAACATTATTCTCTCTAGTTTTCAAATCCAGTTGCACTTGAAAACAGTACCCCATGACCAACACCTCGGTGTTGTCTCAGAAACTAAATCATAAACGTAAGGGTCGGGGAATCCTAAATTGGTACTCGCACATAGTAGGTCTCAATAATGTCACTGCAGCTTGGTTGACAAATTCAAGTATGTTTCATTCCTTTCCCACCTCTGAACTGTTTGGAGAGATGAGCTTTTTTCTAACTTAATGTACAGCTGCATCTTTAATATCTGGAGGCAAACCTGAAGCTGGAGCGTATCTCTGCTTCATGTATTAAATTTACAATAAAGTCAAAGACAGATGGCTAAAAAGAAACACTAAATCGTTTCTGAAATTATTAAATCTTCTAGTCTGAGGGCTCAGAGAGCCCAAGAAAATTTTCTTTTAATCCCTATGGGCTTTATATTCCATCGATGAGGTTACAGAGCTGGCCTGAAAAGCAGTTTTGTGAAATCATTTACCAAAGGGGAGGGGAAAAAAATCATTACAGTCATCCCTCTGAGGTTCGCAAGTAATAAGCATACTCTATTCTCCTTGAGCCCGGAAGAGCCACGTGGGCTTGATAAATAACTGAGTTTGGCCCAACTGCAGTTCTAAACAGATGTCTGTAAATATTGTAGAAAAGATCCCCCAGAAAGTTGGTGGGTGTTACTAGTGAGTGGCTGTGGACGTTTTTGTTGGGAAACAGGCAACGGCTGTCTCTCTCCCCTCTCTGTGGATGACTAGCCTGCCATAGGAACATATAATCCCTTTGTTTTCCTACGGACTATCTTAACCAATACGGCTTCTTTTAAAGCGGTGTTTCTCAATTTGTGGAGGTTTTGCCCCTCCTCCCTATCCCACTCCGGGGACATTTGACCACGTCTAGTGATATTTTTTATTGTCATGGCTGGCAGTGGGAGGCATTACTGTTGTCTAGTGGGTAGAGACCAGAGATGCTACTAATCCTACAAAGCATAAGGCAACCCCCACCCCTAGCAAAGGATGATTTGGCCAAAATGTCAATTGGGCCCACGTTGTCTTAAAGTAATAATACCTTGTTTTAGTATGTCTTGTTCATTCATTCATTTATTCATCATTCAACACATACTTATTATTGAACATAGAGAATACCCAGGTAGTCCTATCTCTGTGTATTGCTGGATTCATCAGTTCACTCATGTAATGAGTGTTTATTGAGCATCGACTCCAGGCCAGGCACTGGGGTCTTGAATGGCACAGTCGGGGTCTTTCCTCATATGGGGTTTACTTACTAGTGGAAGGGAGACAAGAGTCTCAACAAGCCAACAGATGAACAAGATCATTTCTACCAGTGATAAATACAATGGAGATTGGTCGAACAGAGTAAAAAGAGCCACCTGGGTGGGTGGCTGTGTAGGAAGGACCCTTCAGGAGGGGCTTATGGAAGGTCTCTCTATTTAGGTCACATTGAAGATGAGATATGAATGGGTGGAAGGAAGCAACTCTGTGAAAATCTGGAGGAGGAGTATTCAAAATACCCCTGTTCCCAAAGGCTTGGGTAGTTTCAGGACCAGGGACACGCAGGCCACTGCAACCCGGATGAAGGAGACAAAGTGGACAGCGAGAAGATGATGAGAGAGGCAGGAGTTAGGACCAAAGCTGTACAGTCCAGGAAAGAATTCAGACCGCAGATCGGGTGTAGTGGGAAGTCACAGAGGGATTTTAAGCAGGGTGGACACGGTCTGGGTTAGGGAGTGATAAGGGTGATAGTGATAAGGTGATAAGTGATAAGGCCCAAGGGTGGGCTGCTGGGTGGAGAATGCCCTGCACTGGGGCAAGATGGAAGTGAGGGGCCAGTCAGAAGCTCATGCAGGAGGGAGGCCAGCTTAGACCACAGTGCCATGAGAGTGGAAAGGAGAGCAAGTGGGTGAATGGCGGAAGTACTTGGAATAAAGTCCCCAGACTTGCCTGGATAGATCCCTGACTCAGTCCACCACGACTGCCAGCCTCAGCTTCCCGCCTCTGGTCAGTGCGGGTCCCTGCAGAGCCTGTCCTGACTCAACTCCCACATGCATGGGGCTCCACTGTTCCCCACTGCCTTACATGAGCAGACCCTCCCTAATGCACGCTGAGCTCAGGTTAGCGCCCCCCTCCCATTCCCAAGTCAGGTCAAGAGCTTCCTTGAATATCAGACTTCTGCAGCTGGAGCCTGGGACCCAGTCTCACAATTTTTGCTTCTTCCCTAGTGGATCATACCCTTGGGGTCCCAATGTGGCACCTCCTGACCGTGACCCGTTAGCAGCCTCCCATGGGACTTAGACTAAACTCCAGATTTCTATCTGGGCCCTGCTCACCTACTCCAGTACTCCTTTTTAAAAATTTTTTTAAATTTAAATTCAATTTAATTAACATATACTATATTACTAGTTTCAGTGGTAGAATTCATTGATTCATCAGTTTCATACAACACCCAGTGCTCATTACTTCACAAGCCCTCTTTAATGCCCATCACCCAGTTACCCTTTCCCCCCACCAACCTCCCCTTCAGCAACCCTCAGTTTGTTCCCAATAGTGAAGAGTCTCTTATGGTTTGCCTCCTTCTCTGTTTTCCTCTTATTTTATTTTTCCTTCCCTTCCCCTAGGTTCACCCGTTTTGTTTCTTAAGTTCCACATGAGTGAAATCATATGATATTTATCTTTCTCTGACTGATTTCGCTTAGCATAATACCCTCTAACCCTCTAGTTCCATCCACATCATTGCAAATAGCAAGATTTCATTCTTTTTGATGGCTGAGTGATATTCCACTGTGTGTGTGTGTGTGTGTGTGTGTGTGTGTGTGTGTGTACACACACACATATATGCCACATCTTCTTTATCCATTCATTTGTCAATGGACATCTGGGCTCTTTCCGCAGTTTAGCTATTGTGGACACTGCTGCTATAAACATTGGGGTGCAGGTGCCCCTTGGAATCACTATGTTTGTATCCTTTGGGTAAACACCATTCCCACACTTGCTCATACCAACCTGTGGAAAGGGGCCACATAAGCCTTGTCCTTTTACTTTTGAGGGTCTCTCTGCCCTGGAGGCACTTTTCTGTAGCTTTCAGTCTCTTTCATGTCCCAGCTCGCGTGATACCTAACCTTTCTTGTCTGAAGTCACTGTACCGAATGCATTTTCAATGAGTGCGATACCATCCCCCAAAGGGATAAAAATTGGTTCTTGGAGGATGAAAAAAATCTTACTCTTTTAATCGGTAAAGCACAGATATACACGTAGGACATAAACAGAAGGACAGCTAGCTAGATGATAGGTAGGCAGCTGAATTGATACAGAGATCGATGGTATACCTATGGTATTAAAATATCATAGAGGGGATTCATCAGGAAAAGAAGTCTAAAAAGTCTCCTGTGAGGGGCAGATAATAAGGAAAAAGGGGTTGAAAACCACTGGTCTGTGAAAACTGTCTTCCCGCTCCACTTACTTCCAACATATACCCTCATTTAATTCCTTTCAGGAACTTATGACAATTTGCAAATACCCTGTTGATTTCTGTTCACTGTCCAGTATTTTCTGCCCCTCCCTCCATCCCTCTAAATGTAAGCTACTTGAAACCCAGGTATTTTGGCTGTCTGTTCATCACTGTGTCCCCAGCATCTGCACAGTGCTGAGCATATAGTAATTATTCAATACCTATTTGTGACCAAGAAATGATTTCAAATACGAGAATAAGGACCCACTGGGTCAACTGGACCCCTCCTGGATTTCAACTCTCACTTAAATGCTTCCCTTTTAAACACTCAGTTTAAGTATAAGCCCCCTTCTTTGTCCCATAGTCAAGTTAATCTCTTAGCCCTGGTCTTGACTACCCCCCGTTTTCTCTCCTCTCTGACCACTGAGAACCAGGAACCATGCAGTCCAGCCCTTCTCTATGCCACTGAGACACCACAGTGAATACCATATGTAAGTCTGACTCAGTAAATTAAAAACGTTTTCAAGGAAAGTATAACAGTAGTCTAGCCATCTTGGAGATTACACAGCAGAGGGAATGCATGATTATCTGATTTAACAAGAAACCGAATCACAGTGAACATCTGCAAAAGAAAAAAAGACTGGAAGGATGCAAGCCAAAGTGTTGGCAGTGTTATCTCTGGAATGTGCACTTGCAGTTTATTTTCTCCTTACGCTTCTGTTCTTACTTTAGGACTTTCCTACAATAAGCATGTATTTCTTTTATCAGAAGACACAAGGGTTTTGGTGGCTGGGTTTTTTTTAAGACCATTCATGATACTGCAGTATCAAAGAAGCAGATTCAGGTGCGCTCCTGGTCCATTCACCTAAGACCGGTTCTACTTGATTATGTGGGGACCCCCACAAAGCTTTTTTTAGGGCAATTTCTGTGCTTAGGGGAGCCACTGGATTTCGGCCAACTTAGTTCATTAGGCAAATAGCACCAGCTTTATTGCCAGGACAATACCTACTATCTGTATCACAGAACATTATGTTTGTTAGCTTTTCCAAGGATGTCTGTGGCTCCCCAAAGTACAAAAAAATTCTTGTAAGGCACTCACCCATGCAAAATGCAAAAGCCAAACAAACACAAAACACATTCCTACATATTTTAAGATATTTCTCAGTGGGCTTCACGGCTCCCTGAAGCCAACGGCCTGACCTAGGAAGATTTCTTAGTGAAATGTCTCTTGAAACCTACGTTATACCTCTTTATTTTCTCTGCACAGGTAGCTCCCAAGACTGGCTACCCAAATGTCCAGAACGTCCCCGATCCTGGAGGATTTTCTAGACCCTGCCTCCTCCTAGGACATCCCACCTGCCCCAGTTTGTGCAGCAAGTTCATGCTTCAGTATCCTGAAAGGTTACATTATGGAGTCTAGATTTTTTTCGTGATCAAGGAACGCTTTCAAATCCTAGAACTTTTGGCAGATCAGTTAACAAACACACTCAGTTCAACACTAGACCCAACAATTCATTCATAATTACAGTGCCCATTGTGACAGCTAACAGCAGTGAGTTTAGCATATAAAACATTTCAGCTCTGAGCCACTGTCTGCCCCAACCTTGATGTCATCTACTCACATGAGGTGATAATGTAAATGATGCTGCAGCAATATTCATGCCCTCTGAGAACCCAGGTGGATCGTCCACACCCATGGAAACTTGGTGGCCTATCTGAGAAGGACTCATAGTGGTAGGTTGAGGCACATGGTTTGAGAACCACTATGGAACTTAGAGTATTTCTTACATCCAAAGCCCAAACTATAAGACAATGACTTTTAGGACCCTCATTTTAAAACGAACAAACCTGGAGAATAATCTTTGAATAAAAGATTGTATCTGGCTGCCCAAATCTCCCTGGGCTAAAAAGAGATTATTTGCTGGGGGAAAACATTCTTACCTCCTCCAGGGCCCAAAGGGAGTCTACCACGGGCTTGATCTTCTTGTGGTTATAGAGCCCAATGAGTTTGTCCACCACTCCTCGAATGAGGCCTGCACGGCCCTGTTTGAAGAGCAGATTTAAAAGGGAAAATCCCGCGATGACTTTGTTCTCTTCGTAGAGCTTGATGGGGTTCACCTTCTCGACCTGCCACCACTGGAAGGAGAGAAGGTGTCCGTTACAAGGAACCAAAGCCAGCTGTGTTCACAGCATCGTGTGCAGAGAATAGGGCTGCAGTGGGACGGATTCCAACTGGCCAAGGGGTGGTCCTTGTTGGGGTATTTTTTAAGGCAGCTATTTAGCCAGGGATTGCTGTGAGTGCATGGTGATGCTTATGAGCAGAGCACAGGGTCTAGGTGGGAGAGAGAAACAAACTTCCTGAAAACAGCTATTGGGCCACATGTCATCGGAACACTGAGGCACAGGGTTAGGACTGTCGGCTCTGGAGCTGAATCCTGCTACCACTTGTGCTCCCTGTCCTTCTGTGTGCTTCATATCCCTGGGCTACAGAGAGTGGCAGGGCCATGAAGCCCTCTCAGGCATCTGAAGAGTTTAGCTGATGAATGGTGGGGAAGGAGAGGGGTGGCAGAGAAGTCCACCAAGTGTGGTGGGGACTCAGTGGGATGGTGACCCAGCCACAAGAGCAGCTTTCCTAGGGGGAATGATGGCACAGCTGGAGAGGTGGGTAGGAATCCACCAGAGAAAGAGTGAGGGAACATAATTCAGGCATGATGGAGCGTGAAGCCGTAGTGTTGGGACGAAGCCAGCGGTTCCTATCTGAGGGACAGTTGGTAATGTCTGGGGGTGTTTTTGTGGTGGTGACTGGAGGGGAGGGGAAGCTACTGGCATCTAGTGGGTAGAAGCCAGGGGTGCTGGTGAACATCCCACAGTGCACTGGGCAACCCCTCATGACAAAGAGTTATCCAGCCCCAAATGCCAATAGCGCTGAAGTCCTAGATGGGACACGCACACAAGTGGCAAGTGTGGCTATTTCCAGCCTCTCATCCCCCACTTCAGACATGAAAGTAAGTAAATAATCCACTAACAGACTACAGAAATGGTTATCCAACTGTTTTGTCCTGATTTAACTGCATTTTCTTTGGTGCCGGTCAGAATTTAGAAATGCCAAGTTCCAGTTTCTAATGGCTCTAAGGAGAAGTGGTGAATCGTTTAAAAGAGAAGGCAGAGAGGAATGTGATGGGCACTTAGGGACATTCATAATATTTATGTCATTGGGGTGTTTATTTACATCCTGCCTCTTTCCTGAATTGTGGGAGCTCATGAAAGCTCACAAAAGATTTTGATATATATTTTTTAAGTGGGACAATCATATTTTTAGGAAAATAAGTGTGAGAAAGACAAGTCAAAAAAAAAAAGGGATAAGGTTCATGCACGAAATTCTTTACTAATGTACATCCCCTGAGGGCCTGGAGGCCAGCTCGAGGAGAGACATGTATTTGGCCATGGGCTGGCTTCCCACAAACACAAAGTAGAGAAATGATTAATGACTCCTTTCATGGTGCATCTGCAATGTCCAAGTAAATGTTTGTGAAATGAATGCTTACTAAATCTGCAATTCCTGCAGCTATGGTTAAGGGAGTTCTAGAGCCAAATGCCTGGTTTTGAATCCCAGTTCTGCCACTTACTAGCTGCGTGCACAACTTTAGGCAAGTCACCTAACCTCTCTGTGCTAAACTTCCCTACTGTATCTCATGGGGTCAATCATGAGGAACAAGTGTGTTAATATATACAAAGTTCTTAGAACAGTGTCTGACCTGGAGTAGGTTTTCTAGAAATATAAAGTATTTCTGTTATCTGATTTAGAGAGGAGGAGCTCCGAATTGGAGGCAGATTGCTCTCTAGGTGTTAACCATTGTTAACCAGTGCTATAGTCTAAAAGCAAATGGCGTGTTTGACAAAGAGTGAGTACCAGCTCTGCAAGAGTTTTAAGGTGGAACATAATTAGGATATCTGAGTGAGAAATTCTTTTATAGGTCCAAGTATGGCTTTATTTTCTAAGCCTTTCTCCAATATATAGAAGAAAATTCCTTTCTAGAACCTCCTAGAACAAAGTCATCATTTCACTCCTTGGCATGCCCTATCTTCATTTTGCTTCTCACTGACCAACTAATATTGGACCTGACCTCTGAAAGGAAATAGTCTTTGTTCTTGACCTCCAACTATGTAGCATTCTTTTAATCAGCACCGCTGTTTCAGGCAGGAGAATCTCAACCTCCATCCTGGCCGTGTTTTTATGAGTGCCTTCACTGAACCTGGGCATACTGCAGTTATTTCATTAACACTGTGTGTTCTGATTGTGCATTTAGGGGAGAAAAGGAAAACACTTCTTACAACTGCATGTAATTTGGGATCAGTTTGGTTACCCACAGCAGGCTGTCAGCATCACGTTAATTACAGCCACAGCAACGAAACAGCTGCAAGTGGCACAAAGCCTATGTTCGTGGGACTTGCTCCAGACAGCATCCTTCATTACACTCCATTCTTGCTCCCTTACAGATTCTGTCATTGCAGTGATCCTTGATCTAAACTCGGAAGTTCAAAGGCAAAGACAGGCCCTTTAATTCTACTGTCACAGGGCAGGGAGTACGAATCATTCCAGAATCAGGGAATGTTTGGGGGTGAAGCCTTGCGCAGCCACAGTGTTGGCACTTAGGGGGCATATGAATACCCCATAGTGCCACCCATAGAATGATTTTTATGGCTTTCCCTGGCCACCCTATTCCAGATGCCTCCACCCCATCCTGCATCCTATTTTGAATCCCTTTCAGAGTTCTTATGACCATTTACAATAACCATCTTATTAATATGTTTTACTTCTTTCAGTTTGTCTCCTTCATTAGAATGTGAGAGTCACAAAGGGCTAATATGTACCCATCTCATTCACTGCAATGCCCTGGTGACTTGCACACATGCAGGTGCTCAGACGGTGCTCACAAAGTGAGTGAACCAATCATGATGCACTAGCTGCTTAGGAGGCTCAGGGGAGATAAGAGTAAGCTCTCGTGAGAAGCAGCAATTCCCTGTTGGGGGGCAGGGGTAAAAACTGAAGTTCAAGTCCAACTTAGCTTAATTCTAGCAAGTGTTGCTCTAGGTGGGAATATAGGTCGGAGTAGGTTGGACTGCCCAGGGATGTGGTTTCTCAATCGCAAAGTAACCACTACATTCAGAGCATGATTGTTTAAGCTAGTGGTTCACAGATTTGCCTGTGTCTAAAATCACCCAGGGGACTCACTACAATTGTGGGATCCTATTTGGATCTCCAACTCAGTAGAATGGAGATACAGAGAAATCTTAAGGACTCCCAGAGACCTGGTCAGAAACCAACTCAAGCAAATAAAATTCACTTAATGCCAAGTTTATTTTTGACCAATGAATGATTAAAAACACAAAAACTTAAGCAATCTCTGTTGAAATCAAAATAAAGCTTTCTTGAGTTTCTCGGATGCTCCCACCTCTCTGCTTCATTTAGACAAAGCAGCCAAAGTTTATACAGAGTCTTGTTCATGTGTAGTGACCAGGGCGGGAACACAGGGTTTATTGAAAATGAATGATGCAGATGAAGGACAAACAAGGTTTAGGTTATTAGGTCAATGTCTTTATTTGGAAGAGCTCACAACATGCAAATCACGCACTACCATAGTACATTTGACATGTATGGATACTTACTGATTTTGCAAAGCTAAAGAAGCTCTTGGTCTCTCCAGTCACCATGTTGGATGAACCTGCAAATGGAGGATTCCAAAGTCAAGCTATTGCTAATGAAAACCAACATCTCTTGCTACACACAGAAGAATGGCAGTTGTTTGGTCCAGAACTGTCAAGAGCTTGAAAAAACTTTAATGCAGCCTTAGAAAAATGAGGGAAATGAAGGGAGTGGGTGGCATCAAGTTGACTTAATTTTAGCCAAGGGTCACTGGATCAAAGAGAAAGTATTTCTCAAGGTGACCATGTCATTACTTTGGAAAATTGGGCATGTAGCAAAAATGTGATTTAGACCCACTTTCTAATAAAATGATAAGTTGCTTGAAATGTCTTATTGATTCCATTATTCAAGACTGGGAAATGAAGTCCTATATGAGCCTAACTCATGGTTTGAATTTGATTCCTTAACAAGTGAAGGGCTTGGGGCTCTGGTGGGCTGGGCACTTAAGTTGCAGGGAGAGATAGGACTGAGCTAGAATTTAGATGGATGGAAAAATGGGGTACAGAAGAGCAGGTGAGAGTGAATATAGGTTCAGGAGCCCAGGAAGTGGTGTGATCAACGTACTAGCTCCAAAGAAATCTGAGCAGAGAGGACAAAACCACTTGAGACAAATGGTATGAGAAACTGTGCTTGGTTAAAGGGAAAGGGCAATATTCAGAGGGAAGATGGGAGATGGTGTTAGGAAGATTTCCTAAGATGCTCTTAGAGAGAGAAGAGACCCCTTTGTGTGGTTCTTGGGGATGCAGAGGGGATGAGAGCTCTTAACAGATCAGATGCTATATTGGTGCCTTTTCAACAACTTTCCTGCCTTGTCCCCAAAGATTGGGAATAAGTCCTTCTCAGAGAAACATTATTTAATGAAAAAGCAATGTATATTTGGAACTTCATTATTTGGCCTGGGTAGACTAGTAGCCAGTTAATCACTGTTCTGCTTTTATGGGGTGACTACCACCAAGCATTGTGGTACCAGGCTTTGGTTACTTTGTAATCAGTGTCATCAGTTAGATCCTTGTGAGATGATAAAATTGTATTCTGCCAAGTGACATCATGGAACTGGGGCAAAAATGGAACTGGTGAATAAGAAAGAATAAATTGTCTATCAACATTTGACTCACATGTTAGTCATATCCAATATCCCCACATTGGGCATTGATGCTCACAGCTTCTTTTATCAATAATAGTAATAATTAAAGAATTATGTGTCTACTTGCAAAGACTTTCAGCTATGTGGTCACTACTGAAAATACCAGAACACTTCAGCAACGGGAAGTTTATTCCCTCTCTTTCTGTCATAATCATGATGATAAGATGCTTAAATATTTATACCTCTCAAATATCTTTTATAAGCTTCTCAGTGACTAGCAGGGAAATGAATACTTTTTCCTGAGTCATACAGAGCTAAGGCTCAATTTTCTAATGGACCTATAGGGGACAGAAGTGCCAAAAATCTCAAACATTGGATAATCCCAGTATCCTTTGGCTTTGGAATATGATATCTGGCTTCTCAGGTAGTCTTTGACTTTTTAGAGACTAATGTTTAAATTAGTTTACAATCATGTAACAGAAGAGAGGAAGAAGAGAGGGAGGTGGCTCTGTGGTCGCATTCTGCTGGAGAAAATCTCCCAGATATTGTTCATAAATCCCCTCAAACTCAAGAGCATATCAGGGGCTGTAAAAGCATAGGTATGCTGCAACCATTCAGGGTTTCTTTGTGATCAGGATATACAGGAGTAGTTTAGAATAGGAAGGAGTTGTAATTTGCAACTTCATCTCCAGTAGGGAAACTGCCATATCTTAGCCACCCCTCCCGTCCTACTGTTGGTCCTTCATTCCTTCATTTTTTGAATTTCCTTTGAAGCCATTAATATTTCCCACCTGTGCCACCTTCTGTGGGTCAAGTTAATAACTACACTGTCTTGACCTTCCTTTACCCCTTTTGGAATGAGAAGTATTCATAGGGATAATAGGGCAGTAGGCACATGTGTTACTTTTATAATTGAAAATAACTAATGGCGATAGCAATATTATGGAAAATACTTAAAAAGCCCTCCTGGAGTGCCTAGGTGGCTTAGTCAGTTGAGGGTCCAACTCTTGGTTTTGGCTCAGGTCATGTTCTCATGGGTTGTGAGATCAACCTCCGAGATGGGTTCCACGCCCCGTGGGGAGTCTGCTTGAAGATTCTCTCCCTCTTCCCCCCCCCCAAAATAAATAAATAAATCTTTAAAAAAATTAAGTCCTCCCAATCTCATTACCCCAACATATCAACACATTTTATTCATCAGAGCTTTTGTAAGCATGCGTGCAGTGCTCCCTGTTGCGGACTTACCTTCTTGTCTTCAGCACTTACCATATAAAATATAGGTTCCCAGTGGTTTGAGAAGGCTGAGACCTTTTCCAGTGTTATCCCCACAGAGGCAATCCAAAACAATGTCCACTCCTTCAGGAGAGATTCTAAATGGTGTGAAAACAAAGTAAGATACTGTCACCTGTTAGGGACCAAACTTTTGATTGCTCTCCCTTCCTGTGTCATGTTGTTTACTCCTAGAATCAGAAAGAGCTAGAGCTCCGGGAGTAGCCATAAATAGGCCAGGAGGCCAGGAGGTGGATTTACCTTTCTGGGTTCCACTCAAGAACTTCACAGAGCTGGAGGCAGCTAAAAGTCTGGCTGGTGGCTGATATCAGGAGCCAGCCTGGGTTAGGAGAATGAGCGTGGACATCACGCTCATTGAATGAATACATTTGAATTTGTATCTAGCCACCTCTTGCAACTTCTCTGAGCCTTAGCTTTCTCCTTCATAAAGTGGAACAAGCATGTTTCTTTGTGCTGGGGATGAAATGAGGTGTCAAATGCTTAACCCATTGCCAGCCACACAACCATCACTCTAAAGTCAGTCACTCAACAGTTCCTACCTGTGGAGCTTGAGCTATGGGCTAGGCTCTGTCCGAGGTGCTAGAGACAGGGACAGGGGAACAAAACCAACATGCTCCTGTCTTCATGGGGTTTCCAGTCTAGCAGGGATTAGCTTTTCTCCCCTTCTGCCTCTCTCCTCAGTGAAGCACATTAATTTAACTCACAAACTTGTATTCATCCAGTCTCTAGGTTCAATCTAAAATGGAATCTTTGAGGAAGGAGGTTAAATAGACAGGATCTCGGGGCGCCTGGTTGGTTCAGTTGGTTAAGCAGCTGACTCTTGGTTTTGGCTCAGGTCCTAATCTCAAGGTCCTGGGGTCAAGCCCCATATCGGGCTCCATGCTCAGGGCGAAGTCTGCTTGAGGATTCTCTTTCTCCCTCTCTCTCGCCCCCATTCTCTTTCTCTCTCTCTCTTAAATAAATAAATCTTAAAAAGAGAGAGAGAGAGAGAGAGGATCTTCCTGTAGAGTAGAAGGCTCCAGAGTAGAGAGAATCCATGTTTGTACTGTATTAAGCAGATGAAACATTTTTTGATCCCTTCTTCCATTAATATATTTATACATTCATTGATTCACTCACTCACTCATGCATTTAGCAAACATCTACTGGGCTTCCACTGTTAGAAGATATTATGCTTGTGGGAGGGAGCTGTAAACAGGAAGGCTCTGGGGATTGTAAGGAAGATATTCATGCCCCCAGGGCTCCCAGTTATGGCTAGGCCTTGCTCTGCTCAGACAAGAATGGCATTTCTTCAGATTTATGAGTTTGCAGGATTATCTTGTCTTAGCACACAGCTCAGTATTTCTTCCTCCACCTTCATCCCCAAACAAAGTTCAGGCATTGCAGGCATTGCAGCTCATGTCAACAGCTGGATCCTGTTTTCATAAGTAGAAAATTGCATGTGCATCTCTAGGGTTCAGACACTAAGTCAACTGCCCCATGCCTGAGGACAGCCAAGTTGTGACTTTCAAAAGCTGAGTCATGACCTTCAAAAGCCTTTGAGTCAAGTCCAAACTCCAGTCATTACAAAGACTCATCAAAAATTATCAGCTTAGCTTTTGCCTAATAGAATGCTTATCTGTAGAGGTATGTCTGTTCAAGTCCCACCTATAAATTCAGAACTAGGGAATTAGGCCAGTGGATCTAAAACAACAGTGCATCAGAATCTTCCGGGGGGGCGGGGGGCACTCATTAAAACAGATTGCAATTTGCCCTCCTTCCCCCTCTTCTCCTAGCTTCTGATTCAGTTGGTTTGGGGTGGGCCCCAAAGATGTGCATTTCTAACAGGTTCTCAGGAGATACTGATGCTGCTGATTCTGGATCCACACTTTAGTCTACGCCAGCTACTCGGGAGCCAAACTGGCTATTTTTTTTTATCAATAATTAATTTGTTCATTAAATATTTGGCCCTGGCACTGCACTAGGCACTGGAGATGCAGGTGTAAGCCCAAACAGATTGGATTTCTCCCCTTTTAGAACTGCTATTAGGTAGATGTTAACCTATAATTACACAAATAAAAATTAAATTGAAATTGGTGTCTAGTGCCACAAGACTGTATCAATCTAGAGTTTGCCCAGTCAGGTCTGCCAGAGAATCCATCCCTGGGAAAATGCAAAGTGGAGAAGTTATCTAGGTAAAGAGTGGCAGGAATAATGTTTCAGGTGGGGGGGGAACAGCATATGAAAGGGTCCTGTGGTGGGAGAAAGCCCGTGAGCAGGAACACTGGGAAGCAGCCAGTAAAGAAAATGTAAAGAGGTGAGGCCTGAGAGGCAGTTGGGAGCTGGAATACACAGACTCCACTGGTGGGCTCTAGGTTGATGCCTCACACCTGGTGATCAGGTCTCCAGCTTGCATCATGGGTTGGGTAGCTGTGTGCCTGTATTCTTCACTTCTACCAAGTATGTTCACTCCTGTGGAAGTAGGACCCCACTCTGCTTCTACGACCAGCCCTCCTGGCCCACCAGGTCTTCCCTGCAAACTCCATTTCCCCAGGACCTCTTTCCTTTACTGCACGATGCCCACCTGTGCTCAGGAGCAGCCTCCCAAATGCTGGGCTGTGCACACCTTTGGGGGTACCTCTGAAGGACCCTGTCCAGAACCAAATGCTCACATCTTGCCTAATGTTCCTCACATCTGTATTCTGTGAGTGCACATTTCCTCCCATAAACTGCCAGTCATACCTCTTTGTATTAATTAGCTGCCTCATCTAGGCCTGTTGCTCTGTCCTCTGGTTCTGCAGAAATGGAAGGCAGCCCACAGCAAGGGGTGACCTATAAGCTACCGCCCACTTGCTCATCCTTACTTGCCACTAACTGCTCAGGGCATTCTGACCTTGTAGCAATTCCTAAAATGTTCCTACCTCAGGACCTTCACATATGCCATAATCTCTGCCAGAACAGCCTTTCCCCAGTTCTCCTTAGAGCTGGCTCCTCCTCATCTTTCAGGTCTTATTCACATGTGAACTCCCCAGAAATGCTGTAACTAACCACCCGACCTGGAGCAGCAGCCCCAAATTATCTCTACTTTAGCTCCCTTTGTGCTTCAGCATCTGTACTAAAGACACTTTTCAGTTTGTCATGGGCTGAAATTATCCTATGGTCTCTTCCACCAAAATGTAAGCCCATGAGACAGGGACCATGTTTGTGCTGCCTGTTTTTATGCTCAATCCTCCTTATCCTGCAGGACCCAGTGTTAGTTCTCAACAAATATTGACTGATTATATGAATAGATGATTAAATAAATGATGAGTGAATGAATGCAGGACAAAGAAGAGAACATTTTAAGACTGGTATTCCACATTTCTATATGTGTGCTTCCTTCAAAGGAAACTCACATTTTCTGAGCTCTGCTGTATCCCGGGCACTTCAGAATTAATCTTCATGACAAGTCTGAGACAGGCATTTTAACTCCACTTTTTTTAAGGAAGAAATGGAGGTTCTCAGATGCAGCGCCTTGCCCAAGCTTATGTAACTGGTACACCTAGAATTCGAACCTTGGTCCAGTTGAACTCCAGAGCAATGGCCTTGCCACCATTCAGAATGTAAGATCTAATAAGTGTTCCAATCAGTCTAACTATAGAAGCATTGTTTGAGCAAGCAGCTCTGGGAAGCAGTGAATTTAATTTATTCTTTGAAAAATTCTGTTTTAAATGCTGTCTTTAAAAATAAATATAGATATATCCAGAGTTAGACCATGTTACTCCAAACAGATAGGCCAGGAGGTTTCTATTTTGAAGCTGCTTTTTTCTGTCCTAGATTATAGGAGAGGCCCAAGGTCAGGTCCTACACATTTGTCCTAAATTTCCAGCCACTGGACAACCACTCACTGAGTGCTTACTTCATGCTGGACAGTGTGTGTGCTGAGCTGGGGGTATGCAGATGAGGGCTCAGTTTCCTCCCTGCCATCCAGGAGCTCGTGGATACTAGGGAAGACAGACTAAATGGACAGCCCAGGCAGTCACCACAGGTCCAATGGAGCCACTTGGGGCAGTGGAATAGGATCCTTCTGTTAGTGATGAGCAAGAATTGGTTGGGTGATGAAGGAAAGGCATTTTGCAGAAAACACTGTGACAGGTTGACCCAGGGCAATCAGCACTAAATAGGCCCAAGGAAGAGGCTTTGGGGCACCAACCATGGTAATGAGAGACTCTGTCTGGACACTATCTCCTTCCAGAAGGACCCAAGCATGTCTGCCACAACTGACAACTAACATGGAGTGTTGGGCAGGCATGGGAATATGAATTTCACCTCAGTATTGAGCATTTAGTTTGCCACCTACTTGCTGTGTGACCTCAGGTGAGTTACTTAGCCTCTTAGTGTCTCAGTGTCCCCACCTGTGGAAGGGAATGATGGTGATAACTCCCATCCCAAGCTTCTCTGTGAAGCTTGGATGAGTTGATGCACATGGAACATAGGGCCTGGCGCATGGTAACTTCTGGGTCCATGGTAGCTTTTCTTATTATTTTTTCAGAGTAGGCCAACTTAAAGAGAATTCTTTTAGTTTGGGAAAAGAGTATAAAGGACAGATTGTAAAACCTCAACAACCCAACCATTAACCCCAGCAACCTTCAGGGTGGGTGGAACCAGGCAGCACAAAAACCATTAGAGCAGAGGCTTGATACCCTTGATGCTCCTAGGAGAGCAGGTCCCACTTTCAAGAGCACTTACTATGTGCCAGGCACAGAGCTAAGCACTTCCTAAGTCCCATCTCCTTGAGGACGTCTCATACCAACCCTATAACTCAGGGGCCATCATTATCCCCACTTAATGGATAAGGAAGCTGAGGCTCCATGGGGTCAGGCAACATACCCTAGGGCCCACTACAGGGAATGAGGAACCTTGATCCATCACATCCAGAAACCAAGTGAGGGCCCCAGAAGCAGGGCAAGGTTTCATACAGTGAGCTGTGGCCAGCCCTGATGACCACCACTACCACCACTAGGCATGCAGGCTCCCAGCAGGGGCTGAGCAAAGCTGGGAGCTGCTCCCTGGGCTTCTTGCTAGAGGGAGATGCTGCAGATCTCCTGTGTTCTTCTCTCCCCACACCTCTCTTGGCGTTGAGATAGCTGAGTCAGGTAAGGCAGGGTTTGCACATGCACTGGGGTCACATCAGCCGCAAACTCCTGCTCCTTGCTGTCACTGTGACCTTTTGAAGATCAGTGGTGGGGTGGGGGTGGAGGGTGAGAACAAGGTGGATACCGAGCAGAGGGTGACGTCATTCCCCGTGCCTCAAGGGTGAGGATGCTTTGGTTGTTTCTGTCAAATCTTTAAGCAGTTGGGGCGCCTGGGTGGCTCCGTCGTTAAGCGTCTGCCTTCAGCTCAGGCCAGGGTCCTGGGATCGAGCCCCACATCGGGCTCCCTGCTCAGCAGGAAGCCTGTTTCTCCCCCTCCCACTCCCCCTGCTTGTGTTCCCTCTCTCACTGTGTCTCTCTTTGTCAAATAAATAAATAAAATCTTAAAAAAAAAAAAAATCTTTAAGCAGTTGTTGCTCCTTTTAAGGCTAGATATGTTCCTTCAGGTGAGTTGCAAAATTGAAAAGGTTCTCCATCCCCCATTCAATCATTACAAGCTCAACCAGTGGATCAGACAGAATGGGACTCAGTCGGGTCTATTTCCAATGCTCCAGGCCCCACAAGTAGGCTTGGAACAGGGCTTCCCTTACTCAACCTCACACTGAAAAGCACCTTAGCAGCTCCTTTTAATGAAACAACCATGGAAATCACAAGCAGAGCTAGGCAACCCCTCAGAAGCTCAGGGGCCATCCTCATTTCTTAGCACTTCCCCGCCCCCCAGTCTCGGGCGGTGTCAGTCTCACCTGTGTGTGTGTAAGCAGACAGAGTAAGGGCTTTCTCCTGCTGTCATAAATCTCTGCAGATTCAAAAGGCAAACACAAAGAGCCCCAGCTCAGAGATTCGCTGGCCAAATTCAGCAGCAAGATATTTTGGAATTGCTGATCTGAGGTTTTCATGCCTGTCCTTCCTGGGTCCCCACCCCCTTGCCCCTTTATTGTGAATGCACCTCTTTGTTTCCCACCCACACAGATCAGTAAAGAATTTCTCCTGAACAGTGGTAGGTCCAACAGGGCCATTACTGGGAGAGAAGCCCTTGACTTTGCCAAGATATGTATCCCCCTTTGTTGTAACTTTCATCTCCAAGTGGATCCTTGGTTCTCTGCTCAGTGCTTCTCTTTCTGAATTCCTCTTTCTCTGAGAACTCACCTGTGCCATAGCTTTTACCATTCACCCCCGAGCTCGTGACAGAGGGATGAGGCCCTTTCAGGGTGCCTAGCACAGTGCCTGGTGCACAGCAGGCTTCTCCCAGAGGGTCTAGCATGGTGTCCGGTACACAGAAGGCTGAGTGCAGTCCCTGCCACATAATAGGCTTCTCCCAGAGGGCTGAGCACGGTACCCAGTGCACAAGAGGCCTTTTCACAGGGTGCTGAGCATGGTGCCTGGCACATAGTAGGCTTCCTAGTAAAGGTGTACAATTACTTAGCAATACCACCTCTAGGAATCCTTTCTTTTTTTTTTTTTTAAGATTTTATTTATTTATTTGACAGACAGAGCACAAGCAGGGGGAGCAGGAGAGGGAGAAGCAGGCTCCCGTTGAGCAGGGAGCCCGATGCGGGGCTCAATCCCAGGACCCCGGGATCATGTCCTGAGCCGAAGGCAGATGCTTAACGACTGAGCCACCCAGGCGCCCCTAGGAATTCATTCTTGATCACACTCTGTGCTCTCTCTAGGTGATTAGAATCTCCTTGATTTCTATCATCTCCGTTTCTTTATCTGTAAAATGAGGAACTTTCCCCTGGCAGGATTATCTGAGGGGCACCACCGTGGTCCAATCATTCGGGTCAGCAGAGGGAGAGGAGACCAGCAGAGCCTGGGGCTATGATCCGCCTCCTCTGCACCCGCTCGCCTGCCTGGGATTCGCTCCCACCTCTGGCTACCTACTGAAATGCTTCCCTTCCATCAACCTCCCTGCTGGGGACTGCCCACTTTGGTGCTCTCTGTCTGTCTGTCTGTCTGTCTGTCTCTCTCTCCTCTTTACTTTTGAAGTCCTTACAGTGAGATGCACATGCTCAAAGCTTCTAATTCTTGTACTTGATTTCAAGCATAGTCAGACAGAGAAGGAGCAAGGGCCGTAAAGGTGAGATCTCAATTACAACTATTTCCCCCCATTCCCTTTACAATGCCTGGCTGAAGGCTGAAAATGTGTTCAAAAGAAGCTTACCAATTGACTGGCTTACAAAAGAATTTGCATCTCAAGAAATTTTATGTTACTGTTTTTCCCCTCATGTATCACCACAGAACACTGTAACAAACAAGATCCGTGGTCAGAAACCAAAGAGAAATCACTCTACATTGCACTCCTATTGCATATTAGTGGCTGGATTTTTTTTCCCCCACTTTCTTTTCATTTTTTGTCTTCATGCGCCAAGAATTTATACAAAGCTGTGATCACAGTGTAGCTAGAATTTGGCATTCTGCTTTTTTTCCACTCAATATGCCACTGTGGATATTTTTTCATTTTGTGACAGAATCTTCATAATTATCTTTTTTTTTTATGGGCTGCATAATACTCAAGAGTGTGGGTGTAGCATAATGCACTGAACTGTTTCCCTGCTGTTGATAATGGAGGCTGGTTCTGAAATCTCACTAATTACAGACAATGCTACAATTCACCCTGTGGGAATATGTTGAGCACCTACCCTGAGGCAGAAGCAGTGCTTGGCTCTGCAACAGGCGCTGAGTACCTGTTGCTTGTATCTTCTTCTGGATTCTTTGCTGAGGGTAGGGTTGGTGGGACAGGGAGGTTTTGTCCCTCTTCCCCAACTAGACTCAACCCATCTGTGGCTTCCTAGTCATTTTCGATGGAATCCTAGGGTCTCTGCTTAAACACATAAGGAATCGGTGGAAGTCACATTTGAAAGAAGCTGGTGTTGAGGCAGGTCTCAGATGCAGTCTCTTTCTGCTCTTCTTTCTTTTAAAGATTTATTTATTTGACAGAGAGCACGTGCGCACAAGCAGGGGAAGCAGCAGAATGAGAGGGAGAAGCAGACTTCCCGCCGAGCTGGGAGCCTCATGCGGGGCTGGATCTCAGGACCCTGGGATCATGACCTGAGCTGAAGGCAGACGCTCAACTGACTGAGCCACCCAGACACCCCTCTTTCTGCTCTTCTGACATCAGCATGAATCACTGACTCGGGGCTAGAAAGGCAGCAGGTTGTGGACAGTGAAGTGATGCGGGGGGGCGGGGAGGGGATGGAAAATTCTCCGGGGAAAATGGGGAAGGCAGGAGCTCTCTGGTTATGTACTGCCACTTACTTACTTACTTACTTATTTAAGATGTTATCAATTTATTTGAGAGAGAGAAAACACAAGCAGGAGAGGGACAGAGGGAGAGGGAGAGGAGCCTGACGTGGGGCTCGATCCCAGGACCCTGGAATCATGACCTGAGCCACCCAGGGGCCGCTCACTGTCACTCTTTTAGAAGAGTAGCCACCACCTGACCGTCTTTCCCCATTGCTTCCCACATCCTACTACCTCCAGCTACTCTGGTCCTCTTTCATAGTCTTGAATTTACCAAGTCATTCCCAAGCCTGGACCTTAACACATGCTATTCTGCCTGGTCAGAAATGCTGTTCCTATGGCCATTTTCTCATCCTTTAGTGTTCAACCTGAATCTCACTCTTTGATGGACTCTATGTCTGATCTCCCCGTCTGCATATGTTCACCAGCATCTTGTATTTCTCCACCAGAGCACATATCAAGAGTATAAATCAATCTATTTTTTAAAATACTATTTTTTGTCCCTCTTCCCCAACTAGACTCAAAGCTCCACGAAGGCAGTGACTCTCAAGGTGGTTTTTTTGGCCAGATCTTCTGCCCTAGCACAGCACCTGGCCCATCACAGACACCTGGTATTAAGGTGGTCAGGGTATGAATGAGGAACGAATGCTTGCAAAATTATCATTTAAGGGATTAAAGGCAAAGCCTGCTGGAGGGACAATGGCAGTTCATTTTCCAGACCACACAGTTCAAGAGATTCAAGTTATAAGAAGGAAGAGCTACATGAGGGTTAGGAAAGTAGGCAAACGTCCATCCAGGAAGTCTTTAAAATATGCCTGCAGTGTCTAGATATCTGAGAAACAGGTGCTGCTGAACCTCTAATATCTAGTTTGGAAGCTCTTTTTTCACACCCCACTGAAAATACCGGGACAACCTTAAATTCTGTGCAAATCTCTACCTTAAAAATTGGAAAACAAATCTGAAAATCCAGACCATCAGAAGACTCTCCTTTCCAAAAGACTCCCCAAATTTCACCTAATCTGGTCTAAATCTATACCCTTCGACAACCAGATCTCCCATCCTCTAAGTCCTTCAATTTGGAGAAAGTTGTTTCTTGATTATGATGCTACACGGACAACTGAATTTCTCTGTGTCGTACAATTTAGGGCCAGGAAATGAAGAGACCGAAACCACAGCTCTGAGACTTCTCTGAATCCCCTAAGGAGCTGGGAGTGGAGCGAGCCCGAGCATCAGCCTCCCCCCTATTCTGAGCGGCAGCAGGGGTGTGACACACAAATCATCTCAAGGCAGCTGGGTTTCCCACCTGATTTCCTGTGTTGACACGCACAGGGCCATGTCAATAGCTTCAGGACCCCAGGTGGGGCATGGGTCAGGTTATAAACCCACGCTCCCCACCGTGGGTCCACACCCACCAGCAACCTGATCTCTCTGCCTTGCAGCCTCCCACCTCCCAGTCCTCCTCTACACACCACCAGTGACTCTTCAAAACTCAAATCTGATGGTGTCTTCACGGGAATCATGACCTGAGCCACCCAGGGGCCGCTCACTGGAGTTCCTCGGGCGGCTCTCAGTCACACCCAGGTTGGAGTCCACATTTCCTTGGTCTGTCATGTGAATGAATGAGAAATAAACTTCTCGATGTAAAGGCCATGTCACAACCACTATCATAATGTAGCTTGGCAAGTTACTCAACTGCACTGTTCCTCAGTCTTATCCTCTTCAAATTGGAGCGGGGGAGGGGGGGCTGTCATAATAGGGTTGCTGAGAATTAAGTGAGCTCATCCACATCAAGTATTCAGCACAGAGCTAGTAATACTCGGCCCCCGATATACGTTTACTGTGATTACTATTACTATTATGATCATCAGCCCTCCTCTAAATGAGTGCTACTGTTCTTTAAGAGAAGAGCAAGGACCAAGCTGGCACTCTTTAGAGCAAACACCTTACCTTTTCACTTCCTGCACATAGTCTGCATTTCTGTCAAAGAGGTGGGTCATGGATTCTTTGATTGCTTCATGCTTGAAAGTAGAAGCTGTTCCAAAGACAGTCACATTGGGGATAGTGGAACACAGCTGAGCCACAGCTTGGCCCTGGAAGTGAAATACAATAGACAAGTCACACAGGAGAGTTACCATCCAACAGCCAGTCTTGCTGGATTAGAGTGGGGTTTCTCAACCTTGCCACTACTGACCTTTCTTAGGTCGGATCAGTCTTTCTGTAGGGGGCTGAAGTGGGCATTGTAAGATGTTTAGCAGCAACTTGCACCTCTGACCTGCTAGGTGCAAGTAGCGCCCCTCGGTTTTGAAAACCCAAAATGTCTCCAGACATTTCAGAATGTCCCCTGGGGGACAAAGTCTCCCTTGGTTGATAACTACTGAAACACTCTCATACCAAGACTTAACAACTATTATTTTACCATACTGAACCTCAGGTTCCTCATCTATAAATTAGCAATAATGGCACCTACTCCATAGGGATCTTGGGAGATGTCTTAGCTTGGATCCCCCAGAAGCTGAGGCAAGGGTTTGAGAGTAAATACTTTATCTGGAATATGACCAAAGGAAATACGAGGGTATCGAGACAGAAAGAGAAGGCAGCCAATAAAGGGTGTGCTATCAAGTCAACACCCGCCATGGGTAAATGGAACTCAGTCCTTCTGGGGAATTCCCTGAGCAGGTGTAGAATATACCTCAGAGTTATCCCCAAACACATGGTGAGGAGGCTGGAGTATTTATTTCCTAAATTTCCATCTGCTATCAGTCGAGAGTTGCTTCTTCAACAGTAACTCCTAGGGACATCTGGCTTGTTTTCATCGGCCAAGCACACTCCCTCAGCCAGACTCGAAGCCCTAAGTATGCAACCTTCAGCAACATTGAATGCAGAGAAGAGATGGTGACAGCATCCACTCTGGGGCGTGTTAAATGAGGCAATGTGTAACACGGGCCAAGCACCTGGCCCAAAACACGATACTTAATAGAAATTACTCAATAATTCTTAATCCTCTGTTCCCTTTTGTGGCTGAGATGTCCAGGCATATAAAGAAAAGGCGAATGCATGAGGTTTAAATATTGCATGGTCTAAGAGAAATCACAAACCCAGTTAGGAATGGGTGTTTTTTCCACATCCTTTCTCAGTATGGTCAGAAATGTAAGTCCTTGGACAAAATACTGTGATCATATGAACTCAGAAACATTTCAGTAAAATCCAGTTGGCTGCTAATGAAGGTGCATTCTAAAACCAAGTACTCTTTCCAGGCTTCTTTCTGCCATCTTAAGGAGGCAGAGATTATTCGACCAAAGTGAACTGTGATATTAACTTCTGCCTATCACTTCATTACATGTGTTCATGTTGGTGGACTAAATCAGGTTGGCAGGTCTATTTTTGGAAATGTTATTCTTCCTAACACTGGCAATGAAAGGCAACATTGACAGAATCCTAGAATGTCAGGGTTAGAAGATCATCCAATTACTCCCTCCCTATCATTGTTCCACAGATGAGGGAAAGGTGACTCAGAAAGGTTAAGTAGACCCAGTTCTTCAAAGGCACATCGAGATTCAAAGCAAGGACTCCTAACTTCTGGTTCTTGCCATTTTCCGTAATGCCATGTCATCTACTTATTTTGACATTTTAAGCTAAGCAGACTTTGAAGCTGTTGCCTAAAATAGACACGTTACTGACTTGGGGGTCAACATTTCGGAACATGGGCATGAACCTAAGACTCCTGTCAGACTATCATTCTTTCTTCTAAGAATACCTTTGATGTTTGGTTAATTTTTTTTATCACTTGATTTTAGAGAACAAAGAGAGGACTATCCTTCTTGATGAGTGGAAATATCAGCAACCAATGCAACAATCCTCTAAAACCCAAAAGGGCTTGAGCTAACCTCGTTTGTGCTGGGACGGGAGATGAGATCTAGTTCCAGTGTTTGTGTGGTCCCTCCTGCCCGCTGTCCGTAGGCCACCAAGACATTTATCCACTCAACTACTTTTTCCAAATTCCTACTATGTAATGGTCACACGGTTCGATGGATGGATGCAGGAGTGTCAGAAATGAGTGACACACCTTACTCTCTATTCTCTGGTCCCAAGTCCCCCACCAAGACTTAGATTTGTGTATTGAATGACAACCTTGGTGCCGGTCTCCACCTGGCTATCCAAAAACAACACATCAAAGTCAACTCATCCAAAACGTAACTTTTGGCTATCTCCAAATGAGTTACTCCTTATATTGCTTTGCTGGGGCCCTTGTAACAAAAATACCACAGACCGGGGGGCTTACACGACAGAAATTTGTTTCACCATTCTGGAGGCTGTAAGTCCAAAATCAAGGTGTTAGCAGGGTTGGTTCCTTCCAATGGCTGTGAGGGAAGGGTCTGGTCCAGGCCTCTGTCCTTGGTTTGTAAATGGCTGTCTTCTCCCTAGGCCTCTTCACATGGTCCTCCCTTTACCCACCACTGATTGACATTCGACATGATCCCAGGGCTGTGCAACTCTCATTCCATGGTGTCCAACCTGTGTCCAAATTTCCCCTTCTTATAAGGATACCAGTCATGTTGGATTAGGACCTACCCTCATTTAAACTTGATTATCTCTTTAAAGACACTACGGCCAGATGAGGGCACCTTCTGAGGTACCGGGGGTTAGGACTTCAACAAACAAGATTCAACCCATAACATTCCTCTTACTGCATTTCCTGCCCTGGTGGATGAAACTGTACCATTTACCTATCGCTTGGCTAAAGTCAGGAATCTGGGGGTCACCTGACTCGTCTTCCTCCTTCAGCTCCATATCCAGTTAGTGTATTGTTTCTATGCACATCTCTGTGACTATCACCTCTCAGTCTGGGTTGTTGAACTTCCTCGCCTGGATGACGACAACACACTTCTGGCTGCCTGGCTGTTTCCAGGTGTACTTCACACCGTGGACAGATTGATTTTTCTCAAACACAACACTGAGTATCTCACTATTTGTCTCAAAGCTCCGTAGTGCCTACCATGGCTTTCAGAATGAAAAGCAGACCCCTTTTTTTTAATTTAAAAATTTTTAAGATTTTTATTTATTTATTTGAAAAAGAGTGAGAGACAGCACGAATGGGGGGAGGGGCGGAGGGAGAAGCAGACTCCCCGCTGAGCTGGGAGGCCGATGCGGGACTCGATTCCAGGACCGTGGGACAATGACCCGAGCCAAAGGCAGATGCTTAACCTACTGAGCCACCCAGACACCCCTGAAAAGCACACCCTGAAGTTTATCCAACAGTCTGGCTCTCTGAGATCTGAGCCAGTTTACCTGAGAACATGCTGTCCCTCTACTTTTCTAGTATCTGCTCCCTAACAGAACATGGCACTTGATCTACCACTGATTGACGTTCTCCATGATCCCAGTGCTGTGCAAGCCTCATTCCGTGGTGTTCTCAGAATGAACCTTGAACCTGACTCTGCTGAGGAGGAGACTGAGTTTTACGGAGGTTAGACACCTGGTCCAAGGTCACTAGGGTAAGATGGCAGACCTTGATCTGCTGTACTCACCGGCTGAGCAAGCTTGAGTAACGTATCAGTTCTTCTGTTCGTTCATCTTAATATGCAGAATGTAAGCCTATCTATACTCTAAGGTTTTTGTGGGACTATTTGACATAATGCATCCAAGGGCTTAGATCATTTACAACAGTGAATGCTCAGTATTTGTTGTTACTACTCCCATGAATACTATTATTCTTTTTCTTGCTATTATGTCAGCAGTATCTGACAGTATGTCAGCAAATCTGTCCTGCTCTCCTGAAGGTATCACCCTATTTTAACATGGACACTAGTTCCTCACATGCTGTCCCCTGCCTATCATGCCTGTCCTTCCACTTCTGCCTTCTGATCACAGCCATTCCCCCTTAGGCAACTCTTCTTCCAGAAATCCTTCCCCGGCAGGGTCGCTTGCCTCTTTTTGCTCCACCATAGACCTGTAATTCCTTCCTCCAGGACAGCAGCCACCAGGACCTTTCTGGGTCTGCTGAGCGACCCGTCTGTGGGTCCCATGAGGCCAGAGACCATGCCATATCGGGCTCTGTACCCCAGTGCCCAGGGCAGAGCCTGGCATATAACAGGTGTTTGGTAACACTTGTCAAATGGATGCATGAGAAAGTACAGGAATGTGATGTAACGGGGGGGGGGGGGGGGGCTCTCATCATTTTGCAGATTGCCATGTCCTTTAGCATTGCAGAGTAGGTGTAAAGCACAGATTCAATTAACGTATCTAGCATCTGACCTGAGCAGAACTTTACCATTCCCATTTTCAAGGAAAAGATACCTGTGGTAGCAAAATGAGATGGGTTACTTATGTATTTATATAATTATATAACATAATACATGAGTATTTTTATATAATATAAAATACAGAAATATAAAAATATATAATATATATAATTAGAATATAAAATTAGTATTATATGTATAGATGTATAATCAGTATTATATAAGCATACATATATAAGTAGCAATATCTGATATTATAATATTCTACTTGTAATATATAATTAATATAACAATATTACATAGTCATATATAATATATAATTAGCATAACATGCAAGTATTATTTATAATATTATATCATAACTTGTATTAGCATATAAATAGTACGGGCTGGAAAAGCAAATTCAGTGGACATCTGTTTGTAGCACCCCCCACTTTGAGCTCTCTATTAACTCACTAAGGCAATGGGAGGCCCTTGCAAGATCCTCAGTGATCTAAAGTAAATAATACTCAGCATTCTGAAGTGAAGCAGAATGTGTGCTTTCCCTCACACTTAACAGAAAATCTGTACTCTCCCTTCTCCAACTCCCAAGGTGAGTGCCAGATCAGCATCTAATTTATCCCTGTTTCTCCCACGTGCCTAGAAAATAGCATGGGCTCAATAAACATTTGTGGAAGACGGAAGGAATTTTCAATAACAAGGATTTTACAATTTACCTACAGACCCAGGACATAAAATGAACAAGACAATCTATTCTCCCAGCAACAGCAACAAATGGAGCTTTGCACGTACTTGTTTTTAATTGATTTTCCTGTCCCTCTTTAGAATGTAAGAACCCTGCAGCGAGCCACTGCCTCTCTTCCCTATGGCTTCCCTATGGCCAGCAAGGCAGCAAGTACAGCTGACAGTCCCTTTGCCTCTCCATATGCCAGGTACTGTGCTTAAGTGCTTCGTTAAATCCTCAAACCACGTTTAGAGTAAATGCTTTTATTTCCCTTTTATACCTGAACGTGGAGATTCAGATGGGGAAAGGAACTTGTCCAAGGTAATACGGCTTGTAAGTGATACGGCCGGGGGATCAAACTCAGGTCTCCCTGATTCCAAAGCCACTCTGCTATTAGTAGTCTTCTTATCCATCCAGCTAAGCACTCCGAGTTGCTGACATGGAACTGAAGTCTTAGAGAAAACCATGGGTCCTTGGCATCAATCGGGAAGGCTTCTCTGAGCCACTCTTGGAATAGCTCTGTCTCAGGTTCATGTGGGTCAACAGACCTCAGCCAGCTCAATCCTAATTCCAGGGCCATCAGGGTCCCCTCAAGTAGAGCACAACAATGAGAAATCCAGGGACAGTAGTTACAAGGGAGCTGTTTGGGGTCACTGAAATCTGACTCTTATCAACAGACTGGTAGTTCAAAGCAAGATCCTACTCCAGAAAAGCCAGGCACAGCAGACAGATGATTCGAGGAGCAAGTGCGTCTACATAAAAGGCTTAGTGTACTGCTTTGTACATACTAAGTACTCAATAAATGGCAGTTTTTTGCCATCATTGCTCTGGGATTAGGACTGAGCTTGGTAGAAATTCTGGTTACCCCTTCAGTGGGAATTTAGGATAGATGATCCTGTCAGTTTACTGAGATTTAGAAATCAGCATCAGAGACTCAACTAAGTAAGACACAAAGAATGGATGGCTTTCTCTATAACACAAATCACATCTTCCTCCTCAGACTTATTTCTCATCATATACCCAAAGTCTAGCTTTGGCTGTTTGGAAAAATGCTTAGTCTTTCCTACGTGTCAGCCGTGTCTCACCACAGGACCTTTGCACAGGACTTTTCCCTGTCTTTTCTCCTGGCTGGTGTCTAGTCATCCTTTGAATCTTGTTCCTCTGTTACTTCACTGAGTCATTCATTCCATCATTGGGACTACTTAATAAGTGCCTCTAACAGATTAGACATTGTGAGCAAGTTATATATGGTGCCTGTCATCTTGGAGCTCGCATTCTTGTAAAGACAACCATGTTAATAAAATAAGTATAGAATTAAAAGTACAATTGTACACCTAAACCAGGAGGCTGAGAACACCAATTTCAAACACTGAACCACTGGGATAAGACCACATTTGTACACTACATTTTCCCAAATGTACAGAAAACAAGAGGCATGTACTAATATGGACCATATGGGGGAAAGTATAGATAAAATGGAAACTAGACTTGGTCTCTTTGTCCCCTCTCCAGCCCTAAGATTTCTAGCACACACTGACCAGTTCTTCAAGTGCTAAAAAAAATCTTTTTGAAGAAGTCTCTCAAAGAGAATGCAAGTTTGCTCATTACCCTAAGTCTGATGAAGGATGGAACTTTCCATTGCTAACTTGACCATTTCTGAAATCATTTTAAAAACAGGATTATGTTTATCTCTTCCAGAAGTTGTTTTCACTTTTAAAAAGCTCATGTATGCAGAGTCAAAGAATGGAAAAGAATTAGCCAAGTGAGCTTGTGAAAGTACCAACAAGATTCCTACGGTAAACGGTGAGGAAAGATTGTTTTCTTCCAAAGAATTGTCAGTTTCTCTTTTCATCTCCATCATTGCAGAGAGGCACTTAGACTAAGAAAGCTCACTGAACGTTATCACAAAATCTCCTACATTGGATACCTGAGCCAGGCTTATGCTTTTCTTATGACAACATAGATTCCCACGTTGGGATTTAGACACAGGTTTAGGAACATTTATTTTAGATCAGTGCTGTCATTCACTGTTCAACAATTCAGTTGACTCAATTGTTCTAAGGGGAAGAAATTCGGATCCCACTGTGGGGGCTGATCCATGTGACTCGCCATCAAAGGCAGCAAAGAATATGCTATGTTCTCACTGAGTACACTCTAAGACTCAGTCAAGTTTCTTTTTCTTTTTCTTCTTGGCACTGCAAACCTGTTGTTCTGCCCACGACACTCGCTTTAACATGAATGTGCAGAGAATTCCAATAGCAAGGAGCCTCAGCGGCACCTGGCTGAAGGACAAGACAGAAGGAGGAATCAATTGCTCAAGATAGAAGTATGGAAACATTTTTTTAATCCAAAAAAGCAGTAGACACATTTCAGGGAAGATGTGGTAGATAATATCTTTACTTCCTACTTTTATTTATTATATAGATCAGTGCTTCTCAGTAGCTGGTGCTGGAACCGACAGCACCAACATCATCTGCAGTCTTGTGAGAAGGTTCCACCGCCCCTTGGGATGCCTGGCAGGCTCAGTCGGTTAAGCGTCTGCCTTTGGCTCAGGTCATGATCTTGGGGTCCTGGGATCGAGCCCCGTGTTGAGCTCCCTGCTCAGTGGGAAGTCTGCTTTTCCCTGTTCTTTTGCCCCTCCCCCACTCCTGCTTGCTCACTCTCTCACTCTCTCTCTCTAATAAATAAATAAAATCTTTGAAAAAATAAAAAGACGAAGGCTCCACCCCAGACCTACAGAATCAGAAACTCTGGGGGTGGGGCCTGAGAATCTGAATTTTAACAAGCCTTCCGGAAGATTCTGATGCAGCTCACAGTGAGAACCACTGATATATATCATCTTTATTGGCACCCACTCTACTCCACATGATTTGGATGCTGAGGCCCCCATGATGCTCAGAATATCTTAATATCAGATATTTTATTTAAAACCAAGGTGGGGCCTTATTATTAATATAGGTTTATAGTATTTATAATTCTAACGTGCAGCCCTTGCTGAGTGTCCAGCGCTCTATAAAGTTTCCCTTCTACCAGTTTGGTCAATGATGGCGTCATAACAACCTCCTTTTCCTAGTTGGGGTTGACATCACACCCTGTGGGTTGCAATGTGGGATCCTATAGATCAAGCATGACTAACACAGTCTTCTGTGAGTCAGAGATGCAAGAAGAGAAAATAATTCACCATCCCCATCAGCAGGGTCTGAAGTTCTGGACGCTTGGAGAAATTCTGCCCCCCTGCTCCGTGGGCCTCAGCTCTGCTGCTGAACATCCAGGTTTTCCAAACCGTTCACAGCCCTGCCCATCAGGCGACTGCAAGGGTGAATATTTAAACCTTTTTCTCTGCTCGTACTGCACTGAGCTCCTTCCAGAGGCACTCAGTTGAGACGCAGTAGGGCAGAGCGGTGAAGAGTGTAGGTTTATTTATTCAACCTCATCTGCTCGGAGTTTCCTATATGTCAGGCAGGGTTATATGCTCCACAAACACAGCTCATCTGATCTGTATCATGGCCTCCAAGAGGCTGAGGACTATTTCACCTGCATTTTCGAGATGAAAGAACTGAGGCACAGAGCAGTTATGTAAATGCCCAAAGTCACACAGTGATACCTGAGACAAGAACCGAACCCACAGTGTCTGGCTCCAGGACAGTAGTGGGTCCGAAGGCTGAAGGGAGAGAAGGAACCATCTCTTACTGGCTAGTCAAGCCCTGCAGGCACTTTATACATCTCATTTTACCCTCCCAACGTCATATTCCCACCATGAAGACAGGCTCAGAAAGTAAGTACTAGCAACCAGAAATAATGGGATTTAGACCCATGCCTCCTTGTCACTAAGCCTCGGTTCTTTGTTCTTGACCACCAGTACAGGGAATAGAAATGAGACACATCAGAGGTTGCAGAGCAAGCTAAAACTCTCGAGCCCCACACCTGATTTGGTCCTGGTGCGGCCACCTAACCTGGCTGAGCTTCAGATTCCTCTTATTTAAATCAGGGATGACAAGGCCTATTTCACGAGGTCAAGTGTGGGACAAAGGGGACTACATAAGTGATGTGATTCCCCAGGGTAGACCCAGAGCAGGTTCTCAATAAGCAAGTTTTCCCCCATTGCCGTCCAAAGCCGTCTCTTCTGGGAAGCCCTCCTGGGCATCCTCAGAAGGGGTTAATGTCTCCTGCTTTGCCCCCAAAGTCACACACATCACTACTCAACCATCTTTTACTCTGCTGTGATGAGTCTTCTCTCCCTCCCCCTCCTCCTTCACCTCCATCTCTCTCTCTTCCTTTTGAAAAAAATACCTCTTTTTGCATCTCCCACCAGGTGTCAGCTCCTTACGGGGAGGACCACATCTTATTGCCCTCTGTCTTACACATTAAGCCCACTGCTTAGTTCTCAGTGACTGTGTGTTGAATGTAGGAAATAACAGTAAACAGAAGTTTAGAGAACAAATAGCAAAGGTCAGAGAGGACTCTCAGGGTCAAAGGGCAATCCAGGGCTGGGACTTGGGATATAAGCCCTCCTTTGCTTTATCCCTCGGTTGGGACTTGGGATATAAGCCCTCCTTTGCTTTATCCCTCGGTTGGATGTGGACAAAGTCTACCCTCCATCCAATTGGCAGTTATAACTTTACATCAGAGATGGGGGAAACTTATGTGCCTGCCAAGAGTAAATATTTTCTTGTTTTTCTTTTCATCCATACACATGGAATGGGGAGAAGGTCAGATGAGGGAGGGATGGAGAAAGAACGTTAGGGTCAAACAGGTGTGGCCAGAGAAATCTATTTCTCGCAGAGCCACCAGCGCCTTATTACAACTGGGTGACAGCACTGGTCCCTCCCAGCTCAGTGTCTTGCAGACGCTGGCCTGGCTTTGCCCCTCCCACCCATGCACACCGGCCAGTAGAGGCCTGCCTCTGAGAATCTGGTCACCTTGGGGGACAGAGGGATGTCATGAAGGGATTTGGCAAGAATGACTCCCATGCCAGGCATGAGCCCAGCTCCCCACCTGATGCCTAAAGCCCTTGGTCTCAGCACAGCTGGGTTTCCTAAAGACTGCGCGTCACCAAGCAGGCAGCTTGGGGACTGAGGGTGGGAGGGAGGTGGCTTTCACTTCTTCATAGTTCCTCCTAGGAGGAACACAGGGTCCAACTGGGGTGAGGCACCGGTAGCAGCTCGGCCTTCTGCTCTGATTGAGAGGGAAGCCGGTCTGGTATCACGTCATGGTGTTTGAGGGCCTAACGCCATGGTGCATTGTTGTTTGAGCAATAAGGAAGGGCAACCCCAAGACAGGGGTTGAGAGAGATGCAGAAGTAGGGCCTTAGGGAAATAGACTGCATGAGGTCCTCCCTTCTGAATAAGACCTGGAGTAGGCTGGCTCCAAGGGGAGCCCTGGACACACAGCAGCAGAAATGCTGAGTCCTGGGGCACCTGGGTGGCTCAGTTGGTTACGTGGCCAACTCTTGATTTTGGCTTGGGTCTTGATCTCAGTGTTGTGAGATCAAGCCCCGTGTCAGGCTCCATGCTCGGTGCAGAGCCTGCTTAAGATTCTCTCTCTCTCCCTCTTTCCTCATCCATCTCTCGAAAGAAAGAAAGGAAGGAGGGGAGGGGAATCCTGAGTCCTAACCCTCCTGCGATTTCAGCTTGAGTTGTTCATATTAGCAGGAAGGGCCAGAGCACAGCATCTCCGAGGGCCTACGTGAAGCAGCTCAGCATACAGGCAGAGCAGAACAGGGACTTTAAAAAAACTCGGAGTGAGATTAAAAGAAAAAAGCTGTACATATTTAATATATACATCTTCCTGAATTTCATGTATACATCCCATGAAACTCTCACAGTAAGCAGTGCCACCAACAAGAATCATATGATCCTCTCAATAGGTGCAGAAAAAGCATTTGACAAAGTACAGCATCCTTTCTTGATCAAAACTCTTCAGAATATAGGGATAGAGGGTACATACCTCAACATCATAAAAGCCATCTATGAAAAACCTACAGCGAATATCATTCTCAATGGGGAAAAGCTCTCAGCTTTTCCCCTAAGGTCAGGAACGCGGCAGGGATGTCCACTCTCACCACTGCTATTCAACATAGTATTAGAAGTCCTAGCCACAGCAATCAGACAACAAAAAGAAATCAAAGGCATCCAAATCGGCAAAGAGGAAGTCAAACTCTCACTCTTTGCAGATGATATGATACTGTATGTGGAAAACCCAAAAGACTCCACCCCAAAACTGCTAGAACTCATACAGGAATTCAGTAAAGTAGCAGGCTATAAAATCTATGCACAGAAATCAGTGGCATTCCTATACACCAACAACAAGACAGAAGAGAGACAAATCAAGGAGTCGATCCCATTTACAATTGCACCCAAAACCATAAGATACCTAGGAATAAATTTAACCAAAGAGGCAAAGGATCTGTACCCAGAAAACTATAAAATACTCATGAAAGAAACTGAAGACACAAAGAAATGGAAAAACATTCCATGCTCCTGGATTGGAAGAACAAACACTGTGAAGATGTCAATGTTACCTAGAGCAATCTACACATTCAATGCACTCCCCATCAAAATACCATCCACTTTTTTCAAAGAAATGGAACAAATAATCCTAAAATTTGTATGGAACCAGAAGAGACCCCGAATAGCCAGAGGAATATTGAAAAAGAAAAGCAAAGCTGGCGGCATCACAATCCTGGACTTCCAGCTCTATTACAAAGCTGTCATCATCAAGACAGTATGGGACTGGCACAAAAACAGACACATAGATCAATGGAACAGAATCGAGAGCCCAGAAATGGACCCTCAACTCTAGGGTCAACTAATCTTCGACAAAGCAGGAAAGAATGTCCAATGGAAAAAAGACAGTCTCTTCAACAAATGGTGTTGGGAAAATTGGACAGCCACATGCAGAAGAATGAGACTGGACCATTTCCTTACACCACACACAAAAATAGACTCCAAATGGTTGAAAGACCTAAACGTGAGACAGGAGTCCATCAAAATCCTAAAGGAGAACACAGGTAGCAACCTCTTCGACCTCAGCCACAGCAACTTCTTCCTAGAAACATCGCCAAAGGCAAGGGAAGCAAGGGCAAAAATGAACTATTGGGATTTCATCAAGATAAAAAGCTTTTGCACAGCAAAAGAAACAGTCCACAAAACCAAAAGACAACCGACAGAATGGGAGAAAATATTTGCAAATGACATATCAGATAAAGGGCTAGTATCCAAAATCTATAAAGAACTTACCAAACTCAACACCCAAAGAACAAATAATCCAATCAAGAAATGGGCAGAAGACATGAGCAGACATTTTTCCAAAGAAGACATCCAAATGGCCAACAGACACATGAAAAAGTGCTCAACATCGCTCGGCATCAGGGAAATCCAAATCAAAACCTCAGTGAGATACCACCTCACACCAGTCAGAATGGCTAAAATTAACAAGTCAGGAAACGACAGATGTTGGCGGGGATGCGGAGAAAGGGGAACCCTCCTACTCTGTTGGTGGGAATGCAAGCTGGTGCAACCACTCTGGAAAACAGTATGGAGGTTCCTCAAACAGTTGAAAATAGAGCTACCCTACGATCCAGCAATTGCACTACTGGGTATTTACCACAAAGATACAAATGTAGGGATCCGAAGGGGTACGTGCACCCCAGTGTTTAGAGCAGCAATGTCCACAATAGCCAAACTGTGGAAAGAGCCAAGCTGTCCGTCGACAGATGAATGGATAAAGAAGATGTGGTATATACACACAATGGAATATTATGCAGCCATCAAAAGGAATGAGATCTTGCCATTTGCAACAACGTGGATGGAACTAGAGGGTGTTATGCTGAGTGAAATAAGTCAATCAGAGAAAGACATGTATCATATGACCTCACTGATATGAGGAATTTCAATCTCAGGAAACAAACTGAGTGTTGCTGGAGTGGTGGGGGGTGGGAGGGATGGGGTGGCTGGGTGATAGACATTGGGTAGGGTATGTGCTACGGTGAGCACTGTGAATTGTGCAAGACTGTTGAATCACAGATCTGTACTTCTGAAACAAATAATGCAACATATGTTAAGAAAAAAGAAAAAGAAGAAGATAGCAGGAGGGGAAGAATGAAGGGGAGTAAGTCGGAGGGGGAGACGAACCATGAGAGACGATGGACTCTGAAAAACAAACTGAGGGTTCTAGAGGGGAGGAGGGTGGGGGGATGGGTTAGTCTGGCGATGGGTATTAAAGAGGGTACATTCTGCGTGGAGCACTGGGTGTTATGCACAAACAATGAATCATGGAACACTACATCAAGAACTAATGATGTAATGTATGGTGATTAACATAACAATAAAAAATAATTAAAAAAAAAAGACCATTGCTTAAGTGCGTCCACCGCTGCTGTCTTCTGCCTCCTGACCACCCTGGTGTCTTTCCCATGTGGTCCTGTGTGCCTCCATGTCTTTAGGACCTGTGAGTGTAATAAACTTTACTTCCCCCAGCCTCTCCTCTGTCTCCTCTTGTGGCCACATCTGACTGACCATCTAATAAAGGAATACAAAACAGCATTCCTCTTTTGTCCCAGGGGTTGAGTGTTTTTGTGCAGTGTACAACTTGCCCAACTGCACATGGTGACCTTACTACCCAGCGCTCATGGGGATCATATCAAGTCTTGTGTCTCTCATCAGTACCACTTTCCAACTGATGGAAACCATGGGTAGCCATAGGCCAACCCCTAATTCAGACTCCCACATTGCCTGAGACTTGGATTCCAGCAACCATGTGACAGGAATCCTAGCCAGGGAGCCAGTCCAGCCCACCAGATGGCAAAGTCTCCTTCACGGGGCTCTAAATCATGGTGGGGCAGAACCACTTCCAGGCTGGCTACCTTCCACACAGTGCATCTGGATAAATTTCCTGGATGATTACATTTGCATGGTGGGATGCCGGATTCACATTTCCAGCCAAATGACAATTTGTACCCACAGTTTGGAACTGTGGCTTTGATAAATGCATCTATTTCAACCAAAACCTTATTAGGTAGAGTGATAATAGAATTTCTCATCTAAATTGGGATATTCTTTGAGAGTGAAGGGGGATACTATTATTACCTTTTCCCATCCAACAGGTATAAATTGGAAGGGCCCTAGGCAGATTGGGTCACCCTACCTATTCGAGCGGCCACCCTAATATTAAGTCAAGGAAAATCAAGGTGGCCAGAAGAGGAGAGCAAAGGTGTAGGCATCTGTGGGACTTGGAGTTTGATCCTTGGATCTACCACTCATCACTTGAGGGACAGTGGCCCAATTATTCTGAACGGACAGCTTATCTTTAACATTGGGATAATGGTACCTACCTCACAGGGTTGACCTGAGTGTTAAGTAGACATATAGAGAGAAAGCTCTGCACAGGGTCGAGTACAAAGCAAGGACTTAGGAAGTATAAGCTTGTATGCCCCACTCCCCTCTTTGCCCATGGACTACACTGTCTGCTCCCCAACTGCAGAGATTTGGGAAGGGGAGATCTGCTCTCCCCTGCCTGCCCTTGGAGATCACGCATCAAGACTCTTTCTGTGGCTTCACACCCCTTGGCTGAGGTTCTGAACCTAGCATTGCAGAGCCCATTCCGGCAGGGGGTGGCATCGGATGCCTCTGGATAAGAGCATGTTAAATCTTTGGGCCTGCGAGGAATCGAAGTGCACAGAAGCCGGTCTTCAGACGGGAATTCCCACGGGGATGTTTAGCCCTGTCCACCCACCGGCCGCTTTCTGCCTCTCCGTCCTCAGACCCGCTCTCTCTAAAGAGCAGCTCACTTCCCAGTGTTGGGTCCTGCTGTTTCAAATCAACAGCACACATTCAAAGTTAACTGACTTTCTTTGTAAACACAGTAAGTACAAAATTACTCCACGCTTGATATTGTGTATCAAGCCCTTTCTCTTGCTTACAGTGACACCACCAGGCCCAACACTAGGTCTTTAATGGCCTCTGTCGGGACCCCACCATCTTTGTCTAGCACCAGGCACACAGAAGGTGTCCATAAAAATGTAGGAATGAATGAATGCAAGAGAATCTCTTCACATTTTTTCCTTCTCTGGCACATCTCAGTAAGGCGGCATCCTGTGCCTTTCATGGTTTGCTTTTCACAGTCCCACCAGTTTTACATTCATCTGTTGTACTATGCAGCACGTAAGTCAGGGCGCTGTGCTCTGTGCATACTTAATTCGTGCCACACACTGTGCAGGGTTCTGGGAAAACTAGCAGCAGGCAGAAGATTCTGGACACGGATTGCCTATGGAATAGCCCTGACTATACTTACCAGCCATCTGGAACTGGGCGAGTCACGTGAGCTTTTAGAACATTAGCTTCCGCACATGTGCGTGGTAATGGTACCCACCCCTCGGTGGGTGTGAGGAGTGACAGATGTGATCCGTAAAGAGCCGGGCATCCTGCCTGCATCAGCTAAATTATGGTTGAGGACTTGGATTCCTCTTCCGTTTCTCCAACAAAGTCTCTGACCAGGCAGTCACACACCGTGGGACAAGGAGGGAGGACCACGAAGAGCACTGAAAGCCTAGATTTGGAGTCTTCAAGACCTAAGGATGTTTTTGGTCCATGCCCTCCACCCACCCATCTGGTGCAGAAAGCCCGACTCTGCTCCCACTATGTACTCCCAGGATGCAAACTGAGGAGACGAGAGTGGAGAATGAATGACCTCCCCAGCTAGCCCATTCTGTTTTGGGGCAGTTCTGTGGTTCTGAAGTTCTCATTTACATTGTGCTATGGGAAGCCTCCCTGTAGGTTTTGCTCCCAGGAGGCATGGCACACTAAACAATATACTTGGGGGGTCTCACAGCCTATATTACTACTCCGTTGATATTCCTAACATCATTCCTACATCCTGAATCCTGTTTTCCAGCCTGTGTCCAATCCCTCCAATTCTTGTCATTGGCAAACAGAACTATGTCCAGTGGACAATGGCCTGTAGGATGGAAATCCTCTGAAATGTGGCATGGTGGGACCATCTCCCTCCACTTGAGCATTGGCAGTTCTAGATATTTCTGTGTTCACAGCCTACTTTCGTATAACAGAACTTGAATAGATCAAAAAGATGAGAAGAGCACCAAAAAAAGGAGGGAGAAATTCCACTGCTGCTCATAATCACAGCGTAGCAATATCTCACGGTCTCTGGTAAGGCCACACCGTCATCCTACGGTCTCCTGGTTTTGCCACCCAATTTTAGTACTGTTGAGTAGCTGATCAGGCTCTCTTTCCATGTCCACATAAGATGAATGTCTTGCATGGCCCCATAAATAGGTATTTTTCTTTAGGCAGCTACATCATTTAACCCTCTCATTTTACACATGGCGAGTAGTATCACGTGATCTGCATTTTCGAGCTCTCTCAAGTCCACGCTCTGGTGGGCAGGCACGCTGTGCATCCTCAGTTATAGTAAGGATGCACATGGGTCCATTATTGCCAAGCTTCTAGTGCACTACAGGTACAGTATGAGAGCAACCCAATTCGAAGAGCACAGGTTTGTATTTCAGAAGCATGGGGGACAGAGCGGGGGGGACGGTTTGGCTTTTGGCCCCCTTCCCCCCATCACACACACACCCACTGCTTTTCTAGGTTGCAGTCAGCAAAGGAGCTGAAGGTGAACCATTCCCAGTTTCCGAGTTTCCTGTCAGCTTCCTCATTCCCAAAGAGCTCCTGGCAAGAGTGAAGCTATTATTTCCCCAAGCACAGCACAAACTCTGAACATCTTTGTAAGCTCTTCTGATACATGAGAGGAAGACATGTCACGTTTTGCAGTGGAAGGATCTATTCTGATTTCTGCTAAGCTCTTTAACAAGTACTATTATGAAAGCAACACATGTTCATGCCCATGATAAAGAATAAAATTTGGAAAATACAGGAAACCACAATGCCACATCCCAGGGATAAATACTCTATATAATCTGGCTTGTTTTGTGCCAGTAGTTTTGCAACATGGAGACATCAATATTTGACTGTCCACAGAATTGGAATCATACTGAATATACCACTGTGTACCCTGATTATTGTTTTCTTTCTAAGCTTATATTGTAAGCATTTTTGTGGGTCATAAAAAATTCTTTATCATCATCATTTTGAATGGCTGGGGAATCTTCTATTATGTAGATCTATTATAATTCCTTTTAACCAACCCCCGTCTTATAGGAAATGATAATGCCGCACTTTTATAAGCCATATTTCAGGGAACATCTTTGTACACAGATCTTTGACTGTAAGTTTCAAAAGGCAGAGACTAAGCCTATTTTATCTGCTGCTGTATATTTTGCATCTAGCACATTGTTGGGCAAAGTGTGGATGCTCAGTGTTTCAATACAGACTGGGTCCCTGTTCGACGAACTCTGAATCTTTCTTTAGAAGATATTGCCAGTGGATAGGGTTGCATCATGTATTTTAAATGGCAACCCTACCAGTATGAAGTTTCGAGGTCAAAAGGCTTAGCACAGTTCTAAAGAGAAGACTGGACAGGAAAGCAGGAATTCCAGACTCTATGATCCACAGTGATAAAGCAGAGCCTGCCAAGGGCTGTTTCTGCTTTGAGGATACATTTTAGTTTTAGTAAATCAAACATGGTCACTGGTTTAATGACTTACAAGCTATATTAAGTAATGAAACTGTGCCTCCATGTGGTTCACAATTTGATGTAAACATACTCATTTATTAATTCTACATACTTAATGAATGTATCCTCCTCTGCATAATTAAAAATCTCATTATCATTACACAGATGCTGTCTGCCTGGAACAGGTGAAGTTCATCAGTTTAATTTGATCAAACAATTGCCAAGCGCCCACTCCATCCTGGATCCCGTGTTATGTGCTAGAAACACAGAGATGCCTAAGACCCACTCTGACCTCAAGAAGATCCACCGAGACAGGAAGACCCATGGACAGGTGTGGCATGCTAGTGCTTGGCATCTGGAGGTAGTTAATATGTATCTGTTGGATGGATGGATGGATGGATGGATGGATGGATGGATGGATGGATGGATGGATTGGTGGATGGAGTCTGGTGAAAGCAATATCAGTAAAACAATGTTGAAGGTACAGAGATGAGAGCGTAGGGGAGGCTTCCAAGAGGTAGCGACATTTAAATGATGAATGGGAATTTGCCAGCCAGAGGAATAGAGAGAACTATGCAAAGGCTGCCAGGTTGAAAAGTGTGTGGTTCCAAGGGGGAGATGGACAGACAGGCATGACCAGAGATACGAAGGTTGGTTGGGAGCGAGGGTTGGGGGGGGGATGATGGGGAGGGATGCTTGACTTAACCTTTGACTGATCATGAATGATTTGTTCAGATGGTTTGGGTTCTCCCCCAAAGCATACCCTAAGATGAAGATCTGTTTGCATGTAATTTATTTGGGACTCCCAAAGATGGGATGAAGAAGTCAGATGATGAAGTGGGGTAGAGAGGCAGGGGAGGGAGGGAAGCCTGTCGAATGGTTTACCCAGGTGAACAGTTGGACTCATCCCTGATGGGGACTTTTCAGAGACCGTGTGGATGGTGCTAATGCTCATTTTCTCCCACCAAGGGGGAGGAAGCTCAGGAGTTTGTCCCCCAACCTCCTGGCTCATGTGCTGAGGGATGCTCCAGGGGCAGTCACTCGCACATGCAACCAGCCTGCCCACACAAGGGCCACGTTCAAACCAGAAAATGACCTCCATGAGTGCTGACATGAACCAGGACTGCGCCTGGAGGCGGTGTGGGTGGGCGTCTGGGTGCCTGCCACAAAGCCTAGGGGGTAACGACTCTGATTAGGCAGGGAGAACAGTCCCCTTCCAAAGACTTAGTACCTGCGGCAATTCCTGCCTGGGGGGTTTGCTGCTTCCTGAAGCCCACAATGAACTTTCTTTCTCGCTTTTCACATAATTGCCTCCTTGTCTCTGCTTAAATGTCACTCACTCAGTGAGGTTGTCTTTGAAGATTCAATCTGTATCTTTCTTCCTGTTTATTCTCAATGATCGCATCTTGATCCTTTCTTTATGTGTATATGTTATATAGATACATAATATATACACATACACATATAAAATATGCATATATATAGTTGTAGAGATACACATATGTAGAAAATGTGTCTATATGTAAATGTATTTGTTATCTGGCCTATCTCCCTTATGTGCCACTGCCTTCTAGACAGCTGGCATGCTGCCTAGCACATAGTAAATGCTCAGTAAAGGTCTGCCGAGTGATTAAATAGGATCTACCGCCTGCCTCACGTACTTTCTGGCAGAGGAAGCCTCCATCGTCCCCCTTCCTAGCCCCGGGCTTTGGTTGCTGTCATTTTTCCATGCTGTGAGCCTGTGTGGCTGCAGGAGAACCCTGAGCAGCAGGGAGTAAGCCTGGCCTCTGCTTGGCACCAGAAGGGGAGTCCAGGTCTTGGCATTGAACTCATAGCCACTTTTCATCCTGGGGATGGGCTCTAGAGAACAGGGCTCCTTTCAGTGCCTTTTCTTGAGGCTTAAAATATTTGCCCTCCTTAATGCATTCCTCACTGGATGTATCTCCTAATCGCCTAAATCCAGGATTTCAGCCCCACTAGTGTAATTAACTCCCTGGAAGGGTTAGAACTTTTTGTGGGAGAACGCGAGGGACCCTGGGAAGTAAGGATTGCCAGATATAATCCATATTTGCCAAACCTGGCAACCCTACTAGGACTGACCTTCTGTCGGGGCTCTGGGGAAGCAGGGAGTAACGTGGCCACCCCTCCAAGCTGGGTGGCTCGGTGCACACACACCACCTCGCCCCATCCCCATGCTTCTCCCCTGCCCTCCCACTGCCACCTGGCTGCTCAGGCCAACGTGACCCTATAGGCCATCAGGAAAGACAGCTGGTAGCCTGGTAGCTTCGATGCTCCCAAAATAGGCAAGTAGGCAGAAGCCTCGAGCAGATGGGTAAACCTGTACCTGCTGTCACTTTCCTCGTTTCCTGGCCTTACTGTAGTGGTTTAAAACACACGCTTGGAGAAAGACCCATCCGAGTGTGAATTCTACCTCCATCTCTGCCAACCACGTAGCTTCAGATAACTGATTTCACTTCAGCAAGGCTTGGTTTCCTAAATCTCAAAGTGTGTTGATGATAATAGTATATACCTCATAGGGTTGCTGTGAGCAGCAACAAAATAATGGGTGCAAGGCACTTGACAGCAGGCTTGTAAAAAAAAGTCAAGAAAAAATATATTTCCATGCCTAGTTTTACATATATACATATATATATATATATATATATATATATATATATATATATAAAATACATAAAATTCATAAAACTTGAGAAACTAGAATTTGGCAGTTAAAACATCATTCCCAACAGAACAATTAAAAATAGCTAAGTGGGTATTATGTGCCGGGTCCTGCGCTGACTCCTTGGTCTGCATCTGCTTTTACGAGCAGATGCTAAAACACGTACAAGAGCTTTATTCCATTACTGTTATCTCTGAGGGAGGGCGTGACTTGGACCCGTCACATTTACTGCCTGCTCACCTGGACCTGCCATCTTGCTGAGGATTCTCTCCCCTCTGGCTGAGGGACCACAGCAGGAGCGGTGATGCAAATACAGGTGGGTCTGGAATCGAAGACTTGCATCTTCTGTGCCAAGATAAACATACGCTAGCCTGTACCAATACAGAGGATTGAAATGAATGCTAATGCATTCCTGACACCTGTATTTCATGTGCCTTACATGTGACAGAGCACTGCCACACCATGACAGTGATGTCTCTTTCCTCCTGAACTTCTATTCTAAGTAAGCGCTCCATACCACTGGTTCTCAAACTTGAGCTTGCATTGGAGTCTCTCAGACAGCCTTGCTGAAATACAGATTGTGGGTCCCATACCAGTTTCTGACTCGGTAGTAGGTCTGGGGTGAGGCCCAAGAACTGGCGTTTCTAACAAGGTCCCAGATGATGCTGATGGTCCAGGGACCACACTTTGGAAACCAGTGAATCAACTCACTGAACACTCACATCAACACTTCATGATGAGGAGGAAGAAGCTGAGGTCCCAGGAGTTTAACTTGCCCAAATAAAGAGAAATACACCTTTAGTCTTTTATTTGAGCTTCTCTTCTTTAAGCCGATCCCAGAATAACGTCACTTCTCTCTCCGTGATGCTGCTGGCGAAGCCCACCACAGGGGCCTAAAGCCCAGGGCCCCATTTACCCAGCTCAGGGCCATGCCATGAAGTTATCCCAATGTTTTGGCTGGCACGAGGACGGGAACGAAACACAGAGTCCTGGACACTGCCCTCCCTCGAAGTATTCTCATGAGGGAAGTTGGAGAGAACACTCCGGAAAACAGCCATCTCTAAGGCTGTGTCCCTGGTCAGTCCCTGACCCCCTCAATCTGTTCACCCTCTGGCAACATAGGAGCTTCTGAAAATGTCAACCCTGAGTTAAATCTCCGCTCAAAACCCTCTGTGACTCCACGTGGCTTTTAGGGTAAGGATAGAATTATCAACATGACTGTTGTGTGGTCATTTAGGTGCCGCTCAGTCACTGTCGCTTCTTTCTCCGTCCTTCATGCCACACGCTGGTCAGCCCCGTGCACGTGTACAGATTCCCTGTCATTGCCCATTCTTGTCACCTGTCCGCCCTCCACCATGCTTACCTCCCCGTCTCCTCCTCCTCGTTAGACACTAGCTCTAAGTTTCATTCCGAAGCACAGTCCTCTCTGGTGCCCGGGAGCAGGTGCTTGAGGCCCGTGTTCCACAGCCACAGCCCTGTCCTGCCAGCAGGGATTCAGCAGCCTCTGGGAAAGGTGCCTCATATTCACGGGGCTACAGGCTTCGGGATGGGGGTGGGAAGAAGGAAGGAAGGAGAAAAAAGAGAAAGAGAGGGAAGAAGAGAGACAGAAGGGCACCTAGAAAGAGGGAAAGAGAGAAGCAAGCGAGAGAGAGATACAGAGAAACAGACGAAGAGAAAGAGCCCAGGCAGAGGGAGATGAGAGAGAGACGGGGTGGGGGGCTCTGACCAATGTGGTGATGGTAGGCCAGGAAGGATGAGGGCAGGGTCCGGGAAGGACCCCTCGTGTGAGCAAAGGTATCCTGCCACACAGTTGGGAAGCCCAAACGCGTGTTGAACAGGGGTGAGGGGTGGACGGTGCTGAGCATCATGGAGTGAGCTGCAGGGGCCAGCCCGGGCACTAGGGTGCCAGACCTGTGGCCGACACCCTGGTGGTGTCTGCGAGGACAGACGAGGCTGCTGCTTGCTAGGCTTCTCACTCTTTCCCAGCTTAATAAGGGCAATAATATTCTGAAAAGCAACTGTGGCCTTTGGGGCGTGTCGCTGAGGAAGCGGGTGGGTCCCCAGGGCGCTATAAACTCAGCCAAGACTAGTTCACGTGTTTGGCGTTCTTGGCATGTGTCCAAGGGCTGGAACTATGGAGCTCGATTTTCCTTAAAGTCTAATTATGTCTTCTGTGTTTGAGGAAAGTGATGTTTGAAAGGGGGCTTGTGTGACGAGCCCACTAATCCCCAGGGACATCGAGCAGCCGGCTGGCTGTCCAGGAAGATCCACTAAGGAGCATCTTAAGATGGGCTCTACCTTCCTGTTGCTCCAGGTTTCAACCAGCAGCCACCAGCTGACTGTACTGGTTGCTAGCTGCTGGCTTCTGGTTATAGATGCCAGAGGACTCTTGAGTAATATTCTCTAATCAGATAATGACAATAATAACCTGATGGTAATAATAATACTAATCATAGCCACTGACAGTTGAGTTTTCTGGGCACCAGACAGCGTACAAAGCCCATTACATAATGCTCTTTAAAAAAATTATACCCATTTTTTAACAGATGAAGAAACAAGGTCCCAGGAAGTTAAAGTACTTGTTCAAGGTCTCTCACCGGGAAACCAGAGAAGCTATGATGAAAACCAGCTCTGACTCTGGGATCTGGGCCTTTATCTTCCATAACTTCATTGCTGCCATTTTGGCCCCCTTCTTTTCCTCTTTCCCTTTTTCTTCATTCCCTCTGCAAATATCTTTCAACTGACACCACTGTGCCGGGTCCTGGCGCAGTGCTCAGGATACAGGGATGAAGAGGTCATCCCTGCCTTCACCAACGTGGCCGTCGGGGCTTACTTTCAACTGGATAGTTAACATCAAGGGCAGCTCCGGGAGTGCTCAAACTTCCTGACTCCTTGATTAGTTGGCCATGTCAGCGGAAGATCCTCCTCTCCTCCCGAGGATCCTTCAGTTCCTGAGCAACCCGAGGTCATCCTCAGCTCCTGGGGGAAAAGCCCACCAACAAAATGCAGTGGATTCCCATTTCAGCTCAGGGCTTCTCTCAGCATTGCCAACCTGTCCACACCACCTCATACTTGCAAACATGGGCTCTGTATTCAGAGGGTCCTGAGTCCGCATGCCAGTTCTTCTTCATAGCAGTGTGACCCGGAGCAAGTTCCTTAACCTCTCTGAGTCTCCATTTCTTTCTTACAATGGGCATGTGATAGTATCTGCCTCATAGGCAGTGGATGGAAATGACTGGCTCCATCTCTTTAGCCCTTACCCCCCTGTGAGCTGATACATTTATTCAACTGTGATTGAATGAATGAATTCCATCTCTGAAGCCAAATTTAACCTTTATAATATTTATGATAAAGATGGTTTCTTTGACCCAGTCATGATTTACTATAAAGGAGTTAAAAGCAACTAGAATAAAGATCAAATGAGGCTTTTGCAGACACAGACATAGCGTGGAAGAAGTGTTCCTACATATATTTTTTTCTTAACCTAAAGCATATTGCTGACATGAGGAATCCAAGCACCACGTGCCGCCTCAGATGTTTCCAGAAGCAGGGAGGTGGGGCGTTGCTCCATGGCAGTCACTGAAGTACCTTTGACATTTAGGAAGGTGAGGGCCTTCTCCTTGGGGTCATCAGAGAACAAGGAGCTAGCCATTCCAGAGTCCTCAAGCTGCAGCCCTGGCTGCTGGAGCTGCCGTACCATTTATCCTCATTACTTCGATTATTCATGAAGGATATGACAGAGCCACTTTGTTCTCTTTAAATTTTCAGAGGCTTCGTTTCCTAGTGTTGTATTCCCTGGGGAGCAGGAGGTCCTGCTCTAGTGAAGTCCTGCGTGTCTGGGGTACAAGGTGGGGCAGGCAGAAGAAACGAGGGGAGGCACACACATTTCCGAGGCCGCTGCGGTGGGGTAGCACCAAGAGCACTGGATTGGGGGTTCCTGGCCCTGGATATTTGTGCTCAAATTTGATCCTTCCTGCTAATGAACATTGCAGCCTTGGAAACAATAGTGAACCGATTAACCTAGAAAATTATAATCGCCAGATTTCACTGGGTGTCTGTCCCGGGCCAAGCACTGCCCCAAGTTCACAAGTACCACCTAAGGCTGGCACTAATATCAGCCCATTTTACAGATGAGGAACTTGAGTCTTAGGGTGGCTGGGAACGTGGGGCTGGGGCCCGACTCTAGAGCTCATGCTTCATCTCTTCACTGCCATGTGCTATCCAATGGGCTCCAATGGGGGAGAGCGTTTACAAGGGCTACGATGAGTTACGTTTTCAATGATTCTACTACATGGCTAGCGTTTGTTCGACATAAGTTGGTGTCTGTCTTTGTTTCCTTCCTGCCCTAAGGTCTCATGCATGTCATGCCACTTGGGGTGCTGAGGGATACAGGCTGAGCATAGCTGGACCATGGAATGATGGAGAGGGTGATGGGTGGGACAGCCAAGGGCCATGAAAAGGGCACCTCATTCAATGAGTAACGCACACTGAATGCAGATTAAAAAAAACTCTGTAAAGAATACTCAGAATGTTGGATGGCGTGAGCAAGATCACTGAGGACTGCTTAAGAGATTGAAATTTACAAGATACCAGGAATGATTTTTATTTTCCCCTGGGATTAACTCCATGACGGGGCTCTCCTTAGAGGAGGAGGGCTTTAGTCCTAGACTGTCTACCTCCAGGGTCCATGCCTTCACCATTACCCCGGGGACAGCAGAGGGAGGAGGGGGGGTGCCGCCCAGGGATGCAGGAGAGCCAGATGCCCTGTGTATGGAGTAATGGAAATGTGATGCTAGCTGCTATAACAGGTGATCCCTGGAATCTCAGGAATCAAGACAACAGGAGTTTCTTTTCTCCCCCTGCTCACAAAAGTCTACATGGCAGTGGGGCAGGGACAGGACAGGGCCTGAAAAGACAGGTCCTGAGCAGGTCCTGAGCAGGTGGAGGGTCTGCCATCTTTAACGTATGCTCCCAGGTCATCCTCGCCATCTGCCAGGAAAGGGGAAGACAGAGAGCATGGAGGGTCTCCCAGGAAGACGCAGTCCTGCAAGTGACATGCATCACATGGCTTCTGCCACGTCCCATTGGCTTGAGCTCAGGTGTGTGCCCCAGCAGGACACAGGGGCAGGGGCGGGGGAAGGTGGCTGGAAAATGTTGTTGGTGGCTGGGCAGCCAGCTCAGCCACACACCTGTGGGGGCTGCGAGTCCTTCTGTGTTACTGAAAGAAGAGGGATGGGGGGAGGTGGCCAGAGAGAAAGACAAGGTCCAGAAGACGAGGGCCATTTGTGCCAAGAGGCTCAGGAGACTGAACTTGATCCTACCAACAGTGGGAGTCTCCGTGCATTATAAGCAAGGAGTGACAAGAGCAGACTGGTGTGCTGGCTGCAAGCACAGAGCTGACCTAAGGGGGAGACTGCACGGAAAGGCAATCATATGCCCGCTGCAGCACAGGGGGTGAGAGAGGCGGGGGCCATGAGAAAACCAGCAGGAGGTGGGGCAGGGAGAGGAGGGTGCATATAAGAAATGTCCTATTGTCTGCAATTCTTCATACCTTCCCCTGCCTCTATTTCTCATGAACGCCCTACCCTCCATGTCCACTCTAGTCCGGTGTGCCTGCTTGTCATCCTGAGATCACATGCAATGCCACTTCCTTGGGGAAGCCTCCTCCCCGGCTTTACCCCCCTCCCCGCCTCTATCCCAGGTCATTTCCCCTATTATAAGCACCATATCGGCTTGTACCTCCCTTTCAAGGGACTTGGCAAAGTTATTCGTGTGATTATGTGAGTTCTCTGCCCACCTTTGATTTATAGGGCTTCTTGCTGAAAGGAGAAAATCTGGTTTTTTTCTCTGTTGAATGCCTAGTGCCTAATCTGGGTGGGCCCCTGTACCTCTGTGCTGAATGAGCAAATGAACGAAGGAATGAATCATAAGACAGGGAAACTTATTGCATGCGGGAGAAGGGTTCCCCACAACTCCAGGTTGCTGGCTAGGCTGGCTGGGCAGGTGCTGGTGCCTTTCGTGATCAATGATGATTTTGTTTTCCATGAAATATTCTCACGTAATGATTCTGCAGATGGTTGTGTCCTTTCTGCTAAAACAGAATGACTATCCGATATGTCCAAATCCTCCAGCACACTGAGGACCCCTACTCTCCCCAGGCTCTGTCAGTTTAATGTTAACATGATGTATGGTCAGTTGGCCATTCAGAGAGGACCACATGAGGTGGGGGAGCCTCGGGACGCCGCCTCCAAAGATCCTGGCTCTCCCATCTGTGGCTGCTCCCTTTCGGTGATTTGAATGGCACGGGGAAATGCCCCACCCATAATGAATAGAACTTAAAAATTGAGTAGTAGCCATTTAGGTCTGTCTGAAAGTTAAGCTCTGCTTTCCTTTCCAAGATCTGTGGCCCATCGCAGGCTGCTCCTCTCTGTTCAGATGACATGATGAAAAGGTTAAAGGACACCAAAAACTGGAAAGCATCAAACGTCAGACACAGTAATGCTGCTGTGCAGGAACTGAGCACATCCCAACCGAGATGCTCCAAGCTGTAGCCGCTTGTTAAATGGGACAGGCAGCAAAATCCTCATCGTCAGTTCCTGACAGGAGCCCCACTCGGTTGCTTATCTTGTAAGATAAGAGATTGTAAGCCCATTTTCGACCAGGTTCTAAAGATACGATCAGGGCATCACCCTCTCAGGCCATCTGGGTCTGCTATTGTCAGGGGGAAAGTGTCTTCAAAGATGGGACAGAGGGAAAAATAAAAACAAAACAAAACCAAGATGTGACAGAGCAGTGTAGACACTTGGGCAAGTCCACTGAGAAAGTAACCGGCTCCGGATCGAATTATTTTCCTATGCGGTGCCCCTCCCCCTTCATCCGAGGTGGGTTTTTTTGTTTTTTTGTTTTTTTTGTTTTTTTTTTCACGATTTCAGCTACTCATGGTCAACCTGGGTCCAGGTCCAGAAGCAGACGATCCTCCTTCTGACCATAGGTCAGAAAGTCCGTAGTAGCCTAACGCTACATCCCAACGTCTCTGTCATTTACCTCATTTCAGGGCATCATTTAGGCGTTATATCATCTCACACCCTCACAAAAAGGGTGAGCACGATACAATGAGGTATTCTGAGAGAGAGACCACATTCATATAACTTGTATGACAATATACTGTTGCAGGGCGCCTGGGTGGCTCAGTTGGTTAGGCGTCTGCCTTCGGCTCAGGTCATGATCCTGGAGTCCCGGGATCGAGTCCCGCATCAGGCTCCCTGCTCGGAAGGGAGTCTGCTTCTCCCTCTGACCCCCTTCCCTCTCGTGCTCTCTATCTCTCATTCTCTCTCTCTCAAATAAATAAATAAAATCTTTAAAAAAACAAAACAAAACAATATACTGTTGCAGTTATTCTATTTATCACCGTTGTTCATCTCTTACTATGCCAAATTTATAAATTAAACTTTATCATAGGTATGTACAGATAGGAAAAAACACGATCTACATAGGTTTGGTACATCTGCAGTTTTGCTGGGGGGGTCTTGGAATGTATTCCCCTTGGATAAGAAGGGACTGCTGTGCTGTATTAGTGTCCTTCAGAATTATAGCTTAGGCTGGAATTCCTCACATTCTGTCTTCAAATTCCCCAGCCTTTGACAAAAATCAGACAGAAGTCTTGGTGCCATTAGAACTGCAAACTTATATTAACTCGAGTTAGGAAACTTTATCCTAATTAGGTTTTTTTGTTTTTTTAGAGAGGGGGAGAAGGTGGAGGGGATGGGCAGAGGGAGAGGGAGAGGGAGACAATCTTTTTTTTTTTTTAAAGATTTTATTTATTTATTTGACAGAGAGAGACACAGCGAGAGAGGGAACACAAGCAGGGGGAGTGGGAGAGGGAGAAGCAGGCTTCCCACTGAGCAGGGAGCCGGATGTGGGGCTCGATCCCAGGACCCTGGGATCATGACCTGAGCCGAAGGCAGACGCTTAACGACTGAGCCACCCAGGCGCCCCGAGGGAGACAGTCTTAAGCAAGATCTACACCCAGTGCAGAGCCCAACGTGGGATTCGATCTCATGACCCTGAGATCATGACCCAAGCCAAAATCAAGAGTTGGAGGCTTAACCAACTGAGCCACCCAGATGCCCCCATCCTAATTAAGTTTAATCTCTGTCATCTCATCAACATCAAGCGAGAAAACATGTACCTGGACCACAACTCTTAGCTCTACAGTTAACACTGGGTAGAGGTTGAACAAATATTTGTTAAACAAATGAATAAATGAAGAAATGATTGATTTGGGTTCTCCCAACATTCCAGGTTGTTGAATGGAGAGAATAGGTTTTGGAATTAGCCAGATTTGGGTGTGAACCCTAGTTCTGCTGCTTGCTACTTATAATTTTTTCAGGCCCCTGTGGGCCCTCCGCAGTGAGAAGGGAGGCAGCCCAGAGAATCTGGCTGTATTCATTTCCCATTGTTGCTGCAATGAGAGCTAACCACAAATTACCACAAATAGTGGCTCCAAAAACAGAACAAAACAAAACAAACCCAACCCAGTTGTATTATATTTTTTTTTCTGGAGATCTCAAGTCCAAAATAGATTTCCCTAGGCTAAAACCAAAGTGTTAGTGGGGTTTTGTCCCTTCTGGAAGCTCCAGGGGGAGAGCCCATTTCCCTTCTTTTCCAGCATCTAGACACCACCCACATGCCTTGGCTTGTGGTCTCTTCCTCCATCAGCAAAGCCAGTAGTACAACATCTTTAAATCTCTTTCTGACTCTTCTACCCTCCTTTTCCATCTGTAAAGAACCCTTGTGATGACATTGGGCACCGCTGGATCATCCAGTCTAATCTATCCATCTGAAGGTCTTTACCTTAATCACATCACAAAATTCTTTTGCCAGGCAAGGTAAACTACTCACAGGTGCCAGGGATGAGGACCCGGATGTCAGCGGGAGGTCATAATCCTGCTACCACAGCAATCACCAGCCAGAGGCCGCACTTAGCAGATTTGTTCAACAGTGGCGGGTGGGAAGCACCTTCATTCCTCCTCAGGGTACCTCAGATAGTGCCTAAAAAGCACTCCCTAGGGAGTCCCCCGCACCATAAGAGCAGCGTCTGCTTCTTTCCTTGGGAACAATCTAGCTCTGGCTAGGGGTGTCTCACTGCTCTTTCCACTGTGGGGCAATGGAATGGTCTGGGCTCTCCCTAGGACTCCTTGATTTTTGTAAAATAGCATTAGCTCCACCCAGCTTGGTTGAGTATTCACCTACATGGATGTGCACTTGGCTAAAAATCTTTCCTCTAACGGCCACCTTGAACTCAGTGTTGCACACCACCAATCAAATCTTGGTTGGGAGAAACACCATTCAAGGAGACCCACCTGAGAGTTGGGCCGTCCAATGACATCTTTAAACTCCCCATAGGTTAAACCAGACCACATCCTTTTGGCCCCAGGATATCTGCTTTCACTAAGTGTTGCTTTACTTTGGTGCTATTAGATGACATTCAGGCACACCATAAGAAAAAGCATCACGGAAATAGTTGCATTTATTATAACAGTTTTGTGGAGGATGGTTTATTGCATGTTGGCCTACATTTCCTATGAGAAACAACAGAGAAATACTTCCAGTCTCTGAACCCAGGACTAGCTATGGTTTCCGCCACTAACTGTTTTGTTTCGCTCAAACGAACACCACCTCCTGTGGCTGGTTGTTTTTCCTTCTTTGCGTTCACCATTAGGAAGAATCTGCAGCAAAGCTTTAGGACATGAGTCTGCATTTATGGGCACCCACTTCTCTTCCAACCTCATTGTCCCTTCCCTGTTTGCCTTCATCTGTTTCACATTTTGCATCTCATTGTTTTAGTGTCTAGAAGCCCAGAATAAGGCATGCTAAAAACTTTTTTTTATCTCCCAAGATTTTTTTTCCTTTTGTGAGACACATGTCCCTGATACATTCCTCTTTGTTCCAGGCACAAACTAAAAATGAAACACACACACACACACACACACACACACACACACACACACATGAAAGGAAACCTCATCAGTGCCAATGTTTAAACGTTGATCCCCAGCAGAACTGGGTTCGGCACCACTGTAGAGACTGGAGCTTATGTTGACAATACGAAAACAAGTCACTTCCTGCACTTCGTATGCTGAGCACACAGAGACCATAAATGCCAACATTCTAAATGGCTTGCTTGCTACTAGTAGATTCCCTGGCACTGAAATCTATTTCTTTTCTAAGGATATTTAGCTTTTATTGTATCTTTACTCATGGTCAGAAGACATCAGCACATTTGCTAATGCAATGGAAGGTATTCCTCATAAAGAAACGCACTTTACACCAGGTAGGGTTTTGATGGCCATAGAAAGCCAAGATAAGAAAAAAATTAATGTTGGCCGAACTTCCAGTGAAAACATCTTTGAGATAGACCCAAACATATGAGTTCATTTCTGAGCTCATCAAACCACAGAACCCCAGTACTGAGAGCAAGTCCTACTAAAGGCTGTATTATGAACTTCTCTTTTTAATCTCTAACCCATAGAATCCAGAACATAGTATGTGTTCAGTAAATACTTGTTGAATGAATGAGTCATACCTCTCACGCTCAGAAAGACTCAAGTTCTACTTGGACCCCCATAGATCGTGATGGAAACACATTCCTTGCTGTGTGGCGGGTATGCAGTAGGGACTGACTGACTGGCACTGAGACGTATCCAAACCATAGAAGAAATTTCTGCCATCCCTGAACTGCAAGGCAGCAATTTTGTATTTCCATTATTTCTCCCCTTATCAAAGACACACCTGACAGGTGATATTAGCATGTCCAGTGATTCTCACAGATATTCTTAGGTTTATGCCTAATTACCAGTGTGCTAATACAATCTCCATTCACCTCTCCCACTCAAGAAAATATATCAGAACACAAACGAATAAGGATGTCATGAATATGGGAACAACCTAGAATCCATGGCAATTTATCGAAGAAGTAAGTCATCCACCATTTTGGTGTTTCAGATAATATTAGTAGTACATGACTAATGAGGCATCGCACAGTGATTGATGCAACGGTCCAATGTGATACCAAGACTGAAACCATCTCTGAGACCCACTGAGTCCTAACATGCTATTTGGAGACCTCTCAGACTCCAGAGGCTCTTCCTACCCCCAACACAGTCATCTGTCTGAGCTCTGCCACGCACGTGAGCTTCATCCAGAACCGCAGAGATCATCGCTACTAATGGACATAGCTCACATGGGAATCTCACTGTCAACTGGGGATCCGTCCACTTTCACCATTATGATTTTAAGGAAGAGGACGCACAACCAACCAACTTACCACGCCGCCGCCAGCAGAGTGCACGAGCACAGACATTCCTTCTCGGAGGTTGGCAACTTCAAAGAGCATCATATAGGCTGTGACGAAGTTCACGGGGAATGCAGCAGCCTCCGAGAAGCTCATGTCGTCTGGGATCTTGTAGACAAATTCCACCGGTGTGCAGACCACCTCTGCCCAGGCATTGTAATTGACAAATGCCATGACACGGTCCCCGATCTGGGAATGGGGAGGCACAGGGTTAATGGAAGCTTCTTACTCTTTTTTGAAAGATTTCTCAAATCCTTTTGAGAACCTGGGGGAAATTATAGATTTCTTCCCAGAAGAAAAAAAAAAAAAAAAGCAACCAAACCTTCAAATATGCTCACTCTCACATGCCTGCCAATTCCAAGGCACTCATGGATGCGCTGAAGCCCATCTATGAAAACTTGCTGGGGGCTGTGAAAGCCAGGTTCTCTACCCCTCTTCCCAAGCATAAATGTACAATATCGTCACATCACACACCATGGCATGTTAGTGTCAGAAGATCATTTTACCGACTCAACCTCTCATCTCCTCTCTGTTTGGGAGTTGAGGAGAACTAAGCCATAAGGAAATTTAAACAGGCAGAGCTGCGAGTAAACTCTACTCTCACTTGTTTTCTGCCACTCCATAGGGATTCCCTGCCAGGCTAATTTATTGGGGCATTTGCATCAAAGGTTAGCACTGGATTACTGATCACAGTAGTCGTGAGATGTGGTGCATCCGAAGAGCTGTGTAAATCTAAGTGCAGGAGACTGAACGAGAACAACCAGACCTAGAGCAAAACAGGAGAGTGCCATGGGCTGTGATGAACAACTAGTCCTTTTTTGGACACGTATTATACGGTAGGCATTGTCCTAAGGATGTCACCTAATCTTTACAAAACCCCTATGAAGGCATGGCTGAATACTGTGTTCTTTTTATCAGTTGTTTACATAGCCAGACATCATGAAAAGAAAAAGCATTCTTACCTTTAAAGTGGTTACGATAGAGTGCCAAGTTTTTTCATAGTACATCATTAGTAAAGGGAAACACAAATGAGTGAACTGATAGTAATAGCTTGTATGAGCTGCCAAGTGCTGGTGAAGTTGAACCACTCTGCTGTTTGATGTTAGTTGCTTGGACTATGACTTTCAAACACAATATTCAAATTGCTGTGGTCAGAGTGAATTTTTAATAAATGAATGGCTTTCATATGCGTGTGCTTTACTTTTATATATTTATAACTGAGTCTCCTGTTTTATTTTCTCTGTAGCTTACTCAACAAACAACAACAAAAGCCTCGTATGAGATGGGTCCATAAGAGCTCACATTACAGATGAATGGCTATAGATTTTACAGACATTGAAATTGAGGCCAAGAGAGATGAAAGCACGTGCCCAAGGTCATGTAGCTAGGGAGTAGCTGAGCCAGGATTTGAGTCTCACAAGGCTGACTCCAGATACACAGGATTAATTCATCACACCTGGGGTAAGCGCTACAAAGAAGACAGAGTTCTCAAAGGGTGTACACCAGGGGGCCCGACCGCCTCTGAGAATATTAGTGTAACTGTTTACGTTTTGTCTGCTGTAAAATGAGTATATTAGGGAACGGTCCTTACGGAAATGAAGTAACACAATATGCACGCAGCACACTTGGTGTGATGCATGTAAGGTGAAGAAAGAACAATCAGTGTTAACTCTTAAAAAGAACAGACTGGTTTCTGGTCTCATGGAACTCACAGCTCAATGATCACATGCTAAACACAGACCCACTGTATCTCACAAAGCCGAAGGAACAGCTGTCTAATGAAGGAACCGATGGAAAGGAGAGGCTGTCCCATCAGCAGTGAGCGTCCTAATCCCTGGAAGGGCTGAAGACCAACTGATGAATGTTGGGAATTATCATCTTAAATGCAACCGCTTGGACCAGAGGATAACCAAGGTCTAACACCGGCATCCTCTTTTGCACAGAATCGTGAAAACCCAAAGATACATAGCACCGTGGAGTAGCTGATGGCTTCAAGTGTCAACACAGAGGGCAGTGAAGAGTAGTTCAACCACCTCGACAGTGACAGTCCCAGCCAGCCCAGCAGGGCTGACCGCTCCAGGGCTCTCCTTCAACTTTGCGCCATCACTTCCTTATAAAAATGGCGTGAGTGGCTTAGCCATCACATCAGCCCTAGCCTGAGTCCAGAGGTAGGCAGCTTTTTTTTTTTTTTTTTTAATATCCAGTCCACCTCATTATTTGATTTTGTTAATAAAAAAAAATTAGTCCTGGGTGACTGAGCCCCAATTATTCCTATACTGCTGTGCCTCTGGAGACAATTTTTCAAGCTTCCCTTGCAATGCATCAAACCAGGAGAGCTATTCAGTGTGCTGCCCCGTGATATTCCATCTGCGACATGGTTGAAAATCTTAAGTCAAAATTTTAGGGGGACTATTAGTATTGGTTTTCCCCCAAGTCACACCCAGACTGGAAACCTGTATGTGGCTTCTTTCATTTGTTTGTGCAGCTGAAAGTCACTGGAGGGGAGTGGAGGTGAAGGGTAGGATTGACAATAAGTAAACCAGGCCTAAGCAGCAAAAGAGAGATCACATATAAGGGGAAAAAAATAATCAAGCATTGTATGTCCTCCTTCTGAACCAGGGCCAACGACATCCCTATCTACTGTTATATTCTAAAATAATGGATTACTTATGCAAGGCTCAGGATTACTAGTGATAGGAGTATGATCTTTTCCTTTAGGACCAGGTAGGGGAGTGAAGAAGAGATACTATTTCTCATATGCAGCACTTTCAGGGAGAGATGGTGCTGCCTCTGCTTATATTGCTTACCTGGGAACAGAAATGCAAAGTCATATGAAAGAAAGGGAGAAGTGCATTTACTTCTTTCTTAACACTTTACAGCTGTATTATCTGGAAACCAGTGACAAAAAGACTGATGTGTGGGATGAGATTTTCAGACATTCATCCCAGGGAATTTGGAACATATTGATATTTTCAGAGTGTATTGAGGCTCAAATGCACTGAGCCTGAGCAGCAGGCTCCAATTCAATGCCAAGGTCATTTTGGCATTGCATTTATAGGATTTTCCTTTCTGCATTTAGCTCTGCAGCATTTACAGGTTGGGAGCAGGGGTGAAGATCTGGTGACTTGAATCCATGTTCATCTACCTTTCTGGCCTCCCCAGAAACAACTGTACTCTTCTGAACTTCGTCTTCAAAGGGAAAATAACAATCTTTACCTAGCAGCGTTGTAGTAAGGCTGAAGAAGGATGACTTGCCCATGTTTCTGGTTATGGTGGATTCTCAAATGTTAGCTCTGTTCATTTCTCCCTGGGGAACCACTTAAGTTATGAGGAAGAGCTCTTGTACCTGATTGGCACTGGTTTTTCTCACTCCAAATTGCTGCAATTTTGTGTGATTGATTTGCCCACAGTTTTTCAGTTTTTAGAGACTGGATTCTATTTGATTTGCGTTACAGTGGTAGGAAGGGTCATATATCTTTTCATCGATTAAAAATTTTTTATTATGGAGAATTTCAACACGTACAAAATAGTCAGAAAAATATAATAACCCTTTTTATCCATTGCCCTCTTCCCAAAGCAATCAACCCATGGCCAGTTCTGTTTCATTGCCAGGTACCTCTACCCTGTGCCTTTAAAAATCATCATTCAAAAATGTCACTTTCCCAGTGTCTGAAAGAATCATTTATAAATGATTACTTAAATGCATAAAGGAACCAAATTATGAAATACAGAGGATATTTCTCCCCAACCTCTACGTTTTGTAGTTGGTTTTTGAGCCTCAGGTGGTGGGAAAATGGGAGCCATGGGGAGGGTGAGGGGGTATGCACACCTAGTTAATCCAAGGCCAGACATTCTTGTTAACAGCTGTATTACATGAACAAAAGGGAAGACAAATTTTTCCCTGGCCACTTCACCAGGCTATTCCCAGGAGCAACCAAGATGGTACACGAGAAAGGCATGAGGCATGTGGAAAATCCTATCATTTATAAACGTGTTAATAAAACCTACCAGTAAGATGACAATAATAACACACACCATAGATTCAAACATTTCTTTCATTATCTTTTATATGTCAACAGATTCCAAATAGATATTACTTTTTTCCATCATTAGTCAACACATTACCTCGTATCCTTTCACGCTGTCCCCCAGAGCTTCAACAATCCCAGAACACTCAAATCCTGGCACCAGGGGAGTCTTGGGAGGGTTGTCGATGTTCCCCTGTCGCACCATCAAGTCAATGAAGTTTAAACCACTGTGAATGGCAAATGTGAAAAGAGAGACATTCAAAATGGAATCCAAGAGAATACACTTGGCTTGACTTTTCTTCTACCCTCTTCTTGGCCCTCTCTCCCTTCCCCCATTCCTCTCTTGTCTTTTTTTTTTTTTTCTCTTTCATGCAAAATAGGCCTAAGAGCAGTCACTTGACTGGATGTCACTAATAAAGCAAAAACAATTATCTCTACAGACAAGGAATGCTTTCCTGGCAGTTAGAATTGCCACTGCAGATGGTACCCTCTGATTTAAAAGACAGCCCCTTTGTCCTCCCTCAGAGCCTGCTTACTCCTACTCTAACAACACATATTGGCTGGCCTGGTCATTAGCCATGCTAGCACTTCCTGAAGGGTAAAGAATATACTAGGAAGAAGTTATAAGAAGACTCATGGAAAGCAGCCAGACGCAATGGCCATCAGCCAATCTATGAGAAAGAGAGAGGGAGAAAAGGCAAATTTAAAAGGTCTCAAAACAACTGTCACTGATCGGTCAGCACACAGATTCCTCCCAGCACTGTGCCATACACAGTGAATATGAGCGAATATGAGCCATCAAGGGACTACATTACATCCAGCCGGGGGACTTCACTAGAAGTGAGATCAAACAGATGAACCAATGGATTAATACTGGAGGGTTTGTTTCAAAAATCCTAGTTCTCTCTGGATGAGAAAAGGGACTAGGTTTTTTCTATTAACATATTAATTTTGAAATAGGAAAGTTATTAAAATGTATTAAGCCATCACCTTGGAAAACTATATACTTGATTTTAATGATAACATCAATGCTCCAAAATGTTGTTTTCTTTTTAAGAGCTAGTCTTAGAAACCACTTTGAACACTCATTTACTAATCAAATGAGAAAACACATCCCACTGAACACGTATTTTTTTCGCAGGATGCTCTAATGTACTTCCTGTTTTCATAAGCTGCCATTCTAAGAAAGACTCAGGTTATAGGAACCAAACTCCTTGGTCTGGCCCAAGGTCCATTAGTGTATGGCCACAGCTTCTTTTCCAAGCAAGATGACTCAAGCTACTTTTAAAACACAACTTGCCCATTCCTTCCTCGGCCTCTTTGGAGCCCAGGAAACATCAAATTCTGCTTAGATCTCCTGGTCATCAGTGTCCCCCATAGAGAATGGGTAACAATGAGGAGGATGCCTTCCTTGAAAGGTGGGTTCATGGGTGGCCACCTTCTCAAGGTTTTCCTGGTCACACATCAGGCAAGTTTCACAGTTGCCCCAGCTGAACTATCTCTAATGCGTGTCCTCCTTGAAGGCAGCTTCATGCCTCTTATTTCTTTGCTTCCAGAGTGCCTGGCATGCATCAGGCCCACAGCAACAGAGTAGGTACTCAGGCAACATCTGCTGAATGAAGGAATATATTCATGAGTATTCTAACAGAGGTGCTGCCAGTGTGAGCACTAACTCCTTTCAAAAAGTGGCCACGGTATGCTCAGAGGAATGGACACATTTCTGAAATGTGCTCGTAGACTTCCAGAGATCCTACGTTTTGATGGTGAACAGTTCATCGGGTCACTGATCAACCAAATTGTCCTCCGATAGCACGGCCAGTTTCTTAAGAGCTTGGAGAGGCCTGGGCACCAATCCCAATTCCACCACCTTCACCCGCGTCACCTTGGACCAGTTCCTTAGCCTCTGTGAGCCTCCATTTCCTGGTTGGTAGTACTTGTCTCACAGGGGTGTCAGGAAAATGAATGACAGGTAAACACCTAAGCAGGATGCCAGCTACATAGTAAGTATCCAATAAACGCTAGCATTTAAATGTGCATCTTCTCTTAAGAAAGCAGAAGTACGTGATACATTGTAGGAAGACTCCCATTAAACAAGAGTTAAAAACAGTTTCAGAGCTGCGATGGGAAAACTTGGCTACCCATGAGCTTTGCTTGTGTGAAACAGCCCATTTTCCAATACAACCAAATAAATAAAGCATCACCACATAACAATAAGAGGAATTTCCATGTCCCAAATCAAGCACTCCATCTCTCGTTTCATGGATATTTTAGCTCACTGTGTTTTCCTTTGCGTGAAAACCTATGATTTCCCAAGACCCTGATGGAGAAATGCCAGAAGAAATTACTTGACAGTTCTGTAAACGTGCTAACCCCTGGAGAAGGTTTTGTCCTAGACGCTTGTTATGCTGTTCAATCAGGCTGCCTTGGACCCCCACCCAGCATGAAGTGGGCAGGCTGATTGTAAACCGAGAGCCAGCTACTCAAATCCATCAAGAAAGGCTTAGTGAGGCTGACTTTATAAAAGCTCGTAGCATCCCATCCATTTCCACAGTGAGGCAAGCGGCAACTCTACTGGGGTCTTGGAGAACGCCACCCATCTTCAGGAAAGAAACGTGAAGTGGGTATATTCCAGGGGATGGGGGATGAGTCAGTGTTCATCTCCACACAGAGAGGTGGTGAACCGTTGTTAATGGAGTACCTTCACATGTTGTACCAGACCAAGTTCAAGGGCCTGTCCACGCACCTGCTCCTCAGATGGATACAGCTAGCAGTTACTGAGGGTTCAATTTCTGGCAGGAGCTGTGCTAAGTGCTTTACTTCATTGTTTAAGACTCAACAGTACTCCTGTGGGGTATGAACTATCACACCCATTTTCCAGATGAGAAAACTGAGAATGAGCAAGAGTAAGTAACTTGCTGAAAATCTCATCTTTAGAAACTGTCAAAGTCAGGATTTGAATGCAAGCAAAGTCTAGAACTTGAACCCTTTACATACGATGCCTCTTTATGGGAACTTCACCCACTGGCTGAAGCAACATGTCCAGGGGGCCGTGTTTATAACGTATCTCTTTGACAGTTGATTGCACCAGTGGTGGGCCCATTGTTGGAGGAGTGGCCATTCCTAACCTAAGCAGGAATCCCTTGCTTCATATGAAATAAATAAGCTGATCTAAGAACTGAGCATTCTCTCAAAAACTCTGAATTAGGAAACTTGCAGCAAGAAAACAACTTACTGTCAGAAAGGACATCAAAAGATAAAACTGAGCTAGAGGGACCTATTGACCTGCACTCTAGGGAAGCAGAACTGAAAAAGTCAGTAGGTAGGGAGATGCCTGGGGGGCTCAGTTGGTTGAGCGTCTGCCTTCAGCTCAGGTCATGATCCCAGGGTCCTGGGATCGAGTCCTACATCAGGCTCCTTGCTCAGCGGGGAGCCTGCTTCTCCCTCTGCCTGCCGCTCCCCCTGCTTGTGCGCACTCGATCTCTCTTGCTCTCTCTCTCTCTCTCTCTCTCTCTCTCTAACAAATAAAATAAAAAGCCAGCAGGTAGGGAAATTAAAAGAAAAAGACGAAGAGCTGCAGAAGCAACCCAGCAGCCTGCCCCAGGGTGGGCTATACAAACTTTGTTGCCGGGTTGCCAAGAATGCAAAGGTCCAGTCTCCATACTTGGTGCAGCCCAGGCCCAGTGCGCCTCCTGCCCTCTAATTTCCAAGAATTCTTTTGCTACTCCACACTGGTCTTTAGAACAGAACCTCTTTGTTTGTGTTACACGTGTGGTCCCTGTCTCATGAAACCAAAAGACACAAAGTAAAACAAATACCATAATCAGTAACCCTAAATCATCCACTGGACAGATATTATTGACCTCATTTTTTTTTTTTTAAAACAAAACCAGTAACACTGTGCAGAGATAATTAAGTTATTTGCCCAAGGCCACACGGACAGTGAAGAGTGAAGCCAGGGACTTAAACGGGGGTCCAACACTGTTCTTTTGCCAAACTCTACACCTTCTTAATCATAGTTTCCAGTATTCTCTAAGATAATCTGATTTTTACTTAGACACTGTTTGAGGATGGCAAGGACTATTTTCTTGACCCGGGCTCACATAGAGGGTAATCTTCAGATTTCTCTCTTACCTAATATTTATTTATATGGCTCTTAAACATTTAAGATTGTTGCAAAAAAAATAAAATAAAATAGTGCTGGAATATGCTCAATAAAATGTTCTGCTAGGTAACCTTTTCTCACAGATTAGTATAATTTTAATTAAGAAGACCTTAATTTGTTCTTCCCATACTATCACTCAAAGCCTATGTTTAAAGAGTTATTACCAAGACATTGCAGCCTGAAGGAATGAAGACAGGTTTGACAAAGGGACCCCCAAAACCTCAAGGCAAAGGATGAGAGATGTGATAGAAGACACAGGGAAATGTAGTGATAGTCCCTTTACAAAATAAAACTGTTACATCACCGGATGGTGACGTCTGCAATGTGCTTTCACGCACATCTCATGGAGCCTTGTATCAATCCCGGAAAGGCTACAAGTGCAGATGTTATTATTCCCATTAAATAGATGTGAATAAAGAGACTCCTTAGATAAGAAACCTGACTTGTCAAAGACAACACAATTAGCCCATGGCAGAGCTGGGACTTGAATCAAGGTCTTTAAACTCCTTGATTATCGTGTATCCTGTGACACCATGAACTCTTAGATATAAGTAGATATGGCCATCTGTGCACGGTGGGGCCTTGGCTGAGTCTCTGGAGCCCTAACCAGGTCTTCCACATTGTTCACTTGGCTCTCCTTTGTCCTGCATGCTCTCCTTAAGATATTATCAAATCAAAGCTTAGGTAAATGGCGGTGGGGGGGGGGGGGGTGACTGGGTGGCTCAATGTTAAGCATCTGCCTTTGGCTCAGGTCATGATTCCAGGGTCCTGGGATCAAGCCCCATGTCAGACTCCTTGCTCAGTGGGGAGCCTGCTTCTCTGCTTCTCCCTCTGCCTCTGCCCTCCACCCCTGTGCTCACTCACTCTCTCTCATATAATTTTTAAAATCTTAAGAAAAAAAAAAAGCTTAGGTAAATAGGAAGGGATGCTTGGTGGTCTTAGGAAAAGACACTGATTTGGGATGCTTAGATTCTACTTAGAAGGAAGGCAAGCTAGCCATGGCCTCTATACTTTATTTTCTGTTATCTACTAAGTGATGGATGCCAACCCTGTAATGTTTCATGAGAGATGTTTAGCTGTCTTCATTTTATGTTCTGCGGGACTCAAGCATGGACCATTTCAATCTCCATTTTGTGCATGAGGAAGGTGGGGCCTGGAGAAGATGAAGTACCTTGTCCGAGGTCATATAGTAGGTGACAGAACTGGGATACCAGCCCTTTTCATAGGACTTCCAAGCTTGAGCTTCTGACTGCTAGGACTGTCATTCTGTTAACTATACATCATGGTGGACTACGATGTATTCTTGTCCTCAAAGCTCCTGGTCTGGGAGCAGTCCATTTCTTTTGGATATGCTAATTAATATTGAAGAAGACACAAATGATTTGTTATAGGACACCGCTAAGTGGATGACAGAAGAATCAGCTAGTTTATTAATTTTCCAGTTTGAAATAAAACTGGCCCAAAGAAGTTTAGCCAAAAAGAGGGAAGTAGATATGGAGAGGCTCCCCTGTCTTTTATTCTCTAGGTGAAAGGAAGGGAGAGGCGTTGCTTATATGAAAGGATTTTAGATCTCTTGCCTCTTAGTTCCTTCCCCTGGTTGTCAGTACCCTTGGCATTGGCCATGGGAATCCAAACATCATCAGACCACCACATAGAGAACAGTGTGATGAAAATCTCCCTTTTCCAGCAGTTTACTTCTGTTGACGCCAATCAACAGAACCCCATCATATCGTCTGATCTCACACTCAACAGAAATCCCAAGTATTGCCTCGTCGTTGGTTCAATTAAGAGACAGATGGCCAGTCCTCCTTCAGAAACCTATTATTTTACCTACGAGGGAATATTGTTGAGCATATCATTTGTTACAATATGCAATTGTTTCTTCATGAAGACAGAGTAATTTTCCCTCATATCTCAGCACAAGGACTGATTTGTATTGATCTTACAATCCCAGCAGCTTATAAACTCATTATATTCCTTTCTTTGCATTGGCTAGTAGGAAGCTCCAAGCCAAACTTGCAGCACCCCCCCCCCCCGCCTCCACCCAATTGCAAGGTTTTGTGGTCTTCATTCTCTCTGCCATCCTAACACTCAACTTCATCGTAACTTTCTGAATGCTTTGGAGCTTCCATTAAAAAAAAAAAAATCTTAAACCTTTTATAATGCATCTCAAACTTTGTGTCAGAATTCTCTGAAGCGCTTGTTAAAAGCAGATTGCCAGGCCTTATTGCTGAGTTTCTGACTCAGCAGGTCTGTGGTGAGGTCCCAGACTCTGCATTTCTGGCAAGTTTCCAGATGATGCCATTGCTCCTAGTCTGGGGACCACTTAGGGACTGGTTGCTGTATCCTCTCTGTTTAAGCTACTTCAAGTCCTTTTTGGAATGAGGCAAGGTAAAAATTAATAGACGATGATGAAATAGATAAGAAAATGGAAAGGTCTCTCACTGTCCTCTAGGGCACTTGAATTTTCTGATCCTGGTCCAAAGGATTATACGTACCCTTGTGAAATGCAGTCTTACTAGATTAGCTTCATCTTGCCAATTTGTCTGGCTCTTTTTTGGATCCTAATTCTTTCATCCAAAAAACTGGCTCTTCCTCCTGAATCTGTGTCCTCTGAAAATGTGGTTATCATGCCACTTACTACTATACCCAACCTGCTGATAAAAATAGAGGCTGTCACGTTCTTGGTGACTTAGGGTATTTGTGAAGATCACGAAAGATGTCATGGGAGGGAATCTAAAACATAGGACTGGCTGACATGTTTTAAGTGTCTTGAAAGCATGAGCTCCTACAGTTCTCTGAAACATGTCCAAGACCCTTTGAATCCGTGTGTAACAAGTACTCCCTCAGTAAGACCATGTTCTTGCATAGGGCCTTATGACAATCAGAGGCCCCCTCACCAAGAAACTGGCAGATATGCAGAAACCCCCATTCTAATTGCTCTGACGATGGACCATGGGAACAGAGGGAATTATTTGTGGCTAGACAACATTTAGGGGATACTTACTATGTAGCAGGCATGGCATTAAGTGTTTTAGAAGCATAATTTTTACAACGATAACAATGCTAGAGGATAAATCATATTACCACATTTTACAGGAACAAAACCCAGGCATATTGAGGTTCCTGAAGCCAAGGTGCAAGAGCAAGTAATGTGAGTCCAGAGGCTGTGCTTTTGACTCCTGTGCTTTGCTTCTGAGAGACCATCACTCAGTTTTCCCAGTTACAGAGAGAGGGCTTCTTGACTCACCTGTCCCACTGAGCACTTCCTACACACTGAGTGTATACTAACGAGGGGATATCCAAAGGGATCAGGGGGCCCCGAAATTATAAACGCTGATCACAGTACAGTGTGATAGGTGGCTTTACGGAAGTACAGGCAGGAGAGCTCACACAACCACCAGGGCATGCGCTATCCCACAAGATAACCATGAAGTCCGAACACTGGCCCCTAGAAAAAATTCCCCAGGGAAATGTCCTAGTGGTGCTCTGCAATTACTAAACCTAAACTTAGATCTTAACTTTAGCCCTCTGGCTCCCCCTCAAGTGAGTTGCTTGAAATCCTTGAGCCTTAGTTTACTTGTCTCCAAAATGGGGACACCTACAGGGTGCTCACCCTACAGGGTGTTGGTGTGGATGGTATGTGACAGGGCATGTGACACAGAGCGCCTCACACACAGTAAGTGCTCAAATAAACGTGAGCTGCTGACATTGTCACCCCCCACCTCCACCATCAGGGCACAAGGTGTCACAGGTCAGGTTCCCTGGGAAGCAGCCTCCGAGCCTGCGATTTGCATGCAAGGAGGTGTGATGGGGAGAGCTCTAGGAAACAACAGCTGCGTGCTCCTGAGGGCAGCTGAGCTGGGTAGAGGAAGAAGTTCAACACTGACGTAGTAGTAAAAAAGACTCAATTTATCCACAGAAAGTTCCCAAGCTAGGATGGCCCCTCACGTCACCATGAATCAAGGCCAGGGGATGAGGCCTTCATACCCTCATGTCAGCTAGTCCTGGAGAAGAGCTGCCCCCGGGGAGAGAGCATGGGCTTGGGCAAGGAGGCTTCCTGCAGCCGAGGGCAATTCCTCAGCAGGGGCACCACTGGGAGCAGTTGGCCGCCACCACTCCGGGTCCTGGTCCTCCAAGGGGTTCTGGGTGGTGTACCCAGTATCCATGACAAGACGGATAACATATTTTTCCTTTTCTGGGTTTTATTCCCTTGTGGGCACAGAGCTCTTATCACTGATGGTGCATATTTATGGAGCCCCTTTGTATGGTGGCCCCTGAGGAAGAAGCCATGCGAGGAGGGAGGAAAAGAGAATGAGATCTTTAAGGCAGGACCTGAGAGAATAAGAGGAAAGGGAAAGGCAGGAATTGAAAGGATCAAAGCACCAAGGAAGGGACAGAGACTAAGAAAAACGAGAAAGGGAAAGGCAGATGGATCATCAAAAGACCTGCAGGATAGATAAATCGCTTGGGAAGGTCCACAAAAAATAGGAGTCCGGGGCTTTCTTTGGGTCTGTGGGAAGCCAGAGGTCCCTGGATGCTGGGAGGGACGTGGCCATCGAGGAGAACGCTGTCAGGCTCCAGATGGGAAGTGTGGAATTCCCTCGGCTTGGGGAGCATCAGTGGCCACCTCCGCCAGCTCCCAGAGGATCGAGCGGGCCAAACGTGAGTGAGGCTTTGCACCCCGGCGGGGGTGGGGGATGGTTGTGCCTTCTTTGCCCTCCTCTTGCGGCCGCCGCTATGTTCATCAAAGCATTTGACTCCCAATCCAAGCAGGGGCAAAGAAGCCAATGTCTGAGTCATTCCCTCCATCCCCAGGGCTGACATTTCTGTTTTTGTTTCTTCATCTCAACTGATAACTTGAGAAAGCCCAGGACAATAGGGCTTGATCTCAGAAAAATCTGGCTTCCAAATTCTTCTTCTTTTTTTTTTTTTTTCCTTTCTTTTTCTTTCTGGGCTTGTGTAAGCACCTGTTTTGTTATCTCAAGTCTGATACCAATCTGCTAGGGGAGGGGAAAAAAAAACACTCATTGTCTAAAACAAGGACACCTTTTCTGCAAATCTCAAATGGCACCTCTTATTGGAGAGCAGCCAGAATTGTCCTGGATGGACCTCAGGAGAGAGAAGGCACCTGTGTTCCGTCAGCAGTGGGAAGGTTGGAATGGACACTCCAACTCTGCTGTCCCCATCACTGGCCTGTGGTTCCTGACACTGGCCCCCTCATGTCCGGCTCCATGTGACCCTGCCTACCCTCTCTAACCACTGACTTCAGATGCACAGACCACTGCGGCCATGTGAGACATACAAAGCTCTCTGACAAAACAAACAAACAAAGTTTTCTGACACATTTGATGTTCTTTGTAATCTACCATTTTGCTTACGAAGTCAATAATGCTATCGTTGCCCCGACCCCCCTAGATCCCCTGATCCACAAAATCTGGATGACGATGAGGGCAGCACAGTTTGGGCTGGAGTTGTACAAGTCTTTTATTGCCTCTGAGAGAGGAAATATACTCAAACCCTATGTCCAAATGAGTATTCAAAACACACTTCAGCGTGTTTTGTTCCAAACATGGAACAAAATGGCCAGTGATTGGGAATCTAAATATCAAGAGCCAGCTTTCAACAGAGACAGAAAAGCATGGTAGCGCTGGGTCCAAAACAAGCTCTCCTTGATGCCAAGACTAATCCCTTGATTTTTGAACCTGGAGTTATCTATTTACTCTCAGCCTCTCCTGGGGACACGGCAGGTATTTGTTCCTGAGAAGGTTCCTAAAAAGGTTAAGATCTCTGTGTTCCATGTTAGATGTTGACCAGGTCTCTGACTTCAAACAGGTGCCTGGCAGTGATTGGTTATGTAGAACATTCAGTCGAATTCTGTTTAAATTCGGCAGCCCCTCCATGGCTCGGGACTTGGCTCAGCATGAATGTTACAAGGGTGACAGTGGGGGCTGTGCCTCCCAGGAGTTCAGAGATCAACAAATAAGTGACTACATCATGTGACACTCCCCATAACAAGAGATGGTACAAGGGTCATAGCTCACACAGAGAGAGGGCAGTTCCTAACTCACTTTGCGGGAATCACAGAGGTGTCCCCAGCTAAGTATCCCTTAGGAAAGGGTGTCTCCTTTGCTCCTGTTCTCCCAACCTCTTCTGCCTCATCCCACCTCGCAATGGTGGGGAGAAGGCAATTGTCAGATGGTACAAAGCAGTTCCTGCTTGACTTCTCACTGGAGGACCAGGCGGCGGGGAGGGCCCCATAGAGAAACAGTCCATATTGGCTCTAACATGAACAGTGATCCCCTACGTCATCGCTACTGATAAAAACCATGTTTAGTAAAACAGCTGTTTCAGTAGCAAAGAATGATGTGAAGACTAGAGCAGGCCGTTGTCCAACTGAACATTCTGCAGCGGTGGAAATGTTCTGTATCTGTGCTGTCCAACCACTGGCCGTATGTGGCTACCAAACACTCGAAATGTGGCTAGAGTGACTAAGGAACTGAACTTTTAATTTTAGTGAATTAATATTTAAATGTAAGTAGCCTAAGAAGAAGGCAGTAGCAGAATCACTACCCTGCCGTCTTCCCCATAGATTATGAGCAACTCCAAGGCAGAGTAGGAAAATTTCCTCTCCCCATCTACGCTCCCCCCCCACCCCCAGGGCCTCCTGCTAACCTCCAAACTGGCCCCTGCTGTTCTCCAGACTCCCCCAGACTCTCAAATCCTACCGTTGGATCTCTTGTCTTATACATTTATCTCTGCTCACCTTTCACGCCTATTCTTTTATCTTCCAGAAGTAAATCTTTGCTCTTCCCAAAGCACATCAATCAAGCAGGACTTTGATCCGTTCCCCTCCTTCCTGCTACACCAAAGTACACACCAAGGCTGCCCGGCCGAGATCGTCCCCTTCAGCAAGAAGGAAGGAAAGAGCTTGAATCATTCCTAGCTATTTTCCTACAATTTTCTAGAGGTTTTTCTCTGTAGCACAAATGGATCCAGCTTTGGTATTTTCCAAAGTACTCAATAGAATTTGACTGTGCTTTGAAATTATATTGGAAGTGGGCTTCTATTCGAGAGCAAACAGACCCAACTACATCGAGGATACAAAAGGGAAAAAGAAGAATAGGAAAAGCAAAGACAATGTTAAAAGAGCAAAAGCAAGAAGTCGAGTCTCCCACAAGTGCTGTTGGCTGAGGACAGAGAGGTTGAGGCTCCAAGGGAGTAGGAGGGTGAAAATTGCCTTTGCTGTTTATTTCCTATGGAGGAGCAGTGCCAGAGGAAAGGACTCCTCTGCAGTCACACAGAGAATGCGCTCAAGGATCTGAAGGCAGATAAACCTTTCGGGAAGGTGGGCCACATTGCTAGCTGTGTTTCATGTCCCAGGTTCTGGCTGCAGAATGCTGACTCAGAGTTTATTACAAGGTCCCCAATAAGTACAATGTCAGTGATTTTAGCGGGGAGCGTAAAAAGAGTATCCATTTACAAGATCATTCAGACCAATCACAGGAATGGTAGGTTTAAGAGCTCGCCATTAGCTGATGGAACTAGGTGTAGTATAAGACAGATGAAAAACAATTGCTTCTGATCTTAGACAAGGAATCTTTTTTTGAATAAGAAAGGAAAGTCTGTAACTTGATGGAGAGTCTATTGGAAGGAGCAGGTGTGTCTGTGCTGGGAGGAAGGGGAGGGGGCTGTAGAGTACAGTACTCAGTAGAGAAAGCCTCATCAGCGTTCATTGTAGAACTCAAGACTGTGGGGGCCAGTGGAGTTGCCCCACTGTGGATCTATTTGCATGAAGAGCAGCTAAGCCTTCTGGGGAAAAGAAAATAATTTATCCTAAGGGAAATGTGAGTTGGAGAATATGAGTAAATCTGGATGAAGCCATCTGTAGCAATACAAGGGGGATGGGAGGAGCTTGATTATGATGCAAATCACCCTTCATCTCCTGGGAGTTTGAGTCTAGGGCAGAGCAGTTGGAAAATGGATACAAAATCCCGGAAGAGGAAGCCCTGGAGAGAGAGAACCCTGGCTCAGTCAACATCAGCTCTCTTGGTCTAATTAGTTGTGTGATCTTTAGCAAGTTCCCTTGCTCCTTTGATCCTGTGTCTTCATCTGTGAAATGTTTGGTATCCTAGAAATTCCTATAAAACACTTAGCATAAATACTCAATGAAAGTCATTATGATAATAGCGATGACAAGTAATTAACGAAAGTGTTCCATTTATTAGCTCTAAACAGCAGGGGCATGAATACATAGGGTGGCATAGACTGCTTTTGACCTATACGGAGTGGAAAGGGTGCTATGGCCCTAAGCAGAGGGCCACACCACCTGGGATGGAGAGGAAATGGGAAACATGGTGGGGCAGCTCCAGTGTATGGCAGGATGGGCAGAACAGGGTGAAGAGGAGGGAGTCAGAATCAGTGGGGCAACCAGGAGAACTGTCTGTGTCAGGGCAGGAAACTCTTGCACCCACCTGGCAGGTGTTGAACGGGGAGGTCCTGAGACCTACCAAGGAAGGTAGGAACAGAGTCATGGACATACTGCTTGTTGTAAAAAAGGTGAGATTTTTTTTCCCCCAGTAGGTTGGAAATAACTTAATTCTTTTCCAGTGTTACTGAGATATAATTGACCTAAAACACTGCATTAGGTGAAGATGCACAACATAATGATGTGATATATATGTATATTGTGAAATGATCACCACCTAAGTTTAGTTAAATATTGTTTTAGCATCCAGGCTGCTAGGGCCTGGGTTCCCAGGTAGACACACGGCGCAGGAATGCTTGAGTAAATGCTCTTGGAATAACAATCCCTAGACACAGCCTAGAGGGTTCTCTTCAAGATCCCTGGCCTCCCGCTCTCGATGCAACGGGATGTCAGTGAGGAGAAAATTACACAGCATCTTGCAAAGTCAGAGACCCACATTTCCCAGCCGAGGGAGAGTAGTTATTAGAGAATTCAAAAAGCGAACATCCCGTTTCTAGAGAACAGATTGTATCAAGGAGAGGTAAAACCAAACTGTCTGAGAACATAGCTCCTTTGGTATCCTCTCAAGTCTCCGCTCAAAGCCCCACATGCTGGAGAGATGTAGGCCTCCTGTCAGAAGAGGCTGAGGGGACCAGGGGGTGCCTGAAGGTACACGGGCATGGACCGGCTGCCGCCTGTATTAGCAAAGTCAGTACTGTTGGTATTTGCAAGTGACACGGCAACTTTTGTAGAAACGTACCCCTAACGTTTGGGGGAAAGTCAGTAACATATTCATTCATTCCACAGACATTTATTGAGTGCCTGTGGTTAACCAAGCACCAGGCTTGGTGTTCACCAGTTAAATGATAATAGAGCAAGCTTCTAGCATTTCCAAGACTACCAAAGAGATTTAAAAGGAAGCAGACCTCCAAGTTGAAAATATGATATATGTCATTTAATCCGATTCAATCACTTTGTGCCGAGAATGTAAGGTCCCAGGATAGGGAAAGGAGCTGGCTTCTCCAGTCCCCTCTCTGATTCGTCACTTTCTGTGGTGAAGATCGAAGTCTCCCATCCCCCACGGTGGCTACCATTTTGATTAGTTCTGTGTGTTTCTTACCCCGTCTTCTGGTAACTGCCCTCCATTCCTTTCAAAGTATCTACCCACCCCACCCCCCAACACACACGTACACACACACTTCATGTGTTCCTAGTATGGCAATCAAGCATGATGCTCCATTCTTCTAGGTCAGGGTAGGAGGGCACGAGATGCAAATGTGGCCAAGCACATCATTTCCTTGGGCCCAGCAGAGAGAGAAAGAGAGATCCAGAGGCTGGTATGTGATTCACAAACGGCCATTAAGATTACTTCCTTGATATTTGAAAATTGGGAGAAAAAAACGGGGGCTCCGCATTGGGCCTCGCTAAACTCGCACAAGGCATCTGGGGCAGAAGGCCACCATCTCTCCTAGTCTCAGGAAGGAAGCTCATTGCAGGAGGAGCACATGAAGCTACCTCATGAGGGGAAGACAAAACACGGAAGGGAAAAGAAAGGGGAGAGCCTAGAAGGCCAGAGACAATTTCACCATGATGGTTGGCCTGACTGAAATAAAGGAAAGAGAAGTCAGAGCAGAAGTGACTGGTCTTCTTTTTGAAGATCTCTGAGCTTGGCCCAGCGTCCTGCACATAGGACCACAGTAGTACATCTTGGCTCCATTTCCTCTCTTGTTCTTTCAGAAATTCATCTGAATCTTCTTATGCATGTCATGGCGCCATGGCACATCCTGTCTGGGTTACTTTTTATTTTTAAATTTTTATTGTTATGTTAATCACCATACATTGCATCATTAGTTCTTGATGTAGTGTCCCATGATTCATTGTTTGTGCATGACACCCAGTGCTCCCTGCAGAACGTGCCCTCTTTAATACCCATCACCAGGCTAACCCACCCCCTCTAGAACCCTCAGTTTGTTTCTCAGAGTCCATCGTCTCTCATGGTTCGTCTCCCCCTCCGATTCCCCCCCTTCATTCTTCCCCTCCCGCTATCTTCTTCTTTTTTTTTTTTTTTTTTAATCTGGTGGGGGGGGTGGGAGGCATGGGGTGGCTGGGTGATAGACACTGGGGAGGGTATGTGCTACGGTGAGCGCTGTGAATTGTGCAAGACTGCTGAATCTGTACCTCTGTCTGGGTTACTTTTGACATCAGGGTCTTGTACCCTTTGGAGTCTGAATAGGGACTCCATCCGGAAAACTTCATGAAATATGGAGGGACTTTTAAATGTTCTATTCTTTGCATCTTCTCCCTACCGTTAATATATATTAAACATACACTAAGGACAAGGACTTCATTCAACAAATATTAAATATACCGTCATAGCTAGGTACTTTAGACGTATTGTCTCTTTTTACCCTCTCACAAAAAAATACCCCATAGGTGCTGTAATTAGACCCACATTACAGATGAGCAAACTGAGATAATAAAAGCTGAAGTCATTTTCCTAAGGTTAGACAGGTTGCTAAAACCATCATATCCAGGATTGGAATCCAGGTCTGTTTCACTTCAGACCTTAACTATTTTATAACCAAAAAGCATACTTCCTCCCATCCGTCTGGGTGTGTAGTCAATGCCAGCCCAAGAAATGAATCATTATCATTCCCCTCACAGAAGATAATTATCCTGCATTGGGCTTTGGGGACTACAGCCATTTCGACACGTCAGGAGTAAGAGCGCCCAAAGCTTTCACTTCCCACAGGGGTTCTGTCTGGGAAAGCACTGTTTAGCACACCCCTGGCTCCAGAACAATGCTAGGGATGAGGCTCAGCTGAGGGACCAAGGGTCACCGACAGAACGAGATTGAGGACAGAAGCTGACTGCAGGGTTTTCATCAAGAAAATATCACGTTCAAAGATGAAACAGCCTCTTTCACTGAAGCATATATTTTGTCCCCTGGGCCTCCAAACATTAAATTTACTCATTTTAATACAGTGGCTCCGACTGATTTTCTGTGTGAGATCACACACAGAGGAATCAAACTAATTTGAGATTACACACCCGCTGCCCTTTCCCTATGAAGAGGCTCTTCTTGTTTCTAATTAAACTTCTTCTTCTACGACAAATGCCAAGATGCCAGAAAAGATCCCTATTAAGAGAAATGTCAGGAACTTGGGGTCATGGGGGTGCCATTCCCCCATGCCTGAGTGAGCTCCGCTGTCAGTGTTGAATGCCAGCGATATACTCGAGGTCGCGGGATTTTGGTTCCTCTGAATGAGAGTGAACCAAACTCCAGAGGCTGGACTGTTCTGCACACCCAGCTACCCTAGAAATCCCTGCTGCCACCCATGTGGATCAGTCCAAATCCATTCCAACCCTGGGAATGAGATTCAAAAGCCAGCACCCTGCTCCCTGGTGCCAGTGTAGTTTGGTGGGAGAAGAGCAGGACCAAGAACCAGAGGATGGCATCAAGTTCCCACCTGTCTTTTTACAGCTTGAGCGACTGAGGAAGGAAAATAACCTTTCTTGAATACCCATGGTGTGCAAAGAGCCGTCAGGACTTGACAGATTATCAGCTAGTCTTCCTAACATACCAAAAAGTGGGTATAATTACCAAAGTGAGGATATGGGCAAGTTGAAAGTACTATTTGATTAAGATCACACAGCCATGGTGAGGTAGAGTTAGGGTCTGAACTCAGATCTATTGTAGCTTCTTGCTCTTTCCACTTCAGCTCTGAGTCTCATTTTCCTCTCTGAGAAAGTAAACATGATAACCTCATGGGGTTATGAGGGTCCGATGTAAAATGGAGGAGCATAATGAGCTTTGTTGCTCCAAAGATGGTGCAAGTAGAGGGTAGGATGAGCATGATTATCAGTCATCACTCCCTTTGCCCATCATGGGTCACCTGCCATATAATTAAGATCGGGCTGCTATTTATGGGAACCTACTGTATGCCAGATGTATAAGATGTTCTGTACTTCCTTTCTCTATGAAAGAGAAGCAGCACTGGGCTTCCTTTCTTCCTCGAATTGCTGGGAAGGCAAGAAGTCCATTCCATTATTGGATGAGAGCAGACATGGTCACTATCCCCAGCCCTCACCAGTGAGGACACAGTTCCTGGGAAAATGCAACTTTCATGAATAAGTAAGATCCCTGAAGTAGCATCTCCATCTCCTCATCACCAACTGGGGCTCAGTGTGAGTCAGCACAGAGTCATCCTTTCCTGTCAAATCCTGATATCTCTATCCAACACAGAGTGATTCAGAACACTTTGTTCCCATCTCCAGGCCAGAGTGGCTCCTGGCTTGGGTATTAGGGACCCTCCAAGCAATTTCTCAGTTTTATAAACATCAGTGTCACTTAGCCTCACGCACTCCATTTGTTTATTTCAATAAACACAGGAAAGATAATATTGGCCATATTTCATTGGATTGGCCTTATCAGTGACATTTTAATGATATACTATTTGGAGATATTCTACAGTCAAGTTGCCAACGTAGCAATAGCCCAGTGGAGGCAAAGGGGGCAGATGAAGGAACTTGAATGTCTTGAGTGGTCCAAGGAGTGGTGATTGTGTTTAATCAGCGTGGATATTCTGGGCCAACAGTCATAGCAATTTGATCCTAAGTAGATCTCTAAAGGGTCCCCTATGTCAGCAACAGAGGGAAAGTGGATGTTGTTTAGAAATACAATGGCCATTTGGGGAGGGCGAGATGGCATTTTGAGTCTTTATCAGTTATACTTCAAATCAGTCAAATGCATGCATGTTTCTTTGTATTCCTGATTCCAGTCTTGGTGTCTGTCTGCCTGTCTGTACCACTTGGTCTCTCAGTCCTTTCTCTCTTGTGCCTTTGTCACTGAGTCTTTCTGATTTTCCCAAACGTAAAGAGTCCAGGAACAGGCTGACTTGGATTAGCAGTTTGTGATCTTCACATGTCTCTGGAAGTCAGCTTCCCATCTTTAAAATGGAGATAGTAATACTGATATTATTGAGTTGTCATTAGGATAAAATGAAACAAAGTACATAGCAGGCAACTCAGTTCGTGGCTCCGAACAAGTGCTCGGCAAATGTTAGTTCCCTCCCCTAGCCCAATGCACTCTACCCCTGTGACATGTTAAGATTTTTTTTTTTTTTTATTTGAGACAGAGAGAATGAGAGAGAGAGAGAGAGAGAGAGCACATGAGAGGGGGGAGGGTCAGAGGGAGAAGCAGACTCCCTGCTGAGCAGGGAGCCCGATGCGGGACTCGATCCAGGGACTCCAGGATCATGACCTGAGCCGAAGGCAGTCGCTTAACCAACTGAGCCACCCAGGCACCCTCCCTGTGACATGTCAGAATACCACCGTGTGTTAGCTTTCCTTTAGTGTGGCCTGCCCTCAGCCCATTTTCAGATCAGCCAATAGAGCCATGACCGGCTGGGACCATTTTTCATCCAACTGCTCTCGTTCTAGCAGTTTCATGTGGCCTCTCTCTGTAAATCAGTCTGGGAAAATAAATGTCCCCAATCCATTAGTGCCTTTCCATCACAAGCCAATTTGAGCCACAAACCAGACAAGGCTTGTTAATGGCTACTTAAATATATTTCTACAGTCCAGTCTAGAGACCCTCAGCCTCAAATCCTCCTAGCTTCCGTCCAAGAGATGTCTCACTGTGACAAGACTTCTGCAGCAAAGGTGTAGACCTGACCCTTAGCTGTTCAGGGGGACCACGTATGTACCCTAGTCTGCCTAGAACAATTCTAGTCTGCTCCTGCTCCAGAGTAATTATTAATCAGTGCCCCCTTAACACCCCAAAAGTTCCCCTTTGAATGATATACTGTACATGGTAGCTACGGAAACCAAGAATAAGAGTTTAAATAAAAATAGCTATCATTTATTAACCACTTCCTATACACCAGGCATCACCAAAAAGGTCTTTATACACTGGATCTCATTTCAGCGCCATTACAACACTGTAAAGGGAGGTGCTATTATCATTTATATTTTATAGGCCAGGAAACTGAAGTTTAGAGAAATAAGCAACATGTTCAAGGTCAGCCAGCATCGAGGGCGATATTTGCGCCTCACTCAGATCCCTTTTTCCTGGGCAGTACACCCATCCCCCCACTGCTGGAAGTGCTGGTGGCTCCTGGCTCAATGTGGCACCCTAACCCTCATCCCTCTTCCAGAGGAATGGAGCTCAAACAGAAGCCACCTTTGCCTGAGAGGCTCCATGCCCCCACTGCCCATACCCGACTGAGGACGGGAGTAGGGAGGGAAATGGGGGTGTGCGGGGGCACAAGGGCTTCCCCTATTGCTTCAAGGTCAGATTGACTCTACGGTACAATCCATGCTCCAGAACTCCTGGTGGGATCCAGGGGAGACAAAATGCTTGCTTGGCTCCTTCCTTGCCCTGCTCGCCTTGCTCCCATTCTCCTGAGAACACCCCCTTGATCCACCACTTAAAAAACATCCCTGTCTCGGGCTCTGCCTCTAGGGGGCAAGACCCAAGACATAAAGCTAGCAAGTGGCAGGGCTGGGACTCATGTCTAGGAAGGTCTCCCTTTTCATCACGGAGCAAACGTCATGACGTTGCCTATATTATAAACACGATTTCAATGACGGCCTCCAAGTTATCAAATTGTCAAGAAGTAAGTCATAGAGGTGTAGATTCAACAACACCGATGACAACAGTCCCAACAACTGTGTATTTAGTGCCAGGCCCTTTGTTGCATCTGATCCTCTCAGTGACACGGGGTTCACTGCATTATCTGCATTTTGCAGTTGAGGCACGGCAAGCGTGGAAAGGCTAAGACGTGTCTGTTGAGGTCACACAGATAGGAGGTGATGGGGCTGGCGTCTATATCCAGATCCTTCTTCTTCCAAAGGCCACGTGCTTTTTCTGCATGGCCAATTAAATTGCTTGCTGTGTATATTGCTCAGTGAATGGTTGACTAAAGGGGTTCCCCAGCAAAGCTGACGCTCTTGTAACAAATTAGAAGACTCTGCAATCCCTCCCACCCTGCACTCTCCAAAGTGGTTCTTTTTGAGCTGCATTTGACCATCATGTCTCCATTTGGGGGAGAAAAGCCATATTACTCTGGGAATAGCCAGAGAATGTTCTCTTAAGTCAGACATAAAAAGATCAAAGGAGCCATACTCATTGAAGAAAGGAAGGAAAGCAAGTTTGCATGCCAAATATCCAGAGAGGTAAATCACATTTCCTGTGGCTCTTCCACAGAGGGAGACAAAATAGAATAAAAGAAAAACAGCAGAGCTTTACGGAGAGACAGGCCAAGACTCATATCCTAACTGTACTGGCTCTGAGATGTTTTTAGCAAATTACTCAACATCTCCAAGCCTCAATTTGCTCTACTGTAATACCTATCTCGTTGGACCATAAATGAGAGGGGGTAAATGAAATAAAATATGTATTTCCCTGTACCTCTTCTCTTCCATTTCCATAAAATTTATAGAGTAACCAACTTGAACCTTCATTCCAGGTCTGAAGAATACTAGTTCAGACGGACTATGCTTTATTGCCAAGCAAACAGCATATCCTATTTGATGATAAAAGGTTTCCATTAAAAATAGAGAGCAGATAAAAGGGGGACCTTCATCCAGAAAGCCATCAGCTGATTCATAAAAATACAGAATGAGTCATCCTTGCTCCCAAGGCTAAACTTACAATCAGCGGGCATCTTTGGCCAGCCAATCCTAGCCCAGTGGAGGAGGAAATGCCGGGGCAATCTTCACAAACCTACTTCAGCCCCCCCCTTGCAAAACTGATTAACTCTGCTTCCAGCGTGGGGAGACAAAAATCAATCTGGGCCCTTTGCAATACTGGATCCCAAATGTTCCCCCATGCCTCGTTGGCTTTCTGAACAAACGGGGTGGGAAATCTGCAGTGATTCGTGTGTGTGTGTGTGTGTGTGTGTGTGTGTGTGTGTGTGTGTACAGCTCCAAGAAAGAACAGGCTTGTGCATCTGGCTTTGAAAAGCAATCTCCTGGCTTTCATCTTGACATTTATTATTTCAAAATGCTTCAGTTCCTATCAGTATCTATGTAATTAGCATAAGACTAGAGAACCCAGACCTATTTGTATGGCAAGTGATGCTCTTTTCTTTAAAAAGTAGCTTCAACATTTTCACTCTCTGAACATACCCTGGATGGAGAGTCATAAATTATATACACCCCCCACCCCCCCACACACACAAAATATTTTTGATCTGTGGCTAAGGAAGGAAAATTATCAATATATAGTTTTAGTTTTACGAGGTAGATGTTCCTCCACCAGCAAGCGAAGAAAAATAAGGACTCAGCAGTCCCGGCTCAAGCGTCTTTTCTCACTCCATTCATTCAGCAATAACTGATTCCTTCAGCAGTAACTGATGTTGGACATAGTGTGTGCCAAGCACCATGCTGTGCTATGCTGGGCATCGGGGATTTGTTGGTGAAAAGGGCAGACGCAAGCCCTGCCTTCTGGGATCAATCAGCTTGGTTCACAAGAGTTAACAAAATGGAACTCTACAGGATCCCCCAGTTTGCAAAAGCCTCTTCCCTTACCCTGAATTCCCAAGAGTCATGTTTAGAGGCAACTGCGACCTGCTACATGTGTGAGAAGTGAGTCAGAAACCAGCGCTTGCTTCTCTTACCAGCTGCCTTCCAGCCTGGCATGTGAATCCTGCACCTGCTCTCAAAGCAGCGAAGGGGAGGAGAATCTCCTTTGCATTTTTCTTGCCTCTGCATATGGTCGCAGAGTCCAGGTTTGGGGTCTAACCTAGGAACAGGTAAGCTGACTGCTCCTTTCCGGAGCCGTGTCTGTTCCCTTTAAAACACAGACATGAGAAAGGGTAAGTCCATCTAACTGTGCCAAGAGCGGGCTCCCCTTAGGCGCTTCCCACGCTAGTGCATAAAGAACTCAGAGTGTTGGGTCCAGTAAACCCCCTGGGGTGAGTGAGCCCTCCCTCCTAGAACTTCGGAGAAATGATCATATAGTGACAGCACACAGAGAGGCTTAAGCCCTCCAGAGCGAATCCCAGCTGGGTATAACTCTGAAGTTCCCCCAGGAGGAGTCGGGAATGGAAGGACACTCAGATTGCTGAGCTCCATTTGAGATGGGGGCAGGAGTTCTGAGAAGATTGCCGGTTGTTTGTTTTTCCACTTTGGAGAAGCACAGAAGACGCTAGTGGGGAAGAGGGAGCCTTGGCCTCACCCCTCACCAAGCTGAGATGCTCCAGGACCTAACCCCCTGCTTCCCAGTCCCTTTGTCCCTACCAGGGCGCCAGAGGGGCAGAATGCAGCAGTGGGGAGAGAAAACGCACTTCCCCAGCCCTGCACTCTGTCGCCAGCCCCAGCAGAACCGCAGCACAGAGGCTGAAAAGATCGAGTAGCAAATCCTGGCCAGGTCAATTAGTAGCTGCCACGAGATCTCGGGCAAATCACTGCCTGAGCCCGGGTCTCCTCACCTGAAACGGGAGATAATGATGGTACCTAACTCATCGGGTCCCAGGAAGTATTAAATAAGATCGCACACATAAAACTCTAAACACGAAGGCTGGTACACAGTAAGCCGACGGTTATTATTATTTTTTTTTAACCGTGTTATCAAACTCCCTTTCCTGGCAGCTGAGCTGTCTACCCGACGGAGAGCCCCCGCAGCGCAATCTTCCAGACCCCGGGTGCTGGGCGCCACCATCCACCGCGTTCCTCCCCTCGCAGGAGCTCACAGTCCCCTCCGGTCAACCCTAGATCCGGCTTGGCGCGGGCGAGGGCCACCTCGCAGCATCCTCCCCAGCGTCAGCCGGCCGCCGGCCGCGGGGAGGCTCTGAGACCCGGGAAGGGCGCGGAGGGGACGCCCACGGCCGCTCTTCCGCGCAGGGGCCCCGCCGAGGCTCCGCCACCCCCGCCCCGGGAGCGCGGAGCGCGCAAAGAGAGAAAGCGAGAAAGACGCGGATACTGGACCAGGCTTTGACGCGGATCTTGAGCTCGCTGTCCTGCGGCTCGGGCATGGCCTTCCTGGTGACCCGCAGCTTGTTGAGCCCCCCGAAGCCGGCCAGCACCACAGCGCGCATCTCCTGGGCGTCCCCGAGGCGGTGAGAGCCGCCGCCGCCGCCCTCAGCGGGCTCCTTGCCTGCCTCCTTCTCGATCATTTGCTCCGTCTCCTCCGCCTTCTCCACGCCTTCCTTGGCCATGGCACACTGGGGCGCGGGGCGCACGGGCTGCGGCGGCTGCGGCGCGGGGGGCTCGGGCTCCTCTCCCGCGGGTTCCTCCTGTTGAATGTGGGATGCTCGGCTGTGCAATGGCTGCAGCCTCCGCGAGCCGCGCCAAGGTCCACAGCCTCCGCCGTAATCCTCGCAAGAGCCGCGCCCCGCCCGCCCCGCCCCTCCTGCTCCCTGCCTCTCTTCCCTGCCCGAGCGGAGCCTTGCCTCCAGCTCCAGAGCCAGTCTCAAATCGGGCTCTTGATCGCAGCCCCAGAACCCAGACTTGCCCAAGACTCGTGGATAAAACACGCAGAGAGGACGCAGTGTCCTCCGCGGTGGGCGCAGTACTTTGTTATTTACGGCGCAGGCTGGGCGCCTTGAAATGGACAGAGACGAATGTCTGGGCCTGGAGGATGCCTCCCGGAGACTGGCTTGCCTCCTCTCCCTCTGATCTGCGGGGGCCAGCGGGTTAGACGGGAAAGGGGGCTGTTTCCTAAATTGCCGGTACCGGCTGGAAAGGGGAAGAGGTTCGGGAAGCGGGAAACGAGAAATCCCACTTACTCCCCTGAAGAGTCTAAACCAGGGTCTTTTCACTCCAGACCCTCGGGGTCAGGGCAGATGCTCTTTACCAAGCATCACCAGGAGCCTCTTATGATGACTAATTCTCCCCACCCGCACCATTTCTGGCCATCAAAGAGGCTTCAGAAAAGAGTTCTGTAACAGAAAATGGTCCTTTTTTTGTTCTGACCGCCAGAAGATCAGTTTTCACCCCCTCCCCAACACACACACACACACACACACACACACACACACACACACGCACGCACACACACACACACACCAGTAACTGGCTTTTTGAAAAGGAGCTTATAGAAAAACTTGGACTTTTTAGGGGCTCCTGGGTGGCTCAGTCAATGGCGCCCCACCACCCAGGGAGGGCACAGGTGGAGGGAGATTGCCTTGTGGCTGTTTAAAGAAAGATTGTAGTGGGGGAGTGGTGGAGGTATATTCTAATTCCTGTGCAGCCACTGCCAGCTTTGGGACCTTGGGCAACTCACTCAACCTTTCTGATCCTCAACTCCCTCATCCATAAAATGGGTACATTACTTAGGGTTTTTTTGCATTGTGCTAAGTGCTGGGGTGGATAGGACTTTCAGTGACAGCATGGTCCTTACCTTTAAGGAGCTTACTCTCAAGCATGAGGCAGGGAGGACACAGCCAACAAATATAAATGACACAGTGAATGGAATGGTGTAAGTGCCTCTCCTTCCATTCTCCCCATGCCTCTCTTCTATTCTTCAAAAATGGTATTGTGTTCCCTCCTACCCCCTGTGCCTGTAATGTATATGCCCCTTCCTTCATCCGCTGTTATCTTCTACTTCACTTTCAACTTAAGCACCCATTCCTTGTGTCCATGGGTTGGGTCTGCATCCTTTGTGGTAAAACTCTCATGGCAGTTTGTAATGAACTGTTGTATGATCACCTGATAATTCATATCTGTTTCCTTTCTCCAGCTGTGATCTTCATGTGGGCAAGAGTGATTTCTGCTTTTATCCAGCATGGTTTCCCTGGGGCTTGGCACATGATTGGTACATAGTAGAAAATGCTCGGAAGAACCTTTTTTGAGTGAATGAATGAGCCAGTGAATTCACATGCTACTGTGGGAGCCCAGAGGAGGGAACTGGCTTGGGGAGTTGGAGAGGTCCTCATGGAGGTGAAGAAGTTTGAGCTAGACCTTGAATGATAAGCCAGGCTCCTCAGACAGGGAAGATCAGAAGCACATTCAAACACATAGAAAGGGGACAGGTGGGAGGAGAAGACACTATCTTGTTCTCTGTGGGCTGACCATCAGCTGTGGTTAGCAGTCACTGGAGACTAGGCTGAAAGGTTGGTTGGAACCAGCTTTGAGGTGTTTTACATATGACGTTATAAGATTTAAGACATAAATCATGGAGGCAATGGGTGCCACTGAAGTCTTAAAAACAAACAAACCAGGGAATAGCATTACTGTATTTTAGGATAGTAACTTTGGCAGTAAGTGGGTGGTGGATTAGATGGTAGACTTACTGGAAGTGTGGAGATTGGTTAGAGACTATGGTGCAGATAGATAGAAATAAACAAATAGATAAATAAGAAGAGCCTTAACTGAGGCAGTGGCTGTGGGATAGAAGAAGGGCTGGATAGGAAGCTGAACAGACAATGCTGGTTAGTGAATAGTGAACATGTCATTGTGAACCCAATGATCCAAGTTATGAAGTCTGTTCGCATTGTGAGATATAGTGTTTAGGCTGGATTCTATCCTGAAACAAGACTTTGAGTGCCAGCAATTTATTTTGGAGGTCATCCCAGGAAGCTCCCATCAGGAAGGAGGAAAGTGAGACAGGAAAGCCAGAGAAGCCAATCCAAGGTGCATGAATAAGCAGGTTAGCACAGGGACGAAGGGGACTCAAACCCACAGGACACCCTTGTGAAACAAGCCTCAGAGTTGTCCTACCCAAAAACAAGGAAATGGGTATTTCCCACTAAATTTTCTGCAAGACTGGCTAAGAGCTATTCCTGGAAGTATAACTCCTTGGCACTCCCCACCTGCCCCATTCACCTGGGCTGAGAGAATCCCCAGGCAGAGAACTTTGGATGCTTTCACTAGGAAGCCATTTTCTTGTAGAAGGGATGGTGAGTTCGAAGGGGATATGGGTTTGCGGCTGACAACAGCTATAATATAGGATATTGTTTTGGGGTATCTACTGCTCTGGACACTTCAGGCATGTTTTATAATGAGGTTCTCAGAATAACTTTATTAGGTAAGCATAATTCCACTTTATAGAAGAGGAAACTGAGTTTTAACATCAATGCTCTTAACATCTCATCAGGCACGTTTATTTGAAGGGGCCAAGCTGGTTCATCCCCTGAATGATAATGCTCCATGGCATTGTTTATGTTCTCTGCTCATTTATTGGCCTCCTAATATCTCTGTCCCACCAAGATTCCTTGCCTTTATCCTGAGGGGCTTCCTTTAGCATCAGTAAAGTAAATCTACTTTGCTGTCAGCACATAGCATGTTTAAGAAAAAGCGTTTGCCTTATATGTTCAAGGAAATATAATTACTCCCTCCAAGGGAATCTTCTGGCTGTTTATAAACCCCGGATTATAATTGGTATGCAGCTGATTGTCACAACAACCCAAGAGGAAACACAACGCAGTCTGCACTGCTTCGGGAGGAAAGCCTTCCTCTGAGTCCTATATACCACTATTTGGATTGTTTAGTATTCCCAAATCTGCTCCTCTCTGGTGGAATGTGGCAAAAGCCATGCTGCAAGGCACCTCTACAAATAAACACAATAAATCTATTTTCAATTTGTAAAATTGCTTTCTTGGGCATTCACTCACTGAGAACTTCAGTTGGGAAATAGCTTACATTGTAGGGTGATGTCAAACAGTGGCCGCCTCTGGTGGAACTCAGTATTACAGCTCAGCTCTATGTACTTACTTGTGGCCTGGGAACAACCGTATTTGCCTTTGAGAGGAGTGTAGACTCAAATTTAGGAATCCCTCGAGGCACTGGCCATCTGAGGGAGTGGCCAACAGAGCTGAGGTCTTTGAGTAAGAATATATGGGAAACAATCATAGTACAATTTTAGGAGTGGTTTTCTAAATAACTTGGAATGGTTCAGTAACTTTCCAGAGAAATATGTCACCTGGGGCAAGCAGTCAATGTCTTCAGCTATATCCTTTAATAATATTTATTCTCTTGGGGCACCTGGGTGGCTCAGTTGGTTAAGTGTCGGACTCTTGATTTCGGCTCCGGTCATGATCGTGGGGTCGTGGGATTAAGCCTCGTGTTAGCTCTGTGCTGGGCGTAGAGCCTGCTTGGGATCCTGTCTCCCTCTCCCTCTGCCCCTCCCCGTTCTCTCTCTCTCTCTCTTAAAAAAAAATGTTTAAAAAGATAGTATTTATTCTCTTGTATTTTCCTCAACACAAGTAGGATCATTTGTTATACATACATTATAGTATTTAATCTACAAAATAATCCCGTGTCATAGGTACTATTATTCCTATCTTACATGGAAGGAAATTTAACAGAAACTGAATAACTTTCCCCAGGTCACCAACTTAGTCTGTGGCAGAGACAGGATTTAAAGTGGGAGCCATTTGAGTCTAAAATGTGGGTACTTACCCACTATGCTATAATGTCTGTAGTTTCATATGCTGTTATAGTTTCAAAATGTCATAGAATGGGTCAAGAGGAAGGAGACAAATTTAGAAGGTCAATGGTGAAGAAAGGTAGGAGATCCTGGCCATTGAAAACTCTTAGTAAAATCCAAGGGCACATATGAAAGGATATGTGCCATAATTTCCTATAGTTTGCGTTGGTGTAATTTAAAAAATAATGGAGCAAGATTGCCACGGGCACAGAATTATTTTCAGAGAAGTACTGGATAGGTGTGCAGCCCATCCTGAATGTGGTAGAGTAAGCTTCCTAATTATATCTCCTAGGACCAGTCATAGGCAGCTAACTCTAGATGTGTCAGAGGAGAGAAAAAAGTGAACTGACATTTATTCACCACCTTTTGAGTGCTGGCCTTGGGCTGTTGCTAATACTGCAGGTAGAATGGTGAATAAGACAAACATATTCATGGTCCTAAAGGGGCAGCATTCCTCACAGGGAGATACATATTGTTTGAGGTTGGGTTCCCCAGAAGCAAACATTTCTTCATTCAAATTTCTGAATGCAAATGACTTATTTGAGTGGTGGTTCCAGGAAATAGGGGTCTGTGGAAATGAGACCAAAAAGAGAAAGAAGTCAATGCAAGATGCATTATCTGGCAGGTTATCACTGTCATTGGCTCAGGTTAAATCCTGCTGAAGATGATAGCGTAAAACACACCTCAAAGGCATTCTAATCAGGAGGCAAGGTAAATGGAGTGCCTACCAGCTCTGGTCTAGGGCTCTTGGTGGGAGGCACTAACCATCTGCCCCTCTGTGGGGGGCTGTTTTGGAGTGAGTGGCTAGACCAAGCCATCCTGATAATTTGCAGGTGCTTCAACGTAACGCTGCTGGATCATCGCATGTGGCAGGGAGGAGTTCCAAGAGGGTATGGGTGGAGCGTTGACAGTCTCTGCTACAAATATTAAATCAATAATATTAAATAAGTAATTAAATCGTTTACCAGCCTGATAAGTGCTGTAAAGAGGAAATAGAAGGTGCTGCGTAGAGGGTCAGAGAAGGCTTCCCTGTGAAAGTGATGATAAAGTAGTAGATTCAGCTACAAATAACAACAACAACAACAACAAAGAAGTGGCTTAAAGAAGAGAGCATACATAAGGATGGCATGGAGTCTCTACAAGGTTACCAAGGATCACTGTTCCTTCCAGCTCTGTACTTCAGCTAGATGAGGATCAGCCCGCATTCTCACAGTTCAAGTTACAGCCCTCACATCCATGTTCCAGGTGGCAGGATAGAGATGAGTGGGAGGGGGAAAGACCCCCCCCATCCTTCTTTTTAAGGAGACTTCAGGAGTCCTCTATGTCCATCGACTTTCCTCTTATTGGCCAGAGCCTAGTCCCATGGCCACATCCTGTTGAAAAGGAAATGAGGAAATACAGTTTTTTCTTACTTAAATGCCATTGTCCTAGGTAAAAGTCAGGGCTCTACGATAGTTGGGAGGGAGGAGAGAGAACACTGGGAGGTATAGCAGCGCTACTGAGATGCCCCTGGAGCACGGAGGACGCGTGGAGGATGGAGGCCAGGCCTTCCCATGCCTCCCAGAAGCACAACACAGTCCAAGGATCCCAACCCCTGTGACCCAGCGCTCCTCTCTCACCAACTCCTTTAGAGAGAGTTTTCCACCCTCTTGGAATTTTCCCTTCATAGGAATTCTTCGTACGAATTTCTCTTCATAGAAATGGTGATTTTATAGTGGAAGTTAACAAGATAACCCAAGTCTCGTTCCATAACCAAAAGGTACTAGTCATAGGACACTGAAAACCATTTTACCTTTACGAGCATGATCATGTATGAATAGAAATAGGAACATTTCACCTATTCTCATCCTTTTATTCATAGAGAGATGATCTTGTCGATTGTTCAGTATCATTTGGTAAACGTGGTTGGCTAAGTAAGGAGAATATACCACCCGGGACTGAGTAAGGAATTTAAATCAAGTAGTTTATGTTTTTGAGCCCTTGTTCATGCCAAAATATAATTTCTACGTGATTTCCTTTACCCATTTCCCTGACTATTATCTAGGGTTTTCCCCTAGTTTGAGGCTATTTGATTTCTTGCATGCATCATCGCTACAGTGAAGCTGTCTGTCTCTTTAAAATGTTGCGGAGAGCTGGGTTTTCCCCCAGAGTACTTTGCTATAGATCACTGTGAATAATGGTAAAGGTATGGGGATTCAGAAGTAAACAAAGCATTTACTCCTCAGATGGAGTCCAGGGGAAACCAGAAAGGAGGAGCACTTCCTCCCCTACCCCATCAGCACCATTTTTCTTATAAGCTGGGAGGATCATACTATAAATCAGGATGAAATAACCCTCCAGCTAACGCAGCCTTTTATTTCCCTGATGTTTTGGGGCTAAGAGTTGATTTCCCCGAGAGTTTTGTTTCCTTTATTTTATTGGCCCATATCCAGTTGGTTGGGGCTGTGTGAAGTGACAAGATCTCAATGTAAATTGAAAATGCTCAATATGAGAAAGGCAGATTTTGCCTTTCCTGTTCTGAAATCAGAAGACATCAGCCCCAGGAGAAAAGCTTTTCAGGGGCAGGCATCCTACCCTATTCCCTTTAGTATGCCCCTCCTCTTTACAAAGTGGGGTGCTTTACCCAAACTAAGTAGGCAAGAAATAATGTCCATTCATCATCTATTCATCCATCCATCCACCCATTCATCCATCCATCCATCCACCCATTCATCCATCCATCCATCCATCCATCCACCCATCCATCCATCCATCCACCATCCATCCATCCACCCATCCATCCATCCATCCACCATCCATCCATCCATCCATCCACCCATTATTCATCCATCCATCCATCCATCCATCCACCCATTATTCATCCATCCATCCATCCACCCATTCATCCATCCATCCATCCATCCATCCACCCATCCATCCATCCATCCACCATCCATCCATCCACCCATCCATCCATCCATCCACCATCCATCCATCCATCCATCCACCCATTATTCATCCATCCATCCATCCATCCATCCACCCATTATTCATCCATCCATCCATCCACCCATTCATCCATCCATCCATCCATCCATCCATCCACCATCCATCCCTCCATCCATCCATCCACCCATTATTCATCCATCCATCCATCCATCCATCCAGTCCCTGTATTCCTGCTGTGCTATAAACAAAGTGGAAGGAGCACATAACCTTATTTCCAGAATTTGTTCAGATCCCAGTTTTCCAATTACTAGCTATGCAGCTTTTAGGCTCTAAGAGGTTAAGAGAGTTGCCCAAATTAAATAAGAACCAGAAGGGGCGCCTGGGTGGCTCAGTTGGTTAAGCGACTGCCTTCGGCTCAGGTCATGATCCTGGAGTCCCGGGATCGAGTCCCGCATTGGGCTTCCTGCTCAGCAGGGAGTCTGCTTCTCCCTCTGACCCTCCCCTCTCTCATGTGCTCTCTCTCTCAAATAAATAAATAAAATCTTTAAAAAAAAAAAAAAAAGAACCAGAAGACCTAATTTTCAGGCATGGTGTGAAAAACTGCATGAGATACCATGCCAAACTCCTCCAAGTATTACTTCCCACACATAGCAGTAGGTGAATGGACAATAATTCCCTCTCTGCTTCCTTCATGACTAAGGCCTGTCGCATGTCCTGAGAGGGAGACAGACATATCAACAGTGTGGCCCAATGTCCCAGGGGGGCAGGACAATGTAGATAGAGGGTAAGTGTGTAGAAACTGGGGTTGGACAGGCTGTGTTCCAATCCTGGCTTGAACTTTTCCTAGCTATGTAACCATGGGCTAATTCGTTAATCTTTCTGTTGCTTTATTTTCTAATCTGTAAAATGTAGATACTGATCACACTTACTTTACAAATTTGTGTGGGAAATTAAAAAAGGTAACCCAAATGAATGTCTGTGCTTGGAAAAATCACTCTTTCTATGTGAGTACTTGGTAACCACCTTTGTCATAGAACTTTGTATTTCAACAACTGTGTTTAATTCGAAAAGTTTAGAGTTCTAATCTAAACTTTTCCAAAGTACATTCCATAAAACAGTAGTTTCTTGGGATAGTGATTAGGGCTAGGGTCCTAGGGGGTTCTGTGGTCAAATTTGCTTGAAACACTCTAGGTCAAGTGCAGCCAAGCAGTTTTCTTTAACGCAGGGCTGTTTAGAACCTTGTAACAATGTGACCTTTGAATCTCCAAACGGGGATACAGAAGGCAGCTTTACCCAAACTTGCTGGACTTCTAGCCCCTTTTCCTTGAAGTCCACAGCTAGCATTCTGCAGGATATCTTTTGACAGACATTGCTCTAGACAAATCAATAGAACACTATTTCTGAATATCTTGCTTGGGGCTAGACCCTAGAGAGGAACTAAAAGGAGAAAATGACATGACCTGCCCTCGATGAGCCAAGAGCTTGCTCAAGAGAAAATAAAACTACAGACAGTTTTGAGAAGACTTCCACACTAATGTGGGCCCCAAGAAGATGGTGAAACTATTCAAGTGTTTGGTGTGGGGCACAATAGAGAGTGGTGGGGACAGTGACAAACTCGATTTCAATCCCCCCTGGCCCTGCGAGAATGCGTGCTCACAGCATGTATGCCCGGTCTTCCAAATGTTCAAGAGAAGCCAGGAGTCCGGATTTTTAGGTGAAATCTCCCAGATTTTAAAAAGCCTAACAAATATCACACAGAACAAGCAAAACATAGCTGAGCCAAGTGGTACCAGTTTGCAATTTTTGCCCTAAGCCAGTAGTTCTCAGCTGGGGGGCACTTTACCCGTCTGGGGATATTTGGCAATGTCTAGAGACAGTTTTGGTTGTCACAACTGGGGCCGTAGACATCCAATGGGTAGAGGGAAGGGATGCTGCTAACCATCCTGCAAGGCACAGGACAATGCCCACAACAAAGAATCATCCAGCCCCGAATGTCATAGTGTCAAAATCGAGAGATTCTGCTGGAAGCCACAGATCCTTAGAGCCTGTGAGCGAGGAGGCCCGTGCTTTCAACATGCTGCCTGTGTGACTCTGGAAATGTCCTGTTCCGGTTGGTAAAAGGAGTTACTTGGATTAATTGAGGCTCAAGGGACTTTCCAGCCCAGGGGCTCAGGTGACATCAGTCATCACTGTTGGCAGTGGCCTGGCACCAGGGCTGTCTTGGTAGAAATGACATGGATCAGAAATGATAACTCCTGAAATGACAGCACACCCACCAAGGCAATGTGTCCAACCCGGGATCCTGTCTGTCCTGTGGAAGAGTTCAGAAGCCTGTTTCCTGCAGCTCTCACTCCAGACATTTGAATAAATTTGAAGCTGATTGTAGAAGGCTGCTAAATCATCGTGGGCAGTTTTGTCTTAGCAACAGTTCATATTTTGTTGAGGGGAAAATCAAAGGACATGCTTTAATTTAAGATACCCCTGCCTTTCCAACTAGGACAGTCTCTCATATTGAACTGGAGTCTTGGCATTGCATGAACCTGTTCATCCAGTTGGCTATCAGGAACAAAGTTTGTGTGTGTGTGTGTGTGTGTGTGTGTGTGTGTGTGTGTGTGTGTGTGTGTGTTGTTTTGTTTTATCTTAAGGATTGAATTCAATCATGCCCACAGTAGAATTGAGGCAGGCTGCAGGATGAGGTGGGTTGATGCTTTGACCCGGATAAGCAGTGTTGGAGAGGGAACAGGACAGAGAGTGAATGGAGCTAATGGGACCTTACACCCAGTGTGTTACTGCTAATGTGAACTCTTGAGCCCATCCCGCCCAAGCAGTGAGCCACCCACTACTCAGGTTGCCCTCATGTGGCCTCGTTCCTCCTCTCCTCCACCTTCTGCAGCGTTTCCCAAATGGGACAAATCACTAGGGAGAAAGGGCTTTCTGTGATCCTGGAGAGGTACAGGCAGGGATGTTGTTTCGAGATCTCGGGCACTGGCCCGATTTCCACCCCAACCCTCCCAACCCTGCAAGAGGAGGTTGTGACCTTTGGTGATGCTGAGTTGCATTCAGGAACATTCAGGAGAGCTAGGTGTGTGCAACATTTGCATTTGTATAGATTGTTAGGGCAAGATCTTCTGGAATGGTAATACAAGCTTGAAGATACAACAGCAGTAACAAAGCAAAACCCCATGCTGAGTGCACAGTGTCCTCAGCAGCTATGCCCCCCTCCACCCCCCTTTAGGGGCTCTGGGCCCAGAGAAATGATGCCAAATGTGCTAGCTCTGCCCTTCTCTGTGAAGTAATCACCCTTCCAGTAACTTCCTGTACCCTTAGCTGACTGGGCTGGAAAATCAGTCTCATTGTATGATATGTGTGTGAGTGAATGCATGCAATCCCTGCCAGTCCCTCACACAGGTGAAGTTCAGGTAAATGTACAGTGTTGATGATGTGCAGGTGTCTCAGCTAAGGCTCCCCCCTCAAGCAGGCCCTGAGGCTAGGATGTGCATTCAAGCAGCTTATTTGGGAGAGGATCCCAGGAAGCAGTAGTAATGGAGTGGGGAGGTAGAGGAGGATTGGAAGGAAACAGGAAACGGGTGCATTTTCAAGCAAGTTGCACCTGGGGCTCATCCCCACTGGGGAATGATGGAAGACAGTGTAAAACATGCCTTTTACATGTTCCAAGGGGGCACTGATGAAGCTGAGTCTTTATGCACCAGTAATTCCCTTTGTATGATTTGCTGAGGGCTGCTTTCAGGAGCATTAACTTTTCAGAACTTCCGGCTTGCCCTGCTTTCAGACCAGGCTGGCTCCCATTGCAAAAGCCGTCAGGCGGAGAGCAGCAGGTATTCATAGCCAGCAGCTTTAGGAGTGCAGAGGTGAGTTTTAAGGGCATTGCCATTGGCCATTGCCGGCACCTGCTGTAGCATATTGATTTAAGCTATGATTACCATCCTACTACTCACATGAATGCAAGCCAACTGTAATATCCTTATGTTTATAGCTCTTATAAATGACTCAAAAAAGCAAAACATGCTTACATATTACCTTTTTAAGCACTAAAAAGGAATATAAGTCAAAATTACAACAAAAGCTTGAGGCGATGGGTGGTATTGTTTGGTCAAACAAAATCAAGTTTTGCAATGTAAATATGGCACTCATCAGCAAGGGGCAGGTTCTGGGGAACCCAAAGCTCCAGTAATATCCTCTGGTAACTAGATTTCCCCCTACTTTTCTGTATTGCAGCCGCTGCCAAAAGTCAATCTTGCAGCTCTGAGGTCCTTTGGTCTTCATGTGACATAGTGCATCATTTTTCAGTCAAGGGTCTTTTCTCCATCAAGGTTCTTACTTGAAACTGGCTGATCTGACACACAAAGGAAGGGAATTAATTGGAGAGATGTTGGGTCACTCACAGGCTCTGTGGGAGGACTGCAGAGTCCAGGCTCTGGGAAGTTGCTAGAACGACAGGAGTTGGGGAGCAGACAAGACCCCAGCTGAAGTTATGCCAAGGAAGCTGTGTGGTAAGGACACTGCTCTCACCATTTCTGATAAACAGGAGACCCCTTTGCGCCACCACCACCCACGGCAGATACTGGGTACCATTGCTGCTCCATCACTCTGTTGCCCCTAAGACCTTGACATGGCCACCACTGTTCCATCCCTCCATCCCTCCATCCTCAGAAGCAGTTCTCTGCTTCCTTGCTTCAAAGCCCAGGTTGGGTGTGAATCTGATCAGTGGCACGTGGCCCACAAGCCTGCATCTCAACAAAAGGGGAGACTGGTAAAGCAAACATGTTGTATCATCAGGTTCTAGAGTGGGATTCAGGTTTTGTCTACCTCCAAGGTTCAAGGTGGGGTATTCCCCAGACATACAAAGGAGGCTCAGATGCTGAGCAGTCAAAAAAGTTGACTGATGTCACTCCGATCTTTCCCTTTTCTTTTTTTCTTTAGTATGTCAGAGTTAAAGAGGCAGGGAAAGCTTTGGTGGGCTGGTGACAATCCACTGAAAGTGTCCCAAAAGAGTATTAAAGAGGTCTAATTAAAAAAAAAAGTTCTAAAGTTCCCTAGATAAGGAATTGGGAAGTGCTCATAGGCACAATATGGTCTTACCACTGCATGCCAGTTAGGACATCTCATTCTGGAATGCAGGGGTTATGTCTTATTTATTTCTTTGTGGACAAAAGCAGGCATCAAATGCATGCTTAAAGGAGGGAAGAAGGTGGTGAGGGAGAGAAGGAAACAGTTCCAGTTAGGTCTTCAGCTCTTGAACACAAACAGATTGGGGCAATGAATCTTCGGTCAGGAGCCAGAAGAGAAGTGCAATTTTTAGAACAGAGCAGAAAAGAATTCCGCTTGGTATGGGAAAAGATACTTTGAAGGGTAGGGAACCTCAGTTGTGGTTTGAAGAAAGAACACGTGGGCACAAAACCAAGAAAGACCAAAGCATTTATAAGAAAACCAAATGTTCTGCAGAAAAAAATACTAGGGGAACAGTCAAAGGTGACATGACTTTCCAATCTGGAAAATAAAGTATTTCCCTGGAAATAAAACACAAAGGAAATCTCCTAATCAGGACCTCTTGAGCAGCAGTTCTTGCTGACTTCAATTAACACAGCAGAGTTTCTTTGGGGGAAAATGAAGCTTTTATTATTTTTTAATAAAAAATTCTAGGGTCCCAGGTAAATATGCTTTGCCAACTTTTCTATAATTATGTAAAAAATAAAATTATTCCCATAAGAAGAGTATTGGAAACAGATGGGCTGTATAATCTATTCAAGATTTTTCCGTCTGTATTTTTGGGTATTAACTTGGGATTTCACGGAAAGGCATATGCTAGGAAGTGAAAGTCATTTTCAGATAGACACAGTTCAAATGAGAAGACCATCCGTATTCATGGAAAAGGCCCAGGACACACAATCTGGATCTGACAGTAATTTATTTAAGAATGTTCCAGCTGGTAAGCAAGACATATATGAAAAAATAAGCTCAAATAAATACAAATCTGAATGCTGACTTCTTTTCTCTTGCCAGTGTGTGATGTGTGTGATGGCTGTGTCTTCGCATGTCTTTGAACACTACAGTCCAGTGTGATTATAGGTATAGAGCAAAGGATCCCTGGGGAGTGTTTGAGGAGGTGAAAAGTGGTTCAAACATTTGAGAAGGGAATCTGTGCATGTGAAACAAAAGCCTTTGGAAGATGTAAATTTTGACTCAGCAATTCCTTTTTAGAAAGATATATTAAGGAAATTAGTAAAGACGTATGCAAATATCTCCACTCTCAGCATTTTTCACTGCAGCATTAATTATAATACTCTGAATCTGGAAATCTTAACTTCTACAACAGAAGTGAGGATAAGAGATTTGTTTTTCATATCCATAAAATTAAAACTCATGGGATCTTTGAAAATATTATCAATGGAAGAATATGTTAAGCAGGTTTAAAAAGGACCCAGATAAGCGATACCTGCATATTTGCTTATGTATTTAATGTTAAGATGATCAGGAAAGATCAAGGAAGGTCTTCATGGTGATTATCTGGGCTTGATTATTTTATGAATATCCTGAAACTTTTATTCTTTATGCATATCTGTACTTTATAATGTTTCTACAGTTAGCATATATTGCCTTTATACTGAATACTTTTAAGTGACTTTGTTTTAAGAAAAAAAAGTCTGGCATACATCTTCCCTTCCAGCTCTATTGATGGGAAGAAGTAATTTTTATAAGTAAGTGAATAGCTATGTGGTGTGTGATCTTTTTATGTCTATCATCTCATTAATTGACACAATATCCTATGGAATAGAAAGTATATATATATATATATATATATATATATATATATATATATATATATCTTAATTTTATTGCTGTTTATAAGAAACTGAGGTGCACACACTAGAGAGTAGAAAAGCTAGGTTCAACCCAGGTTGACTGGTTCTAAAACCCATATATGTTCATCACACCAGCTGTCACCAGGTCCCAAAGGATCTTCTGAAGGACTCTTTCACCCGTGCTTTTCATTTCCCAGAGCTCTATCCTCCAACTGGCTTTGAGTTCCTTTTCCAGGGTTGGGGGGAAGGCAGAAATTTAGTCTATCAGATTTTAAACACCCCAAAATATTTACCCTTGGGGTGGGATTACTTCCCTTCCTTGCCCCTCTCCTGGGACAGAGCGTTTACAAAGTCTAGGCCAATAGATGGTATTTGGTAAAAGGACACAAGGTGGGGAAAGAGGTAAAGTCTTCTGGGACATCAGAGAGGGAGCCCCCAGCTGCCTTGAAGATGCTGCACCTGCAGGGTCCAAGGTGAATATGCATCTTCATTCCCAGTGAGCTCACCCAGAATAGGAAGGAAAAAAGGAAGGATGGAGGGATTGAAGGAAGGGAGGGAGGGAGGGAGGGAGGGAGGGAGGGAGGAAGGAAGGAAGGAAGGAAGGAAGGAAGGAAGGACCCCCTTCACCTCAAGGTGGGGAGAAATAAATGACCAGAGGTACAAGGGCAGTGGATGGAAGGGATAGAATTTCCAAAGGAAGAAAGTATTTTTAACCTTCTAACTGCAAATAGGTAGTGTTAAGGCATGACCTCAAATGCTTAGAGTTGGAAGGTCTCATCTCTGTTCACTTGCTGGGAGAGTTGGTGCCAAAATGATGACATAGGGAAGCCATTGGCCCTAGGGTTGGTATGGGATGGATGGTCTAACTCAAACCCCAAATAAAGGACTGTTTGGCACATGTCGAACCTTGTCTCACATTGACTCTCAGTGTGTAAGCAACCGACTGACCCTAGGTTGCTTCACATTGGATTGTACCACTCCTCCTGGTCATCCTTGTGATTGCAGTTTAGTTTTTGAATGTGTGGAGCATTGACATGCTTCCAAAAGTCAAAACTATACCAAAAGGTATACTCAGAGAAGCCGACTTCCTTCTGCATCTCTTCCTCCCTGTTCCTCTCATCTGAGCCTTCTAGGTCACCAAGTTCATTGTTTTCTGGCTTACCTTTTGTGTGTCTTTTTTTTTTTTTAAAGATTAGTGCATATATGTATATTTTCTTTATGTCTCTTCTAACACATTCTGTGTTATGCCTTTTGGTTCTTTGCTTTTTTTCACTTAACAATCTCTCCTGGGGCGCCTGGGTGGCTCAGCTGGTTAAGCGTCTGCCTTCGGCTCAGGTCATGATCCCAGGGTCCTGGGATCGAGTCCCGCATCGGGCCCCCTGCTCCTTGGGAGCCTGCTTCTCCCTCTGCCTCTCTCTCTCTCTGTCTCTCATGAATAAATAAAAAAAAAAATCTTAAAAAAAAAACAAACAAAAAACAATCTCTCCTGGAAATCACTCTATAATCAGTTCATGGAGATCGTTCCTTTTTCTCTTTACAGCTGTTCAGTAATCCATTGTGTGCACACACCAAAGTTTATTTTTACCCATTTTAAAATCTTAACAACTAATTCAATTTTTTAAAAATAGAATAAAACACATCGGTGGGCTGTGAGCCTATCATCTCTGGCCCGCACATATGCATAGAGTCGAAATGTCTCCAAGGGAAAGAGAAGATTCTGGGGTTGGGAGGTTGGGGAGGCAGAAGCAGCCAGGTCATAGGTGGGTGTTGAGAACACTTCTTAAGACTTAGGGAGGGCTGTGCCTTCCATGAGTGATCGGGACCCCCACTCCACTCCCGGCACAGCAGAGAGGTGACAGATCCCAGGGGAAAGTGGCTGTGGGGAGGAGGCTCATGAGGGGGCTGAGCTCCAGGTACCAGGACCCTCGGCCTTCTCGGCAAAGCCCCTGCACTCATCAGTGCTTGGAAGCAATAGGACTAGGAGTCTCCTGAATGAAGGCTCTGCTCTTGAGAAGACCTCTAGGGCCTTCACAGGTTGGAAGGAGTTCCATTACTGTATCTTCTGCCATCCTGGTGGGCTGGGTAGTCAGCATAGATTTTTTCCTCCATGTATTTACTTGTTTATAGCTGAGATGCAGAAGGCTGTTAGGCTAAATTTTATCCAGAGAAACAAATGTGATGTTTAAACAGAGAAACAACCCTGTATGTTGGAGCTAACTTCGTTCCCCCATCATATATACCATCTTATTTGATTCTTCCAGAACTCCTACCAGGAAGATATTATTTGCACTTCATGAATTTCAAATTTATAAGATCCAGAGAGATTAAGTTTCTTGTCCAAGACCACCCAGCAAACAAGTGGCAAAACTAGAATTTGCACCCTGTGTCTGACTCACAAATCCCCAGACCATTTTCTTCAAAGAGTCATACTTCTCAAAATCACTGAACCTGCAATAAGTTCATGGTCACAGCAATCGCAGTCTTTCAGAGAGTTGAAAACTACATTTTGGTGTTTTGTTCCTCTGTTCAAAGCTCAGAAAGTACAGAGCAGTCCAAAGTATTACATGCTTTAGAGTCTGTACAAGAAAATCTGTAAATATCCAGGAGTGATTTTGAATAAGCAGATGAAGCAGTGATGAATATTTATTTGGCATATTTTACGAATCTCATAATTCAATTTTACCTCTTGTTTGGAGAGGGGAAATTTCACTCCAAATAGGAGGGAAGCCCTGGAAACTCCAAGAGCTATAGGTGAATTAATTAGCTTGCTGTGAAAGTGGTTTTTGCTTTTTCATTACTGTCGTTGTTAAAAGCAAAAGAAAACCTCTAACAATGGGCTTAAAGAAAAACCTGGGTGGTGTTTGAAAGGACTCCAGGGGTGGATGGGGCCCGAACAAGGAAGAAATCTGGGACCCAGACTAACGTTTTCTAGGTCTCTGGGGACAGTGTGGTGCTTTCTCTTTGCTTCTCTCTGAAATTTTGCTTTTTTCCTCCCCCTTTTCTTTGCTTCTCTGCGCATATGGTGGAAAATGATTGTTCAGTCTCTCAGCGTACTTTTGCTCTGCTCCTTTCATGGATAAGACAAGAAGTAAGTGAGAGCGAATGAGTTTAGTAGGAAATGAAGAGTCTTCAATAAAGAGGGGCTCTTCCTGCAGGTTCTAGAAGTGACCTTTCAGTGGCTACTGAGCAGTTTCTGCAATGGAGGGAGAGTGTGGGGTGGGGGGTGCGGGGAGTGGGGCAGATGAAAGTCTGAAGGCCCCAGGAAGGTAAATATACAAATTGCCCCTGGTTGCATGCTTCTAAGAGACAGATGCAGGCTTTGAACCCAGGTCCCTGATTAAAACCACCCATCCGTGACTATAAAACAGGAATGATTTTGTTTTCCTGGCTCCCTCCGGGATTGTTGGGAACTTCAAATAAGATACTAATAATTTGGGGTATTAAAGAGTACTCCCTAGATGTGAAAAGTATTGGTAGTACTACCACACCCACCAAATGCAGATACTACCTACAGACCCTGGATTAGGAAGCCAGAAGTAAGAATGAGTTCTGCAAACACAGGGGTGGATCCTGTCTTTGTTAAAATATCGACGTTTCGGTAATCATGGATGTATGCACTCCTTCCAATTTCCAGAAATCATGCATTAGACTATTGTTGACCTTGATTACTTTTTCGGCATTGCTTTAAATTGTGCATCCAAGGTGAGTGCCTCACTCCCTTGACCCTAGTCCTGCCCCTGCAGTAGTTGACCGTACAGCAAGGTTTCCCAAAGTGTGTGCCACGCACAAGATAATCTTAGGTGGTACATGGCCATGACACTAGATAACACTACTCGCTTCGTGAGGACGTTTTTCCTTTTTCTCTACCTTCTGGCTAGGTGAAGGGTCCTAGCAAATACTTGACATCTCTCCAACTAACCCTTGCTAAATTTTTTTAAATATAAGAAGTTAGATTTGGGGGTATGCTAGGTATCTTCTATTTGCCCTCCAGGTCCACTCTCCTTTTTCTACCCTGCTCTGTGCCCTAAAGGCTGATCTCCATGGAAACCACTGGAAGACTGTCCACAGGTTCACTTGCCCACTAGTTTCTGGATTCTTCTAATAATGGGAAATACCAGGAGGAGCTGGAAGACTGGAGGAGGAGCAAGAGCTCAGATCTTCATTCCCCCCAGCTCCTTCCCTGCCCCTTGGTTCTCCTCCAGACGCCGCACTCCGTGGTGTTCTAATAACCACTTCTCGTCTTTCCCTCTTAGAGCAGCGTTGCCAGAAAAGTACAGGATGTCCAGTTAAATTTGTATTTCCAATAAACAACAAATAATCTTGGTACAAGTAGGTACCAAATATTGCACGGGACATAATTATACTAAAAAAGCTATTTGTTGTTTTCTGAGATTCGAATTTAACCCGACATCCTGTGTTTTTATTTGCTAACTCTATCAAGCCTGCCCTGGTGGGTCATTGCTCTTGTCATTTGCCAAGTTAATTTCCCTTAACCTTGTTCTGCATCTCTATTAATAATTTCTCCATTAAATTCTCCTTGGTGTCCCCATTTGAGGGTATCATCTGTTTTCTTGGGAGCCCTGGATGGGTACTAGTAAGCACTAATATCTGCGTAGAATTTTATAGCATTGTTTCGTTCCTCATTTTGAGTTGATCTTCTCAAGTGATATTGGTTTTCCTTCTGTGGTAGTGAAATATATTTTCCCTTTAAGATAAGTGTATGTAAGTTTGAAAATAATAGTAAGGGTGCAACGTGGCACTTTTAATGGCAAAAATCATGGAGAGGATACCCAAGCCAACTGGCTTTTGAAAAATTAAAAAACATGGCATCTGGAGTCAGATCAACTCTAGTTCAAATCTCAACCCAGGGCTGTTGTAAAGATGAAATGAGATAACAAATACAAAGTGTGGGGGCTCTGCTGACAGTGGCGTCATATCTACATATAAATAAGCATGCACACGTTGTCCGCTCAGAGAGGTAAAGTGACTCACCCACAGGCTCACAGCAAGCAGAGAACATTAGGGGCTATGGTGCAGAAACCTGGCCTCCTGCCCCGTGTTTTTCCACGGGGCCACGGGCTGGTTGTGTTGTATGCAGAGGAAATGCTGCGTCAGCTATGGAGCTGCTTACTGCTCTCAGTCTGTCTGGCAGGAGTGGTCAGTCCTCATGACTCTGGTTTTTTGGAATGCTGGGATGAAGGCCATTGAGTCTGGCCAAGTTGATGTTTCAGAGGGAAATGTTGAAGACACAAGTTTTCCTTGGGTTTAGTAAACTCAGAGAAGGAAAGGAGTGGCCTCATTGTTTACTGCCTGCCTGCCTGACTGATTGAATGACTGACTGACTGAATGAATGAATGAATGACCAAATGAATGACTGACTGCCTGCCTACCTGCCTGAATGAATGAATGAATGAATGACTGCCTGCCTGACTGATTGAATGATTGACTGACTGAGTGACTGACTGACTGACTGCCTGAATGAATGATTGACTGAATGACTGAAGAGAGTGAATGATTGACTGAATGACTGAATGAATGAAAGATTGACTGAATGACTGCCTGAATGAATGGATGGATTCAGGGGAATGTGAGGTATTAACCTGACAAACTGTGGTTGTAGTGCCCGGCCCTTACATCTGAACACATCTCACCAGCTGCAAGTTGACCTCCTGTGGCATCTTCCCCGTTCCTGGAGGATTTGGGCTGGCCGGATCTTGGTTAACCTGCTCCCGAAGTGGTGTTCTGCTCTTCACAGTTACTAACCTAGCGCCTGCTATGGACAAAGCACATCATTAGAGAGAACTCCCAAGAATGAGCCAGAAGGAATGGGGGTGTCCCTTTTCCCCCGCCAGCCACAGGGAGAACAGCTACTGCGTGGCTCACGCTGCCACGGACGGTGCTAGGGACCTCACACACAGCCTTTCCTTCCCTCCTCACAGCAGTGCAGAGTTGGTGGAGCTGAGCCTCGGACCGCCACGACATCATCGTGCGTGTCCTCTTACCTCGCCGGGCAGCGCTACAACAGGAAGAAGGTACTGTCATTTCCTCGGTTCACAGATGTGGATGCTAAGACCTACAGATGTTAGCGTCTTGCCCAAATGCGCTACACGCTATGTGCCACGTGCTAGAACCAGGATTAAAACCCAGCCCCGTGGCCCAAATCCCAGGTTTTATGCCATCAGGGGTGGTGTGGGATGGTATAAAGGATTTGCTTACACAGCTGGTAAGAGGCAGAGCGGGATTTGAATCCACACTCTTTTCTTTATACACTCATGTTTCTTAAGAAATTTGGTGGTGTTGTGATCTCGGAACTTTTATTTCCACTGAATTGAGTTAAAGTACTACAAAAGTGCCATGGAATGAGAGAGAGACAGAAACAGGGAAAGGGAAGGAGAAAGGGGAAAAGAGAAAGACAAAGGTTGGTGTAGTAAAGTTGAGGCCGCACTGAAGGACAGCCAACATTTGGGGGAGACGGTGGCACAGAGCAGACATCACGGGGGAAGGAACAGTGTGGACAAAGGTGGGGGGTGAGGGGGAAGGGTAGGAACACATTCGAAGGACGGTCTACCTCGGTACTTCCTGTGCACGCCAATCTCAGCCGGCTCTGGTAGCAGGCTTTCTGCAGGGTATTCCATCTGGGGCCCATTTTTTGAGTCTGTAGAGCTGTTCCTTCTGATACTGGGCTCTGGATTTCTCATGCAAGTTCTGCCCCCTTGGTTCTCCAGTTTTTGTGAGCAAAGGCCTTGCTGGAAGAGCTAAGAACAGGCAGAGCACGGGTATGGAACAGTCCTGTCTTTGCTGGGCGCGTGGAGGTGGGCATGGGACTCCAGGGCCAGAGCCGACATCCCAAGTGGCTCTAGAAGGGACAGATCCCCACATAGTGTCAGCTAGGTGGATGACAGCTGCATTACCGTTCTTGGACGGAAACAAGATTTTGGTTTTTTGTTTTGTTTTGCTTTGTTTTTCTGTTTTTGGCAAAATGCCCTGTTGTATCAGGCCCTTTTGTGTGTGTGTGTGTGTGTGTGTGTGTGTGTGTGTGTGTGTGTGTGTGTGTGTGTCTGAAGCAAGGAACACCATGACTCTTCTATCTGCCTTCTTTGATGAAAGGACAAAGCTGAGAGCTTTGCATTTTTCTATCTTCTTTGCAAAGTGGGCCTTTCAAGAATGGTAAACAAGTAAAGAACTGATATTTGTACACTTTAAAAAGGGCTTTAGCACTTTTGATCCTTAATATAACTAGTAGATGTTTTTGCTGGCGTCTGGCGAGTAATCGGTCCCTGTATCCAGTTAAGTAATCGGAGGCTAGAATTGGTTAGAAGGGGTCAGGGTTGAGAGTGGAGCAAATGCAAAGCTTCGGGTGCTCAGTTCAGGACATGTTCCATTTCACTGTGTTGTCTCTCTGGTGCTATTTCTCCATCACCAGAATCAAGAAGCATGTTACACTTCCGCTTAGGACATGGTATCTCGTCGACAGGGCTTCGAAGGTGTTAGTTATTCATATTTGTTATCTCACAGCTGTGGTTGTTGTTTTCCCTTCTCTGCTGCACTGAGGCATTTCTCCCAATAACAGAGGCTCTGTGCCTTGGGACACAGGATGGTAGGATGGGAAGAACAGGGAGACTCAGCAGACCGGGGTCTGCGTTGCGCTGGGCAATGGTGCTGAATGCATCTCACCTTTGATTGTTTTGCTAGGAGACCGGGGACAACCACACTCACCTTTTGCTCTTGAACTACAGATTACTAAGCCAGTCTGGGACACGATGACCAACATTTTAAAAAGGAAATGAAATAGAACAAATGGACTAGACAATGTCATCATGGATTACCCACAGTGTGTAGTTTTCATGGAATGTTTACATGCGTGTATGTGTGTAGTGCATACAGTCGAAAATGAATTTCTTACTGTGGGTGACATCCAAAAGTCTTAGGAATGCTGTTGTGAAGATTAGAGGCAATGTAGGTAAAGCAAGTGCTGGACACAGAGGAAGTGATCGAATGATCTTTGTTACCATCAGCTTCTTCATTGTCATCTCTATCTCCAGACAAGCCAGGAAAATTCTGCTTGTGCTTGTCTACCTACATTGAACCAGATGGTTCACGGATCTCAAACTATCAAAGGATAACTCACGTGGCCAGCCAGCTCTCCTTAATCCTGCCGACCATCAGAACTGCCTGCAGAGGCCCACTCAATAGGCAGGTGGCTATGACCGGCGCAAATCTCCTGAGTCTGAAAAGCCCTGAGCAGAGAACAGACTGAGCTTGCCTTGAAGGAATCAAGGTACTTTCCAGGCATGCTGTGCCAAGAGCTCTCTTGCCATCGAATACCTCGTGTCCCCTCTTTAGTTAAAAAGGACCGAACCGGTAACTGGCGTGTTGTTGACCACTGAGCAGCTGTGCCCCCGATCAGATCAGAATGGCATCTGCTTGGAACAGAACATCTTGTTATTCTGGGTCCCTTTTGCTATGGCAGTTCAAGCGTGATGGTGCATGAGAAACATCAAGCAGCTATTTGTTCTAACATCTACCACGAACTGAACATTAATTCAATTGTGCTGAGCTTTTATAAAAGAGCCTCCAACAGTCACCGGAATGACTTTTCTTCCACAACGTCTGATCTTGTCAATACCCTGATTTTAACCCTATTAATGCTTGCCTCTTATCTTCAGGGTGGCCGCCAAATTCCTTGGTCAGGCATTCAAAGCCCTGCCTCATGTTGTCCCTACTGACTGCCCCTGCTTCATCCTCTTGTCATCCTGGCTTCATCCTGATGCTTTATTTACCCTAATACTTACAGCTTTTTGAATGGGCTTTGCTATTTCATGTCTCCACGCCCGTTCAAAGGCCTTCCCCTCTGCTTAAAGCGTCTCTCCTTGTCTCAATCACCTGCTGAGTTTCTATTCATGTTTTCGGACTTCGTTCACCTCTTTTTTGAAGCCATGAAGGTTAATTACTTCTTCCATTGAAAACATATGAACCTGAGGGATATGTTGATTAATATTTGATTAAGATGAATTATAGTCAATTTATTTAGTTGCCTGTCTCCACGAATGCACGTCCAGGTGGGCACATACTAACCGTGACATCCACTAAATGAATAGCAGTGTTAGCCGACTTCTGTAAAAGACCTACTAAGTGCCAGATTAGAGCCCCAGGCTGTATAATGGTCTCCCCCCAAATATCCATGCCCTCATCCGTAGAACCTTGAGTGTTACTTTAGGTGACAAAAGGAACTTTGCCGATGTGATTAAGTTAAGAATCTTCATATATAGAGATTATCCTGGATTATCTGTGAGGGCCCTAAATGTAACCACAAGAGTCCTTAAAGGAGGAAGCAGGGGGAGAGACACAAGGCCATGTGAAGGCTGAAGTAAGATGCTATCTGCTGGTTTTGAAGGTGGAGAAGGAGGCACAAGCCAAGGAAACATGGTTCTAGAAGCTGGAAAAGACAATGGAACAGATTCTTCCCAGGAGCTTCTGGAAGGAGCATGGCCTTGCCAACACTTTGGTTTCAGCCCAGGAAACTGTGTTTGGACTTCTGGCCTCCGGAAGTTCAAGAGAATAAATTTGTGGGGTTTGAAAGCCATTCCGTTGGTGATAATCTCTTACACCAGCAGGAGGAATCCAATACACCAGGCAACACGTATAATGGGATAAAACTTACAGATGATATTTATTGGGGAAGAATAGAATAGAGCAATGCTTCCCCAACTTTGCAAGAATCACCAGGGATCTTGTTTCACTGCAGATTCTGATTCACTAGGTCTGAAGAAGGGCCTGAGATTCTGTATTTCATATAATCTCCCAAGTGCGGACCATGCTGCTTGCCCAGGGACCACACTTTGAGAAGCAACAGACTCAAGCCTTGGGGCGAACACAAACTAGAGAGGTAGCTCTGGGCACAGAGTTTTAGAGACAAAGATCCACTGAGCAGGAATTTATGCAGTGGTGGCCCTGGGATGGGTATATGATGGTACCAGTGATTCCTCAGTGCCCTCTTGGTTGGGAGTCCAGAGGCCCCTCAGTTTATTGTCTCTATTATTTCCAACAGCCCTGCAGATGAGGCACCTTAATGCTTTTTTGACAGATGATGACTTGAAGGCCAACAGTATTAAAAGACTGGCCACACCCACATGGAGTCAGACCTAGCAGGTCCAAAATAAGTGGGTTTTTTCCCCCATTTCCCTCCACCACCTTTTCTCGATAAGGAATAATGTGCATGTGCTATGGGGCTTTGCAGAGAGAGCAGCGTTTTTCAATTTTCATACAATGTCTGGAGCTTACCTCGGTGGAGATCTTCACATCCCCCAGTGAAATAGGCACATGTTACAAGGGATTGAAATTGGACTTGCCAAGACTGAGGTTGAGAGAGAATGAGAGCTTTTGCCAGGCCATTCTGTTGGGTTAAATGATAGTCCACAAGCTGAGGGGCAGAGAGAGGTCCCTGCAAAACATGGCGGCTGCGAGGGTTGAGAGGTAAAAGGTATCCGCCTCCCCCGTTGGTGGGTAGAGGAGAAAGTGGAGGACTAAGCATAAGCGCATGAGCTGGCCCTTAAAGAGCTCGCAAATGATCAAATCAGAGAAGCCAAGAGCATTCAGCAAGCCCGGCGAGCAGGGGCAGGACTAAAATGGGAAGAGAACATGCAGATCCAGAACGAGAATGGAAGAACAATGGTATCGGGAGCCAAACAGGGGCCATGAGAAAGAACCACATTCTTTGACCCTCACCAGGGCTGTGGCCGTGGTGGTCTCCTCGTCAGTAGCATCAGAACCCTCATACTGTTGCTGTAGGCAGTGGTGGAGGTCAGAACAAATCTACATAAAGTGCCTGTCATTCTCAAGCTGTCACGAAAATGATGGATTCCTTCAAGCAGCCATGCTGTCTATTGGTCTTTACGCATTATTGGGTTTATAGTCTGAGATGGAACAGGATGACCTAAGATAAGAGTTTGCCACAGAGTTTCCGCAAGTTCCTTATTGGTGTTATTTTGTGTCCTGCTGTTCTGTGGCTTAGAACATATAGGGAAATTCTTGAATTTTTCCTAAGTTATTAAAGATCATCAGAGGTTAGGAAGAGAAAGGAGAGAGTATGTTTGGACAGGGAAGTTTTAATTTTGTGGTGACATCTTTGGCTGCTGGCGGATATTTATGTTATGCATGATACAGAAGGGCCTTCTCTATAAGTTCTCCTTCACTGACCACCACAATCCACCCTTGAGAGGTTCCTATCCCAGTTCCCAAAGCTATTTTTCTTGCCCAGGCAGCAGATTTTATAGGTTTTAGAGGGTGCTAGTATAAGGAAGGGCAAGAGCATGCAGGCAATAGGGAGGCAGCACTGTGGGTTCATTAAGGAGGTAAGTTTTACAATTAGAAGTGGATTGAGCCCTAGCTTTACTTGGAGAAGTTACTTGATACCCTCTGGGTCTCGATTTCTCCATCTGTAAAGTGAGAATGGAAATAGCATCAGCCTACCTCACAGACTTTGTGAGGATTAAAAAGGAAAATGCTGGAAGACCATTTAGACCAGGGTTCAGCAAACTTTCTGTAAGGGGTCAGAGAATTAATATTTGTGGCTTTGTAGGTCAGAGGTCACTGTGGTGATGCTCAACACTGTCAGTGTAAAGTAAATGCAGCCACAGGCAATGTGTCAATAAATAGGTGTGGCTCTGTTCTAACAAAACTTTATAAAAACAGGCCAGAGTTTGCAGATCTCTGCTTTAGAATAATATGAAGTAAGCCTTGGGGCGCCTGGGTGGCTCAGTCTCTTGGGTGTTGGACTCTTGGTTTCAGCTCAGATCGTGATCTCAGGGTCCTGAGATCAAGCCCCGCATTGGTTTCCATGCTCAGCAGGGAGTCTGCTGGAGATTCTCTCTCCCTCCCCACCCCTGCGACTCTCTCTCTCTAAAATAAATAAATAAAGCTTAAAAATATACGAAGTAAACCTTCAAAATGGCGGTAGTAATTATGACTGTACATATTGTTATTAGAAGTAGCTCATACTGACTTAACGCTTTTTCTTTCAGCAGCCAGGTTCTCAAAAATTGAGGCCGGTACCATTCACTTTTATCCTCTATGGAGTAGTTTTTGTGTGTGTGGAAGTGCTGGTGGGGAGGGAGTGGATTATTTCCTTTGGGCTTTACATCTAACAACAGAATTCTATAATCCAAGTGTTTTGGGTATCACTTTTTAAATATGTTGGCCCCTTAATGATTTAATTTTTATTGATCAAACCATATAGTAAGTGAGGATAATTTGAGAAATAAATAATAGATAGCCTGGTTCATTTATCATTAAAATAGTCAAGATTCAACCGCAGAGCTGGAGATGGGAAATTTTATCGGGAACAGTTAAGTGCAAAATGTGAGTAGACCAAGATAATCTAATTGTTTACGTTTAGGTATCCCTGAGGTCTGAGTACTTATAGCCAAGAGAATTTATCTGATGACTTCAGTCCAAGAAACACAACTTTATTTCCCGCCTACTAACACAGCTTAAGCGTTAATTTAACTGTGTTGCATGCCCTGCAAACATTAGGCGCCTTATGTTCCAAATGAAAGAGTTCATCAGCGAGCTCTCTCCTGATGTGTTATTAGCTGGAGGTCAAAATTAATGAATTTTGTCAGACTGCCTCGAGCAGAGACAGAAAAGGATAGAATTCTTTGGCAGACAATTTCCACTCTGTCATCTGCTTAGTGGTTTTTGTTTTGTTTTCTTTTGTTTTTTAGTGTTTCTTCTGGGGGGTCTTCCAGACCTAGTATTGCTTAGAGTTCTCAGGGCACAAGACTGAATAGTATTCTATTTCCCCCGTACGTCCATAAGGTCCTCCGTAAGGTCTGTAAGTCTGCTGCCCAGAGAGGAAAAACAACACTGGGATCTAGGAGCCTCAGAAGCAGTGATTGAGGAAAGTAACCCATGACTGATGGCCGAAGGAGATCTGAAAACACGCTAGGACAATAAAAAAGCACAGCTACCATAGAGCCCTACAGTAATGTACCTGACTTCTCTTCTGCCTTTCATGTGAAATTTGACATAGGTGGAAAAGGAGTGCAAGTTCTGCAGTAGTGATCCTCACTTAAATAGCCTTGGGTTCTTAGGCAAGCATCAGACATCACAAATCTCTTTATTCATGCTGGACAACAGAGCTAACTGTTCCAACCACGCATATAGGATTATAAGAACACCTAGTCAAGAAGCGTAGTGTGAAAACCCTCTGTAAATACACATTATTGTTCATTCTGTTCATTGGCTTGGGTCCTTTTAGACCCAAACACTTCCAGTAGGAGTGGGTAGAAGAAGGGGCCATAGGGAAAGAGTTGCCGAATCAGTGAAGGTTTTCAAACTCTATGAATCCCACAAAAGGACCCACTCGTGATTTTGTATTAAAAAATCTGTGGAATGAGAAGCAAGTGTATTCTGTATACAAAGGCTCAGACTGGTTTTTAGGCACAGTACTTTTTTTTTTCCTCAAGTAATTACCTCTATCTGGCCATAATGGAAACCCATATCTTCAGTTCAGGACATTTGTAATTATTGAGTAGCCTTGAAGTTTTGCAAGACTGAAAAATATTTTTTTCCCATCTTGGTGAACTAGTCTTTGGGGATGGTCTTGGGATAGATCTACATCAGCGTTGTTTAAGACAGGGGAGTGGCAAGAACCTCAAAGCTCACAGAGATCTCACCCCATCAGCCCTCTGAAGGTACATGCTTTCCCCCCCAGCTGCACATGTGCTCTGTCAAAGTGGCAGGAGGAGTATCAGGCACCACCAGCTACCTTGGACCATGATTTCTCTTTTCAGAAATTGAAAAGAACTTTCAGATTCTTTCCCCAATATCAGTCTATTATTCTAGACTTTCTTCCAGGTTGATTTTCTTCTAGGGCCTCTGTGGTTCTCCTGACAACTTGTGTGTGTTAGAGTACCCCACCAGGTTCTGATGTGCCTGCACATTGCTGGACCCCATCACTGGCAAGTTTCAATTCACTGTCCTGGGACATGGCTCAGCCTGCGTGAGGATTAGTTGGTGAAAATAGATGCCCAAGAAGGGGAGCAGTCATAGCCACACGTATCTTCTGTACATTCAGAAAACCGTCTCAAACTTCTCTAAATGTTCTACACATGACCAATTTGTAATGCAGATACATGAATATAATACACTGGGGTGTAGAGGGATGACATGGGATGTGCAGGGAATGGAGTAGGAGAGAGAACAAAAGAGAAGACAGTCTCAAAGCCATCCCTAGTCCACCACAGTGTTGCCCGGTCAGCTGAGCCAATGTTCACCAAAGATGCAGCCAGGATCACCATTCCCTGATCCCCTCAACTGAATGCTGTAGCTGAAACCCTTGATTCCAGACTTTGGAGTTTTACTTCTTTTTTCTCTACTGGGCATTAGGTTGTTTTTTGTTTTTTAAATTCTTTCCTCCTATTCAAACATCCCAAGTCCTTATATTTTATAGCCTTTCAAAGTTTTTGTGTTAAAGGGTGGCACAATCCCAACCCCCTTCTTTTTTTTTTTTAAAGATTTTATTTATTTATTTGAGAGAGAGAGAATGAGAGATAGAGAGTGCGAGAGGGAAGAGGGACAGAGGGAGAAGCAGACTCCCTGCTGAGCGGGGAGCCCGATGTGGGACTCGATCCCAGGACCCTGGGATCATGACCTGAGCCGAAGGCAGTCGCTTAACCAACTGAGCCACCCAGGCGCCCCCAACCCCCTTCTTGAGAAGACAATTTAAAACACCTTGGTGACTATCTATCTAAATAGAGAGGTATGAATAAAATTATTTGACAGAAATGAAATCATATATATTTTTCTATAATTTATGATAATTTATTTAAATAGTTCACAAGTTGTTTGGGTGTCTAGATCGTCCTATTTTTTTCCTAATGTATACAAATACAGAGCCAGGCTAATTAGCTGGAGTAAATTAGGCCATCTTCAAAGAAGAAAACAAAAGACATTAACAATTCTAATTGTTAAAGATGCACAAATGGTTAAAACTAAAGATGCATAAATGGTTACAAAACTGTCCCATGGTGAAACAAATCACCAATATTAAAATAAAATAAAAATAAAAATTAGAATGCCCGGGAAATTTTTAACCTCATCATTGATATGATTTCATTATGGTGCTGACCTAATTTTTCTTTGTGGCGAAATGATTTGGCCACCTAGTTTTCAACAAAATCAATCCATTCATGCATTCAAAATATATTTACTGAGTCCTGGCAGAAAATAAAATCTAATAAAATGTTCCCATACTCACAGAGCTTATGTTCCAGTGGGAGAGAAAGGGAAAAAACACAAGTAAATAAATACACAAGAATATCAGATATGGAAGTGATGCACAGAAAATTGAAATATGGGTATGTAATAGAGAGTGGCATCAGGGGTAGGAGTCTCCCAGGAAGGGACAACTATACCAAGAACTGATGATAAAACAGACACCAGGCATGCAAAGACCAGAGCAAGACCATCCCAAGGAGAGGGGACAGCTGGTACAAAACCTCCTACCATAGGGATGACCCTGGCGTGTTTCAGGGAGAGAAGAAAAATTGTACTGAAGGAAGCAAAGTGGCCCAGGGTGAGAGGGGTCAAAGGCAGGCAGGGTCCAGAATGTGCCAGTTTGTCAGCCAGGAAACAAGCTTGAACTTCATTATAGGCACAGTTGGAAGTTATGAGAAGGTTTTAAGCCAAGAAGTGACATGATTTTGCTCATGTTTTCAAAAGATCACTGTAGATGTGATGCAGGGCAAGAATAGGCATAAGGAAGGGACCAGTTAGGAGGCTGTTGTGGGTCCAGGTGGGAGGTGATGGTGGCTGACACAAGGTGTCACAGGGGAGATGCAGAAAACTGGCTGGATTTGGGGTATGACTTGGCCACAGAATGAACAACACTTGCTGGTGGAATGCAAATGAAGGTGGCGGGGGGGGGGTGGGGGTGGGACCCAGAATCAAAGATAATGCCAGTGGAGCTTCTGAGAAGAATAGTTATTTTGTCTGGTAAGCATTTGGAAAAAATTGCTTGTTTGCATCTATTATAATATGAAGCCTAGTGTGGATTTTTTTCTGATATGAATAATAGTACCTTCCATTTATTGAGTACTTAGCATGTGCTGGCCATTCTTTTCCTTACTGTGTGTGTAGGGGGGATACATATTCACCTGGCTTTACTAAGTTACAAAATGACCCATGTGTTCCATATGGCCTTTGCCCCTCTGGGGATTGCATTGTCAAGGAAACGGGACGTTGAGCACAGGCACCGAAGCCAAATCCTATTAAATGTGCAATAATTCAAACAAAACGTACAAAGCCAAGCAGCACTTGGGTTTGGAATATTGGCTTCCAAATGTCCCCCTCCCAATGCCTAGCTAGATACCTAATAAGGTTCAACGTTTAGATGCCTGTTCTAATTCTACCCAGAGTTCTGGACTTGTACATTCCTGCCCCAAATCCGTGCTCTGAATGTCAGAGTTTTTAATTAATCTCCCCAAATGGTATTTTCACATAATGAGCTCTCTGCGTGCTGCTAGCTTCTAACAGTAGACAAAAATGATTCTTTTCTTTTCCTCAGTCAGATTTGTTCCTTTGTAAAACATAAGCAAAAGTGCTTAGATACCTGTCTATGCTCAAATATAGCTGGAGAAGGTCCAGAATTCGAGATTTCAGAAGTAGAAGTTGTTTAGAGAGCAACTAGTTCAAATCTGCTTTATACATAAGAAACTTGAGGTTCAGACAGGTTGATTAATGTCGCCAAGGTCACACAGCATATTAATAGGCAGGGCCAGGGCCAATGCCCACTTCCCCAGCTGGTGACCCAACACCGTCTCTAGGTGTTTCAAGGTTGTTCCTCTCAAACCCCTCCCCCAAAAGTTGTACTGACTGCCCCTTTCTTCCTTCCCCACTCTCTTCGCCTCCATCCTCTACACTCCCATCTGACCCCATTGCCCTTCCCTCTCCCTCTCCCCCACCCCCTCCTCAAATGCAACTTCTCGCTCCAGCTCCTACCTCTGATCTTACCCTCATCCCCATCACCATTTTTCAGGCTCATCTATCTCCTTACAAGATCCATGTACTTACAGACCAAATGTGTTTTGCACAGATGTGTTTTTTTAATCCAGCACCCATGAGCTTGGCTATAAGCCTGTGCTCACTTGACCCTGTCATTTCATTAAAAAAAAAAAAAAAGTCCAGTGGAATGAGAAAAATTGTGTTTGGAATCCATGTATCGTATCTAGATGAATGGTAGCGTGAGTGAAGAGAGGAGAGAAGGCAAGGGCTAGAGTGTTGAGAGTGCAGCGTCAGCCTGGAGCCTGATTTGGCAGAAATGGACAGGACCTTTTTAAGAACAAGAAAACACAATATTCAAATTTAAGTTCTGCTCTCTCATGTTACAGTCTACTTACCTGGCTGATACCCCTCTGTCTCCAACTAAATAAAGGCACACAGAGGTTTTTATAAAAGGCATCTTGTGAAAAACACAGAGAGGCAGGCTGTGACCAGATTTGGGCTGACACTAGGGTAGAGGAGGTAGGAAGGAGAGACCTCAAGATACAGAACACGGAACTAAGATTGGCTGAAGCTGGAAACTGAACCAGAGGTGACTCGTGGAAATGTAAGCCCTTAAGGGTTTGAATAAACCTTGGAACACTGGACATTGAGCTTTGCATTGGAATTACAGTGGGGATTGAGGTCAAGTTTATCTAGATCTGCAGGGGCATGGGCCCCAACATGTGCCATGCATTGGAGATAGGATGAGGAGGATCTAATTCTTGCCCTCTAGTGCTCATAGGAAAGTATATCAAGGCAGCTGGGTATAGAAACAACCAAGTTACTGATTGAAGATAGGAGCTCCTCCCTGATTCACTCTTGGTAGGGCAATTTATACCCTTCATGCAGTGAATGGGGTTGACTAATAATGTTGAGCCATCTTAGGTTTATCTTTGCCAAGTACCCTATTTGGAAGAGACCGGATTTTTCCTCAGCCCACCAAACTGGCTATTTGATTAGAAATAGCTGCCTCTTTGCCCATTTAGTTTTATTTCACTTAAGAAATATGTTTTGAACATCCACTCTTTGCCAAGAGCGGCACTAAATGGTAAGATACGATGATGGACCAAAACTGAGACATGATCATGCTATCATGGAACTCAGAATCTATAGGAGGAAAGAGGCATCAATCAAGGAATCAGAAAAAGGGATGTAATAATGTAACTGTGATAGGAGTTATGGGGGAGAGGTACATTGTACCGAGAGAACTTATCACCAGGGAAACTGACCTACTTACGGCGCCAGAAGAGGCTTCCCTGAGAAGCTGAGATCTGAACAATGAGTAAGAGAGTGCAATTGGCAAAGGCCTTTGTGAAATCATTGCAGACTGAAGGATCAGCTTGTGCAAGAGTCCTGTGGCATTCACAAATTAAACCAAAGCCAGTAATATAGGAGTGGGATGAGCAGGGAGGGGGCAAGTGATAACAACACACTGCTGGAGTAGGTAGGCAGGAGCAGAATACAGGGCTTATATGCTCCATTAGTCTTTCTCATAAAAACGATGGGAAGTCATCAAGGTGTCTCAAAGAAAATATGATCATATTTAAATGTTGAAAAAATAACTCTGGGTGTAGGGGAAAATGATACAGAGCAGTGGTTACCAGACAGATGTTTTGCGGAAGTCTACGATGCCTTAAACTAAAATGATGTCAGTAGAGATATGAAAAACTAGTTTTGACAGATATTCAGAAGGTAAATTCAGTTGAATTTGGCAACAATTTGGATGGAGGAGTATCTTAGTTTGAGTTTACTAGAAACTCTAAGACAAAGACTCAAGTAATTTATTGGGATATACAGGACACATTGGTAGGGGGTGGGGAAATGAGACGAGAAAAGAAGGCAGCCACTAAAAAGTGAGGTATTAAGCCAGCTCCCACAGTGGATGATTGGAACTTAGTTCATTCTTAGAGTCAATGAAGAATTATGCCTCAGAATTATCCCACCCAAGGCGTGAAAAAGCTGGACTTTTGATATACCAAATTCTTCCAGTCATTGACTGAGGATTGATATGGGGGCCATTAATTTTCAGGCACTTCCAATCTGCCTGCTACGGATTTAGAAAAATCTTCAGGAACGGAGATATAAGAATTGGCTGTTGGAAGTGGTCTGGTGCTCATTGCATTGATGGGGACCTGGAGATACGGGTGACTGTGTCACCTAGGGAGTAAGGGCAAGAACAGTGTCAAGGACAGCTCAGATTTCTAGGCTATTGAGATAGAAAACACTGGAAGGTGTTGCATACCAGACACTGCCGTGCCGTGGGAATGCCAACAAGGTGAAGTCACTGCCTTCATGGAACTTACAGTCTAGCAACACTAACTAGTTAGCAACCACTCACTAGAACTTATAGTCGAGTTAGTGAGAACACCCAAGGATGTTCTTCAGAGAGCAGGCAGACAGGTTCTGGTGCTGCTTGGTCCTAATCCCAAGGGAATTACTGAGCCAATGAATCTGATTAACAGTCTGGGCTGCATGCCAATCCCTGGACAGTCAAGAGTGGATTGTTTCCATGTTAATCCTAAAGCAGAAGGGAGACCTTTTCCTCAAAATTGAGGGGGTAGGGGTTCAGAACCAGGGGGTATTCATGTACTAGGGCTGGTGTAACAAAGTGCCATGAACTTGCTGGCCTTCAACAACGGAAATTTATTCTCTCGCAGTTCTTGAGGCCAGAGGTCCAAAATCAAGGTGTTGACAGGGCCACACTTCCCCCTGAAGTCTCTAGGGAAGGCACCTTCCTTGACTCTTCCAGGTTCTGGTGGCTCTAGGTGTTCCTGGGCTTGTGGCTGTGTCCCTCCAACCTCTGCTTCATCGTCACATGGCCTTCTCCCTGTGTGTATGTGTGTCTCAGATCTCCCTCTCCATGCACTGATGAGGCCCACCCTTACAAATGGCCCATACATAAGGCCCATCCGTCCAGGAGGATCTCATCTCACGATCCTTAATCACATCCGCAAAGACCCTCTTTCCAAATAAATTCAATTCACAGGTACTGTGGATTAGGACCTGGACATATCTTTTGGGGGCCACTATTCGATTCACTACAGGGGGCTAAGACATATTGATAAATGTTTATAAGAGGTTAGGAGCGCTAGCAAAACCATTTCCAATAAATCATTTTGTTCAATGTTGGGCCATACAGATTTATAGTCAGGAGAAAATGTAGGCAACTTCTCAGAATGCTTTACGGGCTCCATGGAATATAGCAGATCTAGAAGAAAAACCCAGGCTGGTGGAAGGAGAGGAAATGAGCCCAGAGAGGAATCTGTTCACAAATTAATAAAGAAACACAAACGAATTAAGAAAGTAGAACAAAATAACCAGAAAGCTTCAGTTTCACATGGGAAAGAACTGAAAAAAAGAGAAAAAAGAGAAACAGAAATGCATTGACAACCATGATGAAGTACGGAATAAAGGCTTGACAATATAAAATGAAAAATGAGGAAAGTTATTGTCAAGGAAATATCAAACCAAGGCTATACCTATAAAATAAAAATTGATGGACTTGAATATGAGCCCTTTAAAAAGGATCTTTAAATTGCTTCAGGAAATATTTCTTCTTCCACTTGTATCTGGTGGACTCTTGACAGGATGACCACTGCCCAAATTAAAGACACATTTCCACCAATTATTGGCTAACTAACCTTTAAACTCTGACTTTTTGGGCTTACTCATCACTATGCACATGGCCCACAGTAGTTCCTGAGCAAGTATTATGTTCTGGCACAGTTCAAATTCTTTGGAAAATCTAATAGACGTGGCTCAATTATTTAAGTAGACCACACAAGTCATAGATTACTGGCCATCAAATTAGATACTGCCTTTGGGTTGGCCATCAATCCTTGCTTCATTTAGTACCAGGGGAAGTCAGACTGAGAGGTTTCATGATATGTGGATATGTCCCTTTCTGGGTCATGGCTGGAATAAACACAAAGGTACACACATATTAAAGAGAGAGGCAAAGCGGTGCAAGGAAGCCATGTCCATGCTATGGCGTAGCATGGGAGATTTAACAGTGGGCACACAGGAATTGACACTCAAAGTCCGAGTGCTGTTCAACAATGGGAAGGCCCAGGGAGGGGCTGAGTGGTGATGGGAAGGCAGTCAAGAATCCTGAATGCAGCATACACACAGACCCCAGTAGGAACCCAAGTACACCACATCTAAGACAACTGGACTGAGTGATGATCCACTCCAGTGACTGTATCAAAACCTTGTGCTATTCTCAGATGAGAAACCAACTGGAAACGAGAACAAGACTTGAGTTCTATTTAATCATCTTGTCTGAGGGGTGAAGGGACGTTTCCCCATCTCGGTTCTTTAACTGGAAAGTGGGCACCACAGTGTTGTTAAATTAGCAAGTATGACAGCACTTTCATTAATTAATTGGTAGGTCCCATTTTAATGAACACCATCCTAGCTAATTAGTCATTTCAGTGTGTGCAACACCAGCTGTGTAAGCTGGAGGACACGATGAAGGCAAAAATAAACTCTGCTCTCCCTCCCATTTATTAAGTTTGTATTGCTTTCCCTTTCACGTGCAGGGAATCAAAGGAAACATAAACTTAACCTTCTATTCTTGCCTCCGTCCTTATGAAATGAGCCTCATCTTGGAGTAAGTGGGTAAGAGTAAAAAGAGTATAGGCTCCAAAATTCATACATGTGGGTTTGGAATGTTGGCTCTTCCATTTATGAACCCTGTGACCAGGGGCAAATATTTAACTTCTCTGGTCCTCAAATTTTCCTATCTAAAAATGGGAATAAGAATAATGCTCACTGCAGAGATGTGGTGTGAGGGTTAAATGAGTCATCAAAGTAAAGGGCCAGGCATAGCACAGGTGCTTAACCAGTGTTAGTCCCCATCATCACCACGGCCATCCCATTCACTTGGGTAGCATCTCCTTATCCAGCAAGGCTCAGCTCCACCACCACCTCCTTGAAGATGGCTCCCTGAGTCCCAAATCTGAGCCAGGTGTCCCTCCTCCCTGCATCTGCATGTTTATTCCTATCACAAAACTGGCTTTGAATCTCCCGTCTATGTGTGTGTTCAACTGGTGCACACATCCCGTTGGTGAACGATCGTGGTTATTTTATAAGATTCAAACAAAAATAGTATTTTTCTAGTGTATGGTATATCTTCAAATGGCTACCAAGTTAGTAGGGCATAAACACTTACTAAGTTGTTTGGATGTAACAACATAACAGAATTATCCGGGATTTCTTTTAGCCTACATGTACCCTGAAAAATTTACTGAGACGTCAAGGGTGCTCAGTGTGAACCAAGAAAGTTCAGGAACCTCTGGCATAAGGAAATGATGATGTGCTGAATCAGAGAAATGACAATACTTGACATTATTGTTATAAGCTGGCAGTTATAATAGTGCCGTAATTACTAGCTACCAGGTAACTAAGCCCTTTCTACTTTCCAGGCATTGTTCTGAGCATTTAGTTGTGTTTCCAGTAAAGGGGTCACATGTACTCACTCCTTTAATCCCTTCAAAAGGCCTAAAACAAGAAGTTTCTTTCTCCCACTTACAGAAGAGGAAACTGAGGCCTGTAGAGAATGAGTCACTTGCTAGCAGGCCACCAAACATCCAGGCTGTTGCTGGAGCTGGGATTCAAACGTAAGCATCCTGACTCTCAGACCCACGGCTCTTTTTTTTTTTTTTTTAAGATTTTTATTTATTTATTGAGAGAGAGAGAGAGAGAGAATGGTAGAGAGAGGGCATGAGAGGGAAGGTCAGAAGGAGAAGCAGACTCCCTGCCGAGCAGGGAGCCCGATGCGGGACTCGATCCCGGGACTCCAGGATCATGACCTGAGCCGAAGGCAGACGCTTAACCAACTGAGCCACCCAGGCACCCAGACCCACGGCTCTTAAGCACCTACTTACCGAGGCTGCAGGGAGGCAAAGAAGGAGACCCAGCTGAGCTAGAGCTGAGCTGTCTGGATGGCACAATCTACAGAATTTAGGGATGGATTTTAGAGACGGTCAATGTTTTGGGATGTTTGCCTAGCCCACTTCCTTCAGAAATGCTCCTCCCCACACCCTGCTGACTCTGGGCATTTGTGGTCCCGACCCCCACCCTTGACCATATCCACAGGTTACCTGCCAAGTGACCCAAGCTAGGCCAAATGAAGCTTCCTCCAAGGACCTGGAGACTGACACACTGAGTTGCTGTTGCTTTTCCATGCCTATATCAATCAACCCAAATGGATGGCTCTTGCCCCAATAATGACAGGATGAAAAAGGGAAGGTTTACAACTTCTTGCTTTTGAGGTAGCTAGCTGGCCTGCTCCTTCCCCATTGCTGTGCATCTTGAGGCTGATTTGTTCAGTGACTTTGCGGATTCCCTGAGACCTGTACCCTGCCAGTAACTTCTTTCATCTGAGCCAGATTTGCTAGACTTCCGTTCCTTTTAAGCAAAGGATGTTTAACTGGAACCCTGAACATAGACGTCTTAAAATACAGAAAAGACAGAAAATACCCCCCCAAAAAGGGCAGGGGGAGGCACTACCCCCATTACTAAATATTTAGCCCCTTAAATTGGGTGGCCCTCGAGTGTCATTCAGACTGTAGACGTCGGCTGGGCCAACGCACCTTAGAAACCAGGCAGATCTGAGGAGTTCACAAAAACAAACAGTTCGGAAAGGCGGCTTTCTGCACTGCCAGAGGGGTCAACAATCTACCAGGCAATTACACTGCTGTCAGATTGTAAATACACATTTGCAAATGCCTCTGTAATTGCTGCGAAACAGTTTAGGCCTGTTCATGCAGGGCCAGTTACTGAATGTTAATGGAGAAGCTTACCCAACATCTGCTTTCAAGGTTGGAGCCAGATTTGTGCCATTTCCATGTTTATGGGTATAAAGCAGATCAGGCATTTTTCCTCTGCCAGCTCTCAGAAAAGAAAAACTCTGAAGCAGTGGGCAGTTGCATGGCTGACTGAATGGGTTTGGTGTGGCCATCACATTTTCAGCTATACCAGAATCTTCCTAAAACTGGCTCGGCTTTCTAAAACTCTTGTAGCAGTCAGTAAGATAGGAAATTGCCCTCACGGACTTAAGGTTATGTTGTTTTATGCACTGATCTCCCTGACCTCGTGCAGGATGGTTAATACTATAATTAAATGAAGAAATTCCTGCTAACTCAAAGCACGACATATGGAAATGCCCACGTAAGAAGTGGTAGATCTCAAGGAATGCAATTGAGAATGTTTATCTTTTTGACTTTTCATTTGGGGCTTGTGCTCAAAACCAGTGTTTTTCTGCTTTCGTCATCTTAAGACAGAGAACCTTATCTCTTCCGATTGGTGGGCATATGGGCCTCTTAAATTCCTTCAGTCCAGTTGCTCTGGATGATGACTGCTAGACCTGCCAACACCCATGGCCGTCTTGTGTATGTCACAGAACCCATGTGTTAAAGGTCAGATCATCCCAAATTCTAACTGCTGGCAATACTTCAAGTTTGAGTGAATATCCATCTAGCCATTTTCAAGTGTTATGGTATATTACTTAGGGTCATAGCTCTGCTCTAACAAAATGACCCCAAGTAACAGTGGCAGAAAAATGACAGAATTTTATTCTTCTCTCACATAATAGGCCCAAGTGAACAGCGCTGGGTGGCAGGTTGCTTTACTCCAGGGAGGCATTTAGAGATCCAAACTCCTACCCCCTTTGAGTTCTGCCATCCCCCCAGGAATTGTCCTCATTTGTATGGCCAAGGCTGGACTGCGGGTAAATCCATGTTGCAGCTCCTGGAAAGGGGAAAGAGAGTCCAAGGAAGCTGGCTTATCTCTTCAATTGGAGATGACCTGCAAGGTCAACTTTCACTCACATCCCATTGGCCCAAATTAAGTTTCAGAGCCACATTTAACTGCAAGGAATCCTGGGTAATGCCATTTCTTACTGGGGAGCTAGGAGCTTTGCTTCAACTCTACTGCCAGGGAGGAGAAGGTGGATAGATTCTGATGGCTGGCCGGAAGTTTCTAGAATAACAATAGAGATACTACCTCTCACAGATAAAATAAATGCCACATGGTCATATATTCAACAAATATTTATTAAGTGCCTACTATGTGCTGGATACATGTGTACAAAAAAATAACATGCTGTGGGTGAAATTATGCAACACTATGAACACATTTTTCCACTTCTGAAAGACTTTTGCTCTCTCAGGTAATACAGGGCAAGTGGGAAAAAGGCAAGGTTTTTTACCTTCATATTGCAGGAAAAATAGTCGCACCTGTCAATTGCCGACAGCTTGTGTTACTGTTGTTCTTATGGAGAAGCACACACGAAATCCTCTTAGCTATTTGGATGGTGGTCTCATAAATCATAACTTGCTTGTAGCATGCTTATTTAGTTTCAGGAAGATCTCTTCAGAGGATGAAATCAGATCATTGAGATTAAACTCCATTTCAAAGATGGGATTTTCCCCCAAAATAATTAAGGCAAGGAACAGGGCAAGTTTTGCAGTTATTCCCTTGATCTGGTAAGTGACACCATCTCCAGGGTCTGTGTACTCAAAGCAATGAATAATAACATGATGACCATAATGTGTCAGGTAACGCTGGTGGTAGACATGTGGATGCAGGAAATATTCCAGAGGCACCAGGAACACACTTTTAACTTCATCGGGATTAGGCTGGGCCTGGAAGTTGTGGTCTATAAATCCTACAACTGGGGTTATCAATGTATCACTCTAAAAGCAGAAAACGAAATATACAAATTAAGAACAGAGTCCAAAGCAGTCAATGATATAAGGTGGGTAGGGAAGGAGGAAGAATTTGCTCCAGACATGAACAGTCATGTCCGCTGTGAAATGGGGGTAGTCTCACCCCTACCTGAGCCCGTGTCTGTGAGATGACTCTGAAAGTGTATCTTTTGTGAACATACTGGTATAATCTTTTGGAAGGGCAATCTGGCAATGTTATAAAAATGTGGTCCCTTTGACCGAGCAATTGCATTTATATAAATATATCTGTATGATAAATTCCTACCAGTGAGAAAAAATACAAGACTGAAGCATTTTTTTTGAAGATTTGTTTATCCGAGAGAGAGAGCGTGCGCACACACAGGGGCAGCAACAGAGGGAGAGGGAGAAGCAGGCCACCCAGGCGCCCCTGGACTGAAGCATTATTTGCAATAGCCCCAAAATAAAGTTATCACTCCTCCACTGATGGACAGTCAGGGTAGGTCAATTATGAGTGTATCTGTGTAATGGGATACTCTGTGGCCCTCAAAATGAATGTGATAGACACCGTTCCCTGTCAGTACAGACAAGGATGTGCCATCTTACCAACAGAAAAGTGACATATTAACTGTGGCATATACCCAGTTATGGGAAATTGCATTTATAATTATATATGAACTATTTTACATAACAGATGTTTATAAGGAGGGGGATTTCTATTTATAACCACAACTGCCTGCAAATGAATGCAGGGTATTATTAAGCGAAGGACCTGCTGGGCATCTCCAGGGTGAGGCCTGGGGTTTAGTGTAGGAGCTGTGTAATAATAAGAGAAGAGCTGCATAAGCTTGAAGTGGAAAGTGAGAAGAATCCGGAGTTCTTGGGGGACATTCCAAGAGAAAGTGGCTGGGAAAAGCCAGGGATATACCTTGAGGTTGGGCCATGAGAGCAGGATAAACCGGTCTGTGGAAAATTCTCAGGGGAGTGACAGCTGAAGCATGTTTAAGAACAGTCATGACTCAGACCATTAACTGAATCAATGGTGGAAGTCACTATCTGGACCAGGAGTGGAAGACAGAGCGTAGACTTTAGCTGTCTTTCCGGTGGGAAATCTGGGGTCCTAAGCGGCCCCAGGGCAGAAGTAGCATTCCACCAGCTGCGATCACCACCTGGCCCTAAGGGAATGCTCAGCCTCTTCCACCACAGAGTTCCCCAGGAGCCGTGGGTGTCTGGGAGATGGGGAACACTCAGATGCAACTGATTTCTTAAGGAAGCACTCTCAGGACAAAGCATGAGGTAGGGAGCAAGGCAGGCGAGGGCCCTGCAGGGCATCTGGGCGTAAAGTACACCACAGAGCTGGGCTGTCATGCCCCCCAGCACAGTCACTGGTGAAGGACTGGCCGGCCAAGTACATTTTCAGGCCCTCCAGGCTCCCTGTGAGCAGGGAAGGGTGGAAAGCTGCATGTGTGAGCTTTCAGAAACACAGTAAGAGGAATATGAAAGGGTCTGGACAGACAGAGCCCACGGTGTTGGTTCAGCGTGCGGTTTGTGGTTGCTGTCACCATGAAGTAACCACAGCCTCTGGGGTCCTGGGCTAGTACCCAGCACCCTTTCCCTGCTTCTTCACAACAGCCTGACCCTGAAGGAGTTTTAACAGTGGAAATCAGACACCTGAAGCGACCTGCTCAAGGTCACGGCCGGCTAATACTTGGCAGAGACCAGGATTCACCGGCCTGCTGCCCACACTCTAGAGCACAGTGCTCAAGGGTTATGAAGACACAAATGTCATCATATCTCAAAGAGATGACACACCAGCCTCGCGCAGGTGGAGAGTTCTCAGCTGCAGCTCGGATTCAAGCTCTTCCTGAGGGCCGGGCTAGGAGCACAAACTCATCCTCACGCTAAGGGCCAAACTGCTAGGCATGGGTGTGGACAAGCAACTTAGTGTGGTCAGTACTGGCCCTCGGACTCGCATGTCAGAGTCTGAGGAAGTAACTGGTGGGGGGGGGGGGGGAATCAGAGCCACAGGGGAGATAATGGTTTAAGACTGAACGTTTCAGATGGGAAGTAAGGCACGTTCAACATGGTTCAAGCTCAGAGAAGTCAGACAGACTTTGGAAATTTGTGGAGGAAACAGCATGTCTGGACACACAGTTCCCAAAACACAGGTGTCTGTCTTGGAAGGAAAAAAGGATGGTGGGTGCATGGCAGACGTTGTAGGACCAAGGAAAGACTGCATTTCGGCCACTTGCTGAGTTGGAATCCCGTGGAGATTGGCTTTTGCTGTGGCCACAGGGACGAGGCCTGCTTCAGGGCCCCAGAAGGAGGCCACCTGCTCTTAGAAACATTCCCAGGAAAGGACACGCCACTGAAAGGTACCAACATGTCTACAGGAGTCGAAGCTTCAGAGAGGGTGAAATGAAGGAGGATGAATGGAAATGTGTGGGCCATGTCTCCTGAGGCCATTGCAAAGAGCAGTACATACACGTATGGCAAAGCGACACCTGGGGTGGGCTTGGAGGGCCATCGCCTGCCTTGGAGGGTTAGCAGGAGGTAGGAAACAGCCAACAGCACCTCCTCTAGCTCTGACCCAAAAACATCTCCAGGCATTGCCATGTTCCCTGGGGGACATAATCAGCGCTCGTTAAAAAACCACTGAATTAGATTCTGCTTTTAAGTGTTAGATCAGTGGTACTTTTGCACTACATTTAAAACATGTGCAAGGTCCAAAAACAAAACCACCCTCGCTAGCACTTCCAAACACAGGACACCGTTCTGGAAAGCCTTTGTTCATGCTAACTTCTTGATAAGGTGATTGGCATCATTATATCAAGAGGAGGTCATTTTAGAAATCTCTGGTCTCGGGAGCGTCTGGCCCACCAACATCTCCTGAAGACCAGACATCCTCCTGTGGAGACTGTTGTATGCTCCTCACAGGCAGGACTCAGTAGCTCCCGGGTGCCTTGGAAATGGGAGTTACTCTCACTTTGGGAACCTTTTACCATTAGGGTTCAATTTGTCAATAGAGTTTTAAAATAAATCCCCCAAACAGGCTGGGGGATTTGCAGATGCCGAGTGGAAGGGGTTCCCATTAGAAAACACAGTTGCCTAGGAAGTAACTGCTACATTTCTGGTCCTTATCTCACGTTCTCCCCTCTCACTTAGGAAGCCTTCACTCGAGAGGCCACTAGCTTCTTCCGAACTAAATCTCCCCTGAGTGGTGACCTTTCTGTTTTGAAAATGGGCCTGCTTAAGATAGATGCCCCAGCACCACTGATCACCACAACACTGCACCACCAAGACTGTAAGGCAAACAGAACGTAAAGGATGGTCTGACCCACTGGTTTTCTAATTGTTATGCATCAGTGGGACTCTCCTCTTGAAATAAAAATGTACCCGAAAGTCCAATGTATAAAACATACAGTTGACACCTACTTCCAACAGGTGACTGGAGCACTTCCCTGTGGTATTCCTCCCCCAAGCCTATAACCCTAGCTTAACCATGAGGAAAATATCAGGTAAACTCCAAATGGAGAGGCATTTTACAACATACGTGACCAGTGCACGGAAGAAGTGTAAAGGTCACGAGAACAAGGAAGGTCTGAGAAACTGTCACAGACCAGAGACTAAGGAGACACGACAAACAAATACAATACGGTATCCTAGATGAGATCCAGGACAGAAAGGAAGACATTAGTAGAAAAATTAGTAAAAGGCAAATAAAGTGTGTTTAGATAATAGCAGTGTACTAACATTGGTTTCTCAGTTGTGAGTTGTGACAAGTAGACGCCAGTGGCATAACATGTTAATGATGGGAGGAACTGGGTGCGGGTATATGAGAACTCTCTGTAGTATCTTTGCAACTTTTCTGTAAATCTGTACCTATTCTAACATTGCAAGTTTATATTAAAAATTTTAAACCAATAAAACAATGCTGTTACCCGAGCACAAATTTACAACATTTACTCCATCTCAAGTCAATTAATACAAGTCATAAGTTCACATGAAATAAGATCTGGCTATTATATGAGTCCCAGAATTCATTTTGTTGCTTTCATGGTTTGTTTGTTTTTCTTCATGTATACAATCAAGGAAATCCATACAGAAATGTAGGTACAGGGGCACCTGGGTGGCTCAGTCGTTAAGCATCTACCTTCGGCTCAGGTCATGATCCCAGGGTCCTGGGATTGAGCCCCGCATCGGGCTCCCTGCTCGGCGGGAAGCCTGCTTCTCCCTCTCCCACTCCCCCTGCTTGTGTTCCCTCTCTCGCTGTCTCTCTCTCTGTCAAATAATAAATAAATAAAATCTTTAAAAAAAAAAAAAGAAAAAGAAAAAAAAGAAATGTAGTTACGAATAGTAGTAGTTCTTAAACAGCTTGCCTAGTGATCTCAGGGTACTGCTCAATTAATGTGATATGGAGAAGCTTGATTCCAAGGTATGTATAAAAATTAGTGTATTTAGGACAAAGGTAATGCACTGGTGGCCTCCAAGAGGCTAAAATTTGGAACACAGCACGCTCAAGTGTGTGGTATTTTTTCAAATGAATTCTCAAAAGAAATGTATACTGGCGAAAAATAAATGTAAATTGAATCTTAAAGAAAGAATTCTGAAGCATCTCCAGGATTCTACAGGATCCAGTTTGAAAACAACTGATAGAGCTTGACCCTTTCATTTCTGGATGGGCAAAGGGGGGCCCAGATGGGCAAGGGGGCTTGCCCAAGGCCAGTTAGCTCACAAGGGGCAAAGCCCACATAAGAGCCAGTCTCTTGACTCTAAGGACAGCACTGTCAAGGGTCATGCTTGGCCACATGTGGAATGCTGACGACCATGGGTCCACTGGATGGCCATGACAGTGTAAGCAAGCCAGTTCCACTCAAACACTTACGTCAAGCAGATATGGCACCAGGCAGCAGACAACCTCCACTTGGTGAGGATGCAGCCCTACTTCCTCCTGGGCTTCCCGGAGAGCTGTAGCCACATCATCCACATCTGCTGGTTCAGACTTGCCTCCAGGGAAGCAGACTTCTCCAGGTGACCTTCTTAGCTGGATATTGAAAGAACAGAACTGTGATGTGGGATTTCAATTCTGGTAGCACGCACTCATTCAACAAGTAGTTCCTGAACTTCTATTTTGTGCCAGAGACCACTCCCACCCTGGTGGTAATGGCCGGGGGGGGGGGGGGGGGAGTAAGACCACCCCCCAAAAAAGTTTTTACTTGAATCCTTTTTAAAAAATGACCTTTGAGAACTTCCTTCACTTGTAATTTTTCTCTACTTGCCCCTAAAAGATACCATACGCACGAAACAAGATCTACGCTGAAGGGGGAGAAAACCCAAAAGGAAGTAGAATAAAAAGGGCCATGTTATCAATAGACAGCCTTGATTGAGTGCTTACCCTGCTTCGGGCATGCTGCTTCACAAGAAGTTTTTCCACTGAGCCCTCAGAACAGGTCCACATGCTGTTATTTTTTAAAAAGCATTTTTTTTTTTAAATTGAGGTGAAATTTACATAACCTAAAATGAACAATTTTATTTATTTATTTATTTTAGAGAGGAAGAGAGAGTGTGAACCGGGGGGGGGGGGGGGGAAGGGGCAGAGAGAGAAGGAGAGAATATGAAGCAGATTCCATGCTGAGTGTGGAGCCGGACGTGGGGCTCGATCTCAGGACCCTGAGATCATGACCTGGGCTAACTTTGCTCTAGGTTCCAGAACTGGTAGGAGAGCACATACTGAAGCAGGAGGGATTGAAGACAGGTGCCCCTTCCCCATTTACTGGGAGGAAACCCATGAACTCTACTCGTGTGACTCCAGGAAGGGGTGCAGCTCCAGGAACGCCTGGGAGGGAATTTCTTGCCCCCAGAGCCAGATAGGTATAGAATCAGATCTAATTAGATTTAAATACTCTTTTTTTGTGTGTTTAACGTGATCTTTGCACACCAAAGTTTATGGTCTAAGATGATTCTCACATAGTAATCAACAGGCAAAGCTATCTGGGTGAAATAGTAACCAGAGATCCATTTTGGTCTTGCCTCAATTGTCTACATTATTATTTAACTGATAGTCTGAAAAATAATACTGAAGTGCTTTTCCTCCGCTTTTTGGCAGAGCTGAGAACAGACCCAGGTCCCCTGGTTTCCAGTTAGGTATCTCCTGTTGGAACCTGCATTTTCTTACCTCCTGTGTATGTGATTGTTGCCCGACCCAGACCCAGAAGAATCCACATGAGTCTAATCCCAAACCTACGAAACTTCAGCTGATTCCTTGGCTTTCTTTTTCCCTGAGGGGATATTGTTCATTGATGTTCTGCTTTGAAAGCCATGCTATTATGGCCCATTTTCATTTCTGTACTTGGGATAACTCTGAAGTTACTGCTTCCCCAACTTTTCCTCAGAAGCACCCTAACAGCAAAGGAGAATGACTGTATCCAGGGGTGTGCCCAGGGGAACTCCATTCCCAGCCCAACATTTCTTTTTTTTTCTTTTTAAAATATTTAATTTATTTATTTATTTGAGAGAGAGAATGAGATAGAGAGAGTACATGAGAGGGGGTAGGGTCAGAGGGAGAAGCAGACTCCCCGCTAAGCAGGGAGCCTGATGCGGGACTCGATCCCGGGACTCCAGGATCATGACCTGAGCCGAAGGCAGTCGCTTAACCAACTGAGCCACCCAGGCGCCCCCCAGCCCAACATTTCTTTAAAGTAGAATGGTTTCTCTGAAAACCTCAGGCGATGTCTGGTAACAGCAACAGTGATGGCAGCTAAAACTGACCAGAAACCTTGCCAAGTGCTAGGGCCAATTTAGGCGCTTTGCATTTGTTTCCCTGGGAAATCCTCACAGTAGCCCTATGAAGCAGCACTAGTATTTTGGCCTCATTTTGCAAGTAAAGAGACAGTAGCACAGAAAGGGTAAGTAACTAGGACAAAGTCACAGAGCTGGCAAGGAGAGAGCCTGCATTCAAACATCGGCAGCCAGCTTCAGGGCCCAGGCTGTTAATTTCTGTGCTCTAGAATTTTCACATTATACCTGGGGTGGGGGTGGGAGGCTGAAACAGTGGCTGTTGGCAGCAGCACTGTGCCCCCCATCCCTGCCAGGACAGGGATGTCTGGAGACATCTGTGGTTGTCACAAAGGAGTGTGTGTGTTTGTGTCTATATTACTGGCACCTAGTGGGTAAAGCCCAGGGATGATGCTAAACATCTCACGATGCACAGAATAGCTCCCACAGCAAAGAATTATCCAGCCCAAATGCCAATTGCGCCAAGGTTAAGAAACCCTGGTCTAAAAGTATTTCAAGTTACTTGCTAGCTAAATAACTTATTTTTCTAAAACTTTCCAAAAAATGCCGTGTTATCCTGTGGCTTCTTGGACCCCTGAACATCACAATCTTGAAAGTCCATTTGAAATCCATAACCTCAAGATGTGTGCAACTGACAAATTTTTGTGGGGTTTTTAAATGTCCTGGAACTTGAATGGCAGGAGCCTTTTTGTCACCTACCTTCTCTGACCGGAGGGTGAACAACAGGTGGAGTTTTCCTTCTTTTGCCAACAATGGTAAAAGGACAGAATATTTGTTAGACGACAAATGAGAATATTTGGTCCCAACATCATGCTTTTTTAAGCGGGCCTTAGCATCATCTATCAAACTGTTTCTAAAATGGAAACAAACCAAACATTTTAGTAACCAGAGTTATAATAAAAAGCTCCTTGTCCTGCCTATGTTTCCGTTGCATTGTGTGTCTTGGAGCTTACCATTTCTGACTCTCATTGTATTTTTCAGTAACAGAGCAGAAACAGTAACACCCAAATCACATGACTGTTGGCAAGATAAAATGAGCAAAAAACTACTAAGAATACAGTTTAGTACACAAGTTCACTTTGAAACTTAAATAGAAATTACGGTAAAATATTCTTTCAACGACACAACAGTTAAATGTTGAATTTTTAATTACATTCAAGTAAGACAGGTTTGGTAAACAAGTCATTGTAAGGTTAGACAACTCTCAGCTTAAGGACTTTCTCTTAACCTGGCCCTTATGTTATCAAACCCTTATGTCTTCAGTTGCCTTACAACAGTGGTTCCCAAACTTTAATGGCAAGATTCACCCAGAGGGCTGGGCCCACCCCAAAACTGCGACTCAGTAAGTTTGGGGTGGGGCCTGGAAGTTAGCATCAAACTCCCAAGCAATGGTGATGCTGATGCTGTGGACCAGGGGAACCCACTTTGAGGACCATTACTGATAATGCAAGTATTTGGATTTTTAAGTACATTGGGTGCCCTGAATTCATTACTGTGAATGTTTTGGTCCTTTTGACTGGCGTTATTTTGTTGCTGGTTCATGTAGTAGTTTAAATAGTGTCCCCCAAAATTCATGTCACCCAGAAGGCTCAGAGTGGGACTTTATTTGGAAATAGTATCTTTGCAGATGTAGTTATGGATCTTGAGATGAAATCATCCCGGGCTCTAAATCCAATGATTGGTGTCCTTGTAAAAGGAGAGGATATAGACACACACACACACACACACACACACACACAAACACACACACACACACACACACAGAGGGAAGAAGGCAATGTGAAGACACAGGCAGAGCCTGGAGTGATGTTGCCACAAGCTCAGGAACATCAACATCCATCAGAAGCTGCAAATGGCAGGAAATTTCAGACATCCGGCCTTCAGAACTATGGGAGAATAAATTTCTGTTGTTTTAAACCATCATGTTTGTGGTACTTTGTTATGGCAGCCCTAGAAACTAACAGTGTGGTTTTAATCTTTCTGGGGGAAAGGCAGTCTTGCATCCTGGCCAAAATGAGATATTTAAGTCAGGCAGAACTGGTTTTAAAGGGTTTAGGAGTGACCTCTCCAAGTCTGTGACATGCTTGAAGAGATCTGTGAGCATGTAATGACACTGTTCACATACTGTGACTGGAGTCCGCCAGTGCCCCATTAATGGTAAGGACTGTCATAAATGTCTCCAGCATGAGATGGGCAGTGGCTTGCGGGAGGTGTTTGCTACTTTGGGCCTCTTTCTACGTGGCGGGTTGCTCACTAAAAGTGACTGGGTGACAGCAATGGATGTCAAAAACGACCAAACACCTGAAAAGAACCACAGCATGCTGGCACTGGAGGGGACTCCGGAGTACATCCCATGCACACAGGCCCCCGTCCAGAAAACTGGCCCGCCCGAGTTCGCATTGGGCTGACTGTGACTTTTGAGAGGCCCCCAGAACTGACCAGAGGGACCGGCAGTAGCAAAAGTCTGCAAAAACGTGGGGCTGGTCCTTCTAACCACCACCATGAAAACACCACAGTAGCGGCCACCCTGTTCTGAGCATGCGCGCATCCTACGCACTTTCCACACTTTTCTCTTTCCAGCCTCGTAACAGCCCAGCGAGGTGAGGACGTGATCCCGTCCAGGCTCAGGAAGGTTAGGTAACTGAGAGACCCGGGCCTTGAACCCGGAGCTGCCTGGCATGGGCTCGTGGTTTCTGGGGGTCAAACTCCAGAGAAGCCCTGAGCTGAAGAGGAAAGGCAGCTGGGCAGGGGGAAACGCTGCCGGTGGGGAAGGGGCGCGAACCTTTGAGGCTGGGTGTGAGCCCATGGGGCCAAAGCTCGGCCCAGGCGGGCCGGAGGAGGTACAAAGGCCCCGGGTCCCCGGAGGCTAAGCGCACGGAGCGCAGGCTCTGCAGGTAGGCAGGCGGGCTCCGCAAGAACAGTCCCGGCCGAAAGGCCCCGGTACCGCGCTCAAGGCCGGGCCAGGCCCTGCTCGGAGCGCCAAGGGCCGGGGAGGCTTTACCTGACCGGCTCCGGGGACGCACAGGGTCGTGCCATCCTGCAGGGGAAAGTTTGTTTCCGGACGGAGACGGCCTCAGAAGCGCTCGGCTGGGTGGACATGCGCAAAGCAGCCGCGGCCTGGGGCTGGTGGGGGGGTGAGGCGTGGCCTAGGAGGCGGGAGATGAGGCGGGGCCTAGGGCCTTAAAGGAGGATCGGGGCGGGGCGAGACGTGGGGGCGGGGTGGAGGGCGGGGCTTAGGGCCGGGCAGTTTAGGGTTGCCTAGACGCGGTTTCTGCTCAGTTCCTTAATCTTCCTCAGGAAGGAGAAGCAAGTGAGGAATCCTGAGGTTGATCGTTGTTAAAAAGGGAAGTGGGAAAAAAACGTACGAATGAAGTGCTGGTGATCTGAGAGGATTCTGACACCCGCATTCACTGTTGCTAGGAGGTTAAGTTGGTTCAACTCTTCTGACCAGCAGTCTACACATGTTTCCTGAGCACCTGCTGTGTGCTAGCAGGATGCAGATACCACAGCGAGCCAAAAGACCAGTGGAGCCTACAGACAAGTGGGAGAGAGAAAGAGAGACATGGATCAAAGAATTGCATAGATAAAGCGGAGACCTTTAATCCTTAAGAGTATATGAGGGAGGGGCGCTTCGGTGGCTCAGTTGTTAGGCATTTGCCTTCGGCTCGGGTCATGGTCCTGGGGTCCTGGTATCGAGCCCTGCATCGGGCTCCCTGCTCAGCGGGGGGCCTTCTGCTGCTCCGCCTGCTTACGTTCCCTCTCTCGCTGTCTCTCTATCAAATAAATAAGTAAATTTTTTTTAAAAAATGTTTATGAGGGAGAAACATGGGTGAACCACGTCAGAGAAGGCTTACCAGAGACACTGGAAATGGGGGGGGGGGCCTCGAAAGAATCTGTGCTCCAGGTATGGTCTTCAGACCAGTGCATGAGCATCACCTGGGTGCTGTTAAAAATGTACATTCTGGAGGGGCGCCTCGGTGGCTCAATCAGTTAAGCGGCTGCCTTCAGCTCAGGTCATGATCCCAGGGTCATGGGATCGAGCCCCACATCGGGCTCCATGCTCAGTGGGAAGCCTGCTTCTCCCTCTCCCCTACTTGTGTTCCCTCTCTCCTGTCTCTCTCTCTGTCAAATAAATAAATAAAATCTTTTTTTAAAAAAAATGTACATTCTGGGTTCCACCCCGGAGCTGCTGGATCAGAAACTGGGGTAAACCCCAGCAATCTGTGCTGTAAGAGGTGTGTGATAATCGGAGAGCTACTGTAAGGTATGTGTGGAAAGCAAATAAGGGAAAGAGGCAGGGGAGAGAGTCCCAGAAAGAAGAATAAGTTTGTGCAAAGACCCCAGAAGTGGCTGGAGAAGAGTGAGTGGGAGGAAGCCTGGTTTGAACTGACACTTGTAAGACACCAGACTTCAAAGATTTAAAGCCAGGCTGACTTCTCCATCAGGCAGAGGCACAGGAGGTACAATGCCTGGGGCCCACAGTAACTTTAGGGGCTCACAAAAATGTTTCAACTTATATTCTTTTAAAATCAGAAGAAGAGGGGTGCCTGCATGGCTCAGTCGGTTAAGCATCTGCCTTCAGCTCAGGTCGTGATGCCGGGGTCCTGGGATGTGCCCCTTGTTGGGCTCCCTGCTCAGCGGGGAGTCTGCTTCTCCCTCTCCCACTGCCCTTACCCCCCGCCCAGCTTGTGCTCTCTCTCTCTCCCAAGTAAATAAGTAATCTTTAAAATCAGGAGAGTAAGATGAATATAATGATAAGCAACATGAAATAATGAATGCAGCCTGGGTTATATCCTTCCTTGTAGTGCCGTCATAAAATATAATTATTTTGTTATCATTTTATGGAGGAAGGGGTCCACAAAAACAATATTGCCTAGAGCCCCATGAAAGTCACAGGGTGGCCCTCAGTCGTGAGACAGTTGAGCCACAGTTCCCAAGACCTTTAAAACCACTCAGCTCAGATAGTCACCGGGCCAGTACTTGCCAAGGCTGGAAGAACCCAAACTAAAAGCTTGATGACATCCAAATAATGCTAATGGCACATTCACCCACATTAGCGAACTTAATTTGAGCAACTGCACAATGTTATTTCCATAGGGCCATTACCATCCTTACTTTCCAGATTGGGAAATAAAAACATGTGTAATATCACATGGCTAGGGTTCAAGATTAGCTGGTTCTGACCTCTCTGTTCCTTTATTTTGACACCACTTCTCAGAGGCAACTGACCTATGAACTATGCGGATCTGATTGTGAATGAGGAGATAAATTACACCCCTCATCCAATATCCACTGTGTAGCAGCTGTGTGCTAGCCATGTCTAAGATGGGGCCCCTTGACCTCTAAGGCCTCCTGGTCTATTGGGGGTGATAATCAACAGGACCCTCAGCTCTCGTAATTCAGTGTGTTCTCAGCTCTGATGAGAAGGGATGGGAGAGGGGTTCAGGATTAATTTGAGGGCTGAAAATCATCGTCTGAGGCTTTTATTTGCTCTTCTTTTAGACATCCTTTGATTGAATCTTCATTGTGAAGGTGAGCAAGCTGAGGCTCAGAATGGTTGAGTGCCTTGCTCATGGTCATACAGAAGGTAAATGGTGGAGCCAGGGTTTGATCCCATCCACTGAGCTGCAGTTGGCCCTCCAGTGGGATCCGAGAGATAAGTGGGGTTTCAAGAGGCCAAGGTGGGAAGCCGACATTCTGGGCAGAGGGAACAGCAGAAGCCAAGCTTGGGTGAAGAGCCTTGTTCAGAGCGGTTGGCAGTATAGTAGAGCTGGAACAAGAAGGGACGTTTTGCAGAGTAGAGCTCTAGGAAGAGGCAAAAAAGGCTTTGGAAGCCAAAGCAAAATGGAAGTTGAACTTCTTCCTGAAGGGAGAGGAATAACAGGTCAGGGGTTCCCAGAAAATCTCCGTGGAAGCAGGGTGAGAATGGATTGAAAGTGGGGCAAGGCCAAGAGGTGATCAGAGGGCTCTCCCAAAAATTGGGGCCCAAGGAGCAGAAAATGATGCTTTAAATCTTCAGAAAAATTCACACACTCCCCAAATCAGAAAGTCAGAGTGTGGCAGGGGTTTGGGTTACTTTAATGTATAACGTGATGCTTTGCTGTGTACCAAGGCTAAACGCACAGCGTCTTCTTTCAAGATCAGAAAAACTGCTGTAAAAATACTTAGTTTTTATGGCTTTTGTAAGGCTGGAAGCCACAGCACAGGGAACATCACAAGGTGAAATGCATCATAATCAGATTATATATGTATGGGTGTGTGTATATCTCTGCACCTGCCAAACAACACAGGCTTCAAGGTTAACCGGCAATGTCTTTTAGGGGAAATGACTTGTCTCTGTAGTTTTTGCATGCAGATTTGTTGGCAGTGACATAATTCTGGAAAATGAGTCAAAGAGAAGCAAAGCTATGACAAGGGCCAGGCCAGCCTGCAAAGCTCACACCTCCCTGGTGCAGTTCCGTCAAAGAAGCACATCCCAGAGGCCAGGGGGGCCCTTATCTGCAGTCCACCCACCTGTAAACTTTATTTGAGCAGCACCTCAGGGCCAGTCAGGGTGGTACAGAGATAAGAAAATACCAATCAGCCTTCAGGAGCAAAGGATGTCTGGGGAAAAGACCTACAACAATTAGCTTTAATGCCAGGTAAGTGCTTTAATCCAGGAAAAGGGCTAAAAGCCCCAGCGAACAATGAGTTCTGCCTGGACGTAGGGAGTGGGTTCTAGGTAGGCTGTTGGAGAGCGAGTAAGATCCTAGGGAAGACTTAGCACTGAGCATTATTTTCCTGGGCAATCCGAGTTTCCTCTACTCCTTCGGGTTGCGGGAGGGTCTCCAAATTCTTGGAGGGAAGTCTTAGGGGAAGACTTTCAGAGTAAGTCTCACATGCACAACCAAGTACACTACTGGCTACATTTGCCAAGCAGATGCTTCCCTCCTCCCCCCTGCCAGCTCACAGCCCCAGCCTCCATCAACTCTCCCCCACCCACAAATCAGACCGAGTTAAGGAGCCACAGCCTTCCCCCCTTTTAAGGAGAGGGAGTTGAGAGAGCTCTTTGAGGACTAGGTTTAAAGAGGACTTTCTCTAGGGGTCAGCGGTCCTCAGCCTCAAACTCATCTGGGGCCAAGGATGCTGCATGGACACCTCAGTGCCCCAGATCCCACCCCACAGGTACTTATCTTAGGGTAAAACTCACCTAGGAACATGCATTTCTGAGCAAGCTCCTAGGTGATTCTGCCGTAAAGGTTGACGACACTGGGTTAAGGTTTCCAAAAGGAGATGTTTGATGTTGAGAAGATAAAGCCACCTCCTTCTAGCACTTGCTAATGTGGCAGGCTCAGAAGGAAGGACAGATAGTGGCTACCATGCCAGAAGCTGTAATTCCTGGTACCATTGGAACAATCTTCCTTTCTGGTCTTGGGAGTTGACATTTTGGGCAGACCCATCTCAGGAGAGGCTCCAGGAAAACTGAGTGGATTGTTTTATAGAAAGTAGGCTGGGGTGGACAGATTCCTATGTGATGCGGTCCTTGCCTTTTTTTTTTTTTTTTTTTTTTAGACCTGTTGAAAAGGAAAGAGTTTATGAGTTTGGATCAATACATTCTGTGGTCAAGTGTCCATTCTTGGCTAGGCATGGAGTGCTCGCTTCAGTGGCACATGTACTAAAATTGGCTAGGCATGGAGTTGGGTGTTAGAGATATAGAGACACATAGCAGTTGGTCTTCTCTTTTGAGGGTTTGGTATCAAATATGGCGGTGAGTAGTTTTAGTCTGCACAAGAATCTCCTGGGGCTGATTAAACATGTAGGTTCTGGGTGGCTCAGTCGGTTAAGCATCTGCCTTCTGCTCAGGTCATGATCCCAGGGTCCTGGGATCGAGTTCTGCATTGGGATCCTTGCTTGGCAGGGAGCCTGTTTCTCCCTCTGCCTGCAGCTCCCTCTGTTTGTACTCTCTCTCTCTCTCAAATAAATAAGTGAAATCTTAAAAAAAAAAAATGTAGGTTTTTGGGCTGTGGCCTCAGGGATACTGACTCAGGTGGGGCCCGAGCATCCACATTTGTGTCCCAACCTTTGGGTAATTGTGATTTTAGTATATGCTTTGAAGTGGGAGAAGTGAAACTTGAATCTGAAAATAAAATAAAATAAAATAAATAAAATAAAATAATAAAATAGTGGAAATCAGCCTGGCCCAGGAAGTCTGGATAGGCACTTGAGCCACAAAGTCAGTTACCTGAGACAGCCCTTGATTTCTAGCAGCAGGTGTGGGCTAGGAATTAAAGGTTAAGTAGGGATTACAGGGAAATGCTTTTAGTACTGCCCTAGATTACAAAAACATAAATTGCTGAGGATTTATTTCCCGGCACTGCAAATGTGATTTTTCAAAGCAATTCATGGTGTTTTCATCCACATTTAATTTTCGTTGTGTAACAATAAAACAGATACATGCTTTCATATTAAAAATGGCTTAAAATCTCTGCGTTTCGGTGAGCCAGGCTGGCAAAAAACACGAAAACAGATGGGCGTGCGTCATTCATCTATTTTATACCATTGTTGGTTCTCATTTCTGTGCCCCTTTAGAAAAGAGATAAAGATTAGTTATGTTTGATTCCTGTACTGTCATGTCATCTTTGTGTAATGGAACCATCGAGTAGGTTTAATTACCAGTAACAACTGTGCTGGGAAATTTGTAATCTGAATGAAGGCTCAGTCTAGGATGCACATAATGGCGTGACTGTGCTACACGAGGAGAAGCAGTCTGGTCCCAATTAGCTTGGGAATTAGTTGTGAAATTGGCTTAAGATTTTTCCAGTGCATGCGGAAGCTCAGCATCTGCTGAAGAACCACAGACTCTGCTCCGTAGGGAGTTCACCCTCTGTGTCCTCACCTTGGCCTTTGCCACCTAGAACTCACAACTCAACCCTGGTTGAAGTCTCTTGCCTTTACAAGTCGGTGGGGGAGGCAGAAACTCAGATCCCTCCCCAAATCAGACTCCACCACTCACCCATCTTGATGCCTTATGCAACCTCGGCAGAAAGCACGCTATCTGCGCTCTGCTTGCAGGAACGATACTCAGGCACGCAGCATCTCCTGGTCTAACTGGTATAATAAACACTGCTGGGTGGGCAGAGACACAGACGGACAAGCCCTTGGAGAAGATGCTGCCAATTTGCTGCTCGCCTCTAGTCTCACGCTTGTCCCATGGCTGGCTGTCTTAAAATGGCCACATAATAGTGTCATCAGGGACGGGGGCTGCTGGTCATTGCTTGAGGTCTTCAGTGGAAGCCAGAAAAGGATACAGGCTATTTTGGAGCAATTTCAAGGATCTGGTAGCAGAGGGTTATGCTTTTCCAGCAGCGCTGTCCAGTAGAACTTTCTGCAATGAGGGAAATAATCCCTGTGTTCTCTAATGCAGTGGCCACCAACCAAATGTGCACTTGAGTCCTTGGTGTGCCTGAAGAACTAAATATTTTAAATTGTATTTACTTTAAGGTAATCTAAATAGCCACATGTGTCTAGTGGCCACCATATTAGCACAGTCTGAGGATTGTAGTTTCTGAGTTCCCAACCGTCCTGCAACCTTCTTTGAAATACCAGCTTGAGTACCTAACTTCTAGTTCAACACATGCTTTGGGGAAAATTCTTAGAAGTTTATTCCTAGGGTATTTTGGGGGGCTGGAGCCCAGAAGCAGGCATCCTTATTAATTCTTTTCTTCTACAACAACAACAAATGTGAGCTCACATTGCCCCCAGCGGACACCTGACTCCTGTCCTCGCTCCTATCACATCAGTGAGGATTTGCATCAGGCCTCTAGATTTACACAAGACAAAAAGCTGTTAGCATTGAAAGTGCTTAATTGTTGATGCCTACTCCATGGCTTGAGCTGTGGGTTGAACACAATGAAACCTTCCTGGGGGATCCTGATCTGCTGCCCCAAATAGTACCTAAAACACCGCCATTCCTTTTCCCCTTAACCCACTTATTTCTCTCCAAAGCACTCATCACTGGATGATACCATACATGTTAATTTTCCGTCATTCCCTGCCTCTCCCCACTGAAACCTCAGCTCCAGGAGACAGGAAGCAAAGCATCTTTCCCCTACCACTGTCGCTGCAGCACCCAGATTTCAATACATATTATTTGGCTAAATGTGGAAATGAAGAAAACATTTCAACTGGGCTTTGAAGGACGGGAGGATTTTTTTTTTAAAGGTTTTTATCTATTTATTTGAGAGAGAGTGCAAGAGTGGGGAGAGGGCAGAGGCAGAGGGAGAAGCCTACTCCCTGTGGAGCAGAGAGCCTGATGCGGGGCTCGATCCCAGGACCCCGAGAGACCATGACCCAAGCTGAAGGCAGACATTCAACTGACTAAGCCACCCGGGCGCCCCAGACAGGAGGATTCTGATGGGCTTTGGTGAAGGAGACAGTCACTCTAGGAGGAAGGAGAAGCACAGAGAATAAAGCACTTGGAGGGTTGTGGAGAAGCTGGCTTTGCCTCGAAGACAGGGAGAGAGACAGGGAGAGAGAGAGAGACAGAGAGGGAAGGAGAGGGGGTGAGAGAGAGAGAGAGAGAGAGAGAAAGAAGGGCCTCCTTGTTGCATAGGAGCAATCCCTAAGAGGGGTGAGATGTGGGGGTCACCCTTCTGTCTCCTGAGAGGGCTGGGTTCTCTCCTGGAGAAGAGGCAGTGTGGGCAATGGGCCACTCTCCTCTTCTCGCATTCTGGCTAGGTTAGCAGCGCACAACATAGCCAGTGTATATATACATACATGATGTATGCATGCAATTTGCTTTTATAAAGTTTTACAAGACTGTGCATTCATAATGGACTTGCTTCACTCTATCTACACGGAAGCAAAATGCATAGCACAAAACATGCACCACCAGAGGTTCCCAAAAGATGCCATCCTTATAAACAAGTCTCAGTGGGACCCTCATGGAGGAGGTGAGTCATCTTTCTGGGAAAAGGCATCTGCTGTCGGACCGTATTTCCTTTCTGCATTGTCATTCAGAATACAGATGTGCTCTAGAGGCAGGGATAAAAAGCAGAACATGTTTCTTTTAATGCTGTTTGTCTTTCTTCAGAGTTAAAAGTAACATTCTGTTCCCCAAATAGGTGCTGGATGGCTAAGTAGGCTAATTTGTATAGCCTCGTGGGCAATGAGATGTGTATAGTTGCCCCAACATGGGTCTAACTCTGACCTTGGGTTGAGATCAAAATGTATGTCAGTTTAGTAGAGGTAAAAATGTATTCCTGATAGCACCCTCCTGCACCTTGGCAGCCCCGGGATTGCTCATTTTCCTTTCCTGAACGCCGTGACAATGTTTTATATGCTTTCTATATCAGAAATCGCCATCAGTGACAGCCGCTTATGCCTGAGGGCCCATGTGTGAGGCATAGTAGGAAAGTGTGTTCCTTGCTTTCCATGGATGGGCTTAATTAATCCTTATAACCACCCTCCAAGGTAGAGACTTCTCTTTCCTTTTGCAGAGGAGCATCCTGAGACAGAGCAGATAAACAGGTGAGTCCCATAGAGCAGGTACAGATGGAGCTAAGATTTGCATAAAAGCCATTTAACTCCAATAGCAATATCCATGTATGACATTTTGCTCCTTATTGAGCCTGGTTTTTTATCCTTTTTCTGTATTTTTTTAAAGATTTTATTTATTTATTTGACAGAGCGAGACACAGCGGGAGAGGGAACGCAAGCAGGGGGAGTGGGAGAGGGAGAAGCAGGCTGAGCAGGGAGGGAGCCTGATGCGGGGCTTGATCCCAGGACCCTGGGACCCTGACCCGAGCCGAAGGCAGACACTTAAGGACTGAGCCACCCAGGCATGCCCCTCCTTTTTCTGTATTTTTGTGTCTATTTGACTGCTACTTAATATATACATGTGTATGTATAGATACATAATATACATGCCCTCGGATGTCTTTTATTTGTAATGTATGCCTTGCCCATTAGAAAATGGTTTAAGGTGCTTTGCCTGATACTAAAACCAAAGAAGACTGGAGACATGGATTGTGTAAGTGGCAAAGAGAAGGAAATTGTACCCGAAGCGGAAGGCATGGTGGCAAGATGGTCATTGCTTTCAAGTGGATCTGTGAGTTTCCAGGTAGCCAAGGAAAGAAAACAAGAAGCCGCCTCTCTTTTTTGTCCCATATCTACATCCTGTTAAGTGTTTCGAAATTACGTTTTCTTTGTATGACCACAGACAACAGGCTCTTCTCACTGCTGGCAAGGACCAATGCCCCTCTGTTTAACAAAATGCAGGGCTGAGAAGGGTCCAGTATAAATCAAGCAGGACATGGTCTCCACAGTCTCCCTACTCTTGGAGCTAACTCCCCATCAGAACCAGCCACGCGAAGACGCTGTTCATATCTCAGTGGTACATCAGGGTTAGAAGACACCCTGGACTAGACAGCCAGGGAGAAAGGGCCAGAAACCAAGGGATACAGAGCTGAGACCAAAATGCAGCTCTGGGCTGGTACCCTCTCCCAGGGTTGAATGAATTATTGGCAGGTCTGAATACCTCCCCACACAGGCTTCCACAACTCCTCTCATCACTTCCCCTCTCTGTTGCCGCCACCTCTACCTTCTACCACCTGGTCAGACACTGACAAAGGAAAAGGAAACCCAAGGGAGGGTGCTGGCCCGCTCTGGACCCCTGTGGCCTCACAGACGGTAATACTGTCACTGTTTGACTCTAGACTCCACACTCCATGAGGGTACGAGAGATGTCTTCCTGGCTCACTTCAGCCCCCCAAGAAAGACCCTCGGGGACCAAATGTCAGTCTGTCTCCTCAGAGCTTTCTTTTCTATGAAGCATCAACCTTGCTCCACCCCCCATCCTGTTTTGGGTTGCCTTAGCCCAATTTAACAAGAATCCTGCTAAGTCAGCTTAGTGGAGATCACCCCACCCTTGACACCTAGTCAAGTTCTTCATCTCCCCCTTCCAGGTATAATTCCATGACCTTATAAGACCTTGACTTGACCTACACCTTGAGGTGTAAGACATTTGGCAAGAATCCTGGTAAGTCAGTTCAGCAGGAATGCTGCTACCCTTGATGTTCCCTCCTAGTAATTTTCCATACTGACCCTCCATACTCTGCTCCTTGGACATGAATCCCCAGTTTCAGAGTTGTATTCAGAGTTGAGCCTGATCTGTCTCCCCTTTGGTGATAGTGACGACACCCATTGCAATAGTCCTGAATAACGTCTTCCGTACCTTAGTAACAAACGTCAGAATGTTTTTTCAAGATTTATTTATTATTATTTTGGAGAGAGAGAGAGAGCGTGCGTGCACAAACAAGAAGGGCAGGAAGAGGGAGTGAGAATCTCAAGCAGACTCCGTGCCAAGAGCAGAGCCCGACACGGGCCCCATCTCAGGAAAATGTCAGAATGTTTTGTTTAACAATCCCCAGACCGGAGCAGTGTGTGGCCCACGACTGAGTGACACGTTTAAGAGCGCGTTTTGATTCGAGGAGCTTTTCTCCTTTCTAGCTGTGTGACCCTAGGCAGATCCCTCAACCTCTCTGAATTACAATTTCCTCTGGAAAATGGCAGTAATTGTTAGATCTGCCCCCAGAGCGTTGTGAGGAGGGAGTGAAGCGATGCACCGAGTCCATTCGGCGCCAGGTCTGGGGTCTGGCACTCTGCGGGTGGGGCAAGGCTTGGGGAGGTGGGTACAGCCAGATCTGCAGGGCATTTCGGCCAGATGAAGGAGTTGGGAGTCCAAGCCTCCGTTTCAGACTAAGCATTCCAAACAGTCCCCCGAAGACTCTCCTTAAACTGCCTCTTAGCTTCCATATTTTTGAAAACTGTGTTTAGGTGGCATTTGCAGCCATGAGGCTTTGTGTTTGTGATTACTTGTCTCGCTAACAGCTGTTGGTTCCTCCTGGAACTCTGTTGACCTAATCTGGTTAGGCTGGTACACAGACAACTGGGCTTTGGTATGATAAATGGTCCGTGCAGGGGGTAGGCATACAACACTCATTTTCCATTCTGTCCAGGAATAAAGGAAAAGGTTACCAGCTGTGAAAAACCACCAGATTAGAAGCAGATTTCTGACTGTCAGCCTGCCAGGGATCATCTCGGCAGCGTGACCTGTGGAAGTGGTAATAATATGCAATTATGTACCAGCCTTTCTCTTAGGATACACAAACACTTTCTAAATATTTCGCTCCGCTCAGTGAGGCAGAGATGCTGGGATATTAGCCTTCTGCAATTAAAAAGTCATCTTAAAAGAAACACTTTAATAATCTTCCCCACGCTGCACCTTTGAGAAGCTTCTCAAGCCGGTGTTTCGGGACGGACATGTTACCTGATCATGTTACCTGAACACCTAAAAGCTTGGTGCTTGCGTGCATGTTTCTACACTGGCCTACCTGTTAAATTCTGGAGTCGTGCGGCTCTGGTTTCCCTCAGATGTGTTAGAACAAAAGGGCTCTAATCCATGCATCTTTCAGGACCAGCCATACTTTGGTGAGTCCTGAAGGTCAAGAGAAATAATGGTGACCGACTCCTTGTTTAGGTCCTTCCTACATGCAGGTTCGAGGTGTGCATCTTACTGATGGCTACTGGGCACAGTGTTTCCTTTGCCTGTTTCAGACCTCTTTCTAGAACACAGACCAAGGGGGTTGTCAATGACTAATGAGAGCCAAGCCTCTGCACCAGGGGGTATGGCAAGGGCCCCCGTCAGGAGCCCTGAGAAAAGTAGGTTTTAATCCTGGTTTTTGAAAGTCACTAACAACGCATGACTTTTAGGAGAGTCATTTACCCTCTGTGACACTTTCCTTTCCCTTTTTTCGAAAACGCCTGCCTTCTGAGAGTGTTGAGAATGACCGAATGACAGAACACAAGTAGGAGCAGTTTGAAAACCATAAAGGGTTATACATACCCGGGGAAGGACTTTTCACATGTTATTTGGGACCGACGCCTAAGATCAGGGGTTCTGACCTCTTTTCTATGCTGATGCAAAGATAAACATGGCCCCAATATCTGTGTCTGCTCCCCCAGAACCAGAGGGGTGAGTGCATGGTGCACATATTTTCATTCTCTCTCCTTATTCACCCATCGCGACTTATACTCACCCGTCCCAGAACTCATTCAGAGCTGAGCCTGTCTTGGCAACACCCTCCCAACAGCCAATTATAATTAAGACCGTTCAGTCATAGTGGCCATCGCTTATAACCACCCCCCTCGAAACTCACCAAGGGGAAGACTGGCATGACTCTATAGTTACCACCCGGCCAAGCTTTCTTTTGCTGATGTTAGTATTTCAGTCTCTGGGGAGGGTTACTGTTGGGAAGCATGCTGGAGACACTGAGACTCAGCAGACATTGTCCCTGTTCCTCAGCTCTGCATCAGGAGTGGTGCTGGCCAACAGCCTTTCGACAGAAGTTGCCTGTGTCACTTTTGGCCTCCTCTGGCCGCTCCTTCCTGGGTCTTACTGCCAAGAAGGCCATGAGTCCCTCGTGGCACAGCTACAAGATGGTATCTCAAGCTCCTAAGGGAAAGTGCATTGGTTTGCTAGGGCTGGTGTAATTGGGTATTGCAAACTAAGTGGCTTAAGTAAGAGAAATGTATTGCCTGATAATTCTGGAGGCTAGAAGTCCAAGATCAAGGTGGCATCAGGGTCAGTTCCTTCCCAGGGAGAGGACAAGGGAGAATCTGTTACAGCCTCTCCTTGGCTTCTGGTAGTGTGCTGGCGATCCTTGGTGTTCCTTGGCTTCTAGAAACATCCCTGCAATCTCTGCCTTCGTCTTCACATGGCTCTCTCCCCATGTGCATTTCTGTCTCTAAACTTCTTATCATAAGGACACCAGTCACATTGAATTCGGGACCTGACTCCTGCTGACCTCGTCTTAACTAATCACGGCTATAAGGACCTTACTTCCAAATAAGATCACATTCTGAGGTAGTGTGGGTTAGGACTTCAATACTGACCCACATTGGATGTGTCCACGTGAGGGAAAAAGAAACGTTTGTCTTAAGCCACTGAGATTTGGGGGTTGTTTGTTCTACCGGCATTGTCTCACTTGTCCTAATTAATGCCAGAAGTTTAAATTAAATGCACACATTACATCCTCAGCTTCCCCATAGGTGGGCATGAAGTCAAGAGCAGCATTTCTTCGGAGAGACTCTCCCAGGTATGACCACCTCCTAGGCTGGTTGGTGATTCACGGTCCCTCAGCCTCACAGAACCAGTGCCGCCTAGTTAGCTTTCTGAAGGACTAGACGGGGCCTCTGTGCCTCACCTTTTCCTCTCTGAGAAGAATCACAAAACAAAGACAGGAAGAAAAGAAAAATGCTCTTTTCCTGGAGCAAAAGGGCAGATAATCCCTTTGTGAGCATTACTGAGTTTCACAAAGGCATCTCCAGAGATCTTCCAGTTCAAGAGATTTACCTATGCATGAGGAAATCGGGATCTTGTCGAGTAAAGTGGTCACTTGTCCAAGGTCATGGAGTTAATATGAGGCAGAGCTGGGTTTGGGAACCGAGTCTCCTTTTCCAAGTGTGGAGGGGGATTTTGGAGCAAATGATCCTGTCCAAATACATTGTCTGGCCTCAGAGCACAGCTATGGTGTGAATGTTTATGTCCTCCTAACATGTGTATGTTGGAATTCCAAAATCCAATGTGCTGGTAATTAGGAGGTGAGGTCTTTGGGAGGTGATTAGGTCATAAAGGGGGAGCCCTCATGAATAGAATTAGTGCTCTTATCAACAAGACCCCACAGAGCTCCCTCCTCCTTCTGCCACGGGAGGACAGTGAGAAGTCTGAAGGGAAGAGGTCCTCACCCGACCACACTGGCCTGACCACCCACTCTGGTCTCGGACTTCAGTCTCCGGAACTGTGAGAAATAACCTTCTGTTGTATATAAGCCACCCAGGCTGTGGTATTTTGTTATAGCAACTTGAACAGACTAAGCCAGGCAGCTTTTATTTATATAATGAGAATTGATGCAAGTACGATTTTTGCAAAGCTGAACGAGAACGATAGATCTCTTGCGATAATGACAGATGAGCACTTGAGATGTGGCTACTAGGAACTGAGGTGTGCTGGGAGTGTAAACTGCACACCAAATCTTGAAGACTTGGGAAAAAAAAATGAAAAATTTTGTTAATAAGCACTACCTGTTGAAATGATAGATATGAAGTGAAATGAAGTAGTTTTTTTTAAAGATTTATTTACTTATTTTAGAGAGAGAGAGGCGGTGGCAGTGGGTGGGGTGGGGAGGGGAACGGCAGAGGAGAGGGAGAGAGAGAATCTCAGGCAGACTCCCCGATCAGTGCAGAGCCCGACGCGGGGCTTGATCTCATGACCCTGAGACCATGACCAGAGCTAAAACCAAGAGTCTGACACCTAACTGACTGAGCCACCCAGGTGCCCCAAAAGGAAGTACATTTTTAAAATGAATTTCTTCTGTTTCTTTTTACCTTTTAAAAATGTAGCTACTAGAAAATATAAAGTTACATATGGGGATTGCAATTGTGCAATTATGTTTTTATTGGTTAGTACTGACATAAGGTGATTTTTTTTTCTTTTTTTGTCAATCTTTAAATTTTTTATTGTTATGTTAATCACCATACATTACATCATTAGTTTTTGATGTAGTGTTCCATGATTCATTGTTTGTGCATAACACCCAGGGCTCCACGCAGAACATGCCCTCTTTAATATAAGGTGATTTTTAAATGCAGATTTCAGAACCCTGCCCTGGACCCCCTGACTGGAACCTTTGCTTTCTTGTTCAGGAATCTTATTTTTATAAAGACTCTCAGGGAATTCTGTTGTATACTACGTTTTGAGATCAGAACACTTGGGGCACCCGGGTGGCTCAGTCGGTTAAGTGTCTGCCTTCGGCTCAGGTCATGATCCCATGGGGGGGGGGGTCCCTGCTCAGCAGGGAGTCTGCTTCTCCCTCTCCCTCTGACCCTCCCCCCTGCTCTTGCTCGCTCTCTTGCTCTCTCTCAAAAATAAAAAAATCTTTAAAAAAAATTCGTTTGCCTTTAAAAAAAAAAAAAGATGCCTGGGTGGCTCAGTTGGTTAAGCGTCTGCCTTCGGCTCAGGTCATGATCCCAGGGTCCTGGGATTGAGCCCCGCGTCGGGCTCCCTGCTCAGCGGGAGTCTGCTTCTCCCTCTCCCTCTCTCTCAAATAAATAAATAAGTAAATCTCAAAAAAAAAAAAAAGCACATAACAGCAATTTGCTAGAGATAGGGGGTGGTTGTTCACCAAAGTCTGTATATTCCCTGTCTTGTCCCCAGACAGAGAAGTGGGACAGCCCTTGCCATTTACCAAAAGCAGACGTCAAAACAGGTGGAAGAAGGAGGAGAATGAGATACCTTTCTTTACCTATATTTCAAACTTTTGGAAAAAGCAGGAACCATTTTCACTTCCACAAATCCTCTTTCCCGTATTTCTCAAAACATGGAATTTACTCTCTAAGTGTTTACTAGGCAGTGTGCATGAATCGTGCAGATATAACCCATCCTGCTTCATGAGGTCAAAGGGGGGAATCTGCCTGACCCCCCTGGCCATGGGGTTGGTACTGAGTTCCCCTCCACCTGTGGCACAAGTGATTTGAGAAATGGTAACTCGTGTTTCCCCTCTCTGCTGAGACCCCCTCTTCTCTTTCACACTGGATTTCTGGAGAAATGGGAGGAAGCCTTAAGGTGTGTAATATGGAATATCAGGCTGCAGTTTATACTCACTGTTATTTTCTCTGTAGATCAAGTGCTCCCTCATTACCCTTCTAACAGGGAGGCAGTGTGGAACAAGACTTTTGAGCATGGGCTACAGGGGTTTGAACCCCAGCTCTGCTATTTGTAGGCTGTGTGACTTTAGGCAAGTTAGTTATGCTCTCTGTTCCTTAGCTTTCTCATCTGTAAAATGTGGATAAAACCGGTGATTTCCTCATAGGGCTCTTGCGTGGATTAACTGGGATGATAAATACAAAACATTTTGAATGAATTCTAAACAAATACGAAGCCTTCAATAAATGCTGGACATTCTCCTCCTCCTCCTTCTTAACATCAACCACCAAAATCATTTTCATGTTTTATCTTTCTCTTTTTTCTGTGCAGGGTGGAAACCTCTCCAAAAGCAAGAGTACTTCTGTGGCGTATGTCTCGCCTTATCTCATCTAGTATAGTGTCCATACTTAGTGAAGTTGCTTTATAAATGCTTGTTGATTATTTCTTAAGTCTTTTCCCTGATCTAATGATAGATGACAAACATTTTTACACTATGACTATGTGGGACATAGTGTATGTCTATGTCCCATAGACAATGTCTGGGGACATTGCATCAAGAAACAGAACAGACTTTTGCATGTTATACAGTAATACTTTATTATTTTACTAATCTATTGCTCAAATACACCCACTAATCTTATGACATCATCATGTGCACCTGTTATGTACTTGGCCTTCACCGAATGCTGTCAAGTCAGCCACTGCCGCCGAGAAGTCCAAAGTCTAAGGTTATGTTTTGTGTTTCTGATGCGCTCAGCATTTTGTTAGCCTTCTATCTTCAGCACAGAGAAATTTCCAAAGAGTTTACTTACCTGGCTACCGTTACTGTTTGTGGCTGGTACACCTCTGGTTTGGGGAGCTGTGCCTTTCTCGTCTCACTGATTCCAGTACTATCTGAATACAAAGGCAATTTTATTTTGTGGGCCAGTTCTGAATTTCAGCATTCTACACTAATTGTAGAGCTTGGGCACGTCTGTGACAGTAAATCCATTAGCCCGATTGGACTTCCTGCTCACATAAGTCTTGTGGAAACCAAGGAAAACGGGTGCCCGTGTGTCCTCAAGTAAGCGTGCTATGGTCCAGTGGTCTATGATTGGGTGGGACCAGCCTGGTGCTCACTGAGGGCTGGCAGTCCCGTTCCCACGCCTTCCCCTCTCTGTCACTCCGCCTTGTCATTCATCCCCTTCACTTCTACCTATCTACTGTCTTCCTTCTGTCAGAAATAAAAGCATTCTCCACGGCCCAATCCAGGATTCACCGCAGAATATTGTTTTGACAGAAAAAGAGGTAGCTTCCTTGGGGCTCATGACAACTCCCGTTTGCAGTTTTTACTAATTATCGTAACCACACCATTAATGTCCTATTTCCCACTTCCTGGTGAGGCGAAGTAATGAACTCGTAATTTCCACGAGTTAAGCAGGATTTCCATCCCACCTAAAGTAGGAATGCCCCACTGTATTATTTTCTTCATAGCCTATGACTCCCCAAGACTTCATGATGCATGCTTACATTGATTTGTTCATTAGCTGCCTAACCCACTAGAATTTAAGCACCCTGGGAGAGGGCCCATATTGAGTTTACTGCATTATTCCCAGTAACTAAAATAGCACCTGGTTCGTAGTCGGTACTCAATAAATACTTGCTGAATGAAGAGCTGAACAAGCAAGAACCGACTAGTGTTTAAGATAAAGATGGCACCCTACCTCTTGTCTCCCTCTTGCTTAAGAAAATAGCAGCAGTGGTAACAAAAGCGAACACAAAGATGGGTGCTATACTTCCTCACCTTTACTTCTCACAGGCAGCCCGTCAGTGATATTTTCAAAATACATCTTGGACCTGACATTCCATCTCCATAGTTATACCCATGGGTAAGCCACCTTCTTTTCCCATGTGGACAATGGCCAAGACCTGGTGTCTCTGTGTCCTCCCATTTCAGTCCATTCCTCTGCACAGCAACAGAAGGGATCTTCTTAAATTCGATTGGCATCATGCCAGTCTTCTACTTAAAGTCCTTCAAACCCAGAACTCTTAGCAGATGGCACTGAGGGCTGTGAGGCCCGGCATGACCGGCCCTTTCTTTGCCGGTCACTGTCATGTCACACTTCCTTTTCTCTGGCCTACTGCGCTCCAAACACGTTGGCTTTCCACCAGTGCCTGGAGGGTGCCAGGCTCTTTTCCACCCCAGGGACTTTGCATGTGCTGTCTTCTCAACCTGCAATTCTTTCCCCCTCAACTCCCTCTCTTCCTTTAGGCTGAGGTGTCACGTCTACAGAGATACCTCCCATCATTCCCATCTAAATTCCCCCTATTCCCATTCTGCTAGTCTCTGTCAATGCCTCTTTGGTTTTTCTTTATTGCCTGTCTTGCAGCCTGTGGTTCTTTGTTTTTCCCTTTTGTCTACACCACTAGAGTCTAAATTGCAAGAGGCCAATGGCAGTGGCATCTTCCTCCCTCTTGTGTTCCTAGTACTGAGCTCTGAGCTGTTAATGAAGCTTATATTAGTGTCCTATGGCTACTGCAACAAATTGCCACAAACCAGTGGCTTAAAACAGTGCAAATTTTTCAACTTGTAGTTCTGGGGGTCAGAAGTATGAAAGGGGTCTCACTGGGCCAGAGTCAAGGTGTTGGCAGGTTCCAGGGGCTCTGTATACTCTAGAGAAGAACAGTCTCCTTGCTCTTCCCCATGTAGAGGCTGCCCTCATTCCTTGGCTAACAACCCCCTTCTCCATTCTCAAAGCCAACACTATTGCATCTCTCTGCATCTTTCCTTTACAGATAGTCATCTGACTCTCTTCTTCTGCTTCCTTCTTCCACTTTTAGGGACCCTGGTGATTCCCTTGGGCCTACCTGGATAATCCAAGCTAATCTCACTATTTTATTTTATACAGGCTAATCTCACTATTTTAACGTCAACAGATTAGCACTTTTCAGTCCATCTGTAACCTTACTTCCCCTTCGCTATGTAATTTAACATTTTCACAGGTTCCAGGGATTAGGAGGTGGATATCTTGGGGACCATTTATGGAACACTTGAATAATAAATAAATGGCCAACTTGCTTGGAAGTTCTTTGTGGGCAAATGGCTGCATTTAAATTTCTTTTGTTGCTTCTTGTGCCTAGCAGGTCAGGCAGATATTCAGGCTTAGTAGTTATTCTAATGGGCATTTTCTGATTGCCAGAGGAAGACAACAGACTCCGGAAAGAGTTCTTTCTTTAATTATCAGCCTCAGAAAAGGACCCAGAGACCCTGAAGGTACTAGGTGAAGTGGGTTTTCAAGATCTAATTAAATATCTGATATTCTTTAGAAGCCATGAGAGTTATACAGTAAATGACACGGTTTCTCCTGGAGTGACAAATGTAGGCATTAAAAACGTTTGCACCAAAGGTGATTCCCACCAAAGTGATTAATTTCTGGGAGATTAATACAGGGAAGCTGACGGCCATGTTTTGCAATCAAGTAGGCTGCACTTGCCTAGACCTGGATAGAATTCCAGCTTTGGAGCGGAAAGAAATATGGAGGTAGATGCTGCGTGAGTACCACACAAATGGCAGCACCCTCACCTGCGAGGCGAATGAGTGGAATGAAGTAGTGGGTTTGCTGAGAAAAGCTGCTGATGCTCAGCCTCCCATAATTTCACATGCTTTTCTCAAGGACAATACAGCAAAGACATTCAGTTGCAAGATAGCTTTTTCTTCTCAGAGGAGACCTCGTGTTTAGCTGTCATTTCTCGGGCTATTTTTAGTGATGGTGCTTTAAAAACTTGAGGAGCCTTTCTCCCCTCACCAGGCTCAAGCACAGGGTTGCTATGCAACAGTCCCATCTTCCTGGTGGTTCTCACACTCTTTTCTCCCGGATATTCAGTGAACTGGACCTTGGCTGGAGCCAAACAATAGAGTGAGACAGGCTCATGCAACGAAAAAGCAACGGCTCTGGCTCTCACAGACTGGGGTCCACTTCAGCTGCTCCCAGGTGTGTGGCCCTTGGCAAATCTCTTTCTCTCCTTGGGTCTCAGTCTCACCATGTGTGAAATGGGGATGTTACTCTGCTCTAACCCATAAGGTTTTTGTGAGGATCAAATGGGATGCTACCCGTAAAGCCCTTAAAACACAGTGTCACAAGACAGGGGTCTGTTTTAATTTGCACAAAACGAGTTTCATAAAGTCATGTTTGGAAAACTGAGGAAATCCTATTGATTCACCCTGTGGTGCTTGTCTGTCTCTTAGGTTTATTAGAATCTATCACAAGATAATTTTCTATGAAACTAAAAATAAAATAACATTTGTGAGCATTTATGAGCAAACACTCGTAATTCAACACTGTTTCATAGGTTTTTACAAAGAGCCTTGTGATTGCATGGCTTTGCTACCTACACATGATGGAGAAGCCCCGAGTTATTCTCAAAATAAGGTCCTCGTGCCTCTATGTGTACTTTAGGGCCCCTGGGACAGAGGTCTGGGAAATTCCTTGGTGAACCATGGATGACATCTTAATTCTCATCTAGGGGTGATCGCCTTGCACACCTGCCCGCTGCTGAGAATACAGCCCATGTGTCGAGTTTACCAAACGGCTTTCACACAGGTGGTAACTCCGACCCATTGCTTACTATGTGCCTACCGAGTGCCTTTGGTTTTTAAAATGTTACAATGTTTAATCCTCACAACAACCTTATGAGAGAGGTACTATTATAACGGAGAGGGCAAGCTACTTACCTAAGGCTACTCAGCTAAGGAGTGGTAGACAAATACTTTGTATTTGGGGCTGTCTAAATCCAGGGCTCTGATTCATTCTCAACCATGACCCTGCACTCCCTTCCATTTGACATTCACAGAAACGCTGCCCCATGGACAGGAAAGGTAATACTCACTCGATTTTGAATCGGATGAAACAGGGCCTTAAGGAATTCCAATGACCCGAAGGTAAGTGGCCGGGCTGCAGTTAGAAGACAGATTTGGACATTTAGAACAGCGGTCCTTCTGCCCTTCCATCATGCTGCATTCGAGTCCTGGAGAGGGACCATTTTTGACTCTTTATGAAGGAAAAAGGAACACCTTTTTGTAGCTAGTAGGTAGCTAGTTTACATGCACCTTTGGTTCTTTCCTGGTTTCTCAAAGATGGCTGTAATAACAGCCCTTGGCCAGATGGGGCGCTCTAACCATCAGCTGGGCGCGTGCCTCTCATGCAGTGTTTCTAACTGGGTTGTGCATCCAAATCCCCCCTGCTCTTTCCGGCTAAAGGCAGATGCTCATTCTCTAAGCCTGAGGAAGAGCCTGTGACGCTGCATTTCTAGCCAGTTCCCAGGTGATACTGATGCCGCTGTGAGGGGGCAGAAGGAACTCTTGTGGGTCGACTGACAAACGAGAACTTAGTGTCTGAGAGGTTTTCGGTTCCTTTGCATTTTTCCTGTTTGTTCCTCGGATACAGACTCTCTGGTTGATCAAAATTTGAGTCTTTGAAATCACAGCTGCTAAAGGGGGGGAGGAGAAACAGAAGGAGGAGGGGGAGGAGGAAGAGAAGGAGGAGAAAAAAAGAAAGGAAAAAAACATATAGGATATGTAAATTACCTGACACGTGTCCTGGACTAGAAGAAAAGCCAGAGACAGCAGGACACAACAAGAGGAGGTGTTTTGCTCGGCTTTCTCCCAGTGGGAATAGAACAAGACGTGTATGTTGGGGGGGGGAGGGTTTGGGGAGAGGGTCGGATCTGGAATAAATGCTAGGGGATAGCATTGTGAAAAGGGCCACTGCAAAAGGATGATAAAGGATCCGAGTCTCGTACTGATTTTGCCAGTAACCCTGTGGTCTTCAGGGCAACTGCTTGTTCTAACTTGTTTAGCATGACCCCCTGGTACCATGTTTCCCTAGCTCCCATCACATCCTGACGGCCTTATTTCTAAAGTGACCAAATGTCTTGAGTTTCCTGGAAACTTCATCATTTCAATATCCTGTCTTGGTGTCCAAATCTGCACCGCAGCTTTTGGTCTTGAAAAGACAGTCATGGTAATTGTGTCCCAGCAAGAACACATATGCAGTTGGTTAGCTTAACTGATACCCTGTGTATCTCAAGGATTCTTAACTTTTGGGGGTGAGGAGTCATGGGGCTTTCAGGAATTTTGTGGAAGCTATGGATCCTCCTCTCAGAATAATGCATGTGTGCATAGGTGTGCAAAAATTTGCACTTTTCTAGGGTATTTCAGAGACTCTCAAGCCCATTGCATTGCAGGACCTACTCGGATCCATGCGTTCCAAATTCAGAACTCCAGCTGTAGGTGATGGATGCTGATGTACACATAGAGAAATGAGCTGTCTTCCTATATGCAACTTTTCAATATGCCACCCATCATGCTGGCAAGTTCATTTCTGCCCCTACTGAAGAGCATAGGTGACTTTTACTCATGGAGACAGAATATTATGCAGATGGCCTCATCCCACATAATATGTTGTGAACACAAGCAGTGTTTCATTTCGTCGACTCATACTTCCCATTTAATATGGTTAAGGTCCTTTTCTCCAGAGACATCCATTTTCTTGGTATGTGAGTTACACTTGAAAGGAAAGAGAGTCCTAAAAGGTGACTAAATTGCTTTTCTTTTTTTCTTTTTATATTTATGTGTTTTCTTATTTTTTTTTAAGATTTTATTTATTTATTTATTCATGAGAGACAGAGGAGGAGAGAGAGAGAGGGAGAGAGAGAGAAAGAGAAGCAGAGGGAGAAGCAGGCTCCCAAGGAGCAGGGAGCCCGATGCGGGACTCGATCCCAGGACCCTGGGATCATGACCTGAGCCGAAGGCAGACGCTTAACCATCTGAGCCACCCAGGCGCCCTTATTTTTTATTTATTTTTTTTAGAGAGAGAGAGGGAGAGCATTCTCACGTATGTGCACGAGCGGGTTGGGGGGCAGGGGGAGAGGGAGAGGGAGAATCTTAAGGAGACTCCCAGTGCTGAGCCCCATGTGGGGGCTCCATCTCACGACCTGGAGATCATGACCTGAGCTGAAACCAAGAGTTGGACGCTTCACCATCTGAGCCACCCAGGTGCCTACAAATGGCGTTTCAAACAGCAGAACACACATTTTTTAGACAAAGTTTCTAGAACTAAAGGGGGCCCCTGAGATCATCTCATCCGGGAGATATAAACACTAACACCTGCCTTCCAGATAGGCAGCATCAATGAGTGGAATCAGCGTGTTGCCATCAGTTAGACGAGGACACACCCTGTTTGCACAGGACACACTTAGAAATAGTCTTCAGTTCCACAAAACTGTCTTCTGTTTGCCACTTTTATCGAAGCAGGCAGCTTTCATTGTCTGTCTGCCCCTGTACATACTTCTTCCCCCCTTTCGCTAGTTGGAAAATGAAATCGTTCTCTACAATAGGAGAACAACAGAGTAACGTGAATATAATCAAAAACTAACTTCTGCCTCAATACTAGGGCTCAGTATGAGGAGTGTGGACATGATGACCAACTGGACTGCCGGGGCCCCAGGGAAAGTGGCTAGTAGCTACACCCTTCTAACAGCCGTGTCCGCGAGGAATGCAGATGGAGGTGGCCCAAGCTTCTGATCTTTCAGGAGAACCTGGAAATGTGAAATTTGAGTGGAAATCTCTTCAGTTGAAAAATCTTGGCTCTGTTGGGCTTTGATGTTTGTTTGCTTGTTTGGTTTTCTGTCTGTTTTATACTGTAAGACCCAAAGAAAACACGTTGCAAGCCAAATCCTGCCAGTTGGCTTGAGGTTTGTGATTTCTGATCCAGTCCAGCTTTTTCATGCCGCAGGTCAGGATGCTAAGGAGAAACCTGACACCCGTGTATACGTAGTGAGTGACAGCATTAGGGAATTGAAACCAGGCCTCCGGGCTTTTAATTTATTTCTACTCCTGTCCTACCATGCTGTCGCATCAATTTCATTCTCTGACCATTTCTTACTCTGCATTGAGGGCAAGCAACATCCCTAAATTTAAGACATTCTTCAATCAAGTGCCAGAGGTTCAAGGATCTCTTAGGGGATGTGGAAGAGCAGAGCAATCACATGATTTCTGGCGACAAGAACCGGCACAAAGAATCCTTAACATGGCTTTTCTCTACACTCAACCATAACATGCTCTTTCCTGCAGATAATTTGTCCTAGAACATACTAGGTTTGGAAAGTCATTAAGCCACAAATCAATTACTCTCCAGAGCATTTTATACTGGATTTGAATAAAATAGTCTTGGTGGTCTGAAACAGAAGCTCTTGCAGGCTGCAGAAATTGTATGATGGCAGAAGATTTACAAGGTATCTTTTTAGCCTGGTAAAATCCATGAAAATAGGCAAAGATTTGTCAGTATTTCGATTCTGGGCTTTAATGTATTCCAGTGAATCAATAGAGGGAACATAACCTCCTTTGAGGACGCTCAGAGCAGCAATGCATTGATTTTTCATATTCTGCATGATGACTCTGGCCAGGCATTTAGTCCTAGAGGGGATAAACACAAAAAATGAAGATTGTAAAAAAAAATATGCCTTTCAAACATCAGAGTGGGTGAGAGAAATTCATGGAAGAATTAAGGAAGGGGCAAGCCTGGGTGGCTCAGTGGGTTAAGCGTCTGCCTTTGGCTCATGTCATGATCTCAGGTTCCTGGGCTTGAGCCCTGCATTGTCACTGGGCTCCCTGCTCAGCAGGAAGTCTACTTCTCCCTCTGCCCCTCCCTGTGCTTGTGTGCTCTCGCTCTCTCTCTCTCTCTCTCAAATAAATAAAATCTTTTTTTTTTTTTTAAAGGATTAAGATAAATGGAAAAGGACCCAAAGCCACTGTTCTCTGGAGGATAGGGCCATGGGACTCTGGCTACCAGGAACAAAGGGAACAGCTTCCCTATTGGAATAGTTTAACTGTGAAGATGTGTGGTTCATGATCAGCAAAGGCCTTCGCTGTAAGTTCTTTGGAACCAGGCCAATCTTTTCTACCACTGTGATCCCATCATTCAGCGTAGAACCTGGTGCTTACAGAGTGCTCAGTATATATCCAGGGTCTTTTTCGTTTTTAATCTATTAAGTGTTTTCTCTGTGTCAGGCACAGTGTTAAGATTGAGAAAAAAGACACATGTACATATTCCCACAAATCTCAGGGGTTTTGCTCCACTGTGTTGAGGCAGCTTCTTCAGTGGACTCCTGAGCTCTCCCAGAGCTATTTTCCTTCATGGACGTCTGTCTCATTATTGTTCTTTGTTGAGGGACAGAACCTGCAGCTCCTACCCTGCTGTCTTGGTCCTAACTATCCTGTTGTAAATGAGCCATCTGTTCGGATATCCATGGATAAACAATAGCCAAACTGGGAAATCTGCTCAGAGAAGGATGCTTTAGAGCTGGGTAAAATAGCTATTTAATAGCTTTCAAACTTTTTTTTTTTTTTAATCAGGATAACAATTCTTAAGTGATGTCTTCTGGGGGATCATAATATATGAGAGGTTCCCTGGTTGATGTGAAGTGGTAAAGCTGAGCTCAGGAGGGGACTGTAATTGCCCAAGCTAGAAATGCCTGAGACCAAGAGGGTGATGTTGGTGGGTGATAGAGAGGAATGGGTGGACTCCAGAGATACTTGGGAGGTAGAATCTATGGTATTTCTGTCGAATAGAATTGGAGATGAGAGAGAAGGAGGTGCCAAGGGATCTCCCAGGTTTCTGGCTTGTGCAGATGATTGGGCGGTGGTGCCATTTGTGGAGATGGGGAGACCTGGAGGAGGATTTGTCCTGAGGGAAGGCCCATGAGTTCAGTTTGGGATACAACAAATCTGTGATATCTAACAGAGATGTCAAGATGTATATCCAAATGCAGGGAAAGTAGGAAAACTCAAAGAAGAGCTCAAAGCTAAGAATAACAATTCTAGTATATTTAGCCTACAGGTTGGACTTTGGGGCACAAATAAGCTTACCTTGTAAAAGGTTACAAAAGAGGTGTAGAGTAGGGTTTCTCAACCTTGCAACGTTAACATCGTGGGCTGGATAATTCTTTGTTGGGGCACCTGCCCTGTACACTGTAGGGTGTTTATTATCATTCCTGACTTCTGATCCCTGATGCCAGTAGTACCCCCATCCCCAGTTGTGATAACCAGTATGTCTCCGGATATTTTCAGCTATTTCCAGGGGGGCAGAATTGCTTCTGGTTGAGAACCATGGGTAGAGAATTATGGTTACGAACTGAGGTTGTGGTGCTTGATTGCCTGGCTCTGTCCATGACCAGCCATACTACCCAGGGTGGGTAACTTACTGAACCTCTCCGTATCTCAGTTCTCTGCTCTGGAATAGAGACAATCGTAGGGGGTGGTACCTTATTAGCTTTGGTGAGGTAAATGAGAAAGCTTGAGAAAATCTCATAGAAGAGTTGCTCGTAGGAAGTGTTTGCTGTTGTTATATTCCTGGTGTTATTCTTATTGAGAAGTGTGTAGGATCTAGAAGCCTTGGGAAACTCCCACATTTAAGGTAAAAGGGAAGTAGAAGGAGCCAGTGAGGGAAGAGCAGTGAGTGTGATGCAAAGGGAAACAGTTTGACATCTTTGGTCCTGATACTCCAGACAAAGAACGGTTTTCTGCGTGCTTCTCCCTCCTCCTCCACCCCAGTTGACCTAACAACGTTTTCCACTAATTCTCAACTTTTGAAGTGTAATTCTGCTGGAGGAAAATGAATGGATGCAATGCATGGAAGAACAGGATTCCTGAAACTTATGGATGCCTTCCTCCCTTCCTCTTCTTTTCTCCTTCCCTAGCTCTCCTCTCTTCCTCCTTGAAATACACATGTCCTGGGTGTGCTGCGGGCACTAAGCCAGGTGGTAGAATACAGATGAGAACAAGGGAAAGGGGATATTCTAACCCAAAATTCCTTACTTTTTTAAAAGTGAAAGCAAATGATAAGCACTGAGTAATATATAGAATTGTTGGATCACTATATTGGACACCTGGAACTAATTTAACACTGTTAACTATACTGGAATTAAAATATAATAAAAAAAATGAGAAATGCCTCAAAGACATCTCACATACACACACACACACACACACAGATGCTTATGAAAATAGCAGAGAAAATAACCAGAATGTGTTGATCAGGAAATGAAGAGGTACTTGCTTTCTACGGAGAGATCCAGAAAGGACGCTCTGGGGACACAACTTTTAAGCCAAGATCTGAACAAGAAGCCTGGAGCAGAGCCAAGGAGGGGAAAGTTGCAGGTGGGACAGGCCCGTGCAGGAGAAGCTGTGGAGTCCCGTGAGGGGCTGGAGGGCACCACGAGGAGACCGCAGGTGGCCTTTGAAGTTGTCCTGGGTGCAAAGGGAGAGGGCAGAGTTGAGGTGGGTGGGACAGCTGTGAGCAATCACACCTGTTCAGGGAAGAGGGGCGGGTGCCCCGACTGAGATCATGGCTGGGGAGAGAAGGCTGGTGGGCAAGTTTAAGAAACATTTTCTTCTCCCCCATCTCTGTGTGACTCCACTTGCCATTAGCATTTAAAAAATTTTAATGACTCATGATGCCATCTTATCTCTTTTCCTGAATGAGTCTTTGGGGAATAGGAGACTTTCTCAACCCTCAGCATAGTGCTCTGAGAAACAAGTAAGTCACTAGTGTGTATTCCTGTCTTGTCATTTGTCTGTGAGAGATGGAGGCTTGTTGAAATATCATCCTCAGCTTTCATATTTTAAGTGAGTATCACATTGCTTCCATAGCCTCTTTTGAAGAGTAAATTAGAACCAGGGCAAGGGTAGGAGGGAGGGAGTAAAATGAAAAACTGCTTTGGCTTGAAGCTCACTGAAAAAACTCTCCATTTTTTTTTTAAGGTAAGCATTTATTAAGTGCCTCTGTGTACAAGGATGGGTAAGGCATTTTTTCTACCTCCTGGGTCTCAGCCTAGTTGTAAAGTCAGACACATAAACAAATAGAGTCAGACGATTGCATATTTGAATAAGGGACATACAAAAAAAATTATAGGGGACAAAGTAGGGAGTTAAATCTAGCGAGACTGTGGAGACTTTCCAACATAGGTGAGATGTTAGCTGGGTTGATAAACTTGGGTGGTGGCTCACCAGGTGGAAAGGGGAGCAGAAGGGAGGTCAGCCATAAAGAAATTGTATGTGCAAAGGCCCTGAGGCCTAAAGAAGCATGCAGGTTCCCAGAAAGCCAAGCCATCTTCCAAAACATATGGTGATTAGCAGCAATTAGATGAGACTGGGAAGCTTATGGGAGGCCAGGCTGTGATGGGCATAAAAGACATCCCAAGGGGTGCCTGGGTGGCTCACTGGGTTAAGTGTCCAACTCTTGATTTCATCTCAGGTCATGATTTCAGGGTTGTGAGATCGAGCCCCGTGTTGGGATCTGCACTCAGTGCGGAGTCTGCTTGGGATTTTCTCTCTCCCTCTCCCTCTGTTCCTCCCCCACTGCCCCCACTCATGCTCTAAATAAATAAATAAATAAATAAATAAATAAATAAATAAATAATCTTTTAAAAAAAATAAGACATTCCAAGTAGTGGACATTCTCCTGCAGGTCAGTGTTTCTAAAACCTAATTTCAACCATTCAAGTACTATTGTTCATATTTCTCTATATACATCTGAAGAGGAGCAGAATATACAACCCTAAAATGTGTCTCTTTGGCATAAGGATCAGTTTAGGCTGATTATTTTTAAGAAACAGCAGACATAGGAAAAGCTCTGAAAACTGAGTAGAAGACATTTACATTTATAAGGGAAACCTCCGTTTGTAAGAGTGTTTCCCTCTCTGTACCAGGAGCAGAAGGATGACTCTAAAATCTCTAGAAATTCTTCTCAGTGGACAAGGAATGGACTTAAATCAGTACCACAGCCTTACCCTTTTTCGCTGTGCTTTTCTTTTCCTGATAACCCCCTATAACTGGTTCTTCTGCCCCCAACATCTTCCTTTGTCTTTAGCTGGAAATGGTATTTAAGGTGGTGGCTTAGGCCATATGGAGGAGTTACTTGGTTTTTCTGCATATCTTCTATGTGTACATGAGGTATACATATTATGAAATGCTTCTTTGTTTTTCTCCTGTTGATCTGTTTTTTTATTATAGGAGGGTCTACATAAAAAATCTAGAAGGATAGAGTGAAAATTATTCTTCTTCCCCCACATACAGTATCAATACTATTTACTTAAAGTTGTTTTTTCTTTAAATTAATTTATCTTGTTCACTTAAACATATTTAGGAAGGAAAATTTTAAACATAATATTTTATTTATTTATTTTTAAATTTTTTAAAGATTTTATTTATTTGACAGAGAGAGACACAGCGAGAGAGGGAACACAAGCAGGGAGAGTGGGAGAGGGAGAAGCAGGCTTCCCGCAGAGCAGGGAGCCCGATGTGGGGCTCGATCCCATGAAACCCTGGGATCATGACCTGAGCCGAAGGCAGACGCTTAATGACTGAGCCACCCAGGTGCCGTAAACATAATATTTTAAAGAAACTTTACACTCCAAATGAAGTTATGAGTTTGATGTGCTAAGTTATGTTTTTACATACTACATATTAAATTATATACATGACTGTTGAAACATAAGAGGCTCACCAGTACACTGCCTACATCACCTCACATTGCAACATCTCACTTTGTTAATGAGGCTGCAGATGAAGAGAGGGGTGGAGGATTATAAGCAAGTACATGATAGTATCATGTTGGGGAGGAAACATTTTTCTCTGTTCTTCAAGATTCTTTTGGCTGGTCTAAGGATTAAATTGAAATGGCACAGATTAACAGGAGAAAATAAAATTTAATGAAGTACATACTAGGAATCCACACAGACATAAGAGATCCCAAAGATAGGCAAAATGAGGTTATGTGTCATCCTGGACTAAGGAGAGGGGGTAGGGGTCTGCGGCTTCAAAGCGAAGGAGGGCGGTTTGCTGGGCTGTACAACAGGACATAGAGAGGACCTTGATCAAACAGGCCTTTCTGGACTCCTCCCTGTCTACCACACCTAGTTCCTATTATACCATAGATATCTATGGTGATAACTCACTTCATAGAGTAGGTCCTTCATCTAATTTCTTTTAGGCAGTTGAGGGGAAGCAAAAAGACAAATGTCTTGGGTCTTCTGTTTCTTAAAAATAATCAGCCTAGGGGTGCCTGGGTGGCTCAGTCGGTTAAGTGGCTGCCTTCGGCTCAGGTCATGATCCTGGAGTCCTGGGATCGAGCCCCATGTCAGGTTCCCTGCTCAGTGGAGAGGCTGCTTCTCCCTCTCCCTCTCCCTCTGCCTGCCTCTCTGCCTACTTGTGCACTCTCTCTTTCTCTGTCAAATAAATAAATAAAAAACCTTAAAAAAAAATAATCAGCCTAAAACAATCCACCTGCCAAAGAGGCATGTTTTTGGTGGAAATTTTGCTCCACTAAAATTGTTATGGAACCTGGACTGGATCACCCGATGGAAGAACCAAGCGGTACCTGGAGATCTTGGAGGATAGAAGGTTTATTTAACACCGGGGGGCTCAGAGGACAGTGGTCTCCAAAGGTCTGAGCCCTGAGCACCAACAAAGGGGGCAATTTATACACTTCTACTTCTGCATATTTGGCACTTTTGGCGCGTGCGCAAAGCGGGGCAGGGAGAAGGACCCGGATTGGTGTGCGCAGCAAGCAGAGCAGGGAGAAGAACCTGGAAGAGCCCTGGGGCAAGGACTGGGACTCTCTCACTGGCTCAGTCGGCCATCTTAGGACACAGGTTTTCCTTATCATTCCCCCCTTTGATGCCCCTTTAAACACCTGGTTTAGAGGGCATCATTTTCATTTTCTATGGGGCAATAGTGAGTAAGGAGTAACTGGAGTCTGATTTTAGTAATTTGAGTAGTGATAAACCTAGTAAGGGCATTAAGAATACAAGGACCAAATGCTACTATGAGGAGGAGCATTAGGAGGGGGCCAACAAGGGGGGCGAACCAAGGGAACCATTGTGCGAGGGTATTCCACCAAGTTGTCTGCTGGAGTGATTTCCACTGACAATGTACTTGTTCCTGTAATTGGGTCAGTTTCTTGGACCACCCCCGACTCAGCAGAGAAACAACGTTCCTCCTGTAAGAAGAGGCAGAGCCCTCCCTGCGCCGCCATGAGTAAGTCAAGCCCATGCCTATTTTGGAGGACCACCGAGGCCAGTGAATTGAGTTGGCGCTGCAGGGCCAGGGCCGATTGAGTGAGGGCGGAAAAGTCCACTGCAAGTTGTTGAGTTAACCTCTGTTACTGAACCTGAGATATCCCGACACCAGTGGCGCCGAGGGCAACACCTGATGCGGCCAGCAGGCTCACGATAAGAGGGACGGCCGTGGGGGAGCATCAAGGGAGATCTAAGAGATCTCCATATGAGTGGGGCATCACTCCCAGGGAGGACTGAAAGATCGGGTAAGAGACTGACAAGCATGCATGATTCTGCGGAGTGATGCAGATGCATACACCTTGATCACAAGCCAGAAAAGTGTTGTTAGGCGAACAGACCCAACTGTGGCCTGTGATGGGAGAGGAAGAGTTGCCATATTGCGGTACCGGAGCCAGAAAGGGATAATCTGAGGTCCCTAGTACTGAGGTGGGAGGTGACACGGTAGATTGGTTGAGGATGACACCTAGGTATTGGATGGGACCGGGCTTTATACAGATCCAGCAGTCAGATGCTAGGGTGGATTCGAGTGGTTAAGCGCTTGGTGGGAGGCGTTACTCATACCTAACAGTTGTGCTATAGATGCTTGCTGCATGTGGATGGGGGACCTGGGGATGCGCCAGGGCGAGTTATTTTCTGTCTGACTCTGGGGGTTGACTATAAGGCTTGGAGTGAACATGGACTTAATCATAAATTTGGCCATGGAGTCGGTTCCCATAGGGTGACATTGGCCCAACAGGAGAATGATTCCTGTAGCCCATGATGTGGCATTGGGTTCTAAGACTGAGAGGGTGAGCGGTATACAGTGATTGTTAGAGCAAGAGGATGGGGTGGCGTTGCGTGACAAGGAAATCCAGATGTCACTATGCTGTTTGAGGTGCCACCACCTGGTGGACCATCGTTTCATTCCTGGCCAAGTCGCCACCGATGACTCACATCTCCAGGCTTGTGAGCAGAACTGAGGGCAGGTGTTTGGCTGTTGAGGCGTAGGGCCCCCACAGATGTAGATATCTACCAGGTGGTAACCTGAGTGAGGGCCATGGTAGGTAGGAACACCATCTGAGGTTCCCAGGAGGTATCAAGAAGCTGGCATCCATCAAAATGGAGGTTAAACTTTGGTGTGTGCCCATTTCAGGTGGAAGAAGTCAGTGGGGATGCTGGTGCGGGATTGAGGGGGATAAGCTGGAAAGTTCATTTGCCAGTAATGGTGATATGAAAGTTTGCCCCCCTCGCCTGGCCGGGCAAGCTAGAGGCAGTGAGGAGGAACAGCACACCAGGTAGCAGAAGACCAGGACTGACTGGGGCCAGGAAAACCATGGTGAAATGCACTCAGGAGTAGACAACAGAGGGCCAGTAAAAGTGGAATCTATGACCTTAGGTAGAGGGGACCATCGTGGCTAACCCGTCAGCAGATGAAACCTGTGGACAAGTATAGTAATATAACCTAGGGACGCCAAATAAGCATGACAATAGTAAGCCTCTGGGGGAAAGTCCAGTCAGGAGGGGCAACAGTGTAGAGTCTGACTTCCAAGATGAGGGAAATCACGCCGATGACAGCCAGGGACCACAGTGAGCAGGTGTCCATCAGTCAGTGGGGTCTCATCGAAGGTGAAGCTGGAGCGGGTTTGTGAAGTCTGGCTGGAATCTCCACTGGTGCAGTTCCTTGTCCGAATGATGAGCTTTCTTCACTCCGGAGTGGTGGACCCACTGGGTGACACCTGAGACCTTGAGGGCAGTAGGGGCGGTTAGAACAACAGTGTGGGGCCCTGTCCACTGCGGTTTGAGGGGGTCTTTCTTTCAATCTTTGACCCAAACTGAGTTCCCTGTCTGGGAGGAGTGTACCTGAGACCCTAAGGAGATTGGGGCCCTCTCGATGGTGTACTTTTATAATTTATTTAGGGTGGCCCCCATGGCCTGAAGCTGCTCCTTTATCCCTTTATCTCCAACCTGGTGCACGTTTCCTGGAAGGCTTCCCAAGCATGGGGGAGGCTGTCCATATATTAATTCGAATGGGGAGAAACCCGATGTCCCAGGCATGCAGCGAGCACGCAGGAGAGCTAGGATAGCCGATCTGTCCATGGGAGGTTAGTCTCCTGACAAAACTTTGCTAAGGTTCCCTTGAGGGTACGATTCATTTGCTCTACTTTCCCTGAACTTTGGGGCTGGTGAGCGGTGTGGAGTCTCCAGGTGATGGTGAGAGATTGGGTCAAGACCTGTACAATGTCTGCCACAAATGCGGGTCCGTTGTCACTATGGATTGTTAATGGCAGGCTGAACCGGGGCACGATCTCCCGCAAGAGGACGTTAGCTACTTCCTGGCTTTGCTCTGTCCTAGCGGGATGGCTTCGACCCACCCAGAGTATATGCGTACTAGTACTAGGAGATATCTGAACCCCCGGCTCAGCTGCACATCTGTGAAGTCTACCTCTAGGTCTTCGAAGGGGGTTGCTCCCATCCTCTGGACACCTGGTGGATACGGTGGTGCAGACTGAGCATTATTTTTAGCACATGTTATGCATTATTCACTTGTTGCTCGGGCTCGGCACAGTGCTGGCAGCTGACTGATGTAGTGCTTCTTGAGAAGGGCCTCTAAGGCAGTTTTTCCCAGATGAGTGAGTCGGTGGTGTTCCTTGACTAGATGCCCTCCAGTTGCTGTTGGAACAGAGATGCGCCCATCTGGCATCATCCACCATCCCTTTTCAGTCAGGGTGGCTACCTCAGCCATGGCCCATTCCTTTTCCTTTTTAGTGTAACTGGGCAGAGGGACTTCTTCCGGGGATATTAGGGCCATGGTGAGGGAAGGGGCTCTGTCCATGTCCTCATTGGCTGTGGTCTTGGCTGCCTCATCTGCCAGACAATTTCCCCATGCTATGGGGTCATCTCCTTTCTGGTGTCTCTTACACTGCAGGATTGCTACTTCCTTTGGAAGCCAGACGGCTTCGAGGAATCTCAGTACGTCCTCTTTGTTCTTGATAGCTTTTCCTGTTGCGGTTAGGAGGCCCCTTTCCTTGCAGATGGCTCCGTGTGTATTTACAGTAGCAAAGGCGTACCAAGAGTCAGTATAGATGTTGACTCGCTTGCCTTCACCGAGGGTGAGGGCTCGGACTAAGGCATATGATTCAGCCTGTTGAGCTGATATCCATCTGGTAATGCCTTAGTTTCTAGGACTTCAGTTGTTGTGGGTTACTGCATAACCCACTTTCCAGACACCCTCTTGTCAGTAACTGCTGCCATCGCTGAATAGTGTGAGCTCTGGATTCTGGAATTTGGCCGAGGAGGGTACATGGATTCGGGACCACTGGCTGCAGAGAGATGGTCACCTTGTTGATGGCCCACAGGTCTTGAACTGGTCAGTATCCCCCTCCTGGCTTCTTGACTGGCAGGAGTGGGGTATTCCAGGCCAACTGGCACTCGACTAGAATACCTGCTTCTTTGAGTTTGGTCAGATGTTCTTGGATGCCGATTTTAGCTTCTTGTGGAAGAGGGTATTGCCTTTGCCTCTGAGGTTGGGCTCCTGGGATCAGTTCAACAATGATAGGGGCCCAATTCCGGGCTAGACCAGGTGGGTTGTTTTTAGCCCATACTGAAGGGAAGGCAAGTCTGAACTCCGGCGGGCTGCTGGGTTGGGCCTGGGCACAGAATAGCCTCCATTTTCTTCCCTTGGCATGGTAATTCCTAGTATTAGAGACCCTGTCTCCTCTTGCCTTGGGTTTAATTGGAGGCTAGTGTGTCCTGTGGGCTTAAAGGTTATCTGAGCCCTAAGCTTGGAGAGTATGTCTCAGCCCAGGAGAGGGATGGGGCAATTGGGCAGATAAGCAATTCGTGTCGGACCTTGTGGCCCCCGAGTTCGCACTGGCGAGCCTGTTGTACTGCCCGTGTCCTGGTGGCCCCGAGGGTGGTCACAGTCCTTCTGCTGAAAGGTGCCACTGGGGAGGTGACAACAGAGTGCTCGGCCCCAGTATCAACCATAAAAGTCACTGGTTGGCCCCCCACCTTCATTTTGACCATGAGCTCATGGGGGCCAAGGAGGAAAGAGGCCGGTCCCCTCAGTCTGAGTTCATTCCCGCAAGGCCCATGAGGTCCTCCTCACGGGGTTCTTCCTTGTAGCGGCTGGGTTTTTGAGCCTTTCCCCGATTGGGACATTCATTTTTTCGATCCCCTTTCTCTTTACAGTAGGCACACTGATCCCTTGCCAAGGGGGTTCTGGGCTTCCCCCCTTTCAGTGGTTGGGGTCTCCCCATCTTTGTGTTGTCCTGTTCTTTCAGGGTGGCGGCAAGGAGGCTGACCTTTTTTTTCATCTTTTTGTTGGCTTCCCATTTGGCTGTGACTTCCTTGTTCATGTAGACCTTATTGGCACTCTCTTGTTAGTTGGGTGATGTTTGTTCTGGCAAAACCCTCTAGTTTCTGAATTTTTTTTTCTGATGTCTGGGGTGGCCTGAGCCATGAAGGAGGTGTTTACCATCTGTTGGCTTTTCTGTGCCTTGGGATCAAAAGGAGCGTATATCCTGTAGGCTTCACATAGTCTTTTGTAGTGGTCCCCGGGGGACTCCCCTGGTTGTTGAGTGACTGAGGATACCTTAGTCATGTTCATGGGTTTCTTAGCTCCTGCCTGGATTCCCTGGAGGAGGGCCTCCTTGTATCGGCAGATGTGGGCCTGTCCCTCGGTTGTGGTGAAGTCCCATGCTGGGCACTCTTTGGGTGTGGCCATATTAGCCCAGGCGGCAGGGTCGATGACTCCCACTGGTGCGTGCTCTTCCAGGTACTGCTGTGCACCTTTCATTATTTTCCTTCTTTCCTCTGTGTTAAACAGGGTGCGGAGTAACTGTTGGCAGCCTTCCCAGGTTGGCCAGTGAGTCTGGAAGAGGGATTTTATGACATCTACCATGGCCTGTGGTTTCTCAGAGTAAGATGGGGTGTTATGTTTCCAGTTGAGGAGGTCGGTGGTGGTGAAGAGCTGATAATACATCATGGAACGGCTGGACTGGACCATCCCATTTTTATCACGCCTCTCGGGTTCCCACATCTCTTGTACCAGAATTTGGAGGGCGCTTGCACCTGGCGTGGGGCGCAGCCTGGCTGCTGGTCCTGGAGAAAGTGGATCCTCTGGGCCTGGGGGCGCTGGTGGATCCTCTGGGCCTGGGGGTGCCAGTGAAACTGATGGCGGCGGAGAGTCTGGAGCTGAAGGGCCAGGTGTAGGCAGTCTCGGGGGTACATACGGTGGGGGCAGGGTCAGTTCATCCTCAGGATCTCTGGCTAGGATTTGTGGAGACTCGGGCTTATGCTGATTTTCTTTAGGTTGCTTGGGTGAGGTGATTAAGACTGTGGTCTGTCCCTGCCTATTGCAAGCGAATTGCACCCAGGGGGGAAGGGTCTGAGCAATTCTTAGCCAGGAGTCAATGTGTGGAAACTGGTCAGGGTGTCCTGGTTCTCCTGTTAGGACTTGCCATACTCAACGAATCTTTGGGACATCCAATGTCCCTTCTGAAGGCCACCTGACATCAAAGGTGGGCCATTCCAATTCACATAGGGTTCTCAACTTGCCGGGGTTCATCCTGATTCCATAGTCTCCTGAAAACCCCTTCTTGAAATTTTTCATCATGGTCTCTAGAACTGTAGGTTTACTCTGCCCTGACCCCATGGTGATGTCCCCGTGTGTGGTGGCACAGAGACAGACAAAGCGGCGGGGTGTGTGTGTGTGTGTGTGTGTGTCTCCTGAGGTGAGAAGACCAATCAGATGCCCATCTGGCCGTGTCCCAAAGGAGCTTAGGTGAGGCTTAGCCATAGTGGTCTCAGCGTTGTGACTTACGATCAGAAACTTTTCCGATGCCGCCATAGACTGTATGCCGTTCACCACGGAATCACAGAAGGGCCCACTCAGACTCCATAGGCTTCTGGGGACCTTAAGGTTGCCCGCCCGTGCAGTCACAGAATCAGTCCGCTTGAGCAAGCCAGGTCGGACTGCACATTCACTCACACATTCACACTCTAGAAGTTATTACATTCCCTCCCTGGGAATCCCTACCTGTGAGACCTCTATGAGGTCTCTGGGAGGTGATCAGGCTCCCCTTCCACCCCAGTGGGGGTGGGCCTGTCTGGGTCCTGGGGCCCCAGGCCTTACCGGAATCCAACGTCGGGACCAGGTCCTCACCTGCCAAGCCTCCTTGAGTCCGGCAGGAACAGCGGAGCGGGGCCGGCCCGAGGCGCCCCGGGCAGGAGACTGCCAAAAATTAGGCAGGGCGTGCCTTCTCCCTTACCATCCCTCATTCCGTCATGGCCCCGCCATTGCCCCAAACCGGTGGCAACAGTGGGCCAGCGCGGTTGGGTTTCCCGGTCAGGGAACCAAATGTTATGGGACCTGGATTGGATCACCCGATGGAAGAACCAAGCGGCACCCGGAGATCTTGGAGGATAGGAGGTTTATTTAACACCAGGGGGCTCAGAAGACAGTGGTCCCCAAAGGTCTGAGCCCCAAGCACAAACAAAGGGGGCAATTTATACACTTCTACCTCCGCATATTTGGCACTCTTGGCGTGTGTGCAAAGCAGGGCAGGGAGAAGAACCTAGAGTAGTGCGCAGGGCAAGCAGAGCAGGGAGAAGAACCTGGAAGAGCCCCGGGGCAAGGACTGGGACTCTCTGGCTGGCTCGGTTGGCCATCTTAGGACACAGATTTTCCTTATCACAATCACATCTGTGGTTTAGGAGCATCACTGAAGAGGGGACAGTAGAGTGGAAAGGGAATTTGATTTCAAAATGCTTCCCATTCATGATGTGCCGAGTTCAAATAATTATACAAATGAGTTACCTCTCCTGTGTCTGTGGAAATGTAGTAGCACTGCGGGGGAAATCAGAGTATTAGAAGCCTCTGATTTCATGGTGGAGACATCACCAGTCCCTCCCTCCCCTCTAAACCGGAGAGTCTTTAATTCTGCTTCATCTCACAGGTGTTTGGGATGAATTCAAGATTTAGGAGGCTTATGGCAGATGTGACATCTTTTCATTGGAGGGGAATGTTATTGTTAAAAAGAAAACCACAGGCCCCAAATGGCATCTCTTAAGGCAAGTCACCAAATCTGAACTTAACACTTAACCTAATTGCAGTTTCTTTCTTTTCTTTCTTTCTTTTTTTTTTTTTAGATTTATTAGAGAGAGAGAGAGCGTCACTCGAGTCGGGGAGGGGAAGAGGGATCTGGAGAGTGAGAGTCCTAAGCAGACTCCATGCCAAGTGCCCCTGATCTCACGACCCTGAGATCATGACCTGAGCTGAAACCACTGATGCTCATTGGTCGATGCTCAACCGACTGAGCCACCCAGGCGCCCTCCTAGTTGCAGTTTCAACCTCCCTCATAATGTAGTTTTAACTGGTCAGTCAGGCGTTTTCTGATCAGGATCAGTGAGGTAATCCCTCACAAAGGCCCTCGCTATACCCCAGGGGAAGATGAGATCATCTGCCTAATAAGACCCCTTGCCCTTTCCTTGGAGGCAGGCTGATCTTGCTTGAAACAATCCCCTTTTTTCTTTTCTTTCTTTCTTTCTTTTTTTTTTTTTTGCTAATCTCTTCCTGCCCCACCCTCCTTCCTATTCCTATAAAAACTTTCCATTTTGTACTCCTCCTAGGAGTATCCTCCTTGATGGATGGGAAGCCGCCTGATTCATGAGTGGCTTAATAAAGCCGATTAGATCTTCAGATTTGCTCTCCTGAATTCTTTTTAACAGCCTACATGGCCTGTTTTGAATCAAGACCTTGAGAATCCCTTTTCAGCCAGATAATGGAAGTACAGAATAGTCAAGGCATGATTGCTCACTATTGAATATAGGAAAAAGAACCCTACATAGCATCAAGCCCCAGGGTCAAATATGCAGATGCCTCCAGGGGCCCAGCAGGTACTTGAAATTAATGATGTAGAGCCTGTAGGAGGACCTGACCCATTTAAAGAAATAAACAGTGACTCAGCAGTAACTGCCACTTATATGTGGCCAAAGGGAATGGGCCTAGTATCTTTAAGATCTCTATTTTCAAGAAAATCTGGATCCTTTTGGTGTTACCTCACAAATTTTTTGTTGTTGTTGCCGGTCTTCCTCCCCCAGTCCCTGTACTCCTTAAAAAAAGCAAACTCTGTGGGACATACATTATAACCCCCGAACTAGTTTACCTTACCATCTGATTTTTGCAGCATTTCTGACACAGAATATTGGCCTCTGCTTGATCACCTCCAGAGCCAGAGGGCTCACTACCTCACAAATTAGCCCACTGTACTCTTGGACAGGGAATGTCGGTGTTCAACAGAAAATCCTTATTAAAAAACCAAACAGGGGCACCTGGGTGACTCAGTCGTTAAGCGTCTGCCTTCCACTCAGGTCATGGCCCCAGGGTCCTGGGACCGAGCCCTGCACTGGGCTCCCTGCTCGGTGGGAAGTCTCCTTCTCCCTCTCCCACTCCCCCTGCTTGTGTTCCCTCTCTCGCTGTCTCTCTCTGTCAAATAAATAAATAAAGTCTTCAAAAACAAACAAACAAACAAACAAAAAACAAATGTCTTATCCTGGAATTCAAGCCTCTCCCTGTATCCTGCAGCATGACACACACCTCAGGAGTGGTCTGCTGCTTTCCAGAATGGCTGATCAATATCTCCTGAATTTACCATCTACCTTTTTTGTTCACATACTCCGTCTGTGTAGAATCCCCTGGGCTCTACTCTTTGATGTTCTAAATGTAATAGCCTGTTTTTAAAATCTAGCAAAATCTTGTCTGCAGAAGCAATGCACTTCAGGAAAGAGGCAAATTATGGATTTTGAATACTGTTTGAAAAGCTCCTCAAGCCAAACCTGCCTATTTGAACACTCCAAGTCAGTTACTGGCGTCTAATATTTATTACTTTAAATATTTGTTGTGTGGGGGTGCCTGGGTGGCTCAGTCGTTAAGCGTCTGCCTTCGGCTCAGGTCATGATCCTGCGGTCCTGGGATCGAGCCCCACATTGGGCTCCCTGCACCTCGGGAAGGCTGCTTCTTCCCTCTCCCACTCCCCCTGCTTGTGTTCCCTCTCTCACTGTCAAATGAAAAAAAAAACTTTTTTTGTTGTGTGTTTAACCACTAAGCTCAAACTCTCAGAACACTCTCCCATGTGTTTCTCTAGGCAACTCAAGCAACTGAACTGGTGTGCAATTCAGAATATTGACTTGGAGGGGTCTTTTAGGCACCAGGTTTGGTTTTCTTTTGTGGGGAGTGGGAGTTCTGTTTTGAGGGGCTGTGTTAAAAGTCTAATGGAAGGTTGGGTGGAAGAGAGCTTTGGACTTTTGGGGCACTCCCCTCAGTGGGGTAAAGGCTGCTGAGTTTGGAGCCTCTTATGGGGAGAATTAGGTTCTTAAGATGCTGAAGTGAGTACTTCTCAGGCAGCCCTGTGATACCCAGCTGTAATGTACTCCTACTCGGCAGCTGCTTCATTCATTCCAGCTTTCTGTGCCTACAATGCAGAACCTGCTGGGGCGAGAGGGCTCAGTTCAATTGTAACATTCCACAGGCTGCTGAGAATTCCAGCACTGTGGCCAAGATGCTCTCCAGGCTTTCCTCCCCCCACACACTTTCTCCAGTTCATATTTCTCCAGCTGATATTCCTCTTAGGCACAAGGCAGTGTGTGCATGTTAGACGGCCACATTGGAATGACCTCACCCAGCAGTATGGCGGCTGCAGCCGACTTTGAGTGGGTCCCTGGCCCTTCCAGGTGAATAGAATGTAACTGTAACTAACAATTATTGATGAGTATGCACCAGGAATTGTGCTAGACACTTCATATGCACAGTCTCATTTTACTCTCCCACCCCTAAGATGTAGGTAGTGTTCTCCCTGTTTTACTAATGACGATACTGAGGCACAAATACCTGAGATTTCCCAGTTAGTTACAGAGCCAAGATTGGAATCCAAGGCATTTTGTTGTCAGGTTTTTAATTAGCAAGCCTATAGGATAAAAGGTTGTATGTCCTCCCAGTTACCTCCATGTCCCTTAACCCATAGGTGCCAAGCTGCTGTCTTAATCCTCTAAATCCAAACACTGAGAGAACTATTCCTGTGAATGCTGTTGGTTGTTTCAAAGACAACTTATATTTGGCCGGGGGGCGGGGGGAGGGGAAGGAGGGGAATGGGCAGAAGAGAGGGAGAGAGAGAATCCCAGCAGGCTCCATGCCCAGCAGGGAGCCCAACATGGAGCTCGATCTCATGACCCTGAGACCATGACCTGAGCCAAAATCAAGAATCAGACACTTAACTGACTGAGCCACCCAGGCGCCCCATGACTTACATTTTTGACTGTCTCCTTTTACTCCTGAACTCACTGTTTGTTTCCTACATCTGGTAGCCTTGGAGGCCTGCTTCAAGTAGAGGGACAAACTTGTGCACAGTACTATTCCCCACTTAGAACCCAACCCAGAAGTCTGTTACTCACAAAAACCCTCCCCAACCCACTGTCCTTCTCTTTATCTCTGTGTCTCTGTTTCTTTCTCTCTCTCTTCCCCCTTCCCTCCCTTGCCTTTCTCCTGTCCCTTCTCCTCTGTCTCTCACATGGGTCTCAAGACTTCAGACTTTGGAGCTGGTTGGTGATAGAATTGGATCTCAGGTGAAGGGAAGGTGAACAATCACCCCAGCCTGTTTTTCTGGAGCCCTGCTTGAATGGCGATGAGCACTGTCTGCACAGTGGAGCCTCATTCTTTAGGTGCCAGAGTTCCCACAGCATCCACGTCACCAGCTCCTCAGAGGGCTAATGGATGGTTGGCAAATGTGAGGCTCAGGCACTGCCAGCTCCCTTGTCCCAGTTCCATCTTAATGCCATCAAACCTCCAAGATCATCACATTCTCAATTGGTCCATGCTTGAGAAGACCATCCTATGAGCTATTTAAGGGATGGATAGGCAAGGGGACAAGGTTGAAATGATAAAGCCTCAGGAGGAGATGACTAGAATACTGTAAGAAATAATAAGGCTAGTTCAGGGGACTGGCAGAAAGGAATCATAGTTGGGGGCCTTGATGGGGTGGGCTGCAACATTTCACAGCTGGAGATAGCAAAGAGCATAACCTGGGTTCGAATCCTGCCATTAAATGGTGGCTAAACCTTAGATGGACCACTGAATTCCCCCAGGCATCGATTTTCTCTAGCAAGTATTGTTAGGTTGGTTATTTGAATATCTACCACAAATATTTGATTAGTCCTAGAGACTAACAAGAAGGCAAAATAAGATTCTGTTTTGATCTTAAGGAGCGGGGGCACCATTAACCAGAGGGGAAGACTTCAGAAAGCAGGGAGGAGGGGCATGTGGGGCAGCTGAAATTGTGAGGCGTTAGGGGTAGGTCAACTCAGTGAGGTGTAGCCTATATCCAAGGGAGACACATAGCCTCTGCTCGGTTTTCTTTATCTTGCAGACATATCATTAACTATGCTTAAGGATTAATGGGAATGGATGATTAACATATTTGATCTTGAGGTTAACAGTTGGATGCTTGAGAAATACATGAGGATCTACACTTCTCTGGGTTTTCTTTTCTTTTTAATCTCATGGGCCACGTGATGGATAATCCTGCTTAACAGCCAGTAGCTGGCATCCGAGGCACTGCTCTTTCAAGCAGCTGGGCTTGCTGCTAGGCCCAATCTCAGCCAAGTGTTTTTTTCTCTGTCACTCTGGCCTTCTCCAGTCCCTTCATTAACACAAGCACCAAGGGCTGTGTGACCCAGAGTTTCCTTTGGCTCCTTTCTGAAAAGAAGCAAAGTAGCACTGTGGTGAAACAGGCATTTTCACATTTTTCAAAGCTTTTTTTTTTTTTCGATATTTCCAACTCCCACCACTTTGCTTTTGGCAGACATTGTAGCCTCCAAGTAAGTGGCAAACCATCTTTTGTTTTCATAAAGACAGAATGAGCAATTTATTGCCCTACAATGGTTAGCAGCTTGTGGTCAGTGAATTCAGGGCTCTTGGACATATAATTGGTGGATTCCCACTCTCTCTCGGGGCAGACTAACCTCTGGACGCTTCTAACATGGCTGGGTATTCTGGGGGATTGGGGAGTGAAAGCCCTTTAAGAAGAAGGCAACATGAACCTTGAGAAAAGGAGGAAAAGGTATTGGTTGGTGAGCCTCCCAGGCTAGCAGCAGACTTAATTTACCCATTAGAAGCATTTCCTGTAATTAGCTGAAAATGGCTTTAGGCTCAATTCGATTAGGACGAGATGAAAAAATTGACAGAAATCTCAAGGGAAGTTAAGAAATACACTTCAAGCACTCTCATTAGAGAGTAAATGATCTTCCCTCAGACAAGGTTCAGCTCTAGACAGTGCAGAGAGAAGGGACTTTCACCGGTAACCACTGGTTTCACCGCACATATTTTTCAGGGGCTCATACATGCCCAAAACCACGGACAAGAAGACAGTGCCAGAGGTAGGAACAGAAGCTGCCCCACCCCAGCACAGGTCTCTCCCCCAGTCATCTGTGTGATCTTAGGCAAGATGCTGGCCAAACCTACCCTTCCGTTTCCCATCTCAGAACCCAAAGCTCTCCCACTGTGTGATTCTGTGATCTCTTTGGGGAGATACCTGTATGCACACCCCCCAAAAAAAGATGAATAGTTATACTATATTGTAAGATCCAAATAGGAAGTGTATTAGGAGAAAGGGAGAAGAAATCATGGGCTATAGTGATTGTAATTTGAGTCAAAGCGTGGTAGAACCAGGAAGGGTAGTAGTGAATGGCACAGAATTTGCAGACAGTCCTGGGTTGAATTCCTGCTCTGCCACCATCTCGATAAGTCATATAATCTCTCTGAGCCTCAATTTTCCCATCTGTACCATGGGATGACAGGACTGCTTTACAGAAGCAGTTGAGATCTTGTGTATGTATAGAAGTTAGGTCAGTTACTTAACAGTGTTACCTGATATGTCCATCCTGCCTTTTGAGCTACTGAACACAGCTAAACATTCTTTGCTACTCCTTTCATTGAGAGGTAGAGCCAAGTCCCCCCCTTCTTCACAGGACAGGCTCTAGTGTCTTCTTCTTCTTCTTCTTTTTTTTAAGATTTTATTTATTTATTTATTTATTTGAGAGAAAGAATGAGAGAGAGAGAGAGAGCACATGAGAAGGGGGAGGGTCAGAGGGAGAAGCAGACTCCCTGCCGAGCAGGGAGCCCGATGTGGGACTCGATCCCGGGACTCCAGGATCATGATCTGAGCCGAAGGCAGTCGCTTAACTGACTGAGCCACCCAGGCGCCCTCTAGTGTCTTCTTGACAAAAGGAGTGATGCTCTTGATGCTCTGGGACTGATGAGGCCAGGTCCCAAGGAGCCTTGCAGCTTCTGCCCTGGCCCTTTGGAGAACTTGATCTAGAGAACTGAGCCACCATGTAAGAAGTTTGACCACCCTGAGAATGTCATGCAGGAGAGACCACATGAGCGAGCTCACAGAGAGACCTGAGCTGCACAGAGAAAGATGGCAGGTGGTCCCAGTGGTCCAGTCCTCAGCCACTGGGTCAAACCAGGGGAAGCCCCAGACATTGTGGAGTAGAGACAAGCTGCCCCCACTTGACCCCATAGAACCATGAGAGATGATAAGGAGGAGATGTGATTTTAAGCCCCTAAGTCTTGGGGTGGCATGTTACACCCCTAAGGAGCTGCATACTCAACATATGTTGTTGACATTTAGTGAAGGTGAGATCCACAGTCTCTGACTTACAGGAGATCCTCCTCTCTGCCTCTTTCATTTCCACATTTGCTTCTGTGGCCCTGTCTGAGCCTTGTCTGACTCTAAACCCTTGCCTTCATTTCTAGCTTCGGTGTAGACAACTACACTGAAATCACAAGGACATAAATAGAGTATATATAAGGAAGTTCCTGGTATATAGTCAATAACTAGTAAAAAAAACGAATCGAATGGAGATCTGATTCCTCCCAGAATCTGTCAAGTAAGTGGCCTCTTTGAATTACATCATTTTAATAAAACTGAGTCATTCACTGGGGCACAGCATTTGTTGTAATTTAGAACATGTGGGTCAATTAATTTCTTTATCTGGGACATCTAATCCAGTGCTTGCTCCTTTACATGAGGAAGAAATTCACTGCATCCAGGCACGTCTGCATCAAAATCAGAGCTGGATGGAGAACCTACGTAGGGGAGGGGGCCCTATGGCAAAAGAGCCCTTCCCACATTTGGCATTCACACACGATGGGGGAGAGTTAACAGGCTTTCTCAGAAGAAGACAGGGTATTTTTCACTAGACTACAATCACCAGTGGACCTTTATCTTGTTTTGTCTGAGGATTTTCTGAGTCTCTGATAAAAGTTATGGGCCCTGTTTCCAAAAACATACACATAGACCCACAGAAACAATATTCTGCTTATACTTTTGGAAAGTGGGTGAGGTCAGACCCCAGAAGCCCATTCCTGAGTTGAGAATCTCTAACATAAAGAAGGATCTTATATTTTGATAAGACCTTCCTAAACAGAACAGTCCTCAAAAATATTTTCTGTTGTTTGATTCGCCTGCTTAGGTTGTATGGTTTAGAAGAATCCACACCCCTCCCCAAACTATCAGAGTTTTTAGTATGGAATTTAGGTTGTTGATAAGACTTTGGTAAGCTTTTATACAGGTAGGTTATTGGAAATAATTAGACTGAATCTTTGCTTTCTTATTTGTTTGATTTTCTCTTAGAGGTTTCTTGATTTTGCTCCATTGATTAAAATCATACTCAACAGACTTAGGAAAGCATCTGCTTATGAGGGGGACTCAGCTTTATCCTGAAATCAGCTAAGCAAACTCTCTTCCGACCACACTGATTGCAGAATGCAACGCATAATTAAGTGTTTACAGAAAAAGCCAGCAAACAGGGCCTAGAGGAGTATGTCAGAGCCGCTCTTGTCGCCATAGCAACACCCAATGAGCCTTGCAGAAAAATGAACGCATTCACAGGATCACTGATGCACAATGATAAAGCGGCAACTAACAAGAACACCAAAATCAACTACATCATTATGTTCAGGGCATTAAAAATTTAATATCTCAGCTTACCACATCAGCTTTCAATAATTCTAATTCGTTTTTCGTTGTTCCTAAGTTGCTTAAGTGGAAGACAACTGATGTCTGTTGAGTAAACTTCACAATGGCGAGTCCTGACATTATTTACCCAGTATTGTAGAATAAATTTTGTAAGCAATTAGGAAAATGCAGTGTAATAAATTACGGCAGGTTTTACTAGCCATGATGCCAGACTACATTCTCTCACTGATGAACCGGTGTTTATTCTTTGTTGAAATGAAAAGGCCCTCGGAACCACTTTGTGCAACTTTCCTTGTCTTTTGAGAAGTGTGTTCTGGAGATTAGTGGTCTTCGGAGGAGGCAGGTGGGGTTGAGGAGCTACCAGTTTTCTGAGGGTGTGTGTTCACTGCAAGTTCTCCTAGAGTCTGGGGCCATGACCTTGTCTCAGGAGCTTGAGGCTGGGCAGGTATTCTGGAGGACTGGGGAGTGATAAGCCCTTTAAGAAGAAGGCAAAGTGAACCTTGAGGAAAGGAGGAAAAGGTATTGGTTGGTGAGCCAATACCAACCAAAAGGTATTGGTTGGTTGCCTCTACTGGGTCATCTTTCTCCCCATTGCTCGTTCTTCCTATCGGGCGGCCAGGCACCCATGGGCCAGGGTCCTCCCGTTCTCAACAGGCTTATTTATTTGGCTGACTCAGTGACCTCACCATCCATTATAGGTAATCAGAATATACAAGTGAAAAAAACCAAATCAGCCCAGTGGCCACCACTGTAGACAGGAGGACCGATGTAAAAGAATGTATGCAAAGTCGTGGAGAAGAGAGCCTTGCAAAAGCACTTACCTTTATTTTCCCATCTCTCTGGGAGGTTTATGCTGTAGGCTGCATATTCATAAACATATTACTGAATAATATTTGTGTGTGTGTAAGTATATTCATATATCTTTTGTAGGATAGCCACACCCATTAGCTTCTTCAGTGACTATGATTTGCCATAAACTTTGCTGGAAGGTCTTACCTTTATTGTATGTAATTATCCTAATGAGTCGGCAACGTATTTGATCCCTTTTTCCATATGGGGAAACTGAGTTTCAGAAATGCTAAGTGAGGGGTGCCTAGGTGGCTCACTCGGTTAAATTACTGCCTTCAGCTCAGGTCATGATTCCAGAGTCCTGGGATCGAGCCCTTTATCAGGCTCCCTGCTCAGCAGAGAGCCTGCTTCTCCCTCTCCCTCTGCCTGCCACTCTGCCTACTTGTGCTCTCTCTCTCTGTCAAATAAATAAATAAAATCTTAAAAAAAAAAGAAGTGATAAATGATTTGACCAAGAGTAGCAAGTGGTTGATGAGGATCCTAATCAAACTTGACCTTGAAAGATGGTGGTTTTCCATAAATGTGCAGGTGTTTCAGTGCCCCTCTGTGGTCTGCGGTCTCGCATGGCCCCGTGATGGACGATGCCGGTCAACGCAGCCCCAGGGATGTACCGCAGTCTAGCAAACAGCTTCATTTTCAGATTGGATCCTGTGTGGTGAAATGCTCCTTCCACAGCCATGCTTTGCTCTCCCTCTAAGGATTCCAAAGTGGCTTCCAACCGGGTGGCTTTTGTTCATTCTCCTGAGAGAGACGGAAGAGGTGGGTAGTATTCAGTGAGACCACAGCAGGTGAGCTGGAGCTCTTGATAATGGGTGTTGTGCTGAAACCAGCCTCCCTTAGACAAGAGTCTCCCTGGATGCCAGGGAAGAAATTATAGGGATCCACCAAGATTTGAAGAAAGTGGAGGGGTATGTGTGTGTGTGTGTGTGTGTGTGTGTGTGTGTGTGTGTGTGTGTGTGTGTGTGTGTGCACGCGTGCGTGTGGGCATGCATAATAGATATATTCATTGCCATTTATTATCTTTGGCTTTCATGATCTTTTATTTTATGGTCTCCCAATAAATGGCTATAATTTGGATGCTGGTTTGATGACCTGAGATTGTTATATAAATGTGAGCCCCAACTCCCTGGGGGTGTGCCATGCATCAGCACTTTTTGGGAGGGCCCATAGCAGGGGATATTGCATTTGTAAGCAAGACACATCAACCTCCATGCTCATATTCATAAGGACTTTAGTAAACATACAATAAATGTTATAATGGTAACATAAAATAATAACTTAGGGATTTATGTGGATTATTTCATTTAATCCTCACAGCACTGCGTTTAGATAAAGAAACCGACACTTGGTGAAATTAAGTAACTAGACTGAGGCCACAACCTGATGAGAGATAGAACAAGGACCCTTGTTTTAGAGCTTGCGACCTCCTTTGGACCCTCAGGGTTAAGTCGATGCTAGGTTCAGTTCCTAGTTATTTTTGAAGAAAATAAAAAATGACCTAGACAGAGATCTGAGTCCTTCATGATCTGCACTGATAACAGGCTTCAGTTATTTGAGGTTAAAACCATGATGATAGACTCAACAGACAGGCGTGTTCTGTGTTCATAGATTCATTCATTGATCCATAGACTATTATCGAGTACGTACAATGAAGCAGAGTCCATGCTGAGTACCGAGGAGACCAAGGTTAGCAAAATACAGTTTCTTGAGAGAAGCTGGGAAATTATACAGTAGCAAAAGGCACACACTGTCTTTCTGTCGGCATGAAAAAGGGGGCTTGACTCGGGTTTAGGGGTGGGACTGGAGTTCACCACGGTAGCATGGAGCCGGTAAGAAAATTGTGCAAAGGAGGGGGGTGGTGACAATTTAAATCTATAATTACTGGATTCTTTGCTAAGAGGTGTACTGGTCCCTTTTTGACCTTTTGACACCCCTGAGCAAAAGCAAAATTTGCAGCAGCTTGAAGCCAGAAAGCCTCCAATGGATTAAAGATCACTGAAATTCCCAACATTGTAGAGTTCATGCAACAACTGGAAAACTCATGCTCCTGTTAATGTGTCTTATTAAAAGTCACCAGCATGGGAATGTAACATGGTACAGCCTCTCTGGAAAACTCTTGACAGTTCCTGAAAGAGCTACAAGTGCAAGGGAAATGAAACAAAGTGAAAAAAAGAAGTGAAACAACCATTTAGTGCACTGCCTGGCAATTCCATTCCCTCACATCCTCCAAGAGAAGGGAGAACCTGTGTTCGTGCAAAGACCTGTCCACGAATGCTCACAGTAGCCTGATTCGCAGCTGTCAGAAAGTGAAAACAACCCACATGCCCGAAAACTGGTGAATCAATACACAACCGGGTGACCTCTATACGGTGGAATGCTACTGGCTGATACGAAGGAGCAAGGTTCTGTTCCTTGCTACATTATGGATGACCCTCAACGTCATAAGCCAAGTGGAAGAAGCCAGACAAAAACACATTTTTTATGATCTCATGTAGATGAAATGTCCCGGGGAGGCAGACCTGTTGAGACAGAAAGGAGACTAGGGATTTTCTGGGTCTGGGGGTGGGAATGAGGAAGAAGTGCAGGTTGGCACACGGGGGAGCCAGCCCTTTGGGGCTATGGGATATTGGACAACTGAATTGGGGTGATGAATGCACAATTCTGAAAGTTTCCTAAAAAAAAAAAATCACTGAATTGTACACTTAAATGAATTTTATGGTGTATAAATTAATATATGCCATAGTGTATAAAAAAAGTATAAACTTTTTAAAAAAGATTTTATTTAAACTTATTTGTCGGAGAGAGAGAGAGAGAGAGAGCACACAGAAGCAGGGGGAATGGCAAGCGGAGAAGCAGGCCTCCTGCCGAGCAGGGAGCCCGATGTGGGGCTCGATCCCAGGACCCTGAGATCATGACCTGAGCTGAAGGCAGACGCTTAACCGACTGAGCCACCCAGGCATCCCCCTTTAAAAGACTTTTTTCAAGAATGACTGGTAACCTACTAAATTTTCTGTTTAGATTAGCTGGAGTGTCTGAAGTGTCATTTTTAAAAAATTTTTTTTTAAAGATTTTATTTATTTGAGAGAGAGAGAATGAGAGATAGAGAGCACGAGAGGGGAGAGGGTCAGAGGGAGAAGCAGACTCCCCGCTGAGCAGGGAGCCCGATGTGGGACTCGATCCCGGGACTCCAGGATCATGACCGGAGCCGAAGGCAGTTGCTTAACCAACTGAGCCACCCAGGCGCCCTAAAGTGTCATTTTAAACATGATGTAACAGCCATTTTGGCTGTACACTCATTTATTTATTTACTTATTGGTGTGGTGGTATAGAATATACTGTAACGCAATGCTACATCAGTTTCCAGTGTATAACAGTGACTGGACAAGTTACACAATACGCTGTGCTCCCCACAAGCGTAGCTACCACCCGTCCCCATATCGTTAACTATCTTCCCCATGCTGGGCTCGCTTGGGAAAGAAAACAACACAGACTTTAAAAGATGGCTCAGGGAGTTAGTAAGTCATTGAAGCCGAAATGTTCTCCATGTTAGTTAATATTAAAAGATCTGTGATTTACAGATGTTTTCCACTAAATCTGAGCTTCTTTTCAGCATCTCAGATTCTGCAGGACTTTTCGGGCATATGATGGAGCAATTAGTGCTGACAGCCCCTTTCCATAATGGTGCTGCATCCAAGGCAGGCCCTGGAAATAAATGGCTTTGCTCAACCAACAGCTATGAATTAACCAAGACAAGACGGTGTTATTTTGAGGGGAATGCATCAAATTAACATTTCACATCTTTTCACATCTCTTTTGATGAGCTCCGGATTAAAATTTATGGGAAACATTTGAAGAAATGTAGTCTCCTTAAATTCCAGTTCTGTGTATTAAGCCAGCTTTTCTTAGATAAGCACTGAAGAGTCAGTAGAGAAATTTAATTCTGGGAGAGGAATTGATAAGATTAGCACAAGTCATTCTCAGGAACGGAGGCAGGCAGGCATCACCGGAAATTGTTGGCTTGAACTTTCACCCCCTGGGAGAGCTGGGTCCCTAGTCTCTGTTTCCATAGCGATTAAGAACTAACAGGCTTGTGTCTGAGTTCTGGTTCCACTACCTCGTACTAGCAGTGTGACGGAGTCATTTTAATCCTCAGTTTTTCCATCGGTAAAATGGAAATAATAATTGTATCTGCTCCAGAGGGCTATGGTGAAGGATTACAAAAATAATTCATATATAGGGTTTAGTCCAAAATAGGTGTCCTAAAACATATATCCTGTAGAACCTTCTATTGGAGGTAGGACCAGTTTTATAATTATAGATTTAAAATATCTAGAATGCGTTAGAATGTGAACCCTTGGAGGAGGGAAACTCTTGTGTCCTCCGTGTCAAACACAGTGCCAGCCACATTCTCCTTGGTTCAAAAATATTTCTCTAGTAATTGAGCTGAATGGTGCCTCATTTTGTAGATGAGGGAAACAAGCTCAGGCAGAGTAGGTGGTTTTCCCGGGTTGCACAGATGGTAGGTGGCAAAGCTCTGATGGAATCTTGTAGCCCTGATCATTCCTCTGTGCAGCTGGCCCATTTAGCACCATAGATTGAAGACCATTCTGGAAAAGAGCTGGGGTCAGGGGGGCAGGTTCATAAAATCTTGACCGTCTACAGCTCAGGGGGCAAAAACTCTGAACCTCATGGTTGATTGTCTGAACCATTGTCTCCCTAGAATTTTTCGCCACCTCCCCAAACCCCAGTTGTCACTGTGCCTACCGCAACTCCAGGTCAGTGTTCAATCTGTCTTAATCCTTGGACTGCTGAGCTTTGTGGTAGAAAAACGCGTGATGGATAGGATGTCCTCATTACAACTGTATGGCTTCCAGGGCTGAAGGAAGCTCCCAGGACATAGTAGACACTTGGCGTATCATTACTGAGAGAGGATGTGAGTGAGTGAATGAATGAACCAATCTGGGTCCCAACAAAGAGCCAGAGCTGTCTTTGGTCCGTTCCTCTCCCATCCCCAAGGTCCTTGAGCGCAGTAACAGAGAATAGCTGTGTGCTAGCTCTCTGCATACATCCCAGCCCCACCATTGCCATCAGCACATTGTTGGGCAATTTATTTCATTTTTCTGTGGCTTTGTGGCCTCATCTGGATAATGGGTTTGGTGGGAGGAGTTCATGGATTAACTCATGTAAAGCCCTTTGCTCCTTGCCTGGCACATCCATAAATATTATCCTATTATTATTACTACGGCTACAACCACCCGACCTCTGACTCTCAAGCGTGGGAAGAAGATCCTGCCCTCTACTGGGAGGACAGACTTGGAGCCTCCGGGTGGGGGGTGGGGCGGGAATATGGTCTCACATTCTAACTCCCACTCCCATATTATAAACTGGAGAGATATACTCTGATTTACATTTTAGCAAGATTAGGACTTAAAGGGAGATTTACTTCAGGATAGGTGGGAGTATAGTATCACAGAAATTTCAGGGAGAAATAAAATCTGGGGGCCATCCTAGGATAATACCTTTATCATGGGGGACACTGAAAGCCTGGAGAGGAAACACAGACAATTGGTTTTTCTCTTTGTCATGCAAGTGTCTGATTTAAGCTGTGATTGCCTAGGCACCCACTTCAAATAAGGCTATCTCAAATAATTATTACCAGCCACAGGACTAGATAAAAACCAGGCCACCCCATCCCCCAGTCCCCGGTTCCTTTGTTTTAGAGATCTTGGTTGATTTCAGTGATCTGTAACTGACCATGGGGGCCACCTGTTTTTCCTCTTGCAAGTTAAACTCCAGCTCTTATATTTTAAATTCACCAATGAAGAGTGAGCCCAAGAAACCCCAGGCCCCCCACCCCCCACCCCAATAAAAGCAGAACCCCAGGCCTGCTCACTCTCTCTTACCTCTCTCTACCTGTGACCTTGCTGTGTGGCCCCAGGTGTGCCGTGTAATTTCCAGGACTTGTAAGTAATCTTTTTTTTTTTTTTTTTTTTAAGTTTCCTGTTGGTTATTGCTGAGGGTGTCCTGCAATCATTCTAAGAGCCCGGAGTGCTGGTCCAGCCACAACACTGGCTGTGAGTAGGCAGAGACCTGCACAAACCAGACCCATACGTGAAGTGACCGACTTCCCACCAACACTAGGACCCACACATATTGACTCTCGGTCCAGAATATTTCTCCTGCCGTCAGGCACACAACACACAAGTAATGATCGTAATCTGCTTCCATGCTGGTAAATCTGTGCCGTGTTGTCTCCCGTGGTTATTCCTAACCAGAGAGGAATGGGCTGCATTGTGCACTCCTGCCCTCTGCTGGGCGATGCGCAGATTGACGCAAAGGAAGGTGCTTGAGACGGCCACCCTTAAAGCCAGCCAGACACCACACAGTGATTCTCTAAGGGGAAAAGGCAATCCTTGGGTCCCTTGAGGGGTGTCTGTAAGGTGGTTCCTGGGAATCCAAGAGGGAAAGATACCGCTTTTATTAAAGGAGCAAGGGCAGAGCAGGGGGAGTGTTAGTGTTTTAAGCGTAATTTTGGAAAACTCTGTACTCCAGCCACCACAGCCCACTCCTTACTAGGTCTCAAACTCCCGAAATATTGCCAAGAGGCATCTTGCAGGAATCCTGCTCTTTTCTAGTTGTAAGTCTGTGGACACTTAGAAATTGGTTCACAAAGATCTGGAAGAGTGAATGCAAAGAATAAAGAAGGGATTTTAAGAAATTGCTACACACAGTTTTATAAAAGAGATGGTCAGGTTGGGCTATGACTGATTACAGCTATGAGTGTGCCCATTACTAGGTCAAAGGAGAGAGTAGCCACCTCCCCATGAACCCTGTAGTTCCCCATCACAGCACCCACATTGCTTACTGAGTTCCTTACTCTTTCTTGGAAGCTCCATGAGGACAGAGCCTGCCTTTACCTTCTTTAATACTCTATCCCCAGAATCTATCCCCAGAAAATGCCTTGTATACCCAAGATGCTTGATAATTAGTTATTGACTGACGAATAAAAAAACCCTGTTGACTGCGGGGTTGGTAGTGTGCCTATGAACAGCTCCTTTATGCTTTAGATTAAGTACCTGCAGTGTGGGTCAACAGTTACAATTGTTGATTAGATTGTGTTTATTATCACAGCCTAAAGAATCTGAGGGAACCAAAAATGTGAATTGATCTTTAACACTGTCAGTGTTAAGCCTACCATTTCCTTAAAGGTGTGACCACGTGAGAAATAGAGATTAACTTGATTATTTGTGATCCGCACAAAATGTGTGCTTTTGTTTCACTAGCGTTTGGTATTGGGTCTGGCACTTACCGGCTGTGAGGATTTGGGCAAGTTCTTTATATTCTAAGCTTCTGTTTGTGCGTCTGTTAAATGGAGATATAAATAGTAACCATTTAATGGTTCCCCCCCCAAAGAATAAACACATTATGTATTTCATTTACCTGGTACCATGGCTGGTATATGGAAGATGCTTAGTACATATGAGTAAATATTATTACTGCCAGAAGAAGAGAGAGGAGAAAGAAATAGTTATGGTTGTTTCAGGTACAATCGATGATGCAAAATCCTTATTACGTTGGGTATTACATTTCCTTCCTTAATCAATTAATTAAAAACCAATTTTAGCTTTTAACTTCTCAAATTATCTAGTTGGAGAAATGGCTTTAAAAACATAGCATTTCTTGGGGCGCCTGGCTGGCTCAGTCAGTGGAGAGTGTGACTCTTGATCTCAGGGTCATAAGTTCAAGCCCCACGTGGTGGGTAGAGTTTACTTAATAAAAAAAAAAAGCATTTCTTTTTTTGTTTCAAAAAGTAATGCGTTCGGGGCGCCTGGGTGGCTCCCTTGGCTCAGGTCGTGGCCCCAGGGTCCTGGGATCGAGCCCCACGTCGGGCTCCTTGCTCAGCGGGGAGCCTGCTTCTCCCTCTCCCACTCCCCCTGCTTGTGTTCCCTCTCTCGCTATCTCTCTCTCTGTCAAATAAATAAATAAAATCTTAAAAAAAAGAAGTAATGTGTTCTCCTATGGAGAAATCAAAAAATATAAAAAACCATCAAAAGAAAAAAGTTACCATGAACTCCACCACTCAGAGTTAACTCCCTCCATAACCTTCCAGGCATTTACATTTTATACAACTTTGGTCATTAAGATCACTCTGCTTTGTAACTTGTTCTTACTTTGTATCATGACTTCTCACGTAACAGCTAAAATCAAGGTTAGGGGACTGTTTAAAAGCTGCACTTACATGGACCCACCATAGCAGGGGTAAAGAGAATTCCCTGTTGCGGGACATTGGGTAGTTCCAAACACACTGCATAACATTGCACTCTCTGTGCATCTTCCTGGTGACTAAATCTTTGCACGTGTTCTTAACACTTTTGCGGGGAGTAATTGAGCAGTGACGTTGCTAGGTTAGCAGGTGCAATCAGCATCTGGGAGGATAAATCTCCTCCAATACCATATTTGGTTTCATTTTCAGAACCAAGTCACGAATCTCCACCCAATTTCAAAATTGGTGAAAGGTCAACAAAGGTCTTGCATCCAAACTCCAAATTCTGGGCTTCCTTAACTTTCCCGAACCTTTCTCTTGGGCTCCATTCATCTGACCACTGCTACCCATTATCCACCCTTTTTAGAGATTCCTGAGGGGCGGTTTCAGTTGCTCCCTGCTCCTCCCCTGGCAAGCAGTAGAAAGCCTGGGCCATGGACCCCGTGGTGTACTGGTAAATGTTGAACAGCCGCTCTGGGGAGAGGGAGGGAAGACCCGCTTTATAGCATTCGCCAATTTCAGTGGTGTAAACAATCCCACCATGGCCAATGTCAAGCTATGAACATGGGATCACTGAGTAGGGAGTTGGGCAAAGTGTACACTCTGCTTTCAAGAACTGGAATGAGCCAGCTTCAGCACACGGCTGTGGGTGTCAATGGAGAGTCAATATAGCTGCCTTCCTTCCCCAAACGAGCTTCGAAGTTCAAGAGATACGACATTCTTTACATTCCTCTTTACTTTCCCGCTCCCTATATAGCCTTGAGAAGAACCAGTTTTGATTTCAGGTGCAAAAGAAGGCACCTCACTGTTCCCCCCTCTACTCCCCCTCCCCCAAATATTCCCCATCTTGTTGTAGAGAGTTTATGCTTCGGGGAGATATACATGTTTTTCTTTTTATGATTACTGGTAAATAGCTTAACACCTAATTATGGTAATGATGACTGAAATCGGCTTATACTAAAATGAAAATGACTACTCTAGGATTCTTTCCTGTTTAGATTGTGGTAAACAGAGAATAGATGGTATCAGATGTCAGAAACATCCTTTTGCATCAATTATTTCATTTTACAAATGAAATTAAAATACAGACAGGTCCCCTGGCATGCTAATTGCATTTCAGTGTTTTTAAACCAATATTTCCCCGAGCATCCCTGTATGTGTTAGGGTCCATATTGGGTGCAGGGACGGATACAAAGCTAGCCAATAAGAAGTGCCATATACTAAGCACTTCCAGGTGCTAAGAACTGTGCTGAACAATTTACATAAATTACCCAAGTGGTTTAGCCTTCATAATGAGCATTCATGGAAGGTTATGTTCATCCCCCCTCCCACAGAAACAGGACACAGATGTTTAAGACCAAACCCATCTCACTGTTTACCAACTCCAGGTCTTCCTTCCGAGTCACTCTGTTAGTCTGCTGGGACTGCCGTCATGGAGTACCACAGCCTGGGAGGCTTACACAACAGAAAAGTGTTTTCTCACAGTTCTCGAAGATAGAAGTCCCAGATCAAGTTCTGGTGGGGTTGGTTTCTGGTGATGACTTTCTTCAGCAGTTCCAAATCTGTATATATACAAAAATATATAATATATAAATAATAAATATATATCATATATAAACATACATTTATATATGATACATAAATTTATATATTTATATTTAAATATAAATTTATTATATATTTAATATAAAACTGGGGGCACAGAAGCTCTCTGTGCCCAAAGATCATCATCTTTGTGGTGTATATGGTTGAGAAAGTGAGCTTTAATCAAATGTTCAGGGATAGCAGTACAAACAAAGGACTGATTTACACCCTAACATAGATAAATCACAAATGCGCTATACCAAGTGCATGATGTCAGACTCAAAGACTCATCATGCATGATTCCATTTATGTGACATTGTGGAAAAAGTGACACTGTAGGGACAGAGCACAGATCAGTGGTTTGTTGATTTTCAGGGAGTGCGAGTTGGGGGGGGAGTGGGTTTCAAAGGAGTTGTAGGAAATTTGGGGGATGGTGGAACCATTCCATATCTGGTGTGTGATGGTGGTTATATAACTGTATGCATTTGTCAAAACTGACAAAACTGTGCCACAAACAGGATTTTGGTCTTTTTTTAAAAGCTAGATATAAAGTTTGCTCAGGGAATGTCTGGGATCTCTCATCTTTGTGATGTTTTGTGAGGTCTGGCATCCGCACCTGTCCATCCATCCATCCATCCGTCTTCCTCCTTGGGTATACATAAGAGAGCCTCTTCATACACAATTTATTTCTCGGTAAACATAAGTCTTCCTTTTCCCTTTATCTGTGACCTTATTGTGTCTTCATTGATTTCTCTGTCTAGGAAGCAGGTTTGGTCCTGGGCCATCTCATTTATGTTGTATGGCATTATATACACAACAATCCTGAGAGACCATTACAGTTATCTCCAGTTTCCTGATAAAGAAACCGAGGCTCTTGTTTTCTTCAAATGACCTGACTGTGCTCCCAGATGTGGCAAAATGGTAGAGCAGCATTTCAACCCTGGTATGACTGATATGCCAGATGTTCGGTTATGGCTTCCCGATTAATTTGTCTCATTAAATATTTCCAGGTTTTCATTTAATGACTCAGTGTCAACTGGAATACTAAACAGAAACATTAATGCAAGAGGCTGAAACTATAGGAGAATTCACTGGCTTGTGAATTTCAAAGGCCATAGGCTTTTGTAAGGTTCAGTCTACTGCCTCAGCAGTGTCATCAACAGACCAATTTCTCGTCACCTCGCCGCTCTATATGTAGTATATGCTGTTAATCTGCCACCTTCATTCCCTAAGACCAAATATTCTTTGTGATCCCAAGAGAATGGCCAGCAATTTTCCTTCACATTTCATTCCATCACGTGCCCAACTCTGAAATAATTATTGTGGACACAGGGTTGCATTCTTTGATTGACTCAAGCCAATCCCCAGCCGAACCACAAGGCTGGAAATACGACTCTTCAGAAGGAGAGAGTAGGGTAGGATGTTGGGGAAGCTTCCAGAATATCTGTTACAGTCTTCAAGCCTGACCAAAAAGCTAACTCACTGGCCAAAAATATGTTTCCTATTATCTATGTATATGTTGTCAACATCTTTTCTTTGTAAAGGCTCAGACAGGCTGGGAAGGTGTCTTGTCTCACACCAGTTCTGGGAGGAGCACCCTGAGCTTGTGGGCATGCCATCACTTTTTCAGTTATGATGGACAGGAAAGTGCCTGTCATTGGGTGTCTGGGGAGCCTTCCTTTTTCATTGAAGCAGTGTTCAAAGTCACCAGATTCTCCTTTTCTTTCTGAATCCACAATCATCTGAAACCTTCCATGGGTACAATTCTGGTGAGACTGGAGAAAAGAGATTTGCGGTCACTTTTGTACAATAATTAGAATAAACATTTATTTAGTGTTTTATGCAGCATATATTTATGGGATTTAGAAGCAAACAGAATGTGGAGGCGGCCGAGTGCACAGTTAAAGATGCAGTCTTCTCAAACCGCATTCCATTATTTAAAGATCTCCATTTGGTAGGCATCCTAGATCCAGATGGTATTTTTTTTTTTTTTTGTAACAGGAGAAAAACAAACAGAAGTTTCCTAACGTGTATACCTCCCATGTACATTGAAGATAATCAGGGAAACTGAGTAACTCCTTAAAATGGCCTAAGCCACCCCCAGGTGGTATTTTTGACCTTCCACTCTGACTCCGTGGCAGAGATAGCTATTTGTCTCCCAATATCTGTCCTTCCTTTTTTTGCCCCGCAGTAGTAATAACAGGCTAAATAGTAACAGAATAAAAAGCTACATTACCCATTTTCAGACAAGGAAAGCAAATCCAAAGTCACACACACACACACACACACACACACACACACACACACACAAAGTGAGATGACCACGAGACTGGGGATTTGCTCTCGGGTCCCAGCTCTTAATGTGCATGTTGCCCTTATTAATACAAATTCCATCCAGCAGACTCTGCTGGAGGAACCCGTGGAGGAGTTCAAGTCTAGCACAGCACACGGAGGAAGTTATTAGAGTATAGCTTCTTTCAGAATTGCTTCTGATGAATCTAATGCAAATAATCTGAACCATATGGATTAAATTGCCATTAAAATATACATAGGGGTTTAAAAGTTGAGAGCAAAGCATGTGGCCAAATACATAGTGTGTGTCCTTGTGTTTTCTTGAGCTTGGAAGGTTGGATAATTGGCCTGAAATGTCATATGGCCCAAGAACATAGACGTTCATCTATTTCAAATTAATCAGGTTTTGTGGTGCTTTTGGAGGATCTTTGGCCAAATTACAGATGAACAGGGAGCCTGAGGGCAGGTGTGTCTTCAGTGTTTTCAAATCTAACTTATGGTTGTAACCTGAGCAATTTACTTTTTTGTCAGTAGAGCTTTTGTCTTGTTTCTATTCCAGGATTTAATATTTAAAAATCTCTTATGAGCCTTTCTAAGCTGGGGCAAACCATCTCGAGTCATAAAACTGAGGGATATGTATTCATGTTCAAGGCCACAGAGGCCTAGAGGGATTTCAGTCTGACTCTTGTTGGGCTTTGTAAGTTTGTGTATTCACTCACTCAGTTATTCATAAGCAAGCATTTAGCAAATGCTGTCTGTTCACAATGTGACTTTGGGCAGGTTACTTCACGTACATTACTTCTTTTTTTAGCAACAGATTTCAAATAGATTTAAAGTGTCTTGCCCATAGTAAATGACTGAAAAGGGTAGTTGTAGTTTTCCTTGTTTTCAAGGCCTGATGCTAGGCAAGGAAAAAAAAAGAGCATATAGGCAAATGGGTCATTCTCTCTCCACCTTGACAATGTGGATACTCATTCATTTACTCAAATGTCAAACAACTCTTTATTCAACATCTATTATTTGCCAGATATTATGTTAGGTACTGAGCCTAAGATGGTTAAATAAAGAAATACTTGGTTCTAGTTTTCAAGGACTGCCCTTACTTGGAGTGGGGTAACCTTTTTGTGGCTGCTTTCAGCTGTGAGACCTTTGGCAAGTTACTGAACTACATAGTGACTCAGTTTCTCTATCGGGTAAGGGAGGAAAAGAATTCTCCTCTTGTGAAATCATTGTGAGAAATAAATGAGATAACTAATAGTGCCTGGCATGTGATGGATGCCCCCCAAAATGTGGTTCATTACTTTCTTTTACCCCCTTTAGGAGGAGCCCCTGTGCTCAATCCTGTTATCATATGTAATCTAACAGAGGAGCCAGACAAAACTGTAATTCCCTGTTAACTTTTCTGTATGCTTTTTTTAAATAAAGATTTTATTTATTTATTTGACAGAGAGAGAGAGAGAGTGAGAGCAGGAACACAAACAAGGGCGTGGGGGAGGGAGAAGCAGGCTCCCCGCTGAGCAGGGAACCTGATACGGGGCTTGATCCCAGGACCCCAGGATCCTGACCCGAGCTTAACTGACTGAGCCACCCAGGTGCCCCTTCTGTATGCTTTTTAAGAAAAGGGTCTATGCCTTGTATCTCTCACTTGCCAGACACATGGTAAGTTCCCAGTGGTTCTTACTGAACCATGTTCAGCAAGAAGTGTATATAATGGAGAAGAGGTAAAGACATCTCAGGTGGGAAAAACCTGTGGGTAAAGGAACTAAGAAGTGAAATCAAAAGTGTGAAATTCATTACTGTTATCTTTGCTTTGCTTTTCTTTCCATTGCAAACTATACCAAAGACACTTTCCCTCCAAATGTTTTAATAGGGCTGGAAGCACCTCAAAGGCAGGGACCATGCATTCTACACCAGTGCATCTTAGGCTTTAAATATTAATCGCTCCAAGATCTTGTTAAAATGCAGATTCTGATTCGGCAGTTCTGGGGTGGGGCCCGAGACTCTGAATTTCTAATAAACTCCCAGGTGGTGCTGATGCTGGTGGTCCCAGACCACGCTTGGAGGAGGAAGGGTCTACATCTTTCTAATTAGTTACTGATCGACATGTCCAGAACAGGATTCACCCTGGATTTTATTTATTCACTTATGTATTTTTTATTTTTAAAAATAGACTTTAGTTTTTAGAGCCCTTTTAGGTTCAGAGCAAAATTGAGCTGAAAGTACAGAGATTTCCCACATACACCCGCCCCCTACTTGTATAGTCTCGCCCATATCAACATCGCCCACCAGAATGATAAATTTATTATAATCCATGAAACTACACTGACATATGACCACCCAAAGTCCATAATTTACCTTGGGGGCCACTCTTGGTATTATACATTCTGTGGGCTTGGACAAATGGATAATGATGCGTAGCCATCATTATAGTATCATAGAGAATAGTTTCACTGCCATAAAAATCCTCTGTGCTCTACCTTTTGACCCCTCCCTTCCACCAGCCCGTGGCAACCACTGATCTTTTTTTCTCCATAGTTTGGCCTTTTCCAGAATGGTGGATAATTGGAATCACTTTTCAGATTGACTTTTTTTTTTTTTAAAGATTTTATTTATTTATTTGAGAGAGAGAGAATGAGAGACAGAGAGCATGAGAGGGAAGAGGGCCAGAGGGAGAAGCAGACTCCCCGCCGAGCAGGGAGCCCGATGCGGGACTCGATCCCGGGACTCCAGGATCATGACCTGAGCCGAAGGCAGTCGCGCAATCAACTGAGCCGCCCAGGCGCCCCTTCAGATTGACTTCTTTCAGTTAGTAATAAGCATTGAAGTTTCCACCGTGTCTTTCCATGCTTAACAGCTCATTTCTTTTTAGTGCTGAATATATTTAGTGCATCCATTGTCTGCATGGACCAGAGTTTATCTGTTCACCTCCTGAAGAACATCTTGGTTGCTTTTTACGAGTTTCAAGCGATGTCAAATGATATTTATTTTCTAATGATTTTCACTGGCAAAATAAGGGGATATAGGAGGCAGGAACTGCACGCGGTTGGCAATTTACTATTTACTGCTGTTTTTTAGTGTCCTTTTTTGACAGTGACCCTCCAAACCTGCAGGCCTGGATGCTCTTTGTGCTTCCGGCTCTGAATGATTTACAAATCCCTTCGAAAGGCCACTAAAGACCACTAGGGGGAGCCGTTTGGTAGCGTTGGACGGCTCCCCGGCGGCCAGAGGTGTGTTTTTTTTTCCCCTTGAAAAGTCGACCCAGTAAACAAAAGATGGCTTGCGAAATTAAACATCCCTATGCCAGATGGTTTGCTGTGCGAGTGGCGGAGATGTTCCTGCGGCCCGCGTGAATGAGTGTTCCGCAGGAGCGTGGCCGCGGGGCCGGGAAGGCTGATGCGGCGGTAGGAAGCGCAGCCGAGCCGAGCGCGTCTGGGAACAGGAGCATTTCCAAGCGGCGGGGCTGAGCCTGTTTATTCGTAACAAAAGCGAACCAAACTCCTGAGTTGTTTCTAGAAAGGAGTTATTTAGGGGATTGAGCTGGACTCCCCGGGGGCTTCCAGGATACTGCACACACACGCGCGCGCGCGCGCACACCCACACACACATAGGTTAAATGAGAGGACTGGGTTCTACAGGTACTGAGAGATTCTTGCCCTGCAGGGCAGGTGCGTCCTGTGCTTCTGGCCTGGTGGTACCTGTCCACAGAGCAGGCACATTTACTCACTGTAAGCTTTTAGCTGCATGGTATATATACTTTTTTTAAAAATTAATTTTATTTTATTATGTTAAAGATGTGATACACACCCACATACACACACACACACAATGGAATATTACACAGCCATCAAAAAACCGAAATCTTTCCATTTTTAACGACGTGGATGGAACTAGAGGGTATTACGTTAAGCAAAATAAACATGGTATATATACTTTTAAAGATGTTCTGAGTGCTCCATCTCCTAAGCAGACTTTTGTCATAGTGCCACCGTTGATGATGTTTTAGGACCGCTGGCCCCAGAGGGGGCCAGATCCTTTTCCCAATTCCTGCCATAGCTACGTACCACATCTCTTTAGTTACCTTTTAATAGTCTTTTTTTTTTAAATAAGTTTATCTTAAAAAGAGATGTCCAGACATAAACTACAAGTGGAGAATAAATTCCACTTGCCATTAAAAGAAAGCATGTGTAAAAATAAATTCAACAAAGGCACAGCAGTATTACTTAACTCTAGCTGGATATTATGGCCTCTTGAAGGTTTTAAGCCCAAGACATGCTCTCTGTTAAACAAGGTGATTAGCAAGTGCTAGAAAGAGGTGTTAAAGATGTTTTAGGCCCCGTGTGGGATTTTTTTTTTTCTTTGACAAAATAATCAAGAAAGCTGAAAGGGAACAGCTTTCTCCCAGTGTGATCCAGAGTTATTTAGCGTCTTGTCTGTGTGCAGCTAGTCATTCTGTAATCCACCTAAAACCACCTAATATAACACTGGTTGGACTCCTTTAACACTTTGCGAACTCCCCTTTAAGTCAAAGCCATGAAAGTATCACCTGCTGGAAGGATCTCCCAGAAGTGAGAAGTTGCTCAGTTTCTTCAAGAGGGAGGAAGCTATAGATCTACCCTGAAAACTGAATGTGGTGTTTAAAATAACTCCATGGACAAACTAGAATTTAAGAGCAGCACCACCACCTGGCACCACATTTCTCTGTTTTAGGGTTTCAAAATAAAAAACAGTTGAACTAGTTTTCAGGAACTTTGACTCTTCCCTTTTTTTTTCTCACAGCCCACATTCAGTTTCCTACTGGGTCTTACTGCACTTTTTGCAATCTGCCCTCTGCTTTGTATCCCGAGTGATGCTACCTGACTTGAAGCGCTTATCCTCTGTTGTCTGATCTTGATATTGCTTTCCTGTCTTCGACTCTCCACCTTTCATCCATCATCTACACAAAAATGATCTTCCAATAACAATGCACATTTTTTTTTTTTTTTACTGCAATCTTCTCCTGTTTCGTGATTTCTAAGTAATTTGCCCAAGGTCACGTAATTTGTAAGTGAAGAGCTGGGATCCAAATTCAGTGGTTTGATACCAAATGCCATAGTTTTAGGACCATATCAGTCTTCTTTGCCAAAGGTCGAATTTAAGCAACTGACCTTGTTCTGCAGAAAAAGATACTTTGTAGACTTGAAGGATACAATATATCCAACATTTCCCAAGTCTAAAAATGACTATTAACTCAACCAATCAATATCTATTAAGCGTTAAATAAATGTGCATCTTTTTGGTTGAAGTGATAGAAACACACTCCATTTTGTTTAACTATTATGTGATAGTATTAACTGTATACTATGGATAACTAAAAAGTTCAGGAGGTAGGTCTAGCTTCCGACTTGAATGAATCCATGAACCAGGTCTCTAGGACTTAGTCATGGGCCTGGTATCCCTCAGCCCTGCCTGCATCTGTGTGGCTCCATTCTTGAGCAACTCTTCCTCTAGTGGAGACAAGATGGCTGGTGAGGACCCACCAGCCCTAGCAACCTCAAAGGAGACCATTCACTTCCTTGTTCTACTTGCAATAGTTCCAGGACCGACTCTCATTGGCCCATCTTGGGTCATGTGACAACCATGAACCAGTTGTTGTTCCCGGGAAATGGGCTTTGCTGATTAGCTCAACCTTGAACAGGTGCCCCCTGGGACTCAGGATGTGGAGTTAGCTTCTTCTCTGAAGCAAATGGACGTAGGCTGGAGGAGGGTAGTTCTTCAAAGGGGAGCTGAGATGCGGTTACCAGAAAAGAATCGGAAGCAGGGCGTGGGGAATAGATGCTGGGCAGGCAAAAGTGACAGGTGCTGTATGTTGTGTGGGACTATATGTTGTGTGGGACACAGAGCATTTAGGCATGTGCTCGCTCTCAGAGAACTAGAGATCCAGGAGGCAGGGAATAAACCATGAGAGAACAAGGAGGAGCATTATTTCTACTTCGTGGTTCACATGAAACAGTTAAACTAAATGAAATAGGAATTCAAAATGGGAGGATCGTTTGTCAGGGGTTAGGGGGAGAATCCTTAGGGAGATGCCCTAGAGAGGGTGGGCAGGAGAGGTGAGCAGGGAGGGTGAGGCACCGCCATGGGAAAGGTCTTGCCACTCCCCACCCCCACCTTCTCCCCCCGTGTCCCACCCTTGAGTCTTTTAAGCCTATGAATCAATTGAGATCACTAGGTGGGCAATTCTCAGGAACCGACTCATCTGGAAACCTCTCACTACGTCTCTTCCCCGAATGCCCCACTGAGGAGGGGTGTAGGCCAGGAAGGAATGGCAGCGTGTCTGGTACTCCTGATGGGATCAAAGGTATTCGGGAAGTTTCCAGAGATAAGAGGAAGGGGTGTGTACTTTGGATCCCCAAATACTGAGATTTCTTAGACACTGAGGAAAAAAACGAAACCATCAAAATTGTGGTTGAAATGGCCACCAGCTTCAGAATCGCCCGGGGTGTTTAATAAAAATCACAGAATCCATTTAAAGCGGGAGCTGGTGAGACTTGGAAATCTGCATTTTAAGGTAACTTCCCAGGTTGGCTTTTAGGCACACTTACCTATGATAACAACTGGCCGGTGAGGTCAGTGGAACAGACTCTGGGCGATATAGGACTGGGGAGAATATTAGCAATTTAAGAATTTGAGCTTCTGCTTAATAGATCTTTTGCTTCTTTCCCCTCAAACTTTCTCTTCTTTTAATGTCTTGCTTTGACGTTGATCACATGTTTCAAGATCTGCAAACGGGACCTGTGGAAGGGTCAGAGGTGAGACTGGTGTGTGGCAGAGTTCAAGTAGATACATGTGGTGGTTGGTAAACAACCAGCTATCATTTGAATGCTTGGCTTTCCCATCTCCAGCCCTGCTGCTGCATTTTAGAATAAGAGGTCTGCATTTGTGGTCCATGGGTGACTTAGGGTGTTTGCAGAGCTACTTCCTGGGAGGCTGAGCAGCAAGCTTCGTGTTAATACATACCTGTGAATTTCTGTGCAGGGTTCTCTGGCTTTTTCATGATCTCAAGGTGGTTTCTGATCCTAAGAAATATCAAAACCCATCACCTTGGAGACTCATTTTCCCAGGGACTGAGGTCTGTTCAGAGAGGTTCCTTAGGAAGAATTTGGACATAGGCTGCTTCTCATTTCATCTGTTAGTGGATTGGAACTCAAAAAGCCCCAGCCGCCAGCCCAGCACCTTTCCTGTGTCTTGGGAATATAGAAATATGAAAGGAATTTGTTTTGCTGAGTAATTTTGAGTAACTTGAGCTGTGTATTTGAGGGAAAGAGAAAAACCTATCAAGCAGTTCTGTGCCCTATGGCACAGACAACATTTCTCCCACCCAGATGCCCCCCAAATTGGAATCGCTGTTACCCTAAGAACAATGGGTGGTCCAGGAAGTGGAATGCCTGATTTTAGAAAGCCAGACTCATCACTGGGGTGATCTTTAATAGAACTCTTTGTTGAACAATGGTTTTTGCCCCAGAATGTGATCACAGCTGTTTTATTTTAGCTAATGCAGCAATTCAGGCAATTAAATCCATATTCCTCTGTGGCTATTTATTTTCATGAAGTAGTTCTCAGTGTATTGTCATGAAAGAATTCTTTGAGACTTGCAAAGTTAAAACAGAATGTAGACTTTTTTTCTTCTAAAATAGCCACATCTGCTTCTTCAAATTGTCTTTTCTTTGTTGATGTCTCATAAGGATGTCAACTTTTAGTCTGTAGGAGTTGAGTTCCATCAGGAGAAATGAGATTTATTATTCAGAGTCTATAGAATTAGTATTATGGTAAATCATAAACCAGGATAAGGAGGACTTATTCCTTTTAGCAGCAAAATAATAACTTAAATCACAGAGCTAATGTTGAAATCTTATATTGTTGCAAAATTAAATCGTAAGTGATCATTTCCTCATCATGACATTGTATATGAACGAAAGATTTTGATGTACTTGTATGCCTTTCTTTCTTTTTCCTGTGATTATATATTGCATACTTATTTTATCCAATCATTCAACAAATATTTACTGAGCTGCTACTCTGTGTCAGGAGTAGTGAACAAGCACAGAGAGAAATGAATAGAAGAATTATAGATTGTGGTACATGTTGGGAAGGAAATAAATAAGGGGCTAGAATAGAAAGGAACTGGGGAAGGAGGTTACTTTAATTAAAAAATACAGGGCGCCTGGGTGGCTCAGTCGGTTAAGTGACTGCCTTCGGCTCAGGTCATGATTCTGGAGTCCCGGGATCGAGTCCCGCATCGGGCTCCCTGCTCAGCGAGGAGCCTGCTTCTCCTTCTAACCCTCCCCCATCTCATGTACTCTCTCTCTCTCTCTCATTCTCACTCTCTCAAAATAAATAAATAAATCTTTTAAAAAAAATTAAAAAATACAGGTGTGGAAGGTCCCTCTGTGGAAATATTTAAGCTGAAGTTTAAAGGAAAGATGATTTTTAAAGCAAGTTCATACCTTCACACGAATAGGGGAAGAGCGTAACAGGCAGGGGGAATTGCCCAAGCAAAGGTGGAGATGGGAAAGAGCCTGGTGCATTTCGAGAACTGCGGGGTGAGTGACAAGGCCGGAACACGGCGAGTGAGGAGAGTGTGGGTGGAAATGATTATTGCTGCTCTTGCCTTACTGAAATGAGCTTCCATTGTTGGCTCTGGAGTTACATTGGCATAGTCGCTGCCATCTTGCTTGCCACTACCTGGAGATAAGGCGTAGCCCTTTCAACAAAATCTAGGAGGGACTTGTACAGAGATCATGGATGGGTGGGGTGTGACAGATTAATTGTCTCCCCCAAATTCATACATTGAAGCCCAAATCTGCAATATGATAGTATTTGGAGGCGAGGCCTTTTGGGGGGTAATTAAGTCATGGGAGTAGAGCCCCATGAATGGAATTAATGCCCTTATAAGGAGAACCAGGAGAGAGACGATCTCTCCCTCTTCCTCTCCCTCTCAGTCATAGGAAGGTACGTACGGCAAGCTGCTGAGCGCTGTATAATCCAGGAAAAGTGTCCTCACCCAGAACTCGAGCACGCCAGCACCCTGATCTCAGACTTTAGCCTTCAGAACCATGCGAGATAAATGGCTGTTGTGTAAGCCCCCCGTCTACGGGGTTCTGTGGTAGCAGCCTGCGCTAAGGCATAGGATTAAAAGGTACTGTAGCGCTTTAGGAAGGGAGTCTGCTCAGCCTTAAGGAGACCGGCCGCCAACCTGCAGAACTCACAGAGCCAGGAGCTGGCTGGGACACCGGAGAAACTAGCCCAGCCCTCTGGGCTAAACAGGAACCCGTATCCGGGAAACGTGACGATTTTACATGGTTTATTATAGTTGTTTTTTTTTGAAAGGTTTTATGTATTCATTTGACCGAGAGAGACACAGCGAGAGAGGGAACACAGGCAGGGGGAGTGGGAGAGGGAGAAGCAGGCTGCCCGCCGAGCAGGGAGCCCGATGCGGGGCTCGATCCCAGGACCCCGGGATGACGACCTGAGCCGAAGGCAAGACGCCTAACGACTGAGCCACCCAGGTTTATTATAGTTACATTGATTTCCTTTTTTTGCTTACTTTTAAATAGAGAAATTACCTAACGTTGTCAGCCAGTCCTCCCTGAGCTAAAGGGAAGTACTGAAGGGTTTCCACGTACCCCCCTCACAAGATGTGGGCCAAGGATTAAAGGTGTGATCCTGACAGCAGCAGGAACCAGAGAGGAGCACAGAGAGGGAGCACAAAGTCGGCCGGGTCAAATTTTCTCCTCCTCTTCTTCAAATGAATTGGTTATTCCCTTAATACAGGTGGTTTATCAAGATAGTTTAAAAATATTGTGGTGGGACTTCATCCTACCCGCTAGATTCATTTTCACTGAGCACCTATTCTGTGCAAAGCCCTGTGACAGATGTCTGTGATGTGGTGGATATTAATATGAATTACGTACTGACTCTCACCTCAAGGAGCCTGGAATTGTTAGGGCGAGTTGCCAGTATATAAGTAAGTGCCATGATAACTCAAAGCAGGGACAGATTATTTCTGGACGGAGGGACCTGGAGTGGTTTTATGAAGGAGGAGACGTTTAAGTCAGGCTTTAAATTATCGGTGAGGTTTGGGAGACAAGCATGCGAGCCGAAAGTCGTCTCAGGCAGGGGGAACATTGTCATAGGCAGGGCAGTGGGTCTCAACCCCAGTGTTTGCAAGTGTTGCCTGGGGAGCCTGTTAAAAATGAAGCCAGTCAAGGTCCATCTCGAGAGATTCTGATGAACAAGGCCAAAGGTGGGGCCTGGGAATCTGGATTTGGAGGGCAGGTCAGATGAATCTGATACAGAGGGTCCAGGACCACCCCTAGGGGGATGCTGATCTAGAGGAGAGAAGATGACCTCAGAGGTAGGGGTATTCATTTGTTGAAGGGCATCAATATGGGGTAAACTTGGAAATGTTGGTAGGAGCCATGCACGTGGAAAGTCTTAAATGCTGAGGGCTTCAGTTTTCCCCATAGCTACCATATTTGGAGCCGTCACTGTGAACTAGGTCGTCAGAAGAGCATTATGGGAAAGTTATGTTAGTCCCATTTATAAGAAGAAGGCACCTGACCAAAGATGAGTGCTAGTGACGTGACCAAGTTTCCCCTGCAGGGTGAGTGGCAAAGCTGGGGCTCAAATCCAGGTGGTTCAGTAGGTAATGGGGAGAAGGGGAGTCAGTGTGATGAGGACCAGATTTGGAGTGAGGGTTGGCTGCATGATGAAAGAGAAGAAGCCGGTGGTGGGGAGCCTCCTGAAGCAGCGCAGATAAGCGTTAGGTACACATCTGCCCAGTGCAAGAGAGGGGAGATGAAGCAGGCATTTCTGGAACTTTTGTGAGATTGTGTTGCACAGGTGCCCGGGGACCGACCACACCGCTCTGTCTCTCGTGATTTCCTCAAGGTGCCCGAGGCCTTACATAGCCACTCCTGCAAACCCTCTCCCTTTGGGATTCTGGGTACTTGGGTGTTGTCACCGCTGTTTGTGAGGTGCTGACGCCCAAGTCTCTCTGGCCCACAGAGGGGCCGTAAGTGGTTAAGAACGAAGATGCAGAAGTCAGATTTCCTGAATTCAAATCCTGATGCACCACTCCCTGCCCGAATGCCCTTGGGCTAGTTTATTTAATCACTTTGTGCCCCAGTTTTCTCACCTGTAAAATGGACAGATAACATCAACATCTTCAAACAACTGACCTGGGATTTAAATGGAAAATGGATGTACTACACACTCACTAAGTGTTAGGATTCGCTAATATTGCTACTATGTTTGTTACTTTATTTTTACTTTTATTTTTGTTTTATTTCCAGTCCTAGGCCTTGCGACGCTCAGACGTGCCTCTTGCTAACTTTATGAGCCACAGGCTTATTCGTTTACCTCTGAGAGAGAAGTTCCTGTATCAAGTGTCTGTCTTATGAGGGAAACCACAGTGGACAGTGATCACGGAGAAATTCCTCTTCTGATTAATTTTTTTGCTTTGCAGCATCTAAGGAGTACGAAGGAGGCTGGTAATTCAATCCTAGAAGAACACTGGAATATTAGAGAAGCAATCTGTTGTTGCAATCACATCAACCTCGGCTCTTCCAATGGCAGCGAGAAGCTCCATCATGGGTAGGATTTCCTTGTTATAAGGTGAACAAAATGTTGCTAAAGAGAGGGGAGTATTTCCTCTTCTTCATACTTCTCCCTGGCGATGGCTCCATGGCTGTTATGAAGGTAATTTTATACACAATCCACACTAGTTCAGTTACTATAGGATCGATGTACCTCCCACCTGGCCCCATACTGGGCAGTGCTGCGCAAGTCTACATGCATAGACTCTCTTCTCATTAGCCTTTTCGTTTATTTAGAATTGGGGCCATCGACTATATGAATGATGGCAATCCTAGGAAGGCTGACATAAAAACAACAACAACAACAACACAAGCTGAATTATTTAAAGAGTGGATTTGCAGAGGAAGGGGGTTCTTCTTTAGGATTCTCAAAGAAAACTGAATGTAAGCTGAGTGAAAAAGATGAGACTGAGCCATCTCTTTAGAACTTGGGAAAGAATAGTCTAGGTGGAAGGAAGAGTGAAGACAAAACCTTTGAGCCCTTAGCCAGGACAAACTCCACACATTTGAGGGACTGGAAGGGGTCCTGTTTGCTTGTGTGTGGTGAGCAAAGAGCAGGATGGTGTGAGGGAGTGGAAAAATATTAGAAGCCGAAGCAGATAAGGCTTTGAAGTCCGTGATTTCATTCTGAGTACAGTTGAAGCTATGGAACATTTTAAAGCAGGGTTGCAAGACATTATGACTTACATTAAAAAAAAAAAAAACCTCCCTCTGGGATCTGGTAGAGAAGAGGTGATGGAGGACAAGAGTTGAGACGCAGGATCAGTTAGGAGACTACTGCTGCCATCCCACTGCGTGGGATGAATTTTTGACAAAGTCCACATAATTCATTTCCCCATGGGTGCTCGACTTGAAGAAAATTCTGGATTGTTCCAAATTCACTAGTTGAAAATAAGTCGCTGCAACCACTGGAGAGTTAAAGTCTCTTATTGGCATTTCTGGAAACCGTTGCAGAATTCTAAAGATAAGCTTACAGTGTCGGTGGCCCTGATCCCTCCGTGTGGCTGTGGAAGGCTGTCCGCAGAGGTTGGCCTTTGCAACCTTAGAGGGCAATGGGGTGGTTAGAGAGCACCCTGAGGAAAATGAGAGCCTGTGTCTGAAAGAAAGGCACCTTCTGCCGGTGGAAGCCATTTATTAAAAAATAATGAACCCGGAGGTAGAAGAGTAGAGTCGAAGGGGGTGTGGGAACGTGGAGAAATGAACTCCAGTCCTTTGGTGCCACAGTTCCCAGCAGGCATTGGGCCAGGCGTGGGGTGGGGGGTGGAAATGAGGACAGCCCCGCACACGCTTCTGCCCGGCAGCTGGATTCTTCTTGCGCTAGACTCAAGTCATGGTCGTGACCCACCCCAAGGAGCCTACTCAGCGTCAGACAGGGCCTATGCTAATTTGGAAACTTCTGATACTCTCAGAGTAATTGCAAGTCAGTTTGGCCAAGGGCAAATTACTGCCAGTGGTGAAGTCATTGTGCAGAATTTTCCTTGCTTACCCAAATCCTCCAGCTAAAGGAAATAAGTGAAATTTAAGCAGAATATTGGACCCCCAGAGTGAAACTCCTAAGGTAGAAAATGAACACCAACTTACAGAGCCTTAGCCCTTTTCAGAAACCCATGGAATTAATGAAATCCAGCTCCCTCTCCCCAGTTGACCCGTTTTCCTTTTTTTTTTTTTTTTTTTTTTTTTTTTAATTTCAGGCCTGGGACTGAGCACCAGGCTTTTAAAAGTGTATCTGAGCCTGCTTCAGAGTCATCTCATTCCTGTTGCCCACAGGCAGAGAAGCTATGGTCAGTGGTAGGAGTTAGGAGACGGAGTTGAACTCAGAATTGGGAAGAATGGCTTAGTAATCATTCCTGCCCAACAATGGTACAATGAGACAATACTACTAATCCTATGCTGTTCACGTTTACTGAGCATATACTCAGTGCCTGACGCTGGGCTAAGTGCTTTATATGCATTATCTTCTTTGGGACACAGCATGTTTTTTTTTTTTGTTTTTTTGTTTTTTTTTTGTTTTTTTGTTTTCTTGAGGCGAGGAAGTGAAGTCAAGGAAGGGTTAAAGTCTTGTGCCAAAATTCACCCAATTGTTCTGCTTCATGATCCCCGGGCTGAGGCGGGGGTTGGTAAACAGAGACAGCACATTTGAAAGAATGAATGAAGGAATGAATCTGATTAAGTTCAAGAAATGTTTTCAAAAAGCTACTATGTGCCAGGCGTAGTGTTTGGCATTTTTGGGTAAACAAAGACCAATATGATCTAGATTATGTCCGGAAGATCTTTCCAGACTAATAGGAACAAGCTAAGCAGATGCTTTCTAATTTATAAAGTTGAACATGTACAAAGCTCCCCCCAAATGTGGTGGAAGCTTTTGGTTGCTTTTGCTAGGTGGAAGTAGATTTAGGAAAGGCTTCCTGTATGAAGCGGGGTTTCAGCCGAGCACTGAAGAACATGTGGGAAGAAATCTGTCACATTTATGGGTTATAGCTGAATATGAGGAATTCACTACAGCTTTTCCTAGTAGGAGGCAATCTGAAAGTACCAAGCTAGAAGGGAAGGGATGTGGTTAAAACAAAGAGCGCAAGGTCAGAGGCCAGTGAGATGTCCGGGAGACGGGTAGCAAGATCCTGGGCTGGGGGGCAGCAGTGGAAGGAGAGGGGCAGGTAGCTGGGAGAACATTTTTAGAGGTAGAATCAATTAATCAGAAGTAGGGGACTTGACAAAGAGGACAGACCCAGTGATGTTGCTTAGACTTTGAAACTGAATAACCTGGAGGATGGTGGTGCCATAAATGAGGGACAGGAGACAGTTTGGGGTCCTGGAGTTTGGGGCCCAGAAAGAGAAAGGAATGAGAATTTGATCATGGATTCACCCTCTCTATGGACTCAGGAAAAACACTTGCCTTTCTTTGCCATAGTGGGTGGGAGTTGCTGGGTTGTTTGGTTCTAGCAATTGGTGTAGTCAGCTAGCTAGAGTTCGCTACGACAGGGGTTTATCGAGTGCAGCCTGTGGGGTCTGTGACCCTAGCGTGCAGGCGGGAACCAGATTGGTTCAGTCCTTTCCCTCGTGGGACTTCGGTTTCCGTGGAGAGACAGACATCCTACGTATGATCGCACATGTGATTGATAAATTTGCAATCATGGCCAGCGCTTTGAAGGAAGAATGCTAACCCGAACTAGCCTTGGGCCGGGCCTCTGCGGGAAATGGAATGCAGGTACTTACCTGAACGGTAAGTAGGTTAGTCCCAGCGTGCCGATTGTAATCTGAATGCTCTGTTTCCTTGTAATTGCAATAAAAGCAGGAAAAGACATGGACACTTCAGGCTGCTGGGACCTGTAAACTCCAATTTTCACTGGAATTCTTGATGCAGGTGTAAATGTCTTACTGATGGGAGGTGTTGACTGCGTTCATCTTGCCAGTCTCGGCTCTTCCTTCTGCTGACTTCACCAACTGCCTTGCCGGTCTTAGGTTGTCTGGGTTATTCTTAAATTAAATCCTGAATATGTGCTTCATTTTCTCCATAGCGATGACTTGGGGAAGGCCAGAAATGATGCTGTGGCAAGAGAATCACATTGGAATGTAGAACCGAGGGCTCAGACTCTGGCTGGAGATCACTCAGCCTGCCCACAAATCTAAAAATGCACAGTTTGACTGTGATGCTGGAAAATATCTCCTAATGTTTTGGCTTCTGCCAACAGAAAAGAGAAAGTTAAAATCATGGATGGCAGCAATATTATTAATTCAGGAATCTCAGCACTCCAGCACCGTTCATCTTGCACTAATGATTAAAAAAAAAAAAATCATTTCACTGTGAATTTGTCCCGGACAGCATGCAGGTTATTGAGAACAGGGAAGGAAAACGGAAGGAAGGAAGCAGAATGACAGATTGAGGACATGGTAGGGATGATTCAGAAATGCCATCGTTCTTCCTGGGGAATGAGGCTGAGGTGGGCTTGAAGGCCGACCTGTTGCTGCCACTTCTGTCGTTTTTCATTGCATGTCGCCATGTTGATTTGATTGTTGGATCCTTTTCCTGGTATGTAGGAGCCTGTGCCAAGGTTGATCCAAGGGACTTGGAATTAGGCTGAGCTTTTCATCACTATGATCCAGACATCTCAGCTGCCTTCAGTTTTCTTATTGTAAAGCTTACACTCTTGCCTATGTAGATACATTGGGCCCCCAAGGGGGCTTTTAGTCTAGTATAAACCCATTAAAATACTGGCAGCTGGGGAGGAATAGTTTTGTGACACAGACCTGCTGACAGCTTCAAGGTTGCCCTGTCAATGCGAGCTCTTTTTAGAGATGACGTTTGTTTTCATTCAGAAGCATTACCTGAGCAGCTGCTGTCTACCTGGTCATGGGTCGGGCATGGTGGGCCATGCAAAGATGAGTAGACATTCTTTCTCCCAAGACTGTGAGCTTCTTGAGGGCAGGGAGTAAGACAAACATAAATCACTGCATTATGAGGTTGAGATGTGGGCATTATTATAACGACAGAAAACCTTTATTGATGACTCGTCATTGGCAATTACTGTGCTCTTCTCAGTTCTGAGAACCTCAGAGTTGTGAGCAGAGAGATGGTATTGGAGCACTCTGGGGCTTGGGTGAGTAAGAATTCACTTCTGGCCAGGGAAGTGGAGAAGGTTCCTTGGAGGTGGTGCTATTGGGCTGGGTCTCAAAGGATGGAAAAGGTTTTTACAGACAGGGATGGGGTGGGTGATTTGAAGTTGGGGAGATGGCCTGAGTAAGAATGGGGAGGCAGAAAAATTCTTGTTTGGCAAAGGATAAGCATCTGGCCTGGTGGCTAGGATGAACCTTTACTTAGAGTAGTTGGTCATTTGTGTTCTGGGTATGGACCCCTGTCCCATGATTTTTGAACGTTTTATTAAAATATAACATAAATCTAAAAACACGTACAAATCACATGCACAGCTCAAGGGATTATCATAAACTAAATGCACCCGTGTAACCAACATCTAGATCAAGAAACCCAACATTCTAAGCCTCTCCAGAAGCCTCGCTCTCACTCAACTTCCACTCACTCTCCTCAAGGTGACCTTTCTCTTGACTTCTCACAGCATAGGTTAGTCGTGCTGGTTTTGAATGTTACAGAAGTGGAATTGCTTAGAGGGAGCTTTTTATGTTTCTGGCTTCCTTGCTCTGTTTCACATTTGTGCAATTCATCCTGTTGTTGCATGCATCTGTTTACGTTTACTGCTATATGGTATTCAGTGACTGTACCACAATGTGTTTATCCACTGCGTTCTTGTTGGGATTTAGGTTTGTTTCCGCTTTTGGGAAATTATGAACATGCTTCTGTGACCGTTCTTGTATAATGTCTATTGATGAACACATTGATGCATTTCTGTTGAGTATATATCTAGGAACAGAATCTGTGGATTGCAGGACTGAAAATCCCCTTTTAATAACAAAAATATTTATCTCATATGATTCTAATTATGCTTTTAATATTCCTAGGTTGGGAAATACATAATGATAAATATCTACTGTGAATTCAGTAACACTTGTGAATCAATTGGTATAGCATCAATCACAAAAATATCTTGGTATGAGCACGATGTATTGTGACTGCTGACGAGGTTGGATGTGCATATGGATACATAGATCCCTTGCAATACCTCTGAGTCTGCAATCAGGAGCCACAGATGTTACGTGAATGGTGGTGTGTGAGGCCAAGGAGCAATCATCGATTTAGTTCACAGACATTTCTGGTGCTCAGGTCAACCTCTAATCTGGGAAATCTAGTGGGATTTTTTTTCCTCTCTCTCTTTTCTTTTTGCCTACAAAACCACACATGTGTTCCCTAACTGTAAAACAACTAATGCATTATTAGGAAGATGATTGACCAAGTGGAATGGTTATGACCTTTGGAGGGGACTCTGGGCTTAAAGCCACAGTCTGCCACTTACTAGTTGTGTGAGTAAGGTCAGGGAAAAGCCTCAAGATCCTCATCTGTAAAGCAGAAATGAAAATATCTACCTGATATAGGGCCTAGGAAAATCAAATAAGGTCGTGTGTGCCAAACGCTCAACACAGTGTCTTCTCACCGAGTGATAATTTCCACCCTTGTCTTCACCATCATGTTCATCATCTTTTCCTACCTGAGTCTTCTCCTTGGGGTTTTGTTCTACTTCTGGGCATATAGTACCCTTGTCTTGTTTCCTAATGTCTGCTTCCCCCCATCCCCATTATTCCTGTAACAAAGGAACAATATTTTGATTGCTCAACTCCTTGGGCTCCAGGCATCTTTCTTCATGAGATCTCTAAACGAGTATCTTGTGTCCATGATCCCTTTTATCAGCCTTGTTGGTGACCAGAACAAATTGGAGAAGTTCATTTTAGCCAGTGTGCATGTGGTCGATAACAACATCCCGTGTTCCCCATCTCTCTAGACCGTTGTTTTCCATGTTTTAATGCAGAAGAAAGAGTCAAATGATTTTTGGGTTTTTTTTTGGTCCTGTGACAGGCTTTGGAGGGAGTCATGGTGGGTCAAAGGGGACCTTTCTATCACTCTCTTAAAGCATTCTTTGTAGGAGACCTCCTCTGTAATCTCCAGGGAGTGCTTTGCCTCTGAAGGGATAGGAGAGCACTGTATGGAGAAAGCAGGAGGTTTATGGAGAAGGAACTTGGTCGAAGGCATCAGAGCTGGAAATGTCCAGAAGAGCTGATGTCTTCCACTAGTAGGAATTCCACAGTATAAGGTCAAGGAAGATGGAGAACAACATCTTCAGACAGACTCTTCACCCTTCAGAGCTGAATCTGGTTTCAGAGCTAAGCAAGGGGAGAGTCAGATGGTGTGGTCATTTGTCTAGGATTGAGGTCAGACCACAGGACAGTGGGAAGTTTCTGGCAATGGGCATGACAAGGGCTGAGGATTAAGGAGGCAATTAAGGAGGAGTGACCAGTCATGCCCTCATAGGGCACGAGAGTAATACTTCCGGGAACGGATTTTCGGACAAACGTGACTTTTGATAAGGAGCAGTCAGATGCATTTGTGTTTTGCAGCACGCAACCCTGGGTCCAGCCAGTTCTTAAAACACTCAGAGTTGAGCAGATGGATTCTTAACAACTTATTAGTCTATTTGTGATGTCTTTCCTGACGGATGTCCAACTGGCCTTCAACATCCTCAGTGTCCTTTAAGGTAAAAGGGAAGAGCACTTTCTCTACCTTTGTAGGTATTTGTCCCCTTCCTAGCTTTGTAAGGCCAGGTTGCCCGAAATTCCCACAGATTCCCTCCTTCGGTGAAAGTGGAAGCTTCTCCCTTGAGATTTCAAACTTCATTGTTCTCCCCCTCCGCCCCCCGCCCCACATGCAGAAGTATGCAAAATTCAAATAAAAGGAAAACTGCATCAACCAAAATCATGTGCAGTTTCTTGAAAATCCTGCCTTTAAAAGAATCATCAGAAAATGCATTTCTGCCTGCTTTGTATCAACTTGCATTTAAAAAACACATATTAAAATTTCCTTATAATTTCAGGGTTTGGAAATTAAAGGGGAAAAGAAGTTGCTGAGGAAAATGTGTTAGATTTTACTGAGCCCCAAATATCTGCAAAACAGTTTGAGATCCTTGGCCAAAGTGAGAACTCTAGCTCAGTTTTCATACCCCTGCTATCGACAGCTAATTTCTTGAGCAAAGTTATTCACTGTTTTTGAAAAAAAAAAAAAAAAATTGGCAGCCTGGAGCCACCTCAGATGTGCAGCCTGTTCAGAAATTCCTGAGTTCAACTTTCTTAGGCATTTCTGTTTCCTTCTTAGCTCTCAAAGAACATTCTAGCAACGTGACATATTATTTGTCTGTGACCTTTCACCAGAGGGTACCAAGATGGAGAAGCCCTGCTTACTTTCTGAAGATAAGGCAAAATGTTTTATCTCAAACACAGCCTTATTTCTCAAAAAAAAAAATTATTTTTAAGATCAGAAGGAAGAAAAAGCTCAAGCTTTTTTGATTTTGACAGTAGAATTTAGCCGCTTGTCTCAGGAGGAAATGTTTATGTCTGCTTAAAATTTGGCATCTTGAGCTTGAATCTGATTTCGTTTATCAAAACCAAATCATTAGCACAGAGGACTTTTTAAGGCAGTTGAAAATAGTCTGTGTGATATGACGATGGGTACATGTCACTGTACATTTGTCCAAATACAATAGAAGGAGCCACACCAAGATTGAACCCTAGCATAAACCATGGACTTTGGGTGATAATGACATATCAGTAGAGGTTCACTGATTTGAACAAATGAACCCTTGTTGGAGAGGGGATATTCCTAAAGGGGGATGCCGTGCATGTGCGGGGCAGGGGATATATGGAAACCTTTGTACCTTCCCCTCAATTTTTCTAGAACCTAAAACTGCTCTAAAAAATGAAGTCTTTTTTTTATTTTTTATTTTTTTTAAAGATTTTATTTATTTATTTGAGAGAGAGAGAGAATGAGAGATACAGAGCACTAGAAGGAGGAGGGTCAGAGGGAGAAGCAGACTCCCCGCTGAGCGGGGAGCCTGATGCAGGACTCGATCCCGGGACTCCAGGATCATGACCTGAGCCGAAGGCAGTCGCTTAACCAACTGAGCCACCCAGGCGCCCTAAAAAATGAAGTCTTAAAAAAAGTCATCTATTTAGTTTGCTCTCGACTTTAATCTAGATCATTATCCCTACCTTGCTCCGTGAGTAACTCTTCGCTTGCATTTGCCGAAAGCAGGCCTTGAGATAAGAACTCATCAGGAAGGCGATCTTGGGAAGCACCGGTGACTGGAAGTAGGGTTAGGGGCAGGGAAGGGAGGAAACCAGTAAGAGGGGCACCCATAGCAGGTCTTTGGGGTGGGCAACCAGGGCTCGGTCCCACGGGTGACCCTCTGAGGATCCTCGTGGAACCCACCCACATGGGGGGATGGGAAACGTGGGCATTTACGCACTGAGTCTTACCATTCTCCTGTACCCGGGGCTGCACCCAGAGCAAGCGTCCATGGGACCAGAGGACCAGAGGAAGTTCTTCGACAGTTATGGGAACATGACACCCTGGGGGTGAGAAGGTGTCAGCATGCTGGAAATAGCCCCCGTCAAGGGAGCCCAGGTGTGTCAAGGGGAGTCGGGGAAGCATTGGCAGATGGTAGGTACTTCATGACCTTGACATCATCTCCCGAATGCCTACTTTCTCATCTTTCACAGGAGGGAATTGGGATTTCCAAATTGGGTCCCCTGGATGACGGATGTTCCTTACAAAAACAGTTCCTTAGGCAAATAAATGTAAGTATTAGGTTAAACAATATGTATTTTGTTTAACTACAGGGCATCCCAGAGCCTTTAATACCTAAGAGTGGGAGAGCACGGGTGCTGTTTTCCTAAGGTATTTGATCACAGACACCTCCCCTCCATTATTATTATTTTTTCAGGTGATATCTGTTAATGTCTTGAAGCTCTGGTGGTCTGTGGTATCCGGTTTGGGATGTGCTGTGCTAGATGGTTGCTGTAGTCCAGCTCAGCTCTGTGGCCAACTGAGCAAACAGTAATTCCAACTCCTTCAGAGGAGATGGGGAAGGCTGGAATGCGGAGGGTTCTAGGTTCCCCATATTACCGTTTTCATCTCTTTTATCTGTTGGAGTTTGGAGTCAGTTTTCTTTTGGTAATAGCTTTCTGGAACAAAAAACAAATTAAGAAAATCAGTGTATTTAGGAAAATCATGTATACTGTGGGCATGGTAGAGACCACTGTAGGGGCAGAGGGACGGGGGGCTGGACGCTGGTCACAGTCACCCAGAGGCTCTCACTTGTGCCATGCAGAGCCCCTGTGTGGTTTTGGTGCGGGTGTTCTCAACTCTCAGCGCATCTCAGAATTACCTGGAGAGCTTTTAAAATAGGCTGATGTTTGGGGCACCTGGGTGGCTCAGTCACTTAGGCGTCTGACTCATGATTTCAGCTCAAGTCATGATCTTGGGGTCGTGGGATCAAGCCCCCCCAACCCTCCCCCGCACTCAGCAGGGAGTCTGCTTGATATTCTCTCCCTTTCCTTGCCCCTCCTCCCGCTCACACTCTCTCTTTTTCTAAAATAAATAAATCTAAAGAAAAAAATAGACCTATGCTTGAGACTCCCTCCCAGAGGGACTGATTCAGTGGTTCTAAGATACCACCCAGGCATCTGTATTTTTAAAAAGCTCCCCAGATATTCCCATGGGTAGTGAGAATGGAGACCTATTTTCCTTGCAAAAGAGTTTTGTTTGTTTTTTCCTTAGTGTTTCTAGGCCAGAAATTGTTTCAGTTGTGATTAAAAAAAAAAAAAAAAGAAAAAAAGAAAGACTCCAGGTTATGGTATTTCCAAAGAAGGGCAGAAGGGAGTTAGCATTCATGCAGAAAACCTTGTGTACTATTCTCTTATTTAACACACACACACATACGCACACACATTCACATACTCTTGTAAAGAAAGATATTTTGGAACTGATTTACTCACAAGGACTCTGAGTTAGATTCCCGTTACTGCTGTAACAAATTACTACAAACTTAATGGCTTAAAACAGCACACATTTACTACTTTATAGTTCTGAAGGTCAGAAGTCCAAATTCAGTTATATAGGCTAACATCGAGGTATTGGGAGGGGTATTCCTTCTGGGCGCTCTAGGAGAACCTCTCTCCTTGCCTCTTCCAGCCCCTACAGGAGCTGCGTGCATTCTTCGGCTGTGGCCATGTCCTGTCTCGTCAAAGCCAGCCATGTCCAGCTGAGTCCTCTCATGCTGTCATCTCTCTGTTCTCTTCTGTCCCTCATTCCCATTTAAGGACTCTTGTGATTATATTGGGCCGACCTAGAAGATCCAAGACAATCTCCCTATCTTAAGGCTAGCTGACTGGCAACCTAAATTTCACGTGCAATCCCTTTGGCCATGAAGCCTTTCATATTGCTCAGGTTCCAGGCATTGGCGTGTGGACATCATAGTGGGGCCGTTCTTCAGCCAACCCCAGGCACTGAGGCTCATGCACTGTGTTTGAAGCTGGGGTGATCGTCAGAGCTCAGGTCACACACTACGGAAGAGGGTTTCCCCATTTGCTTCCTGGTTACTTTCAAAAACACTTCTTGGTTTATTTGTCAAAACGCATTGTGTTGAAACTGTGGGCAAGTCTTTAAACTTTTCTGATAGGACTTCAGTTCGCTCTTTTGTCCATGGCACTGGGATGATGCCAGAGCACAGTGGATATGGAAATCTACTTCATAAGTCATAAAATACCAAACCCCTCTAAGAGATGATCATTAGCACAGATCACACTAGTGGGGGAATGAGAATACAATTTTTGCCTCATTAATTCCGTAGTCACGAGGCCATGAGCTTATTGAAGGTATGGGTCTTATTTATGCTTCTATCCCAGATCCTAGCCAGTTCCAACATTGAATACCTGTTGCTGAATTAAGGAATAGGTCACTGGGATCCCAGGGGAATCCACTAGTAAAGAAAATAAAATTTCTTGACTTGGAGCATTAAAGATTTGGTAGCGGGAAACAGAAACGTGTAAATAATGGAATAGAATATAGTAAGTGTTACAAGAAAAGCAGAAGGAGACAGTTTTGGAGTTTCCAAAGATGGAGAATTCAACACTGAGTTGAGGAAATCAGGCAATGCTTAGTTGATGCTATGATGTCAGATGACAGAGTTTTTAAATTTATGAAACTCATGCTGCTACTACCCACTGCCAATCCCAGGGCAGACATAGCTAATCAATCTTGTACTCTTTCCCACTAAGCCAGTGATCAGGACCCAGTTACCTACCGTTTAAAATTGACAAGCAGGTTTGAATCCAATTTATCCTATTAGGTTCTAGGTAGGATTTCTCTATTGGTAGTTCAGCAAATAAACTTTGCCTGAAATTCACTTATAGCAAAGTATTATCTTAAGGTCCCATTGGGCATTCACAGTAAAGCAGCTCACTATTTTTAGATTTCTCTGGATGAACATTCCCAGCAGCACAGAGCTTTCTTTATGTCTCAGCACAAATTTTGTTGTGATTGAGAGCCAAGGTTGGGAAAGCTCTGTCTACACCCGCAACTATGTAATTTAAGGGTCTGTTGTTGACCCTGCTGGTAAGAAGCAAGCACTTGAAAGCACCCTGACATATGAGTAACCACAGCCTGAAACAATGGCCCACTTGTGAATCTGTTTGCACATCATTGCTCACTGCTCTGTCCTACAGTCTTGGTGACAATATGATGAGGTGTGTTCCCAGGTTTACCCGGAGGATACCTCATGTGTTTCCATCCTCAGCATGCTGAAGACAGGGTTCCTCAGACAGAAGCTCTGTGGTCAAGAATGGGGGTTGTAAGGGGAGAGCAACCCCGGAAGGTGACAGGGTCTTATTCCCTGTTCAGGAAAGTTATTCCTCCTCAGTACTTGAGAGGGGACTTCTGCCATCATTAAACACGACTCACTTGGTCCTGAGTCCATGGCAAAATGAAGGATTGGATTATGCAGATGTATTTGGAAATGTCTATTTCTGCTCTGAAACCATGGAGTGTCATTTACTTTAAAAAGTTTTCAGTACAAGTGTGCAGAAACCTATGGTCCAAACTATTCACCTGAAAAAAATAAAACTGTGAAGATTTCCAACTTTTAAAAGTGGAAAGCATTTCTTTTTTTTAACTTTTTAGATTGATATATTATGTATTATTTGTTTCAGGGGTACAGGTCTATGATTCATCAGTCTTACACAATTCACAGCGCTCACCATAGCACATACCCTCCCCAATGTCCATCACCCAGCCACCCCATCCCTCCCACCCCCTCCCCTCCAGCAACCCGCAGTTTGTTTCCTGAGATTAAGAGTCTCTTATGGTTTGTCTCCCTCTCTGGTTTCATCTTGTTTCATTTTTGCCTCCCTTCCCCTATGATCCTGTCTTGTTTCTCAAATTCCTCATATCAGTGAGATCATATGATACTTGTCTTTCTCTGATTGACTTATTTCACTCAGCATAACACCCTCTAGTTCCATCCACGTCATTGCAAATGGCAAGATTTCATTTTTTAATGGCTGCATAATATTCCATTGTATGTATATAAAAAGTGGAAAGCATTTTAAAAAAACATTTTCACCTTTACCATCCCTGATAATAATTTTTTGTGGGTCACTACAAATATACACTATTGTTATCAGATGGATGGGCAGTTATTTGGGAAGATGATCTTTACTCCCAGAGAAAGGAGAAGAACATTCTGCATCCATAGGCTCCAAAACAGGAGATTGGGCTATCTTTAAAAAAATCCATTTTTTCTGTTTATCTGCAGGAATTCCATCAACAATAACTAAGTGATTACCTCCTATTTTCACTCATCAGGCAGTTGGTAGGAACTTTGAGCTGGTTCTCCATGTAGGAAAAGTGTAGTGAGAAATCCTTGCTGGAAGTTTTGGGTACTGATTCTAGCTGACTTAAACAGAAAAGGAATTTTATTAAAAGGGTATTATTAGGGGCTGAAAATCAGGCTCAGATTTACAAAGCCAGAGATGAAGATCAAAATCATACCCTAGAACTGCTTTGGTAAAAAAAAAAAAAATCTCAAAAAAACAAGCCCTGATTGTTTTAGAACTTAGAGCCCTATAGTTGTGCCTTGGGAGCTCTAGCTTGCTGCACCCTCCTTTGCTGCCACAGGCAGTCCCACATTTGGACACCACTGGGTCTAGTTTCAAAGACCATCGTGGGTGCCTCTGATTGGCAGAGCTGAGGTCATGTGTTCACTCATGCCCTAGCTGCAAGGGAGTCTGGGAAAACAAGTATCTGACATGATTTTCAGCTTCTGTAGTGGAATGTAGATGGAATTCACCAAATAGAGAACATGTTGATGTTGGGAAATCATGGAAGTTGAAAGGTGTCTCCTACACGCAATTCAAGGCCGAGTAACCAGCATGTACAAAATCACCAGCTGATTGAGAGTTGATTGGGACACAGGCTGGCCCTCTCAGAGCATCTAGTCCATTAGAGGAGATGGGTCACAGCACTCTCTGCCTTACCTTACGGCTATTCTTGTATAATTCAGTAAATACAGGTATTTGGAAGTTAGGACAGAGAGAGATGTGTCAGCTTGACGGTTATTACATAATTACGAGATAACGTAGTTATAATTGTATGGGAACAATACTTGTGTTTTAAGGAATGTAACACAACATGGTTAGTGGATGTTAGACTTATAAATGTCATCTTCTGTGGCATGAACTTTTTTTTAGGTTTTGAGAAAGCTGGAGTTTGGAGAATGAGATATTTGTAAGGAAATGACCCTCTGCTGTTTATGTGTGGATCTTGCATTTCTCCATTTGTCTTGAGAGACAGTGGGTGGTTGGGGCCATTAAAACACAGCCTCGGCTTATGGAGGAAGAGGAGGTGAGGTTTGGTGTGAATTTTATTCCCACTATTAGTACCAAGGAAGAAATGAGTCTACGTAAGCCACAAAGGGGCTGTGGGTCTCTCTCTGCTGGATTCAGAGTCGTAGGGCGCATAAGATCTGAGATCAGGAGAGAACCCCAGCTGTTGAGAGCTAAAGGCAGATGAAAAATTTGGAATTGCCTTTAGCAGCGTGTAGGGCAAGCTGACAATGAGTAGGTCATTCCCGGTTAACTAGATTATCTCCATTCATAACACTCTTCACTCTGGTGTTCATTTCCCATTAGGGAAATGGGAATACATTAGCAGAGATGGACATGACCATTCTAACATTGTCTCAGTTAAGTTATGGGGTATAAAGAGAAGGGTCGTTGAGGCTGAAGCGAGAGTGATTTCTACCGCTCCACCACTATGCAAGGCCAGTGGGGTGGTGGCACCAGGAATCCTATAAGAAATGTAAATTGTAGAGACAGCGTCAGAGCTGGACAGTCTAGCTAGCTGTCTCGACCAAGAAGTCTCCTTGCCGTGATGAACTTGATGGCTCTGAATTTTAGACTTGGTAAGGAAGTGAAAGAGGGAGTTTCCTACATTATGTTGGAGAAGAGTCAAGGAATATAGAGGCCTTGAAGAAGATCACAAAGCCATAGAAGGTAGCACTTCCCTGCCCTGTGAGCACTCAGCACCCCATTGTGTCAGATGTTGGGGAAGAGTAATGGGAACCATTGTTACCTACCCTGCGCTCTCTCCGTAAAAGGGGACTCTTTGTGGGGCTCTTTGGAAGAAAGACTTATTCTTTCTGAAAGATGCTGCCCCAAATCACCAGGGCTTCTAATTGGTAGTGGTGGCATTTGGCAAATCCTCTGGTTTGGCCACTTTTGCAGGATTTACTTGATTTCACAAGCAAGTAAACCCTGCTTTTATGCAGGACAACATTATTTGATCTAGCAATTTTCATGCAAATTAGAGGTTGAAAGGATATGTTGCATAGTGAGAGCCCAATGTCCTACATTTCATGTGGAAATCAATTTGAAGGAACACTAAAACCCCAGTGGAGGAGACTGTTGACTAGACATTCCTTAAAATAAATACAGTTGAGAAAAGCTGAGGAAGGTCTGATGGCTGAGTGCTGACCACGACCCAGACGTTTTTCTTAGTTTTTTCATAAAATCCTCACTACAGCCTTACGAGGAAGGAATCACTCCTGACAGGTTATGGATGGGTTATGCCTGATCGAATCCTTGGATGGAAATCCCTGGAGAGATTTGCATTCTTCCTCCCTGCCAGCCTCCCTGGCATCATCTGGCACTACCTCCTACCTCACTCTCTGTTCTTCTAGCCCCACGGACATTTTGCAGGTCCTTGACTTTGCCCTGCCCCCTTCATCCACAGCACTGTGGGACCCATTGTGTTTTCAAGCATACATTGAACACCTGCAAAACTTCACCCTGTACTAGGCTACATAGTAATTCTCAACACAAACCAAAGAACCAATATCACACGTACCACATTCTTTGTCCACCATGCAATAAACTTAGAAACCAATACTAAAAGCCCTGAAAGACCATATGTTTGATCATATGAGTGCATTGACCAACTAAAAAAAAATCACAGTGGTATTTACTTATTTATTTAAAAAGATTTTATTTATTTATTCATGAGAGAAACACAGAGAGAGAGAGAGAGAGAGAGAGAGAGAGAGAGAGGCAGAGACAGAGCAGGGAGCCTGTTGTAGGATTCGATCCCAGGACCCTGGATCATGACCTGAGCCGAAGGCAGACACTTAACGACTGAGCCACCCAAGCACCCCATAGTGGTATTTAGAAAATATTTAGTACCAAATAATAATATTAGCACTATATGTCAAACATTGAGGGATGGGCCGATGTGGCATTTGGAGTGAAATTTTGAGCTTTACATTAATAGATAAGAAAGATTCAAAATTGATGCAAAAATGTTCACCCCAAGGATAGGGGGACCATCCACATAAATGAACCATCCAGTGCTTTGGCCTCTCTGTCCTTATTTACAGTATCATCTACCACCTTTTCTCATTGTTCCACCTCACATGCCAGTTTCAAAATCTGCTTCTTAGATCTTCCAAGTTTGTTCCTACCACAGGGCCTTTGCACTTACTCTCCCCTGGAGAGTCCTTTTGCACTTCATTTAGTCTTCTTCCCAAAGGTATCTTCTCAGAGATGACTTCCTTGACTCTCCTATCTAAATACTACCTCTGACCATCATTCCCTATTCCTTGACTACAGAATTCATACATTGTATAGTAGTAAATCATTAGTTCTATTTTCCTCTCTCTCTCTCTCTCTCTCTATCTATCTACCTACCTACCTACCTACCTTCCTACCTGTTATGTCTGTCTGTTAACCCCACTGGAGTGTAAGCTCTGTGAGCTCATGGTTGTTGTCTGTCTTATTCACAGTGGTACCTTCAGCATCTAGAACTGAGCCTGGTGAGTGAGAAGTGCTTACAATATTTTTTGATGAAATAAGTAGATGAATTCATATATACCTTCATAAAAATACTACATATCTGAATTTAAGGGGGAAAAAAACCTGTTCATAATCTCTGTCCAATAATTGAATTTCTCCTTTGGAGTGTTCTATAAAAGTAGATCTTTAAGTGACACAGAGTTATGAAATACATTTCAAGGGCCTTATGATTTTATAAAACCAGAACCGAATATGTAGTTTCGATGAGATTTCACTGTGAAAGGACAATATTTTTATGCGAGTTGACATTATCACTTTCAAACCTGCTTCTAAAACAAACTCTTGAAAAGAAAACAACAGTTAGAGGCAGTTAAGTAAGTACCTGCAGCGTACCTGACTGGGAATTAATCCTCTGTAGCATTATTTAAAATATCAGCGGCCTACTTTACTGAAGAAAACATGTTTTTTATTATATAAAAATATTTTATTATTTGACATTGTGTGAACTTTTAGAAGTTGGATTTGTAGTTTATAGTTTTTGGATGGCACCTCTTAAAATTTGTAACCGTATTATTGAAAAAGATTTTATAGCCTAAAAGTACTATATATTGTGAAAGCTAGACAGAAGAAAATGCTGCTTTTTCTAGCACCACGCTCTCTTTAAATCAGTTATTAAATTTTTTTTTCTTCTTGTGGATGAGTCATATAAACAACAAAAAATTAAAATGTTTGCCTGGAAAATGACAGCGGGTAACATTTAACCATTCCTGTTCCTATCTTGCATCATTGGTAGTCTTGGGCCCAACACATGCCCTGTGGTTTCGCGTTTCTGATTCCAACACAGATTGGCTTGGGCCCCTGCCCAGCCGTCCTGGAGAAACCAAAAGTCAGGGATCAGCACAAGTTTGCACAAGGCCTGAAGAATTGTTCACATGTGCATTTCTCCTTTGTTTCCAATTCCCTTCCCTTCTCTTCTGTGTTCAAACCAGCTCTTTGGTCCTTTCTAGAGACCTCATCTAGAAAAGATCCCACAATATTAAGTAGAGCTATTTTTATCTGCTTATATGTTTAAAGTTTGCCAAAGTTGAAGTGACCTTGATGAGACCCAAATCGTCTTACTGAGAATTCCCAGAAAGATTTTGCAAGGATTGCAAAAAAGTGCCTCTTGCGTGTTAGGTCAGCTAGAACAGGCTGGGTTGTGCTGAAGGGACAGACAATTCTCATATCGTGATGGCTTGAAGAACAAAGACTTTTCTCTTGCTCACTCTACATGCCTGCATTGGTCAGGTTCTCCAGAGAAATAGAACCAATAACATATGATGGTTATATTATGGGGGCTGAGAAGTCCCAGGACCTACTGTCGGCAAGCTGGAGACCCAGGACAGCTGGTGGTGTAATTCAGCCTGAATCTGAAGGCTTGAGAACCAGTGTTTCAGTTTTACCTACAGTGTAAATCCTAGTTTGAAGTCAGAAGATGAGATGAAATGTCCCAGCTCGTACAGCGAGAGAGGGGGGACAAAAGGGACTAATTCCTCCTTCCCCCATCTTTTGTTCACCCTCTACAACTGGGTGATGCCCACTCACATTAGGGAGGACGCTCTACTTTGCTAAGTTCACCAACTCAAATGCTAATCTCATCCAGAAACACCCTTACAGACACACCCAGGAGTAATGTTTAATCTGGGAGTCCTGTGGCCCATCAAACTGACATATAAAATTAACCATCACAGTGCCTATTCTGGGTGGGTTGGGGCTCTATCTCATATCACTGGAAGCCCGAAGTTGGTGCTGCACCTACCATGTACAATGATGCAGGCCACTTGGCAGAGGGAAAGAGAATAGGGTGAGTCACAAACTATCTCTTAGAGCTTTGCAAGGGTCTTTAGCTCTACTAGCATTGGCTGAGCAAGTCACCCAGCCATAATTACCTTAAGAGGACTGAGCAAATGTCAGCTCAGTATCTTTCTACCATGCCCAGAAAAAGAGAATTGAGTAACTCTAACAATTGACATACCACATCTAATTGCTTGGGAAGAGCAGTCAAGAGCACCATATTGGGAGGTCTTAAGTATCTGCCCTCATTTATCAAGCCAAACTGTGATTGGTGATAACATTGTATGTCAATTATATTCCAATTAAAAAGAAAGACTGATTGGTCAGTGTTATCTGTAATTCTAGGGACAGGCCAGTTGGAATCTTTACCTGGACCAGGTAGTTTCTTTACCTGGACAGTCAGCAGTACACAGCTTTAGTGCTTTTAAGAAGCACCAAATGTCCATGGAGATTTCTACACACACAGATGCTCAGGAACCATCTTAAGAGTCTTTTTCCTAAAGTTCAACATTATTCTCAATCTTTTTCTGATTTTATCTGTCAGAAATGTCCACCAGAACAAAAAGAGAATTGGGCAATCATTTTCTAGTCCCAGCTGTATAAGAAAGGTACTAAACCTGCTGTAAATAAAACTGATAACTAGTGAAGAATTCTGTTTTATGGCAGAAAGGGAGAGCCGCGGCTTGGACTCATCGTCCCTCCAGGTCAGAGATGGCATACAAGATTTCATTTCATATAATAACTCTGACTGATCGGAAGGAGCTGCCTAGAGTACTGTATGGGATGGGTATAGAGGTTGCGTCAAAGCTCATCATCGAAAGTGTGCAGGGATTGATTAACAGTGTCTGCCATTGGTGCAGGAAGGGTAATAGTAGGACACATGCCAACTATTTGTTTTTGCTATTCTAGATCATTACTTCCCACCCATATCCCCCTTTTGGTTGGATTACATTCTGATCTATCGATCTGATTACTAGTCAGATCTATTGATCTGATTACTAATTTGTTTCCATGTGTTCCTTGCTATTTTTGTAAGTGTGATCTGAATGACAGACATCCATTTGTCATTCACCAGATAGGTGTCTTCTTCAGAGAAAATTAAAAACAAAACAAAAACAAATAAAAAAAACCAAAACCTAAAACAAGAAGCTTGACGTTATGATTTATATCAACCCTTTAGGATTTTGATTAAATTGAATCAGTCCCAGAGATCTGATCAACTGATAACGTAAATTCCTTAATGTGGAAACCTGAACTTGAGTGTGATCTTCCCAGAAGACACTGTCTGTTTGGGGAAATTGGACTGCTTTCTCCTCTGACATTACTGAAGAAATAGTCTTTTTGACTTCAGTAATTATCAACTAGATGGCATCATGGATGGAACCAATGTGAAATAACTCATTATGAAGAGAGGAGAAGAAGAAACAGATGAGAAGAAGTTCAAGGGGGAAAATAGAAGCTTTGTATTTTGATGTGATGGATGATTAGTCAACATTGGGGTAAATATCTCTAAGGTCAGTAAAGAAGGAAAGGCTGGATTATTCCAAAGAGCTGCTTGGGTCTTATTTTACCATCAGTGTGTGATTTAGGGGCTGAGAAAATACATGCCTTCTTGGCTCCGGAATAGACATTTAGTATTAGACTTCTTTCTCTACTTTTAAAGACTAGATGAGGTTGGGCTGTCTTTTTAATGTGATCGTTGATCATTGGGAATAAGAGTTTGACAGGTACTGCAGTTACAGACACCCTTATAAGCTAATGAGAGATGGGCTGTATGTCAAGAGAAATTAGAAGAACATTTCAATCTGCCTTGTTACATGACTCAAAGGAAAATATTTCATTTTTTCATATTCTTCATGACTAAAAATTTTTTTATAATCTCATAAATCTTCAAACTTAGAGTGTATACCAGTAACTTGCACATAAATATATTTCAAGGATGTAATGATATTTATGTAATGGGACTGAGTCTCTGGCCAGCTGCCTGCCTGTGCTAGTTAGAGAGTCTTTCCCGAAAACCTTAGATTTAACCTGTTATTCTCCCAAATGCTACAGAGAGTAATTTAACAATAAAGAAACAATTTCACTGGCAACTTTAGTTCATATTTTATGTGACATAAGTAATTTTAAAGGTCTTAGGATCTATACAGATTAAGAATTATAGAATGTCAGAGATTAATTTATTTATCATGTGCATTTTCAACAGGGGTAATATTTCTCCCAAGAGGGTGGAAATTTGTTCTTAAATATTACAGTAGTTTGTGGCTCTCCAAAGGCCCACTGCACATTCAAGACATAAAGATGTACAATATGTCTGTGGTATAAAAATTTCAGGGAGCAGGGGGAGTGGTTAAGAAAAAAATGTCAAAAAGAAACTTCTTAAGGAGACGATAATAAAAAGGTTGAGAAACACTGCTCTCTCTCTCAATAATTTCAGAAATAGTAGTTTTAATGATGACTAACATTTCTGGTATGTTTACTGTGTGTCCGGGATTTTGCTAATCCAATTTCTCTGCCACTAGGGTTCTTCTGATACAGTGTGTTTCTCATCTTGGTAATGGCACCATTGAGAAAAGTGAATGAAATCAAGGTGGTTGATGGTGTTCAGTTCTTCTACATCCTTGCTGACATTTTGTCTACTCAGTCTATCTATGACTGAAAGAAAATGTTGACGTCTTCAACTATTGATGGTGGATTTCTCCATTTCCCCCTTTCATTCTGTTAGTTTTTGCTTCATGTAGTTTGAAGCTCTATTTTTAGGTGAATACGCATTTCAGATTGTTATGCCTTTTGGTCAGCTGACCTCTTTATAATTACATAATGTCCCTCTTTATTTCTGGTGAATGTCTTGGTTCTGCAGCCCGACTCTGTCTGATATTCATAGAGTCACTTCACTCCAGCTGTCTTTGGTCAGTATTTTCATGGTACATCTTTTCTCATCCTTTACTATAACCTGTCTATTTCATATTTAAAGTGGGTGTCTTTAGAGAATATTTATTTTTAAAATTTATTCTGGCAATATCTGTCTCTCTCTCTTTTTAAAGATTTATTTATTTATTTGAGAGAGCGAGAACAAGAGAGAGAGAGTACATGAGATAGGGGAGGGTTAGAGGGAGAAGCAGTCTCCCCGCTGAGCAGGAAACCTGATGCAGGACTCAATCCCAGGACTCCAGGATCATGACCTGAGCCAGAGGCAGTCGCTCAACCAACCGAGCCACCCAGGCGCCCGCCAATATCTGTCTCTTAAATAGTGTGATTAGATATTAATTTCATGTGTTTGTAATGTGTTTGGAGTTTGGTATACCATTTTATTGTTCTGTGTTCCTTCTGTTTTGCATTTCTTGGTTTCCTCTTCTCTGCTTTGTTCTGGATGATTGGATGTTTTAGTATGTCGTTTTAATTTTTCTGAGTTTCTTTTCATTGTTGCTCTAGGAATTTCAAAATATATACTCAGCTTTCCACTTTCCACTCACAATTAATATTTTCTCCTTTAAGTGGAGTGTGGAGTGCAGAAACCTAACTATATACAGTACAGGTATTTATACCTTTCCCTTTTTTATATTGTAATTATGTATATGTATGTATGGTTAGGTATAATTGTATCATATGTGTAATTGCATCTATGTACTTTAAACACTGCGTCAGTGTTATTATTTTTACCTTCACCATCATACATATTTTATCTAGCCAATTAGAGAATAGATTAGTTTATTAAATTTACCCAGATAGTTACCATTTCTTGTGCTTGTCCTTCATTCTTAATGTTCCAGGCTTCCTCCTCATATCATTTCCCTTCTGTCTAAAGAACTTCCTTTAGCATTTCTTTCAGAGAAGGTTGGGGGGCAATGACTCCTCATAGAATGTCTCTTCCACATCCATTTATGAAGGACATTTTTTACTGGATATAGAATTCTGGTTGACAGTTCTTGACTTGCAAAAATTTAAGAATGTTCTCCTTCTTTTGGCATCCCTGGTTTCTGATGAGAAATCCATAGTGATGTGAGTTGTTGCTCCCCTCTATGTCACATGTCTTTTTTCCTCTGGTTGCTTTCAAGAGTTTTTTTTTTTTTTTTTTTTTTTGTCTTTGTCTTTAGTTTTCAAGTCATGTTATGATGTGTCTGGGCATGATTTTGCAAAAATTTATTATGTTTGGTTTGCTGAGGACAGAGAGAAAAAAAAAAATGTAATGGCTAATTTGCCTCATGCTGTTGGAACCAGGCTCTCTGGTTAGAGAGAGATGTCCTTCCCTCAGTTTTAGGTATCTGCTCAGTCCCTGCTGCTGCTGCAATGTGGCAGGATTGCCTGGTGGCTGGGACAGAAACTTAAGAAAAATAGGGACTTACCTCACTGGCTCTGTCCCTCCCAGCCCCCTTTCCTAATCCTTGGGCCAGAAAGTCAGGTCTTCTCTTGAAGCTCTTTCTGTCCACACCAATGTGCACTTCTGGGTCTGGGGCTGCATACATGTCTAGACTGGGTGATACCAGAGGGGAAAAAGTGGGAATCTTTCCACTAGTTTGGCGATACTTCCCATTCTGCTTTCCCCTATCTGTTGGCTACCATTTCCTTCTGAGATAATTGCCCTCTGGTTCTGCCCAGGGCTATATTTGCATTCCGTGGAGAGACCGGGTGCAATTACCCTATCCTGCCTGGAATTGATCCCAATCCATTTAAATGTTCTTTGTTGGCTTCTGACTACTTGACAAGCTTACAGAGATTTGCACACTTAATCACTTAAATTCCCTGAATTTTGATGAGTTTCAAAATGTGATGTGTCTCAAGTTGTAGAATTTTCTATTTTCTTGCTGCTCTGGACACCTGCAAGTTCTGGAAAGAAGGCTAAGGGAACGAGAGCTAAGATTTGAGTCAGTACTTGGTGTAACATTGTCACACTTCATCTTTGTCATGGTCCTTTTTCCTGGGCATTATTTCCTCATTTAAGAGAAGAGGAAAATTTGGCTAAGCAAAGTCACATAGCTAACTTAAGTGGCACATCTAATCTCAGGTTGATTTGTCTAATTCTGAACCTGAGTTCTTTTCATCATCCCATGCTGAGGATAGACTAAATTTGTATTTTTAAAATGTGGATATTGTTGGGGAAAAAACCGTTCTATATTTTTAACCCAGTAATATTTGAAAATGCAATCAATATTTTGGTCTCATGTTACCTGAAGAAGGCTCACTCTCTTGCTCCGAGTAATTCAAGGACCAACTGTCTCCTGATTCTCTTGTAAGACCTTTCTTAGGTGTTGTGATTTCATTAATAACCACCTGACCCTTTGGTAGACGACTGGCCTGAAGATTTCAGACTTTCATTTTATCAAGGAAAAAAGCCAGTTACATTTAACTTAAGAGTGTTTAGCTTGGACAGAATATTAGACCCATAAATACTAATTTTTGAGAAGTCGCTTCGGTCCCCACGGATAAGTGGATTGACCTTCAGCGAGTGTGTAGCTGAGGAGCCGACTGGGCTGCCCTTTTGTCAGGAAATCCCTGAAGTAATGGATTTGACGTGGCGAGAGAAGTGAATCCACTGTCCTCACTGCCTGACGAGATTGTCCTGGTGGCCGTTACATGTGTTCTTTGGCAAACGGCCATTTCCGCAGCCCCAAACCAACAACACGTCAGTGGTTGAAAGCCATGTCTTGGGAGGAGTGGTTCTACAATTCTTTGGCAGCCTCCCCGGAGTGGGTGATGTGGAGAAGCTCTATGAAGATTGAGGAAAAGATAATGACGCGGGGTTAGCAGGTCAGACTGCGATTGTTAGCTTTCAAAAAAAATAAAACTCAGAGACTGAACTTTTCAAAGAGAGGTCAGACTGAACTCAAAGACAGGTACCCCGAGTCTACAAACTGCCTGAAACGTGTAGGACTGTTTGTCTCCGCATATCATTTTCTAGGGAGGGGGACAATTCTTTAAATTTATCATCGACCCCACAAAGTTAAGAATCCTTGATCCATTTGTTACGTAAACACGTGTAGCTCTGTCAGGTCAGTCCCTGTGCTATGCACAGAGGGAATCATTAATAATAACAGATCAAGTGTGAGGTGGCCAGCTGGGGGCCTCCACCAAGGAAAAAGTCATGTCATCCGTGTGAGGCACTATTTAATTATTAGATGGTTTTTGTGGCTGTATCCCTACCATGCTACGGTTCAGTTGATTTGAGTTTGACAATGATGACCTGAAGACTGAAGACAGTGTGGGGAAAAAAAAAAAAAAAAACATGGCTTGAGGGAAGCTGAATGGAGAATGTTTGGAAACCATCTTGTACTATTTTTGCAACTTTTCTGTTATTCTAAAATTACATGTATATATATCAAAGAATATATACTTCTTTTGGAATAAGATGAACTCTAGAAGAGAAGTTCTGTGGATTAAATGAATGAGGTTGACCTTGGGAATTTTGATTGCAAGGAGGCAACATAGTATAGTGTTAAAGAGCGTGAACCCTGGGGTTAAGAATTCCTGGGTGTGATTCCCAGGAATTCTTTTTGCATGTCCCCATTTTATAGATGAGAACACTGAAGCTCAGAGAGTTTAATAACAGATACCTCATACCGTGATCACAGGAGTTAAATGAGATAATTCAAGCAAAAATGCCTAGCACATGGAAAGCATTTGGTGAGTGTTAGCCATTATTAACATGATTATGATAACAATTATTATCAAAATGGAGGCAGACGATTTCAAAAGAGATGAACAGACTGGTGAGATCAAACAGATTCTACTCCTGACAGCTAATGACTTTCCCATATGTAGAGTGTTTTCAGGGGCTGAAACTACAGAAAGAAGTATAGAGGTCAGTAGGGTAAAATGGAGGGAGAGTCAATGGATATAGAATGCAAGGAAAACAAGCTGGCAGACGGGGGCCATATTGGGGGATTTTCTGAATCTCAGTGGAGAAGGGCAAGCTGATTGGTCATGGGACTCCTAGAGCCCTATATTATTTTTTTTAAAGATTTATTTATTTATTTTAGAGAGAGAGCATACAAGCAGGGGGGGAGCAGAGGGAGAGGGAGAGAGTCTCAAGCAGACTCCCCACTGAGCACGGAGCCTGACGCGGGACTTGATCTCATTCCCCTGAGATCATGACCTGAGAGGAAATCAAGAGGTGGTCACTCAACCCACTGAGCCACCCAGGTGCCCTGAGCCCTCTATTATTAATGATCAATATCATAAACTTTGGAATTTGGATATAAGGTAGGGTTTGAATTCTTTCTCTCAGATAGGTTTTTAAATTCATAGTCCCTTTTGAGTAAGGTGACTTTTTTCCATTTTTATTTGGGGGCTTTGGGATCCTTCTGTAATAGGGATCTAATCTGCCATTTAATTGCTAAGGCTCTGGCTCTGAGAAAACTTGCCCCCCACCCCACACTGTGTGCACAATGACCTCTGAATGCCTTAGACCAGCTTTCAAAATGTAGCTCCATTAACCCAAATGTGACAGTAAGAAACAAGTCCAAAATATTACAAAAATGATGCAGTAATGATCTGTAATCACTTTCCTTCATTCTCACTGTAGACGGAGCGTGTTATTTCCCCCTTGAACTTACCCATGATTTCAACATGATATGTTATCATTTTAATGTCTGTGGTCTTACTCAAGAATTGAGTGATGAAAAACCAAGACACATGAAAAATGGTCCATGGTAAAAGCCTATATTAAGAACATGTTCAGAAAAGAGATTAAACTAATTGCATCCAGCGGGATGTGGGTTAGGAGAGACCGGACTTGTGTTCCTACTTAGAGTTCTAGTCTCTGAACACATTTCTCTATTTGATATGAAATCATAGTAGAAAGGAGTTTGCCTGAATAATAAATGTAGTGATAACTGAGAGGGAAAACATCATGAAGCCTGAGAACTTTGGTTAAGCGAGGCTGATGATGGTGACTATGGGATGTGTGCATAGCTGCGTGTTTTGATTTATTATTTTCAGTGAGGGGGACATTTCAGTTTTACATGGTCCATAGTCTTGCTTACTGAGGTAGTCAGTATTAAAGCCATTTTGTTTTTATTTTTATTTTTTTGTAGCAACATGGGATGAAGCAGAGATCCCCTAAAAATAGAGGAAGGAATAGCTAGGAGAAATATTTCTGAGAATACAAAGGAAATGTCTGTTTTGAATATCCAGGTTCTTGAAATCTGGGGTCACAAGGGAACAAAATCATTGACCAAAAAAAGTAATCTTTCTCATTATTGTAATTTAAAAAAAAATAAGCTCCTCTACTTTCCCTTACTGTAAAAATCAAGCTGACTTAGAATATCTGGAAAACATAGAAAAGATAGAAGAAAATGAAAAGCACTGCCATATGCAACATTGAGATAAACATTAACACTGTTTTTTGCAGTAATTTCAAGTCAAATAAAAATGTTTATCTCTATGTAATGGCTGCTATCATAAATATACAGTTAGGTGTTCCCCTTTGTATACATGGTGAAAATTTCCCCCATATCATCGAAACTTTGCTGAAACAATGACTTCAAAGCCATAACTGGAAGTCCGTTTACAAGAGGGCGGCTCCCATACGTCAAAAAGGCCAGATGCCCCACACAGACGGAGCTCGAAGGAAATGTGCTCGGCGGGTTAGGCATAAGATTCACCGTCTGTCCTTGCTTGGCATGACTGTCCTGATAGATGGCTGAGTGGTACTGAAGAGAGAGTCTCATGGCTCCCAACCCAGTGCTGATTTCTAATCTTATTTCTTCCATAAATTGAACGATACCCTTTTCCCTCTCTGAATCTCAGTTCTTTCTCCTCCATTTGATGATTGCCAAGATAATCTCAGATCTAGGGTGTTATATCTCTAGACTTAGTACGTTGGTACCATGGACCATATGTTCATTATTAGTGTTATTGTTATTTTACATTTTCTTTCTTTCGATGCCTATAATGTTGTTGCTATATTCCAGACACTGACATGGTTTCACGTGTAACATTGACAGTCACCCTATGAAATAGGTGTCATTATTATCCTCATGCAAGAGACAAGGCGAGTGAAGCTCAGAGGGCTGCAGGGGTCAGTGGGGAGCAGAACTTTCGCTCTGCCTTACAATGATTCTCCAGAGAGCAGGCTGCTTCAGAGGAACTGACCGATCATCACCTGGAGCTGGGCGCTCCCTCGGTCAGTCCATCAGCCTCTTCTGTTGATCACCCAGTTCCTCACTTGTTGGCTCACTGGTTATGGAAGACAGAATAATGCTTCCTCCCCACCACAGATGTCCATGTCTTAATCCTCAGAATCCATAAATTTGTTATGTGGCAAAGGACAGTTAAAGTTGCAGGTGGAAGAAGGTGGCTAATCAGCAACCCTTAATATAGGTGATAGCCAGGATTATTCAGGTGCTCCCAGTATAATCACAAGAGTCTTTAAAAGTGGGAGCAGGAGGAGAAGACGAGTCAGCATCAGAACGATGTGATGTGAGAGACTCGGCCAAGCAATTGTTGGCCTTGCAGATATAAGGAGTCAAGGGCCAAGGGGTGCAGGTGGCCTCTAGGAGCTGGAAAAGATCGGGAAACAGATTGTCTCCTAGAACCTACAGGAAGAAACAGCTCTGCTGATGTCTTGATTTTAGCCCCGTGAGTCTGTCATCAGACTTCTGACCTCCAGAAGGGTGAGGTAATCATTTCAGGTTATTTTTTTTTTTTTAAGATATTTTTTATTTATTTATTTGACAGAGAGCACAGGTAGGCAGAGGGGCAGGCAGAGGGAAAGGGAGAAGCAGGCTTTCCGCTGAGCAGGGAGCCGGATGCGGGGCCCGATCCCAGGACCCTGGGATCATGACCTGAGCTGAAGGCAGTCACTTAACTGACTGAGCCACCCAGGCGCCCCTTTTTCAGGTTATTTTTATGCTAAGTTTATGGTGATTTCTGTGGTAGCTATGGGAAACTAATACAGAGGGTGTGTCCTGAGAATTACTAGAAGTCTGGAGTGTTCCAGTGTTGATGCCCACGGGGCTCGGTGTTGTTGGGGGATGGGGCAGCAGGGGGTCTAACAGGTGCTAGTATTTGGAGCAGTTGGGCAGCAGCTTCAAGGTCTGTGTAGTTGCCTGATTTTGAACAGGACTCAGCCAGTTGTCTGGGGCCTGGGTGGGACCAGCCCCTTGAAAATGATTAGACAGCGTCTTCAAGAATGAGTCAGGCAGATTTTAAAGGGACATAGAGGGATGCCTGGGTGGCTCAGTAGTTAAGCATCTGCCTTTGGCCCAGGTCATGATGCCCGGGTCCTGGGATCGAATCCCACATCAGGCTCCCCTCTCAGCGGGGAGCCTGCTTCCCCTTCTCCCTCTGCCTGCCGCTCCCCCTGCTTGTGCGCGCTCTCTCTCTCTCTCTCTCTCTCTCTCTCTCTCTCTCTCTCTGTCTCACACAAATAAAATCTTTAAAAAATTGAAAAATAAAAATAAAGGGACATAGAGTAATGGGGTCTGGGATGCTAGAGCAGTGCTGTCCAGTGGAAACATAATTAGTTATGTTATGTTTTCATTCTTCAGAAAATGTTTTATACTTTTTCTCCTCCAAAATTCAGACTTTATAGAGGCAATTTAAGTGTTGCTCAAGAAACACTTATTAATTATTGTTGTGGTGGTTCATCTCATTTTTAACTGAGCATTTACTTAACTATATTTTTTTCCATAGCATGTTCGAATGTGTTGCAGTTCAAATCCAAAATTATAACCCCTTCATGGGAATTGTTAAACTTATCAGTAGTCCTGGTGTTTGTTGGTTACATATAAAATTTTAGAACTTTTTCTAATGGGAATTGTATTGGTCTGTTGTTGGCTCAAGGAAAATAAAAAAGCAATTGAAATGCACATTGTTTGTTTCAAGATGATGGAAACAGAAAACAATTCTGAACAAGAAAACATTACCCAAAGGCAAGAAGCCAAAAGAACAATAGTGGTTAATAAACTAATATAATAAATCTAAGCCTAAATCCTTTCTCTTACATTTAAACAAAAGGGCAATAATAATTCTATTTCATAAGAGCATCTCTGGGAGTTATACATGAAAATATTTTTCCCCCTAGGCAGTATTTGAATTTTCCTGTTCTGTCCTCTATTTTTGAAACAATTTAATATCTGGTAACATCTGCTCGGTCTGCATGATCTGTATTTCATACTCAGAATAGAACATATGGCAGCATATAAGAACACACTGCCTGTTGTTAAGGAGTCTTTTATTTATTGACTGTATTTATAACTTTTGTGTTCTCTCCAAAGGAACAAAATTAAATAAAACAAAAATAAGAAATTGGGCATGGCAAGGCAAGGAGCCTGAGGAAAGAATCCATATGATAACTCTGTGGGTTAATATATTTACTGTGACTGACTTTCCAATTTGGCTCTGAGTTTTCTAGTAGCAAGAGCAAAATTAAAAAAAAAAAAAAAAAGGAATTTAAAGTATACAGAGTCCCCAGTAGCAGAAAGTTAGAATAAAAACAAGTTTATAAGGGATTTTCCCATCCCTACATATTTTTAAAAATTTTAAATCCAAAAAATACTTTCTCATTGCAATCACTTGGTCTATTCAACAGTTGAGAACCCATCACTGTGTTCTAAGGTAGTTGTTCTCAAACTCTGGCAGGTATTGGAAGCTCCTGGTGGGCGGGACCCTCTTAAAACAGATATCTGGATCCCATCCCCAGAGCTTCTGAGTCATTGTGGCCTCGGAATTTGCATTCCTAACAAGTTTCTAGGTGAATATGATACTGTTGGACTGGGCACCACACTTTGAGAACTACTGATTTCAAGGAGATTGATAGAGATACGTGAATGGAGACACCGAGTCTGGGAAAATATCTTTACGAGAAGTTCCATGGTACACACAACAGCCATTCTGATACAGATGTTCCTTGGAAACATCTTCAGCAGAAGCCAAGGGCACAACTCTGTGGAGGGGAATTTTACAATGTGCACAGTTAACATGGTCCAACAACATCCATTTGCTGTCCATCATTTCAAGGATGGAGTGTCGAGTCCCTAAGGAAATAAATGAATAATATACTTCTAAATGTAGATTATTTTCTCTAAATTTTGTTCCTTTTAAGCTGGGCTTTTGATTGAGACTCAGCTTTTTGAGTCCTCCTATTTCTCTTAGTTGGTTTCCAATTCAGGTTGGTTGTCTGTACACGTATGAACATAAGCGTTTGCTTCCGCTACTTCCAGAAATCCCATTGAAATGACTGTAGAAGAAGGAAACCGTATTTGCCTCAGAATGGGAGAGGGAGCTTTCAGTGGGTCAGTGAAGGTCATGAGTAGCCAGAAGTGGTCATGAAGATGGGGTCACAGTTACCCCCATTAAAAATATTTTTATTTTGTAATAATTAGATTTATTGGAAGTTCCAAAACAAAAAACAAAAAACACAGGGAGATTCCATATAAGTTCGATGAAGGGAGTTACCCTTCACCCAGTGTTCTCCAATGGTAACATCTTGCATAATTTGCAGAATATCAAAGCCGGGAAATACACATTGGTACAATCCAGAGTTTAGTCTGATTTCAGCAGTTTTATATGCACTCTGAATGTGTGTAGATGGGTACAATTTTATTGCACATGTTTACTCATATAACCACCACCACAGTCAAAATACAGAAATATTCCATCACAAAGTTCATCCAGATGCTACCCCTTATAATCACAGCCATGCTGTGCCTCCTCCTCCATCCCCAACTGCTGACAACTGCTAATCTGCCTGCTTCGGACTGGTCCCTCCTGTGGGGAAGCCTGCTTATTGAGAGGCCTCCACCCTGAGTTCCTGGTCTGTCCCCTATTTCAGGGAAGAGGTCCCAGTAGGGGAAAAACCTAATCAAAAACAAACACACAACCAACCAAAAAAAAAAAACAACTAAAGATTCACTTCAGTGACTTATATGAACTGATGAAGCCCTGCTTTGACAAATAGAGTCAAGACCACCAGACATTTGAGGGAAATCTCAAGGGCCAAGATGAACAAATAGAACCCTTGCCCCTGGAAGACAGAAATAATTCAAGGAACAGAAGAGAAATTTAACAAATCCTAATTGTGTCAGTGATTGTGGCCATTTAAAAGAGTGGGCAAGGGGCGCCTGGGTGGCTCAGTTGGCTAAGCGGCTGCCTTCGGCCCGGGTCATGATCCCAGTGTCCTGGGATGGAGCCCCACATCGGCTCCTTGCTCAGCAGGGAGCCTGCTTCTCCCTCTCTCTCCCTCTGCTTGTGCTCTCTCTGTCAAATAAATAAAATCTTAAAAAAAAATAAATAAAAGAGTGGGCTACTATAAAAAAGAAGAAATGGAGAACTTAGGGTTCTTTTTAAATCAGCGGTTTCAACCTGGGGTGATTGACAGTATCTGGAGACGTTTCTGGTTGTGTTGGCCGGAGACACTGGACTGTCGGCCTCCAGCAGGTAGAGAGGCCGGGGTGCTGCTAAGATACTTGAATGCATAAGGTGGTTCTCCAAGACAACCAGTGTTCCATCCTAAAATGTCCGTAGTACCAAGGTTGAAAAACCTTGCTTGAAATTAAAACTATTATTGCCACAATCGTCTTAAGAAAGAAATGTTCCTTAACACCTGAAAGAAACATTATAAAGAATCTCTCAGAATGTAAAACAGAAGAGAGAAAACATGGAAGAATCGCTGATGTGGATGATCGATACATGAGGGCCCAACTCTCGATGACTAGAAGTTCCCCAGACGGAGAACAGATTCAACGGAAGCGAGGAAATAAATAGTAGAAGACAGCTTTCCCGTGTTGGGCAAAGACACTAGACCAAAGCAGGATGAAAGGAGAAAGACTCATTTTTTGGACACCGAGGAGAAAGTGGCTGTGAACATACGAGAACCTGCGTGAGGTATATGGGAACTCAGCAACGTTTGCCATTTTTAAGGCCAAAATTAGTTCCAAATAAATACATCTAAAAAGTTTCCAGTTTGGTTTGCTGTTTTCTCTTTATTTGTCCTTGCAGATAGATCTTGATAATAGATGGTTTGGTTATGGGTCTCCTTGTATATCAGTTTAATACCATTTCCTTATTCATGCCACAGACCTACTGAGGAGTTGGTACCAAAACCCTGCCCCTTCTTGCCTAGCTCCTGCCGCATTGTCATGGAAGGGAACCTCAGTGATGATCCAGGCAAAAATGTTTATTTTCCAGGGGAAGAAGCCAAATTCCACACAGTACAGGTTAATGATCCAAGGTCATGGAGTCAGAAGGTCTGATTCTCAGACAATGGGCATTCCAGACAGTACCCAAGTAAAAGCAAACCCATTGTGTGCTAGAGTTTTGTCTGAATCACATTTGTGAACTTTAATGGATAGTGCTCAAATTCATAGACTTTGATGATTTTTTCCCCTGTGATTAATAGTCCTTTGTTTACACTTCTCAATGCCCTTGTAGTTTTCTTGAGCAGTATAGTTATTAATGCACATTACAGTTTTGTTGAGGATAGATTCTCATCTTGCATAGCACAACCTCACAAAGCAAATAGTACCACATCTTATACTTAATTGGAATTAAATGAATGTTAATTAATTCATTCAACATAAATGAGAACCTACTGTGTACCAGATACTAATTAAGGGGGTATACAGTGGACAAGGTAGATAAATTCTTTGCCTTCACAGAGTTTATATTTTATAGGGAAATGGACAATAAGCTAATATAATTTCAGGCAATTAAAAATGCACAGAAAAAAATAAATTTGAGTGAAGGGTGATTAGCTTGTTGTTTTGGATAAGGCAGGCAGGAAAGGCTTTGCATCTAGAAATGCCATTTTCAGAAAGAAAATCTACGGTCATCTTATCAGCTTTGTGCCTCCTTAACAATGAAAATTCAGAAATATATAATCACTTTTCATTACCTTATCCCTTTTAGTACTCCCTCTGGGAAAGGTAATTGGACTTTGAGAATTCCAAGACCCTTTTCAGGGCTGAAAACCTATGACAAGAGACATACTGCAGAGCAGCAGAGATTCCTATCAGAAATGTCATAAACCTCAGAGAGCTCAGGTTTTTGGGTTGAAATGATGGGTCTCATGAAAGCGTCTCTGTAAGCCATTCCTTCAGCTCCCACTGTGGTGTGGTGTGTGTGTGCCTGTGCATGTGTGTGCATGTGGATGTTAAGTGTGTGTCTAAGGTTGCACCTGAATGTTGACTCCCCGCCTCCCATCATTTCTGGCTCATTCTTCACCCTACAACCTTGGCTGATGAGGTCATGGAAAGAGGAGCCACGGAAAAGGAGGCAGCAAAGGGCAGCTAGGCAGGTACCCAACGCTCTCTTGGGATGCCATTGTTTTGTTTTCATGGTTTAAAAAAATGAGATGCAGGTGTTCATATCTTGCTTCTTCCTCTTCTCTTCTTATCCTGCGATGTCTTCCTTCCCAAGTGCACATTGTTACTCAGGCGATGCTCCGAGACTTAAGCCAACATCCTAGTAGAGCTTCTAGAGGACGCCAGCCCCAGATGCTATCTGAAGTGGCATGAAAAACCCCTAGAAAGAGCAGCAGAACTCTCCAGCTAGACAAGCTAACCCACAGACCCTTGAGCAAGAATGCAATGGCTGTTTTAAGCTACTGGGTTTGGGAATGGCTTGTCATACATGCAGCCGTAGGTAACCAGAATAGGCTATAAACTTCATTTTTCCACTACATGAGCTGAGAAGATGGAAGTGTGTTTTGCAGTATTGTTCTGAAAACAACAACAAAAATGGTGCCAGTGCTTTGTGCTGGAAGCCAACTGGTACTGGAACACCAGGGGGCAGCCTGCTAATGGGAGGATCCAGACTGCCCTTTGCTGCAAGCAAAGTGCTTTGGTGGATGTTGAAATTAAAGCCAGTTCCAGGATGGCATATCTAGAAGGTTGAGAGTCCCTGTCTGGTTTGAGGCGCACCTGGAAGGAGTTGCTGGGCAGTGCAAAATTACTGCTTCTGGTGGGGTGAGGGTGGGAGGGCAGGATACAACCCTAGACATCATAATTAGAGGATATTGTTCCGGAAATCAGTATACCCAAATAGAGGCTAAAATTAGTTGTGCATTCTTTGCTGGGCCCAGCTGCTACCAGGGCATTTGGCTCCCAGCCTTGGACACCCCCCACCTTCATTTTCATGCTTTTCCTCTCTTCAATGTTAGATTTCTTCAGTGCAAGAACTATGCATTCTTTTTGTTTCCTTGAAATCCATGTAGAATCATTCCTTTCTTGAAGGACTCCTGAGGCTTCAGGGATGTTAGGGCATCTGTTTAACTGGGAGATGCTAGAAATGTGCTCCTTTGCGCGAGAAAGTAACCATCAAATAACACATAGCCATAGTTTGAAAAAGCTATCACATGTATGATAAAGATTTTGAGGTTGATAGAAGCACAGAAGAGGTGTAGAGAGGTTTTGACTTTGCCAGAGGTCACATAGTTAGTATTAAATGGGGAGTTGGGTTTTGAGCCCACTAATGATTGGTTCCTAAGAAGAGTACTGCACATGGGGTATTGTTCTTGGGTCCTTATTAATGGTGTCTCACATTTTATCTGAGTGCAATAGATGGAGTGGTCAGAGGAGGAGGTAGATGTGGGCACCTAATGGGCACTTTGAAGTTGAGCTTGGTTGTGGCAGAGGGCAGTCAAAGGCAGAGGGAAGAGCAAAATGGAGTCCAGATAGCCTGTGATGGCTTTGACAATGCATGAGGGGCAAGTTCAAGTATTTCCTCAAGTATTATCTTATCATGTTCTCATATCAATCTTGCAAGCCAATAAAGGAAATAGAAGTTAATCTCCCCCTTTTCCTCCCCTCTCCCCTCCACCCCATAGTGCGTGTGTGTGTGTGCGCCTACGCACCTTCATTACCTTTATTCACATATATGTAAGACATTTTTCCTCATGTATACAGCATATATGTTGGTGCCTTGTCCAGCTCTCCTTTATGAGACCAGTGTATACATCCCCTGACTGCTGGAAAGTTGGCTGCTAAGGGTTCATGGCTGACCTCCTTCTCCAAAAAATTATCATCACCCGAGAATAGCCTCTTCACCTAGGAGAAATCATTCCCTCCACCCTGGGGACATCTCAGTGCCTAATACGGAGGGAAAAAGCAAGGAAAAGACTGACGTTCTTGTCTTAAGGTGGAGATTACTCTAAGATAAAACATCTCTAATGCTCCTGGTCTGTTTATTCTTCTCTCATGAGTCAGGCTAAGGCTAGACTTTATCTGAGATCATATCCTCGTTCAGCACTTTCTCCCTTTCTCTCTTGTTTCACCGACCTTAGAGGTTTGTCTCAGAGAGCATTCCCTCAGTCACATGTATCTGAATCCCTGTCTCAGGCTCTGCTTCCAGAGAACCTGACCTGTACATACACACATACACTCACACACGCACACATATGCACATACATGCATATGTACATACAATGACTTCATTTTGCAGATAACGAAATTGAGGCTGCTGAAGTTAAAAAAAAAAAAAAAGGCTTGGCCAAGTTCACATGAGATGCATTAATGTCAAAACTATGACCAGAAACCTTCTATTCCGAATGCAAATCTTGCCTTTGTTCCAAACTAGGTTGGCTCTAGCCTATAATAGTCCTTCATTAATTCCTTGGCTTTTTTGGAATTGATCATACATGGAGGAACCTGTAATTTCCTTTTGTCAATCCTGCAAGGTCAGTTCTAAGTAATCTCATCCTGGTTGATTTCAATGAGGACAGGAATATGGGTAACTTAACTAGAAGGTGGGTCACAATTTTCAACAGGTTTTGCTCTGCAGAGTGAAGTGAGAAATGTGTGGCACGGAGATGCTATCACTCTCCGGGGTCAAACATCTCTCAACCCGCAACGCATGGAAATTGTGGAATGGGGCTGTTGGAAATTTTACACATTCATAAATATTGATAGGCTGACAAAGAATTTTAATTTTGAGATGTCTGACTCTGATTATTTCTGAAACATAAACACCTTTTAATTCTCCCCTTAGGCCAAAGATCAAGCTTTGGCTGTCGTCTTTTAGATAAGGCATCTGACTATTCGATGTAATCCAGATTTGTACACATTTCTGCCCAGGGAAGCTAACCATTCAGCTGTCAAAGGAATGAGAAAGCTGGCTCTTGCCTGGGACCTCCTTGTTTATTTTGCTGTGTTATCCTCCATAGGTTTTGCCCAGGAATCTCCCACCTTGGGTGGGGGTAGGTAGGGTTCTCTTGAGTAACCCTTTCCTTTCCTTTCTGTTTTCAGATGAATTCTGATCCTCATTTTAATAGTTTTTTTTGAAGATTTTATTCATTTCTTAGAGAGAGAGAGAGAGAGGGAGGGAGTGCACAAGTCGGGGGGAGGGCAGAGGGAGAGGGAGAAGCGGACTTCCCTCTGAGCAGGGAGCCCTCGAACATAGGGCTCGATCCCAGGACTCGGAGATCATGACCTGAGCTGAAGGCAGCTGCTTAACTGAGCCACCTGGCGCCCCATCAATTTAATGTTTTTTAATGAAAAAACAATTATTATGGTATGGCAAGAACACTTCACATATAAGATCTGGGCAGATTTTTAAGTGCACTATACAATATTACTGACCAAACAATACAGTGTTACTAACTATACCCGCAGTGTTGGGCAGTAGGTCTCTAGAACTTGTTCATCTTGCATTACTGAAGCTTTAAATGCCATTTGCTTTTTGTGTGTTCGACTGTTTTTAAATGCCTCACATAAGTGGACTCAAAAATATTATCAAAAACAAACAAAAGCTGTGTTGGCGAGGGTGTGGAGACATTGGAGCCCTGGTGCACTGTTGGTGGGAATGCAAAATGGTGCAGCTGTCAGGGAAAATGGTATGGAGGTTCCTCAAAAAATCTTAAAAAGAGGCTTTTGCTTTTCAAACGCAACATTTGAGCAGCTTCTCACTGCGTTTGCGATGTAATCCAAACTAAGAGCTATGGTCGGTACCATCCTACCGCCTCATCTCGCCTCCTTTTCTCATCTCTCATTCTTGTTCACGACTCCGGCCACAGTGGTATTTGTCCCACTAACGCTCTCTTGGTCTCCTGTGCGGGGTCTTTGCTCCTGCTGCCCCGTCCTCTCGGGGTGCCCTTCCCCCACAAATGCTCTCGCTCTTAATGGATAGCTCATCCCCTCACAGAAGCCTTTCCTGACATCACTGTTAATTCATGGAAGAGTGCTCTACTTTATATTGTCCTTCAGGAGTTTTATCAGAAAATGCAAATATTCATCTGCTTCTTGTTGAAAGTAAGGACCGTATCTGTCTTGGTCGCATCCTCTGTTACCCCTGTCCTGCTTGCTTTTGGGTTATTTGAACATTTAAAAAATTACCTATTTTTTTTTTTTTTTACTCTTCTTAAATTTTATATGTCTGTAAAGTTTTTAAGTAGTTGCTTTAGGGGATAGCTAGCTACAGCTTTCCACTATCTACTGAAAATCAGCAGCCTACCATTTCCAGTGGAATGTAAACACCTTCCCACGGTTTGCGTCATATACGTCTGTACATTACACCCCATGCAGCTCTGTTCGCCCCCTCCCCAGCTGTAGGTCATCATTGCCTCCTATGGTACACCTTTATATATTGAAAACACCGTTAGACAATGTTTTAACTTTCTTCTAACCTTCAAATGTATTTTAAGGGATTCAAGACAAGAATGGTCTATGAAGTTTTTCTTTCCTTTGCTTGTTCTTCATTATTGTTGTTCCAGATTTCCATCTGGTATTATTTCTCTTTCTGAAGAATTTCTTTTTGTTAGAGCAGATCTGTTCTAAATGATTTCTTTTTGTTTTGTTTTGCTTTTCCTCATCTGAGAATGTCTTCGTATCACTTTTATTTCTGAAAGATATTTTCGCTGGATAGAGAATTTGCATCGACAGTTAATTTATTTCAAAACCTTAAAAATATTGTGCCATTTCCTTATGGCCCCATAGTCTCTAATGAGGAATCTGTAGTCATTTCAATTGCTGCCCTTTTATAGGTAATGAGTTTATTATTTTTCTCTACTTCTTAACTTTTTGGAGTTTACTCAGGTATGTCTTTCACCAAATTTGGGAAGTTTTCAACTATTTCTCTTTCAAAAAATATCAGTACCATACTCTTTCTCCTGTTTCTGTGATTCTGGTCACCTGAATGTTAACATTTTTCTCCTTATCACATAGGTCCCTGAGGCTATGTTCGATCTTTATCTCCATGCTCAGATTGAATAATTTCCATCGGTCCATCTTCAAGTTCGTGGACTGTCTTCTGTCACCTTCATTCCGCCTTTAAGTTCACACAGTAAGTTTTTACTACAGTTGTGTTTTTCAGTCCTAAAATTATTTGATTCTTCTTTATATCTTCCACTTCTTTGATGAGAATACCTGTATTTCCTTTGGCTTCAAAGTGTTTATAGGCAGTATAAACTGCTTATAGCAAATGCTCAAGCATTTTATACTAGCGTCTAAAAGGTCTTTGTCAGATAATCTCAACGTCTCTGTCACCACTGTGTTGGGGTCTGGCAATTGTCTTTGCTCATTTGAGTGCATTTCTCCCCTCGTCGCCGTATGCCGAGTAATTTTGGATTGTATCCCGAACCTTTCTAATGTTATATTAAGAGCCTCTGGGTATTTCTGAAATCCTTGGAGAATGTTGATGTTTCAGTATGTTTTTAGCCGTTGACCTGTTAGTGGTCAAACCCCAAGTTCTATGGGCTGTGATTCTCAGGTTCTTCCGTGTTCCAAAGCTTTCCAGTGTTCCGCGGATCTGTCCCGCATGTGCTCCACCTGGTGGCGGGTCTGGGTCCTGGACGGTGGTTTGCTCATTGATGGGTAGGTTTGCTATGCTGAATGGGATCAGATCCAAGCATGCACTGTAAGGGGGCTGAGTCCAAGGGTTCATAAACACATTTATGGGTCTTTTTCTTGAGTTCCTCCGTCCTTGTGATCTCTACAATGTTTTTTGGTTCTCTGGGGGCGCCTCCCTTTGGTCCTCTGACTAGAAAACGGGATTAGTCCTTTCGGTCAGCTGTGTCTGGACCATGGTGGGAGGACAGAGAGAGAAAAATGAAGGTCGCTCCTCACCCTCTTGGGACTGCACCTCCACCAAACTGACAGAAACGTGCCTCTCCCTCAGTCTTGACTCCCGTGGGCTCCCGTGACGGGTCGCTGCCATCGCCCTTACAAAATTGATTGGGGGTGTGAGAAAACAGAGCAGTGAGGAAGAAAACAAAGTGGGACATTCCCACACTCTCTTCCGGAGTTAGAAGTTCCCTGTTGAGGCCCTCAGGCTGGAAGGAGGTGACTTCTCTTGCAGCTTGTTCTGCTCCGCCCTGGTGTCTACTGCCAGGTGTAGAGTGTGCAGTTCAAGCCAAGGTAGGCCGGGGTGGGGGCGGGGCGGGCCGTGGAAGACCCACCGCTGGCTCAGTGGTGTTTCAAATTCTGATCTTCTTCCCCGATCTGTGTGCCACTGTTTGCTTTTCCGAGTCCTCAAATTGCTGCTTCTTGAATTCCGTCTGTGTTGTATTGCTATATGTTGTGGGAGAGGCCGGGTGGGGGGGGTGTATTTCTTCCCTGTTCCCTGGAACCAGAACTCCTTAATTGTTAATTTAAGCAGCATACATAACCTCTTCGTATTATTGCTATTCATCAATCCAAACAGCTGCCCGATTTTGTTCTTGGGGAGCAAGAGGAAATGGAGTATAGCAAAAGACCTGTGTACTTGGAAGCTGTGAGTTCTAAGTTCTCACCCTAGAGCTGCTATGGGATGGTCATGTAATCCTAGACAAGGGGATATCTCTGGATCATTGTGTCAACCATGAACATTGTCCTCTTCTCTGCCCAACTTGCCCCCCACCCAGGGTCATCGTGATGGTCAGATAAGATAATGGAGGTGATAATACTTGGAAGTACAAATGGTATGCAGAGAGAATGGAGTTTCCTCCCGCGACCCACGGAAAGTGACGAGGGCAGTGTTCTTGGGCCAGGGGGGCAACAGGCACTTCTGCAGGGGCTGGGGCCAGCAGCGGGTCTGTGCTGTCGACCTGCCTCCCCAGGACACTCTCTTCCACTTGTGTACTCTCTGTAACATCATTCCCAGGGCTTGAACTTGTATTCTCGCTCACATTTCTGGGCGGCATAAACAGTGCTGCTGGTGATCAAAAGAAACCAGAATTCAGAGATGGGGAAGGGTATAGTATAATGAAGAGATAAGAATTCTATCCAAGTGGCATACTTCTGAATGGATCAGCACTAGTCTTCGAGGACATACAAAACTCTAAGAGCTTAGTATTAAGAAATTATTATTATTAATAATTTATTTTTAATATTATAAATTATATTAATTTATATTTATATTATATAATATATAAAAATTAATTTATATATTATATATAACTTAATATATAATATATAAATATTATAACTTATATTATAAATTATATTTATAATTATATATTAATAAATTATAAATTAATATTATTGAGAAAAGGGCTAGCTTTCCTAATTTTCAGTGTACATTATTGGGAATATCTCCAAAGTATCCTTTGAATTATTAATACTAAATGGAAATCAACTCTGATAAAAAAAGGTCGGGGAGTAACTATGTGAGGTATGGTGTATACACATCATAGAGTGTGATATTATGAAATCTTAATTAAAATCGTCACCTCACGTTGAATTTTTAAGAGCATGGATGTACCTGTCAGCTCTTCTCCTAGGTCGCACAAGTTTTCTTTCCATCACCACAGAATGTTGTGTTTGAGGGTGCTGACCTCGAAAATTGTTTAAAAGAAATCTGGAAGAAAACAATTCTGTTTTCACAAAGTGAATACTACTTGTCTTTCCCCATTCATATATGACATCAGTAAGGAAAATAAATTCACGCCATGCCCATGTTCAGCATTCTGAAGCTTGGACTAGATCGTGATGTTGGCTGTTTCTTGTTCTGCTATTTGTGTAACAGTTACTCTGGATGAAAGTGTTATTTATTTCGGAACTTACTTCTGATCTTTGACACAGTTTTCCTTTTTTCCTCAAGCATCCACGCTAGGGAAATGGTCATCACTGAGTACAGTCAATAATAATAACCATAATTATAATAGTTAATAAACAACCACTGCTCTTTGTTGAAAGCTCAAAGTATGATAAACCCTGTGCTAAATGCTCCTTGGCAGGGATGGCCAAGTGCAGACCCAGCGTCACGGAAAAAACTGTTCCAATTTTTGCATAGAATGGGGAATGCAGTTCTTCCCCCAACACACCCCATCACACCTAGAACTCTTCTAGAAGTACACAGTCTGACAGGACTTGAAGCTCATGGCAGAAGGCAGCATTTCATTTTCATTGCTCACTGAAGTTTTCAGTGAAAATTAAAGATTAATGAGGCAAGTGTCTACAAGTCAATAAGAAGAAAAGGCCAGGACTCTGAAACATTGGTAAACAGTATAAAGCTTTGTAGTGCACAAATGTCCACAGACAGGGAAAGCTAATACCAATGCAATAAAAACCACGGGCTAGCCTTTCATGGCGTGAATGGTGCTGAACTCCCAGCGTTTGATGAATGACTACCTCGTGCCAGGGGGTCACTGGGGAGTGGCGGGGGCTTTCATGTGGTCGGGACAGCTGTGGGCAATCTTCGAGTATGGATTACCCTGAGGAGAGAAACATCTACGTGTGCAGGCAGCACAACGTTCATAGGGGGAGTTAGAAAAGAGATAAACATCAAGAACCAGTGTACATGCTGGATGAAGTCTTTGTGGGATTTTCAGCTTGATGGCATCAGCTCCTTGGCTTTTGATGGCTGCTCGGAGTGAGATCATTTTGTGTCTGATCTGATACTTACATGAGGGTAATTAGGTTTCACTGTACATTATTCCTGTCCTCTTCATAAGTCATCTGAGATGGGGCCCTTTGGCTGCCTCATCCCTTTACTAAGAGGCTCAGAGAAGCTCAGTCATTTGTCCAAGGTGGCAGAGCTGGTAAGTGGCTAAGCTGAGACTTGAACTCAGGTCTGTCTGATTCCAAAGCTTGCGTTGCCATGCAATTGAAAGTGAGTCCTAGCTTTAGATGAATATAAAGCTTATTGCTTTCTCATATAAGAGTATTGCCCTTTTTGGCAGGGGAGCCGGGGCGGGGAGCGCTGTGGGTGTAGGGCAGGGTGTGTCTCTTGACTCTCAAATCCAAAAAGGGCCACATATTAACCTCTATTTCCCTTCTACTTTTGGCTTAGTATCCCCAGTTGGATCAGAAATCAATGGAATGAGTTTCCCTTCATTGTTTTCGAGAGGGAAATGCCTGTTGAACTTTGACAACAGTATTCATGGTTGCCAGAGGCCCTCAATTTATTATTCCTCTCTCAGGAGTCCTCTATAAGTTTCCTTTGAAGAGAGTCTCCTCATCAATATTAATAATCCCTTGATGCTGTGCACATTTGTGTTGGTCAGAATGCCTTTGTGCATATGAGCTCATTTCCCCCTGAAATTTTTATGGGAACTGTCCACACATTAAGCACCGTGTTAAGTGTAGGGACTATCAAGAGTTGCCCCCCGCAACTTGGTTTTATGCGGTAGACCAGATACTGTCTCCATTTTATATACAATTCTGTGCCTCAGCGTAACCTTCTGTCCCCGCCTTTCACAGCTTCTGTGTCCTCGTTTCTCATCTGTCAAGGTGCTCACGGGTACAGGCCCTGAAACATGACTTGCTCATTTTTATCTCCCAGCTTTGGCCGATGCTCCATCTCTTCTTGATCTACTTTGCTGCCGCTCTTCTATTTCTTCCAATCCAAGGTGCCGTCTCCTCTCCTCAATGGCAGTTCCTTGAGAACTGGAGGACCGCTTCCTGCTCTACACGTTAGTGTGCTTGTGGCCGCCATCTTCTATTTGGTACTGGGAGGATAAGGCTGTTTGATACCACCATGTGTTTCCTAATGTCCCTGCGGTTGGTTTCATGGCATATCTAAATTATGGAAAGGAAAAGACCATTGATAGGCACTGTAAATAAATACATTAAAATATGATTCAACATGGACGATATTTGTTGGAAAGAACACTTGGAATAATGCAGAGACCTGTGCCAGATTTAACACCAAAATACGTATTGTTTAGCCAGCAATATGTTGCTGTACGCATGAAAAACTTTTAAAACCTCGATTGCCAGTATCTAAACATTGGGAGATTTGACAGAGCAGGCTGGACCTCTGGCTTCACTTGAAAAATCAGGAGTTCTGACAACACTTGGCTTATTTTTTGGGTCATGACCATCAGCTGAGGTTGAGAAGCGAGTGCCTCTTACATGTGAGCCTCGGATTTCCCATCCCCCCATGGCCCCCCCTGTGGCCCGTCCATCACTTCCTGGCTTATGGAGGTTGATGAGAATGAGTTTGCCATTCACCATCTAGTCATCCTGATGACTTCTTACGGTGTTAAAATGAAGGTGAAGTGCTTCTTGTTAACTCTGACTCTGTCTAAAGGAAAAAGAAAAATAGCCTGAAAGGGCTATGTGTTTGAAGAAAAATGAGAGGGAGCATTATTATTATTACCGTCATTATTATTTTGGCAGAGTGGAAAACAGAACTGTGGGTTTCACAGACAAAGACACTGTTCGTGTAGAAGCCGAAACAAAACAAACCCAAGTTGCCATTAGGGAACAAAGCTGTCTCACTCCGCTCTTTGCCAGGTGGCCCTGGCAGGCTTTTATGGAGGAGGAGGAAAGGCCTGAGGGTGGGCCGGGCCCAGCTCCTGGCCTGGCCAGGTTACTGGGGTGTGACCTTGAGTAGGTTGGTTTGATCCCACACTTCCTCTCCACGAAACTGGAATGATGCCTACAGAGGGGTGCTGTATAGACCTGCAGCGTGGTGCGTGAGGACAGATTTGTGTCTGTTCCAGGCAGCCTTATGCTATGACAGTGTGTTGGCTGTACCTGCCTGGGGCTTACCAGACGCTCAGTGAATGGATGTATGCCATGGGCGAAGCACCTAGCACAAAACCTGGCTCACAGAAGGCCATCACCAAATTTTAACCTGTTGCTAAGGAATGAATCATGTTTGCCGTGGAAGGCAAAGACTGCTGTCTTCCTAGTACCTAGGCCTGCCTCACAGCCGGCAATGGCTGCTCATTTGTGGGACGAATGGTTAATGTCTAGGAATCTGTCATTCGGCAACTGTAAAGAGCGTGGCAGCAACTACACCAGGCTGCCATTTTGGTTTGGCTACTTTTTTTTTCCTCCCTGGGATGAGAGGGTTGCTGCCATGTGCCATGTGGTATCGGTCTACTTTATTTCCCTTTTTATGGTTCTGGGAGATGGTTAATGGAGGGTGGTATCTTCTCAAGAATATTTGTTTCCCTTTTTGAGGGCCTCTCTCATGTTCCCAGCTGGCCTTCACCTTCCCCTACACCTTAGGAATAACTTGCCAGCGGGCCGAGGTGCTCTAGATAACGCAGTAGCTCTCACGGGCATCTTTAGTAACGGAGGCTCCGAGTGGACAGGTCAACCCACAGAGTCACGGGGTTTATCATTAAATCCGAGCACCAGTCTTGTTCAGTCCCGGGGAGCCAGACTCGAGCAACACATCCAGGCCAGCCATGACTTTGCCATCTTGGCTTTTCTTCGGGGGTCTTTTCTTCCTTGACATTGGTAAGTGGGCTTTGAAATAAAGGTTCCATTACCGTGTTTGTGAAGGAGAGAAGAACGAGTCAAGATCCACCTCAATGGCTCATGCTTCTCATGCTAAGCACGTATCCACTTCTGTAACTCGCAGATGCTTGTCACTAACCTTTCCAACTCTCTCAAGTTCCTCATGTGCTTCGACTTTGGTCTTCGGAGTTTGAGACCCAATGGAGGCCATGGGGATGAGGCCTGTGGAGTGCCCGGCTTTGTGTTAGGGATGTTCGTAAACGCTGACTTGTTGATTCACACAAGTTAGTTTAGTCCCTGGTGTATAATGGCTCCTGATAACTCATCCAAAACAACTTGGGGTTCTCTCTTGTGCTACGGTTGCAAGTTAGTTTTATTATCTCCCGGGAGAATGTATTCCAGACTCTCAGGGACTGTGATGCTGGGCTCACTGGAACATTTAATCTCTTAAAGATGAGTGGTTTTGTTGTTGCTGTTCTTTTGTTTTATATATCCTTTTCGAAGTAGGTGGTAATTGTGGTGGTGGTGGTGGTTTGTGCAGTTTGTGTGGTCAGGGATATCTATGAGGCATTAATCGAATATTTGCCATGAATTTTGTACCATGCAAGGCTTCCTGGGGGTAGGGAAAAATGGTGATGTGGACACGTAGTAGGTAGTCAATAAATACTTGTTAAATAAGTCTTTAGTTTCTGTTCTTTGACTGGACTGATAGATATTTTTAAATAATGTGCTTTATAAAAGATGTAACAACGATGCATGTTCCTTGTGGATCACATGGCATATATAAAAATGTAATCACTTATTCGATCAACAACTATGAATTGAACACTTACTACGTTCCGGGCTGTGTGCCGGGCACCAGGGACCTAACACGGAACAATGAACACCATCTCTTGTGGAGTTTATATCCTTATGGGGAGAAACCCAAAATGATCCTAAGTAAGAATTGTATCTTTTTGTCCCCTTCTCTTAGCCTAAGTGCCACGAAAGAAAACCAGAATAAAAACAAGTGATCGAAATAGACCACGACGTCACCCCCACGCCCCCCCTCAAGTCACTGCTGCTAGTATTTTGGTGCATTTCCATTTGGTAATCTGTGCCTGCATTTTGTGCGAGGGAACGTACAGTAACATCTGGATTCCATTTTGTTTCATTTTATTTCAATTAATGACCCATGTTAGGTTGTCGAACAAGGTAGATGTGCGAGCACCAGCCCGCGTCTTCAGGCTTTTCGAGATTACAGGAGGCAACGTTTCCAGTGAGGCGCTTTGGCCCCCTCTACCTCCCCTCATTCCTCGAGCCCACTATCCCAGAAGAAAGCCTGGCCTGGGCCCAGCGCACCTGGGACAGGCAACCTGGGGCAGCGGGGGCCGAGCCCGGCTGCGCAAACACACCCTCCCCCACCATCCTGATCTCCAGACTGTGGGCCTGCCATGGCTGTTTTCAGCTGAAATCGCATGAAAAATGAGTTCTTGTGGTGTTTTCAATATAAATAGTGGAGATGCCACAGGAATTTGAGCACTCAAGGGATGTGCTTTCTTACAGGGCTTTATACGTCCTGAGAAGACCCTGGAGTCCTGCCTTCGCACCAGCCCTTACCCCTTGGAGGCGGGGAGTGGCTGACAGTGTCCACGGGCTGGGAGTGTCCCCCACCAGGGGAGGGATCCGTCTAGCGCCGCCAGCCCAGAGCTCGCCGGGCTGCCCAGGCTGAGACCGTGAGCTCCGGAGCGACAGACTTTTTCTGTAAAGAGCCAGATAGTAAATGCTTTAGGCTTTGTGGACCTTATGGTCGCTGTCCTACTACTGGGCTCTGCTGTCCTAGCATGGAGGTGGCCCCAGACACTATGCCAGCGAATGGGCATGTTTGTGTTCCAGCAAAACTTCATTTATATATTAAAAAAAAAAAAAAAAAAAGGCAACGTACCAGATTGAGCCTGTGTGCCAGTTGGCTGTCACCTGCTCTGAGCCAAAGAGCCCAGGATCCCCCCTGGGCTTCCTGCTGGGATGGTAGGTGCACGTTCCAGCTTGCTCATTGGTTCAGTGGGGTCAATGAGAGCACTCACATGTGGTTCCTATGAGTCTCCGCGGAACAGCGTAAGAAGGGCCCCAGATCCCGATCCAGTCCGCCCCATGAGAGGTTCCTGAACAGTCCTTGCTACCGCCCATCTCTGTCTTTCCGGGCTGCTCTGGCTTCTGGGCGCATTACTTCTTCCAGTTGCTGGAACTTTGACTCATTCTCCTCTTTCAGAATGCAAGTCTTCTCACTCCTACGTATGTGAGTCTTACTAAGAGTAAAGGCCAGTTGGTCCCCAAACTTTCCCTTGATTTCTTTTCTGCAGGTTGTTCACTCACATCTGTATCCTCCCTTTCCCGGCACCTAATGTGTGCTTCTGAATGGTCCTTGTTCCTTTTCTCTGCTGATCAGTTCAGTCATCAGACATAGGATGTAGACTGTCCATTTTCCATCCAACTCAAGGTACGGTCGGCACGTGTCTTAATTAACACTTGAAGACCAAAGGCCCTCTGAGGTCAGGGTCTGTCCTGGTACCCCAGAACCTTGCATTTGGCTTGGCATAAAACACATCCTCGATAATGTGTTCTATAACGAGTGGAAGGCATTTAAATCCTGTTTCTGACTCGACTTTCCAGTCCTAACTATTTTTGCCCAGGAGCCTGGCACACAGTAGACATCAAATTAACACATGGTGGTTGAGTTCTACCTCCATCTCATTTACTCAGTCTGTAGTAGCGTTTCTTTGCTTGTGGAACCTGGTTGCCAAAAGAGTCCTTTACCTTTCACCTTGATGCTGATGGAAAGGCTGGACTTCTGGTTCGGAAGGGGGTTCTAACCCTGGGACAGCAGGACCCTGGGGTGCATGGAAGGTGTGGATGGTGGCCACGGGTCCAGAGTTCCCTCTGGGTGGCCCATGAAACCAGAAGGGATGATGATCCCTCCTGCCTCTGCACTCTAAATTATTCACATTTCCCAGGCAGGACATCAGACTCCTACGATCAGACTTGACTGCTCTGTTTCCCCTCCAGCTGACCTGAGAGCTTTTATGGATCTCAGAAAACGGCACCACACTTGGAGTCAGTGAGCCTTGGGTTTGAGTCCCAGCTTTGTGGTTTTGTAAGATTACTTTATCAATGGCAGGGATTTCAGTCTCCCCCTTCTGTGGTATGGGAGGAATAAAAACACCTGTCTTATATAGGTCTGTTGTAAAAAAAAAAAAAAAAAAAAAAAAAAAAAACCAAAACAACCAACCAGCCAAAAAACCACACAAATAGAAGTGAGTTAACACAGGTAAAATGCAGTGACTGGCATAGAGTAGGAGATCAATAAATATGTGCCATTTTCCTTTTCTTTGTCTTGTTCACTGGGGTTTGAATTATTCCCAATCCTCCCCCTTGTGGACCTGCTTTGGGAGACACTGGCTTTATAGGAGAAGAAATAAATGTTGGATGAACCTCTAGTCCAGGGGTTATCGACCTTGGCACTGTCGACGTTGGGTCCAGGTTATTCTTTGCTGTGGGGGCTGCCCTGTATATTGTAGGATATTTAGCAGCCCCCATGGCCTGACCCAGTAGATGGCTGCAGCATCCAGCCCCCCACTGGTGACAACAAAATCTTGTGCAGATTGCCAGGGGTTCCCTGAGGGTACAGCTGTCCCCTTTGAGAACTACTGGACTAATGAACCAAGGTCCCTAGCCTGGTGTGGGGGACAGAGGAGCTCGGAATGGGAGGGGCCCCTGGAAGGGGACCTCCTTGCTCCTTCCCAAGAGAAGTGTCCTCTATGGGGGTCTAAGTGCTGAAGAGGACAGAGGGCAGAGAGAAACAAGACCTTCAGACTCGAGGTCTAAAAAGCCAACAGGTGCTTTGTTTCTGGTCCCCGTGAGGGCAGTTGCCACCTACCTAACCGGGAGCTCAGGAACAGTGACTGGGCATTACTGTCCCCCCCCCCCCGCCCCCCGGTGGCCTCCCTCCCCGTGGTACACCTTACTGGTGTCCTGCTTGTGCTTTTGTCCCCACCAATCCATTCTCCACACCGTGGCCAGAGTGATTATCTTAGCAGGCAGGTCTGATCATGTTTCTCCTTCAAAAGCTTCCAAGGGCTACCCTACTAGGAATAAAATTGAAACTCCCGCCCTGGGCCCATGAGGCCTCATGTGATCTCTGCCTCCTCTCCAGCCTTGCCTCTTTCATGCTCTGCCCTGGGTTTCCACAGCCAGCTCATAGGGCTTCTTTCTTTCCCGTGATCCACCAAACTCTTTCTGCCTCAGGGCCTTTGCTCTTGCTGTTCCCTCTGTCTGCCTTTTTAGACACATGAGTCCTTTATCCTTTCAGCTCTCAGCTTAAATGTCTGTTCTTCAGGAAGAACATTCTATTCTAAACTCCCTGATCCCCAATAGGCATAGCACCGTGAGTTTTTTTTCTTTTATAGCACTTACCATGTGCTAGAATTATTTGGTTTGCTTAAGTTTCTGTTTCTTCCACAGGACAGACAAGTTCTGGGGCTTCATGAAGCTTCCAGTCTCATTGGTTTCTGAATCCCTCACACTTATTCCAGTGCCTAACACAAAATAGCTAAGTGACCCGTGTTTGCTGGATGAATGAATGAGTTTCACTTCCCTGATTTCACGGTGTTATCAAAGTAACTCCCGAAACTCGGAGACTTTGGGCGACGTAGCCATTTTTCTGGTCAAAATTATAGGCTCACCAAACATGTTTCAGCTTACCAGATTTATGAAAACATACATTTACTTGGTCCGGGGAGGTCTAGTAAGGTTATTCTCTGCCAGCATTTGGAGTAGAATCAGATCTGTTCTTTTTATGTATATGTGTGTGTGTGTGTGTGTGTGTGTGTGCGTGCAAGTGTGTGTGATTGTTTTTTCTCTTAATTTCTAAACAAGCTCTGAACTTTCACTGTAGTTATAAAAGTAAAAACTAATAGTAACATGGATACTACTACTTGTAATAATAATAATGATACTTAATATGTGAATAGTGCTTTCCGCTGAGAGGAATTCTGGGGTAATGGCTAAAGACCACTGCCATTAGAATCTGGGCCTCCCCTCCAGAACTATTGGATCAGAAACTGAGATGAAGCCTGGGAATGGTCACTTGTAACCAGCCTCCCAAGAGATTCTGATGCCCCTACCCCCCAAAGCTTTAGGATTCCTGCCCCATTGGAGAGGGCATATGCTTCGGGTTTACAGCTGAGTTTTGGGCCCATCCAACCCCAGCCCCAAAGCTTGCTAGATGTGTGATGTAGAAAGTTACGCTGAGCTGCCTCCATAAAAGAGGTTCAATAATATCGGCCTCCCTGGACAATCATAAGGACAAAATACAATTTTTTTTGGAGCACACACTGTCAGGCACTTTGGTAAGCACTTCTCATTGGTGATTTCAATGTACATTTCTATAAACTTCCAAAGGAGGGCATCATTTCACTTTTCATCACAGGGTTCTGCTATGAGGGATACTATGCCCATTTTGTAGATTAAGAAACTGAGGCTTATTGCGTCACTTCTTCAAGGGTGACGGAGACCCCTAGCCGCTAGCTCTTGGGCACATGTCAGGCGTTTGGCTGTGCACGGAGGATTTTTACCGCTCACCTTCCTCAATAGATGGTTGTGCCTGATTCCCACTGCCAGACCTTATTCAGTGTTAATGTCCAGGATTCCGTTCAAGGATAACACAGAAGAATCTAATGAGATTTCAACAAGAAGATCTCAACTGTGAAGCCGGTGCCAACTTCCCAACACGGCGAGCAGGAAATGAGTCTGCTGGACTCCTTCGCCACCTCTAGAAACAAGGAAAGAGCCTCAGAGTGATCAGTAAGTGAAGGGATCTTCGTTGTGTGTCCTGGTGATGGGGGTCCAGCTACCCTGTATAATAACTGTCTTGATATCCCTTACCCCCAACCCAGTTTACTTTTGGCTAACACCCAGGTGGGGCTTTTGCCACCAATATAAATATCCTTTCTGTGTCCCCCTTCCGCAGGAAATAGCTGCTAGGGAGGGTGAAGGCAAAGGTCAGCTCGTGTCACGTGAACTCCGCTCAAGTACCTCTTGTTTCCCTGGGCCAATTAGCTGAAAGGATTTGCAGGTTTCCCCAAGTGGAGCTGATCCCAGTTGCTAATTGAGATGAGGCAGGAAGCAGAGGCAGAAATGAATTGATGGAAGTGGGCAGCGCTTTCCTTACGTACTGGCTTTGCTTGAAAAGTCTGTTCGGGAAATTTGTGGGCATTATTTTATAAGTGTTTCTTTGACCTTAGACTTCCATGCACTCATTGTGAAAACACCCGATTAGTGAAATAGGGTGATTGTCTGAGTAATACAGGGTAACATGGCATGTGATCATAAATAAAACCCAAACACTTGCCCAAAGGCATGGGGTGGTTTTCTCTGAACTTCAGGACTGCTGAAGACTCTACCCCAGATCATCACGGTGGTGTGGACTTGGGGACCATAACTAGACCTGGCCATGTGGTGGTGACACAGAGGAAAGTTTACCAACTCATTTTGCTTTTTCAAAAGGCTGAATACTTTGCCCAGGGTTGCACAGTTGGGATTTGTGGCCAGAGTCATCTGGCCTTTAAAGCCATGTTCTTTCCATTTTATCATAGATTCACTGAATGGGAGCCTAGGGTTCCTCCCCCCACCTCCCATTTAGAATTTCCTTCCTGCTCTGTTTCATCAATGTATTTACGGTTCAGAGAATCAGCTGTATGTTGCAAGTGTGTTTCCACGAAAGGTGATTTTGTATCTTAGATCTCAGAATGGTCAAGGGGTGTTCATGTTTCAGAACAGCAGACACCAGGTACTTCTATTTTCCTGCTGCCCATGCCAGCTACACATAGATGGAGAGCAATTCAGTATGGCCTTTGTTTTTTCCCCGGTCGTTTGGCTTTGTTTAGGGTTGCTTTTCTTTTCTTTTAGTATTTTATCTATTTATGTCAAAGAGAGACGGCAAGAGCGAGAGAGGGAACACAAGCAGGGGCAGGGGCAGTGGGAGAGGGGGAAGCAGACTCCCCGCTGAGCAGGGAGCCCGATGCGGGGCTCGATCCCAGGACCCCGGGATCGCGACCTGAGCCGAAGGCAGATGCCTAACGACTGAGACACCCAGGCGCCCCTAGGGTTGCTTTTCTTGATGGTTACTTGGAAGTTTGAGGAATTCAGGTGCTAATTCTCGCTCGTAGCTCTTAAGGGTAGGAAACAGGACAAGGTGGAGTTTCTAAGCAAAGGATTAGAGACAAGAAAATGCATTGATCTTTTTAGAACCCCAAGAAATTGCCACTTTCCTTCTAAATTGCCCTTTCTGCTTCTTTGGAAACTCCTTGTTACCCGTGCAGCTCCTAGGAGTTATATATGGTAGCAGATAGAACGTCAGGGTTTAAATGGCCCTAGGAGCGTGCACGGTCCAGAGGTGTGCTGTTTTGATGGTTGCCCACCAGGTGGCGACCTCTCCAAGGGAACGGAGACCAAAATCCAGTTTGTAAGCAACCCTTAGTCTCTAAATGTTTATGGGGCCGCTCCCACAGGCTTGGCACTGTACTGAAAGCTTAAAAGATTTAGCCTCTGCCTTCAAGGAGCTTACCAAATATCTACCTTCAGAAGTCCCTTGAATTAGACCATTTCTCAGCTTCTCTGTTCAAGTCAGTCTTTATATTCCTTAGGTCTGAGTCCTTGAAAGAAAGAGTACCGTGTAGGACAGACAGGAAGTAAACGTCCTTGAGTCCTGCTGCGTGCCAGGTACCGAGCTAGGCGCTTTACACACGTAATCTTCACTGCCCCACTGGACAGAAAGGGAGCTGGACGAACATTTTAGTATTTGGAACTCCAATGCCACGGAACTAGTAAGGAGTAGAGGCAGCCTCCAAACCCAAATTCATCCATGGCCACAGGCTTTCCACTCCTCACTTTCTCACTGAGGGAAACTCGGGGAACACATTACTCCTGAGAAGTCATCCCAAGATAGAAATGGCCACAAAAGCCTTTAGATAGTTTCGCAGATGTCACATCCTTGGGAGGTGATTATGAAGGAAGACTGAGTTTTTGGAAGCACGCCTTGACCCTTGAAGGGTGATGCCAAGAGAGCCAGACTGCATTCCCACAAATTTTCCTTTGAGAGAAGGAATCCTAAGATATTCTTGTATGCTTCAGCAGTAGGTTGGCTGCAAGTTTAGCGTTTAGGTATTTCATCCTTCCTGGTTCATTTTATCTATTTTTTTTTTAAAGATTTTATTTTATTATTAGAGAGTATGTGCGCAACATGAGCGGGGGCAGGGGGCAGAGGGAGAGGGAGAAGCAGACTCCCAGCTGAGCAGGGAACTCAACTCAGGACTCAATCCCGGGACCCTGGGATCATGACCTGAGCTGAAGGCAGATACTGAATGACTGAGCCACCCAGGCGCCCCAATTTTATCTATCTTTATACTATTTTATGTGTGCATGTATGTATAATATAGTCTAAAGCTAATGTGATGTATATGAACATAGATCTAGATCTCATCCCTACCGGACTGTAAGCTAACTGAGGGTGGGGTCCTGAATGCGTTTGATATTACCACACAGTCTATTTGGACCTTTCTATGCCAATGGTTATTCTTTGAATTGTTTCTTATGCAAATATATTTCCCTCCCCCCCCTTTAAAAATCTTATTGTGGTAAGAACACAAATCTTAGGTGTAGGATACATTATTGTTGACTCTCGGTAAAGCGCTTACAGGAAAACATGGGGAAAAGACCCATGACATTGATCTTGTCAATGAGTTCATGGATAGGACATCAAAAGCACGGACAACAAAGAATGAAAATAGACAAGTGGGACTCCATCGAACCAAAAAGCTTCTGCACAGTGAAGGAAACAGTCAAGCCAGTGAAAAGGCAACCTCTGGAATGGGAGAAAATATCTGCAAAGCATATATCTGACCAGGGGTCATCTCCAGAATAAGTCTACCCTTTCTTGCCTTCACGTCTGAAAATGCTGCTGCTGGGGAGTAGAGGATCCGAGCCGGTGAAGCGGAGATGGCCCCAAGCAAGCCCCTGGGGTGAGGACTCCGGTCCGGGCAAGGCTCTCAGGGAGGCCGTGAGAGAGGACGAGAGGACAGAGGAGGGTGCCAGAGAAGACCACAGGTTCCAGCAGCGTCCCGCAGAGGGGCGTGTTAGCCTGATCTCACCGGGAAGACTGGAAGGCAAGCCATGCCTGAGAATCTGGGGCAAGGGAGATGCGGATTTCCTACTGCTGCACCTGTCGGCTGTTAACATGTTAAGAGCCACCCCCAGGAGGAGAAAAGCCAGCTCCATTGGAAGCCAAGGTCAGCCTCTTAAGATCTCCCGTGGCTGTCATTAAGTATGCAGAAGCTGGGGTGCACACAAGGAGCCCAAAGACATCATGTGGGGTATCAGCATTGTAAGCTGTGCTAGTAGGCTCTTAGCCCTGAGGTCTTTATGTAGATGGTTTCCAGTTGTCATGGAGACCTGTGATTTTGTTGTAGTGTTTTCCAGCTAGACTCTAGCTGCTAGCGTGATAATTTATTGAGGCACTAGCTCACACCTGAAATTAATGAATTCTAACCCATATTGTTTCTGACCTGCAGTCAATGTGCTAAAGATTCAGAATCCCGGGACCTACTATTCACTTTGCGGACGTTAACACACTTTCTCCCTCTCCATCGTCTCTGGATGGCAAGAGGAGGCATCCCTTAGCTGCCCTGCTAGGACCGGAGCCATCTGATTTGCTGCCAGACCGTGCCTGCCACAGGGAGAGACCATCATGCCCCAGAGGAGTAGGGGGGATGGTTGGCGAATGGCCAGTAATGACAAACACCCACTGGAATTCGTAGGTATGAAGCAGTTGAGGATCTCTGGCCCGCTTTGTGCCAAGGTGTAGACCCCGTTACAGGGTAGTGCGTGGACTGGGGACGTGGGTCTCAGATGCTGCAGTTGGATGTCAACTTTCCAGGTCACCTGTAACCTCTAGGATTTGAAGCTTCAGATCTTCACCTCAGTCATTCCTTTGGGGGCTTTCAGATTTGGCCATAGTTGAGGCTGGGCAGCATGCGTCTGGGGGGCCACACCAGGATCCTGTTGAAAACCGTGAACCACCACTGGTCAGAAAATCCTAGGTAACACCATGCTGGGCTGCGCTGGGGGAGGCTGTAAATTACATTCAAGGAATTGGGTGAAACTTCCTAAGGCAGCTGCTGCCAATCATGTTGGGAGGCCAAAGCATCCACGAGGAGCAGACTAGCATTTTTACACCCCAGGCAGGAGCTGTTCTTCCAATTTCCTGGTCAGCTCTAGGTTCTCAGGGTCACCCCTGTGGGAAACACTCACAGGCCCTAGGACACCAGAAAGGTGCTGATGTCCTCGGGACAATCACTCCAGGGAAGGTAATTACACCTCCGTGTTCTCGTTTTGGCATTTCCATCCGCTGAAGGCTTGCATTCAGCCTGAATTGCTTAAAGCTGTAGCAGCTTCCCGCTGCATGATGACAGCCCCTTCCAGGTGTGGACAGTCTGGGGAGCACCGTGGGCTGGAGGATGGCGGGCTGCGTTTCCCAGCCTGTTTTCCTTGACTGGCTGACAGCAGTTTCCCCTTGGCTGTCTTGCAAACAAGTGCTGATTGCCTCCAATTGATCAGCCGATGTTACAGTAACAGGAGGCGGCCGTAGGCTTCAGAGAGTGATTAGAGAGTCAAGTGTGGTGTGTCAACTTGGGGTCCCTGACATTGCTCTTTCCGGGTTTGGGAAGGGGATAGTAGTCAAGAGTCCAGCACAGTTTGGGATTTTGAAGTCTTTAAAAGTGGAGGTACTAACAGGTGAAGAGCATTAACAAAGGATTTGAGGCTCCCGGGGACCAGTCGCCAGTGCAAGCTCCTACACCTGCAGGACAATTGAGGGGTGGGGCCAGAGTACTGGGGACGCTTGCTACGACCATCCCGGAATGGCTTCCGTGAGGAAGTGATGCTGGGGCCCAGAGGCGTTGAAAACTGGGAGCTAACTGGTTGCAGAGGAGGTGGGCAAGTCTCATGGGAGACAGACATGACAAAGGCAGGTAAGCCTGGACACAGCCTGAGATGTTTGGGGAGTGGAGAGGGGGCCAGTGTGGCTGGAGGGCGATGCTTAGAGGGGCACATGGGAGCTGTTGCTGGGGAGTCGGGAAGGGACAACCCTGTTGCTCACAGAAAGGAGTTTTATTTTCTCCCTATGATCACAGGAAGCCATTGAAGAGTTTTAAGCAAGAGGATAACATCCCTTCCCTCATCTTGGGTGCTATTGCCCTCAGATGGCAGAAGCCCCTCTCTGACCATATCTCTGGAGTCTTCTTTGAGGCTAGTGCCTTCTCAGTGGTCATAGCTGACTGGCTCTTGACTCTCACCTGCTCCAAAGGTGGCCGGCGTTGGGGGGGGGGGTTCCTCGTAGCATCTCCTTGATCGAGCAACACCATTGCCCATGATAATTGGAGCCTCACCACTGTCAGCACATCCCAAGATGGTGCCTCTGGTCCATCCGGATGACTCTTCTAGGGTTGCCTACTCCCCCAGATACCAGAAGTGTGTCTGTCTTGGAGTCTTATCCCAGGCTGGGTATCCTTCCGGCAGGAATGTGGAACCATTCCCCAGTGGAAAATCTGTGACTCGCAGCCTCCTTACTTATGTAGTAGTTCATACAAGGACAGTTAAGTGTTCACGTGAATTATTTCACTTAGTTCTCACACTGACCGCATCTGTTATCCCCCTTTTCCAAATGAACTCAGGCTGGGAAAATTTGAGTAGCTCACTCCAGGGCAAGGGGTCACTTCATGGCAGAGCAGAATTCAAACCCAGGTTCAGATCTTAAGCTCTTGGCCACTCTGTTGTATCATCGAATATGGAGATTGATGCCGAGGCTCAAGCTTTCTTACTTCGTGCACAAATATTTAGCATCCCCCAGGGCCATTACTACCTCCACACCAGTCCAATCCTTTAGTCTTTGTGTTCCAGATCTCTGGGTTCTAAGCACCATGGGGAGAGCACGTTAATCACCTCCTAGCCATCTGGGGTCGCAACCCTAATTCCCTATCAAAGAAGTAGAAGTTTTGAGTCCTAGAAACAAATGGGACCCTCTGGCTCAAGACGATTTATTCACTTTCAGGGTGATAATCTGTCAGGGTCAAGAGTGAAGAGAAAAGGGAAAATGAGAGGAATTAGCAAATTGATGTCTTAGGTCCAACTGGAGGTGAGCCATAATTTGTGAATTAAGTTTACATCACTAAGATCGCTTTACAGACAAGCAGCTCGATATTAGAAATTACCAGTGTTTATTTGCACAGATGCAGTGGAGAGAAACATTTCCACAGGGTCATGTCAGCCCAGCTGATGGACTGATAAGGGAAGCCACACCATCCGCCGACAGCCAAGCCTCTGAGTACTTTTAGGTTCACTGTTAACCACATTTATGATAATATGAGAGGAAATGGATCATTTTGGTTTCTTCCCCATTCAAGCTCTAATTTATATTTTAAACCAAACACAGGCCCCCTTTTTCTGCCTGGAGTCTCCTTGTATGTCCCTGGACCTTCCAGTTTATATTTGCTTCCAGGAACACTTGCTGATTTGAGTTGTTTATGTCTCCTGGGATGCTGGACTCATATCATGGTGTTTGATATCCCATCTGATGCAGAAGGCTTTTGAGGCCCCTTTTGCAACTGACCAAAGAGGAAGTATTAGCGAATGGGTAACAGAGATGCTGAGAAGCAAATAGCCCGAATGCTAATTTCATTGAAAATAGACAGCAGACCATCATTTCCACGGTCTTTGAAAACAGGGAAGGGAATCCATGCAGTTCCTCTTGGTGTCTGCATCTGTGCGGGGTGGGCAGGGCAGAGAGGGGTTAGGTCCTGGGTAGTATCATGGGATGCTTCCCTCTGAGCTGGCCAAGGGGGCAGCACATTGCCCTGGGAGCCGGATTCTCGTCCTGATGCCTCTTTTTTTCTGGCTGTGTGACCTTGGCCAATCTCCCACCCTCTCTGAGCCTTGGTTAGTGGGAGTAAGATGAGAAGAATAGTCTCTTGAGTTGGCAGATACTGCCTTTTGTACCTGGGCATGATGACAAGATGTGCTCCTTGAACTCAAGGAGCACATTGTCAAGTAGAAGGACTGCTGTGTATCCCTGATCGGTGAGCAAGAATTTCAAGTAAAGAGATGATTTCAGTATATCTGAACAGTGTGCATGGGAGGGAAGGGAAAGGCAGCTAGCTCATGAGCCTGAGGGCTAAAGGAGGAAGGAAGTGATAAAAAGTGCTTTATGAAGAGCCTCAGTATCTAACTGGAGCTGAAACTTGGACACTTCCCGGTTTTAAAGCCATACAGGTCAGGATAGGCTCCTTTATGATGCAGTAATAAAAACCATACAATTCAGTGGTTTTATATAATAAAAGTTTGATTTAATTTTTTTCTGACACTCCCATTCAATTAGTTGGCAAGGGTGGGTGTGGTCTCTGACCATTGGGGTCGTTCAGAGACGCAGCCCGATGAAGGCTCTTTGTCACCATGGGAATCTGTTCTCCATGGCTGGAGACAGGGCTGTGCACAGACTCTTTTTTATTTTATTTTATTTTATTTATTTATTTATTTATTTTTTTATTCATGAGAGAGAGAGAGAGAGAGGCAGAGGGAGAAGCAGGCTTCCTGCGGAGCAGGGAGCCCGATGCTGGACTGGATCCCAGGACCCTGGGATCATGACCTGAGCCGAAGGCAGACGCTTAACCATCTGAGCCACCCAGGTGCCCCTGTGCACAGACTCTTAAAGCTTTGGTCTAGAGAACACAGTCGCACTTCTACTCACATTTCCTTTATTGGCCAAAGCAAGCCACATGACCATGCCTAATTTCAAAGGAGTCAGAGGAGGGCAATCCCACCATGTACCTAGAACATGGAGAGAGATAAGAAATTGGGAAGACCTCTAATGTCTTTGGATATTTTCTGTAGAAATACTGCTAGCCTGCTTGAGAGTCAGAAAGTGAATTTTGCTGGTTTATTCCCTGAAATCGTATAGTATCATAACTATAAATCATATGGTATCATAACTTAAGGCTCAGTAAATACCATTCCTAGGTATATATATATATCCCCGAGAAATTCTCTTCTAGATCTGCCAGGATGAACAGCAAGGCACTCTTTCATTCAGGAAGGAACTGGGGGATCTTTCATTTTCCGGCAGCTAGAAACCTGGATTATACAGTGGGCATACATTATGGAGTACTGTGGTAGGCAGGAAAATACTCTCCGCCACCACTGCCCTGCCTCCTCCAAAGTCCATGTTCTAATCCCTGGAAGCTGTGAATACATTACATGGCAAAGGGGGATTTGGGTTACATATGGTGAGTTTGCTAGTCATCTGATCTGAAAGTAGATTATTTTGGATTACCCATATGGGTCCGGTGTAATCACAAAAGTCCTTATGTGTGGAATGAGGAGATGGGAGACTCCATGTCAGGGTGATATGATTTGAGACTTGACCTGTCATTGCCTTGAGGATGGGCCACAAACTAAGGAACCAGGTGTCCTCTAGAGATGGAAAAGGCGAGGAGACGGATTCGCCAGTAAAGCTAGGGAGGTTAGAGAACAGATTCATGCCTGATATCTTGACTTTAGCCTGGTCAGACCCATTCCCGACCTCTGACCGCCACAACTGTAAGATTAATAAATTGGTATTGTTTAAGCTCCTAAGTTTGTGACAATCTCCTGTAGCAGCCATAGGAAACTAACGCAAACACTGTGCAGCATTCTAAATGAACTCATTGGACATATAATGTACAGATTTCATAAAAATTCTAATTGAGAAAAGTAAGAAACAGGGTAGGGTTTTGAACACAAACCCGGCAATGGGAATTAAGCACATAGGCACATATGTATACATAAAACATAATTTATAAGGTCATGAGCATATTAAAGGATGCATATTAAATATAGTATGGTTCGTGGGGGAGAGTATGGGAGTGGAAATCAGGGGTAAAAGGAAGAAAACTGAAAGGGCAGAGGCTCTGCATGGACCACGGAGAGTGGGCTCAAGTGAGCAGTGTGACTGAACATAGACCTTTAAATTTCTATCTCAGGCGGGGGCACCTGAATGGCTCAGTTGTTAAGCGTCAGCCTTCAGCTCGGGTGGTGATCCCAGGGTCCTGGGACTGAGCCCCACGTCGGGCTGGCTCCCTGCTCCGCGGGAAGCCTGCTTCTCCCTCTCCCACTCCCCCTGCTTGTGTTCCCTCTCTCGCTGTGTCTCTCTCTGTCAAATAAATAAATAAAATCTTTAAAAAAATTGTTTTTCTGTCTCAGGCGTTAGATGCTTTGAGTTTACAGGACTTTTTAGAAACCGTGACTCTCAACTTGGAGGGGCAGTTTGAACTAGTGAGAAATCTGGATTTTGGACTACCAAAGCAAGGCATGAGCTTGGGGACAATGTCCTTCTCACTGTAGTGCCTGGTGCAGTGCCTGGCATACACTAGACCTTCTGGAAACAGCCGCAGTGTGGCAAAATTCATGACTGAGGGAGGGAATGAGCTGAGTGAGTGAACTTCCAAATCAAGCCCGAGCTCAGACGCAGTGTTAATTGTCAGATACGGTTGCCTAATTGAACAATCCACGCCAAGTCCCCACCACGCACCTGCTGGGTGTTGGACACGGAGTTCCGTGTTGGGGATTAAGAAAAAAACAAAGTTAAGCATGCCGTCTGCTTTATGTCTTCAAGTGGTCATTTAAAGTGTAAGTAGGTGACAGCTTCCACACAGGAAACAACACGGTAAAAGCCTCCGCTGAAGCACAAAGTGGCCGGTGGTGAAGTAGGGATGATAAAGAACATTCTAGACGTGAAGCACAGTACTTCACTGTATCAGCTGCTTGAAGTGCTCATCTGGAGTATTTGAATTAATGTTCAGCTCAAGAAAACCCTCTCAATCTTGCCCGCCTGACTCTGAAGTCCAGGGCAGAGCGGAACTGGGACAATGACAAAAGGGCACTTGAGAGTCTGAGTGCGGAGAGGTGACTTAGCTGGTGTGGTGCTGGAAAGACAGGCAGCCTTCGAGGAAAATGAGGAATAGGCTGTCCCTGCCTCTGCCTGGGCTTGGCCTGGCGGCTGTGCGGCTGAGTTAGGGAGGAGGTGACCCACACAGCCAAGCTGGCCTGCCTCTCTCCTCCTCACCAGTTGGCCTCCGTCAGGCAGTTTTGATGAGCCCGGCCGCCTGGTTCGTTTTCCTCTTGGAAAGAATTGGGGGAAGTTGACCGGCATAGAGATAAGGAGGCAGATCTGTTACCTTGGCCACGGCTCTTGGCAGGTCCTCTCCAGGATTTCCCGGGGCCATCTGAGCGTCGTGGGGGAGATGAGAGGTCAGGCGTGGGCTGGGTGGGAAACTCTGGGATCTCCAAGGCAACCATATAGCTGAAGGAAGAAAAAAAACCCTCTGGTGCTCAGCCAAGACTGGCGTTTGTGGTTAGTAATCAGGATTTGGACAGTCTTTCCATCTGGGGGGAGACAGATGACTGTAAAGAAACCACTGGTTCTTCAACTTTACTTACGGAGCACCTTGTGGTAGACTGGTCCAAGGTTTTGAAATAGGTACAAACCAAACCAAAAAACAAATATCTGCTATCTCACTAAAATCAGCTCCCTCCCCACCCACCCTTCAATCCTCTCATTCACTAGGTCTACCTCTTTCTCCTGAGAAATCTGTTTTCTTTACTCTAAATCACTATTTCTTAACTACTGGGGTAACTTTGCCCCTCCAGGGGACATTTGACAATGTCCGGATTCATTGTGGGTTGTCACAACCGGGAGGTGCTATTGCCATCTAGTGGGTGGGGGCCAGCGATGCTGCTAGACATCCTGCAAGGTGCAGGAGAGCCCCCCACAAAGAATGATCTGGCCCCAAATATTGAATATCTAGCTCCTCTTCCAGGCCCCGGTTCCCATGTTGTTCCCGCTGCATCGTGGCGTTCAGCACAATGGCTCAACATGTGGGCATGTTGAGTTTAAAGGGACAGCCATCCATCCAAGGGGGTACGTAGAGAAGAATAGAATCAATGAAAGCAGACATGGGATTCGCTCTCTCTTGTCGGGAGCATTAATGAGCGTACAGTGTATTGTTCTAGTTAACCCTTGAAACAGATCTCTGACAGAGGTACATCATGGTCTCCTTTTTATAGATGAAGAAAATAGAACACACCCAAAATAAACTCTTGCTCAAGGTCATCGTGTTGTGGAGCTGGATTTGGATCCACATTTAGTCACGTGCCTTTGTGGCCCGCCCTCCCTCTGCAACACCCCTCCCTCACCTTTTCTGGGTTCTACCCACAAATTGAAATTTCCAACCTGGACAAATGACTTCTCTCTTATTTCTATCTAGTCATAACTACCCTTCAGAGTTGAAGCCCGTTCTCTCCTGCGGGAGCCTTCCCTATGTCCTGTGATCTTCACCGGCCCCCGTTTCCCCTGCTCCTCTCCAGTAGGTGTCTATGCAGGGTCTGAGAGAGTTTTAAATCCAGAGGGGACTTTGAAGTCCTAGCCCAGGAGACTGTGCAGGAGCGCCTGTCAGAATCCAGACCTTTGTGGGGATAAATTATCTCGGGGCCTCTCCTAGGAATGTACTGAGTCAGACTCTAACAAGGGGTAAGTGCCTGTCTTAAAGGACGCCTGCTGCCGACCTAATGCTCTGTTAGCAGAAAGGGAAACTGCGGCCCAGGGAGGGGAAATGAGCTGAGACCAGCACTCAGGTTTCCTGATGGCCACTTCAGGTCTCAGTATGCAGCACGAGGCCTCTTGATTCCTAGGTCTTTCCCCTAGCCACAGATCGAAGAGAAGCTAAATAAACATTTCCTGGCTGAGTGATACCAAAAAAAAAAAAAAAAAAAAAAGGAAAAAACGGCCTTAGACAAAAACATTTTTGTCATATTTGTCTTCTTCTGGCCCCACCCCTACCCTGAATCCTGCAAGTGTTAGCATTTTTTGCAGGTCATGTTATTCAGTACATAGCTCATCATCTTAAACGTCATTTTCCCATTTTCTCCTGACCTGAAAGCAATGCATGTCTCTCACCACTCCTGAAAAATGTTTATTTTCCGTCTTTTTGAACTCTTTCAGCTTCCCGAGGCTAATTAAAATGCAAGAAAAATAAGTAACATTTATTGGTTGCCTTCTGCACGTCAGGGATTGTGTTTTGATACTTCAAAATGCACAATCTCCAATCCGAGCAACCACTCCATAGCCCAGATGTTTTGTCCCGATGAGAATGAGACTCAGGCCAAAATAACTCATCCAGTGTCACCCAGCCAGGAAATGCAAGTGGCGGGCAGTAGGTCTGACAACAAAGCCTTGTGGGTTACCCCACGCTGGTTCTCAGCATCATACCAAATTCAGATGATTGAAACCACGCCACCAAGTTTCCCCTTTACCCTGTGCTTCGACTGCGACTACAGTTTTCATATCAGGTGTACCTGCTCTGAATACGGTTTGCTTGATCGTTTCCTGAAAGAAGATGTATGTATCGGCCAGAAGGTAGCCAGGAAAACAGAAACAGTCCAGGTCTTTCAAACGGAGGTGCTATAGGAGAAGGAACTGGTTCCATGGCTGATTAGCAACAGCTCTGCTGTACCTGGAGGAATGACAGGAACTCTCCAGAGTTCGGAAGCCAGGGCTGTCCACCAGGAGCTGGAGCTGCAGTGGAGATTTACAGGAACCAGAGGTGGCGGGGAGTGGGGGTGGGGGGGAGACGTACCCAGGCTTCTGTCTTCACTGCTGTGATCGCCTCCTCCACCAGTGCCTCCAATCGGTCAAACCCACGCAGGAGCCAGAGGCCAGGGGACTCGGAAATGTGGTTTTCTAAAATACAGAGGCAAGCAGGAGACGGCGGGGCACAGAGAGAGAGAAGAGAAGAGAAGAGGCAAATCACCACATGGGCAAGAACAGCGAAGCTTTCCTCTCATCCCTCAGCGGAAGAGAAGCAAACCCTGCAGCCATAGAGCTAGGCGGACTTCCATCTGAATCCTGGCCTTGCCATTTCTGGAGATGGCAGCTGAGCCCTCCGACACTGGAGGGCTCCGTCTTGAGTAAAGGAGTAAGAACGTGTCCCCCATTGTGGCATTGTTAGGATGAGAGAGGCGTGAAGTGCAAAGCTCAGTTCCTAACACAATATGGACCCACAGCAAGTAGAAACTATTTTTATTGTCTTTTGGAAGATTCTGTACAATTAGGATTTGACCACAGTGTTCGCAGTGAGACTGGGTGTTGCCACAAGCGCGTCCTGTCACCCCGGACAGCGGTAATGATGAGGCCCCGTTCTCTTCCTCTACAGACAAGCTCAGAAGACTTTTGAAAGTAGAGCTCCAAATTGTATTCAAGGAATTTTACTGCCTCTTTTCCCCATGTTTTCTGCCACCTTCCCTCCCCAAAACACACGCATGCACGCACACACATACACACTTATACATACACTTTTCTAAATTTAAACCCTGGTAGATGTTGAATCTCATACATTTTCTGGACCTGAGTTATTTCACTGACACCTTAAGTTGCCCGCTTTTCCATCTGGGGCTTCGGGGAAGTCTAAATCCAAGCTCGCAGAGGAGGGAACTTCCTGAAGCTGTAATTCAAACGCTCATGCTGTCTGCCCCGGAGAGACACAGACAGTCTGACCTACTGGGGAGGTCACCCCAAGTGTGAGTTTCTTGAGGACACGTGTTCTTGTCCAAGAACAATACTCTCGCTGGTGACCCTGGTGTACGGTAAAGATGGAAATGATTCATTAGCGCTTGCACAGAGTGCTCTGGACGGCTCAGGCAACCGGGGGCATTTCATTGTCAGCTCGGTTCCCACAGAAACCCTCTGCAAGGCTCTTTGTTCAGGCGCCCTGGTTGAAAGTCCTCTTTTGAACAGAGGTGCTTTTCCTTTCTCGGGAAAAGATGAGATGTTTCTGCAAAGTGACAAAATCAGGACATAAAGAGAAAGGTAGCCCTGTTAACATTGGAATTCACGGAGGCTTGTGAAGGTCACATGGCAGCCCAATCCCATGGTAGAAAGTGCCTCGGATTTGGGACTCAGCCTGCCAGCAAGTAGCGGAACCTAGATTTGGATGCAAATCTGAAACAATCATTTACTCATCTGTTAATTCAGCAAATATTTAGTGAGTGTGTCCTGTGTGCTGATGTATTTTAGGGGCGAGGGATAGAACAGTGAAGAACAACCAAAAATATCCCACCTTCGCAGTGCTTAGTGGGGAGACAAACGATACACGAGATGAATACTTACAGTATTTAATACATTTGATGTTTTTAAGTCTTAAGGAAAAAACCCTACTAGAGCAGAGAGGGAGTTGGAATTTTAGACATGGTGGGCTCTCTGCGACAGGACGTAAAGCCTTGGAGTAGGTGAGCAGAGGGTGGTTATCTGGGGGGAGGGCAGATCTGGTCCAGGGAGCCTGAGGGGGGGTGCATGCCTGGGCCGAGGAGGCCAGTGTGCCCAGATCATGTCTCCTTCCTAAAATGCCCCCTTCAAAACCGTTGGCACGTTGTCCATTCACTCAGCAAAAGATTTTAACCATCTACACTGTGCTTGATGTTGTGGATGGAGGATGTTAAGAATCTTACGTGTCACAGTACAATTGGGGAAAAAAATATCAGACTAGAGGGATTCTGAATTATTTAACCAGTAGGTACCAGGAACCTGCCCCAGTGGATGCTCTATCAGGAAATGCAGACATCCATGATACAAATCAGTGGTGAACCTTGATACACCTGACACGGATTTCTAGGGGCCAAGATAGAGAAGAAGCAAGGCAAGACTCCAGTGTCCTTGTTCTTAAAGAAGCTCTGGCGGAATTAGAACCGCTGGGACATGCGCAGATAGAACGAGCCAGCAACCTGTAAATAAAGCGTGGCCGGATGTTTCAGTCTTCCTCCTGCCCCCAGACATCTTCCCGGCCCACAAGGGCTGGCGAAGACACAAAGAGGGAACAAAAGAGGAGCTTTTGTAGTGTAACCCAAAGCAGACCTCGGAGGTGGATGTTTCGAGCTTAGTTGGGCTTAGCGTTATGCTAAGATCCACTCTATGAGAAATGTCTGATGGTTTTATAGACATTATCCCGAGGCAAGTTAGGGCTGCATCCGGCACCCACCTTCTAAGTAGGAATCCCATGCTGTGTTGGCCTGTTGGCTGAGTTCCAGGGGATCAAGACCCCAAACGCAGTTTTCCACGGAAGGGGGAGCTCCTTGTGGATTGTGACCAACTTCTAGCAGCTGAATTTTCTGCAGCTGCTTCTGGGCTCACTGTGTGAGATGGATCAGCCAACCCTGTGACTTTGTCTGTTTTTCTTTCTCCTCTTAATGAACCATACCGTCTCCTCCCGCTAACAGTGTTAAGGGCATATCCAGTAAGGGAGTTACAAAGTACTGATAAATATAAACAGTGAAAGCTAATTAACTAGAGGCCTGAATTTGAAAGAGAGAGAGTATGTGTGTCTAAGTTCATTTGGGAAGTTTCTGGACTCATAGGGTAGCAGGGCTGCCTGAATTTACAAGTGTGAAGCTATGCAAAGCTTCTATACGGATTAACATTGCCTTTTCTTTCCTACTCTTCCTGTTTTCCTCCTGGGATGTAAATATACACTCACCCTTCCTTGTCTCCAGTTCCAGGGGGGTAAAAGGACCCACTAGAGCCGAACGAGAATTGAAGGGGGGCAGCTGCCTGGGAGGTGACATTGTGCAGTGCCAGCCTCTGGGGAGGTCGAAGGCAGAGGCCCATGGAACAGAGCTGTCACTTGAGATGTCCCATTCACAGTAATGCTGTGAGCTCCATCCAGAGCCCCTTTATCAGATACGTGGACCCTTCCCCCAGCTCATGACTCTCATCTGCTGCCTTCTCTGGAGAATTTCCTTCCACTGGTAAGAACTGTCTCATCTGGGAAGTCATACTCAAAGGGGAAACAGCCCACAGCTGATGGCCAATGGATACAGGCGCACCACAGCGCAATCCCCTTGCTCCAAGGAAGACAGCCCAGTGGTGTAATTCATGCCCCAGAGCCTCCCTGGGCCAGGCTGTGGCTGGAACTTACCTGAGATCATGTGCTTATTCATTTCTTTCCTTCCTTTCCTACCTCACTCTGTCCTTCTAGGTTTCTCTTGAAGAGCATTCCCTCAGTGAATGACATGCACTTGAATCTGTCTCGGGATCTGCTTGTTGGGGACCCAACCTAAGTCATATTCTGTATTAGCTATATTGCTATGGAACAAATTACCCCAAAACTTAGCAGGATGAAACAGCAATAGACATTTACTGTCTCACAGTTTTTGTGAGTCAGGAATTTGGGAGCAACTTACAATCTTTCATGAGGTTGCATTCGAGACCCTGGCTGGGGCAGTGGGGATCTGAAAGCAGGACGGGGGCTGGAGGGCCCTTTGGAGGATTGTTAGTTGGTGCCTGGCTCGTCCACGCTGGCTGCTAGAGGTTTCACTCCTTGCCCTGCATGGACTTTGTCATGGGCCTTGCGTGTGCTCTCCATGAGGCGGTGGTTGGCTCCCTCCACAGGGAGTGATCTAAGGGAGGTGCTGCCGTGTTTTTTCTGCCCTCACCAAGGAAGGCATCCACAGTCATTTCTGCAGTAGCCTATTGATGACGCAGGTCAGCCCTATTCATGATCAGAGGGAACTACACAAAGCCATAAACACCAGCCAGGAAAGTGAGGCTCTTCGGAAGCCATCTTGGAGTCTGGCTCTGAATTGTGATAATGCATCCTCATGATCTTGAGCTGTGCGGCCCTTCTTCAGTCTTCCTATGTATTTTCTGACAGTAAGCTTCTCCCCCCCCCCCCCCAAATGGACATCTTAAATCCTAGTCTGGGGGACTCGAAAACTGTTGGTCTTAACCAGCAAGCTTAACTGATGTCTCCATCTTGAGTAAAAGAAACAACAGCATGAACAAGATGTTGTGCTTTGATGGCTCTGCAAATACATCCTCACTCTAATTACGTTTTATCACGCCTCTTCTGCTGGTTGAAAATGACGGTGCTGCCCACACTAACTGTGAAACCTTATTCTCCCCTCAGGCTGCTACGTTCAGGAACATTCAGTTTAGGCAATATTAAGTGACTGAGAGAGATAAGTCATGCAGGACTGAGAAGCGGGAAGCTTGGGCCAGGAGCTGTATTTCCGTTTTAGATGCGCGTCCAATGCACAGATACAGAGGAATGCTGTTAATTTATTGTGAAATCGATATAACTCATTTTCCTATCGCCTTATCATTTTCTTCTCTTACAGGAATCTAGGGAAAAGGTTGTAAGGAAATCCTATTAGAAATCTGTGGAGGTGGAGATAGGGTCTCTAGCACCACAGTTTGGCGAGAATTCTGAATTGTTAGCACATGCCGTCTGTGTGGGTTTGGTTGATGCTGGGGGCATCCATCTTTAATTTCCTCCCCTGCCTCCTCTCAAGGTCAGTCTCTTCTAGCCCCTTTCTGATTTGACACGGAGAGTCGTTGAGATGTAGAACACAGGGCTTTGGGATTAGGCACACCTAGGTTTAAATCGTTTCACGTACTTGCTGTGTGATCTTGAGCAAGTAAATGAACCTCTCTAAGCTTCTATTTTCTCATCTGAAAAACTAATACCTACTTCCCATAGCGGTTTGGAGGATTGAATGAGGTTCTGCCCGTGTTAGCACTGCTCGGCACAGTGCCTGGTTATGGACAGCGCACGAGGAGTAGAAGCTGCTGGATTTAGTCTCCATCTGCCATACCCGCTTCCTCAGCCACTTCCGGCGGCTGTGCATCAGGGTAGAGCAGGGCTCCCCCAAACCCTTGGAGCATTTTTACTTTGGTCTCAGGTGGGCGGATGCTTAACCAGCTGAGCCACCCAGGTGCCCCAGAAGTGGGAATTTAAATCTCCTGCTCCACTGTTCCCACTGGACAGACCCAGTGCCCATATTATGTGGGACTCCTTATGGAAAGAACATGGGCTCTAACAGAAGGAAGAACTTTGAATTCAAACTTCACCACCTTCCAGCTAGGTGGCCTTGGGAAACTTACTTCCCATAGGGTTGCCGTGGGATTATAGTGTTAATGAATGTACTGGTCTAAGAACAGTGACTGGTACACAGTAAGCGCTTAGTAAATGTCAGGTTATTGTTCTCCTTCCTCACTAACGTGTAGCCGCCTCTTGAACCTGCCTGAGTTTTCCCTGTTGCATGCAGATGTCACACTCAATTGGACTGGGTGCCGTTTTCCAAATAGAGGATGTCCTTTCCTCCCCCCTTCCCTCTGCAAATTCACACCACCATTTAAGATCAGAGTCTAGTACTATCCCACCCAGAAAGTCCCCCTGAACTTTCTCAGGCCTTCTGATATCTCCCCACCTGAGAAAGCAACAGAAGCTCTGAGGGTGTTCAAATCATCAGGGTGTGTTCACTGTGGGCCAGCCCTGTGTGGGCAGAGGGACACTGCATCTTCGGCCTCCCTAAAGATTATGGATTCATGGCTGGAATGTGGCTAAGCAAAGAGGCCATCACAGCACAAAAAGTGCTCTAACAAGGCGAAACAAGGTCTGGGGAAGCACGAAGGAGGGGCGTCTCGTCCACACCTATGGACTTCAGGGAAGGCATTCGGAGGAAGTGACCTATAAATGGAGAGAACTGAAGAGTGTGGATGTTATCCAGATGGAAATGGAAGAGGTGTGGTAGGAATTGGATTGTTCTAGAGAGAGAAACGAGCATGTAGGGAGGCCTGGTGCTTAGAGGTATCATGACAGTATAGAGGTGCTGAAAATTGTTCACTGTGGCTGCAATAGAGTCTTGAGGCTGAGAAGATGAAGGAGACGAGGCTGAGGCTGGGTCTTAAGAAGCCAAGATGTTATCCTGAGGACCATCGACATTGAGCAGAAGAATGACTTGATTCGATTTCCATGCTGTTTTGTTACATTTGCTTCTGTTTTACCCACAGTTATCTCCCTAAATAAAACATCACATCTCGGAGTCTTAATCTCTAGCTCTCTAAAATAGGGTAATAAGTTCACAGTTTTGCTGAGAAAACTGTAGGAAATAATGTGTGGGAAAGCATATCGTGAACCTTAAAGCTATCTACACACGAGGGGATAATTATTAATTTTGGATGGAGGCGGCGGCCTCATGTATTTTGCTCTGCTGGAAGAAGCTGAGTCCACATGCTAGCATGCCCACTACTCGGAAAAGCTGCGTAACTTTCAGATGCTGATATCACTACTTCCAGGGCACGGATGAGGGTAACACCAAATGCAGAGGGTTCTAATGAAATGCTTACAGTGTGCAATTTTAGGATGCACAGTAGTGTTTCATGAATGGTAACCTCGACACAGCCACACCCACACCCATGCTCCAAATTACTTCCCTCGTGTAAGGACAAAACACCTGTCTGCATCTTAAAAAACAAAAGAAGAGCTAGCATAGCACTGGGCAGAGTGGTAAATTATGTCTTTAAAATTAAACTAGGTAGTGGAATAATGATTGTCTCTCCTACTGTGTTTGGCATTAGACCAGCTAAGTCAAAGCCCTGACCTCAGCTCAGTTTCCCTCACCTGCAGGGAGTGCACACACCCATGCCCCCCGCCCTTATCAGACTTCTTGATCCATTAGTATTTGGAGTAATGGTTCAGATTCCTTAATATATATAAGTTTGAGATTCCTTAATGTACACAACTGCTCTGAGAGCAAATAGAGACTCATCCACGGTCTTCATCCCTGGTCCTCTGATAATCAACAACACTGACTCTGTGGCATAATTTCAGGCAGCGATGAAAGACACTCTGAGGTCTGAGATACAGGAAGGTAAAGCATTCTGACATTTGCAAAATATTATCCAAGCTTTCCTGGGACCCAGGGAACTGCTGATAATTTTAGCACTTCTTCCTTTATTGCTAGGGGTTTTCCACTAAATTACACATACAATTTGGCACACGTATGGTGGAATATATGTTTTTCATTTTCTGGGACTAGATAAGGCCAGAGCACAAGAGATTAATTAAAAACAATGGGCTGGAGTAATTCTTCTTCCCACATCTAGCTCTAGGAGCAGCTTTGCACATCAGTCTTTGGTTTGTGCTCATTCACGTAATTTAGAAGCATGATCACCCTCTCCTGATAGATGAGGTACCACAAAGAAGGTGGAGGAGAGCTGCAGAGTCATGGATTTCTTACGTTCCCGAGAACAAGGGTCTTCGGAAAGAATAATCCATTAGATTCATCCGTTTACAAGCTCCCAGTTTTGTTGCAAGTGTGACATTTCTTAACTGTGGATTTCCATGGTATTAGCCTTTATGTTGGAAATCTGGCATTATTTAAACATCGACGAACCTAAAGAGTACCTTCTAGAGTACCTTCTAGTTTGTATCAATGACTTAGCCCCTCCGCTGCAAAGCCTTCCATGTACTATGCAGAGGCTCGTTATGTCCTATCTGTAGCTCAAGGACAGGCAGTGCCAATGCCATGGTGGCCTGGGAGGTTGGGTTAAGTGGAAGTACTTACTCCGATTACAGACCAGGGTCTCCCGATCACTGTTTTCTCCTGTGATCCCCATCCACCTGATGGTGACATGACCTAAGGAGCTGGTCCTGCCCTCCTTACCTCCTCCCTCCCTTCGGACATTGATTGAATATATACTGTGTCTGGGGAGCAAAGCTTAGTGCTCTCTCTAGATGGATAGAGAATACTTATACCCAAGTGCTTCTATACAGTCTCGCATAATTATTTCGACTTGACTGTTGTCCTCTTGGAATCCAGCCCTGCAGAGAGGGAGAGGGATTATTTTATGCTGAAGGGATGTGAAGGCCCCTAATGGGAGAAGTAGTCTTTAGGAAGGGCCTTGCAAAACAGAATGACAAAAGAAATGTAAAGGTATTTCACCAAAGAAGAGATGCAACTAGTTGGAGAACCTGGATAGGAGTTCAACTTCAGGAGGGAAGGGAAGATAATATACGTAAACTGTTACATTCTATATATCAACTGGCAAAGAGTCTTTTTTTTCTTCAGTGCAATTCCCCAAGGCTGGCTCAAATAAAATAATACGACCACATTCAGACATTACAAGGCATCTGATATATCAGCTATTCTGTTTTCAGTAATCTACCTGAAAGGTTAGGAAAAGAAAGACGCCCATATTTATTAATTATTAATTACCAAAAAAAGGAAATGATCTCAATTACCCGCAACCAGGCGATGATTCAGTGACTGTGTAGCTCTCCTAAATAACACCTATGAAGGGCGCCTGGGTGGCTCAGTTGGTTGGGCAACTGCCTTTGGCTCAGGTCATGATCCTGGAGTCCCGGGATCGAGTCCCGCATCGGGCTCCCTGCTCAGTGGGGAGTCTGCTTCTCCCTCTGACCCTCCCCCCTCTCATGTGCTCTCTCTCTCTCTCTCTCTCTCTCATTCTTTCTCTCAAATAAATAAATAAAATCTTAAAAAAAAATAACACCTATGAAGAGTTCATAATAACATAGCAAAGTTCTTAGGAAATACTATGTGGACAACTTAGAAAATGTTTATACGTATGTATAATCAAAACTGTTGTGCAAAGATGCACATAATAAAGCATGAAGGAAATACACCAACATGCCTCCAAGGGTTATCCTCAATATTTAATACTGACACATCGTGGTGGGGGTTTTGATGGGTTGGTGTTTCAGGGGTGGGGAGGGAGCTGTGTGAAAGGGAATTCAGGGAGCTCTCATCGTGGGCCGCCCAATAGATAACAGATCTTATTTAGAATGATTTTTGATGACTCAGATTTCTACCACCAAAGCCTGTTTCAAGATATTTTTTTGTAGCAAAAGTGACAGAAGCTTCAACTGAGCCCAGCAAACCAGCAGGCCTTGATAAATAAATGGTGGTTTTAGGTACATTAAATAAGATCCACCCTGTGCCGCCCTTCCTTGGCCATGGACAGGGATTTGAATGGAAAAAAGCCAGCCTGGGGAGAAAAACACAACTCACAGGATAAGTTTACCTCCCCAAAACTACGGCTCAAAAACCCAAGAATACTTCTGGAAAAAAAATTACCCTTGATTTAAAACAAAGGGAAACCAAAGCCACATTTTCTCCTGCTACTTACCTCTTTCCTCCTTAATGGGGTTGGAAAAGTATGAGAACGTGTTCCAGGACTGGCCCCACTATTTGCTCACTGCATGACCCTGGCCAAGGGTCTCCTCAGTGTTCCCATCTATAGAATGTGTTGGAGTCAACTCCAAACAGCTGGAGATGGAGCTTGAGCCAGCTGAACTTAAGAGCTAAATTTCTTAAGGATGAACACAAGACCACAAAAATCCATGTATGTTTATGTTTATCCTAATCTAACATAACAACCACCAAGTAGAATTTGCCCAGCAGTAGGATGCAGTATAATCAAATTTTAGCCTGTGTCTACTCCTGTTTGAGAAACACAGGGTAGTCCACTGATCTACAAGGGCTCTATCTTAGCACCCCTGCACCTCTGGGGTTTAATGTCTCACTTAGACCCCTCTGAGCTCTGCACTTCGGAGACGGGCAACCAGATCCAAGATTTTTTTTTTTTTTTTTTTTTTTAGCAGCCATTGTGGCAAGCAGGAAAACAGTCCACATGGGTGTCTTCTCTAGACTAGGATCTTGGTAAAACATCCTGTGCATTTTAGACAAAGCATGTGGTGTTTCCCCAACTATCAAGGATCTGGGGGGGGTGGTGGGGGGGGAGAATTTAGTATCTATTACAATGTACAGTCTCACCCCTCTTTCCGTCATCCTCAAACCTAGGGCCCAGTTAAGATTTTTATTTGTAAGAAAGATGTTAACACTGATACTAATAATATGTAATAAGTATCATATTCCATATTAAGAATACAAATACTACTGCTAATATTAGGTGACTCAGTAAGGCATTTTAGAAGCAAGTCACTGAAACTTCTCTGGGTAATCAATAAAAATATGTGGGTTAGCTCATAGGATTGAAGTTGGAATTGGACAGTCATTTCTGCAAGCACAGGAACCGGGACTTTTTATAGGATGAGATAGCAGGAAGTAATCAACAGCTTCTTTGGGGTAACATTATTAATATGAATCATCTCCATGCATTCAATTTGATTTAAGTTATCAAGAGGGAAAGTAGACCGTGCTGGCTGGGTTTTCAGAGTGATTGTCCAGGAGAGGAAACAAATTTCTACCTCTTTGGACAACTTGTGTGACCATCTACAAGAGGATCTATACTACCACTTTATGTAAATTATTCCTAATCCTTAGCACAGACTTTCAAAGATGTATTCGTTTATAGTTTCTACAAAGCCCCCCACGGTTCAGAGAGGTTAAGTAACTTGCACAGGGTCACAGAGTAGAGTTGCTGAGACTGAAACCCACGTCTTTCTGATTCCAGCTGACTAGGCTGCTCTCCATGGTTCTCACTCATCAGAAAATGATCCCCTCATGGTCCAAACTCTATCTGGTGAATCCACAATTTGTATTTACGTAATCTGATTATCATTCTCTTATATTTGGCAAAGTTTGAAGTCCTGAATCAGAAGCCAAAAACTCAGTATGACCAAAAATCTCTATGCCTGCCTACCAAATGCCTTCCTTTGCTGTGCCTACCCCTTATTCCCTTTCTTTCTAGAAACAGCCCAGCATCATATTGTATATTCGTTTATTTGCATTGTGTCTGATTCCCTCCTTGAATCTATGTCCTATAAGAGCAGGGGTTTTGCATCCACAGGTTTTTTTTTTTTTTTTTTTTTTTTTACTTTATTTATAATCCGGGTAGGGGGAAAGGCAGAGGGGAAAGGAGAGACAAACTCAAGCAGACTCCATGCTGAGCATGGAGCCCAACGCAAGGCTCAGTCTAATGACCCCAAGATCATGACCTGAGCTGAAAGCGAGAGTCAGACGCGCAGCCAACCACGCCACCCAGGTGCCCCTTGCAACCATAGTTTCTAATAGAGGCACTTGATAAATAGATCTTGAAGGAGCGAATGTGGCTGGCAGATGCAGACCAGGGAGCAAATTTAGCTCCTCCCCTTGTGTGGTAACTAATGGGAAGTCTATTCCACAGTCCAGTCCTTCCCCCTACTTCCCTATTTCAGGTCATTTCTCCATTCTCGCAGTCAAACTTCAATCTCCCAGGCGTTTCCATGAGTTTCGGTCTGGTCTTTAAGCCAAATGTCCATGCCTGTGGCTACCTGAAGGGATCATCAATTGCATAAAATGAAGCTAACAGGACATACTACTCACAGTCTTCATTTCTTGACCTTTTTCCTTAACCTTTTTCCTATGGAGGAGTGTGATGGTTTTGGCAATAGACCTCACTGATCAGTCTTTGAAGTTTGTATTTGCTTCACTCTTTAGACTTAAAACTCAGCACCATTGTGGTGGTCTCCCCATTCATCTGGACGACCATCCTGGCCTCCCGTGCTGGTGACATCACCTGCGGAATGTGAAGGCGAGGGCCCCCTCCTCAGTCAACAGGCCTCCGGGACCCCAAAGCCATGTGCAGCTCCATACCACAAGTACACCCCATTCACCTGGTCCTCTGAGTAGAAGTCAGAAATATCCTGCTCATGTCCACTCAAGTCCCAAGTTCTGCCGTCTTTATTCTGCGAAATCTCACCATCTTTCCATTCCCAGGGCAACTGTGGTTCAGGTCTCCATTATATGTCCCCTGACCCACTGCACCTTCATTCTTCCTCAGCTCCCTGCACCGAGGCTCACCTCGCAGGTTCTCAGGGAGTTTGTAGACTGCCCAGGCACCGGGGGGACCGGAGGTTTTTGAGCAGGGAGCCTCATATTCATTGCTCTGGGTGTCGAAGGTCCCTCAAGCAGCCCCTGGTAGGATAGAGGCCCTTCTCCTGCTGGAACCGGCTGCTCTTCACGCCTCTCCCCCTGCACCCCACAGCCTAGCCACACTGGGCCCCAGTAGTTCCTTTTCTCCTTTGGTCTGATTTTTTTTATTTCAGTATATGTGCTGCCGAAGCGAGCACTGATTTTTTTTATTTCAAAGGGAAAATATGAATAAAGAACTTCTCATACTGCCATTCTCCACCCTCTGAAATCTTACCCATATTTCAGGACCCAGCTCACTGCCATGTTTTCCATAGTGCCTTCCCTCATCTCTGTGGTCAAAGTCGGTCTCTCCCTCTCTCTCTCTTTGGGCTCCTATTACATTTTCTGCTTTCCTTAGAAGACAAATAGCATCTGTGTTGTATCATGACCGGCATCTGTCCGCCACGCTAGACCAGTGATTCTCAAGTGGGATCCTTCCATCGCATGAAAAAGAATCACCCGGCAGGGAGGGCTCCTGCTAAAATGCGTATTCCTCAGCCCCACTCCTTGCGCTGCCTGGCATTTAATTTACTCCTGTTCTTTCCAGAAACAGCATCCTAACTTCCCCATGGGGAATTTCTCCCCTCCCTCCCAATTTGTAGTCAGCCTTGATGGGATAATTATGGAAGGTGCTTCGCCCTCTCTCACTGAAGGATAAGCAGGTGACTTGTTCTCTACTCTCCCTGGCATTCTGAATTTGGAGCACCAAGAGGACAGAAAATCGTTCCCTGAAGATTTAGTCATGAGTTTCCCCAATCTAGAACACCCACTGCTTTTTTGGCTAAATTAAACTTACAAATGTAAGTTTTGGAGGAATCTGTGATACCTGATGTCACGAAGACCTGTAGCATCTCATTTAACCGAAGAAAAGCTGAACATCTAGGCCTCAGAAAGGACCGCGACTGTAGTCCGGTTTTGTTGCTTCTAACCTAAGAAGTAAAACGTGGAACCACTGAACCAGCATATAAGAACCAAAAGATACGCATTTTTTTTTTTCAAAACATCCAGTTCTTCTCCCTATTCCTCTTCCCCTTTCGCTTCTCCTCCTCCTCCTCCTTCTCCTTCTCTCCCTCCCCTCCCCTCCCCTCCTCCTCCCCTCCCCTCCTCCTCCTCCTTCTTCTAATAAACTTAATGTTTTGGAGTAGTTTAGATGGACAGAAAAGTTGTGAAGATAGTGGAGGGTTCCTTATACCCCACACCATCTCCCCTGTTGCTAACATTCTACTTCTCCAATACTTCCTGCAACTTAAAACACCCGCTGTGGTTCATTTATGAAAATGAAGAAACTGACGTGGGTACCTTACTGTCAACTCAATCCCAGACTGGGGATTTCACCGGTTTTCCCGCTAATGTCCTCTTTCTTTTCCGGGATGCAGTCCAGGCTACCATATTGCATTTAGTTGCCGTGTCTCCCTGGTCTCCTTCGGTCTGTGACACTTCCTCAGCCCTTCCTGGTTGTTCATGACCTTGGCAGTGTTGAGTTGCACTGGCAGGAGTCCCCCGTCTCTCCCAGTGATTTTGACGCCACAACGGACTCTGGGCGTCCTGTTGAAAGGGCGCATGTCTGCACCGTCACTGTGAGGCGTCACGGGTCCGGTGTGTGCCCGGCCCAGGGCAGGAGCTCACTGGTCACCACGGACGTCCTGAACCCTGCAGCCTGTGCCCCCTGCATCAGACTCCAGGCCTCGCCTGTCCCTGCGATCTGCGTGCGGTCCCTTTTGTGACGGGACTCGGAGAAGCGCCCACCATCCAGCAGAGCCGAACGCATTGGACTCAGGTCGGATTTTCAGACAGAAAGAATCCCGTAACTACAAAGGAGGCCTCTAATTGCCATCACCTGACCACGTTTGACATCTCTCAGTTTATTCACGAATGCGTCCCTTGCAGCCCAAACCCACCAACAGTAAGGAGGACAAAGGGGACTCTGGCGCTCTCACATCAGGGCTGGGAAGACAGGCTGTTGCTCTGGGCATGTTTGTAAATTTCAAAATATTTCAGATGCTTTTGCGCCGCTGCTTCTTCTGGTTCAGCGGGCAGAGGGAATGCGCGAGGAGGACGGGGCTGCCTCTCGCTGAGCTGCTGTTGGACTACGGGTGCGCTTGGCGCTGCCAAAGGGGGGGCCGCCGCCACCACTGTGTCGCCGTGTCCAGCTGACCAGACTCAATGCAAACACTGAAAACAACAGCAAAAGTGCTCATCGAGTCTAGCTGAGTGGATCTACTAAGTACGTCCCAGACGTCAGCGTCTAATGCTGTGGCTGTTCTAAAAAGCAGACGATTTTAGCTCTCTTACCAGTGAGTAGCAAATGATGACAGAATAAAGCCTCGAGAGGTCGAGAATGCTCAAGACCAGGCAGAGCCCGCAGGGGAATGCAAATCTCTATGGCACACAGGCCACCCCGCTCTGTCGTGGCTTTTCACGGACCCCAGAAGCCGCCTGCCTTCTTTCTCAAGGATCTGTGCACATGCGCATTCACTTGTGTCTGGTTATTTCACTATTAAATAAACAAAATCAGGATCTTCGCAGTTATTTTTTACGATTAAATACACTTCAGATCCAGCCTTATATGGTATGGCCTTCGTCAAAATTTCGTTCCATGAGACAACTGTGTCAAAACCCTGTCGGGGGCATCTCGGAAAGGCCCATTCGTGGAGCCCAGTGCAGCAGACCTCTGAAACCAGAGCTCTGGGGTGTGGCTAGCAGGCTCAAAACAGGCCCTACAGTTGAGGCAAATTCGTCCTGAAGTTTGAGAAGCTCCGCCATGGGGAGGTGCACGGGGCTGGGAACCGGGGCTTACATGGGTAGCTTTCGTTGCTGGGACTTTTTATCTGGTTAACCTTGGACAAATCAGAGCCTCCACTGCAAAAAAGGAAGAAAAAAAAAAGGTGGTTCCTCACTTCACAAGGTTGCTGTTAGGATTAGAAGGGAAAACATGGATGTGAGCCCGCTGTCCTGAGAAGGAAAGCATCTCCCAGTTACAACTCGGGAGAGAGAAATCCAGGTGAGGACAGCGTGATGCTGTGATGTTGTGTTTCTCATCTGACGGCAGGGAAGGCATGTGGTGCTTTATACCCCCACATGGAGCACAGTGGGGTTGAAATAAAGCCTGGAGGGAGAGATGATGGACTCTGAAAAACAAACTGAGGTTTCTAGAGGGGAGGAGGGTAGGGGGATGGGTTAGCCTGGTGATGGGTATTAAAGAGGGCACATTCTGCGTGGAGCACTGGGTGTTATGAACAAACAATGAATCATGGAACACTACACCAAAACAAATGATGTAATATATGGTGATTAACATAACAATAAAAAATTTAAAAAAAAAAAAGAAATAAACCCTGGAGGGATTTGTGCTGTGGGAGAGCATTGATAGGAAGACCGAAGAGCCCAGTGGAAGGGTGATAATGTACAGCACAGGTTCTGGACCAGGGTTTCTGCGTCTTGGGGCCTGATGGTCTTTGTGGTCGGGGAGCTGCTGGGAGCATGTTGGGAGCTTTAGCAACAGCATCCCTGGCCTTTCCACCCACTAGAGGCCAGCAGCATCCACCCTCCCTGGTCGTGACAACCAAAAATGTCTGCAGACCTTGCCAAGTGTCCCCTGGGGAGGCAGAACTTTCCTGCTTCTCGGGAGGGAGATGGAACTGGTTCAAATCCGGGCTCTACCCATTTACCATCTGTGTGATCTCGGGCAGCGCGATTCCATCTCCCGGAGCCCCGGTTTTCTTAGCTATAAAATGCGGGGGAGGGAATCATACTCCCAAGTCCCTACTCCACTGGGTTGTTGTAAGAATGGCACGAGAAACTGTATTCTCACGAGTAGAACACTGTATGTTAACTCACTGGAATTAAAATAAAATCTTAAAAAAAAAGCATAAAAAAGTGTGTAGCAAAATCCTTGGTTCTGTGCTATGTGTGTGTGTTTTAATAAATCTTGGAAATTTGCCAGACCTACAAAATTTGAGATACTCCTTTTCCTCCTTTGTACAGAAAGGGATTTTCAGAAACGCTGAGAATTCTTAACTTTAGTTTCAAAGTCATGAGCCGAGAACATTGTCACTGGGGCGGGGGCACCGACATTGAGCTCAATCAGAGGCGTGATTTTACCCCAGAATCTGATTGCTGTCAGCACACTGACACGCCATGTTCTACAGAATGTTGCCATTTTGGACCTGGCTCCCGCCAACATTTTTCTTCAGGCTGCAAGTGAAAATCATTCATCTCTTCTCAATGTGAACTTGCTGGTTGGACGCACAGGCCCAGCCGAGCCCGAGGAGGTATTCGGTTTAGCTCTCCCCTGGTCTGGCTCTTTGAACACGGAGTCTGCAGACGGGCTGATCTTTCAAGAGGACGAGGGGTTTTTAACATTTGGGACAAATTAACCCGTTTGACAAAAGCAAAACAGTTCCCCTTTTAAGATGAAGTGCTCCTTAAGTGCCTATACAGTTTCCAGACCAGACCGGACACTTCTCCCCTGTCTGCGCCAAAAGGGGCACTGGACCCCGACGTGTGAGCAGATCATCAGACGCGGTTCTCCCGTGGGCTCGACTCTGTAGAGTTGAGTGATCGGGCCCCCAAACAATCTTGGTGGAGCCTGAACTCGGCCTGAACCCGGAGCTTCCCGCCTTTCCTGCCATGACTGCCAATGACTTTGGTGTGGCCCTTATCCCCCACCCCACTGCCCCGCCTCCAGGCATTTGAATACCTTCTCTTCTGTGGCTTCTCCCTCAACAGTATAAACCTAACGTACAGCTCGAGTCGATTCGTGCTTGGCATGGGCCCAGTTTTCACAAATACTAACCAGGAACCCAAGTCCTTTCCTCTGGAACCCCTCCTATTTCTTCAGGGAATGTCACATCCTCCTGCAGGTGGAATGCGGGTCCCAAGGACTCCAGCTGATGGATGTCTACTTCCCTCGACGACACTGGCTTCCCAGAGTGGCAGGAACATCTGTGGGTCGCCCGCCCTTTGATTAAATACTTCCAGAGACATGGAGCCCATTACCTTACAAAATGATGTGTTCCCTTGTGGGACACTGTCAGCTCCTATTCTCCACGAATGCGGTCTGGTTATGTCCTTCCTAACACCTGTCAACATTTACAACTAGTAGCACATTTATCTGTTCGTTCATTGACTGTCTGGGTCCCTGCCCCCAGTAGGTGTAGACTCCACGAGGATAGGGAACTTTCTGATCTAGTGCATATTTGGATCCTCTCATGTTCTCCTTGAGTATGAGCTGAATCGAAAGATAAATTGGTGAATTAAAGGGTTTACTGCTTGAGCCAGACAGATCTCCTGGGGAACAGAGTTTATGTCTCTAATCATATATCACCCCTAGCACTAGCTTGGGGGCCAAAACCTGGTGTGGTGGGAAGAATACAGATTTAGGAGTCAGAGAAACCTATGTTAAAAGCCTCACCTTTCCCACTTGCCAGGGTCTTAGGCAGTTCACGTTTCTGAGCTGTAATTGGTACAGTTGCTTCAATTAGTGAAATAAGTTGGATTCTAGGACAGTACCCAGCTCACACATTGTTGTGAAGATGGAAAGAGATTTTTCTAAAGTGCTTAGCAGTGCCTGGGACACAGTAGGTGTTTGGTAAATAGGATTTGAATTGCGTGCAGAAGGCCAGATGGTTATTACCAGCATGGTCGGGAGAGCCCTGGTACCCACGGGCGCTAAGGGTGTGGCATGTCCATCTTTCAGAGATGAACAGACTGAGATGAACTGTTGGCTCATTCCTGAAAGCATTTTAGTAAGAGCAGGCATCTCCAGATGTGGTGGCATCAATATGGGGGGCCCCAGCGCTCTGGCCAATCGTTCCACTTGATTTATAGTAAAATTGATTTCAAATGTGCATTTATTTTCCTTTCTCTCCAACTTGTAGCTGCCTGGACTTTTAAACTGTTTATTCCCCCAAATATCCCTGGATCCTGGATGCTATACAAACACAGCACACATGCACACGGGCGCGCGCGCGTGCACACACACACACACACACACACAGCCCACTCTTCAGGCATTTGTCTGTCACTGCCCTAAATTGAGAACAAATCACAGTCAGTTTAAATCTCTGAATTTAATAAACACCAGATCCCCCAAATGTCAGAGAGTCTAGTCTTTTGCAAGGTCTTTAACTTGTGGCTCCTATTTGAGACTCAGGAAAAAAGTGGTAAATGACATGGGGTTGTGGGAGCAGATGGGTTACTCGCTAGGCCAGGAATGTGAGGACAAGTGGTTTGGGGCCGATCTCACCATGCAGCTAGACCATGTACAGGCCTTCTGGTCTCTGTGGACCTTGCCAGGGGTCTTAAATTCCAATTAGGATGGCCCACACTTCTGCTTTATGACGAGCAGTTAGCTGCCGAGCCACAAGGATTTGCTTAGGAAGATGTTTCCAGAGTGGAAGACCTTCCAATTCATAGCACGAGGTCAGCTCTCCATGGCCCAAGGAAACCTCGTCTGTGCCTTCATTTTGCAAAGCTTCACGGCAGTTTTGACCACGGCTTGTACTATACCAAAACTCTGCTTCTTTTTATTGTTGTTGATATCATTCACAGGAAGACCTTTTAAAGTAATGAGGTTAAGGGAAAGGGCATGGGACCAGGAGTTGATGCTAGCCCTTGATCTTCCATAAAACTTTCATGGGTCCTAAGAGAAGTCACTTCCTACCTTGGGACCCTTGCTTCCTCATCCATGATCTAAGGAAGGCTTTAGGTCGGTTGCTTTAAAATTGTGGTCTGTGCAGTATTGGGAGTTGTATAGGTTTACTCTTGCACAGTACCCTCACCAGAGCAACCTCAATGTGGTAGCATGAGTGATGGCCCCCCAAGGGCATCCGCATCCAAGCCCTGGGACCTATGATTATGTTTCCTTACATGGCCAAAGGGACTTTGCAGGTGTGATGAAGTTAAGGGTCTTGAGATGGGGCGGGGTGGGGGGATTGTCCTGGATTATCCTGGTACGTTCAGTGCAATCACAAGGCCCCCTGTCAGAAGGAGGCTGGGAAGTCAGCGTGAGACAAGGAGATGTGGTGAGAGAGGCGGGGGCGGGGCGGGGAGGAGAGGAGGGGAGAGGCGGGGAGGGGGGAGATGCTATGCTGCCGGCTTTGAAGACAGAGGAAGGGGGCCATGACAAGGGCTCGGGCGGCCACCAGAAGCTGGAAAAAAGCAAAGGAATAAATTCTGTCCTGGAGCCTTTAGAGAGGAATGCACCCTGCCTACTCCTTAGCTTTAGGACTTCTGACCGCTGGATAACAAATTTGTGGTGTTTTCAGCCACGATGTTTGCATAATTGATTGTAGGAACAATAGGAAACAAATGTACACACTTTACTTGATTTACACATTGGGATTTCACCTAGGATTTTCTCTGAGGAGGGATCTCAGTGGTTAAAATGTTTGAAAGTCATGGGACAGCTGAACCCTGAGGTTCATCTCAGCTTGAAACCACTGTGTCCTTAGTTGTCAAAGGACACCTCTGGGGACAAAGAACATGAACTCTTGAGGTCTCCGTGGGGACTAACACACCGTTCTTCAGCAGTCAAACCCGTTTGTCACATCCTTCTCCATGGTCAAGCCAGCTGTACCTTGGGATCCTTTCTTCTCCAGTCAGCCAACCCTTCAGGGTATGGGGAGAACCTTTTGCTCTGCCAGGATGCCCTCCCTGAGAGCATAAGGGAAGTAGCGATTTCCTCTCCTCTTCAGACGTTTCCTGACACTGTGCCAAGAAGCAGCTCCTCTTTCAGGATAACATCTCAGATAACTCTAGCAAGTTCTCTGCAAGAGTGCAAACCACAGGAGGGCGGGACCACTTCTCTTTTGTTCACCATGGTATTCCCTATGCTGGTCCTGCTGTAGGTGCTTAGTGACTCTTTTTGGAATAAGTGAATAAACAAATAAAAGATTGGCCCTGGTGGGAATGTAAAATGGTACAGCTACTTTGAAGGATGGTTTGGCAGTTTGTGATCAAGGTAAACTTCACCTTACCATTGGATCCAGCAGTCACGCTCCTTGGTATTCACCCAAATGTATTGAAGTCTTCTGTTCACATGAAACTTGAGCAGGGATGTTTATAGCAGCTTTATTCATAATTGCCAAAACTTAGAATCAACCAAGATGTCCTTCAGAAGGTGAATGGGTCAGGAAACTGTGGTACATCCAGATCATGGACTATTACTCAGTGTTAAAGAGAAATGAACTATCAGGCCACAATAAGATGCAAATGCATATTACAAAGTGAGAGAAGCCAATCCGAAAAGACTACATGCTGTATGATTCCAACTCTCTGACATTCTGGAGAAGGCAAAATTGTGGAGACAGTGAAAGATCAGTGGTTTCTAGGGATTGGGGGGAGGGAGGGAGGAACGGGCAGAGCACAGAGGATTTTTAGAACAGTGACATTTACTCTGTGTGATACTAGAATGGCGAATACAGGTCATCATACATTTGTCCAGATCCAAAGAAGGTACAACACCAAGGGTGAACGCTAGCATGAACTATGGACTTTAGGTGCTCATGATGTGTCCACGTGGGATCATTGATCGCCACTCTGTGCCACACTGGTGGGGGATGTTGGTAAGCGGGCTGCTGTGCACGTGGGGAGACAGAGGGCAGTATGTGGGAGCTCTGTACTTCCTGCCCAGTATCTCTGTGAACCCAAAACTGCTCTAAAAAATAAGTATAGTGTCGCCTGGTTGGCTCAGTCAGTTAGGCATCTGCCTTTGGTTCAGGTTGTGATCCCTGGGGTCCTGGGATTGAGGCCCACATCAGGCTTCTTGCTCAGCGGGGAGTCTGCTTCTCCCTCTCCCTCTGTGCTCGCTGGCTCTCGCTCTGTCTCTCAAATAAATAAATAGAATCTTTTAAAAAAAAGTGAACTTGAAGAATTTGACCCATAATTTATGGAGCAGTTTAAATTCAGCCAATTGTCTTAATGTGTAGAGATTTGTAAATAAATTATTTAAAAGAAATTCGGGAAACGAAGTGATGATAACTAAGAGTCAACAGAATCAGCCATGTTAAATTAATCCTGCCTTCCTTGTTTCAGTATAGGGTGGTTAGAGAGACATGCTAAGGCTCTAAGATCTCTGGTTTTCAGCAAGGCGTATGATAGTCATTGAGAAAATCAGAAAAACCTGGCAAGATTATTATATGTTGAGCACCCATGTTGATATCCAAAATGAGGTTGACGGACCTCAGGTAACTGGAGGTGTTTAGTCAACAGAGGGAGATAGCACTTAGCTGGAGTGTGGCAGAACAGAACGGAACCTCAGACGGGATATTAAACCAGGTGAGTTTATAATCCGCTCTCCGTTCCTAAGGGTCTATGATCCTATAAAAATATATATTTAATCCAAGTACCAGAATTCTCAGGAAAAAAAAAAAAAGAACCCTCACACAGTACAGTTCTTTAGTCTTTTAGGACTTTATTAGCTTAATTCCGGCCAGTTATTATTTTTTTTTTCATAGCTTTCATGAATCTAATTCAAAACACATTGAGAAGCCAAACCTTTGCTGGGCTTGAGAATGTAACTAATAAAAAGGCAAATACATCAAGGTTGCCAAGCACTGCAAAAGAGAAGTATATGACACCAGCTCTAATGTGAGAAATTGTAGAGCCTTATTTTTGTTCTCCTTTTGATAGGAAACATAAGGGTGGTTTCAAGCTCTTGGAGAAAAGCCCTTGCAATACTTAGCAATGACTTTAAAAATATCATTGTTATCAAATGAGAAGACCCTTCACATCATGGCAATGAGCGAGGTATAATCCAGGCATTGCCCTTTTCTCTGGGGAGCTCCATGCAAGGCTGTGCCTCTCAAGTTTAGTAGACTTTGGCAGCCAGAGAAACCTCAAATCCTGCTGAAAAACTGAAACCTCACATCGCGGTCCCCAAGGTGATGCTGTGGTCATGCAGGTGGCCTCCCAAGAGCAGTCACGAGGACCAGGGTCAGCCTTTGGGCAAGGAGCCTCTATCTCCCCTTCCTTGTCTGGTGCCCCCGCCTTCCCCTCTGCAGCCCCAGCCAATACACAGTGTTTGGTATGGACAGCCAAACTCATGCCCCCTGATCAGAAGACCTTTGTGGAAACCCTGCAGACAGAGAATCCACCTGCCCATTCCTTTTGCAGAGAGATGAATGGTTTTGCCAAGTGAGCATAGCTCCTCTCGTTTATCCTAAGCGGGATCCATTAAGCATATTTGAAATATCTTTTATTGTAAAAATCCAGAGGTGTAGATTTCAGTGTCCTTCCTATAGCTGGTACGCAGCAAGTATGTGTTCTGTCACATTTCCTTGTTGAATTTCATGGCATTCGCAGAACAGTCCTGGGCTATCTAGAGAACGACTTTCCACGACGCCTAGGTTAGAGACAAAACTCCTGATTACAACTTCTGGGTCCCTTTAGAGCATCTTCTAACCCCTCACATCTGCTCTGCTCCTTTCTCCAAGACTGCTCCTTCCACCCGGGAGGGCCTTTCCTCCTCATCCAGTCAACTCTGACACATTTCTTCAGACTTCAGTGCAGCTTTCTCCCCTCCCACCACTTCCACACATGATGCTCTAGGGACACCATGGGTCTCTCCTTTTTAAAGCCTATAGTTCCAGTTTTTCATTCCCCTGGGTGATTACTGATCAGTGACCATCACTTCGACTATGCTGTAATTGACATGAGGGCTTCCAGCTTTTTGCACATTTTATCTCTAATATGTTGCATAGTGTCTAGCATATTCTGGAAGCTCCATAAACCGTCGTTGACTGAATCAGTGTACAAATGAATGAATTTCCTCTACTTGCTGCCCTCAATTGGTTGATGCACACCTCTCTGGGCTTCAGTTTCGTTCCATAACCATCTGGATAAGAATACCTCTAATTCTTTTCTTGTAGTGTTTTTATTAGAATCATATGAAGTACTGAGGGCACCTGGGTGGCTCAGTCTGTTAAGTGTCTGGCTCTTGGTTTCGTTTCAGGTCATAGACTCGGGGGTCTTGAGATCAAGTCCCGTGTGGGGCTTCTCGCTCAGTGGGGTGTCTGCTGGGGATTCTCTCCCTCTCCCTCTGTGCCTCCTCCCATGCTCTCTCACTGGTGCTCATGCTCTCTCGAATAAACAAATAAAATCTAAAAAAAAAAAAAGAATCATATGAAATACTGCAAAGCCTTCAGCATATTGTAGGAGCTCAAATATTTCCTGAAATAAATGGCTGCATTTGAAAACATTTGGCAACATCTCACATTTGTGATATACCTTACATCATATATTTTCTCTTCACCCCGAAAACATCTCATCCTGGACCTTTCTTTCCCTTTTCCCACTGTAACTCTGCCACTTGATACTTTCTCCCAAGGCCACCATGTCTGCGAAGAACAGACTTACAGTAATGATAATATCTTACATTTGCATATTTCTTGTAAGTTTATGAATTGCTTAGCAGCACTATTCATACATTTCACTTAATAGTAGTGGATTTAAAAAAAGTGTATTCATATAATAGAGTATCATACAATAAGGAGAACAAGTGGTTAAAGCTAATCACAACATGGTTGAATCTAACAAACATAATATTGAGTGAAAGAGAGGGCACAAAAAGATACCTATTGCATGATCCCATTTGTATAAAGTATGAAAGGCACAATTAATTATTTGTATTAGAATCAGGACAGTGGTTACCCTTGATGGGAGAAGGTATTGGAAGAGGGCAAATGGAGCTTCTGGGTCGTGCCCTGTTTCTTGAGCTGGGTGCTGGTTACACACGTGGACTCACTGTGGGGAAATTCACAAACGTATGCTTCTGAAAGTCACCTTCTTCTATATGTGTACTTTACCTCGAGAAGTTTTGAATTGGTGTTCCATACATGATTTAATCCAATTTTTGCCTCAACTTTGTGAGCTCAACGGGGCAAGTATTTTTAATTCTATTTTGGAGAAGAGGAGAATGACACCTGGAGAGTAGCCACATGACACTCATACCTGTCCCGTGCATTATAGCGGAGAGTGAAACCCAGGTGTTCTTAGCCTAGAACTCTCTCATTCCACCATATGATCCTCAGCAGGTAACAAAATACTGTTTAAATGTGCACGCCTCCCAGCGGCCCATAAGGAGTGGCGGGAGTGGTGGCAAATTTAGGTAATTGCTGAGGGTGTAATCTCAGATTATGGAAGCTTTCTGATACACCCCAAAGCCCACCATGTTGGTGGCCGCCTGCTTGGCTGTCCCCCATTCCTAGTTGAAAGACAGTAGAGAGGTGTTCATAATGGAGAGCTCTTCTTCTTACACCACCTCCCACATGAGATGCTGATGGCTACACAGAGAGATCCAAATGCGTTCCGAAGACTGAGGCAATGACTTTGAGGACATGCGCAGAATATGATGGTGCTGAGCAGATGTTGAGCAGCTGGGACTCTCTCTAGCATATCCAGTCAGGTCCCAGATGAACTGAATCTCTGTGTTCTTCTGTTCAGCACCCCACATGCTAATCTTTGCAATGGGAAGGCAGAATTCTGGCTCGCACCTCATCACAGAGGGCTTAATGGAGGAGAAGAGATTTTTGCAGGGGTCTTTAAAGACACAAGGGGCTTGGTGGTTGATAGGAGGAAAAAGGTTCCAGATGTAAGTACACTATAGGAGTGGTGCAAGTTATGGGAAGACTGGCTATAGGATTCCATGGGGGCAGAGGACACATAAAGGGACAAGGAGAGATTTGAGAAGTTTGCTTCTAAAGATAGAAAACGTATGAATCTCAGGAGATTTTATTTAAGGGGCAGAGCTTGAGCCTGTCAGCTCCAGGGCCAGAACCCAAGGCTCTTAACTTCTAGACCTGTGCCTTTTGTTTTACTCATCTGCTGTGTGACCTGAAGCAAGTCATTCCACCTCTCTGAGCAGGAATATGGTCCTTGATATTAGAGCTTGTGGTTATGCCCCCACTGGAGTATGACAATGCGTCCTAGCAACCAAAGCCTGTTTGTGGATAAGGAACAAAAAAACAAGTTTGAGGGATCATAAAAATATGTTCCATTGAAGGAAAAATGAACAGTCCACACTTTCTTTTGCAAAAACAATGGATACATACCTCAAAATATTTGACAGATCACATCTAAATAGAATCTTTATTAAAGATAAATGCAGAGCATTCTTTTGACTCCCCCTTTTTTTAGGAATTGAGATGATTTTTATTTGCTTTTGTATTGTTTGATTTTCTTACTATTTTCTAAAGTTGCATCGTGTCATGGGACTCAACTTGGACCCATTTTCATGTTGGCTTTGTTGAAGAGCAATATTTTTTTTTTTTTTTGAAAATTGAGGTTTCTTGAAATCTGGTTTTATTTTCCCAGTAAAAGCATGAAACTCCGTATTTTGATCTTTCTCTTCTTCTATATCTTTTGCTTCTTCATGGATATTAATAAAAAGTTCCCTATGTGATAAAGAAAAATGTGCTTATGCCTCTCGCAGAAGTTCATGAATCAGAGTTCATATTCCTTTCACACAAATATTCCGACCTGCCAGGTTTTCAACGTCGTTAGAGCGGTCCAGCACACATTTGTGGACATTCATCTTATATTTTGAGTAGGACGCCTTAGCTGTCATCCTTAAGTCCCACATATCTCAAAGGTTATGTTTTTACCCCTGGATGGCTTCAATCAGTGTGATAGACACAGAGCCCTGGCTGTTGAAAGTGGGTTCTCTTCTGGTAGACTCCTGCTTATTTTGGCTTCGTCTCTCTTGCAATCTCATATTTTATTGAGTGCATAATTTCCTATCAGTTTCAGACACCAGAGTCACCAGCTGAGAAAGAGTTGGGAGGGCAGTCTTTGACACTGGTAAATTTGATTGTGCTTTAAAAAACCCCAACCAACACACACCATATGCTGCCATCTGAAGGAAAACTTATTTCCTGGTCTCAACTTTATGGCCTTGGATTTCAACATGACATGAGTGATGTGGAAGGGAAGTACATTGGGAGGATAAGATGAGGCTAATTTGTACTGGGAAATTATTTGCAATTGTGATAAATAATCCCTGGCACATCATAACAGAAAAGTTCAACCCTTGAACTGAATTATATATGTTTGCGTCTCATAAACAAGGAAGAAAATACATTTTTTAAACTGCTGTGTTTGCAGAGTCCTTTCCTTCCAAGGCACCCTCGTTAATAATCATAAAGGAGCACATTTCCAAGCTCAGAATCACATTAATCTCCCTCCACGTGACCTGATCATGCACTTTGGGGAGAATGGTTGGGACGCAGTTGCCTTCGTGTATCCTATGTGTTTTTTCCTTGTTTTCTGGTGGATGGCTGGGAAATACAGAGTGGGGGAGAGCATTGGAAAAAAAAAACCAGTAAGATAAAAAATGAGCATGTCAAGAAAATTAGACATTTTCTGGTTAATCACTGAAGCGATGATGGAATGACGAGATGAGTGGGCTTTTTTCTTTTTCCTCTACACTCAGGGAAGGTGAAGAGGGAATAATGTTTCTGTTTGTACTCACGAACCTTACCATCATATCTGGAAAATTTGATAGGGAGACTTGACTTTTCTTTTGAAAGTGTGTGCTTATAAATGTTACAGAGTTGGATTTTCCAAGAGAGGGAGGTTATCCAAGGGTTGAGGAACAGGGGAATGGCTATATACAAGACAGCTTGTGAGGATTCCTCAAGAAGGTGATAGGAATGGCAGTGGGGAAAGAGAATGGTGGTGATGAAGCAGAGGGAGGATAAGATAAACAAACAAGACTGACTTGTGTCTCCCTCCAAGGCTGCTTTCTGAAAGAGGATAAACCTCCAGATGATGACTAAGTGATACCTGTGGAGGTGGAACAGTAAGTGTGGAATCTTGGGAGAAGTGAGGAGTGGTCAAATGCGCAGTCAACGGAGGGGTCTGCTGAGAAGAATGTCTTTTTCTGTAGGGTACTGCCATGCTGGACTATTATGGATGGCCAGTACCCAGTGGTGGCCTGGATGACCTAGCCAAGGCAGCAGTGACAATAATGGAAACCCCTATGACAGATCAAAATCAGGCCCCAAATTCAGCCTCTTGGGACCCTGCTACCCTTCCACCATGGCTGAGTTCAACCACTGAGTTCAACCTCCACATTTATCAGAGGCAGAAAATGGGTCGTAGAAAGATTAATCCCCATTCATACAGTGGAAGCAGGGGCTACAAGGCGACTGAAGCAGCCTGAAAATAATGCAAAGGCGTGGGAGGAGAGACCCAGGAGGGTCAGATAACGTCCTGACACCTCACGGGTTTTCGGGAAGATCAAATGAGAGCAGTGTATGGAATCACTTAACGCGTAATCAAGGTTCTTACTTCTGTCACTTAACTCTTTTTTTTTTTTTTTTAAAGATTTTCTTTATTTATTCATGAGAGAGAGAGGGAGAGAGAGAGAGAGAAGCAGGCTCCCAAGGAGCAGGAGGCCCGATGCGGGACTCGATCCCAGGACCCTGGGATCATGACCTGAGCCGAAGGCAGATGCTTAACCATCTGAGCCACCCAGGCGCCCTGTCACTTAACTCTTAAGTAAGCTCGTCCAGTGTGTGTTTGTTAAGCATTTGCAACCATTGTATAATGTCTTCTGACGGACCCTAACATCAGACCCTAGAACTCCTATTTCAGGAAACTTATGGTGACCCGTTTGCAGGTGGAATTCTATAGTCGGGCAAGGAAGAAAGGTGACCGGGGCGCCTGGGTGGCTCAGATGGTTGAGCATCTGCCTTCAGCTCGGGTCATAGTCCCAGGGTCCTGGGATTGAGCCCCATGTTGGGCTTCTGGCTTGGCGGGGAGCCTGCTTCTCCCTCTCCCTCTGCCTCTCCCCCTGCTCATCCTGTCTCTCTGTATCTCTGTGTCTCAAGTGAATGAATAAAATATTTAAAAAAGGAAAAGAAAAAGAAAGAAAGATGACTGTGGCTTGGTCAACAAAAGAACACTGTCAGGTTTCACAGGGAGAGCTCACCTGTGGTTTAGAGGCCAAGGAAAGTATAAGGGAACTAAGAGAAGAGGGGGGCGGGTTGGAGTCTAGCCCTGGAAGAATTGCTAAGGTTTGGCCAGACTCTAGAACCTTAGAACTAGAAGAAAGTGTGAGAACTCTAGTTTCCTCTATACAACTATAGGAAGTTCCTGGGCATCATCGCCCCAGGGATTATCTGCTTAAGCTCCCAAGGAAGTCTTTCTCACCTTCTCCTATCCTCAAGTCAGGCAACCTTATAAGGCTGTGAATGTCTCCATCTCTTGAGAAGACAGAGCTCAGTGATGTTCAGTGACCTGCTGGGTGTGCCCAGGCGGTACGGGGTTAAGCTTTGTAAGTGGATGTGAGCAGGTGGGAGCCGATGCTTCAAAATCAGACAGGCCTGGGGTTGAATCCTGGCTCTGCCACTTCATCGCTGGGCAATTTCCGTAACCATGCAGAGCCTCGGTTTCCTGGTGCGTAAAGTGGAGACCGTAACCAGACATCCCACACAGTTATCATGAGATTTCAACTAGAGCCACCAGACAGTGGCTGTGAAAGTGTCCAGTGTGTTTAGGACTTGACAAGTGATGTGTTTTCAGTGTCAAGGGAGAGAGGGGAAAGACACCCAGATGGGGGCTGAGGGTACACGTGGCCTTGAGGAGGGAAGCAAGGAGGAGTCAGGATCACGTGCTGGGTCTGGGAGTCCAGTCTTGCCTGCTGCCCGCAGCCATGAACTTGCACTTCTCTGTAGGTTTTGCTCGTTCTCTCAGCCTCAGCACTGTTGCTCTCTGGGGCTGGACAAATTCCTTTACTCGAGGTGGATGTAGGGGAGGGGCTTCTCCCGTGCATTGCTGGCTATTTAGCAGCATCACTGGCTTCTAGCCATTCGATGCCTGCAGTGCCTTCCCCCCCAACTCTTGCCAATCAGAATCGTCTCCAGACATTGCTGCGTGTCCTTCGGGGGAACAGACCTCACCATGGTCCAGCCGCTGCCCCTGCTGCGTGGTGACGGTCTTGGCACACACGCTGGTGGCAGCTCATGGCCGAGAAGTCCTCGCATGACTTCACCAGGACTATATCATAACCTGCCCAAGACCGTCGTTTCCCCCTTAATTCCCATGATTGTACCACATTTCTTTGTCGGTTTTCAGCTCTGGGAATTTGTCTTACAGCAAGCATCAGAAAATGATTAACGCTGTCTGTCCCGAAGCTGTCGGACCACCGAAAGGTATCCGTGTCCCAAGTACAGTGTGAACTTACTGTGTGACCCCAGCGAAAGACAGCATGGTTTATGTTTTTTACTGTAAGAATTTCATGGGGAATATTTTTCTTCATTTTGTTTTCTTTTCCAGCTGTTAGAAAAACTAACATTCTTTTTCCTCACGTCCTGCTCTTCTCCCTCTGTCATTTAAAATAATCACGGGAATTTCAGTGAAGGGTTGGGGAGGTCTTAAGGAGGTCACCTAGTTTAAGCCAGGTCTGTGTGGATATTGAGGATGGTCTAGCCCCTGGGGGACTTGGGTGTGCCCTTCAGGGTCCAGGCTCCTGGATGTTCCTCTTGGTGGAAAGAAGAAAACTTGGATCTCCATCTGGGGACGAGCTGGAGGGCTTTGGTATTAGTCAAGCACCTGGCTAAGCATCTCGCCCCCTTGTCTTACTAAACCCACACAAAGGTGTTACATGAAACGGGCATGGTAGCAGTTGCTCTGTAAAGAAAGTGAGTGAGGCTCAGATAGAGACTCCCTGATCCGGTGTCTCACAGTCTGTAATGCCAGCTGGGATTCAAGCCCAGGCTCTCTGCTACCACAGTTCTGTATCCTTCGCGGCAATGAACAAGACCTCCACAGGGATCGGGGCTGGTGTGTTAGGATTTTATCCAGCTTGCTCGTATCATTCCTTTCCTTGAAGATTAATACCACGTATAGCCTTAAATCCATGAATAGACAACTCTGTAGTCGCTGGCCAGGAGGGCCAGGCAGGGAGTTTGGCTAAATCACAAGAGGCCTGCAGATGACTGATCCTGACTGACTGCTTCTACGTCAGCTCCAGGATGTACTGATAATAAATCGGTGTTGGTACTGATAAGTGAGAGCCAGCGAAAATGCAGAGGCAAATAGAAAATCAAGGGACTGGGATTCACATCCAAGTCTGGGGGACCCTGGACAAACTATCTGTTTTTTTCATCTTTGAAATGGGAATGATGATCCCAATTCACTGGCTGGGAGAGTATCGGGAACAAATGAAATTGTTCCTGTCTCCTTCTGCTCCACCTTGTTGTTGGTATCTGGCACTGACAGAGCTTTCTCCACCTGCTTCTCCACACCTGTGCTTGGAACTCGGCCTCGAAGGTGGGGATGATGCATCCCTTCCTCCCTGCATTAGCACCACCATCTGAGGTCCTGCCAGTTCCTGGGGATGCTTCAGTGAAGCAGGACTCTTTTCCCACGATACACCGGACCTCCCAAACTTTGTCCCTTTCCAAGTCTGGGGGACCCTCACTCCCCCCAGGTCAGCCACTTAGCCATGCTTCTCTGAACTCTCTCCTTCCCTTTGCTTCCTGTCTGGAACGGCCTCATCTACTGTGCTTGGTGGGCGCCAACAACCACGATGTTGTTTTTTTCCCTTCTCGGGACTTGGGGTAGGCAAAGGAAGTGCTGACCCCTGCTTGTTTTTATTTTTCTTTTATTTATACATATTCACATGAACAACCTTCCTTCTTTTGTTATTTTGTTTTATGATGGTAACTGCAGACAAAAGAGAAGAAGTTGTGTCTCCTAGTGCAAACATGTTGTCGGTAGGATACAACCAAGAAATGCTTCCCACTTATTTTGATTTAATACAGAAAACACTTCCACGGGGGCACATTCTTCTTTCAGGCACTGTTCAAAGCACCTGATATATTTTAATTCATATAATTCTCAGAAGAAAGGCAAGGAGGTTGGTTCTTCTAAGATCTCCATTATGTAGATGATGAAACAAGTGTAAGGGGTGAAATAACTTGTTTAAGACCACACAGCTAGGAAGTGACCCCTAAGTCTCTAATCTTAACCACTGTGCATTTTCAGTCCTTGTGAGGGTATCTCTATGGAAAGTCTTACGTTGGTATAAAATCCATTAATTTATTATCAGATGTAAAATGTGACCTCCACTGCTTATTAAAAAAGGATAAAATTGCATGAAACTGAGACCTGGCTGTATTATTCTACTTCTTAAAAAAAGTGTACTTCTTGATGTGTTTGCACCAGTTCTGAGAACTTCTACCAGGGAAACCATTAGAATTTGCAAGACCACCCTTGAAAGTCCCTTTAGCTCCATGTGTCTGGGGGAGGAAACTAAGGCAGCTCCCACTAATGGACTCACTGAGTTGTTTCCCTTTTCATGGGGCTTGGAATGGAAGCAGAGGACTCCTGGTCCTTCCCCCACATCTCCCTCAAACATGCACATTAGGCAACAGCCCCCACTCACCCCATTTATTCCCCTAGTCTTCCTCCTCTATTCTACCTGCACGATCCTGGCAAAACAGGTCCATGGGTTTTGTCTGTTGATTTCATTGGTTGGTCATTTAAGAAAATCTCAAAATAACTCCCAAATAAATTCTATAATAATTAAACAGTTATGTACCTAAAAATGAAATTATAAAATGTTGATTTTTACTTTAAAAGATAAATGCTCCTGGGCGCCTGGGTGGCTCAGTTGGTTAAGCGACTGCCTTCGGCTCAGGTCGTGTTCCTGGAGTCCCGGGATCGAGTCCTGCATCGGGATCCCTGCTCAGCGGGGAGTCTGCTTCTCCCTCTGACCCTCCCCCCTCTCATTCTCTCTCTCTCTCTCTCTCATTCTCTCTCTCAAATAAATAAATAAATAAATAAATAAATAAAATCTTTAAAAAAAATAAAAGATAAATGCTCCTTTTAAGTGGTTGGGGAAAAAAAAAATCAAAGAGTCCAAAGAGGAGAATAAAAATGAACTATAACCAATCAGAAATATTCACTGTTAACATTTGGGAATCTTTTTCCCCCCGGGATTGATCCCCCTCTCCCTCTCCCCATACATGTGTATCTTGCACTTACACAATTTGCTTGCTATCCCGGTGTATAATTTAGTTTGAATCCTGCTTTTTTTTAACCCAACTTTTAATCAATAACACTTTTCCCATTTCATTAAATAGTCTCTTAAAGCACCCTCAGATTACTACCTGAATGAATGAGCCACAATTTTTAAACTGTTGCTCCACTTGTTCGATGTCTAGCTTATTTCCAATGTTTATGCCAAAATAATAAACATTTTTCTATATATGTCTCTGTCTGAGCTTTTTCCCCTTTCTTTGTCTGTGTGAATATTTTTGTTACAAGTACAGAGAAAGATGTAAATTTAATTTTCTTAGGATAGACTTGGGAAAAATCACTGGGGAGAGCAAGGGACATGTGTTTTTGTGTTTTTTTTTTTCTGAAGGATTTCATGCATATTATAAAATTATTTTCCAGATAATTTGTACCAATTTGCATTCCCACGAGAAGAGAATTAGAGTATCTGTTCCATTTCTCCTTTGCCAAAGATGTTTGACTTTTAAAAGCTTAGTTTGTTTGATAAGGAAAAAAAGTCTCATTTCAATTTTCATTTTCTAAAAATTCCTGGTGAGGGGCGCCTGGGTGGCTCAGTTGTTACGCGGCTGCCTTCGGCCCAGGTCATGATCTCGGGGTCCCGGGATCGAGCCCCGCATCAGGCTCCCTGCTCCGTGGGAAGCCTGCTTCTCCCTCTCCCACTCCCCCTGCTTGTGTTCCCTCTCTCATTGTGTTTCTCTCTGTCAAATAAAGAAATAAAAATCTTTAAAAAAATAAAATAAAAATTCCTGGTGAGGCTAGACATTTATCCATATCATTAGTCACTTTTTATTTTTACTTTAGGTGTTATTTAAAGGGTTTTTTATTGTTGTTATTGGACACTAGTATGTCTTATGTGAAAGGTACACATTTTTTATCAAATTTTTCCATTGGGATTTTTTTCCATTGGGATTTCGAGCCTTTTCTTATAAATTTTTATGAATATATTTCACTTGTTTATTTTTGTTTTACTTATCAATTTTTAACACACATATTTCTCGAAGGAAGTCCTGCCAATGGTGTCTCATGGTGAATTCAAAAATACTTATGCCTAGGCACATCTCGGTGAAATCTAGAAACAGATAATCTTTTTGTTGTCTTTTTGAAAATACTCTAAGTTGGGTATGGTACCTTCTGTGCTGATACTCCCATATGTCTCAGGAAATAAAAATATCTCATATTGTCTCTGTGTCTTTTCAGTTGGTTTTCTTGGAGATTTCCTTAATGTTTCTGCAGACTTTTCTAGGGTGCTCCTTTTTTTTTTTTTTGTCTGTTTTATGGATAAGTTTTCAAATCTCTTTAAGACATTAATAAAAATTTGCCTTTAAAATGATCTTCTGTACCCTGCATTATCTCTATTTTCTCCAGGATCATTTCTTTTTCTATTGATCACGTCTTCTCTAGTTTTTATATTGGACAGTTTCCTCAACTGTGTAATGATTGATATTTAGTATTGAACTAGGGTTCTGTGTGTCAGGGTGGGTTTGTGGAAAGGTGGACTTTGCATTTGGGGAACCAGAAGACAGTGAGTAGCCATCACACTGGGGAGTACTATATGCTATGATGTGAACAAAGATAAGGTGAGGTGGATGACATCTGCAGATAGAATTTAAATAAACGTCTCTTCCTATCACCCACTCCTCCATTTTCATCCCATATCTTACTCCAGTTCTCAGTCGTACCCATATTTACAAGTTCCCCAGACTCTACAGGGCTCCATATGACTAAAAAACTCCGTCCTCCACAGAAGGCTCATTCACACACCTGGGCTGTAACTTCTCTCACTCTGTGTGGCAAATGTTCCTGGAGCCTGGCCTCACAGCCTTTCAGCCTCACCGCTAGTGTCCACTATGGCTGCAGCTGATGGTTCATGTGGGTTTGGACTCACTTCACATTGACAGTAACTTGCCTCAAGCATATACAACATGAATTCCACATTTTGACCCAGAGTTTCTCATTCGTGGCAGATGTTAAAACGTGCCCCTAGTGAATCAAGTGCGAGAAGCCTATGAGTTTACAGAAATTTATGTCTCCATCAACAGCCTCAACGAGTGGGGCAATGGAAGTGAATGGATTGGTACTACTCTCAATTAGTCCTTGGGTGTACAGCTCATTTTGTACCATCCTCAGAAAATCTGGGTGAGATTGAGCTTCAGCTGCCCATAGCAGTGGCCCTGGTAATGTCGATAACACACTCTTATGTTGGCTTTTCCTCTCTCTCTGTCTCTCTTTGGTCCCTCACTACCGTTCCCTGGATTTCAATCTACCTCAAGTCCTGTTTCAGCTTGACTTTCAGGAGAACCGAAGATTCCTCAATAATCACCTCTATCTTCTTTCTTTGTTTTTCTATGTTTGCTGAGGACCCCTCTCCCATTCTCTTCAGAATTATGGGATTACGTTTAGAGACCACGTTCGCTATCATTCTGGTATTAACTCAGTAAGGAGTTTTGAATGTGTTATTAAATCTGTTGGCCTTTTTCCCTGCATTTTTAAAATTGCTCTTGAGTTTAGAGTATGCATTGTATACACTTTTTGAGGATAGGATTTATGTCAGTTTCTATAGAGAAAACAAATAAATAATTTACCGTGCCTGATTCAGAAAGTTTGTTGCATAAATGAACATACTCACAATGCCCGTCAGCCAAAGACTACCAGAGATTCATCTGCAGTTGAATAAAATAGGATTTATTAACCTGCTAATAGGGAGAAAATGCGTATCATCGGAAATGGTGGGTTTTCTCAAGAAGAGGGTGTTTGGAAGGACTCATAGGCTTGTGTTAGGTGATTATGGGGAGGGCTCTAGGAAGTGGGGCTTTGCTCTAGACTGGCTGCTGTCAGGATGTAAAAGGTAATTCTATGATTAGATATCATAATAATTTCTATCTAGAAGGCAGGTGGAATAAAGCAAAGCTCACGCTGTAATTGGTAAAGAAGTAGCAGTGGTTTATATTTGCCAGGGAAGGCTGATGCTTGGTCTTTTTAATAAATGAATGAATATTATTATCATTTTTTGTTTGAACAATGTTCTTTTTTTTTTTTTTTCCTGCATTTGCTCTGTCTTGATTACTGAATGGACTTGTCTTTGTCTTGCTCCATCATGGTATTTTCCCAGTATTGGTGTTCTGTGAAGTTATCTGTGTTCAACAGGGACACGTGACAGTCTGCCTTCAAGTGCCAGAAGGTTTTTTACCAACACCACCCATCCCCAGTGGTTAGGAGCTGCCTTTCTCTTTCTCAATCTTTGTGAAAGTTCTTTGTAAAGTATGATGTGATATAATTTCCATGCAAGTTTGCTGGGGCCATTGTATATTATTAATATTAACAGGTTTTGAACTCCAGTTTTCCACTTGCTAATATATTTCTTAACTATATTAAGCTCCCTTAGTCCATTCTATCACACGTGCAGGGTGATAATGATCCTCAGAGAAATCTTATACAAGGAAGTAATTGATACAATAGAATAAGTACCCGGAAGACTAGCTGATCCCTAATAGGCACACACAAAATGAAGTTCTCTTCCCGTGCTTTCCTTTCCCAGTTTTGATAAGAACATTCTCCTGAGAAATCATTGTCCTTGAGGGATCTCCCTGCCCCTGAATGGCTATGAATATGTCCCTCTCAAAAAAACTCAAATACGCACTCCTGCCCACCTCCTCCACCACTTTTCCTCGTCTTCCTCTTAGTCTTGCTCATGTGGCTAGTTTTCACTCTGACACATAGTTGGAAAGCAGCGATCTTGTTTTTTTCTCCTAACCGAGATTTGTATTACATATGAAATGTTTTGGATCTCCCCCCCACCGCCTTTTCTTCAGAAAGCTGGTAATAATTAATCCCGCTGTACTTGCAACAATGGAAAAATTGGTAGACGTTTTAGAAGCTGCAAAAACCCAAACACAATCTGAAGTGTTCTCTCAAAATAATGTCCTCGTGACCATAATGTGTTATATTTAACTTTAAGCAATAACTTCTTGGGCATAATTTTAGGTAATTAAAGAAATACAGGAGAGTGTAGAAAAATGGGTGTGAGCCTACAGTTGTGTGATGGAATTTTTGAGCAGAGTTCACAAATACACCAAATTTGCTCTGATGCTTTTTGGCTGCCCTAGAAGCAGACCCTGGGCAAGGATTTGCGTGTAAGCACTTTATGTGGAGGAGGAGAGAAACACCAGTAGGGGATGGACAGTTGAGGTAGGAAAAAGAAGACCACTAATAAAGCCCGTGTTATCAAGCCAATAACTCCTCTGACCACTGCCTCTTAATCTTTCTGGGACACAGTGGAGAACACATTCCTCTGTGTGGCTCTCCTAAGACACAGGCAGCTGGGGCATTCATTCACTAACTCCCTCCAGTCCTTGGTTGAGGGATGTTCCCAAGGGAACTCAGTTCCCAGCACTTACTGGTAGGCATTTGCAGGTGGACAGGTGCAATGCACTTCAGCAGCTGGAGAAGGCGCTCAGGGAGAATCCAGCGAATACTAGAGTGGTAAGAGTGAGGACATAGGGGCACCTGGGTAGCTCTGTCAGTTGAACGTCTGCCTTCAGATCAGGTCATGATCTCAGGGTCTTGGGATCGAGGCCCGCGTGGGGCTCCCTGCTCAGCGGGGAGTCTGCTTCTCCCTCTTCCTCTGTCTACTGCTCTGCCCACTTGTGCTCTTTCTCTCTCTCTCTGTCAAATAAATAAAATCTTAAAAAAAAAAAAGAAAGAGAGTGAAGACATAGGGTTGGGTACTAAATGCTACACTGCTGAACACAAATTGAAATTTGAGTTTGATACGACTTAACAGAAATGTCTTATTTTTAAGGCACATTTTCAGAGTGAGAAAGGCTAATGAGGTTGGGGAGCAAGACCTAGGATGTGAAGTCAGACAGGCTTGTTTGCAGCTTTCTCATGGAGGCTGCATTGCTTGGATTTCTTTGGGTTCTGGTTCCCTTATACCTTCTGAGGTCATAGCCAATGTCAAGTACCTGCTACACCCAGCGTGGAGTAAGATACTTGGGAGGCATTCAAGGAACTGTAATTGACTTTTTGTTGTCTTCTCAGTAAATTAGGAAGTTCATTCAGCCCCACTTGCTTTCTGAAATGGGTCAAGAGAAAATTAAAAGAGGAGAAAGAGTTTGAGACAACAGTTTCACCCTCATTGGTTCTGATTGTTCAGCAGCTGGATGCTCCCCCAGATGATACAGAGAAGAGATCTGGGTCATGGGAGTTGTATTTGGGGGCTACTATTCTACCCAACTGCCACGGGTAGAATCTCATCATTGTGTAGGACTTTCCATGTTCATTCGTGGCTTCTGATTCTTGAAATAAGAGGTATTCTTTCATCCACTGAAATTGGTTCTGATCAGGTGGCCTCAGTCCATTCAAACACACTGAACCTAGAAAAGCTTTGACCTCTCTTGGTCTTTGCATGTGTTTACTGATGGGGTGGCCACCCCGTTTTCCTTTCCTTGTGACTCGGTTGGGAGATAGAGTCTGAGACCCACAGATAACCTTCTCTGACTCCTGCCCCCACCACCACCTCCAGTGTGACTGTGATCATGATGACAGTGACTATTACTAGTATTGCTACATACTAATGCTAGAGCCATTATTACTGCTGTTGTTGTCACTGTTACTACTAATAGTCCTATTGGTGCCCCTGCTTCTGGACCACCTCTGATTGCTATTGTCCTTCAGTTCGGCCAGCACAGTGTCTGGCAGGGGAGAGAGATTCTAGATAATACGTACATAATACATACATATTGTTTGCATGCTTAAAATGTTCATCCTCACAACATGGGGAAGCAGGCCCTGCTTTCGTCCCATTTTCCAGATGGAAAATGGAAAGTTTTCCGGTTACCTTCTCTCAGTCCTGAAGACTGAGAGAAGGCAACTAACTTGTCCACCAGCAAGAATGGGTAAATGCCAGAAGCATCAGAATTTGATTTTCGAACTGCTCAACACCCATGCTTTGCTCTCGGTCTTTGAACACGCCCTCTCATATTCCCCACTCTTTGCAGATCAGGCCGCACGAGTGCAAGGCAGGAGGGCTGGGTCTTCTGAGACAGCTGTCGGTGGGGTGATTCTACGCAATTCAATCCCCGTTAGCAAAGGAAGGTGTTAACGGGGATGGGAAAACCACACGACTGAAAAGTATGGGAATGTACAACAGTCTGCATTCTCTTGAACAAATCTCTTAGCCGCTCTGAGCCTCACATTTCCAGATCCATCATGCTGAATGTTCGATAACACCTGACTTCCACAGTAGCTCTGAGGACCGAAAGGATGGTCTCTTTGTGAAAGCCTTTTATAAATTATAAACATATTCAACCATAAGCAGTTACTCTAATAAATTTTGAGGCTGCGTGATGATTAGACCAAAAATGTTAAACAAAGCTCATAAATAAAGGCAATTAAGCAGTAGTTTAAGACACATTTCTTTATTTTTCTAGTTTGCTTATTGTACAAAGGGCAATCATCACATGAAAAATATGTAGGGAAACAGTCATTTGATGTTGCTGGTGGTCCTGGGCTTTGTGGAGATGGCTAAGTGGGGCAGAAAATATGCCCATCTTCCTTTCTAATTCCTGGACTCTCTCATCCCTCATCTGATTGCTATCTTACCCTCGGCAGTGCCTGAGGGATGGGGTTGTCTACTTTGGTCCAACACCATCCTGCTGGCTTCTTCCTGCCCTGTGGGAGGGAAGGAGGCTCAGGGGCAGGGTTTCTGACTCTTTCCTTTCCCAGACCTCCTGTGTTGAAGAATTTGAGAGTTTCAGAAAGATGAGGGAGGAGTGAGAGTCAGAGCTTCTAGTGTTTCTGGCACTTGTCACAAATTAATCCTTATTTGTTGAATGAATGAATGAATAGCTCATGGGTTTTTCCTTTAAGAAGGGGTTTAATTATCCCTCCCATTATTAAGCAAGCTTATATTAGCTGATCAAATACACATGTGGTATCCGAAGAATACACAATGTAATCATTTATTTCAAGTTCAGATCCCATCTTCCAATCTATACAGAATCTATGGAAAGAATGGCCCCTGTATGGGCTTCAGCGTGTCCCAACCCCACCGCACACTTTAATGGGCATGGGTTAGATGACATGGACTCTTCTCACCTGGGCCCTCTTTTCCCATGGTCAATAGAGGAGCTCTTTTTCTGGAAAGTTCCAACCTCTCTCTCTCCCCCCTTTCCCTCCATGGCCACTTAGATCATTTAACCCCTTCTTTTCCTGCTCCCAGAATCCCTCTTCTAGGTGGGTTGTCCATCATTGTGTTCCAGTTTAGATAGAGCTGGGTTGAGGTGGAAAATGAGGCCTGTAGATCTAATTCATCACACACAGGAGCCAATCAAATTGCTCAGACTGACCTTCATTGAACATGCCTCTTTTTCCTTTGGGGGCTCAAAGGGTCATTTATTTGCCTCTGTCTTACTGATTTGCATTCAGTTCTCCTCCACTACTCCTAGAGCCTAGAATTCATCTAATGAAAGATGCATAATGAAGCTTGAAGAAGTTTAGTGATGAGTACATAGTAAGTATTAGAAAATTATTTGCTTGATGAAGAAATAACAGTGTAGATGACAGCTGAGTAGTGGAGGCTCAGGATGTTCAGCCATTTCCATAAAGAGAAGAAAGCTTTCTGTCTTGTGTTTCCATCCCCTCGGAGGGTTTTTCTTCATCAGCCTGTTATTTCAATCATATTTGAGTGATTTCCTATTTTGATGAATTCAAGTAACAATTGAACAAAATGAAGAAGTGACTTAAACTTTCTTAGAATGCCTGAACACATCATTCTTACGAGGACAGGTGTAATTTCTGGTAGTTGTGGATGGTGTACAGTCATAGAGCATATTTAGAGATTTCAATTCAGTTCCCTGATTTTTCATCTAAAGAAAGTGACTTGTTACTGGGTGGAGTTTGGCCCCCATCAAAGTGCATTTTATAGAGTTCAGAGGCTGAACTTGTACATCTCAGAGGGAATTGACAGTGACCTGATCTGGACACAGTGGACCAAAGTGTCTATTATGCCTAGCCCCGAGATCCCTCTCAGATGCTTTCCTTTGTGGTAGGAACGTAGGCCCAGATTTTTCACCATTAAGTTTTGTTGCATGTGTGTTCAACCAAGCAGAGACATAACAATAAAACTAAAATTAGACATTATATTGTTGGGCCTCTAAATATTTTATTTTAACCTGGGATGTAACATGCTTTGGTATAATTAGGAAAAATCAGATAATATTAAGGAAATCATGTTTTTTACCTCCATCTATTTGGACAAACCTTTTATGGCTTAATCTCAAAGTAGATCACCTCTCAGCTAACATAGAAGTATGTCCTTAGGTCTTCAGGTTGAAAGAGTTAAATCTCTTTACAGAGAGCAAAAAAGGCACAGGAGCACCTTTAGAATAATAGCCAATGAACAAAACATTTAACAAAGGGTTTCTTGAACGCGGTAAAATTGCTACCTTATTCCCAAATTTTGAGATCTGGGAGATTCCAGTCTCGCAAAGTATATGAACTTGATATCTGAGGGGAAGTGTGTAAGACCTGCAAAACCATCTATTGAGGTTTAATTTGTTTGTCTGTTTTTCCAACAGAATGAGTTTTACAGATAACAAACTCCATTTTGCTGGGGGTCCCGACCATCTCTAGCATGATTGCAGGGCTAACAGGCAAGACTGGTTGTGAGCTGCAATTTTTTCTTAGTCCATTTATATATGTTCAGTCACATATCCAGCTTATCTCCTCTGCTGCTCCCCCTTTGTTTTCTTAGCTTCTGCTTCCGGCCAACGAAATGGCAAAGCGTGTCCAGTGTATACAGCTGTTGTGTGATGCTTCCTGTTTCATCCTCAACATTTTACTCACCCTGCTTCCTCACTCCTTGAGAGCCCTGCCCGTCGGTTGAGCTGTAAGTCACAGATGGATCTGTTAAAGGAACACAAAACCGAGCACAAGACATTTCTCTTGCCTGGCTACCGATTGGTCTTGCGCCTATGTTAGAGGTACCGTGGTGGGAAATGCTCCCAGGTGTTGCCCAGGCTTGGGGAGAGACGGTAGGATGCTCAAAGGTCTGCTGTCAGGATCTGGACCAGAGAAATAAGTGCAATTCTATGACTCCACTCTGCTGGGATTTTAACATGGGAGGCTTTTCTGAAAGTCCTGTACATTTCAGCAGGTGAGAATTCGGCTCCCAGTTATAACTAGAATCAAGAAGCACTTGGGGGTCTTAGCAATCTTTTAGCCAAGGCATGGCTTTCCTAAATGGTGATTTTCCAAGTTCTGGTTAAATATGAACCCTGGTGAGAGCTCGCTGTCTCCCCAAACATCCTGAACGAATATAATGTTGGCTAGTCCTTGCTAATAGTAATTGTAGTGGTAAGACCGCGAGAACTAACATTTATTGTGTGTCTTCTTATGTGTCACGCCTATCCTAAACATTGTGCTTTTATTAAGTTATTTATACACTGAGCAAGGTACTGATGTTATTTCCAGTTTACAGACAAAGAAACTGGAGCTCACAGATGTCAAGTTATTTACCCAAGGTCACACAAGTTTAGATTTCTGAGCCTAGTCTCTAAACTGTTGCACATGTTACACAAATTCCTACTCATTCTTCCAAGCCAAGCCAATGCTCCCCGCCTGGTCACACTGTTGCATCAGGTCTGAGTCTCTGCTCTGGGGCCACGCAGAGCAAGCCCAGCTCCCTCTCTTCCTATTTGTATTCATTCTGAAAACATGCAGAGAACCCATCTGTGCTCCAGCCCCTTTGCACACAGGGTCTACGTTGACTGATACGCTGCTCCTGTTGAATACATGTTAGTACTTCCGTGTTGTCGAAGAGTAACTTCCAATCCTTTCTGTGATCTCAGCTCTGTTCAGAGATGACCCACGGCCCTTTTGACTCAAGCTTTCATTCATCCAAGGGAAGGAATATCCTTGGCATGTTAGAAAGCATCCATTCCCATATCCTCCTGTGTTAAGCATTTTATTTATTGTCTGGACAACATACAATAAAGCGTTGGCTAATCATCTCAGGGTTGATTGATTTTTTCACGCACGTTGGATATTATTCTCTTGGCACTTAGTATACATGCATATGCCTTTGCCAAGAATTGTGTGTGGAAGGCCTAGGCAAGAGTTGATTCCTTTCTATGCTGTGGCTTGTTGAGATTCTGATGAGTCAGATGGTTGTATTTTGAAGAGGACAGATTAGGTTTCTAGAAGTGTTCTCGGTTAGGGGAAGAAATGAAACAGTGGAATCTATCTACCTCTTCCTCATCACCCTAGAACTTCATTCTGGGCTTTGATGTTGAATCCCCCCCAGTCTGCCAGCTTCGCACTCTAGCAATGAGTTATCCATACAGGTTTCAAGACAGCATTGAGAGGCAGTATGTCATTTTCCTACTGCTTTTCTTGGACTCCCCCAATAGGCTAGGCGAGAGGAATTTCCTCTGAATGAATAATTTACAGTCCTCTCACAGATGATGGATTTACAGTTTTGTGGTGAAATGGAGCCCTCATCCCAGCTACCATTTGCTTGGAGGCCACACTTTGGGAAAAAGACATCTATTTAAAATTATTTTAAGCTTATATGTAGCCCAACTTCAAGTATCAGGAATCACAAGTTGTTTATATTATAATTATAATATTGTGTTAACAAGCTGTTAATATTTTAAATATTTTGATAGTTCTTTTACTGTGTTAAAGAGAGACTGTTCACTGGGGTGCTTGGGTGGCTCAGTCGGTTAAGTGTCTGCCTTTGGCTCAGGTCATGATCTCAGGGTCCTGGGATCCAGCCCCATGTGGGGCTCCCTGCTCAGTGGGGAGCCTGCTTCTCCCTCTCCCTCTGCCACTTGTCCTGCTTGTGCTCTCTTTCTCAAATAAATAAATAAAATCTTTGAAAAAAGAGAGAGAGAGACTATTCACACTTGGAGGGTCTACTGGAGATTCCTTTTCATAGGACACGGTAACAACAACAACAAAAAATCCTGAGAATGTACTTTGATCTTAAAGCTTAAAAATCTAGTGTGGACAACATTTTAGATGATTTTTCGCCTTTGATGTTCCCTGTCATTGGTCGATTTATGTTTATTTTCCAGGATTCTCCCTGAGATCAGGAGAACAGTTTATATGTTCATTAGTATAGCATGGTGCCTACGTTTAGTGGATACTTTTATCATTTGACATTCAAAAAATAATGAAAGTAAATGCAGTCTGAAAAAAAAAAAAGCTGCAAGGTGAATTTCTGTAGTTTATTTTTTCTGTTTTATTCCATGCATGAAACAGGGAATATCTCTTAGCACAGTATTAGGAGACCCTTCTCCACCACCCACTGTCCAATCCTAGTAGGCAGAGCACCTCATGAGGCTGGAAGGAGCTCACCCCACATAATGCTCAAATAGCTTGTGCCTGTGGGGAAAAAGAAGCTGTATTCCTTTCTTTTTCTTATCATCCTAATAGCAGTTATTCTAAGACAGCGTTTTTCAGACTCAGCACTGTTGACGTTTTGGACTAACTGATTCTTTGTGGTGGGGGGGCTGTCCTGTGTATTGCAGGATATTTAGCAGCATCCCTGGCTTCTACCCACTAGGTGCTGGTAGCACTGTACTCTCTAGTTGTGACCACAAAAACGTCCCCAGACTTTGCCAAATGGTCCCTAGGGTGCAAAATCACCCTTGGTTGAGAACCAGTGGTCTAAGGTCTTATATCCTCTACCATTTTCAGTTCATAGAGGCAGCATTAAGAGCTCTTGGGATTTCTGATAAGCTGGCTTTCCATGGTTAGGGTCTGTGTGTCAGTTATTTCTTTCGGGTAATGGTTGATTGGAGAAGGCAAGGAGGTACACTGGAAAGAATACTGTCTTTAGAGTGGGCACCACCACCTTTTAATTGCAAAGTCTCTAGTGGTTTTCCTGACCTTTCTGAGACAAAGTTTCCTTTTCTATAACCTGGAGATAATAATCACTGTATTGATACGCCTGGCTCATAGTCCACTGTGAGTATGAAATAAAAGAGTGCCTATGAAAGATCTTTGCAACTCCAAAAGGTTGCACCAATGAATGGGTTAGGCAATACAATGTTAGGTTGCTAAAGCAAAAGAGATAGTGATGATACATTCATTAGGCTGAATAGTGTCTCATCTATTCTGGCAAAGCTATGTAGAAATTATTCTCGTGCCCCAATTATATACTATTTGCTGAGGTCAGAAACAAACATGTACATGTGGGTGCATATAACCCGAGGAATATATAACTTGGATGACTAGAAAATTAGAAAGAAACATCGGTAAAGCCAGAATTGGACCATTCCCAGCAACACTGGGAGGGTCTATACCAGAATGAGCTCTCAGAATTGGAAAGTGCACCTGCAATGTGACACAGGAGTCCTGGGCAAGTGCTTTGTGCACCCCTGTTAGATCAAGAAAGGTGCTGAGATTATGCCAAAGCCAGGAGACTAGAATAAACTGAAGGAGCTATATGAAGACAGAGATTCTTTAGGGGTGGGTATACTTAGAATCTCATCAGTTCAAGTGCTAATGAACACTCATTTGTTTATTCTTTCAGCATAGATTTAGTAAGCATCTCCTGTGTCCTGGGTCTTGAGATTATAATGGTGAATGACAAAAATAAGGTCCTTCTACTTTCCTGGGGCTTATATTCAAGTGGGTTAAGACCAGACAAGAAAACCAATCAATACAGAGTATGATTATAGGGGAGGAGAGAGGTGTGGATATGCAGGTCACACAATGGATGGGAAGAACCTGAGCTGATGTGCAGGGGAGATTCCTGTGGGGAAGAACATTTATTTGACCTGGGGCTGAAGGAGATGAGTGAATCAGCAAAAAAAAAAAAAAAAAAAAAGTGAGGGGAACTACTCCAAATAGAGGGAAGGATAAGTGCAGAGGCTAAAGAGAGGAAGGAGCTTGGCGTGTGAGTCAGGGCCAGTCAGTGTGGTTGGACCCAGTTGTGAAGAGGGCAGGATGTCCACTCAGGAGGGCCTTGGAGGCTATAGTTAGGAACTTCAGTTTTATTGAAGAGCTGTTTGGGGATCAAGAGCTTATTTGTTTAATGCTATATGGAGAGCCGAGGGGAGAAAGCCAGCTGTTATTCTCTATTGCCTGAACACAGCTATCTTGGCTTTGGAACATGGCAGTGGAAATGGAAAGACATAGAAGGATTCTAGATACATGTTGGAGATTAGAGCCATAAGATTTATGATGGATTGATTAACCTAGAGGGCGAGAGACGTGCAGGAGTCAAGGATGACCATACAGGAAGGTGGGTGGATCAACAATATGAAAATGTCATTGGGCTTTCAAGGTCAAAAAGAGCGGACCTGTGAATTAATTATAGAACACATGGTCTTTCAATGACTTGATCTGGATTACTTTTCATCACCATGACCAGCTTTTGTAAAGCTCAGGTTTCAAGAGCATGGTGTACCTTCTAGATCGACTGCTGATGGTCTTACCTGGATGGCCTCAAACGCAGGATCACTGGAGCCTAGAATGCCCCTGATTGTTGAGTTCAAAGGTTTTCCAACCCTCATCCTCAAAGTCATGGATATCAGAGAAGCTTCATGATCAAGCATAGATACATGGATTGATATACACCACATGTTGGGACTTTTACTTGCAAAAGGACTTCGCCTGAAGGATAAGAGGTTTGCAAACCACTTAGCCCAAACCACTAACTTTGCAAGTGAGGAAACCAAGGAAAAATATGGCTACTTCCTCCCAAGCAGGCTCCAGAATTCTTGTTGTCTGTCTTCTTTTTTTCTCTTTCCAGAAGGATAATGAAACCACTTGGGTGATTTTAAAAGCATATTTATATACATATCACCCTTAATTTTCACCTCTATTTGAGTACAAGATATTATTTCCATTTTCTAGGTGGGGAAACTGATGCTTGGAGAAACCAAATGTCCTGCAACTTGAGTTTGGTGTGCACAAGTAGAACTTGATGCCGAGACTTCTTCCTCCGGACTTAGTCGTGCTCCTGTTCTCCTAAAATAAAGGGGAAATGGCCTGGATTTTGCCATTCCCCAATTCATTTAAAATTGATGGAGAACTTACTGAAAGGGAAGGGTTAACATCAAATCCACAGTTTAAAAAAAAATAGTCTGGTTTCAAATCTCATCTCTCTTTTAGTGCTAGGAGTATATGAGTATGAAGAAGTCACATGAACTCCGTAGGCATCGGTTGTCTCATCCACTAAATGGAGATGATAATGCATATTATGGAGGGTTGTTAGAAGGATGAAGGGAGAAAATAACATGAAAATCAGATGACTAATACAATAATAGCTACTCCTCAGGTACTGGATCATCATTGTTAGAACATGGTTCCAAACTAGACACTATTGTAAAAGCAAATCTGAGTAAACTTTCTTTTTACCCTAGAGTTTCTTCATGTGAGTGAGAGAGCAGAACAGAGAGACCACATACTCTTCTCAGGTAGTTCATTGTTATTAGTGCAATTATATGAAAAAATAATTGTGACCCTCCCCCCTTTATTCCTCCATGTCCCATTTAGTACCACAAAAGACAGACCATCTCAAAGAGGGCTTTGGAAGATCTGATGGAGAAGGCTGGAATGGAGGGGCGAGGGGAGACATGGCACCTAAAGTCAGATAATACCTTCCGTGCCTCAGGTGCTGTGTGAAGCACTTCGTCCTTATGTTACTTCTTGTTTGTGAAACAAAGGGAGGCATTGCATGGTCAGCTGGCATTCTTCAGAATTGGGCTTTTGCCCCATAAAGAGCTTTCCCTACCTTTCCTCTGGAATAGATCTCTCTCTCTTTTTTTAATTATGTTAGTCACCATACATTACATCATTAGTTTGTGATGTAGTGTTCCATGATTCATTGTTTGCGCATGACACCCAGTGCTCCACGCAGAACGTGCCCCCTTTAATACTCATCACCAGGCTAACCCATCCCCCCACCCCCCTCCCCTCTAGAACCCTCAGTTTGTTTCTGAGTCCATAGTCTCTCATGGTTCATCTCCCCCTCCAGTTTCCCCCTCTTCATTTTCATCTTCTTGGTGGTTTGTGGAATTTTCTTTGTCGAACTCGTTGATGCAGATAACATATTAAGTGCAGGATGTGTCCATGCCTCATCTATCCCCGCAGACCATAACTCCTTTGAAGAAGAGACTTCAGTATTTGTGTGTGTGCGCGCGCACACTTGCACACACTTGGTATAACATACAGACCCTAAAGTCAGATGGCCTGGGTTCAAATCTTGACTTTACTTCAGCTCCATGTCTCGTTTAGTTACTTCATGTTCTCTACCTTCTATTTCTGCATCTGTGCAAAGGAATGACGACAGAATGTGCTTGATAGCATTTTGGGTGAAGATGAAGTGAATTAGAATACACAAAGCACATAGCTCTTAATAAATATGTGTTGCTCATATTGCATGGAATGCTGGGTGTTATACGCAAACAGTGAATCATGGAACACTACATCAAAAACTAATGTACTGTATGGTGACGAACATAACATAAAACAAGCAAACTAAACTCGGCTTCCCCTTCTCCTCAGTGGCCTTTTCTCCTCATTTCATCCTCCCCAAGAAAACAAATAAAACAAAACAAAGTGATATAAAAAAATAAATATGTGCTGCTGGTATTTTGATTATGATTCTTATTTCACATGACTTTGTTCAGGTTTCCTGAAATGCCCTTCTTCCTCATATAAACTTACCAAAGTCCTGCTCACTCTTCTAAACCAACCTTGGATGTCACCTTCTGAGAGAGGCTGTTTCCATCCCCTCTCTTCTTTTTTGGCTCCCGGTGCACCTACATGAGTATTCCTCTTTAGGGCATCCCATGTTGTTTTGTGAATTGGGGGACATTAGGCCTTTAAAAAGGCACTTGGCACCAGCTAGGGAGTTTACAAAGAAAAGCACGGAAGAGTAAATGAATATAGAGGAGGATCTCAGTTAATTTTGTTCAATTGATTTCAGCGAATTGAAGTAAATGGGTTGAATAATTGGTAGGCAGATACTCCAAGTAACTTTGAAAGAGTTTAAGAAGTTGGCTCAGGGAAGGCATGTAATTTTTCACGTTCATGTGCCTTTAAGAGAACTAGCCGGTTAAACCCAAAGCAACAAGGATGCTAATTAACTCTGATTAGAGAATTTATTCTCAGTACTTTGTAGAGGGATAGATAATTGTAATGTTTGTAGTGAACAAATTACTTATTATCTCTTTGAGGCATTCCCACTTGGCCAAGAGCTCTTTGATCATGGGGACAAATACACACAGGCGATCATGTATTAGTTCCTTTAATCCTTATGGGACAGAAAGATTTATCAGTGGAAAACAGATCTGAACCCTCCTGACCTCACCTCGACACAGAAATCCTTAATTCGGGTATAAGGACAGGCTGGAAAGAGCAAATGCTTTTAACTAACGTCAACACACTCTGGCACTCTTTGTAATTAATCAGGGCAGAAAATTTGCAGACAAGAGAGTAACATGGGCCCTGCAAGTCATATTCCTGTCTAATCAGCAATAGCACACACTTTTTCTTCACTGCACTTGGCGTTTCAAAAGGACCATCATTTGAAAATGACAACTGCTATTGTTGGGGATCACTGGAAACTTGGTCAGCCTTTGAAGACCGAGTGTTTATTGTTGCGGGCAAGGAATGGTAATGCACTTTGGTTTTAGTCAGTTATCCCAAATAATTCCCCCCCCCCGAAACCCCTAAATCCAGCCCTCTCACTGCGACAAAGCCCGTCTCTATTAAACCTATGTTTTATTTTATAACAAGAGCATGTAAAAGCATGGAGAAATGATGGCTGAGAATACAAATAAAAAACACAAACGGAGGGGTGGGAGTGCAAAAGTGGATGGTGTTATGAGAACCACGTCCGAAGGAGGTGACTTCACATTCCCAGCACGCGCGTGCCAGTCCCCGCTGTACTGAGAAGCAAGTGGAGTCGGGACGCTTTCCTGTGTTTATCGTGAGTTGGTAAACACATTAGAGATGACATCTTAAAACGAGATGGGGTTAGCGTTTTTAAGTGAATTGGAACAGTTGAGAATAATCCTCATATTTTTAATTGAGAATTTATTTTTAAATAGCTTTCGTTACTGAACTCAGGAAAGACTCAAGCTGAAAGAGGCCCAGATGTTGGTTTTGAGCAAGTTAGTTAACCACCCTGAGCCTCGGGCTCTTATAAAATGAGGCCAGAAATGCCTACTTTGGAGGTTTATTTGGGGATTAAATGAGATTGTTCCCATAAAGAGTCAGAATATAGTAGGTACTAAATGATAGTGGCTGTTATGTTTTTTATAACCGTTGAGGAGCTCACTTGTATTTTAGTGTCTGTGAGAATAGAAAGGAATACATAGGCCAGAAATATTAAGGAAATGGGTATTATGAAATTAAATGTCTTCTAAAACATTTCTGTAGAAAGTGATGACATTTATAACATTGAACAGCTGGTTTGATGTAGGCACCAATCAGAATGGATGAAGGTCACATCCCTGGGGTTGGGAATTGGGGGGGGGGGAGCTGTCTGTGCTAAGCTTTAACCCTCTGGTTGCTGGGCCATGTGGAGATGTTGTTTGGGGGCCGCTGGAAGAGCCGGAGGCTCTATAGGGTGGGGAGAATCTTGGAGTAAATGACTGTTGATCCAGCCACTTGGTTTCTATCACATATAGAAGTATTTCAATACATAAATAACCAAGACAGATATACCAATGCCTACCGTCTATCAGCCATGTTCATAGAGAGACCAGTCATGAGACTACTGCTACCCAGGTGCTCTAAGGATTGTGTTAGGGCCGAATAAGCCTAGCACCACGCAAGGGTTGGGAGGGCGTGGCTTGGGAAGGGTAGGGACCCAGTTCCATTCATCTGGGACCAACTTCTGCTCCTAATGAGGCCAGCCTGGGACTCAGATCTGACTCTGCTGTGTTTCACTTGCCAGTCAAGTGATGTCAGACCTCTCAGATGGGCTCGAGTTCCCCCATCTGTGGGCCCTTGCAAATCCAGGAGCTCATCTGGCCCAGTCTTAGGGCACCCACTTCACCCTGAACAGGCATTACAGGCATCGATTGAAGGACACTGAAGGGGAGACCCAGATTCACACACAGTTATACTCATTAATCCTCTCTAGTCATTTTCCTTATACACCTTAGCATCTTTCTCTGAACTCCCCTGGTTGGGGCCTATGTATGTGCTGTGCATGTATGTGAACTCGCTTGAATGCATGCACTGTCTGGGAAGAATTCACTCCTAACCCAAGTATACTCAGCATTTTTTTTTCTTTCTATCTCTTTCCTTTATCATTTAACTAAAATTAACCTCTACCTCTGATGAGCAAGGAAGAAGGGAGGAGGGTACTAGGCTGATAATCATAATATTTTGTTTGGCTAGTTGGGTGAAAAAGGAAGACCCGGGCACTCATAGGAAAAAGATTCATGGTGTATTACACTCAAAATGAAGTCTTTGGGTTCAGTGTCCACTTAGATACCTTTTAGACCTAAATCTAAGTCAAACATAATCTCTATTTTTAAAAGGAAAGGTAAAGTATGTTCTAAATTGGAAAATTCCATATTTTAGGATGTCTCCAATTTATATCTTCCCAAATTGGTCTATAGATTCAATGCAATCCAAATTAAAATCCCATCCGGCTTTTTTTTTTTTTTTTTTGAGAAATTGGCAACTTTATGGCATGGAAATTTAAAGTACCCATAATAGCTAAAAGAACAAAGAACAAAGCTGGATGACTTACATTGTTTTGGAAACTGCTAAAATGCTACAGTCATCAAGATAATGTGATGTTAGCATGAAGATAAACATAGATCAAATATATCACTAAATCCAGAAATAGATCAACACAACTAAAGGTACTAGGGTAATTCAATGGAAAAAAGGATAACTTTTCAAAAAAGTGAGGCCAGGACACCATTTATTCGATATCCAAATGGAGAGAAAAACACCTTGACCCTTATTTCCCACCGTATACAAAAATTAATTAGAACCATACACTTAAGTACAAAGCCTAAAGCTTACGAGATGATGCATAGAAGAAAATCTTTGTGACTGTGGCTAAATAAAGTTTTATTAAATAGGGAATAAAAATCATAAACCATAAATTTTTTTAAAAACTCAAGTGACCTTTAATAAAATTACAAGTATTTGCTCTTTGAAAGCCATCATTCAAATGAGAAAAAAATTTAAGCCACAGACTTGAAGAAAATATAATACATGTATCTGACAAAGAACTAGTGACCAGAATATTTAGGAACTCTTAACAAGAAGAAGAAGAAGAAGAAACTAATAAAAAGCAGGCAAAATATTTGAGCTGACACCTCATGAAAGAAGACACGTGAATAGTTAATAAGCATAACATCACCAGTCATCAGGAGAATGCAAATTAAAACTCAAATGAGACACAACTCTCCATCCACTGAATGTCAGAGATCAAAAAGACTGACAACAACAAGTGTTGGCAAAGATGTGAAGTTACTGGAATTCCCATACATTTGCTGATGGGAGTATAAAATTGTACGGCCACTTTTGAGAACACCTTTGGCAGTTTCTTGAAACGTTAAACACGCACTTACTCTACAGCCCAGCAATTCCACTCCTAGATATATACCCAAGAGAAATGCAAGCCTAGGTTCACATGAAGATGTGTACACAAATGTTCATAGCAGCTTTATGAATAATAGCTCAAAACTGGAAACAGTTCATCAGGAGATGAATGGATGAACCACAGGTGGAATATGCTTATGATGGAATACGGTTCAGAAAAACAAAAGGAAGAAATTACTGACACAGGCTCCAGCAGGAGGGAAGCTCAAAACCAGGGTGCTAAGTGAGAGAAGCTTGATGCAGATGGTTACATGTTGTAATGGTTTCATTTATTTACATGACGTAGCCAGAAGAGGCAAATTTGTAGAGAGAAATCAAATTAGTGATTCGTTTAGCCAGAATCTGGGGTCAAGAGTTGATTGTAAAGAGAAAAGAGGGAAGGTTTTAGAACAATAGAAATGTTCTATCATGATTATAGTGATGCCTACCTACACGAATAAACCCATCAAACTCTGCATTTTATTGTACGTGAATTATAGCTCCCAAAGTTGACCTCAAATATTTAAATACATAGTAAGTAATGCACAAAAGAATTAATACTGTACCTTGTTAAATGAAATAATGTGGCAGGACCCTGGAAAACAGTGGGCTCACGACATTTCTTTCCTTCTTACTCCTGCCTGCCTTCCTCCCTGCCCCCCTTCTCCCCTCCTTCCTGCCCCTCCTCCCCCTTCCTTTCTTCCTCCGCTCATTCCACATTATTTTTCTGCTTGACAATTCACCAGTGCTAGTCTTTGCTAAGGTGTGAATGGCCAATGGTGTGTCAATGCGTGGTCGCTCTCAGGGGTCTCTTAATGAGGAACTCTTGAGATAGTCTGTCCATGGCCTTTGTGAGGGATTGGTCCCCGGGGATAGAATTTTTTTTCTGTGGAGTAGACTTTGAAAGAAAGCTGTTATTAATTAGCTCAATGTATTCTTGGCTGGGGAAATGTAACCATTTATTTAGTAGAAAAACAAACATAAATCTCCAGATAGGCACTCTGTATTAATCAGACAAGTGGAATTTCCAGCTTTATTTCTCACGTGTAGTCTTTGTTGCTAAGGGGGGCAGAGTAGCATTTATGGAAAGAGCATCACCTTTGAAGTCAAGCGGACCCCAGTTTCAATAATAACACTGCTTGTTAGCTCTGTAATGGGGAACTCCTAACTTTAAGTTCTGACTATAATTCGATATTTGGAAGCCAGGCATTAAAGAGAGAAATGAGCCCAGCTAAGGTTCACACTGACATAAACAGAGAAGGTTCAGTCCCCGCGGGGGAAATTGTAAACTCATGTTTAGGGTTTTCGCTAGTCAGGGGACATATGGCTATTTTGATGGAACAGGACCTAGAATCTGCATTTGTTCTTACATTCTTTAGAGGGTGCGGTAATGTGGATGACCAAGAGCAGATGATAGAGAGGTTAGGTACCCATCTGGTTAGTTGCTCTGGACTCCAGTTACCTGAACTGAGGTCTGAAACTACAGATGCAGCGTATATGTTAAAATTTCCCAAACGTTGCATTCATAAAGCTACTTCTTTGTTCTTTCAAAGGTGTCTTTGCCTATGTTATTCTGTTTGATTATCACAAAGGCCCAAGGAGGAAGAGGTCTAAAGAGAGCATCCATCTTTGTTTTAAAGGCAAAAGAATAAGAGTCTGGATGTGGAAAGTGGTCGTTCAAGATTCGTAGGTCGTTGATGGAAAAGGCTCACTCCGGGTCCCCGTCTTCCCCGTGCTGCTTTGTCATTGGGAGACGCTGGCCGTGGCCGTCCATTCCCCCTGAAATGCAGTCTGCGGTCTCATCCTTTGCTGTGGTCCTTGTGGCCATCATCAGTGGCCCTTGGGTAGTGTTGGACCTTTACAGATCTGGGTCCTGGGTGAAACATTAATTAGATCATCTTTGCCTTCAGATTCAGAAAGGTCTTTGTGGAGGTCACACACCAGATTCCCGTGGAGGCAGCCTGGTTGAGTGAAAGGTCCGTGGGGTTGGGAATAGGGAGAACTGGGCTGCTGTCTCTGTTCTGGTGTGCTCTATCTGCGTGATGTGATGCACACTTCTTACCACCCCCAGGTCTCCGTTTCCCCATTATTCAAATAAATCCCTGTGAGAAGTGAAATGACATCTGCACAGTTCCTGGCCGGTGATAATTACCAACAAATGATGATTCTCCTTTTCTTCTTCCCTTCCTATGCAGTTTTGGCCTGGTTTCCTCTTACGAGGAAAGTAATAGTTAATAGGAGGGGTGGTCAGGTCACCAGAGGAACCAGGAGGAAAACAGAGATGCACCCCTGCCTTACCTTCGGGTGTTTTGTGAGAGATCTTTTGCAGTTCATTACGGTTAATTTTCTACCACTGTTGATACTTTTGAGGAACGTTTTAAACTCAAGGATAGTTTTTAATGCTCAAAGCTGAGGCTGAAGGGAAAATGAGACAACTATTTATTTTCAGTTCTTTATCGAAACGTAGCCTCTGTTCCTTCTTGCTTTGTCTGCAGAAAGATCTTGCTCTTCCGTTCACACACGCACGTCAACATTGAACTATTGATTTCTCTCTGGGGAAGGCTTATCAGAACTTCTGGAGGGTCTGGGATGTAAGCGTTCACTCTCTCATGTGCTGGAAGGAGCTTTAGAGATTATATGGCACAATCCTTTCACTTTACTGATGAAGACACTGCAACTCGAGATGGGGAAGTGTCTTGTTCGGATTCACCCAGGGAGAAACGAGTGTAACCTTTCAGCTCCCCTGAAACTTCTCCTGTGGACTTACTCATTATGACACCTTGATGAAGAGTGAAAATCCCAGAGGTGACTCTTTGGCATCATTCAATAAACCTTCTTAGTGACTTTATCAAAATGGGAACTTTTCCATAAGAAACAAAACCATTTCGAAGAAGTTTGGAGGCAGGAATTTTACTTATTTCAAAGAGTAATTTCCATGCATAATTAATTTACTGAGCAAACCTTTTCTTTCAAGAGGAAGGTCCACGGGTGGTCTTGGAGGGAGCCATGAACTCCTAAAATTAAATGCAAAACTTCACGTATGTTTCCTGATGAGAGGGTCAGGTTGATTTTTAGAGACCCCAGAGTCAGCCAGACACAACCTCCTTTCAAAGCCTGTTGTACATGATAACAAAGAAATAATTTCTTGACTATCTTTGGTATTTAGTTGGAGAAAGCTCTAGGCTTTTTTTTTTTTTTTTTTTTTTTAGACAGGCTTATGCCCACTTTATTATGTGTGCTCATCAGTGGAGACTGGGAGACATGCAGTGGAAACTCCCATCTCCTTTCCAGAAACTTGGTTGGGCAGCATAGAATAATCTAGAAGAATCTTCTGACCTTCCCTCCCCGCCCCCACCATCACCCCAGCACGCTTGTCCCTAATAGTGAGCAACATATCAACCCCAAGCCCTCAGCGTCCCTGATAACAAAACATTACTTCTCCTCTCACACTTTTCTATTTTCTTCCCTCTTTAGGGAGTTTTTCAAGGGTAATTTTATATTATATAGGATTTGTTATTTAGGTCATGACTTTAAAAGCTTATACTTGAATAATGTGTGACTTCAGTGTGCGTGTGAGTGAGTTTATCTCATGGCACTCTCTCACTTCCAAATCGGTCACTGTCTCCTTCCCTAGAGCACTCTTTTCCCAACCTGCCATGCTCTTTTCAAAGTGAGAACAAATGCAACATAATATATTGTGGGAATAACTAATCCCCAGATATTTTGGACACCGCATATTTTTATCAGTGGTAATGGGAGCTGTGAAAAATGAGAGCAGACTAAACATTTTCATGCTACCATAGGCTATACAATTCCTTTTCCTGTCCCCTGCCATTGGCCAAGCACCCACCGTGTTTGATGTGTGGGGTAGGAGATAAAGCCACCAGGCTTGCCTTCCACCCAGTGGCCATGTTTTACACACACACACACACACACACACACACACACACACACACACACACACAGACAGACACACACAGACACATACATAGACACATTGTGTAACAGCCAATTAGATAGCTTAGGTTTCCCAAGTCTGAAATGGTGTTGACATATCTTATTGGAAAATTTTAAAATGTGGGGGAAAGAGCTGCTGGTCATGATGAAAAACTCTCAAGTGCTGGAGGGTGCCATTGAAGAACCTTCCTCCTCAGGAAGTGATGGCCCACAAGATCAGCAGAGATCCAGGCTCAGAAATCTGTGCCAAGAGTCACCCTCCTGGGGCTGCCCAGCCTCCCAAATGGGCATGCCCATCTTCCTCCCTATCAGCCTGTTGGGGGCCCTGCCTCCGCTTGGCTTGCTGAGCTGGTGTGTCTGTTTCCAGAGGGGCTTCTGGGAAGAGCCTGCTGGTGTATGGCTTGTCACAGGTTCCACGTAAAGTCTAACAGTCTTGTTCATTTTTCTGCCTTAGGTCTTTTTGCTGGAGAGAGATTTTAGGGGATTGGTGTGAAGTGCAGGACATAGGGGAGAGTTGAAACATCCAAGAAGACCCCTGACCCAGCAGAAGAGCTCTGAACACCACAAATAGGCACACGCTTTGGCTGTCTGGCCCCTGCCCACCTCTCCTCTCATCCTTTACTTCTCCTCCCTTTGCCCTCCAAATTTCACCCATTTTGAACTACTTCCTTCCTGTTCTCTTTGACTGTAGGAAATTGCACCCATATTCACTTTATCTGGACTGTTTCCCTCTTCCCATTTGGCTAACTCCAAATTGTTTTTTTATAATTCTCTGTGTATCTTCTCTGTTAGCAAGCTTTCTAGAACCTTCCAGATGAGATAAATATGTCTGCTCCGTGTTTTCGTAACCCTTTGTTCTTCCCCCGACGTAAACTTCATTCATCCCACTTAAGGCAATTGCTTACTTTTCCTTGCAAACGCTTAATGAAAGAGACTCTGTCCTCAGTACAGAACTCAGGAAGTGCCTGTTGGAGATGTGTGGAAGGAAGATAAGATACTAGAAATATCTTGGGGTGTAGAGTGAGAGTCTGAACCCTACTTTCTAGCTGTGTGATCCTGGGTAAGTTGCTTAATGTCTCTGAATCTGATTCTTTGCTTTTTAAATGGTGGTGGCGCCACCCTCCTTGTACGACTGTCCTAAAGATCAAAAGGAGATTTTTAGGAGATAATGGACATGTTTATGGCACAGACTGTGGTGATGGTTTCACGAGTTATACTCCTCTCCGACGTCATCAAATTTTTGCATTAAATATGCACAGCTTTCTGTACGTCCATCATACCTCAATGATGTTGTTTTATAAAACCATGAAAAGACCAGGAGCACAACATACTTGATAGACGTTATTCATAAATATTAAAGCAACTTGCATGGGATGGGCAGCAACAATTTGAAAGAGCATATCTTGCCTGGGATAAAGGAAACAAGATTCTCTAATGTGGGCATTATGAGAGCTAATTGAAAGTCTTGCAGAAAGAAGTACTTATTTTTAGAAGTCCTTTCTGAGCTTCCTGCTCACCTACTGAGGGCCCACATACAGTGTACTTTGCATGCATTATCTCATCAATTCCGACAGTGACTCTGCGAGATAGGAATTAACGTCTCTATTCTTTACATGAGAAAGCAGAGGCTCAAGGAGAGTGTGCAACTTTCCCAAAGCCACAGAAGTTGCAGACTAAGAATCTGAAGCCGTATTTGTCTAGTTTGCTGTTTTGCAATCGGGTGATTTTTACCAGCCCCCTCCCGGGGGACCTGTGGCAATATCTGCAGACATTTTTCATTGTCACAAACTGGGGGAGGAGGTGCAGCTGGTATGTGGGTAGAGGCATTCAGTGTCCGGCAATGCACAGGACAGCTTCGACCAGAAAGAATTGTCCAGCCCCGGGTGCCCGTGGTGCCGAGCTTGAGAAGCCCTGGTCTAGTTTCATTGCTTCGAGGTCTCCCTTCTTTCATTCCCAAAGATAAAACGCTATTTCCTGAATGTGGTTCTGACAGAATGGAGTCTGATCTATCAGAGGGCAGGGCTGTTGCAGGGAGCCCTCTGTGCCAATAAACTCAGATGACTCTGTGCCCTCCCAAAAGTGATGAAATAAACATGTTCAAGGAGACATTGACACCCTGAAGACCCAGTTAGAAATTTGGCCTGTTTAAGGTTCAAAAACGCCACACCCAGGAATCCTGGATACGGGAGGGGTATGGAGTGTCAGGAGTGGAAGGAATGCAGGCTGAGGAATGCTCTACTCAGCAGCTGCTTGTCCTTGGGAAATTTAACTCCTCTCCCAGGAGTCGTTTTCTGTATCTGCAAAATGGGGACGTTAATGCCGGACTCAACGAGTCAATGGGAGGATTATATGAAATCATGTCATCGAGTGTTCAGTGTCGGCTGTGGTACACAGGGGGTGTTCCTGTCGCCCCCAAATGAACCTGCCCTATGAATATGGTTCTTGGCCCCATCCTCTGCAGTTCGGTGGGAGAAACTAGATTCGTACCCAGTGTTGATTCTGAGGTCTGTGCCGTTCCACACATCCTTGTCCGTGTCACCTTCCCAGCACTCACCTTTGCCTGATAGGATTGACGTCTGGAATTGGCGGTGCCGACTCTCCTGCCCCCAGGAGACCCCAGGAGACCCCAGGAGAATGATGACAATGCTTTCCTTGGGTAACAGTCCCTCATATTCTTTGTCCTCACATTCTTCACCCTCCTCCAGCTGCTGAGTGGAGACTTCTCTGGTTACGCTGCAGCAGAGCGCGACACCTCCAGTCTCCTGAGAAAGGATGCTGAGGGTATTTGGTCTCTCTGGTCATCTTCATACTATACCTGGCGGATCTCCTCCTTCGCTCTGCCGTTTCATATAAGGTATTCAGCTGAGCAAAATGCCACTTGCCCAACACCTCCAACATTGCCAGAAACCTTGTAAGGGCTTTATATGCCTTCTCCTATTTTCCCATGGCGCCCAACAAGGGAGTCAATAAATGTTTATTTGAAGGAATGATTTATACAATGATCTCATGAAGCCAAACCACATGTCCATATTATGGAGTCTCAAAGAGGCTAAGGAACATGCTGAGGGTTCACACAGGAGCTGCGGGGAAGGGGCAGCGCTAGGACCCCAGCTGTCTAACCAGGACCAAATACTGATGTGTAATGGGCAGGAGATGGTGCACGCCAACCAGGGGCTACTGGAGTCATTCCTGGTGCGGGCTGTGAGTGCACCCCACTCTCTCTGACCCTCTCCCTCATACATTCATTGACTCAAAGGTGTTTCTTGAATTTCTACTACATTCCAGGAACAGAGCTGGTGTGTACAGGATAAGAAAAACAGACTAAAACTCCTGCCCACGTACATTTGACACACCTGTGAGTGGGAGGTGGTGGTCCTTGAACAAAAATGTATATATGTAATGTACACATGCTGAATGTTACCAAGGAGATGAAAGGACTGGCCAGGTAGAAGATAAAGGAGGTCTGAGGGAAAACCTGACGGAGCAGGTGGTATTTAAACAGAGATCCTGAAGAAGTCACACACGCACAGGTCCTGGGAAGCATGTTTTTAGGCTGAAGGAACAAAGACCCTAGGGCTCAAAGGACCTGGCATGTTTAAGGGAAGTCAAAGGAGGCCAGCATGCCTGTAGCGTAGGTGAAAACGAGAGAGTACAAATGCATGAACATGACATTATTGTATTTTTGTTCTACTGTAATAGTTGCAGGTAACTGTGTTGCTCACAAACGGGCACCTTATCATTAATAACTGTTGTGCATTGAACTGCCTCCCTGCAAAATGTACATTCCAGCCCTAACCCCTGGTACCTGTGAATGTAACCTTATTTGGAAATACAGTCTTTGCAGGTGCAATTAAGATGTAAGTTAAGATGAGGTCATAGTGGGGGGGGCGCTAATCCAATAGAACCCATGACCTTCGGAAGAGGAGAAAGGACACAGACACATGGGGAGGAGAAGGCCACACGGAGACACACACACACACACACACACACACACACACACACACACACACAGAAGAGAACCGTGTGATGAGGGAGGCAGAGGTTGGGGTTATGTAGCAGCTGGTCAAGGAAGGCCAAGGATGGCCAGCCATCACCTGAAGCTGGGAATGAGAGCATGGTTCTGCCAGTGCCTTACTTGTGGGTTCCCAGCCCCTAGAACCGTGAGAGAACAAATTGCTGTCTCACACCCACCTCTTTGCTGTAGTTGGTCAGGGCGGCCCTGGGAGACTAATACAGTAGCCTGTTATTTGCAGTGATTCTGCCACCTGATCATAATGTTTTCGGGCTAAGAGCTCCTGCTCATGGCATGAGCGTCTCCGAGGGGGTGAGGGGCTTCTCCTGCATCCCTCAACTGGTGACAGGCCCAGCGGGAGCCCACCTTGTTGACCATAGTGCCTGAGTGCTCTCTCCACTCTTCCAGAAGGGCTGCATAGCGCCTCTCAAAGTGGGCTTTGTCAGAAGGCAGGACACCTTGAGGACGGCCGGCACACTGTTCTCCAAGTCACATAAGCAGGGGGCAGGCCCACATGTGTACCTTGACCTCACTCCTGACTGTAGCATGAACTGAGGGCTTTGCTTATATCTCTTGGCCCAGGAAAAGGCCCCTCACCGTCTATGCGTATTGGCGTCCTGGCTTCTTTTGCTCCAAAAGGGTCACTCCCAGGTCCTCATATGTCCTGCAGTTGGAAAAAGGGAAAAATATGGAATGGGGTTATACAGACTGCATCCTCTCTGTGGGGAGGTTTGGATTACCCTAACATGGACTTCAGATAATTAAGGAAAAAAAAAATAGTTTCATTTGCCCCAGAGAGCTTCTTTGCTTGAACAAGTGTTCCTCATTAACTAAACAGGGTTGTTGGTTTTTTTTTTCCCTACCCCGAATGGCGATTGCCTCTTTTTACTAGCACATCGTTCTTTGTCTAAAGAATTTTTCTTAAGGAATGGAAAGGGAGTATGTTTGAAGAATCATGAATTCACTGGTGGCAGAGAAAGAGTCTTCTAGCATGCTAATGGCAGGCATGGGTTTGGATAGGTTTGGGCACCAGCTTGGGAACAACACGGGTTAGTTTCCTTTCTGAGAGTTATAATCCCTACTCTGTGGAGTTATTGTGAAATGAGACATGAAATCATGTACACTGATTTCTCAGAAGTGGGGGCCATTTGTATCCCTATCCCAGATGCTTCCAAGGTTGCATCGCCAGAGGATGCACTAGATAGCTGAACGCTTTCTGCTATGCCACATAGGGGCCTTAATCTTCCCATCTGGACCTTGTTTCGGTGCCAGAAGACAGGATATACGTCTGGATTTCTCTGTCCACTCCCTGCTTCCCCAGGGAAGCATCCAGTGTTGTGAGGTCTGAGCTGTTACCCTACTTGCAAGCTAACAGGTGAATCTGCCAAGGATTCATGGATGTTGGCTGGACTCAGGAGACTCAGGGGTCACCAATCAAGAACTATATTACCCCAGGCACAGCGACAGCATAAGCCTCATGTTTCTGTCAGCTTCCCTTGCCCCGGCTCCCACAGGGCAATGCACAAACGGCCAGGGGCCACATCACAAGCTCTAGGGTGTGTCACAGAAGAGGAACCATCAGCTTAGGGAACGTGAGTCTTTACCCTGGCCAGTAAGCATGGCTGCCCACAGCTCCAGAAGAAGACACTATCTCTGTTTTCCAAGGCTGTTTGCTACATATCCTTAAAAAGATGGTACCTAACAAAGACAGTATCTCTGTTCACAAGATGTGCAGGAACGTGTAAGACTCACACAAAATTGTCTTCTTCTTCTTTTTTTAAAGATTTATTTATTTATTTGAAAGAAAGAGAGAGTGTAAGTGGGGAGAGGAGCAGAGGAAGAGGGAGAGACTCTTCAAGCAGATTCCCCCGTGAGCACGGAGCCTAACGTGGGGCTCAATCCCAGGACCCTGAGATCATGACCTGGCCAAAATCAAGAGCCAGACACTCAACCAACTGAACGACCCAGGTGCCCTGCAAAATTGCCTTCTAATAGTATACCTATTCCCATTTTGTGTTAAAATTTTAGAGCACTAGTAGTAGTTTAGAAACTACCGCATGCCACTTTGCTCTCCTCCCTTGTTCTCAGCCCCCTCCTGACTTTAATTCAGGGAGAGACTATGGTGGAAAGAACACAATCTTTGGAACTTGGTATGGCTGGGGCTGCTGGTATTAAAATCTCGATCTGCTTCTGATTCATTATGAAACCTAGACTTACCCTTGAGCCTTAATCTTCCCATCTGTGAAATGGGGATAAGAGTGTCTGCCTCACAAGATGAAACTGCTTGGCACATGATAGGTGCTTAAAATATCCTGTCTTTATCTATAATTTGAACTGGCATGTGATTGCATTCTTGCCACGGGTCATTTGAAAGAGGAGGATGAATTCCGGGTGCTCGCGTCTCTGCAAAAATGGTACCAGAGTGGAGACTAGCCTGAGCATGACTGACATATTTTGGGAAAGTTGCATAAATGGGAGCTTGCTTGCCCCGAGCTTCCCTCTGGGTTCCTTACAAAGAAAGCTCACATGTCATCTTCGTGGGAGGCTCATGAGCGGGCCAACCTTTTCTCAACCATGACCTACGTGTATCCCTTTATGTTTTCCATTTTGCTTCTATTAATCTAATGCAAAACGCCCTCCACACTCCCACCCTGCCCTCCCTGGCCTGTTTCTGCATTATCCTCACCTCCCCAAGGCCTGCCTCTCAGATTTTTTTTCCTTAGCTGCCGCTTTGACGGTGTAGGCAAGCTATAACTCACCGTCAGCACCTCCTCCTCCCTTCCCAATGACTCTGTCTCTCTTCACTCCAAATGGGCCTTGGCCAGCCTCTGGAGGGGTCGATGGGGTAGGCAGGAGGAAGTCAGATATACTCCTCCATGCTCAGCGTTCAGGACACAGGTAGCTGAATTCCTGCCAGAGACCTCACTTCTGCTCTGTGAGTTTCTGGTGGTTTGGATTTCTTAGGCAGAGAAGGCCAACTAAACCCTCAGCTCCTCAAAGGATCCAGAGTCAAGAGGAGTGAGAAGACCGTGGATCACCAGGGTTCTGATTCCGCCCACATCCTAGCAAGGCGTGCGCCTGTCCCATGAGAATAGCATCTTTCTGCCAGTTTCCATATTACCATCCTGGTTGGTGAGTGCACATGGAGAGAATGATACAGTTCCTCATACTGAAATCTCTTTTCTGATATTTAGCTGGTGTGTCACATCAGATCTCCTTTGAGGATGACTTCAGAGTACTGGTAGTGATGGAGAAGGAAAATGTCGGCTCATTCAGACAAAACTAATCATTAATTATCTATCTGTCCATCCATCCACCTACCTATGCGTGCATCCATCCATCCAACCACCCACCCACCCACCACCATTTGTCTTTCTTTCTTTCTCTCTGTCTGCCTATCTGTCTGTCTATCTATCTTTCTTTCTGTCTCTATACTGGACATTCTATTTCAGATGACCTAAATGTTACTGATTAAAACTGTGGCATTGAGGATGATCTGGATTTGTTTGGTTTTCCTTAATTTCTTTCCTGATGAGGAGAATCTGTATGGTTCGAAGTTTTACAGACATGGGATATTTGTTCTGTGGGTTTTCGGATCAGTACTAACAAATATTCATTGGCCATTAGGATTTTGGTATTATTAGAAGTCTCATTCAGAACCTTTTATTTAACTGGAAGATTTTCTTTACCCCTTCAAGAAGAAAGTTTAATTTTTGCTCAAAGGAAAAAAATGCAAAGCAGCTCTGAGCCCAGAGTACAACTCCATTCTTTTCTTTTTTCTTTCCTTTCCTTTCCTTTTCTTTTTTTTTTTTCAATGAAAGCAGGGGATGTGATGACAGATCCCACATCACTGTGTGTTCTCACAAGAAGAGGTAATTCCCAGAAACTCCAGCAGGCACTGGGCCTCCTAGAGGCATGACAATCAGGAGGAGCCACTGCAAAAAGGGAAAAGGGAAAAACAAAAGGCATAACAATAGTCCTGGGGGTGGGGGGCTCATGTCTTTATCAGAACAGTGCTGGGCCACAGGCGCTGAGTCATAGTGGAGGGTAGCGCAGAAACCTTATTTTCAGAGCGGGGTCTCTGAGTAGAATCAGATCATCATGTATTGAACTGAAGCCTCCTTCAATTCTTTTACCAATGGCTTTGGAGTGGTCCAAGAGCCTGGGGTGGGCTCACATGGCCTCAGTGACATAAAAGGAAGGGATGTGAGGGTTTGAGATGCCTACAGGGGTTTACCCTGGGGCCCTGCAAAATGGTGAAATGATGATTTACGAGTTCTTTCTTTTTAATGAACAGATTTTTAAGCTGCATGTATAGAAATAGAATGGGTTGTTGGTGACTTACTGAAGCATTCCTTTTCTTAAAAACTAACCTATGAGATGCTGAGGGGTGTTTGTTTAAATTAGGCATTTTATCTAATCCTAGACAATGGACAGACACAGTAATGCTTGCTGAAGGAACAAAGGAGTAAGTAACAGGACCAGGCTATAGGACAATGTCACAATTACTAATCCACCCTTTGCTAATCCACCCTAATCTTGAGTGCAACAAACCTTAACCATTGGGGCCATCTGCTCACCAGAGAAGAGATGATGTCTACCTTCCCCTATAGTCACCCAGGGCCCTTGGTTCAACATCCTTCCCCTCATCTGTGCTTCCTGCCACCTCTTTCTATTGCAATCTGTCCTCAAAAAAAGACATAATTCTTGGTCACCTGTATTTTAGTGTGATTGTGAGTCACTGATTCTGCAGCTTTGCATGCATTTACTTCATTTCTCCTTGGAAACAAATGGTCCGTGCTCCAAATGGTAACTATTGTTATCCCTGTCTTTATTATCACTATCAATATTAGGGGCCAGTTCAAAGCACAGGAATAATCGAGACTTTCTAAAAACATATTACCTTTTATTTGAAAGCTTTTGAAAAGGCATGTCTTCCCTACACCGAAGGACCTTGGAGACTGCATATAAAAAAATGATCGTAAGGCAAGCTTGCGCTTTAAAACTCACAGAGAACCTTGGCAATGAAGCATTTCCTTTAAGAGCACTGATGACGGAGTAAGAATGCATCAGCCTGGGTGTCCCAACCGTAAGGAAGCAATCCTAACCAGACAGAAAAATTCACACTTCAGGAACCCGCCTTGTAAATGTGAGGACACTATTTTCCTCCTGGACTTTCTTGTTGGAATTTAAGTTCTTTTGGAGACAGATGTATCCAATTCAGACTGTGGTTCAAAAACCATAACATACTAAATGCTGTGAAGCATCAGGGGTGTTCGGGTTTCTAATTTCTGGGTGGACATGTTGGAACTTCTCACCAACTACGGGATGTCTGGGTACTGCAAACATTCCTGCTGGGACTCAGGCAGCCCCAAGTCAAGCTGGAGTTCATGCGAGCTGAAAGGAAAGATGGAGCTGAGTGAGGAGTAGCCTGAGTTAGACAAGAGCCGCCCTGCTCCCTTCTGTGCTCTTCCCAAGTGTTCACTGACCACCACTGGGTGACCACTTTGCCCCCTACCTGCTGAGGAGACAGCAGTAAAGATGCACAGTCTGCCACCAAGGTGCTCACAGCTTGATAAGAGAGTCACATTCACAGCGATAATATGTGCTGTGCACACCATCCAAGTTAAGTACAAAAGGTCACAGACGCATAGCGCCTGTATCTGCTTAAATTTCTAGGCATTTGGGGAAGGCTTCTTAAAAGATGTTGTTATAGACTGAATGCCTGTGTTCCCCCGCCCCAACTTTGTATATTGAAGCCCTACCCCAATGGGTTGGTATTGGGAGGTGGGGCCTTTGGAGGTAATTAGGTGTAGATGAGCTCACGAGGCTGGGGCTCTTGTGATGGGATTAGTGCCCTTCTAAGAAAAGGGTGAGACACCAGAGCTTTCTCTCATCACCATGTGAGGACACGGTGAGAAGGTAGCCGTCTGCAAGCCAGGAAGAAGACCTTCACCAAGAACCAAATCTGCTGCCACCTTGACCTTGGACTTCCAGCCTCTAGAACTGCAAGAAATAACTGTTTGTTGTGTAGGCCACCCAGTCCATGGTATTTTGCTTTAGTCGCCCAAACAGACTAGGATGTGGGTAGCACTGGATTTGACTCTCTTAAGGACGCCTCTAAGTTCAACAACAAGAAGGAATGTTTTCAGCGGAGGGAACAACACGTGGAGGGGAGGAGAGACACCCGGCATGGGCAACACATCTGTCTCTTTTTCCTCTTTGTGACTGCATTGTATGGTAAGGAGAACTCTCAACATAGCCTACAGAGTCAAAGCAAGGACTTGGCAGGACAGACAGAAGGACAAGTTTCAGAAAATATCACAGAGCTCATTCAGAAAATCTGTTTTCCACTGAATGTTTTCTTAGGTCCAAAAGAACCTGACGACAAACACCGCACAAGGCTGTGGTCTTTTTTGCTTTCTGTTCTGCTCTATCTCTGGGTTCGGCTGAAGGGATCACTCAGGACTCACCTTGCTGTGTCATGTGCATTGGACTTTAAAGAAAACCAAAAACCCAGTGAATGCCAAATATTTCTTTTTGATTCATCTTTAATGTCCTTCTGAACTTGCCTCAGATATTGGGATTCGTTCTTCAGATCGTGTTTAGTTGGTATTTTAACATTTTAATCAGGGTTTATTTAGACTTGCAGAGCTTGACTTTTGCTCAAGTAAAGTCTCTGGATCTGAAGCTGTGCTTGGGGAGTACTGCAAATGCCAAGGAGCATTTCTCCAAACCACACATACTTGCTTTTATCTCTCTTATAGATTGGGGTTCTCCATAAGATTACATTTGGAAAATACAAGAAGAGACACAGTGAGAAAAAAATAATAAAAAATCTTAAAGTGTCCCCCCAAACCACTGATTTTGAGCATCTGCAAAAGATGCTGGCCATCTACACCATGGTAGATGATATTCATATTTTTTTTTAAAAAACACTTATTAGTATAATTTGTTGAGTGTTTACCTATGCCAGGCACCTGGGTGAATTTATTTCCCACTTCAGTGTGTCATTCATTCAATGCAAACATATTCTTAGTCCCTAGCAAAGAATAAAACATGCTCTCAATCAAGACAACCAAGACATCTTGATCCCTGCTCTTTAAGGGTCTAGTGATGAGGCAGAGGGCACAGTGATCACCATGACCTGTGATAAGGCTCACAGCAGGATCCAGTTTGGCAGAGACTCCCTCTGTTGACTGGAATAATTAGAAACACCCCTCTTCACTTTTAAAAAGGCCCTAATTTGGAAGATAAATTAGATTGTCCATTCTAGCTTAGGCCAATAGGCCAAAAGTCATATGTGTGTTAAAAAAAAAAAAAAAAAAGCCGTCTTTTGGTAAAACCAATCACATTTTCTGCTTCCCCTTCAACAAAAGTTGATCATTGACATTTGTGTATTCAGTTTATATATTGATAGTTAAGTTACATTCTGGGGGTTTGCTATGTCATAAATTATTGGTAATTTTCTAATTCTCTTGACCCATATGTAAAACTAGTCTTGCTTTACCCAGGTTGAGAGAAAATGAACTTTAGTTGGCTCACTTCTTCCAGCTCTGAGAGTTTCCCAGTTACCATGGACAACATTCCTCCATTGGAAAGCATAAATATCTGCTTTCCTATATGGAGATGATGACTATCGTGAATTTCTGGGGAGGGAACCTACCACCCACACTGTACTTTCTTTTACTTTCTACTCCTCCAAGGAATAATTGTGAATCAGAGAAAACCTATATGGAAATCAGAGCTGAAATAGCCTATAAATCACACTTGTCATCGTTTTCCCAAACTGTGGCTGATTTATGAAACACCCTAATGCCTCATTGCTATGGCCACACCATTCTCATGATATGAAATCACACACACACACCATCAGGGACTACTTAAAGACTATACAAAGGGGGAAATAAAAACAAAACAGAATCAAAGCTGGAGAGCAGTGAGCCACGTATGGGATGCAAACACATCAGTGGGAAATCTGGGGGATGCTGGAAATAGATGTTCACACTATGGAGAGCAAGAGGGACAGTCATTTGGTCAACACTGGATTATCTAAGCTCACGGAGAATGGAAGGGGGGTCATGCGAATACTGAAATAATCGAATTTGTGTCTCTAGGTACAAAGGTGCCCCCAGTGGCTTCATCCTTGGGCACTCTGAGTTGGTGATTTCTAAGCAGAGGAATGGTTAAGCTTCACTCCCAGTCAAAGCTGGGTGAAGGCTTCCCAGTCATGTTGGTAGCGCTGTGTGTTCGAGGGAAAGTTAAGAGTATGAGCAGGGAGAGGAAGGGTGGAGAAGTGGGGCTGACTAATTGTTCTCCTCCACCCTTAACTAAGCCAGACACTGGGGATCTGGGGAGAAACTTGGGGGAACTGCCCCCTCTCCCTGTCCACCCAGATGAAAATCACAGAGCTGGGATTCAGCTTCCAGTACCCATCAGTCCTACCCCAAGAACGTACTTCCTCAGATGAGTCAGTATTTAGGCTTGCTCTCGGTGGAATGTCCTTCTCTTGAAATATGTCCAAGTCCTATGTTTTGCAGAAATCTGTCTGGGGTAATTTTCTGAAATACCTCAACAGAGAAAAACAGTCAATGATGAAGTCGTGAGGGAAGCTAACGTGAAACCTAATTGTCATCCTTTTGGGCTGCCATGAATGTTGAACGTCCAGGGCACGTCCAGAATCAGCAAAAACCCATCATATCACAGCAGTGTGGGGAATGGGCAGAGACACAGAGTGAGAGGGATCTGGATTGTGCATCCCTTTTGCCAGGGCAGCCCTGTCTCCTCTTCCAATTGCAGATGACCTTGCTGGTGATGGTTATTGCGAGGTGATTCCACACTTGTGGGTCTTCTCCCTTCACATGTTCTGCCACTTAATTTGTTCATCTCACCTGGTTACCTGTCATCACGTCAGGAACTGAGCACCGTCTCATGGTCAGATAGACTTGAGTTCAAGCTCCAGCTCTGTCTCTTAAAAGCTGTGAGACTTTGATTGAGTTGTCTGATCATTCTGAGCCTCAGTTCTCTCATCTGCAAAATGGAGGTGATAATAGCTATGATGTAGAGTACTGATGAGGATTAAATGGATATAAATAACCTGGCATAGAGCCTGATGTATAGTAGGTCCTCAGTATGACTGTGCATGTGTGTGTGTGTGTGTGTGTGCGTGTGTGTGTGTGTGTGTGTTGGAGTTCTCCAGAGGACAAAACCAACAGGATGTGTCTGTCCGTCTGTCTATCTATCTATCAATTGATCGATCGAAAGGAAATTTATTTTAAGGAATTGGCTCATGCAATTGTGGAGGCTTGGTACATCCAAAATCTAGAGTAGGCTGGCAGGCTGAAGACTCAGAAAGAGATGCACTTCTAGTTCAAAGGCAGCTATCTGGCAGAATTCCTTCTTGTGTGGGGGAGGTTAGTCTTTGTACTATTAAGGCTTTCAACTGATTGGATGAGGCCCACCCACATCACGGGAGTAATCTGCTTTACTTCAAGTCTACCAATATAAACTGTCAATCTTATCCAATAAACTCCTTCACAGAAACATCCAGAATAATGTTGGACCAAGTATCTAGGCACTGTGGCCCAGTCAACTTTGACAATAAAGTTAACCATCATGGTGTATATGTATTTTAAAATGGGAGCTGTGTAGCTCCTCATATGTGTCAAATAATTGTAGACAGTGTAGACTTACTAATACCTTTTCAGTAGTCACTGACTTTATGTGGAAAAAAAAAAAAAAGTTGAATAACTTCGGCTGGTCATTCCAGACCCCACATTTTGGATCTTTCAAAATTTATTCCACTCCAGCTCTCTGTGCCAAATCTTGAGTTAAGCAAAACTCCTCTCTCCGGCTGACCTGAAGCAAATCTTTTGGAAAAAAAAAAAATGAAGCATATCTAGGCAGAGACATGCTAAAAAGAAAGAAAATCCAGTCACTCTCTCCTCAAAGAGACATGTGACCCCTTCTGGAACTGTAAACTCCTCATTTTGGCTTTCTTGGCACCATGCCACAGCTTTGATGGAGAGACCATTTAGCTTCGTCAGTTCCTTGAGGGATATGGGCCTTCTCAGAGTGGGCAGTGAGATATCCATTCTGTTACCACCCTAACCACATGGAACATATTTTTCACTCATGGCAATCCTTGGGCCCCCTTGAAATGAGCCTTTTACATATAGAAGGGTGGGCCCAGCCAAAGGAACTCTTGGATTGTCAGATGGAGTTACTAATATTGCCCACCTATGGAACCAACAACTATGGTTCATGAGACTTGCTTTCTCTAGCTTGCCTCTTGGCTCTTGAGACATTAGTCTTGGCTTCCCTACTGTCTCTCTCAGATTACGTGTCTCTTGGTGTCACTAAATTATATATGGCTTCGACCATAACCATAGCTGCCTCCACAGAAGAATACGGTTGAAAAAATGCTCTGCTTCCCTGGTCCTCCCCCACTTTTTTCTTCTTCTTTTTTTTAAGATATTATTTATTTTGAGAGAAAGAGAGGGAGAGAGTGGGCACGAGCGAGAGGGAGGGGCCCTACTTTCTTCTCGACAACCATCTTAGAAGATCACACTGATGTGAAACATGTTAGGGCAAATTAGATAGGTCTCCTCAGATATTTTAGGTTGTTTTTAAGACAGTTATTCCAGACTGACCACATTTCCATGGATTCCTCTGGTGGAAGGTTTCCCACATCCCCAATCTTTTTCAAGGTAGCCATTGTTTCTACTTTGGAAAGTTTTTCCACCTCTGTTTTTAGCATCCATGTGAGATGAAGGCTCTCTTTCTCATTGCCACATAGCCGCTCACATATCTGTGCCATTTTTTTAGATTACCCACTCTCTTGCCTAATGCGCTGTTTACTCATCCCACAAAGTTTAGTTCAAACATAACTCCTTCCAGGATGCCTTCCCTGGAAAGTCAGCCACCTTCTTCTTTTTCTGTAGAATCTATATGTATTTATTGCAGTTCTTACTGAATTACTGTAACTGTTGGATACATGTTTCTCTCCCTGCTGCACTATAAGCTCCCCAAACAGGGAATGGGGAGTCCTCACCTTTCAAACTCCATCATCTTGTATAGACAGCAGCAAAGAAGACCTTTAATGGAAGTTTGTTCGATGGACGGGTAGAGGGATAGAAGGAGCCTTCAGGAAGATCTTGGAGGTACCCCAGTCGAAGCTTTAGTGCTGACTTTACCACCAACTTGCTGTGTGACATAGAGCAATTTGCTTGCTGTCTCTGGTTTTTCTTATAGGTCACAATGAAGGTGACTTTTATTTGATAAATTTCCTGTTCAAATAATCTGTGCTTCCAGATTATTTGCTGTTAGGTGTCTTTGTGGCCAACAGCTTCCAAGGCAAGAGTCATCACTTTTGTATGGTTTCAGCATTCTACAGCAAACCTGCCTCATGTTGTCATACCAGCTAGGACTCATGCAAAAGTCTTGCGCTTTCAATGCTATTTATTGCCTGATTCACTGGGCTGAGAAAAGGCATCACTGTACTCTCAGAAATCCTTCTCTCTAGAATTCACATACCCTGTGAAGACAACTTGGCAGTATGGTCAGGACATATACACCTTGGTGACACCAACAGGCAGCAGAATGGTTCTAGAGAATTTTGCCATAACCATCTTAGCCATAGCACTTTTGCCCCATAATGAGTTGGCAATTTTGCTATAAAAGATTAAAAAAAAAACTGGTTGACAGTTTGGTTTCATTTCTCCATTGACAGAGTACTTTCATTTTATATTATATAAATGTCAGCCCTCATAATGGTCCACACAGTGGTGCAGTGATGAATCCATATTTCCTGTAGAACTTTGGAACATCTATCGACAGACAGGATGCCAAGAACAAACAACAGTGTAGAGGTTTCCACAGCACTACACAAAGCTCAGTTACAAATGTGCAGCATGGTATTTGGAAACTGATACCTCTCTTAATGAGTGAAGAAATTTTAGCAAAAAAAGAGAAAGTGATGGGACACCTGGGTGGCTCAGTCAGTAGAGCATCTGCCTTCAGCTCAGGTCATGATCCCGGAGTCCTGGGATCGAGTCCCACGTCGGGCTCCTTGCTCCCTGGGGAGTCTGCTCCTCCCCCTGCTTGTACTTTCTCTCTCTCTCAAAAAAAAAAAAAAAAGTGGTATGCCAAACGAGAAAATGAATCCACAAGCAATAAAAAAAAAAATGTAGACCATGAATGAAAGACTTCGAAGACAAATGCTTAGGTACAGTCCACAAAATAAATTAAGTTACTTGCAATGTTGCCATGAATATACACTATATACATTTGGAATGTATTCAGATATTTTGCATTTTGCAATAGCATTTAATTTTGTTCTTCATTTTTCATGTTTCATTATGTCCTTTTAAATGAATGTCCCTCTTTTACTTTTCATGATTTTATCTTTTATGGCAAAAGTGCCTTATGGCCAATTAGTTACACAGCAGAAATGCTTGTGACAAAGGTACCAGACACGCACCACGATCTGAAACATACAAGTGGGAGAGCCAAGATCGATGGGTCAAAAGCTAAGAGGCAAGTCCTGAGCGTCACGGACACCCAATGTTGGAAAAGACCTCAGGTCGGTGGCTTCACCCTGGATCAGAGACATCTTTTCTCAGTGGACATTCTTTTTTCTTTTTTAAATGTAAGATTTGTTTACTTTTTTGAGAGGGAGAGAGCAGGGCAGGGGCAGAGGGGAAGAGAGAGAATCCTCAAGCATACTCCCCACTGAGTGTAGAGTCCAACGTGGGGATGGACCCGGGACCCTGAAATCATGACCTGAGCTGAAACCAAGGGTCAGCTGCTTAACTGACTAAGCCCCCCAGGCACCCCTCTCGGTGGACATTCTATACCTACTTGATTCCCCTCTGTGATGTGCAGCTCACTACATGATGATGCATGCCATGCTGTCATCAGACACTGAGAAGGAATAATGGTCAAATTCTACTCAAACTCTGCTCAAGCTGGAGCCCACATTGAGAACCCAAACAACTATGATCTCAAATATTCCTATGTTCCAGCAATTAGGAGTATGGGTTCTGCATTTAGTTGTCATGAGTACTCATACAGAGTCAGCCCTTTGTTAACTGTGTGACTATGCAAAATACTGAGCCTCTCTCTTACCTGCAAAATGAGGGTATCTGTAGTACCCAAATTATAGTATTGTTATGAGGTTTGAAGGAGATGATACATATAAAATGCTTAGCACAATGATTGGCTCTAATAACCTCTATTGAACACTTACTATATCTTAGCACAATGATTAACTCTAATAACATCTATTGAACAATTATTATATCTAGTAGAATATCAACTGTCACTCAGAGGATCCTCATTTTCCTCTTGTTAGCAGACAGCTAATTGGGACAGATACCAAAACAGGTACTTCGAGCCACCAAATCCAAGAATATCACAAGAAGTGGGTTGAGTTTGGAATCACAGTAATGGGTTCCAAGTCTCAGTTCTACCACCTCCACTAGCTGGATTGCCTTTTGCAAGTCACTCTGGGATTAGTTTCCCTGTCTATAAAAGAGAGGTTGTTACTAAGTCAACATTGCTCCCTTTTTAATAAGCATAAACAGCTCAATCCCTCAAAATTCCAAAATGGATTAAATTGTTTGAACAACATTAAATCTAAGCAGCAAGATGGTTTTAAAATATTTTTAAGTGTGTGCATGAATTTTCTCCTGGGAAAATCTGATGTGTACTTTCCCATTTTCTCCCCTCCCCATAAGACTCATCCACACCAAGTTAAAATCGCTGTCCTAGACAGCCTCTAACTTTTCTCCTCCAGCCTAGAACTGTTTGCCCATTATGCTCATGAAAAACAACCAATGGAAGTTATTACTCAAAAGTTATCATAGACATTTGTTCATCTGTCAAAAAGTAACAAGAAAATTGCACTGAGGAGAACAGTGGTATAAAATTTCACGAGCTCTTTCAGTAGTGTGTTTTAAAATAAGTGAAAGTCACCGTGGAGTGGAACAAAAACATGGTGGATCAGGATTAATATCCTAAAAAAAAAAACAAAAAAAAAAAACCAAACCAAACTTGTGCACACCCTGGACTCCAGTACATCCATATTATCCACCCCACACAGAATTGAAAAATCATTAAGCCCACAGAAATTCCATGTGTCCATCGTGTCTGCACTCATTTTCCTTCTCCTCCACCCATGCATCCATGGCTCCGTCTTCCCCTTCTTAGCAGGTTCTGCCTCAGGCCACTGCCCATCTCAGCGTGGATTAGAAAATGGAGGCTTGCGAATACCTGAACAATGAGCTTCCGGGCTGGATGACTTCCTCTCTCCGTCCCTGTCCCTGAAGGCTGCATCTTTGCCCCCACACTTCCTTGGCTCCCACCCCCAAAGGCGACAAAAGATAACAATAGCTGTCAGCCGCTGCCAGGCTGGGTCTTTCTGAGATACAGATGAATAATCAGTTACTGGGTCAATGTATCTCAGTTTCCCTGGCTGTGGTCCACAGGCCTTCACAACATCAAAGTCTACAGGAGCGGGGCTTCGGAGCCCTCCTCGCAGGCGCTCGCACCAGCCTGCCACTCAGCCCCAGCCCTAGGCAACTCCTGCCCTCGCCAGCCTCGCTTTGTTTCCTCCATCCTTTCCACAAGGTGTCTGGCAACAAAGACCACTGTTTCCTTGAAAAGGGACCAGTTGGAAAGGAGAGCCGGTGCAGACAGCAACATTTGGCAACTTTGTGGCTGGGGGCGAGGACCAGGAGCTATGAAATAGATACTTCAAAACATTTTTATTTTCGTTTTGCTACCTTAAGTGGCTATATGAAAATAAAGCCAGTAGATCCAAACTGTGAGGACCTTCCACGAGGATCCAGGGCCCCGAATGCCCTCCTGTTTCTATGTACCCAGAACCCACACAGTCGGAGAGGGTGCCTGCACTCCTGGTTGTTTGCGGGGTTTACTATAAGAAAAGTCAGAATATCAAGTGATTGAACAGAGGCATCTTGCCAGCTTGAGAGCAAGCTGGGAAACAGTTTAAGGAACAGAAAAATTCTTGTCTGTGAAGATGTCCAGTTTTCCTGAGTGTTGGTGTGGATATTTATGTCACTTTGGGGAAAATGATGGCACAGGCAGGATGCCTGATAGGAGGGTGGTTGGCAGGCAGATCAGACAGCAGGTTGTAAGGGTTCAGTTGAAAAACAAATATTGTTTATATAACAGGTTGCACACCCAGGCCGAAGTAAGTCCTGCTAAAACAACATTTTCTCAGACTTGGAGATTTTGCGTTTTTTGGCTTGGCTAAAGCTGAGGACTCAGATCTGTGTTGAGCAGATGGGTCAACAGTTCTCAAAATCAGCCTGTGGGCAAAGGGGAGACAGACTCCAGTGTTCTCATCTGTCAAATGGGAGCTATGAGTGTTCCCTTCACAGATGTCTGTGGTGGAGGCAAAATGAGATCATTACCGGCTGCCAGGTAGTGTGATTTTATTTGTTTATTCTGGACATCCAGAGAAAGTGATAAAGTTTACCAAAGTAGCAATAAGTATTTTGAAAAATCCCTGGGGGGAATCTTTAACTTGAGAATGTATGCTGACAACAAAAAGATTTTAACTATGTCCAGTGTGTATTTATGGAGTGCCCACTACACACGAGGTACTAGGAATGGAGATTTGTAGCTATTTTGTGCATTTGAAACATAGAAAGTAGATTGCTTGTTGTTTAGCGTTGAAACAGGGGAGAGAAAAGTGAGTGACTGCTAATGGGTGTGAGGTTTCTTTTGGGAGGCCCAAAACTCTAAAATTAGGTCATGTTAATTGTTGCACAGTCCTGCAAATATAGCTAAATACATTGGCTTGTACATTTTAAATGGGTGAATTGTATGGTGTGTGAATTATATGTCCATAAGCCCACTTTTGAGGGCACGTTCTGCATGGAGCACTGGGTGTTAAACGCAAACAATGAATCATGGAACACTCCACCAAAAACTAATGATGTAATGTATGGTTATTAACATAACATAATAATAAAAAAATTATCAACCAAAAAATACAGATATATATTCAATATAACATATCAAAAGGCAAAATAAATAAATAAATAAATAAATAAATAAATAAAATAGAGGAAACTATAAAAAAAGAGGAAAAGCAACAAAAAACAAGATGACAACAATGAAACCAGGTCTTAAGCAGGAATATGTCAAATTGACTTGGTTTCTATCCTCATGGAGCCTGATGTCTTGTGAGATAGCCACACATTTGCTAATTGGCCAAATAAAGAAGCCGCCGGATAGAGGCTAAATGGGAATAGGGCAGTGTGGCCAGTACTGGTGATTACCTGGCCGTGTATGTACATGTTCTTCTGTTTTCCCACTGCCAGAGGTCAGAGACTGTGCTTACAGGCATCCTCACAGCCACGTATGGCCCTGGCACTAAGTTCATGGCTGGTGGGGTGTGCATTTTCCAAGTCAGGTAGATTCCTTCCTTAGAACAAACTCTATTTCCTTTTCTGCTCTCCCTGTGGACTGGGAAACCAGTATCACCCCTGTGAACGGGTCAGCCCTTGGCAGATGGTACAGAAGAAGACAGAAGGCATGACGGATGTCTTACTCTGGACTGCCCCTCTGTCTCCTTTCTTACCTTGTTCCCAATAAGAAAGCTGCTTTCATCTTTATCTTTGCTTTTCTGTACATAACATGTCTCTTGTTCTCTGGCTACCTTTTTTTTTTTTTTTTTAAGATTTTATTTATTTGACAGAGAGAGACACAGTGAGAGAGAGAACACAAGCAGGGGGAGTGGGAGAGGGAGAAGCAGGCTTCCCGCTGAGCAGGGAGCCCGATGTGGGGCTCGATCCCAGGACCCTGGGATCATGACCTGAGCCTAAGGCAGACGCTTAACGAGTGAGCCACCTAGGTGCCCCTGGCTACTTTTAAGAATTGCCATTTATCACTGGTTTTAAGCATATTTCAATTATGAACTTGATGATTTTGAGCAGGTTTTGATTGCAGTATACTAATTCATGTCTCTTGTGCTAGGAGGACATTGAGTTTCTTGGATCTATAGGTATATGGCTTTTATTAAAATTGAGGGGGGATTGACCACTATTTCTGCAAATATTCTTCCTGCCCACACCTATTCTCTTCTTCATGGAATACAATTACACGTATATTAGGCTGCTTGCAATTGTCCTTTGGTTCACTGATCCTCTTTTCTTTTTTTTTTTCCTTCTCTCTGAGTTTTAGTTTGAATAGTTCTTACTGCTATAGCTCCAAGTTCACTAATCTTTTCTTCTGCAGTGTCTAATCTGGAATCAGTCTCATGCAGTGTATTTTTCATCTTACATACCATACATTTCATCTCTAGAAGCTCAATGTGGATCTTTTTTAAAAAAAAGAAATATCTTTTAGGCCTTTTAAAGTCAAAGCCATCTTCAATTAAAGCTCAACTTTTGAACATCTGGACTACAGTTATAATTGTTGTAATGTTCTTGTCTGCTCATTTTAACATCTGTGTCAGTTCTGGGTCGGTTTCAGCTTATTCATTATTTGGCATTTGGGTCGTATTTTCTGGTTTCACTAAAGGCCTGGTGATGTTGGGATGCTAGCTGTGGTGAATTTCACCTTGATAAACGTTTCTGAAGTTTTCCTGAGATGCAGCGAAGTTTCTTGATAACAGCTGATCTTTTTGGATCTTTGCATGTCTGATTTGCCAGGCAGTTTTGAAGCAGTGCTCTGTCTAGAGCTAATTATTCCCTACTACTGAAGTAAGACCTTCCTGAGTACTCTCCCCAGTGCCCACGAAATAAGAGGTCGAGTTGGGGTAAAGGGCATTATTCCTGGTCCTGTGAGAGTACCAGACAACATTCCCTTTAATCCTTTTGGATGACTTTTTTCCTTTCTTTTGAGTATGTTTCGTCCCTTGCATGTGCTGATCACTACTCTGCTGAGTATTCAGGGAAGGCTGTCTTGCTGATCCTTGGGGTTCTCTCCACGTGCAGCTATTTCCTCTTCAAAATTCTGCCCTGCATACTCGAGTCACAGAAGTCTGCACGCTCTAGCTGCATCGGTCTCCCTGGATACTCAGCTCAATGACTCAACTCACAGAGTCTCCCAGGTTCCCCCTGGGGCCCCCTCATCATGCCACAGACTGCAAGCCTTGTCAAGGAAGCAAGCTGGGGCACTCATAGTGCTACCTTCATTTTTCTCCATCTCTCAGGGATCACAATCCTTTGTTGCTTGATGTACGGTGTCTTGAAAATAATTTTTCGTGTATTTTGCCTCTCTTCGTTTGTTGGTTTGTTTCAGGTGGGAGGGTAAATCTGGTTAATTTATCTTGTCTGGAAGCAGAAGATATGCTTCCCAATATCTTACTTAACCTTATCAACGAGGCTTTGAAATAGCTAACCTATCCTCATTTGCAGGAGAGGAAGGTGAGGTTCAGGCAGGTACCATAACTTGTCCAGGCTCACACAGCTTGTAAGTAGTAGAGCCCAGATTTCATCCCAAGTTTGTGTCTTGAAAATAGTTGTTTGTACTCTTTCCTGTGCTCTGCATTCCCTTCACTGGAAATGCTCTCGAGCGGGAGGGGAGAGTGGGAGGAGAGGGCTTGAAAATAGGAGCACAGAACATTTGTTGGAGCAAGGTGGACCACTTCCCTGCTCCTTTAGGGTATGAGTTAAGTAGGGGTGGAAATCAGAACATGTGGTTCAGACACGGGGACCACACCAGTATCGGTCACCATGCTCCTGTCTCATAGCGAAGGAGCCTCTAGCTCAGTGGGTCTTGATGTTGAAAACAAACAAACAAATGAACTCTTGGTTGGGGAGAATATACAATATCTTGAGTTCTTAACAACAAATTGGAGAAAATAGAGATTAACAATTAATATACTCCATTTCTTTCCTGAGGTTCTGGTATGTGCCCCCAATGCGAATTGGGGAGAGAAAATTCTTTGACACAGAGAATTTTGTACTCTGAGTGAAAGTGTCCAATTATTGCTCTCTTTCAACACCCCCTTTCTTCTGTGGATAGGCGCCACTGCATTCAGTGTGGGTCAGCAGAGACATGGTTGGGCATAAACCGCAGACCCAGCCAGCCATCAGAACCACGTGTCTCCAACCATGGCAACTGGGCCAACCTTTAGTTCCATGCCCCGAGCTGGGTCACTCCAAGTTCTTCCCCAGGACTTTGTTCATCTGGGGCCGAAAGAAGAGGAGTTTTGTCTTTTGGGATACAGAATAGGAAGGCATGAGTCAGAGCTATCTGGGAGCCATCTACCAAACCATGCAAAGACCTTGTGTGCAGTAGGAGAGAATAAGACAACACATAAGGCAAACACAGGCAAGAACTGGAGTACAGTGGGGCTGGACAGGGAGTGGGGGTGATACGTCAGAAAAAAGGAGATCATCAGGGTTTAGTCATTCATAATCTGCAGATCATCTCACCAGATCTGAAGCCAGTGCTTGGACTTCAAAGTTGCACAATCCAGTAAGTCCTATTTTATGCTTAAATTGATTTGAGTTGTGTTTCTGTCACTTACAACCGGAAGAGTCCCAGTAAAACAGAGAGAAAGTAATGTATGTAATACAAGATCCTGAATTGTAGGGAGGCAGGGATGAGACTTCTACTCATTCTATATCAAATATACCAGGCAGGAGAGAGAATTTAGGACCCTGTTTCCTCACCTTGGGGTGAACAAAGGCTGCCCTATGCACAACCACCACTCAGTTTTTATTGTCATTGGTACATGCCTGTTGAAGCCATAAAAACAGTGCTGAGCACATTCTAAGGGTTTTATGTGATCCTTCCACAACCAGTGAGGAGGCTCTTGTTATAATCTCCCTTTGGAAGGTGAGAGGACAGAAGCTTGAAGAATATAAGTGCCTCAAGTCCAGAACTGGTTAGTGTTCGAGGCAGGATTCTCAGATGCAGGCAGCGTGACTTTTCAGCCATGTACTTGACCGCTGCGCTGGTTCCTTAACAGCCTTCTGCCCGAGCACCAGGTGACATCAGGAAATGATCCCTGACCAGTCTCTGACAGCATAGTCTGAATTTTCATTCTGTATCAGGCAGTTGCGTCCAGATGTCCCCCTGAAGGATGAAAGAGCTGGTGGCAGCCGCGTTTTCGAGCAGAGGACCAAGGGAACAGGGTCGCTTCCCTCTTGTAAAGCTGTCTTCTCCCACTTTAGCCAAACAATTCCTCATTTGATGTTTGCTACGTTTCAGAGAGTGCTGATCAAGGTAGCGGAGAGTGAACCCTGGTGCACAAGGGACTATTCTTAGCCTAAGTTCCCAGAAAGAGTCCCTATCGCATCTCAGGTGTCATGCTAGCAGAATTCAGATGCTGTTCCTGCCAAACCACTAAATCGGTGTGCTTCTCCTGCAGTGACACTGAAGCACGCGATTTTACAGAATTCCCAGTGGCCCCCATTACAAAATAAACGAGAAAAGAAAAGCCCAAGGGGAAAAAATGGGGGCCAGCACAAACTTAGCAATTTTCAGTCTCTGAATGTGTACAGAATCCATCTGTGATTCAAGAGGATGCATGTCACTCTAGGGGGACAGATGCCTGTTTGGACAAGTGAGGCCAGGAAGTGATTTTCCTCATGGCGATTTTTCCTTTGAAATTCTTTTTGTTAAAAAGTAAGTGGGTTTTCAACTATCAGTGGGACTGAATCTAATAAACAGAATGACACAGACACCTCTGGCATTTTCTACAATGGCTTTTGGTTTTTATCAGCGGTGGGGTTTGGGGAGGTTTTGCTGGGCCGACAGAAGAGAGCTCGGTAGGGGCTGCATGTTTAGACAGGGTGGGGCTGGGAAGCAATCACAGAAGGCCCACCCTGGGTCTGGGTTATGGGAACAGTAAACACAGGGGAGACTCCCATGTCATAGGAAGGAAGAGACCATCATTAAGCTCTCTGGAAGAACGGAACTGCGGGGTCTCCAGTGGCTTTGGGGCTGGTGTCATCCCATCCCTGAGGTCATCATCACACATGTCTTTCTCACACACCAGATGGTCTCTGCCTTGGAGTTGGCAAGCTGACGCTCCTCCTGTCCCAGTTGGCCGATACCTACAGGCTAGAGTTTGCAGGAAGAAAGTACATTTGGAACCACGAAGAGGGGACTATTGCCCCAAACCCACTTGGGCAGCTTCGCTCAGCAGATGGCAAACGGGGAGCCGTGAGTCCCTGCATTGGCTTCTGCCACTTACTAGCCCTGTGAATTTGGGCAAATTCCATTACCTCTCTGTGCCCCAATAGTCTCATCTAAAAAGCAAGCACTTACAGCCTGAAGAAGCCTTTGAGATTATCTAATTAAAACAAGCTATGGCTCTAAAAATGAAGAGAATATCCAGGAGACCATTGTTCTATTGCACATAGAATTTTCAGGAGATAAAATATTCCTCTTTTTTATTCTCTACCATCGGGTTGCAAGTAAAGGGGCAAAAAAGTAGATTATAGAGAAACATCAGAATCCCTTAGCACATATTCAGAGGACCCTGTGTACTAATATTTCCTTAATATGTGTCTTTAAGCCAACTCACATTTTTTCCCAAATAGAAATACTTAAAAAGGAATCTTTATATCACTTGCCATAATAAGAATTTTAAAACGTTGTATAATTTTTACTGTATTTTTTTTCCCCAATTACCTTCTAATTAGATACTGTTGCCTGCCAAAGGTTCTAGCCCCAGGCTTGTTCTTTCTTTAATGCTTGCTAATCTCTCTTTTTAATAGAGAAGTATTAAAGACCTACTCATTCTGAGCCAAAACACTTCCTCTTGATGTAATCAGCAAGTGAGAAAGTGAGTCCCTTTTGAGTACTGTTCAGCCCCTGAGATTTCATTGTTGTTTTGTTCATGCGCTTGTGAAAACCATCTCCAAAACTACCGGTGGTGCCTGGTTCCCATTTTCTGCACCCGGGAATAGGGAATGTAGGCTCTCTCATGCCTAACCAGGAGTCCAATTGAATAGTCTAATCCTGGGTAGGCCGAAATCAGTCATGGCCTTTAAAGAGATTTTCCTGCAAAGGGCAGGACCCTGTGCCTTGATCACTGTGTGCTTTGGTGCAAGCTTTATACAGGTCTTCCATAAAAATAAACTCTTTTCAAACAACACTGGCCCTGTCCAGTCCTTCCTGGAGAGTGACAGAAGAGAAGCTTTGGCAACTAGGACCAGGCATTGTACCGGCCACCCCTCTACTGGCTTCGAAAAGTCGAGCTTCTTGGGAACCGATAAAGTTTATATCAGACATGGCTGTGGAAGTCAGGCTATTCCTGTCCACACAAAATATGCATGAGCAAGTCCACATGGGTCAAAATACTTAGCACAGCAGAAAAATGTAAAGGTGGAGAGGTTTGGTAGAAAAATCCCTGTTTTTCTTTTTTCTTTTCTTTTCTTTTTTTTATTATGTTCAGTTAGCCACTGTATAGGACATCATTAGTTTTTTTTTTTTATATATATACACCACATCTTCTTTATTAATTCATCTGTTGATGGACATCAGGGCTCTTTCCATAGTCTGGCTATGGTGTACATTACTACTATAAACATTGGGGTGCACGTGCCTTCTGCCCATTTATTTATTTATTTATTTATTTTTAAAATTTTTTTATTGTTATGTTAATCACCATACATTACATCATTAGTTTTTGATGCAGTGTTCCATGATTCATTGTTTGTGCATAACACCCGGTGCTCCACGCAGAACGTGCCCTCCTCAATACCCATCACCAGGCCAACCCATCCCCCTACCTCCTCCCCTCTAGAACCCTCAGTTTGTTTCTCAGAGTCCATCGTCTCTCATGGTCCGTCCATCATTAGTTTTTGATGTAGTGTTCAATGACCCATTAGTTGCGTGTAACACCCCATGCCCATCCCCACACGTGCCCTCCTTAATACCCATCACCCAGTTACCCCATCCCCCCACCCCCTTCCCCTCTGAAACCCTCAGTTTGTTTCCCAGAGTCCAGAGTCTCTCCTGGTTCGTCTCCCTCTCTGATTTCCGCCCCTTCAGTTTTCCCTCCCTTCCCCTGTGGTCCTCCACACTATTCCTTATGTTCCACATGTGACTGAAACCGTATGATAGTTGACTTTCTCTGCTTGACTTACTTCACTTAGCATAATCCCCCCCAGTCCCATCCATGTTGATGCAGATGGTGGGTATTCATCCTTTCTGGTGGCTGAGTAATATTACATTGTTTTTCTTTTTAAACAGTAAATTTTAGGGGCGCCTGGGCAGCTCAGTCGGTTAAGCCTCCCACTCTTCAGCGTAGGTCATGATCTCCACATCATGGGATTGAACCCCACGTCGGTCTCTGCACCGGGCATGGAGCCTGCTTAAGATTCTCTCTCTCTCCCCTCTGTCCCGACTCTCTCTCTCTCTCTCTCTCTCAAAAATAAATAATTAAATTAAATAAACAGTAAATTTTAATATCAGAGTATGTTGGTGGGCATTTGAGAAATATGACACTGTTCACTGTGTTGATACTGCAGGAAACACTCTTTTGTTTTTTGATTTTTTTTTCAAAGATTTTATTTATTTGAGAGAGAGAAGAGGGAGAGGGAGAAGCAGGCTCCCCGCTGAGCAGGGAGCCCAATGCAGGGCTCAGTCCCAGGACCCTGGGATTATGACCTGAGCCGAAGGCAGAGGCTTAACCAGCTGAGCCACCCAGGCACCCAAAAACCCTCTTGAAAGTTAATGAACTTCTTATAAACCATGACTCCAGGACCTGCATCTTTAGGATCGTGGTTGCTCCCAGATCAGGGGCCATCTGGCAGGTTGATGAGCTTAGGTTCCATGCTGAGGCATGAGGGTCTTGGTTATAGGGCCAGTAGCCCTCTGTGTGTCCTATTGACTTTATCAGGGAGGCAATGGTGGTGGTGGTGGTGGTGGTGGTGGTGGTGGTGAGGAGGATGATTTAATGAAACACGGGAATCGGGAGCTATTTTACTCACCCTCCTTTAACCCCTACCCTGATCAAATGATCAAGATCTAATGATTCCACTGTACAATAAAGACCCTGGGGGCACCTGGGCGGCTCAGTCGTTAAGTGTCTACCTCCGGCTCAGGTCATGTTCCCAGGGTCCTGGGATTGAGCCCCACGTTGGGCTCCCTGCTCAGCAGGAAGCCTGCTTCTCCCTCTCCCTCTCCCCCGGCTTGTGTTCCCTCTCTCGCTGTGTCTCTGTCAAATAAATAAATTAAAAAATCTTAAAAAAAAAAAAAGACTGAAGCACAAAGAAGTCAAGATGCCTACAGCTGTGGAGTCAGTTTGGAAGAGGGAGCTCAGCCTTCCAAATCAGGCTCGTTCCATCGTGTTCCCAGAAATCTTCAGCATCGATTTACTCTCAGGATGAGTTTGCCTTCCGCATCCCTCCAAAAGCCTGTCATCCCTGCCACATGTGCTTTGGCCCTGTGGAAGCTCCAACTGGAGCATTTTCAATACAGAAAGGTAATGTTTCCAAGATATTTATGTCTTCCCTAAACAAACGCATAATCCCGAGACTGGACGTGATTGGGGGGAAAGAGTTTACTAGGGTTCCTTAAAGGAACTTCAAATAAATTATAATGGGCAGTTTCTTACCCATAGTAACTCAAAGAAATACATGCTATTCTGAGGATTTGGAGCTTAAAATATATCTTTGATGGAGAATGCCTACTGAAGATTGAAAAAAAGCTTACTCGAACTTGACTATTTAACATGGAAGTTTGATGTTCTGTGTGAAGTTAAATTGCTCTATTTTGTCATTATGCCCTAGAAGAGTTAGTATACTCTGGCTACATTTACTCTTTCTACCCATTAATAGGTTTTTATTGAGCACCTGCTATCTGCCACACACTGTGATAGGGATATCAGCAAGAATGGGCATTATGAAGAAAAAGCAAATCGTAATGGAGACTTGCACAGGGAGCTGAACCTAGTCTGTGGCTTTAGAGAAGACTCCCCAAAGACAGTTTTGAAGCTTGCTTCCAAGGAAGAATATATGCAGGGTCAGAAGTCCTCAACTTACAAAATCATAATGACATACCTCCGAAGTCGTATTAGAAATAAAATCCAAGTAGAATAAAAAAGCCTTCTTTTTTAAAGATTTTTTTTTTTTAATTTTTAAGTAATCCCTACACTTAACATGGGGCTTGAACTCAATACCCTGAGATCAAGAGTCAGATGCTCTACTCGCTGAGCCAGCCAGGCACCTCTCCCCTAAAAAGCTTCTTAAATATAACATCAGTTATATCAACTATTGATAGTAGACATCCGATCTAGAAGAAGATAAATGGTGGTGTTATAAATCATTTGTTCATTTTTTTCCCTTTTTGTGGTAAATGTAACTAACATTTGTCATTTAACCATTTTTGAATGTACAATTCAGTGGTATTAAATACAGTCATAGTGTTGAGCTACCATGGCCACAATCTATTTCTAAAACTTTGTCATCACCCCAAGCAGGAACTCTCTAACCCTTAAGCAGTAACTCTCCATTCTCCCTTCCCCTGTCCACTGGTGACTTCCAGGTCTGCTTTCTGTCCCTTTGAACTTGCCTATCCTAGATATTTCATATAAGTGGATCATACAATATCTGTCCTTTTGTGTCTGCCTGATTTCACTTGGTGAGACGTTTCCAGGTTTATCCACATTGTAGCACGTGTCAGAACTTCATTCGTCTTGATGGTTGCGTGATATTCTATTGTGTGGATAGACTGCCTTCATCTATCCCTGAATCTGTTTGTGGATCTCGGGTTGATTTCACCTTTGGCTATTGTGAATAATGCTGCCATGAACAAGGATCCGAATGTCTTTTCAGTTCTTTTGATTATATACCTAGTAGTGGAATTGCTGGACCTCAATCCTACATTTAGCTTTTTGAGGAACATCGCACTATTTCCCATAGCAGCTGCATCATTTTACATTCCTATCCCCAGTGTATGCAGCTCCCGATTTCTTGACACCCTCACCAACACTCGCCATTTTCCATTTTTTTGATTATAGCCATCATAATGGGTATGAGGTGGCGTATCATTGTGCTTTTGGTTTGTATTTTCCTGATGACTACGTTGAGCATCTTCCTATATGCCTATGGGCCATCTGCATATTATTAGAGAAATGTCTATCTAAGTATTTTGCCCATTTTAAAAATTGTGTTGTTAGTCTTTTTTGGTGTCGAGTTTTAGGAGTGTGTGTGTGTGTGTGTGTGTGTGTGTGTGTGTGTGTGTGTGTGTGTGTGTTTTCTGGATATTAAACCTTTATTGTATGATTTACAAATGTTTCTCCCCATTTTGTAGAGTTTTTTTTTTTCACTTTCCTGATAATGTCCTTTGATGCACCAGGTTTTCAAGTTTGCTGAAGTCCAGTTTGTCTATTTGTTGGGTTGTTGTCGGTACTTTTGGAATCTGTATTAGCCTGTGAGGGCTGCCATCACAAAACACTCTGGTTTTTTCTTTCACTGTATCAAGAATACTTTGGTTTCCTCTGAGGCCTCACTCTTTGGTTGGCAGATGACTTCATGTTACCACTGCTACCCATGGTCTTTTCTCCTCCCTGGTGTCTCTTCATGTGTCCCAATTTCCTCTTCTTCTTTTTTAAAATTTTATTTAGTTATTTGAGAGAGAGAGCACAAGCAAGTATGAGTTGGGGGATGGGGCAGAGGGAGAGGGAGAAGCAGACTCCCCACTGAGCAGGGCACCTGACACGGGGCTCAATCCCAGGACCCTGGAATCATGTCCTGAGCCAAAGGCAGATGTTTAACCGACTGAGCCACCCAGGGCCCCCAAATTTCCTCCTCTTATAAGGATACCAGTCGTTCTGAATTAGCGTACTTTCTTGTTAAAGGAGACAGAAAAGGAACAAATAAATGAGATCGTATTTGATGGTCACAAGTTCTATGATGAAAAATAAAATAAACATAAAATTTAGAAAATGAAATGCCAGAAGAGAATAGAGAGTGAATGAGAGGGGGAGAGAGACTGTACTTCAATGATCCGGGAAGTCCTCCCTGAGAACGTGATATTTCACTGGCACCTGGACCAGTTATTTAAAGATCTGGGAGAAAATTTAGTCTCATTGCATAGGAAACCACACGGCTGAAGCCAGTACCCTTGCTCACAGTGGTAGAGCCAAGATTTGTATCCAGGTCTCTCAACTAACTTTCACATTAAATTGTATTATGCATTTCAAGATTAATTAGCCAAATTGTGTGACTCAGTATATTATCACTTGGGAGAGAAAAGGTAAAGGGGAAAAAAAAGGGGGGGAGATGTGATTGATTGATCAAATGTATGGATACTTTGGTAACCATGAGGGGATAATCAAATGACATATTAATTTGACCAGTATTTTGACAAGCTGCCCTGGCATGTAGGTCCCCAGACTTATGTAAGATCAATAAACAACATTTCTTGCTGGGTAAGTTGGCAGGTCCCCTGATCACACTATCCTGGAAAGGAATGCCATGCATACATTCCATTCTCCAGACCCAGGGCTGGCCACAGTGGGATTTCTGGGTTGTCAAGGAGAAAAGAAGTTGCAGATGCTTGGTCTTGGGTGGACCTGCCTGATGAATATCGAAATGACAAATTGTCTTTCATAGTCCCTAGTGTGGGATGACAAAACACGGTGGTAACTCAGTGTGCAAGGCACATTCCACTCTTACAGGCTTGCAACAAACCCAGCCCAGTTCTCAAGAGTCCTTCTGGACCCCAGACCAAACTCTCCTCCTTGGGAAAGCCCCACCCAAAAGCAAACACACCCCAAACACACTGCATTCTCCCACAGCACAGCTCCCGTAGAGTTGAGTTGCTCAGCACAATCTCAGCTTTTAAAAAACACACCATAGGAGAAGACCCTTCTCTAGGGAGAATAGTTTATTTCTGATTCCCTAGGACTTGGCCTTATTTGGCACTCTTTTCTAACTTGAGCAGTAGAGAAAAATATCTCTTTTGGGTTCTGATAAGGCTTTATCGCCAGGAGCCCCACCTTCCCTTCCTGCCCCATGCAGGGAACTTTAAATCCCAAATTCATTTCTCCAATCTCTGTCCATAGCGTCTCATACATTCAGGCATTTTCCATATTCTGCCCCCAGTGTCCATGCTTCCTTTTCTTTCTTTATTACCTTTCTTCAATTACGTGTTTCTGAATATAAGCATCATGTTATACTCATCTTTGCTTATAGGACCACAGCACCTACCATGCTTGGGATAAATATATTCTCAACAGGTTTTTTGGGGGGAAGATCAAGTTAGTCAGTTTTGAGAATTGTTTCGTATTTTGCATGTACTTTTACAAAGTTGAGAGCTGCCATTGTTGGCTTAGGCAGAGCTGAAATAAAGCTAGCGTAAGAGCCAACTCTGATAAATGTACTAGATGGATGTTATAGGAAAAAATGATGTAAGGTTGCCACATCACAAAAATCTAATTGCACTGTTTCAAAAGGAGAGGAATAAAATGAAACAGAACCCGTTTCTTTTTAGTTTACCATGGGGGGGGTTGGTACAACAAGTGTCACAATTTGTAGACTGTCCAAATACCCGCAGCCACAAATGTAGGGCTTGATAGGACAATATAAAGGAAAAGGCTCTCTAAGAGAACAGAACACGTGAAAAGTTAACAGTGCATATGATGCAGCTGTAGTTTTACACAAGGTATATGGTGCCTGAGTAGGACCACTATAAATTATTTATTTATTTATTTATTTATTTATTTATTTATTTCTTATTGCGATGGTAATCACCATACATTCCATCATTAGTTTTTGATGTCGTGTTCCATGATTCATTGTTTGCGTATAACACCCTGTGCTCCACGCAGAACGCGCCCTCTTTAATACCCATCACCAGGCTGACCCATGCCCCTACCCCCCTCCCCTCTAGAACCCTCAGTTTGTTTTTCAGAGTCTACAGTCTCTCATGGTTCATCTCCCCCTCCAATTTTCCCCCCTTCATTCTTCCGCTCCTGCTATCTTCTTCTTTTTTTTTTTTTTAACATATACTGTATTATTTGTTTCAGAGGTACAGATCTGTTATTTATTTTTTAAAAGATTTTATTTATTTGAGAGGGGGAGAGAGAGAGCGCAAGCAAGAGTGAGAGCGCAAGAGCAGGGGGAGGGACAAGCAGACGCCCCCCTGAGCAGGAAGCCCAATGCGGGGCTTCATCCCAGGACACTGAGATCATTACCTGAGCCAAAGGCAAACGCTTACCCGCTTACCCAACTGAGCCACTCAGGCACCCCTAATTATTTTAAGCATAAATAGTACTATCCATTAAAAGGAATGAAAATACTCATGAGCAGCGTCAGACCACATGTCACTAGCCTGGGGACAGGTCCTGATTCAAAATTCAAAGTACCGTTTCTACTGAATGCAGATCACATTCACACCATCGTAAAGTCAGAAGATCCTAAGCTGCATCATTGTAAGTCAGGGACCATCTGTACAGACAAGATCTTTTTCCTATTTACCCAAAAATTAATTTTAAAAATTATGTGGTTGTTAGACTTGCAGCTTTTTAAGATCCACCTTATAGTCTAGGCAGCTGATACATGACACTTTGCTTAAATGTTGCCACCGGAATAGATAATAGCACAAACTAGGATATGTTTTGATAGGTGTTTTTAAAAGGGAAATGTAAAAGCGTATCAATGATTGCAAATAGGTAAAATATTCATGCATATAGACAAAAACTGATTTCTTGTAGTTATTGGGCTGAAGTGGCTGATTCAAGAAGCTTGTGGAAATGTAAAGACTTTTTTCTGTAAAGTCTTGTAATTGTAAGCCAATTTTCTGAATTCAAAAGATAAATAAACTAGAATTGACATAAGGAAGAAGAACTAAGATTGGTTTGATTAAAAAAAGGTATTTATTTGTACAAGGTATTTATTTTAAATAAGGTACTTATTTTATATTTATGTCCATTCCTCCCTTGCTGGTCTGAAATGAAGCTCTATCACTTCGTCTTCTAACAACAAAGAAAAGATCAAATAAATTTTTGGAAAAGCGGAAACTTTCCTAGATAGGAAAGAAGATAGTGATCACATACATAAAAGCAGATACTTCCTTCAGGGCTTGTGAAAACAGTTCTAGGGTCTGAAGACTCATTAGCGTCATTTTCTATAAATTTTGCATTTTATTAGAGAATAAGAAGGATGCCATTCGACTAGAAATACCCAAATGTTCTAAAACTGGAGATCATTTAAGTCACTTCTGAAAACCAAAGAAGTGACTGAATCTTTTTAAAGAGAAGTAATCTTGTCTAAAGAGCCTGGTGCTGGTTGTTAAATTGATGAGCATTTACAAATGCGTGTTTAAACTAACACAGTTTGTATTTTGTGCCAAAATAACTCCACATACTATGTTGATGCCTTTACCTTGAGGCTGGAGGAGCAGGGGACATTGCACCCTGGTTTCAGAGAAGTATCTGATGAAGCTTCTCTGGTAGTCATGTGTGCAGGACTATGACATGGGAACCAGATTGTAGGGCTTCTGAACACAATCATACAGGACGGAGGAAGTTGATTAATGAGTTCTTGTCAACTTGGTGGGAGGTCTGCAGCAGAGTGACATGGGGATCACTCCCCGGGCCTGTCCTGTTTGGTCTATTTTTTATCAGCCACTTGGGTTGAAAGTATGCTTATCACATCTTCAGCTGCCACAACGTGGGGAGGGATTGTTAATGGTGTAGATGACAGAACCAAGTACACAATGAAATCAACAGGTGGGAACAGGGTTCACCAATGGAATGTAACGGAGAAAAGGAAGTCTTACTTTTTGGACTAATAGGAAAATTAGTAAGTTTACCATAGGAGACATGAGACTTGGCTGGAGATCAGAGAAAAGAGGTGTGAGTTTTTGTTTGTTTGTTTGTTTGTTTCGTCCATTTCTAAAGCAAACAAGGATCTTTGGAATGATGAGAACATTTAAATAAAAAGTCAGTGTTTATGCCCTGGGGCCTGGCAATTCTACCTTCCTTTGAGTCCTGTACATCTCCAGTATTATGTCTGGATGGGAGCCTCACATTTCAAGCGGTTCATTTAAAAAATTTAGAGAACTCAGAGGAAGGTCAATGCAAGAATGAAAGGGGAAAGAAAGCCAACAGGTACTAGATTCTTATTCTGTGCCGGGCACCATGCTATCCTGGGAACTTTATATTTTACTCCCCAGAAGCCCTATGGCATAGACAGGTGTGTTCATCAACTTATAGATGAGATTGGGACTCGGAATTTAAGGAAGTTGCCCAAAGACTAAAAAGTAGCAAAGGACCAAGCTGAAATTTGAGTCCAGGAGTGTAAGTTGCCTAAACCTAAACTACTTTCTCCTCCAGGAAAACCTTCCAAGTTTATTGAGAACACAAGCATTGTCTTCATATATTTCAAGCATTAGCGTATAGAAGACGAAACAGACGGAGTTATATGGGTTTCCATATACAAGAACTAAGGCATTTGGCGTAATTTCTTAGAGCACCCAACTCTGCTTAATTTAAGGAAGAAGTTTTAACGCACAGAATTATCCAACAGTGCAAACATCTGTCCACGTGAGTCTTGAATTTCCATTTACTGGAGCTATTTAAGCAAAGAGTAGAATGTCATCTATCCTGGATATGTGGAAAAGGTTCCTTAATCTCTTTCTGAGAAAGAGGTTGAATTCAAAGACCTGCATCCTCCCTTCCAACGCTAAAAACCCCAAGTCTATAAGTCAAGCCCGCAAGAACTTCCAGTATATTGGGAAAGGATCAATTTGCCAACTTCTCTGCTTCAGTACTTTTGAGTTCCTGTTTTTTAACCCCATGCTGCGTTCCATGATGGCTGGCATTTAGCTTCCAGCTCTGCAACTTGCTAGCCCTGTGACCATAGACCTAACCTTTCCACTGTCATCTTTCCCCCCCGCCCCCTGCAAACGGAGGTCATAATAATGCCTTCTTCAAAGGCTGTGCAAACAAGAAATGAGACATTAACTTAAAAAAAAAAAATACTAAGCACCATTCCTAGATCACATCAAAATCCTAATAAATGTTAATGATTGATAGTAACAGCATTGTGATGCTAGTTATGATAAGCCAAGTGATTTACATGTTCTTTTTCTTTCGTATTCATAAACTCTTCAAGCAAGGATATCAAGCTGCTCCATGGGGCAACTTGAGGCTTGGATGGTCCAGAATATCTGAGCTGCTGTCTTTCCTATTACTACTCCACTGCACACTTTCCTTAGGATCAACTCAGCCCCTGGCAGGGTGCCAGATGATCTGGGGAAGGACACAGACATTGAATTCCACTTGGTATCACTTGATTCAGGATGCAGATCAAGGACCAAGAACCCCTCCCGTGAGCACATTTTGTCTTCTTGCTATTTTCATTCTTAAATGTCTTTTTAATCATTGACAGCATGTATACATGTGGCATGTTCATTTTTAACACATTCAAATGGTTTGGAAGTATGTGAAATACAAAATGGGAATCCTCCATCACGCCCAGCTCTAACACATACCTCTCCACACATACACATTCCCTAAAGGAGAGCTTGCTTGAGAACTTGATGTGTTACCCTTCCAGATTTTCTATTTCTGTCCAACCACAAAGAGTTCCCACTTCACTATTTCATTTATAGCCTCAGCAATCATGGGAGGTGTTACCACTTTAAATATGATGACTGTAAAGATCCGAGAGGCAGAGTGGAACATTCTACAGGTAGTAAGTAGCCATTAGGGTTGGAAGTGTTCATTCTGTTGATTCTTATCCCAACAAAGGCTGCTTAACCAGACAACCAAAGGTTGCTTAAACCAGACTTCTGGCTTCTGGCGCAAAGAATCATGAAAAAGATTATGAAATCAAAATTAAATTCATTAGTATTTGCTTTGAAGCTTTCACATTTAAGAGAAAACTGATTTATAGGACTCTAAAGAAATATATAACCAAACCTGTGTCATCAAAGAATGTGTCATAATTCTTTTCTTTACAGTGTAAGACAAAGCAATTACACTTAAATTTTTAAGAGACAATTTAGATATTTTGATATCTTTTATTTGGAAAAAAATATGATTTGATAGAACCTCAACTTCGAACTAGTTTAGTCTTTTCCTACCACCAGCTCTTGGGAGGAATTCAAAACGCTGCAATTCAGGGGAAGAAAATGTTTGTCTTTCTTCATAACGCTTCCTTTTTTGGGAGTTGTTTATTTAATAATCACAATCAGACTTTTTTTTTTTTTTTTTTTTTTTTGCAGGCTTGGCAAGTGGCTACCAGTTTTAGATTCATTCTGATTTGATTCATTGGACCACAGAGAAGACACTGGAGCAGAACTGACTAGATGTTTCCTTTTTTTGCAACTAAATACTTGGACTTTGCGGCATTTTTTTTTTTTTTTTTTTGCCCATATACATGAGACCACAGTGTTATATATTCTTAAATGCACTGTTGAATTTAGAACATTTCGCATTTTCTTTCTCTTTTTGAAGTTTAAATTCAGAGCTGATGATACATGAAATGTTCAGCCTTCGGGTAACGTGTCTATGACAGGTCCTTAGTGTGGCTAGTGGGGCCTTCCATATGTCACAGGATGACATGTGGTCAGGTTCTGCAGACGGGAGTTTCCCAGGCAACCGAGTCTGTGCCCTATGGGGATTCCTCAGGAAGTTGAAAAAGGAGGATGGAGATGAGAGGTCGGGAGCCACCACGTCTCCAGGCCATTGTTTTGCTTTCTTTTGTCTGCTCTCCTGCCTTCCCCTTGATTCTAGCCCGAGTCTCCAGTCTCCAGCATGGGGAATGCATTCCTTTGCTGGCCACTCCAGAAGCTTGGGGGGGGGGTGCTTTGCTGGCCACTCCAGAAGCTTGGGGGGGGGGGTGGAGGAGCACACAGAATTTTAAATATATTTTACAGCTTGATGTTTTAAATGATGAATATATTCACATTTGGTAAAATCACTGTAATGCTTGTAAAGTGAGTCAAGTCACATACATGTGAGTAAATAGTTCAGGTGGTACACAGCTTTGGCTAACAAGAAAAAGAAGAAAAAAACGAGGGTGGCAAGGAAACCACTGGACATAGTTTCCAAAATTTCTACCATTTCTTGTTTTTCTGTTTATAGCATTTTTCTTATTCCTTAACGATAATGGTGATAATGATACCTAATGCTTTATTTTCCTTCAAATTCACACAACTTTTGTATCTATCTATATAACCATATGATCTTCCTTTAATTTTTTTTTTTTAATAAGGAGGAAGTTATTATTTGTTGGCTGGAGGGAGGAGAGAGAGAAAGACTGCTTCCTGGTTTGTGTTAAGATAGTTTAGTCTGGAGTCAGATAAGCCTTTATCTTGAGCCCAGCTTCATTGTTCACTAGTCAAGTGGCCTTGGGGAAATTATTTGATCTCTCTGTGCCTTAGTTTCTTTCTCTGTAACATGGGGAGAACAACAGTGCCTTCCTTGTAGGATTATCGATTGGATTCAATGGCCTATGCATACAAATGCTTAGCGTGGTTCTCAGCACACAGGAAGTACCCACTAAATTCTAGTTATTCGGTATTCATTCATTAACATGTTTCTAAGATGCTGTTTATTCCACAGCACCTTATTTCACAATGGTTCAAATGTGAAGAGAAGTGTGTTTCAGAAGGATGGTGTGCGAAATCGCCTCAGTGAAGCTTTTGGAGTCCTTATAAACACCTTGTCAGGTTGCATCAGGCATTAGTATTATCCCCTTGTAATTGATGAGATTTCTGGAGCTATCCCTGATTCTGAGACTTCCTCCCACTCACGGTCATTGGCTGGGGACATCTTTGGAATTAATACTCCTCCCATTGTATCTTAGGGCATGGCATTCGTGGGATACTGCTCCCATGTTCTCAGAGGCCTAAGCAAAGAGAAAGTGAAATTCCTTCAGTTGATCCCAGGAATATACTTTTTTCTTTCTTTCTTTCTTTCTTTCTTTTAAGATTTTATTTGACAGAGAGAGACATAGCAAGAGAGGGAACACAAGCAGGGGGAGTGGGAGACGGAGAAGCAGACTCTCCGCTGAGCAGGGAGCCCCGACATGAGGCTCGATCCCAGGACCCGGGGATCATGACCTGAGCCGAAGGCAGATGCTTAACGACTGAGCCACTCAGGCGCCCAGGAATATACTTATTTCTAAACAAAGATATAATAATGCCTTTAACCATTTTAAAAGTTTGCCTTCTTGTATCAATCCTGGCTTTTTTTGTTTTTAAAAAGCAGATCCCAGATCACCTTCTAGAAACATAGCTATTTGTCCAGCCATTTTGGAGTCTCTTATAACTCTTGATAATTGCCTTTTAATTTTATTGTAAATGTGCATTACAGATGATAGTTCTGAAAGAGATGAGATCTTCCAAAGTAATACATTTTTTTTTTCTTTTTTGAGAGAGAGAGAGAGAGCAAGTGAGTGTGACCTGGGGGCCGGAGGGAGATGGAGACAATCTCAAGCAGACTCCCATGCTGAGCATGGAGCCCAACTCCAGGCTCCATCTCATTACCCTGAGATCATGACCTGAGACGAAATCAAGAGTCAGATGCTTAACCAACTGAGCCACCCGCAGCCCCATAATAAACATTTTTCAAAGTGATGAGTGTGTAGGGTGAGTGAGAAAGGTCAGATGAAGCAATTGGCATAATCCATCCTGATACGTGTAATACAAGGTGACACTTTTTAGAGAAAGTAACATGATAAAGGTAGTTTAATCTTTTTCTTTTTTTTTAAATTTTGCTAGGATGAAATCATGCCTCGGCCTTTTCCAGTTTCTCTAATAAGGATAGAGGCTCAAAGCAAATGCCCAAGTTTGCTGGATGGAATGCAGAACTCAAACACACTCCCTTTCCTGCCCCTCCATTCCATTATTACACATTGGATCTCAAAAAAGATAATTCTGTCAGAAAGGAGATTGAGAACATTATTCAGTCAAGGATTCATTTATGTAATAATTGCATAAATAACATTAAGAGTCTTTCCTGTGCTTTGCACAGGGCAGTAATCACTAAGCTTTGCTGGATGTGAAATGTTACATCATAAAATCCTGGAAATACATATATGAGATATAGACCACTTTCTCCCCCTTTTACAGATGGAGGAACACGCTTCTCTTCACACTGGAACCAGCTTGCAAGGAATGAGTAGCTCATTTGGGTGGCAGCACCAGAGTTTTATTCCAGTGCAGTCTATGATAGTCTTATTTTTTCTAAATTTTTCCTCCTTTCCTCTTCATGTTACTATACAAACTGTTATGGAGCCCTACCTATTGAGTCCCACATACTGGAGTCCCTCTAGGATGGATCCCGAGACTTATTATCTTCTCATTCTAGACTCTTTCATTGGTGTGCTTCAACCCTGAGCCACCAATGTGGGCGTCTCAAGGACAGCTAAGACTCAACATCTGGAAAGCTTACTTCTTTGCATCTCAGCCCCGACCCTGTCCCAAACCTGATGCTTTTCAAAGATGCTGCTTCACTGAATGGTCTCCCCATCCCTCTAGCTGTGTGAGCCGGAAACCACACTCACTCTTGACACCCTTGTCTCCCCCCATTTCAGGACTTGTGATAGATTTGTGGGGTTCTCCACGTCCACCACCCTGATGATCCCCCATCTCATCTCTGGCCCGAACAACTGTACTGTCCTCCAAATTGGTCTTCCTCCCTGGCCCCTTTCCAGTCCATTCTCCACACCTCAACCCGAGTGGGATTTTTCCAAATGCCGATCTGCTGGTGTTGCCCTGCCCCGTCTTCAGACTTTTCAGTGGAATGCCATGGATCTGGTAACAGACCAGTATTCTAACATGGTTCCAAGTCTCTCTAACGCATCCTGTCTCATGAGTCTTTGCCCTTTGATCTCTGCACTTAGGCCAAGCTGATGCTCCACCAGGTCCTTAAATGAGCCACCTTCAGCCACATGCAAGGCTTTGACCTATTGCTGGTGGCCTGAAAAACCACCTCCATTCCAAAGTTTACCACCGTAATGTCTATGTTGCCTTTATTTCCCAGCTCAAGTACCACTCCCTCGCCTAAGCTTTTCTTAATTTCCCATACTGGATTAGGTGTGTACATTTTATTCAAAACACTTTAAATAAGTGCCTATACACTTATCTGTGTGTTTCTTTGATTAATATCAGTTCTCTTTACCAGAAGATAAGCTCATGAGAACAAGGACCATGTCTCCATATTTACCATTATGCCCGCCTATGCCTAGCGTAGAGCCTAGAACATGGTAATAGTTGAATATGTATTTGAATAAGTACACCGTGATAAGGCACAATAGGATTATTACATGATTAAACTATCTTGTGTTCAGTTATTGGTGAAAAAACAATGTCTGTCTCTAGAGTTAGGGAGTCTCAAACATTAGTGATGATCAGAATCACCTGGAAACCTTATGGAGCATACTGGCTCCCACCCCCAGCATTTCTGATTCAGTAGGTGTGGCTGTGTCAAAACTCTGCATTTCTAACCAGTTTCCTGGTGAGACTGTTGCTGCTGGTTCGGGGACCAGACTTGGAGAACCATTGTACTGGGCCACATACATTTTAGAATATAGTTCTTACATTTTTGAGAAATCATGCCTTCTTCATCTATTGCACTAGGCACAGCGCAGATGCTACAGGAAATGGACAGGTTTGCTCGTCCTTAGTCATTTCTAGCCCTTTGGAGAAGCTCCTAGATTTCAACAGCGGTGCCTGGCATTGCTCAGGGATTCAGTTTCCAGCAGGGATTTACTCACTAGCAGGACTCTCATGATTCTCAACAGGGATAAGTGCCTGCAACTGAAACGAAAATGGGGAGGGCGGGCACGGAGGCTTAGGTTTCAAACATCTTTCACTGAGGAATTAGTTATAAAGAGACACACAACAATAAAGCATGAACTGAGCCCAGACACCGTCATTCATAGCAAGCTTACCCTCTGAAACTGGCCCCACGCCAGCTTGGAGCCAGGTGCCTCTCTTGGATCTGAGTCAAGTGCCCTGCGGCCACCTTTGGAGCACTCAGGTAGGATCCTGAAAGCCCCTCACCTCCATCTGCCCTGCTTGATTACTATTTCAGGTCCCACCGAAGGACTCCCAGCTGGCTGGCTGGGGTCCAGCCGCTCAGGCTCGCCCGTCCCATCATCTGTGCCACCATGGGGAGGCCGGGCAGGACCGTCAGGAGAGGAATGACAATTGGGCCACCTTCTTTGCTTGGAGCTCACCTCAGAGAGGTATTGTTTACACATGATTAGAGTGCTTGTGGCTTATTATCCTGGGCCTAGTGGCTGCAGAAAGAAACAGGAGGGCCAGACCTTCCAAGCTAAGATACAGGTTTTCATAAGAAACAAAACAAAAGACTAGGACTTTCTGGGGGGTAGGCGGGGTAGAGGGGCGGAAGATCAAGTGTATGTAGAGACGGGCATTTATAGCAGGTCGTGCAAGCGGATGAGCTCACTGGCAGCACACACCGATGCTCGAGTGCAATGCAGAGGGCGGGCACGGTTTGCCCAGGGGCATGTGTCTGAGTACTTGCACGGCTAGCTGAATTGAAGGCAGAGGATTTGTGCTGGTTTTAGTAAACATTTGAAAGTACCTAGTGTGATGGTCATGGGAATGCCTCACAAACACTCAACTTCAGGCAGGGTAATGGACCGAATTCCGTGGCTGCGTTTGTGACCCGGCCACGCTTCGGGTGGACTGCTCCTAGCCTGTGAGTGAGTGAGAGCAGCAGCTATGCTAAGGCAGACCCCCGGCTACACACACACACCACCAGGAAACACAGCACTCCTCTGCCAGCTCGCTCTGGCTTGAGGGCCCTTCCGTGGGCTTCTAGAATCTTCCTAACGTTGCACAGAAATCTCAGATGCTTCCACCCAGCCACCGTTCCCTCTCGCCTTCACTTGGGGTCAGAGGCAAGTCACGGACTGATGGGTTTGCCAGACCTCCTGGCTCCTCCCGTTTCTTCTTACAAACATTTACCCCCAAGGTTCTCTCACAGTTTCTTCTTCTTTGCAGAGTGTCCTCGTAACACGGGAGGGCACAGAGTATTTATTCTTCACCTGGGTGAGGAAACAGGAGCTCCTACTGAAAGGGGTGGATTGAGATTCTAAGAAATAGACAGGTTCCTTTTGTCCCTTGGTCCAAGCCCTCATTATCCACATCATCTTCCCGGATTCTCTGTTTTCTGCCCTCTGTTAAGTTCCCCTCTCCCAACACACCCACACACGCACCTGCACATGCACGCACACACACACACACACACACGCACACACGCACACACGCACACTCATTCTTCTGCAGAGGGTCTTCAACAAAGGTCATCATTCCTGGAGAATAATTGGGCATTCAAGATCCCCTCCCTTCATGACCCCTTTTTAGACTTCTTATCTTCTCTCCCACCTCAAATGATAATCTAGCATCTCTAAAAACCACCCACCATGGCAAAGGTCATCCTCAAGTTTCCAGCCTGAAAACCTACTCTGTTTGTGAAGTCATAAAATACAAAGAGTGAAATAACCTAACAGCCCTATGATGTATATACTATGATTCCCAATTGCTTTTTATCTGGTAGGCAATTGTGTGCAATTGTTATGAATCGGGAAACATAAGTCAGATGCTGTGTTGCCTTAGGGATCCTACTCAGCCTCTCTGAGCTTCCATTCTGTCATTTGAGATGGTGACATTACAGAGCTATTGTGAAGATTATAGAAGATAATATTATATGTGTAAAGAGTTAGTATAGGACCCTACACCCTTTAATGCTTATTGGGTGCTTACTATTATTAATACAAAAATAGTTATGGTAAAGAAGCAGGAACGTGGTGATTCCAACCCTTAGCACATGGTATGATACATAGACAGTGCTTAATAAATATTTCCTAAGTGAATATCCTTTAAGATACGGTTTCTCAATCTCAGCACCACTGACATTTTGGACAGGATAACTCTGTGCTGTGGGGGTTCCGTTCTGTGCAGCATACCATGTTGAGCAACATCTTTGGCTTCTACACACTAAATGCTAGTAGCAACCCCTATCCCAGTTATGACAACCAAAACGTCTCCATACATTGCCAAATGTCCCTTGGGTATAGGGAATGTCCCCAGTGGAGAACCACCAGTTAAGATAGAATTAACATAGCCCCTAACCCTCAGAGGCTTAAAATCCAGGAGGGAGGCTATCCCACATTATTTTAGTTTTTGGTTTAATTTCCTATGTCCTGTGACAGAACAAAATACTGAATGTTAGAAGAGCACAGAGAAAGGTCATTGACCCATTATGGAGAATTTGGGGGGAGTTTGCTTCCCACGAGCTCAAGCTCATGCCAATTATGGTCCATTGGCTTGACCTTTACAAATGGACCCATCAGGTCAGTCTGAACTCACGATGAGCTCTGGCTTCGTTTCTAGCTCTGTGGTTGGGAGTATGTATTCCAGCTTTTATATTTTAGAAATTGACAATGTGAAAATTAATAAAAGGAAACCACCTTTAGAATGGGGCTGGGAGGCCTGCAGGGGGAGCTCTCCCACTTAGCTCTCAATTGCAGACCCAAAAGGAAGAGAAGAGATGGACCTTGCAGGTGGATGCTGCTTTACCATCCCAGCGGGACGAAGAAAGACTTTCCTTCTCCCCCAGCAACAGCCCAGCCAATGAGAGAGTGCTACAATTCAGCCAATGAAAAGCCACCATAGTTGAAACTCCCAGTTTACTCCAATGGCCTTTTGGTTTACAACAGCCTTCCCAACACCCCGTTCCTCTATAAGAGAGCTGTCCTCTGTTTTGTGCTGTGGATTTGCCTCTGGTTTTGCCTTGTAGCTTAGCCTTTGCCTCTTGCCCTTCTCTGCTATTCTGAAATAAACTCATTTTTTTTTTTTTTTTTTTTTTGCCTTCAGCAGCATGTTTATTGTGTTTGAGATGATACATCAGGTGCTCTCTGAGCCACAAAGGGTAAAAGGAAATCCTCTCATTACAGACTGACAAAGGTAAAAGGTAAAACATTTTTCACAACAGGGAACCACATTCTCAGAAATAGATCTGGGTTTAATACAAATGACATAATTCCTAGTCATCTACGGCTACTTTTATAACTTCGTACAGATAATGAATGAGGCTAAAATGCACTGTAATATTTGGTAGACTTCAGGACCAGTATCCTTAGTACGTCACAAAATATATTTTGATATCCCAAAGAAGCAAGACTTGCAGGTAGGCGTTTTAAACATAACTAATCTACAGCTACAAAGTTCTACTCTTGATAGCATTTACCTTTTGGGGGAGTCTCCTAGTCTCCAAAGGATAAAAGCAGAGAGTAGAATCAGTGTAACATATGCCCAGAAGTCCATATTGTAAAGGCTATAAAGATTTGCAGCACAGTGGGAAGGGACCTTCTGCTCCTTCCCACCGCATACAAATTCTGTGAATTATGTGGCGTATCTCTTGGTCCACTGTCTGGCTATCCTGTCATGTTCTGCTCTGTTGGTCAAAAACTGAGTGGCTATGCTTCCAACCAGAGGATCTGCAGGGTTGCAATCTGTCAAAAGAGAACAAATCGACAGCAAAACCTTTGAAATAGTCAAAGCAGGACTCCAGTTGTCTTTAAGGATGTCCAGACAGATGACTCCCTGACTGTTGATGTCACAGTGATAGATTCTGGTGCGGAAAGTAACCTTTGGTGGCTTACATGGATAATCAGATGAAAAAGTGATATCCAGAAAAAACACCACCTTCATATACGGAACCTGGTGGACCAAGTATAGTCGATCTCCATTCATAAATAGGCCCAGCACTGCAATTAGGAGGAGGATCAAGAGTTATTTCAGCTAGCTCCTTCTGAATTCGTTTAGCACTAGTGGATAACTCAGCAGTGGTTTTGCTAGAGAGTTTGGTGTTTTTCTTCTGCTGAGTGGCAGAAGGTTTTCTTTCTTCCTGTTCTTCAGGCTCTGGAGCGGCTGGGTCTCGCTGGTCCACATCTGAACTACCACTGCTGGCGCTGGGGCTCTCATCATTGAACCTTTGCCTATCACTGGACATCTTGGTGAAGTTATTTCTTGGAAAACTTCGCTGCCCACCCGGCCCACTCACGCGCTGCTACAGTGTGGGGGAGGGAGAGAGAAAAAAACCCTTCCTTAAGGAAATGGAGGCAGTGAGGGGGCCCAAATAAACTCATTTTTTGCTGGTAAAATAACTGGGGGTTTTATTTCTAAGTTTAGCAACAACAACAACACTTTTTTGTCTCACACCTAAACCAAAGATGAGTATTTCTGCTTTCTGAGGGTCCGGGCACTCTCCATAATCTGAGGAAATCATGCTCTTTTCAGCTTCTTTTCACTTGGGGAGACTGGGTAGGCAGAAAGGGGTCTGAAACACCAGCACTTCTGTTAGGTGCTCTTCACTACTGATGAGGGAAGCAAGGGATGGACAACCTATTATTTCTGCAGAGCGTTGGTGAGTTATTTGCTAGGCTAAGAGAGGCCTGGATCTGGACAGAGGTTGGAGGCTAGATAGTTCTGCATAAAAAGCAAGGAAAAAAAGGAGAAGAAAGAAGAGTCTTTGGGTTTATGGAGACCTCCGGCAACATGGTAACTTGTAAGAAAGGGATATCTGATACCCCCTTAAATCAGTTTAGTCTCCGCTGTAAACCCGTTTGATGGTGGTGATGGTTATACAGTATTGGGGAGGCACTTAATGCCATCAAGTTGCACACTTTCAGATGGTTAAAATGGTAAACTTGATGTTATGTGTACTAGTGATGGTTCATTTTATGTGTCGGCTTGACTGGGCTAAGGGACACCCAGATAGCTCCTCAAATAGTCTTTCTGGGTGTGTCTGTGAAGGTGTTTCTGGAAAGATCAGCATTTGAATGGGCAGTCTGAATAAAGAAGATCACCCTCACCAACACCTGTGGGCATCATGCAATCCTTTGAGGGCCTGAGTAGAAGAACCAAAAGTCCGTGGAAGGATGAATTCACTCTCCCTGCTTGAGCTGGGACATCCACCTTCTCCTGCACTTGGACATCAGTGCTTCAGGTTCTCGGGCCTTTTGGATTCAGACCAGAACTACACCACGGGGCTCCCCTGGTTCTCAGGTCTTCGGGCTTGGACTGCAACCGCAGCACTGGCCTCCAGTTTGCAGATAGCACACCGTGGACTTCTCAGCCTCCATAATCAGGTGAACAAACCCCTGCTAGAAGCTATGTTTCTATATGTCCGCAAAGTTCCTATTGGCTCTGTTTCTCTGGACTAAGACGGTATTTCACTACAACCAAAAATAACAAGTATCTGAGTCCCCACACTTCAGTAACAGCTGCTGTGGACACAGATGGCTCTCTTGAGTGGTTTGGGACAAATCAGACATGGTGCTCTTTGTCTGGTCGATGCAGGACAGAGAGGAAAGAGGGAGAGGTGAGAGTTGGTGACATTGAGACTTTGGTGGGAGCCAAAGTGAGAAAGCACATGTCTGGGGAGCCCCTCAAAATCTGGCAAGGCCACTAGATGTCCGATAGTACAAAGGACCTAGGGGCCACACCCATTACGTTCCCATTTTAAGGGACAGGGTGAATTCAGTTGTCATCCGGCTTTCATAAAGATGGAGCTTAAAAGGTTCAGAAAAGACTGTAATCTATGTCCTAGCTTAGGGCTTATCAATTGGTATTTATATTACTGATCTCATGGGGCCGTTTTAAGGGTCGAAGGAGTTAAATAGCTATACAAATTTAATACATACCAATGTTTGATGTCTGATGCCACCTTTCCACACACTGTTTCCTCCCTTTGCATCTGTTAAATGGTTTCCTGGTCTTCAAATCACATCCATTTGATAGTTCTTGTCTTTGGTTTTTGTTCTTTACGTTTTTAGCCTTCTAAATGCCCTCCTCCCTCTGGCATGCCCTGACTTTTCCTCCCTCAACTCCTTTCCCCCCTCATTTAAGGATACACATGCCATGCTGGGTCCAGCCTATGACTTTCCTGGGTGAGCGTTCTGACACGCAGCGATAGCCCATGTGAATTAGGAAGGTCCTTTTTGGTGTAACTCTGAAAGTTAGGGATGAATTCCAAACACTCTCATTCCGAGCGGAGGTCTGGTCTGGTCAAGCCTTCAGGGATGGCCACACAGACATCTGCTGGTGGACTCCAGGAATACGGGGGTTTCTCTTCCCACACGAAGACTCCCTAGAAACCTCCGCGACTGATTGGGGGTGGGTTGTACCCCCCCGCCCAGTGCAATGCATCATGCTCCCCAGGAAAGGATGGTGAGATGGGCCTCACGTGTGTTTCCACCACTGCCACTTATCCAAATTTTGTCAGCTGGTAATTTCCCAACTTCTTTGTGCATTGGACAGTCTTACTTTCATTTCCCAGTTTAGGAAACTGTTTTGCACAGTACTTTGATGCTTCTTTTCTTTCAGTGTGCATGGTGCTGGGCAGTCAACGGGTGGGAGTAAATTTCACCCTCGCTGTTGTCATGACTATTCATTTCTCAACCAAACTGGAGTCTCTCTCTGCTAGAGTGGAACTTTCTGAGATACATGTATGCCCTGTGCCACTGTTTTCCTAGTTCTACAGCATTGATTAAGCCTATGCTATCCTTCATATGCAAGACTGAATTCTAAATTGTGGCTTTTAGGAAAAGATACAACCTGTGGATCTAATGTTTGTGGGTGCAATCCCTGGGTGTGTGAGTGATGGTAGCCCTAAATAAAAGGTATTTGTGCAACCTGTATTCATTGGGCACTTCTCTTTTGCATGGTCTGAGACAAGTAACACTTGGGCTCCCCACCTCCCTTCCCCATTGTAGGGGCAATGATACAGATGTTCCTGTTGCTGCCATGATTTGTTTTTTGTTTGTTTTGGAGGGTTTTTTTTTTTTAAGATTTTATTTATTTGAGAGAGAGAGCGAGTGTGTACAAGTGTGGGGAGGGGCAGAGGGAGAGGGAGAGAGAATCGCAAGCAGACTTTGCGCTGAGTGTAGAGCCCAACCCGGTGCTCGATCTCACGACACTGAGATCACAACCTGAGAGGAAATCAAGAGTTGGAAACCTAACCAACTGAGCCACCCAGATGCCCCATGCCATGATTTGTTATAGCTCAGCGGTCTCACAACAAAGGGAATTCTAAATTTCTGCTAAGTGTGTTATTTTATATTCCTCTGATGGATTATGTCCCAGCCATTCACACTGGCGGTGCAGGGAAGCTTCATACCTGCAACATATTCTGTATATAATGCCAGTCAAACAAAGTAGTGCACAAAAGTGTATCCAGCCGGATCTCTCTCTTTTTTTTTAAATGTTTTATTTATTTATTCATGAGAGTCAGAGAGAGAGAGAGGCAGAGGCAGAGAGAGAAGCAGGCTCTCCCCACCTAGCAGGGAGCCCGATGCGGGACTCGATCCCAGGACCCTGGGATCATGACCCGAGCCGAAGACAGACGCTTAACCATCTGAGCCACCCAGGCGCCAGATCTCAACTCTGTAAAATGGTGCTTACAGCAGGAAGATACTATGTTACCTGTGGTCATCTTTGAAGGGTAAATAACAAATTATCTGGTTCTTTCATTCCATTTTTCTTTATTTTCCAAGACTTTCAAAAAGAGCTTGTACTGGTACTTATTACTATTTTTAAATTAAGTAATTTCTTCAGTCCCTCTGCAGTAGACCTACTTTGCCAGTTCCATAGCATATGTGGCAATTTATCAGCTTTTTTTGGGGGGGGGGGGGTCTGTTTTTGTTTTTGTTTTGTTTTTGTCTGTATTCTCTTTATGTGCTTTTAAACCAAATAAGTGTTTTATAATTAAAGCAGTGTGTTCAAAGCTGTGTGTCTGTGAGAGATCTTTTATTTACTGTACAGTGAACTCATTGAACAAAGCAATATTTAAGCAATTCTGAATTTTTTTTTTTTTTTTTTTTTTTAGGCATGGGGGAGTATGGGGTGGGGGGAGTTTCAATTGTAATGATTTTCCTCCGTGTCATTTAGCAGTTTTCAAGGGCTTTTCATTATGGCAGCACTGGGCCATTTGAGGTACTTGCTTTCTAATCAGCCCTGGATGCCTTCCAGTGAGCCTGGGCGGAAATTCATCGGGCACAGGGTTTAATTGGGGCCACCCACCATGGAAGCGCTTCCCCCCTTTGTCCAGAGAGATGGAACCTCTTAACGTAATGCACATAAAAACGTCCAGTATTGCAGGGCAGGAGCAAGCGGGCTCTGATGTCCCGAGGCTGTTATTATGTCCCAGTTTAATGTTAGCTTTTCAGGGAGACTCCATCCAATCACGGGGGATGCGAGAACTCTACGGAAAGAGAGCAATATAAAGTATTAGGTTGCCGTCTGAACACAACCCCTGATGTTTGGAACCTCTCTAAATAGATCCCACACTGCTTTAAAAATAAGAAATACCCCCTCTCATCCCTTCTTCTATAATCCCTCTGGCACCTTGGATTCCTTAAATTAATTCGTTGCAAAAGCTGGTTGAGTTCCAATAATTGGTTTTAAATGATCTGCCTCTTGAAATTGTGCCTTGCAGTCTAGTGGAAACGCCAGCCTCAAGAGTGGTGGGGCCAAGTCACTATGCAGCTTCTGGAAACAAATTGCCTGTGTAATGGGGTGCAGGCTCCATACGGCACTCCCAGCGGGATGGTGATTGTGTAACTGGGGAAGGCAGGGTGTCTAGAAGGCCAGATCATGGCGGTGTTTTGGATGATGCAGCTAAGTCAAGGGAGCTGTGACCTCTTTGCATGCTTAAAATTGGAAATGTTTAATTTGGATGTGACTATGGCATCTGCAAGCTTCTTATTGGCTGTGCTTCCCGGGATAACACAGCCAGCTTCCTGGGAATAAAGATTATTCTTGCTTTGCCCTCCCCTACTGCAGAGGGTAGAGGGATGAAGAAAAAGAGAGAGAGAGTGGTAACGAGGCTACTGCTTATCAAGTGTTTAATCTAGCACTTTACCTGATGAGCAGGATGACCGCCCACCCCCGTCCCTCACTCCGTCCCCATGAGACAGCACTGTTACTACCGCCCTCTTGTAGATGGGAAACTGAGGCTTACAGTGGGGAGGAGACTAAGTTCATCCAGTTAGTGTCTCTGTCCTGCCTGTTTGACTCTACTGCAGCCCTTGGGAAACTTAATGGGCATACGGCCACCTGGGGATCTTGATCTAATGCTGGTTTTGATTCAGGGCTGGGGCGGGGCCTGAGACTCTGCATGTCTAATGAGCTCCCAGAGGATGTGGATGCTGCTGGTCTGGGGATTGCCCTCTGGGCAGGCAGGCTCCAGACAATGGTGGGGCCTCAACTGGCCACACATCCCATTCATCTGGAGCCTGGGGCCTCTGACAATACTCCCGATAACCTTTTAAGACCCACTGGCTCAGAATCTTGGGATGGGGCGCAGGGAGACGGGGTGGGGGAGGCCCTGACCGCTGAGCATCCAGGCTGAGAAAATCAGCCGAGGTGGGAAATTGTATGGTTTCAACCCAGGGTGAGCATCAGGGCACTTAGACTTAGTAGAGCAACAAAATGCAGGAAGGGAAAGAGGAAAAGACCACTGTGTATTACAGGGTGAAGGAAGAAATAAAAATGGGCCATGGTGGGGGATGAGGGAGGGAGCGAAAACAACTGGAGCTCCTTCACAAGCAGGTGTGGGACGTGCTTGGTTGTGGAGCCTGATCCTCACAGGAGGCCCTAGAAGCAAGGTTCCCCAGGTGGGGCTGGCTGAAGAGGTGAAAGAAAGGGCTTGTCTCGGTGGTCTGGATCAGTTTCCTTCTCGGCAACAAGGGCTCCATTCAACGTCTTTCCAAACATGTATGTGTCAGCCCTGTTCTCGGTACTAGAAACGGAGAGGGCAGAGATGGCCCGGCATACTCTGCTCTAGGCAGCTGGGGAGGAAGCCGTGCCTGGGGCAGGGAGTGGCCTTTATAGCACTTGTCTCCCAGAGGTAACAAGCCCCCCCCCCACCTTACCCCCCCCCCCCCCCCAGCCAGGGTGATCTGGGAAGTCTTTCCAGGATGCTGAGGGCTTGAACTAAGTCAATTGCCATGAGGGTGCCATGAGGGTGTGCCATGAGCCTGTGGCATTTCTAAAGCAGCTTTGGTGACCAGCTGAGGCCCACCCCCCATTCTCTCCCACATCCCAGGGGGGCTCCCAAACTTCCCAGCTTGGAATTTGGGGCAGATGGCAGCCGCTGGAGAATGACTGATGGCATTTGCTTGGTGCCTTGTTGAGTTTAAGGTGACTGGCACGTCCAATTAAAAACATCCCATACATGGTTGGAAATGTGTGTCTAGAGCTTGGCATGGAGATTCAGGCTGGAATAACAGCTCGGGGAGTCATCAGCTATTCCGATGGGATCTGAATACCCAAGGGGAAGAGAGGACCTAATTAGAAAAGATAAGAGACAGGGATGTCAATCTGGGGAGCACCAATGTTGAAGGGACACCAAAAGGGAAGGGAAATAATTGATTAGTAAAAATTAAGAAAAAAAAAATCCAGGATATAGTAATGACCCGGAAGCTGAGGAGGTGAGTGCTTTTTGTGAAGGAAGCAGTGATTATTAGTTTCAAATGTTACAACTATTTTAAAAAGATAAACACTGACAAGGGCTTCCCCTCTCTAGAACATTTTTAATGGTTCTCTCTGAGTGAAGGGAGCGGGGTCTACATCTTTCTATTTCTACTTATTTTTAAATAGCTTGATTCTTATTCCACCATTATGAAATTATCCTTTAGAATCTGGCTACCTTGGGGACTGTTTCAGGGGACCTGGGGCTCAGGTGAGGGGCAATTGACTAAGGGCATGATGCATTTGCCTTCAACTGCAGAGCCCAGTCTTTGAAGGGCTCCCTGACACATGGGAAGGATGCTGGGTAAATGTGGGAAATGATAAAATTGGTGATTCAGAGGGGCACCTGGGTGGCTCAGTCAGTTAAGCCATTAAACGTCTGCCTTTGGCTCAGGTTATGATCCCGGGGCCCTGGGATCATTCCTCATGTGGGGCTCCCTGCTCAGCAGGGAGCCTGATTCTCCCTCTCCCCACCCCTTCCCCACTGCTCATGTGCTCACGCTCCCTGCCTCAACAAATAAATTTTTTTTAAAAAATTGGTGATTTAGAAATGGTAGCAGTACATAGTGGTAGGTGGGATGAGTCTTTGCTTCTAGTCAATCTCTCAATTCAAGATAAAAAAAAGGCCTAAGAGGAGATTGTGTTTTAGATTACACACATAAGTGAAATCTTGCAGTAGCTGGCTTTCTATCCAATTTATTTCACTTTGCATAATACCTTTAGGTCCATCCTTGTTGCAAATGGCAAGATCACATTCTTTTTTTATGGCTGAGTGGTATTCCACTGTGTATAAACCACATCTTTATCCATTCATCTACTGATGGGTGCTTAGGTTGTTCCCATATTCTGGCCATTGTAACTAATGCTGCAATGAACATGGGGGTGTATGTGTCTTTGATTTAGTGCTTTTGTTTTCTGTAGCCCAGCAGTGGAATTGCTGGGTCATCTGGTAGCTCTATTTTTTTTTTTTTTTTTAATTTTTAGGGAAACTACATACTGTTTTCCACCATGGCTGTACAAAGGAACATCATTTTCTAATGCACACCTAGGCATTGTATCCAAGAGCTATAGCCTGGAATTGGATGAGAAATATTAGGGGTCCCATCTGGGGTTTGGATAAAGGAACATTCGGGTGACACCATCTCTGAGCAAGAGTTCACAGCGTCAGAAAGTGGAATGGCCACAGGAATAAGGTTCAAAAGAAGTTCAGGAACGGGAGAAGAGCTACCATTTATTGAGCACTGGTGGTTCTGGGTTCTGCCTCAGACATTTTATATACGTTGCTCCCTTCAACTTGAGTGAAAATAAAAATAGGTGAAGGAGGGACTATCTTCTCAGTGTGAACCATGAGGAGCACATTAAGACTTGGTGTCCAAGGTCACAGAGCAAAAAAGCACTAAGACTACTTTTGTTGAGATTGATGGAAACCCAATACAGACCAAGTCAAAGGGGGAAAGAGAGTTAGCTTAAATGGTAGTGATTTCAAGGATTAAAGGAGAGGGTACAAGAATCATGGCCTCCGACGAGAGCCTGTTTATTTCCCTCTTTCCTACTCGAGGAGTTTCATTTATTGCCGATCAGGGGGATGGCTGCTGACAAATCCAGGCTGTAATCACACATTGTGACAACCTCAGCTGAAAGATGGGTCTGTTCTCCCAAATGGTGTAGATAAACACCAGTGAACGATTCTCCCAGGTCACACTTGAGTCCAGATCCCACCTCTTAGGCCAGTAATTCTGGCCCTGAAAAAGTACTATGACATGTTTGGGCAGGTCTAAATCACGGATTAAACCAGAAGGAGGGAGATGGAAACGTTTACAAGGCAAATTAGCCTCTCCCAGCCCAAAATCTAATCAAACAAGCAACAAATAACTTACTGCTCATCCCTACAGCAAGGATTCAGTCCCACGCCTGCCCTTTATGATTTCTATTATGCTTTGATTTTTCCCCAAGTAAGGAGTAACTCAAAGGCACCCCAGAAGCTTTAAGTCCTGTTGACCCAGAAGTAGTGTTGGTGTTTAAGCGAAGGTGTAAGTACAGTGGGCCACAGTGAGCTGTTTGTAATACATTTAGTGACATCAGAAACAACCAGGTGTTGGTTAAATGACAAATCCTGGGCTTCAGCCCAGACCCACTTAATTGGAATATTCATAGGGATGCTTGAGAGCATGGTTCTGACAATTATCCAGGAGGTTTTAGTTAGTAGTAATACTTCCCAATCCTGGCCATTCACGCTGAGTGAGGACTCGCTGGCCTTAGAGAGGCGAGCTTGGGCATCCCTGGGACAGATGTCTGAGCCTGCGTGTGCTGAGATCCTGGTGGTGGAGAAGGAGGAGAGAATAGGTCCCATAGACAAAAGTTATTTCCTTTTCTTCGATGGCCTGATTTTTTTCCCAGAGCTTTTGCAAAGTCTCTATTCCACTCTTCCTCTGTGCAGAGAGCTCAGAATTTGGCCTTGAGTCCAGTTGTGGAGATAAGTAGTCTAGTTCTGATACAGCCTCCTGGGCCTCGGGCAAACAAACTACTTTTAATAGTAGGTCTTGGGAAAGCACTAAAAATAGAACAGGGGAGCAGCATGCGTAGCCAGGGCAGGATCAACAGAGGCAAATTGAATGGAGGAATCTCATCGCACAGATAAGTTAGGACACATGCAGGTTGTAAAGCTAAGAAATCAAGGTCCATGTCCTAAGAAGTACCATGAAAGACTGAAATGTAACGCTAGAGGGGAGGAGAACGGGTGACAATTCCTAAACGGTGCTTGATGACAATCTATGTCTAAAGCTAGCTATTAAGCTAAGAGGTTCTACTTCCTATGTTGTCGCTGACCAATAAAAAACAAAACTGGCTACATGTCACTTGTTTGAATTTCACTCTTTGTGTGGCACACACCTTGTCTTTCTGGTTATCGCTAAAGAAAATGGAGAAAGTTTGGACCTGCCATTCTTTTTTCTCTTTCTTTCTTTTTTTAGAGAGGGAGGGGGGAGTGGCAGAGGGAGAGAAAGAGAAGATGACTGACCCCACTGAGCAGGGAGCCCAATGACACAGGGCTCAATCCCAGGACCCCAAGATCATGACCTGAGTGGAAGGCAGACGTCCAACCAACTAAGGCACCCAGGCGCCCCCAAATCAGCTAAGATTTGTATTTCCAAATAACTTAAGAGATGAGTGCTATTTTGCAATTCACAGCTGAAGGGCAGGACCTTATGCTCCTGACTCTCTGTCACCATCTAGAGGCAATTTGTACATATTGCAGGGCTAGTTCTGGGAATGATTGAATTTATACAATCATCTCAGAAGTTAAGGCTGGCTTTGCAGTGTTTATATATTGGCCCTACAGAAGACGGTGGACCCAGTCATTCGCAAATGGATGGAATCGGAAGTTATGATTTCTCCAGCCTCCACTCCCTTGGTGTCCAGTTCTTTACTGAGACCACATAAAGCCCGGAAGTCACCTGTATCAGAAGCCCCCACAGGTGCTCGCTACAAATGCATATCTGGGCCCCGCACCAAATCTACTGAATCAGAATTTCCGTGGTGCATGGCCCAGGAAGGTGCATAGTAAGCCAGCATCCCAGGTGATTTTGATGCACATTAAAATCTGACATCGGATGTATGAAGTCGCGGAAATACAATGTATCCTGTTCTCACTTTTTTTTTTAAAGATTTTATTTATTTGACAGAGAGAGACACAGCGAGAGAGGGAACACAAGCAGGGGGAGAGGGAGAGGGAGAGGAAGAGGGAGAAGCAGGCTTCCCGCGGAGCGGGGAGCCGGATGCGGGGCTCGATCCCAGGACCCCGGGATCATGACCTGAGCCGAAGGCAGACGCTTAACGACTGAGCCACCCAGGCGCCCCTCCTGTTCTCACTTTTAAAGTCCACATATAAAGTGCTCAGAAAAATACAGTCAATCCTTGAGCTATCCTTCCGATGCATCGTGTTTATTTCCGTTTCACAGATTATACAACGGAGGCCACTAGAGCTGAAACAGATTATGTTGGGAAACCCTACTGGTTTGTTCAATCTGGATTTCCTCACTGCATGGCTTTTCTGCTTGGGCAGCCTGGAGGTCAACTTGTCGCTGCCGTATGCAGGAAAACAGACAACGCGTACTGAGCTGTCACTTGTCCTAAGCTGTGACGTGGACCTCATCTTAACCACCTCGGTACTCTTAGGACTGGAGCAGGGTACACGTCCCCCTCTCCTGCTACTATCCTGGTCCAGGATGTGTCATTATTAACCTTGATTCTAGCAAGTATGCTTACCTGTTCTCTGGCCCGACCTCAGCACCGCCAGTTCTTATCCACACACTGAGACTCTGTATTAGAGCTAATGCTGTCCTCCACACACCCTCTCTCTCACATCTTAAATCTAACAGATTCCTACATGCTTCCCCCGGCCTATAAGGTCCTGGCGACTTGGCCCTCTGCTCCCTGCCTCTCCCTCTGGCCTGTAACTCACTCACTTTTCGTGCCTGAAGACCTTCACTTCTGTTGTGCCCCCGCTGCTGACACACAAGACCTTATTCCTCTCTTCCCTTATAAAACCAGCACAGTCTCTTTGGTCTTATTTGAAATGTGAGCTCTGAAGAGACATGTGACACACACACACACACACACACACACACACACACACACACACACACACACACACACTCTTATCCCCAGCCCTAGCTAAATTAGATATAGCTGTTATTCTTTCTAATTTAGGAGCCTATTCTGTTCCTTTATAGTAGTTGTGATCATCTGGGTTCTGGCATTGTTGAGTTATCCAATGAGAGTCTTTCCCACGAGCCTCGGAGACTCTATTCCGTTCATCCCTGCAAACAGTAGGGATCCAAAGATTAAGTAAATGTATTGAGTAGATGACCAGGCACGTGGTAAGTGAGCCGCACATTCACGGTGATGGCAGCTCTGTTGGTGGTGGTTGAGTTCTCCGACTTGGGTGTGGTGTCTGGGGCCAGGATTCAGTCTTGAGAAGTTGGGACACAGGGTCACAGGGAGAAGAAAGAGAAGTGGCTAGGCCACGGCCAGCCTGCCTTGCGCTGCAGGCAGTGACCAGGCTCAGGGTTCCAGCCCTCCAGGCTGCCCTGGATTTGCCAGGCCTCCGGTTTCTTTGGGTAGCTAGGCTATCTTGAGCCCAGCTGAGCCCAGTTTCCTCATCTTTCTCGAGGGGTTAATAATTCCCACCTTGCAATGATGGGGCCGGAGGTAAATGCAATGGGGGGGGGGGTGGGTAGCACCTGGCACTCGGGAGGCGTTCAGAACGCCGAATACCTAGGCTGTCTGGCCAGAAGACTTGTACAAGAGAAGACTGCACAGGCCGCCAGAGGAGTCGCGCCACTTACCTGAGCCTGCCTCCTCTCAGCTCAGCCCGCGGTGCGCTTAAATTACGTTTTCCAAGCCTGACCCAGGGCGCTCTCCCCCCTCCCTCTCCTCCACTCCCCCACCTCCCCTCCCCCTCGGCCTCCTCCCTCGGAGCGGGAGCCGGGGATCCCACGCCCTTGCACCAGCCCGGGGGCTCGGACGGGCCCGGGAGCCGCTGGTCGCCAATCACCGTGCGGTGGAGAGGCGGGCGCTCGGCTCGGCGCTCTGGGGGAGCCAGCTGGCGCTGCTTTCCCCGGGAGCCTCAGACGCTCACACAGACAGACAGACGCACAGACTGGCGGGCAAGCGGGCGGGCAGGCACGGACAGAGTCCCCCCCACCCCCGGCCGTCTGCACTCGGAGACGCGCGCCAGCCCGGGCCCGCGGAGCCCCCGTGCCCCCCGGGAGCGGCAGGCAGGCAGCTCGGCGGGCCGGCGCCGGCAGCAGGGAGGGCGCGCGGGCGGCCGGAGGAGGGGAGGCCCAGGCGTGCGCGGCCCGCGATGTGAGCGGCGGCGGCTCCCACCTGGCGCCGCACCTGGAGCGCCGCGCTCCGGGCCGGCGGGGAGAATGCGCGCTGCCAGGGCGCTCCGCCCGCCGCGTCCGGCCGCCCGCAGCCGCCGCGCCCGCACCTGACCATGGAGTGCGCCCTCCTGCTCGCGTGCGCCCTCCCCGCCGCCCGCTCGCGCCCGCCGTGCGGTCCGGCGGGGCTGGGGCGCGTGGCCAAGGCAGGTGCCCGCGGCGGGGCGCGCCGAGAGCGGGTGGCAGGGGCGCCCGGCGCCAGCCCCGCCGCGCCCCCTCACGCGCGGTGTCGCCTTTTCTCTTGCAGGCGCTCCAGCTGTGTTGCCTCTGTTGTGCGTCGGTCGCCGCAGCCTTAGCCAGTGACAGCAGCGGCGGCGGCGGCGGACTAAACGTTGGTTCGTATTTGCTCCCCATCCCCAGAAGGGCCTTTCCAGGCACTTGCCCCTTCTTCCCCCCCCCAAAGAGAGAGAAGTAGAAAGGCGCGTTCCGCCACCCACCCCTCGCCTGGCAGGTGTGCGCGCGTCCTGGATAGGGCTCCTGTTTGGAGAGGGGGGTGGTGGGGATGTGGCAAGGGCTCTGAACTTATCAAAAGAATCAATGCCTCAAGCTGTAAGTCCCATAAATGAGAAAACAGTACTTTCCTTCGTTCACAAATGGCTTGTTTAAAAAAAAAAAAAATCCTTATTGTGGTGAGAAATTAGGAAGTGGACTAGATGGTTGATATCAAAAGGCATCTTCCTCATTTCCTTCCTCCTCTGGAAAAACCTGCAGGAGCTAATTCTTGGTGGGAGATGAAAAAAATGTGAGCCCTCCCCTCCCCCATCTTTCCTTCTCACTTTCCTGTCCGTTTGTGTTCCTGATCTTCCTTTGCTTTTCTGCTTTCCCCTGTCCTTGTGTCATGGATTCCCAAAAACTGCTTTTAGAGAGAGGAGAGCAAGTAGCTTGAGGTCTCTGGGGCTTTAATCTCTTCTGAGGTTCCCAACTGCAGGGTCCCAGAACACTCTTCCCGTCTGTCATTTATTAACTTCTTGTTGGGACCCAATGAAAAATCCTTGATGTCATTGTTCGCGGCAGCTACAGGAGAACAGCTGATCCAGGTGTCTAGCAAGACCGTGATGTCCAACCCAGATTCTAGAAATTTTAGCCTTGCAGGGTTATCTCCCGCTGCTGTGGGAGAGCAAGGCATATTGGGGAGAGGAGAGATGGCAGAGTCATGGAGTAAGGGCTGGGAAGATGTGGGTGAGTGAGGGGACGGGAGAGAGCCAGGAATTAACTCTTGAGAAATTCACTTTTTGTCCACCGGGAGAGGCCGGCTGCAGTTTCTAAAACAACCCCTCATTGTTCCACATGTAGTTCCCTCTGTTCTAGCCACCACCTGTAAGGACCTCATCTTTAGGCATCCCCTGAGCGGACTGATTAGATCACTCTCTACAGGAGGCTCTGACTGCCGCTCCTTCTGTCGAGGACTGAGTATTACCACCCACCTGCTCATTCTCCCACTGGAAACAAACTAGTAGCTCTGTTTGGGGCAGGGCGCTTTGTGGGCTGATTGCTTGGAAGGCTGGCTGGATAAGGCTGCCCCCAGTGCCTCCTAAATAGGAGCAGGCAGAGTTTTGGGTGGGTCTGGACAAGGAGGTAGAAACGACTTCTTACAGAGACTGGAGCACGTGCAGGCGGGGTTTTCACACACAGGTTTTAGTACGGTGGAGGAAGGAGGTGGTTTTTTGCTAAAAAAAAATTTGCATTTAATCAAGAGTTGCATACCTGTAAAACAACATGGCAGATTTTTAAAAGAGAAATCGTGTATGGCCTGCTGAGGTTTTGTGTGTGTGTGTGTGTGTGTGTGTGTGTGTTTTAAGATTAAGAGAGGAGAAAAGTTTTCTAGTTGTTTTTTAATACGTGTGTCAGTTAGATAGTATTTCTAGTTAAAGGAGGCAAGGAGAAAATGGGAGAGGCAAGACATAAAGTCCATTGTGAGAATGGGAATTGCTCAAGCAATAAGAGTCACAGATGGTTCATACAGAAGAAAACAGTTGAAAGTTATGATCCTGTTGGGATTCCCCGCCCCCCAAACGTAGGCTCCTTTAGAATATCCCTCATTGATCCCTGTTAGCTACAGGGCTTCTGTTCATTCCTGAGCTTTTCTTATTTGGTTGTTGACTATTTTGGGAAAAGGGAAATTCCTCTTTTCCTCCACCAATAACCAAGGACCCAAGTGACTCAAACATGCCTCTTAGTTATTCGGAATCTTTCTAAACACTTTCCAAATTAGTTTCCCATTCTGTGCCTAGAAAGTGGAAATTCAGAGTGTGTTTGAACATGCAGAAGCCATGCTCCAAATCATCTTGTGACGATACTTTTCAGTTTCAACGTTTTGTGATAGAAAACAGTGTGCCGGCTGCAATTTTCCAGCAGCAAATAGTTTTTTTTTTTTAGTTCCTCCCCTTTAGAACAAGCAGCAATTAGTGCTTCTCTAGAGAGCAATGGGGAAAGTATTTTGAAACATGTCTTTCCAGGTGTCCCCTGACTGACACTCCCCCACCAACATGTCTGAGCAATTTTAAACCTCAGACTCTATAGGAAAGTTCTGATAATTTTGAGGCATTTTTATGCATCCACTATATTTTATGTTTACAGTGAAATGGGATTGTCCCTGTAAAAGCTCAGAGTAAAATGTTCAGAGCCATACGAGTGCTGGGGTTTTATTATCACATATAGTTAATATCGGAAATAGGAAACTGCCAGTAGGCGCTCATTATCTGGGATGCCATCTCAAGTTACTTAGCACTGTGAGTTATCATTTGAAATTTAAGCTCGGCCTCCCCAAGTGCTCCCAATTCAGTTTAAACACAAAGATGTTAATCTCCTGAAAGAAAAAAATTTTTCTTTTCTCTCCTTTTGTTGTTTTGTCTCTAAAAAAAAAAAAAAAAAAAATCACTTTGTATGGATGGCTCTGACTCATCTACTAAGTCCATCTGTCTCTCCAGGCCATGAGAGAGAGAGTTGTGGCGTTTTCCACAAACATTCTCGACACTCATGAAGCCTGTGTTTGACTTTTCGTTTTTTGTGGGAATTACTGTCACAGAGCTCATGGCAAAGGCCACAGAGCTCTCTTCATGAGCTGCTCTGAATTGTTGTGGATCTAGGTGCACGGCGGTAGGAACGGAGCCACCTTTGAGCTGCGCGTTTGCTCTTAAGCCTATTGCAGGGTGACCCTTTGGCACTGTGGGTTCTGGGTGCTGACAGCTAAACCTTTCCCATTGCAGATTACGTCTTTGTCACCCCGGTAGAAGTGGACTCGGGAGGGTCGTATATTTCACACGACATTTTGCACAACGGCAGGAAAAAGCGATCGGCGCAGAGTGCCCACAGCTCCCTGCACTACCAATTTTCAGCATTTGGACAGGAACTACATTTAGAACTTAAGCCCTCGGCGATTTTGAGCAGTCACTTTATTGTCCAGGTACTTGGAAAAGATGGGGCTTCAGAGACTCGGGAACCCGCAGTGCAGCGATGTTTCTATCAGGGATTTATCAGAAATGACAGCTCATCTTCTATTGCTGTGTCTACGTGTGCCGGCTTGGTAAGTACCCCACACTCGGGGTCGACTCCCTCTCTCGTGTGTTTTGTGTAACTTGAATGAACAGATGTCTGCAATATTAAGTATTCTTCCAGCCAACTCGACACATTCACACTGTCAGCTTTGATACTTATAATATTCTCAATTGAATTACTCTAATCTGCTCCCAGAAAAAGAAAATATAATAGAACTTTAATTACCATTTAGAACATTCTTTTGATGTTTAATGATCTGGGCCTCTTTATTCTCCGTGTTTGAGACGATCCCCAAGGAAATTAATTTGATGGATGCCATTCGCTTTGTAAAGTCTTGGGAGACCCAGGCATTATATAAATCTAACAAGCTTCATGCCTCTACATTGCTTTGAAATGGGAAAACTGTATTTCAATGCAAAATTGTGTTCAGCCGCCCCGTGAAGCCCAGCCTTCACTGTAGTAGGGAGGCCTTTTGTTTTCTTTTAGCTAATCTGTTGTTGTCCTGCTCACATAGGACAACCTTTCAGAATGTGGTATGGTGTGCTTGAGGGCGGGCAGGCTTGAGCGTGGCATCCAGGATGCAAAGCACTTGAAAAGGATTTGGGACAAGTGTTCTTTCCTCTCTGTGGAATCCTCAACAGTGGAGCTCCAGGACAAGGGTGTTGGTGTAGAGGATACTTGTCTCAGGATTCATTCAAATCTATGAAGCAGTAAATGGGGTTCTGGGTTCGCATTGCAATTGACAAGTATCTTGAATGGATATCAGAGTGTGTGTCTGTTGAGACACCTCATGGTGATGCTCTGGCATGGCTGGAAGAAGGAAAGTGTGAGAAAGCCCATTTGAGGATGTCGTTGGTAATGGACATGGTACATCAGGACACAGAGCAAGAAGGGCTGGTGTGGGTGCCAGTGAATGAAAACTCCCATGTTCTCTGCTAGTAAAACTTTATTATTTAACTTATTTTTCACATTGTGGCCTGAAATTTAGCTAATTCCTTTCATCACAGAGTTTTGATATTCTTTGGTATAATCTTTGAAGCATAGAGTGAAGCAAAGACTTAACCATTCTAAACCTAGCTTGATCAATTTAGACGATCAGTATAACTCACTAATGACCTATATATTCTGACATGGTTACACACACACACACACGTGCGCACTCACACACACACACACACACACACGTGCGCACTCACACACATGAATCCTGGGATTTTTTTGTTTGTTTGGCTTGGTTGTGATGAGTCTCCTGCTCTTTTCTGGGCATTTTCACATATTCCCCCCTCTTCTGTCTGTTCCAGTATCCTAACATCTTCAGGAGGTTAGGCATCTCACCATAGCAGCTTAAACTATCTCATTCCACATAAAGGTGGTTAAGAGCAGTCTGTCCAGGATCATTGTACCCCAGCACTCACTAGTAAGTAGGACTTTGGACAAGTTACTAACCTCTCTGTGTCTTAGTGTCTTCATCTCTAAAATGGGTATAACAAGAGGGTTTACATCACAGGGCTGCAGGGATTAAGTGACTTCTTCCATGGAAAATGCTTCCATGGAAAATAGCAGTTCCTGGCAGGGAATAATCGCCCTATAGTTGTTCTAGTTCCAGCAAAACTTAGCCACCTCATGGTGATTTCTCTTGGGAATCCACTCTCCGAAAATGGTAGGAAATCTGATCAGTTGCCTCATATTAATAGATGTCAGGTTATTTCTCCTAAGGAGGAGATTCAGAGGGAGCCAGTGATCACTGAACACCTAGGAATGAGGCAAGTTAAAAATTTCCATCATGATGTAAAAATTGTGATGAATGTGGAAGAAGTAACTGACAGTCATGTCTGCCTGTGTATAAGGCCCAGGTGAATTGGAAGCAGGAAATTCAGATTCTGTCCCCACTGCTCAACAGACCAGATGCATGTACTTAGTTAAATAACTTCTCTAGGTCTCAGTTTTCTCTCCTGAATCCTGTAAAATTATTTCTCAGGCCACTGCCATCTCTAGGCATCTGACTCTGATTATCCGATTTGTTGACCCTGGCCAGACCCGCTTGCTATGGGATAGGGCGAGAATCAAGCTTACCCCCATTGCATTACCCACCTCTCCATGACCCAGCTAAACAACTGTGAAACACAAACACATACACCCATCCTCAATAAGAAAAAAAAAAAAAACAAGAAAAACATGAAAGAGAATAGAAATACAACTGAGAAACTGGACACCACTCGGAATTAATTTTTATAACCTTGTGTGGAAGTATAATGTATATACAGAAAAGTATAAAACATATATACAGAAAAATGCAAAAATCACAGACGACAGCCTAATGAATTTTCACAAAGTTCACACCAGTGTAACAACCAAGGAGATGAAACAAGACATTCGTTACCAGTGCCCCCAGAAGAGCCCGCCGTGTCCCCCTTCCTAGTCACTATCCTAACTTCTAACGTAGCTTAATTTTGCCTATTTGAATATTTTATGTAAGTAAAATTATACAGTGTTCCTCTGTAGGACTATTTCAGTGGTTCCATTCAATTGTTGATGGGCTTTTAAGTTGTTTTTGCTGTGGGCTGTTCTGGAGTACTACAGAGCATTCTTGCATATGCCTCTTGGTGAGCATATGGACATTCGCTTGGAAGTCTACCTCACAATGAGCTGTTGGGTCCAGTTATACTAATTTGTACTGCCATCAGAGTGTATGGGAATTCCAGTTGCTCCACATCCTCGTCAACACTTACTATTGTCTGTTTTCCATTTTAGCTACTGAATTGATGGGTGTGAAGTGGTACCACATTATATGGGTTTAGCTTGTGTTATCTTAATGGTTGATGAAGTTGAGTACCATTTCTTATGCTTATCAGCCATTTGTATATTCTCTTTTGTGATCTGTCCATATCATGTAGACAGATAGTATAAATGTTTCCAGCCTATATTATGGTGTTTTTTCCTTTTCTCTGTAAATAGAAACAAGAGTTCTGAGCAAAAACACTGCTTTGCTGACTTAACATCTCTGTTATTATGGCTCCGAATCTCTAACAATGCATTGATCTGCTTGTGAAACCTATCAAATAGTGGCAGTGAACCATGTGACATCATCTGAGCTCAGTGAGGGGACACTAGACTAGGAACATTGAGAGATAGTGATGGAGAAATAATCATGGCAGGAAGAATTTCTTCTTCTTGCAATGAAGAAGCAGTCATTGCAAATGGCAAGATTTCATTCCTTTTGATGGCCACCTAGAGCACATAGACATCCCCTGCTTCTTTGGCCAAACAAGGGGTTCATACCTTTGCTAAAGTTAATTGGCAACTACTATAACAGATTCAGAACAGTGAATGATTTAGGAATTCAGGAGAGGGATGAACCACTAAATGCTTTTTGGAGTAACTCCTCAGAGTTAACATGCTAAAGGAGATGAGCAACTCTTCTTGCATTGATCCAGAAGCTGACGTGAGATGGAGGAGACTGAGAGGTGTCCACACCACGGTTTCTACCTCAGTAGAGCTGGATGACTGGCATCAGAATGCCTTTAGGGGTTACAGCAATCTCCTGGAGTGCATGCAGTGTGTATCAGGACATTAGGTCACCTTTCAAGAACAAAGTACCCATGGGAAAACTAACCATGATCTTGATTGTCAGGGAAGCCCCAGGAGAGAATGAAAAAACAAAGGAGGGTTATAATAGTAAAATATAGACATAGGCACAGGCATGCCTACCTGTATACTTACATATTCCAGTGAGGATTTCTCCAGCAGGGAATTTGCCTCAATAATTCAGAATTAAACTGTGCTTAAAATACTTTCTATTTTTTCTATTTTTTTATTATGTTAATCACCATACATCTCATCATTAGTTTTTGATGTAGTGTTCCATGATTCATTGTTTGTGTATATCACCCAGTGCTCCACGCAGAACGTGCCCTCTTTAATACCCATCACCAGGCTAATCCATCCTCCCACCCCCCTCCCCTCTAGAACCCTCAGTTTGTTTCTCAGAGTCCATCGTCTCTCATGGTTCGTCTCCCCCTCCGATTTCTCCCCCTTTATTCTTCCCCTCCTGCTATCTTCTTTTTTTTTTTTTAACATATGTATCATTTGTTTCAGAAATACAGATCTGTGATTCAACAGTCTTGCACAATTCACAGCGCTCACCATAGGACGTACCCTCCCCAATGTCTGTCACCCAGCCGCCCCATCCCTCCAACCCCCCACCACTCCAGCAACCCTCAGTTTGTTTCCTGAGATTAAGAATTCCTCATATCATTGACGTCATATGATACATGTCTTTCTCTGATTGACTTATTTCGCTCAGCATAACACCCTCCAGTTCCATCCACGTCGTTGCAAATGGCAAGATCTCATTCCTTTTGATGGCTGCATAATATTCCATTGTATATATATACCACATCTTCTTTATCCATTTGTCTGTCGATGGACATCTTGGCTCTTTCCACAGTTTGGCTATTGTGGACATTGCTGCTGTAAACATCGGGGTGCATGTACCTCTTTGGATCCCTACATTTGTATCTTTAGGGTAAATACCCAGTAGTGCAATTGCTGGATCGTAGGGTAGCTCTATTTTCAACTTTTTGAGGAACCTCCATACTGTTTTCCAGAGTGGCTGTACCAGCTTGCATTCCCACCAACAGTGTAGGAGGGTTCCCCTTTCTCCGCTTCCCCGCCAACATCTGTCGTTTCCTGACTTGTTCATTTTAGCCATTCTGACTGGTGTGAGGTGGTATCTCATTGAGGTTTTGATTTGGATTTCCCTGATGCCAAGCAATGTTGAGCACTTTTTCATGTGTCTGTTGGCCATTTGGATATCTTCTTTGGAAAAATGTCTGTTCACGTCTTCTGCCCATTTCTTGATTGGATCATTTATTCTTTGGGTGTTGAGTTTAAGAAGTTCTTTATAGATTTTGGATACTAGCCCTTTATCGGATATGTCATTTGCAAATATCTTCTCCCATTCTGTCGGTTGTCTTTTGGTTTTGTGGACTGTTTCTTTTGCTGTGCAAAAGCTTTTTATCTTGATGAAATCCCAATAGTTCATTTTTGCCCTTGCTTCCCTTGCCTTTGGTGATGTTTCTAGGAGGGAGTTGCTGTGGCTGAGGTCAAAGAGGTTGCTGCCTGTGTTCTCCTTTAGGATTTTGATGGACTCCTGTCTCACGTTTAGGTCTTTCAACCATTTGGAGTCTATTTTTGTGTGTGGTGTAAGGAAATGGTCCAGTTTCATTCTTCTGCATGTGGCTGTCCAATTTTCCCAACACCATTTGTTGAAGAGACTGTCTTTTTTCCATTGGCCGTTCTTTCCTGCTTTGTCGAAGATTAGTTGACCATAGAGTTGAGGGTCCATTTCTGGGCTCTCGATTCTGTTCCATTGATCTATGTGTCTGTTTTTGTGTCAGGACCATACTGTCTTGATGATGACAGCTTTGTAATAGAGCTGGAACTCCGGAATTGTGACGCCGCCAGCTTTGCTTTTCTTTTTCAACATTCCTCTGGCTATTCGGGGTCTTTTCTGGTTCCAAACAAATTTTAGGATTATTTGTTCCATTTCCTTGAAAAAAGTGGATGGTATTTTGTTGGGAATTGCACTGAATGTGTAGACTGCTCTAAGTAGCATTGACATCTTCACAATATTTGTTCTTCCAGTCCATGAGCATGGAAAGTTTTTTCATTTCTTTGTGTCTTCCTCAATTTCTTTCATGAGTATTTTATAGTTTTCTGAGTACAGATTCTTTGCCTCTTTGGTTAGATTTAAACCTAGGGATCTTATAGTTTTGGGTGCAATTGTAAATGGGATCGAATCCTTAATTTCTCTTTCTTCTGTCTTGGTGGTGGTGTATAAGAATGCCACTGATTTCTGTGCATTGATTTTATATCCTACCACGTTACTGAATTCCTGTATGAGTTCTAGAAGTTTTGGGGTGGAGTCTTTTGGATTTTCCACATAAAGAATGTCATCTGCAAAGAGTGAGAGTTTGACTTCCTCTTTGCCGATTTGGATGCCTTTGATTTCATTTTGTTGTCTGATTGCTGTGGCTAGGACTTCTAATACTATGTTGAATAGCAGTGGTGAGAGTGGATATCCCTGCCGTGTTCCTGACCTTAGGGGGAAAGCTTTCAGTTTTTCCCCATTGAGAATGATATTCGCTGTGGGTTTTTCGTTGATGACTTTTATGATATTAAGGTATGTACCCTCTATCCCTATACTTTGAAGAGTTTTGATCAAGAAAGGATGCTGTACTTTGTCAAATGCTTTTTCTGCATCTATTGAGAGGATCATATGGTTCTTGTTCTTTCTTTTATTAATTTATTGTATCACATTGATTGATTTGTGGATGTTGAACCAACCTTGCAGGCCACGGATAAATCCCACTTGGTTGTGGTGAATAATCCTTTTAATGTACTGTTGGATCCTATTGGCTAGTATTTTGGTGAGAATTTTTGCATCCATGTTCATCAAGGATATTGGTCTGTAATTCTCCTTTTTGATGGGGTCTTTGGTTTGGGGATCAAGGTAATGGTGGCCTCATAAAACGAGTTTGGAAGTTTTTCTTCCATTTCTATTTTTTGGAACAGTTTTAGAAGAATAGCTATTAATTCTTCTTTAAATGTTTGGTAGAATTCCCCTGGGAAGCCATCTGGCCCTGGGCTTTTTGTTGGGAGACTTTTGATGAGTGCTTCAATTTCCTAAGTGGTTATAGGTCTGTTCAGGTTTTCTGTTTCTTCCTGGTTCAGTTTTGGTAGTTGATACATCTCTAGGAATGCATCCATTTCTTCCAGATTATCTAATTTGCTGGCATAGAGTTGCTCAGAATATGTTCTTATAATTGTTTGTATTTCTTTCCTGTTGGTTGTGATCTCTCCTCTTTCATTCATGATTTTGTTTGTTTGTGTCATTTCTCTTTTCTTTTTGATAAGCCGGGCCAGGGGTTTATCAATCTTGTTAATTCTTTCAAAGAACCACCTCCTCGTTTTGTTGATCTGTTCTGCTGTTCTTTTGGTTTCTATTTCATTGATTTCTGCTCTGATCTTTATGATTTCTCTTCTCCTGCTGGGTTTAGGCTTTATTTGCTGTTCTTTCTCCATCTCCTGTAGGTGTAGGGTTAGGTTGTGTATTTGAGATCTTTCTTGTTTCTTGGGAAAGGCTTGTATTGCTATATACTTTCCTCTTAGGACTGCCTTTGCTGTATCCCAAAGATTTTGAACAGTTGTGTTTTCATTTTCATTTGTTTCCATGAATTTTTTTTAATTCTTTACTTTCCTGGTTGACCCATTCATTCTTTAGTAGGATGCTCTTTAGCCTCCATGTATTTAAGTTCTTTCCAACTTTCTTCTTGTGACTGAGTTCTAGTTTCAAAGCACTGTGGTCTGAAAATATGCAGGGAATAATCCCAATCTTTTGGTACTGGTTGAGACCTGATTTGTGACCTAGGATGTGATCAATTCTGGAGAATGTTCTATGGGCACTAGAGAAGAATGTGTATTCCGTTGCTTTGGGGTGGAATGTTCAGAATATATCTGTGAAGTCCATTTGGTCCAATGTGTCATTTAAAGTCTTTATTTCCTTGTTGATCTTTTGCTTAGATGATCTGTCCATTTCAGTGAGGGGAGTGTTAAAGTCCCTCACTAGTATTGTATTGTTGTCAATGTGTTTCTTTGCTTTTGTTATTAATTGCCTTACATAATTGGCTGCTCCCATGTTAGGGGCATAGATATTTACAATTGTTAGATCTTCTTGTTGGATAGACCCTTTAAGTAGGATATAGTGTCCTTCCTCATCTCTTATTATAGTCTTTGGTTTAAAATCTAATTTTTCTGATATAAGGATTGCCACCCCAGCTTTCTTTTGGTGTCCATTAGCATGGTAAATGGTTTTCCACCCCCTCACTTTCAATCTGGGGGTGTCTTTGGGTCTAAAATGAGCCTCTTGCAGACAGCATATTGATGGGTCTTGTCTTTTTATCCAATCTGATAGCTTTTGTCTTTGGATTGGGGCATTTAGCCCATTTACATTCAGGGTAACTATTGCAAGATATGAATGTAGTGCCATTGTATTGCCTGTAAGGTGACTGTTACTGTATATTGTTTGTGTTCCTTTCTGGTCTATGTTGCTTTTAGGCTCTCTCTTTGCTTAGAGGACCCCTTTCAATATTTCTTGTAGGGCTGGTTTCGTGTTTGCAAATTCCTTTTGTTTTTGTTTGTCCTGGAAGATTTTTATCTCTCCTTCTATAGTTTCAGTGACAGCCTAGCTGGATATAGTATTCTTGGCTGCATATTTTTCTCGTTTAGTGCTCTGAAGATATCATGCCAGTCCTTTGTGGCCTGCCAGGTCTCTGTGGATAGGTCTGTTGCCAGTCTAATGCTTCTACCATTGTAGGTTACATATCTCTTCTCCCGAGCGGCTTTCAGGATTTTCTCTTTGTCTCTGAGACTCGTAAATTTTACTATTAGATGTCGGGGCATTGACCTATTTTTATTGATTTTGAGGGGGGTTCTCTGTGCCTCCTGGATTTTGATGCCCGTTTCCTTCCCCAAATTAGGGAAGTTCTCTGCTATAATTTGCTCCAGTATACCTTCTGCCCCTCTCTCTCTTTCTTCTTCTGGGATCCCAATTATTCTAATGTTGTTTCATCTTATGGTATCAGTTATCTCTCGAATTCTGCCCTCGTGATCCAGTAGTTGTTTCTCTCTCTTTTTCTCAGCTTCTTGATTTTTCCATCCTTTGGTCTTCTATATCACTGATTCTGTCTTCCTCATTTATCCTAGCACTTAGAGCCTCCATTTTTAATTGCACCTCATTAATAGCCTTTTTGATTTCGACTTGGTTAGATTTTAGTTCTTTTATTTCTCCAGAAAGTTTTCTCTAATAACTTCCATGCTTTTTTCAAGCCCAGCTAGTATCTTTAAAGTCATGATTCTGAACTCTAGGTCCGACATCGTACTAATGTCCGTATTGATTAGGTCCCTGGAAGTTGGTACTGCCTCTTGTTCTTTTTGTTGAGGTGATTTTTTCTGTCTTGTCATTTTGTCCAGAGAATAGATGAACGAAAGAACAAAATGCTAACAGGGTAACAACGTCCCCAGAAAATATACACTAAACAAATCAGAAAAGACCTGAAACCGGGGGAAAAGAAAGGGAAAGAAAGAAAAAAGAAGAAGAAAAAACAAACGAAAACAAAGCAAAACAGACTATGATCAAATATGATCAGGCTGGTGCACAGATCAGTGCCACACACTAGATTTTGGGTGTATTTTGGTCTGTTAGAAGAAAGTGCCTCCCAAAATTTTAAAGAAATAAAACTTATATATGTACAAAAATAAGGGTTAATACGATGAAGGGATGGACTCTGACTGTAAAGATGAAAATTATTAAAGAGTATATAAAAGGAATTGATAAGATAGAAGTTGGTTGAAAAAGTATTAAAAAGAAAAAAAGGGAGAGAATGTGATCAGGCAGGAGACTAGAACAACGCCATGCACTAGAGATTTAGGGTATATTTTGATCTGTTAGAAGAAACTGTATCTCAAAATTTTAAAGAGAGAACTATATATATATATACACACACACACCAAAAATAAGGGTAACTACTATGAAGGGGTAGAATATGACTCTAAAAATGAAAAATAAAAAATATTTTTTGAAAAAGGGATTGATAAGATGTTGGTTGAGAAAGGGAAAAAGAAAAATTAAAAAAAAGTTTAAAAAAATTAACTTTGAAAGAGTAAAGAATCATGGGAAAAAAGCCATGAATTCTATGTGCAGTATTCCCCTAGCGCTGGAGTTCTGCCATTCTCATTGATTGGTAAACTTGGTCTTGGCTGGCTGTTCTCGCTGATCTTCTGGGGGAGGGGCCTGTTGCCGTGGTTCCCAAATGTCTTTGCCGGAGGCGGAATTGCCCCGCCCTTGTCGGTCCGGGCTAAGCAAGGTGCTCAGGTTTGCTCTCGGGAGCTTTTGTTCCCTGCAAGCTCTCGGTACAGCTTTGAAGGACCAGGGTGAAAATGGCGGCCTCCCAATCTCCGCCCTGAGGAGCCGAGAACTCGGGGCCCCAGTCCTCAGTGCGCCCCCAGAGAAAAGCAGTCACTCCCGTGTCCCCGGTCTCCGGCCACACTCCGCGCTCACCCGGCCTGTGACCGAGCATTTCTATCTCTGGCACCCCACCCCGTGTGGAGTCTCCAAACCCAGCAGATCCCTGCGGTGCACTCTCGCGCCTCTCCTCCCGGGGGAGGAAGGGGAGTCTCCCCAGCTCTGCCGCTTGTTGGGTCCCTGCTGGAGGAGCAGTGGTCCGACTGGGCCGCGGATCACGGTTTATGGCCACCCGGAGCTGAGAGCCCGCGCCTCGGCTCCGTCTCTGCAGCCGGCTTCCCCGCTCCGATACCTGGGAGCTCTGCTGCACTCAGGCACCCCTGGTCTTCCTGTGACCCCGAGGGTCCTGAGACCACACTGTCCCGCGAGGGTTCCACCCCCCGCTTAGCCACTGGAGCGATGTCCCTCAGCGGAGCCGACTTCTCAAAGTTCCGATTTTGTGCTCCGCGGCTCTAGCACTTGCCAGAAGCGGCCGACGGAGGCCCCCTCCCCCGCCGTCCATACCCCCCAAATATCGCCTCAGATTCACTTCTCCGCACGTCCTACCTTCAGAAAGTGGTCGCTTTTCTGTTCAGAGCGTTGTTGCTATTCTTTTCTTCGATCTCCTGTTGCGTTCATAGGTGTTCAGAATGGTTTGATCCCTATCCAGCTGAATTCCTGGGACCAGATGAAATTCAGGTCTGCTACTCCTCTGCCATCTTGCTCTGCCCCTGCTTAAAATATTTTCTTAAACGCCATCCCCTCCCCACAACTGAAAGGGCTCACTTTCTTTATTCAGGAGTTGAGCAGGTAGTTATTTACTTAGAATAATGGTCAAAACAGAAGTTGCACACTTCCCTGAGCCAATCCTGCCCACCGTGATGTCCAGGCAGGATTATTTTTAAAAATTTTAAATTCCTTTACACAGGAGCAAACGTGCACTCGATGCACCCTACATCTGACTGCCTTGCACTCTGGGAAGAGGTGTCTGGGTTTGCAAACTTTGCTGCAGAGTCTTCGGGTCACAATTAACCTAATCTAATCACCGTCTGCCATGTACATCCCTTCTACTATACCTAGCCTCTCCTTGACTACCACAAAGAGGAGAACGTGATTACCTCCAGGAAGCCGGCACCATTGTTGGGAGATTCTTCTTGATGTTGAACTACCACCTACCTTTTCATGACTTTCCCCTGTATTTCTTAGTTCTGTCTTCTGAGACCCAAAAGCCTTTCTGCTCTTTCACCCTAGAGCTCCTTTTCATTAGGACAGTGTTTTTCAGAGTGCAATCAGCTGCCTTAAGTTTGCCTGAGGTGTTGAAAATTTGAATGTCTTTACCCACAACAGAAGGTCAAAAAGGGTAAGCTCAGGAATGTGTGTTTTTAATTCCCCAAATGATTCCTAATGCATACTAACGTTAAAGAACCATTGGATCAAGACTATGAACATAAGGCAAATTGTTTTAATAATTGCTGTTGGGAAAAAAAAATGCTATTGGTTTGAGTCACTGATCCCATTTCTGAAACTTAATGGAAATGTCCTATTTTAAGAGCTGACTGGAAGGACACACTGAATGGTTATTTTGTTCGACAACTATTGCTGAGCTTCAGTTCAGGGCACGGTATAAAGTTGCAAACAAGTTGGATGCCATATTCCAGTTTACAGAAAACGTTCATGGAGTAGGATTTTAAAAATGGGGGAAGCATAGTCAAATTAGTGTTAAGGCCACCTCTCTGAGCTTTACCAGGCAAATTAACATATTAACAACTTAGAAATGCCTACATTAAAGACCGTTGTTTGCAACTAGAACTTTCCTAACTTATTTGGTCATGGAAACTTTTTTTTTTTTTGGAAACTTTTTTTTTCAAGGAGCATCTCTTCACAGTCTGGTAGTGACAAGAAAATCAAAGCAATGCTTCCCCCAAAAAGATATATCATGTATTGTTTTCTACTGGTGAGAGATACTCCAGGGAGAAAAGGATTTCAGGACCATATAAGTGGTTTCATGGCCAGATATTCCCATAGAGTGAGGGAAACGTTAGGTTTAAATGCAATTAGACAGAGTCTTCTCTGTGATACATTTCACACATTTTAATATGCTAATGTGCATTGTGAAGCTCCAGGAGGTGGAATTGTAATACTAATTGGACTGCTCCCCTCTCTTTAAGGCTTACTTCCATCAACAACTTGTCCAGGTTTCTGCGTTCACCATGAAAGAGCAACTTCTAGATCTAAGATTAATTGCACTTTATTGGTACCTGATAAACCTAATTACCAGGGGTTCCAGTTGGGGAAATGCACCCCTTGCTTAACAGACTCTTAACACCAAGCTCCATTCACAAGGTGAAGAGCAAGAGACAAGGCATGCAGACACTGCCACCATTTTGCTTTCCTGCCCAGATCTGTACTAAGGGTACTTGGTACTTTACCTTCGATGAATAACCTCCGCCAATGCCCAGCCGGCAAGAGTGGCGGAATGGTCTGCTGGCATCTTTGGTCATCTCTGATCAGGACCCAGCCTCACCACCGCATCAGGGGCTCCCTGGAAAGTGTGCCATGATCAAGGCTGCAGGAGATTCCTCCAGCCTCCATGCCTGACACACCGCCTAATTTTGTCTTTTAGTTTTTCTTTCGTTTCTTTTCTCTTTCTCCCCAACAATTAAACCGTAAGTGGTGTGTCTCCTGCATGGCTGGCTGCCCCAGTGTCCGCGTGTCTTTCTCACTAGTGTCCCTTTTAGACTGCGACTGCAGGGACCCATCCTCCAGAGAGCCTGGGTCCCTGCGAGGAGCTTTGGAAGCAGTCCCATTTCAATAGGCGGTAGGGCAGCTTTGATCTCCCCTTTTCAGAGGTATTTTATGACTCAGAAGGCTCGGCCATTGAGTTGTCTGCTGTTGGCCACTGACTGCACAGCAGTCTTTAGAAAGCTGGTTTCCATTCATAAAAGGGTTGAAGTTAAATGACCTTACTCCAGACAGGCCGAAAGAGACCAGGCTCTCTTGCTTTGTGGGGACCTTGTTAGCTAGACAGGGGTTTGCTGAATTACATACACCCCCTTGGAACTTTTCAGTCACTTGAGAGGATCATGTGAAATTAAGGATTAGACTGGGCTGTATTCATAAGTTTTTGGATACAGGCTCTCCCCAATCAGAGAGGTTTTCTTAGGCTCTTGATTCATCAAGGGTAAAAAGATTTTTTTTCTTTTTGGCCACTCTTCAGAGGTGATTTGTGAAGACAATTATTTGCTCATAGCGATGCTTTTAGCAAAATGCTGGCCAATCTCTTTTTTGAAAACCTAGCTGAGGTTCTTGCCAGAGAGTGGGATCCCAAGCCTGATGTGAGGGGTTCTTACATGGGAGGGCAAAGGGCTGACCCTTCCCCGGGCTCTCTATGCCTGTTAGAGGGTGACCCCTGGAGGAAAGCGCCCCCCAGCCTCCAGAATTGTGAGAACCGCACTTTCTGCCTCGCTCAACACCTGTTTTCGCATCTGTAACGTAGACTGTATCTCTCTCTCTCTTTTTCTTGGGGGACTGTGGCGACTCAGGAGGAGTGCTTAGCCCGACGTGCACTGGGTGCTCCGTCCTTGATTATCACTCTTGACTTTGGACTAGGAGAGTGTGTGGGAAGGAAATGGCTCCATTTCTGGACCTCCTCAAGCCTGTCAGAACAGGAAGAGGGCACCTGGGTGGTGGTAACATCCTGCTGAGGATGCGTGGAGATTTTGTGGGGAAAGTCACCACTACATTATCTACCATGAAGAAAGGAAACAGAGAGAAAGATAAAGACTCTAAGAGGAAGGATCAACAAATCCATAAAGGTTTGGATCAGGTGCTTACGGGACAGCAGTGTAATACACTGGCTTCGAGCTCAGACTTAGAAGTCCCAGCTCTGGCCTCTGCTAACTGCACAACTCAGGTCAAGTTCCTGATCCTCTCTGTGCTTAATTTCTTTTTTTTTTTTTTTTTTTTTTTTTTTTTTTTTTTTTTTTTAAAAAAGATTTTATTTATTTAATTGACAGAGAGAGAGAGAGACAGAAAGAGAGGGAACACAAGCAGGGGGAGTGGGAGAGGGAGAAGCAGGCTTCCCGCCGAGCAGGGAGCCCGATGTGGGGCTCGATCCCAGGACCCTGGGATCATGACCTGAGCCGAAGGCAGTCACTTAACCAACTGAGCCACCCAGGCGCCCCTGTGCTTAATTTCTTTATTGGTAAGATGAGGATAATGGGGCTTACGGATACTGAATTGGAAGAAAAATACTCCACGTGCAATGCCTAAACCAGTGCCTAGCACATAGTAGTAACGTTAGTAGTGCTAACAAGAGAGGAATAATCATCATTATTGCAAACCTCCTTCCATAAAGGAGTTTCCAAAGCTGGCTAATGCCCGTCGTCCTTACCACCCACCGGCGCGAAAGTTTTCGCCAAGATAATAAGAATAGTTTCTCTTTATTGAGCACTTCCTGAGTTATTAAAACTGGAGCCATGGAGAGGAGAATTCAGCTAAGACACAGGCCGAGGCCTTCATTAACATTTAACTGCCAGTGAGCATCTGGGTATTCAAGGTCTAAAGTGGCATTTTTTATTCCATGCATTTCAAAAAGACCTAGGCCCTTCAAAACAAATCCCCAGTATCCGATATTTAGGACCTTCCTCAGAGAATTCCATGGGTTGTGGGTAGAGCCTCGGTGTCAATTTGAGGAAAGCAAAGAAAAAGCTTCACAGAGGGTCCCAACCCAGCGGGCGCTGAATTCGTGTCCTAAACATATCCCCAAGGAATCTTCTCAGGGGAAACAGGACTGCTGGATCCTCTTTGGGACTATCGTTTTTGCTTTATGGAATGCATCACGACGTGTAAGTGTGACAGTCCCTGCTCCAACTCCCATCAGCCGACCTGTACGCTAACGGGGGCAGGCAGGGGTGGCTCGTGTGAATCGAAATACAGATTGTTCTTATTTGTGTGTCCTAGAAGTTTCACTGGCAAGTAGAATAACTCCATCTCAAACCAGGTGAAGCATAAAAAATACATTTTTTTGGCTCTGAGATAATTCGAATTCATGCTTCCCACCCCCACCCCCTCTTCCTTGTCTTAGGATGGCTAGCTTTCAGCAACCCTGCCTCCAGCGTACCCAGTGATGTCATCACTGTTGTCTTTGTCTGACTCAGCTCTTTGACCTCACTGGTCTTCCTTCTACATGCAGGACCTCCTGCTTTCCAGGAAGGAGGCCCACGTTTCCTTGGGTGCCTGGTGTTTCATGTGCCTTACTCAGCAGTGATGTCACAGTTGTAACCTATATCCTACGTGAGAGCAAGTGTATGGAGCTCTGGACATTATTTGCTCTCTCCTCTGTAAGCCTCAGAGGGCCACGCTCATTTCATCTTGTATATCTGAACAAGACCAAATTATGTCTTCACTTATGTACTGATATGTGAATTAATGCATGGAAGGAAGTCAGGGATGATGCACAGCAAGCCAAGGATTCCAGTTAATGCTTTGAAGTTCCTTTTGAAACCAGAGTTTATTACGACTGGGTGTGTGTTTCTGTGTATGTGTGTGCCCGCATGCATGTGTGCACGTTTAAAATGTACGTAAATCGTATTAGCCAACACTTTTCCTGAAGCATTTTCTTTTGATGGGAAGGGGGAGTGCTTAAAATCATGTATATCTTGGAGTTCCTTCCTTATCAATACATGTACATCTACCTTATTCTTATAACCGATACATATTTAATCATTCCCTTCTGGTTAATGTGTTTGTTTCCAGTTTTTTTGCTGTAGCTGAAGAAAACATGTATATACATGAGTCTTCGTAGTTGCATGAAATTCTATATTCCATGAAAGAGACAGACACCGAGAGACCTACTTTGTGAAAAACTGAGGTGCCAAACACATACTAAACGTTAGCTCTTCCTTGCTGATACTGACATTAGCCGCCCAACATCACTGGCTATCACCTCGGTGGTAAATCATGCAAAGTTCCCTTTGAACTCATTTCACCTTTGTTTTTCATGAGCCTAAGAAAGTCACATGGTGCTGATTAATTCCCGAAGTCCAAATAGAAACAGGCCCAGGGAGCACTGCCCATTAAGGCTTTCGTGACCCAAACCATTTGCCCCGGCTTCCTACCCATCCTCTGTCCAGAAACCCAGGAGTTCGCTTTCAGTTATATCCAGTTATTTCCATGAAAGCCTGTTCCCACGGTTTCTCTATCCAATTACAGGGCAGAGTACACTCAAATGCCATAATACAAGTCTGGTGAGAGTGTTCTATCTGGATGTCACGCTCACCTCTCCTGAAGGGACGCCTTTGATGTACCCAAGGATTTCATTTGCAGCTCAGTTCTTTTCATTGCTTATTCATGCCGCTGAGCTCCGGAATATTTTATCTGCCCTTATTACTACTACCAGTCAAGGGGGCATGCTTTCTAATATAAATTATATAATGCACACCACTCATTTACTGGAAGTCGGCTACCCTTATTTGAGAGACGGCACTTGAAAGGGACTGACATAAGCTAGTAAAAGGAGATTATCTCTCTGGTGATTTCCCAAGTTCTCTCTCCAGTAGTAAAAACCTAACACAGACACTGCTTTTTAGGGTCTCTGGGTTCATTCTGTGATTTTATGATTCCTCATCTCTCTTTCATAGTGTCCTTTGCCACTTCCAGGAGGCAAATGAAGAGTTACCCAAAATTAATACTCTGTTGATAAAGAATGAATGCAATTATTCCCCAACCTTTGTTATGGAGTAGGTCTGTTTTAGGCAGCACAGTGATGTGGTGGAGAGAAAAGGCTATTTAAATGCACTCTTGTTCTTTATATATAGTTTATACACACACACACACACACACACACACACACACACACACACACACACGTATATCCTGTATTTTCCTATGTCTTGGTCTTATCTCAGGGCTTTACAGACATTTTGCAGTGAGATGCATTAAGGCAAAATGAATTCCATGCTTCTAAAAGGATTCTTTTCGTGTGTAAAGCAAATACTAATTTCTGTTTAATCCTGCATATGTAACAATGATTAAATCATGTCTAGAGCAGTGATTCTTTTTTTATTTAAATTCAATTAATTAAGATATAATGTATTATTAGTTTTGGAGGTAGAGTTCGGTGATTTATCAGTCTTACAGAATACCCAGTACTCATTACATCATGTGCCCTCCTTAATGCCCATCACCCAGTTACCCCTCCCCCCACCACCCTCCCCTCCAGCAACCCTCAGTTTGTTTCCTGTGATTAAGAGTCTCTTATAGTTTGTCTCCCTCTCTGATTTTGTTTTGTTTTATTTTTCCCCTCTCTTCCCCTATAATCCTCTGTTTTGTTTCTTAAATTCCACATAGATCAGTGATTCTTAGTATAGAGAGCTTTAAGAAACACAGGTGCCCAGATCCCACCCCAGACCAGGTGAAGCTGAATATCTGGGAATGGGGCCCGAGCATGTGTATTTTTTGATGGCTCCCCAGCTGGTTTTCATGTACAGTCCAGATTGAGAACCCCCTGGTCCAGATAAATGCCAGGGGCTTCAGAGGCCCTGTCCCCTTAGAAATGCCTTGTGCAATAGTTTAAGAGGGCAGGATGGCATGTTAAAATGCGTGAGCTTTTAGAAGCCCATCACTTTTGCTTGCTAGTTACGTGATCTCGGCAGAATTATTCTTTTTGAAGACGTTTTATTTTAGAATACTTTTAGACTCACAGGAAGTTGCAAAAATAATACATAGCGTTCCCCTGTATCCTTCACTCAGCTTTGGGAAATTATCAGCTCTCTGGGAATCTAGCACACGTGGCCTCCCAGTTACTCATCCAGTCGCTAATTCAGGTACTGCTGGGAAGAGATCTTGCAGATGTCGTCAAGCCTTCAAATAAGTTGACCTTAAGATAAGGAGATTTTCCAGGTAGGTTTGACCCGATAATCATATGATCCTACAGAATCAGATAAGGTCAAAGAGGTTCATAGCTAGAGGGATTTGACATGTGACCGTCTCCATTGCTGGCTTGGGAGATCAAGGGGTCCACGTGGTAAGGAATGCCGGTGGCTCCTAGCAGCTGAGAGTGGCCTCTAGCTGGCAGCTGGCAAGGAACAGAGGCCTTAGTCCTACAACTGGAGGCAACTGAATTCTGCCAACAACCTGAATGAGCTTAGAAGTGGATTCTTTCCCAGAACTTCCAGCGAGGAATGCAGCCCTGGCTGACACCCTGATTCAGGCCTTGGGAAACCCAGAGCAGAGAACCTGGTCACACTGTGCCCAGACTTCTGACTTGCAGAACTGCGAGCTGATAAATGGCTGTTATTTTTAAGCTGCGAAATATGTCGTGATTTGTTAGGCAGCAGTAAAAACCTAACACAGAAAAGTTCTACATTGCTGAATTTGCAGCAGGTGGGTCACATAGTAAGTCCCTTCTGTTTCCAGAACCATGGTCCTCTTACAATCATCCCCCAAGTGCTCATGGTACCTTATGGGGCATGTGAGACCGTGGGTTTAAGGAGAAGCAGCAAATGTCCGTAGATATCCCCTGTTGAAACTGCTTAGGAAATTGTTTCATGATTTAGCATCAGATTTCTTAGCAGGGTGCTACTCACATGGATGGATGCTTGTGAGACCGGTCCTGTGCATTCTAGGATGCTTGACCGTTACCCAGCAGATGCTGGGTGCACCGCACAGCTGTGATTGATAAATGCTCCCGGATATGGCCAGGTGTCCCTGGGGTATGATTGTCTTCAGGTTAGGATCATGGATAGTCCCCGATCACAAGCTGGTTTCTTTAATAGAATTCATTTATATAAGTTTGTCTTTTTTCCAGAGTATACTTGCTATTGATTTCAGAGTCATTAAGAGTGATGATTTCAGTAATAATGATGATTCAATAATGACTTTAACTTTTGAGGCACGTCGATGGGGAGACCGTGTATGAATGGTGTATGGGGACTGGGGGTTGATTGGAAGGCAGCAAAAAAGCCATCTGGAAATCTTTTTAAGGATGTGTATTTGTGGCGTGCCTGGGTGCCTCGGTTGTTAAGCGTCTGCCTTCAGCTCAGGTCATGATCCCAGGGTCCTGGGATCGAGCCCCACATCCGGGCTCCCTGCTCAGCAGGAAGCCTGCTTCTCCCTCTCCCTCTCCCCCTGCTTGTGTTCCCTCTCTCACTGTCTCTGTCTGTCAAATAAATAAATAAAACCTTAAAAAAAAGATGTGTATTTGCTTTTGAATTTCACATCATGCCAACCCAGACTGCTGAAAATAAATGGGTCTCTGAAGAAAGAGATTTTTTTAAAGATATTTATTTATTTGAGAGAGAGAGAGAGAGAGAGCATGCACACAAGCAAGGAGGAGGGTCAGAGGGAGAGGGAGAAGCAGACTCCCTGAGCAGGGAGCCAGATGAGGGGCTTGATCCCAGGACATTGAGATCATGACCTGAGCCAAAGGCAGACACTTAACTGACTGAGCCACCCAGGAGCCCCATAGAAACAGAGATATATTTATAATAAATTTTAGTCTTGCATTCTTACAAGGGAGGAAGGAGGGAATCTATCCATGTGGATGTAGATTAGAAGTGTGGATTCCATTTCTGGGTTTGCTGCCAACCTTATGTAAACCTCTGTAGCCTGTGGATCTATAACAATGGGGGCAGTGGGCAGCTCTGGAATGAAATCTGGAACGTTCTCTGTGTTTTATGAATGTGTGCTCAAGCCTGAGAATCTTGTCAATATATATTGGATATGTATATACATATATATATATATACACACATATACAATGTATATATCTACTGCATGTAGTTGGGCATACCTAAGTTCACGGTATTTGAAGGTTCAAGGAGCTCTGTTTTAATTGGAATGCATCATAAGGGAGCTAATTCTCTCATATGCATAGACTGATGAGCTGACCTGATTATTGAACCCATCGCCTCATCCCTTCCTTGAATGGACCCGTCATATGCGAATGCATCTTACACTAGTGCCTTGTACTTGTATAATAGCAACATCCTTTAAATTACCCCACTTCTTTATAAATGCCGTAGGTGAGGAAGGTTAAGGTCGTTTGGGGGTTTGTATGCCTGGCTAATTGCTTGACACTTCTTTTCCCTCTTTTCCTTCCTCCTACCTACCACCCACCCAGCTCTGCACCCATCCACCCCCCTTCACCCACCCATCCTTCTAACCCAAAGCATTTATTTCCAGCCTACTGTGTGCTTAAGTACTATGATAGACCATGGAAATACAAAAATGATAATATGATTCCTAAATTCTAAGATATTCCAGTGTGAAGGTAGAGAGTAATGGTGACAGGAATATAACACATAAGGACAGTGCAACAAAATTAATATTATAAAGCACCATGAGAACGCCAATAAGTGTTGAGTGACTACTTTTGAATATGGTGGGCAAGCAGTTTAAATGCGGATGTCTAAATAGCAGGTGATTTTATACACCTGTCCATGTACATTTCATTGCTCATGGGTCAGTTGAATTGGGTATTTTGGAAATATACCCAATTCTGACTACTTGATAACCCCTCTCCAGCCACCAGCGTGATGCACGCCCCTCTCCTCTCTCACCCGGATTCTTGTAGCAGCTTCTAGTCTGATGCTTCTCCTTCGTCTCCTGTGTCCCTATAATCTATGCTTCTCACACTTGCCAGATTGTTTCACCTTTTTTCCTCGGGCAGCTAATGGCTTTCTATGACTCATAGTTTGTAATCCAAATTCCTTACCACGGCCTGCAACGCCCTATGTGATCAGGCTCTTTTGGCCTCATTTCCTGTCTTTTCTGCCATCATGCACTCCTTGCCCTCCAGCCCTTCTGGCCTCTGTCACCTTTCATGGCCCCAGATGCCCCTATTCCATTGACCGCTCTTTGGATGCTCTTCCCCCAAATATTCACCTACAACGAACAATAGCTTCAGTTCTCTGTGTAAATGTCATCATTGCAGGAAGTTCTTCCCTGCACTGGTCACCCTGCCATCCCCTTACCTTGCTTTCTTCTTCACCCTGTTTATCACTCATATAATAAAGACTTTATTTTCTTGCATGTACTGCCCTCCCTGCCTGAATAGCAGCTTCCTGAGGGCGGCATTTCATGTCTGCTGTTGACAGCTATGTCTACAGTGGCAAGAATGGACCCTGGCAGATAGTAGGCACTCAATAGTATGTAATTAACATCCTGGTCATTTAGAAATAACATACATCATTTCTGTGTGGCATGCATCATGAGTTGGATTTTTCTTATGCATCCATGCATGCATGCATTCATTGGAAAAACTCAGTAGCTGTCCTTATTTGCAGGTTAGCTATGGGGATTCAGAGAGAGCAGTTGGCCACCTGTGACTTCTTGTCTGCCCAGCACCTGTTTCCCCAGTCTTTTGGTAAAAACATTGCTGTTTTCCTTGGGGAACCTACCTTCTCCACCTCTGCCTCAAGTCCTTGGGATTTGGGTGGAGGTGACATGTTTTCATAGTGACCGGTCGGAATATCAGATATCCTTGACTACAGTGATTGGTAGGGATTTGCATGTAACGGGATCAGAGCCAATGAAATAAAATTCTGGGACACCTGGGGGTAGCAAAGTGGATGGAACATAAGTCTAGAGTTGCTGTCTACCTTTATGTCCCCCAAGAACAGTCATTACAGTCTTGATGCCCAAAATTAAAGTACTTCAGACCTTTCACTCTAATGAAACATATCCCCCTTTCTTGTTAATCTAGTTTAACATTAGTTTCTGTCACTTTGAAATGAAAAGTTCTAACTGTGATAGGACTGTAGAAGTTATGGACACTTTCTGCAAAGAACCTCCAGGTCTCGCAGGGGAAGCAGGCAAGCATAATGCCACAGGGCATTCGGCACGCACCAGCCAACGCATAAATGCAGTGACATCTTGCCTACACTTTGTGAATTGACATTTCTTGGGTGCAGAGCCCACTGCACGGAGCGAAACGACATCTACCATTGTCAATAATTGTTCGTGACCGTGCATCTTGGATGCATCATCTATCTTCTTGATTCACTACTTTGTCAGTTGTCTTGTTATTACACACCTCTCCACCTGCCGACAATAACTGCAGATGGATTTGACACAGCAAATCCAAGTGAGCATGTTCCATGCCTGTCAGTGAGCAGTTGGAGAGAGACCGCTCTCCACAGTTGGCTTAGAGGATGACTTCACACTCCATAACCACTTTTAATTGATTTCTTTGATTTGTTTGGACGATGACATGTGGGGAAATGTTCTAAACCAAGAATGCTTATTGATGGATTACATTGCCCAACGTTCATATGCAGCTCATTTGCGTCTTTGAAGATATTTATTTTAATGAGTCTAATTTTAGTAGGCAGTGGGTTTTTTATTTTTAAATAATGACAACAGAAGTGTGTGTGTGTGTGTGTGTGTGTGTGTGTGTGTGTGTGTGTTTCCCTCCCCCATGCCCTGTTTCTTTTTTATGACGTATGGAATTCCATCTCCTCTTTGCTGTGGCACAATGCTGTCCAGTAGAACATAACACAAATCAACATATGTCATTTAAAATTTTCTAGTAGTCTTATTTAAAAAAAAAAAAAGAAACAGGCAAAATTTGTGTCGGTATATTTTATTAATCCAGTAGATTGAGAGTGTTATTTCAAAATATAATCAGTAAAAAAAAATTGAGATCATTTGCTTTTATTTTACACGGAAGTCTTCAAAATCCAATGTGCATTGTACAGTTACTGCACATTTGGTTCAGACCATCCGCATTCCAAGTGCTCAGGACCAGAGCCCGTGCTGGACAGGATAGCTCTAGTCCTCTCCTATCGGAAGTCCTGGGATGTATACAGTAAAAGGAAATGGGCAGCAAAGAAAGATTCCCTTTTTATCTAGTTTGCTATGATTACGTATCTTCCAAAAAGTACTTCCCCAGTGTCTTCAGTTTTCTTCTGAATACTCTCTGGTGTATATAGGTTGGTATTTGGGTTTGGAGGCCCTTTGCCATTATACAGTTCCATAGACAGTTGGACATTTCTGATGGTGGAGATCAGATGTAAAATAAAGTGAAATATTTCTTTTGAAGATAATTGAAAGTATTAGGTTTTGAAAAATTTCAAAATTTACATATGGATATTCTTCTAATTATTTTTGATCAAAACTTGCTAGCTTAATAACTTCTGCTTTTTTTTTAAGGGGAAACCTCTTTATTAGTTCTCATTTTTCGAATCTTCATAATAACCTTCGCAGTTCTGCTCATTAACATATATGGAAACCAGAGCAAAACAGAGTTTTGAAAAGATCCAAGGTCGGGTCAGGACATTAAGAGGTAATGTCACACTATATTATAAATTCCTCTCTCTAAAAGAAGGGTTGGGTGGCAAAAATAACCCAGATCAGTGAACAGTCAAAAATACATTGTATCTGACTTAGGATCATATTTAATGTATCAGAAAATTTAGTTACCTTATTATATTTTTGCTCACTTGGTGATACCTGAGCGAATTTTCCTTGCCGGTGGCCATGCTTATGGAAGCAGGCCACTCCACAGAGAGGCAGGAGAGATCAACCGACAGATGAGTGGTCCATGCCCTTCCCAGCTGGGCAGCTAGAGCTGCCGGACTGCGGCTCTTGTGTGATAGTCTCTTGCTGGGCCCTGCCTTCCTTAGGCCAGAAGAGTGGAGGAGAGTTTTCTCAGGACACTTGAAATGAGGAGCCAGTGGCTTTTATGCTAAGAAAGGAAGGAGACCTCCGCAGTCCAGGGAAACCACAGCGGGTGCTTTTCAGGGGAGGCCCCTTGCCCTCTCCATTCTTGGTGGTAGACTGAGCATGCCTGGGGCTGTGTTAGGGTTTCTGGAGAAACAGAAACAAGTGTGTGTGTATTATATATATTATACATATGTAATAGTATCTATACCAATATTATATTAGATATTAAGATATGATTAATTCATAATTATAGAATAAAGAACATATTTATGTATTATGTGTATTTTATATGTATATATACATGTGCGTGTTTGTATTTGTACACACATAAATAAATTTATATATATATATAGATATAAAACTATGGGATTGACTCACATATTAGGAGAAGCTGAGAAGTCCCAAGACCTGCAGCTGGTGAACTGGAGAGCTGAAGGTGTGGTTCCTGTCTGAGTCTGAAGGCAGGAAAAGACCCGTGTCCCAGCTTGAAGACCATGAGGCAGGGAGCAAGTTCTCATTTCCTCCAGCTTTTTGTTCTGTTCAGGCCGTGAGGGATTGGCTGATGCCCACCCACACCGGGGAAGGAAACCTGCTTTATTCAGTCTACTGATTCATTCTCAACAAGAAACACCCAGAAAGACATACCCAGAATAATGTTTAATTAAATATTTGGGCCCGGTCAAGTTGACACGTAAAATGAAGCGTCACGGAGTCTTTCTGCCATCTTTGGGCACAGTTGGTTTTGTACCTCTTCTTCTCATAACGTTGTGCTTTCCCACTTCCTGATGTGATTATTTCAGTAATGCCTATCTCCTACGCTCGATGACAAGTGTCACGAGGGCATGAACCCTGCCTTTATAATTTTTTCCCCTCACCATTGTATTTCAAGCATCTGTCAGAGCACCTGGCACTCATTCACACTCTCTGTCTTGAAATATATATATGGAAATATGTATCGAGGCAAATATGCATCTCAACATTAGATATTAATATAATAGTATTATTTCTTCAAGTGTATTTCCTCACTTATCAAGTGTGTACTGAGTGCCGACCAGGACGCATCCAGGAAGCATCGAGCCTGGTAGTTCTGAAGAAGGGCGTTAGCCTCCTACTGCCTCCACCATGAACCTCGGCACCTGTGCTTGTGAGCCGAGAAACTCTGAGCAACCTTGAACTCTTTGTGTTTCTCGTTTTCCTCGTCAGTAACATACGGGTAAGATCACCTACCTCTTATGGTTGTGGTGAGGCTTACGTTCTTCATGCAAAACCCATATCACAGTGCCGTGAGGAGACAATAAACATACAAATGGGTGAATATGAAGTAAGTCAGAAGGTCCCAGTGCTCTACAGTGGGTGAGGGAGGTAAGGAGTGCCTGCCAGTGACGAAAGGCTGGCGAGGGGGTATTTGCTGCTCCCTGTTGGATACTCAGAAAAGGTCTCACTGATGAACTGACGATTGAGCCAAGATCCCATGATGGAGAGGAGCTATGGTGTGGCTATGCTGGGGAAGAGCACGCCACGAGGAGAGTCAGTGAATGGGGATGCCGTCGGGTAGGTGGGGATGGCCAGTGTGCTCTGGGAGCCCCAAATACTGGAGGAGCACCTGCCATCACAATAAATCTTTGCGGTTGTTCACCCTCTTCAGCTCATCACCCAAAACAGGTAGGCAGTAGGTATTTACGCTTCATTGGCGCCTTGCAGGAAAATCAGGGTTTCACTTGGAATAAATGAACCAGTTTAAAATGATGTCAGGATCTTGCCAAACTGCTGGTTAAACAGAGAGTATCTGAAAGGCCAGAATATTATATTCCTGGCCACATTCTGAGGTTTGATGATCAAAAGGAAGGTTTTGGAAAGATTCGCTGAACACATTGTGTTGCCATATTGATTGGAAGGGAGACAGGGTTGTCAGCTACCTGTGCTCAGTCCTGGATTTGGTTCTAGTTAATTTCTGCAAAGGGCCCGCTTACATTATTAGCCTTCTTCCCTGCTAACACTCAGTTTTATTGTTCACTTTCTCAACAGAGGTTAAAACGAGGAAAAGTGGTTGACTACCTGCTCAGATGGTCTGGGAGCCTGGAGATTTGGTGCTAGTCCCAAGGCTCTAACTAGCTATTCTGTAACCTTGTACTTATCTGGGCCCCAGTTTCCTCAACTGAAAATGAAGGGATGGGACTAGAGAAGCATTTATCAAACTGTCATTCTTAGTGTACTTGCAGAGGCATTGTTTGGAGTGCTTGACAGAAGTTCAGGTTCCTAGGACCCATTCCAACTCTCATAATCTCTGGGACTGAGACCCTTGGAATCTGCACTTAAAAAAAAAAAAGATTTTATTTATTTTGAGAGAGAGAGAGGGAGAACGCACAAGCAGGAGAAGGGGAAGAGGAAGAGGGAGAGAGAGAGTCCCAGGCAGAACCTGAGGTGGGGCTTGATCTGACGACTGTGAGATCATGACCTGAGCCCAAATCAAGAGTTGGACGCCCAACCAACTGAGCCACCCAGGCGCCCCAGAATCCACATTTGAGTAATTACCATGTTCATCAAATTTTTGAGAATCTGTGAAATTAAAAAAAAGAAAAAAGCCTGACTCCCACATTTGAAAAAAAATATTCTGCTTCCTTATATAAAATGTCCTTTTCAAATTCGGGGTTGAAACTGATCAGAGGGTCATGAATCCATTTAGTCAGTTACAGTGAGCATTAGTAGAAGGAAAATATCGGAGAAGCATAAAATGGAGTAGTGTAGACAATACCCGATTGTTATCTAGGAAAAGTATTCTGTGAAATTCTGCAGTGTGGGTGTGTACGTGTATGTTTACTGAGCCATATTATAAAATGTGTGGAGGTGTGTATGCTAATGTTTTGGACCTGGCTTTTAGTTAAGGTGGTTTAGGAGATGCTATCATAGAGGATCCATATTTAATGGATATATAGTGTGGTCTGTGTAGTCATCCCTCAAGAAAGTTGTATTGTGTGAGCCACTTAGAGCCAATCCAGACAAACATTGAGAATTTTACTGTGGTGATGTTGGCAGGAGTTCTGGAGTCACTGAATAAATAAATCTTTTCTAGCACGGAGAGGTCTTAAAGATTATGTACATCTCTATACATTTGTGCCATTTTTTTTTCTTTATCCCAACAGCACAAGAAAGATTTCCATTAAGTATTTGAACAGAAATGGAGCATTTTCCCTCTCGTGTTAGCAAATGCTTGCTTTTGATAGTCCAGCGTTGAGCTGAGCCCAGATTCAAGACAAGGCTTGTTTGACGAAGCAGACCTGTCAGAGTACGTGAACATAAATGCCATAACCTGTTGATTTAAGGGTTTCAGTGTATACTGTAGGTCATCAAGCCCCAAACAGAGCACATGGATTTTGATCTGAGGATTCAGTTCTCCATTGTAAATCTGTCAGCCTCCACTGTTGAGTCAGCTACTGAGAGTGGAATGTCTGTGGTACTATTTATCCTGTCATATCAGCTTAGGTCAACAATTTTTTGTTACTCTCTGTGGAATAAGCCAGTCCCCCGTTAAATGCTACTTTTGACTCTAATGTAAGTTTCTTATCTCTGCTTTCTTCAGTGTCTGTCTCAGCAGGACAGGGCTGCTGGCCATGGATGTAGCTTTGGTCTAGAGTTTTTTTGTTTTTTGTTTTTTTTTTAACTAACATGCGGCCCCTCAGCTCACAAGGTGCTTCTGAAATCTTGCATATCACCTCTCTCCCTTCAAGAATGTTGGGATTTCTGCTTTAAAAAAAATCAATTGAAATAGTATAAATATGGAAAGATGCAGGAGGACTGAGTAGAGAGCTCATTTATTTGTTATGAAGTGGCCACATTCATGTAACAGCCAACTTGATCAGAGTATAGAATATCTCCTACACCCCCAGAGCCCTGCTCAAGCTTTCTCAGTTCCTAAATGCCTCACTCCCAAACATAACTGTTATTTTTGGCTTCAATTACTGAAGATTAGTTTTGCCTGTTTTTGAACTTTGCCTCAATGCAAAGAACGCTCTTAGTTACTAGCTGCTTCTGTTCAGCAGCATGTTTGGATATAACTATAGTTGATCCATTTTTATTGCTCCAAAGCATCCCATTGCATGAAGTGCTACACTTTATCCATTCTATTGTGGATGGATATTGGACTGTCCCTGGCTTTGGGCAGTTACCAATAATGCTGCTGTGAATATTCTTTTGCAGGTCTTATGGTTCAAAGATGTTCTCATTTCTTAGGGTTTCTAGAAATGGAGTTTCTGGGTTGTAAGGCACATGCAAATTGGTCCTACCAATTTGTTTTCAAAGTAGTTCTACCAATCTACATTCTTACAAGCACTTTCACTTGTTCCTTATCCTTGCCAACACTTGGAAATTTTTGCCTTCATTTTCACAAATATGGAGTATACATAGTGTATCATTGAGATTTTGCATTCCCCTGATGACTAAAGAGGTTGAGGGATTTTCCGCCTGTTTAACGGACACTTTAATGTCTCCCAGTTCATCAGTCTTCAGCATCCTATACCAAAACCCTTTCCTATACCCAAGATCATAAAGATATTTTTTCAATGTAAAATTCTAGAAGCTTTATGGATTTATGTACCTTCATGAGTAGCCTACAATCTACTTGGAATGCATTTTTGTGAATGATGTGAGGAGTTGGTCAAGATAACTTTTTTCTCCAAGTGGATATCCAGTGGATACAGCACCATTTATTTCAAAGATGATTGTTCTAAGCATACTGCATTGCAGTGTTATCTTTGTCATGAATCAGGTGATGCTGTATGTATTATTGGTCTATTCCTGATTTCTCTATTTTATTCCATTTTAAAAACTCTTTGTTCTAATACCACACTTTTGTTAATTACTGTAGCTTTATCATAGATCTTGATGGCAAGTAGTCTAAGTCCTTCATCTTTGTAATTCAAGACTGTCTTGACTATATGGGGTTTACATTTTCATATGCCTTTTAGGATCACTTTGCTAATTCCTACCAAAATGCTGCTGGGATATTTACTTGGATTTCGTTGAACTTATAGGTTAATCTTTACAATAGTATTTTTGATGCATAAATATGGTATATCTCATTTGCAAGTCTTTACATTATTTCCTGTTTTGTCGTTTTCATTATTGAGATCTTGCTTATCCTTTGCTAGATTTTCTTGACTGACGTTTTTGATGCTACTTAAAATGAAATGATTGTCTTTGTTTTCTAAATTTTTGCTGCTGTTATGGAGAAATGAAATTTATTTTTGTATGTAGACTTTCATCTGGAAATTCTTCATTATCAATTTTAGAAATTTACTTATAAATTCTTTTGATGCTTCTATGTATAATCATATCTTCTGTGAATAGTGACAGTTCCCCTCCCCCAATCTTTATTAATTTTTTTTTGGACTCTTGCAAAGTCAAGGACCTTAAGTATGGTGAGGAATAGACGTGATAATATTAAACATCTTTGTTTCAGTTCTGAACTTGGGGGCAATATTTTACTCTTTTATCATTATGATGTTAGCTGTAGGTTTCTTTGTGGATACACTTCATCAGATTGGTAACATTCTCTTATATTTGTAGTTTGCTAATAAATTTTATTAAAAATTCTTCATCTATTGAGGACATATGATTTTTTTTACTTTTTTTTTCCCATTAAGTATATTGACTGATTTTTTTTTCAGATGTTAAGCCAACCTTGCCTTTCTGGAATAAATCTTATTTGGCCATGATGTACTATTACTTTTAGTGATTGCTGGGTTTGATTTGCATGTATTTGTTTAGGTTTACCCATGCACGGTTCTGAGAAAAATTGGTCTGTAATTTTGTTCTCTTACTACATCCTTATCAAGTTTGGGTACTGAAGTTAGGCTGGCTTCATAAAATGAATTGAAAACTGTTTTGGTTTTTTGTTTTCCCCTGCCACTTTTCCTTGGGTTTAATTTGTTATTTCTTTATTTTTTATATAGAATCTTAGCTCATTGCTTTTCAACCTTTTGTCTTTTCTAATGTATATGCTTTTAAGTCTAAACATTTCTATATAAGCATTACTTTAGCTGCATATCACAAGTTTTACTATGTGAAATCTTTATGAAAAATATTTTGTAATTTCCCTTTGAATATCTTTTTCAACTCAAGGATTATTTAGAAGTGATTTGGTTAATTTGCAGCCATTTGGGGTTATCTTTTTGGTTTTGATTTCTAGCTTAATTTCACAGTGCTGAGAGAACACCCATCCACTTTTCCACCCTTTGAAATATGTTGAGTCTTGTTCATGGCCTAGAATGTGGTCATATTTAGGGTGAAGATAAATATTCCATAAGCCCTTGAAATGAAGGTGAATTGAGTCCTTGTGTGTACAGTGTACTAAACATCAATGTTGTCAAGTACATCAATTGTGCTGTTCAGTCTATTTTTGTCTTTGATGATTTTTCTGTCTGCATGATCCATTAGCTTTTGAGAGATGTATGTTAAAGTCTCCCATTATGATTGCAAAGTCTATTTTTTTTTTTTTTTTTTTGCTAGTTTTCATTTTCTCTTTCTGGTCAATTATCCCCATTTAAAATATGCAGTGTCTTGCCTTTACCTCTAGTAATGTTTCTTGCCTTACGTTTGGCTTTGATTACTATAGTAACAGTGTATTTCTTGGTTGATGTTTTCGTGGTGTAACTCGGTTCCATCTTTTCACTTGCAACCTTTTATCTTTAATTTTAAGGTGAGTCATTTATAAACAGCCCATAGTGGAGTTTTGAAAATCCACGCTTTGATTCTTTGCATTTTAAATGTCGTGTTTTATCCATATACTCTTAGTATGATTACTTACATGTTTTGGTATTAAACTTAGTACCCATTTGTTTTTGATCTGCTGGAGTCTAACAAAAATGAATACCATTACCACTTCGACTACAGTGTCATAAAGATAAGACATTTGAAATTCACCTCCTCTCACCTTGTTAGGTTATTATTGCCACATATTTTAATTTTATATTTAAATCCAAGATATCACTATTGCTTACAGAATTCATATTTATTTAGATTTCCCCATGTTCCCTTCATTGTTATTCATTCTCTTTTATTTTCATTCTTCCGTCTGGGACTAAATAATATGTGTGGGTGGGCAGGTAGGAATGTGCATTCATTTATCCATATTCTGCCTGAAGAAATCTCATTAATATTCCATATACATCTGATGGTGACTAACACTTCTCTCAGTGTTCATTTGTTTGCACATATCCTTAATTTTTCTTCCTCTTCATTAGGTTTAGAATTCTAAGTCAGCCTTTAGCTCCTTAAAGATGATAATTCTTGCCTCCTGGCTCCCATCCTTTGTCAAGTGGCCCATTGCCGTTCTTGCTGTTGTTCCTTTTAAGGTAATATAACTTAAAAAGAACTCCCTCTGGATTTTAAAAGAATTTTTAACACCTTTGGTTTTCATTGTAGTACTATGATGTGCCTAGGTACATTTTTCTTTTTTTATTTAAACTTCTTGAGGGGGCACCTAGGTGGCTCAGTCGGTTAAGCGTCTGACTCTTAATCTCAGCCCAGGTCTTGTTCTGAGAGGTCATGAGTTCGGGCCCCGCACCCGGCTCCATGCTGGGCATGGAGACTACTTAAAAATAAATTAATAAATAAATTTTGGGGGGCTTGTAGTGCTTCTTGGATATGTGGCTTGAAGTCCTTCAAATCTTGGAAAGTTCTTGTGGCCATTATCCTTTTCAGATAGTTCATCTGTCTTACGCTGTCTCACCTCTTCTAAGACCCTAATTGCATGTGTGTTATACACATATTTTCAGATAACCAGTAACATGTATGTTACACATTTTCTACTTACCTGTTTTTCAAAGATATCAATTCCCCCTTTAGCTGTGTTTGAATTTTTGTTAAATCCATCTGAAATCTTTTTTTTTGAAGATCGTTTAATAAAAGTTTACTTATTTGAGAGAGAGTGAGCGAGAGTGAAAGAGAGAAAGAGAGAGAGAACAAACATGACTGGGGGAAGGAGCAGAGGGAGAGGAAGAAGCAGACTCCCGGCTGAGCTCACAGCCCAATACGGGGCTCAATCCTGGGATTCTGGGGTCATGACCCGAGCTGAAGGCAGGCGCTTTACCAACTGAGCCACCCAGGTGCCCCAAATCCATCTGAATTCCTAATTTCAGTGGTTATAACTTTCATTCTAAAATATGAATGTTAAAATAAATTTTTTTTATTTTCCTAGTGAAATTTCTCACTGTCCCAATTCCTAATGAATTTTCTCAGTTGTTACTTATTTTTCCAAGCATGTTAATTACAAGTCCTTAACATCTATGGCCAACACCACCAGTATTTGCCTCATCCCTCTTTGGGCCTGTTTCTTGTCATGTCTCATGATTTTCATTAAATCATGAACATTATGTATGAAAAATTAGATTCTAGATAAACCTTTAGCTTCTTGAGGCAGTTAGGTGAGAGTGGATTCTATCGGGTAGATCAGTTTAATCCAGAGAGCTGTTTTGAGGCTGAACTTCAGGCTTTGTAAAATGTGGTCTATTTCTCATTTTCCTGTACTTCCGAGAAATATCCCTCCCAGTGTCTCAGGTGCAGACTGGAGGTGTTCACCAGTGTTTCTTCTTCCTTGGTCAGTTTTCTTATTATCTCCCCTTGAAACTGCCAAGGCCTTGGTTTGGCTGCTCCGAATTTGGGGTTGTCACTTTTCTGCTTGGCTTCCCTGGATCAGCACCATTTTTGAAGTAGCATGTTCCTCAAAGAGATAAGCATTTCAGACGATGGGCTTCACTTCTGTACGAGATGTTGGCCCTTCTAGTCCTAGATAATTTGGTAGCACCAAACATAAGTGTCCACATTTCCTAGTTTGAATCAAAAGAATCACGCTGAGGTTTCTAGGTGTTTTTTTTTTTTTTTTTTTTTTTTCCCAATTGCTTTAAATTGGGCTTTTCAGGCTCTTCATTGAACGCCTTGAGGGGACAATAATGTCACATGCTCAGATCACTTACTTGTGTTTCCCTTCACTCTGGCATCTCCACCCTTTTGGTCCTGAATGTCTAGATAGTTATTTAATATCTTCAAACAGATTTCTTTTTTGGGGTGGGGGAGTAGAAATCTTACAAAGTTTATTTAGTTGTTCTCAGTGGAAAGAATGGTCTACTGCAAGATAGCCTTGATTTATGTCTTTATTGTTAAATAATTGAGTTATTGAGGGCACTAGAAAAGAGAGAAAAGAAATATTGGAAATGATGGGAACAGCTAACATAAACTGCTGCTGCACCCTTGTTTCGTCGCTGGCACTGTGAGGGATGGAAATACAAAGAAGCCACATGCATATGGATAAAGAGGTGTCATCATTTTGCTTGTAATGCCACTTTATTTTTTATGAAGGGTTGTGCTTAAGAAGGTAGTGAATACTCCATTCCCTTATCAGAATTCCTTCTACATATACCTAGTTAGTTTAAAAATGTTTTTCTTGATCCAGGGCGCAAGATTTTAAGCACTCTATTATACCACCTTTCACTTGATACTAACAATGTCTACTTCTTTTTTAAAAATATGTTCCAAGTGCTTCACTTTGTTATTCATTTAAGTCTTATAATACACACATTACAGAGGTTCATTATCATCACCATTTTACAGAAGGAGAAACAGTGAGAAGGGTGTTACGGACTGAATGTTTGTGTCCCCCACCACTTCCCTGAATTCAAATGTTGGAGCCCTACACCCCAACGGGATTGTATTTGGAGGTCGGGCCTGCCAGGGGGTAATAAAGGTTAAATGAGGTCCTAAGAGTGGGGCTCCAATCTGATATGGTGCCCTTGTAAGAAGAGGAAAAGACACTAGAACTCTCTCCCCTCCATGTGAGGATACCACAGAAAGGCAACTCTCTGCAAGCCAGGGAGAATGCTCTCACCAGGAACTGAGTTCAGTGACACCACGATCTCAGACCCCCGGCCTCCAGACCTGTGAGAAAATACATTTCTGTTGTTTAAGCCATCGGTCTATGGTATTTCCTTATCTCAGACCCGGTCCGAGCAGACCAGTTAAGGAGATTAATCAGTCAAGGTCTCTCTCATCTGTTGAGGCTGAGGAAGAACTTTGTAGAAGACTGCTTTCCTGTTTATGAAAAGCAGTACTTAAGACACGCCGGAAGTGCTCATTTCCTAGGCAGTATTCTTCAGTATTAGTTGGAGCTTAAGTCTGACTGTAGTCATTCTGCTCATTTAGAACCTCAAATCTGTTCTCTTGTTGAGTGAAGTCAGGGCCATGCCGGACTCGGAATTGGACATCACAAGATGGTCTCCGTGGTGGGTCGGGGAGGTGCTCAAGATAGCAGAAAGAATTCTATTGTTTCAGTCTGGTTTTCGTTCAGGATTGAAAAACTGGGGATGCATTTGACCAAGGGCTGCTTGTCTGGACATGAATTTGGACTTAGCTGCCAACACACCGGTGAGGTGTCTAGATTTTTCTCCCCCCAGTCCCAGCATGGGGCGGCCAAGTGTTTCTTCAAGACAAAGTCTTACGTGAATTCTCTTGTATTGCCCTGGTCTGGATTTCAGTGTCACTTTTGGTCAGAGCTGACTGACCCGAAATCACTCGAAATTTTTTTCCTTACCAATGGCTGGGGCAATTAACAGCAGTGCTAAAAATATTTTTCTGGAGGCTCGGGCCTTGTTCTTTCATTAAGATGTTGTTCAGATATCTTCTTCACTGAGAAATCTCTGATGCTCCCACACAGAGTAAAGGGCCCCTGCTTTGTGCTCCCGGGGCTTTCCTTTGCCATCATGCAGTGTTGCAATCACCTATTTTCTTGGCCATCGTCCGCACAAGATAGGTAACTCCTTGAAGAAAGAGACCAGATTGTAATCTTTGCAGTTTCAGAACCTGGCATGGAATCAGTTACATTAGATGAAGGAATCGCGGAGTAGACTGTGTAAGAAATACTTCAGAAAAGCAGACGGGCAGGATGACCTGGACTGGGCTTTGAGGACAATCAAGCAAATAGAACAAACAAACAAAAAGCCCTAGCTGTATTAACTCACCCAGCTACCAAGTATTTGAGAGTCGAAGTATGTTTACTTTTTTCCATGTGGATTTTTAAACAGGATTTAGCCATGCAGTTTACAAGTGCATTTTCCATGACTGTATCCTTTCTTATCATTTATGACTGTCACTGGCTAGGTTATTAACTGACAGAGGAGCCCGGAGTCCAATGATAATAGAGTGGGTTGGAGCTGAGGCTCACACTTCTTTCTTCTGAAATGTAGCTTTTTGTGGTCCTGAGAAGTTCTCCCCCAAATCTATTTTCTTGTCTCTCCAAGAAGCACCCCCTTATCTTTGGTCGCAGGCGTGCATCCATTGTCCATGGAGTTTTATGATCATTGTAGCAGCAGTGCAGAATCAGTTCAAAATTTTGATTCATTCGTTCACAATGAATGAATGAATTTGCTTCCTCCTCCTCCTGCTGGGAGACACAGTACAGTTGTCCCCGCGTATCGGCAGATTTATTCTTCAGGGCTTCAGTTACCCACGGTCACCTGTGGTCTAGAAGCCCCTAGGTGTCCTTCTGACGTCATGTCAGAAGGTGAGTAGTGGCCTAATGCTACGTCATCGTCCTCTCATCCCGTAGGCACTGTGTCACCTCCCGTCATCACAAGCGAGTACGTTCACCTCACTTTTATCACACCTATTGTTAAAATTGTTTTGTTTCGTTATTAGTTATTGTTAATCTCTTGCTATGCGTCATTTATAAATTAAAGTTTATCATAGGTGGGAACATATAGGAAAAAAACAAGGTCTGTGTAGGGTTCGGTACTGTACGTGGTTTCAGGCATCCACTGGGGGTCTGGGAACGTACCTGCCCCGCAGAGAACGGGAGGCCACTCTATTCTTAAAGGTCAAGGCTTTGGATTCACAAGAACCACATCTGTAGAATTTTCAGAGGCCCCACCCTGAGGAGAGTGTGTCCCAAATAGAACTCCCGTTGTCCCTCAGATCTCTGTTCCAAGGTCACTTTCTTAGGAAAGCCCTCACCCTCTTCCCAAGTTGGGTTCGTTGGGTTTCTCTGTTTTACACTCTCAAAGCACTGTGTCTCTTCCTTGCTGATTACATCTCTCCTTTGGTAATTGCACACTTAATTGTGTGATTGTGTGGTCATTGTTTATCTCTTCCACTAGACCTCAAGAACTGTGAGGTCTGATTTTGCTCGCAATACCGGACCTACAAGTACGCCTCCATCTCTATTTTGAATGGAATGAATGACTCTTTCCCTCCTGCTGAGACATGAAGAGCATTTACACGTTGTTCTGACACTGACACAGCAACAGGCTGTATTCCACTCAGGGGGACCTGGATAACCAGAAACAAGGGGACTCTTGACTTCTAACCATATCGGTCCCTAATACCTCCCAAAGTCCCCTATTTCCCAGCCTTCTCAGTCACACCACAGTGTGAGGTAGTGGGTCGAAAGCACGGACTCTGAGCGTAGACAAGAATCTTAAGTTCAAATCCTGGCTCTGCCATTTGATAGCATTGTGGCAATGGGGAAATCACTTAAACCTTCATTTCTAAATGGGGATAAAATACTCCTTACATCCAGGTATCACTAAATGGATTAAGTGAAGGGACTCAAGGAAAACTTTCTCAATAAATGCTTGCCATGATTATTGACAGTCATGTCACATCTTAGCCCAGCAACTTCGTTTATTAGCACGCCTCTTCATGGCACCAGCACCTTCTTGATGACAAATTAGTGTGCTTTCCTCTTACCATCTCCGTGATCTCAGGCAAGTTACTTAGCCTCTTGGTGCATCAGTTGTGTTCACTATAAAGTTGACGTTATTACCACCTATCTCATAGTCCCGTTGAAAATAAAATGGGGCTAATGCACATAGAGAGGTTTAAGCAGTGCTTGGCACAGGAGAAGCGGTTCACATAGTAGCTTTGTTATAATTTATAAATTTATAGTAATGATGATGCTAAAAATAATAATTATTACTAATGTATCACCATGTGATTGTGGCCCAGTGATTGCTTCACGTGTACTTGCTAAAGATTCTATTTTTGTGACATCCTGGGACATTTCCCATGAAAAAGCCAAATGAAGAGGTAAAGAATTCAGGGCTTGGTCTTGAGCCAGGCATCTCTTAAAACTGCAGAAAGTTAGTTAGAATAATTTTATAAGACTAAGAACTGGAAGCTCAAACCTTGGTTTTTTGGGGGGCCAACAGTGCTAATCCAGCCTGACTTTCTTTGTTTTGTAAAAATGCATTTTCTATTGTTAGTCTTGAGACTGATTATCCATTTTGGTCAAATGCAGGTTCGTATTTCAAGGGGGTAAGAAGGCACATAAACATTCTCTTAAAGATGATTTTTAAAGTTGTTTACATCCTGCTTAAATCTGGGACTTAAAATGTACTCTCCGAGTTTAAAGGCCCAGTAGTAATTCAGCCAGCACTCAAAAGTGGGCTCCATTCTCGCTCCCCATGCTCCAGTGCTCCTGGACACACAACGGGGATCCGAGGGAACCTGGAAGGGCACCCTCTGTGTTAGTCCCTGTGTTTAGAAAGGTGTCCCCAAAATTGTCAGGATAAGGAAAACTGCTGGTGCTTTCCCTCCAGGAAGAGGGCAAGAGTGATCAGACGTGGGGAACTGGGCATCTCTCAGTGGAATAGCCCTTTCTTTGGGTGGGAAGAAAACAGGGGGCCATATTTTGTGCTGTAACAGGAAATTTAGGAAACTGAGTATCTCATTATATAACTGAAGTTCTTCTATGCCTGTGTTTTGTTTTTTTTTTTTTCTTTCAATTATTCTAGAAGGAGGCTGGGCTTGTGAGTTCTCGTGTCTGATGAGGACAATGTGCACAGTGATTAAAGCTCTGGAACAAGACCAGAGCCACTGTTTGATGGCAATTTTCTTGAACGCTCTGTGCCTCAATTTCCATACCTCTAAGGCAGGGTCAGTAATATCATGGACTTCAAAGGACTGAAGAATGAATTCAAGTAAAGCTCTGGATGTGGCATCTGGTACATAGGAAACATGTTTGCTGTTATTATCAAGGGTTATTGGGCCTTGGCTCTGTCTTTATTTGGTTTTTCCCAAAGCAGAAACCGAGACAAGGATTTAGGTGCAGGTGGTTTATTTGGGAGGTGATCCCAGGAAGCAGAAGTGAGAGAAGAGAGAGAATGTGATAAGGAAAAACAACAGTATCGGGGTGCTTTCTAGAAGATTCATCTGGGAGCACAGTGAGCTCAGTTCTGCCAAGATCTCTCAAGAACCATAGGAATACCTTCTGTAACTCCCCCTGAAGAGTGACTTTCATGGAGTCCCATCCTCCATTAGTTGAGAGTTGCCCCGGGGGTCTTCACTCACTCCATCCTCAGTGCTAGAGGCTGAGCGGGCTCTGATGTAGAAGAAGGGCACAGGGCAGGTAGGCAAAGACAGTGCTGACTTGAGGTGGGGTGTGGCCAGCTGGATACAAGTCTGAGCCCACCTTGAACTGCTCATTGCAGTTGGGGCTGAAATTAGAGGGGGTTGTAAGGGAGGACTCCTAGGAGGACCTGAATCAGAGGGTCGGAAGTTCCATTTTAAACTTTATCAGCTTATTGGAGAGATCTGTGGGCATCGCTTCACTCTAACCAGTGCCACCAGCTACTTCTTGCTAATAGAAAGTCTTTTTGCTTATTTTAAAGACAGATGAGCTGGTCACGTGTTCATATGAGCCACTCTCTTCTTCGAGACAGATGCACGTGGGCTTCTAGATTGTAGATGGCGAGGTTATCTGTAATTTCTATAAGTGACAGTATTACTCAGGCTGATTACAGTTATAATTAGTGGTGGTGGTCATTAAGTCATGGTTACACACTGAATAGTGATTATGGTCATGTATTAGGTAAGAAGTGCTTGGTATAACCGAGGCACTACACTTTGGGCCTGACAGCATCATCTCACTTTCAGCCCCAGATGGCTCTAGGAGTGTATGGTACCATCTCCACCATTTCATGGTTGAAGCAGCAGCAGGTCAGAGAGATTAAGCAGCTTCCCAGCATCCGAACACCAGCAAGGGGTAGAGTATCTTACTGAGAATTAGAGGAAACAACAGACATCACTTAGTTTTATCTTCCTTTGGGAAAGAAAACGCATAAAGACTTAAGACCCCTCTGGCTTCCCTGAAGCTCTCATTTCAAGAGCAAAAAGCTTGACTCTCCTGATTTAAGTGGAACAGGAAAGCTGGCTTGGGCTCTGCTGGATTCAGGTGCTAAATGAGGTCCCCAGGACCTGGCCTCTCTCCGTTTCTTGGGTGTCTCCGTTTTCCCAAGTGGCAGCAAGGATGGCCACAAGCAGGTGCTACTCCTCCCCCAGTTTAATGATCTCATACTAAAGCCAGACTCGTTCACATGAGATCCCGCCAAGGGCGCAGGGCTGGCTCTCATCGTTGGGATGGAAATGGCCTTATTGCTAAACCCAAGCAGAGTGGCGGCCCCCAGAGCTTGTGGCAGGTCCAGGTGACACGGGACCCGCATGGAACAAAAATGAGGTAGAAGGTGCTTTCCCAGTGAGAGTGGTGGCTTCTAGCCCAGGAGAGCTGCTGGCCAGGTCAGGATGCTGGGGTCATGGCATCTCTGTTTCCATATACGTACGTAAACAGAGAGGCTCTTTTTATACACTCAGCATCTTCCTGCAGCAATCATCCTATGACTTTTTTCCTCATCAGACCCAAACTTCTAGATAGAGATTTTCAATTCTCCCTCTCTTTGGGTCTCGATCCGTCACTTCTTGGCCCTTTTCCACCTGTTTTCCACCTAGAACAGGAGTTCTGAGCCATGGATGATTTTGTCCCCCAGGGGACGTTTGGCACTGTCTGGAGACATTTTTGGTTGTCCCGGTGTCGAGGAGGAGGGGGATGCTGCTGGCATGGAGCCGGCTGAGGGCACAGGGGCTACTAAAGTCCTACAATGCCCAGGACACACCCCAGCACAGACTTGCCCAGAGTGTCAAAAGTGCAGAGGCTGGGAAACCAAGCTTAGATAAATGCCTTAAAATGGTTGCGACCAAAGTTAGTTCTCACATCCTCCTTGTTCCTGAAACTGGTCCATGGCTCTCCGCCCTTAGATTATCTGACCTTTTAAACATATTGGACAATCTTCATGACGGACCTCCATTTCCTTGGAATATGTGATATGCCGCCCATGGTTTCCTGCTAATCTTTTCACTGCTTCTTCCCTGTTCTTACCATTATTGTTCTTTTTTTTGTTTTGTTTTTTTGGAAGAAGGAATTTGTTTATTTAGGGTAAGAGGGTGCAAGCAATATAAAAATCAAAAGCTTATCTGACTTTTCTTTCTCTGCTTCTCAGATGGGGGTTGGATTTTATTTGTTCATTTTCTGAGGGTCCCGATCTGCTCATGGAATCCTTTATACAGGGGGAAGCTGTGGGACAGATTCCTAGAGACCCTTCGGGAGAACTCTCCTTGGGCGGGCGGGAGTGTTGCTCATGTTGCCTACTTCTTTCCCTTCTGCTTCATGTGTATTACAAAATAGTCATTGCATGCGATGGTGAGCCCAGCAATTAGCAAGAAGAAGCTCTGGAAGCCCACTTTGCCGTCTCGGCACTGGTCCAGGTCCTTCATTATTTTGTCCATGGCCAGAGGGTCTTTTTGATTTTCCGAAAATCCAGGGAACTCCTTTTCCATGAGTACTCTCAGGTCCTCCTTTGTTAAGGAGCCTTTATCCCCAGCAAACTTGTGAAATGTGAACATCATGGTTTCCATGGCATGTTCCATTTGAGATGGCATTTTGGTGAGGTCTGTTGAAACCTTGGCCCGAGGCGCGGCTGGGACGATTGGCTGGCTGGGACGCACGGCCAGTGACCACCATTATTGTTCTTTATACCTGGTGTCCCAAATGCAAATGCTAGCACTGGGCAGGATATGCAAATAAGTAACACAGTCTTGATGCGTGATGCACTTGGAGGGCATGGAAGAGCGTGCAGCAAACCGGGCTGCCCAGCAGCTTCTCTCAGTTCTCTAGACAAGCCACGCATCGTGGATGTGAAATCTTCCCATGTGTAATGTAGGCAACTTACTCAACTCTTTTGTAAGATGCTCCGTGTAGACAAAGCACATCTCTGTATTATCAATATGTGGCCACCTCTACGTTAAATACCAGCATTTCCTGGGGATTTTTTTATTTTGGGGAAAATTGGAAAAATGAGGATCCTGCCCATTTCTCTTTCTCCACCTGGAGAGACATAAATGCACAGTTCCTCCTTTCCACGTGGTTGATTTTTCTTTTTTTCGCTGTCTAAAACAGATTCTGAAACTCTTTCTTTCTTCTTTATTCCACTTGTGGAATTAACAGTATCAGAGTTGGAAGAACAGGAGTGTCTTAAACTGCCATGCAGTTTGGCACCTGTTTAGAGGACAAAGCCGGGATCTCTGCAAACACTAATGTTTTTGGAATTCACCTCATGTGTGACTTTGGTTTACGGAATAAGCCAGTCCCCGTTCTGTACACGCTTTCTTGAAATCCAGATTTCCCCCGTGTGCCGGAATTGAGAACTTCTTTGCAGGTTTTCTCGTGACCAGTTGTCTTACCTTCCACATTTGTTTTTTCATTAAGATTTTTACCTTCGAATATTTCCTGCGGTTTGGTTGAAAATGGTTTTTCGACTTTGTGGTTCTGATAACAACTTCCTTCAAAAATTATACTAATCATATGAAACTGGTATGTAACCCATATGGCGTCTGGAAACAGTTATTTTTAAATGACTTTATGCTGAAGTGTAGTCATATTTTTGTAAAAAGGCTGCGATCTGTTTTTAATTTGCGGCAGTTTGAAACCATATTGATTTTTTTTTTTCTGCTGATATTTCAAATTTCCCTTTGTAGCAAACACAGTAAGTCGATTAACCTCTTGGCTTCCATCACTGTCGAGTGGCAATAGCTTTATTTACCCAGTTGGAATGTCCAGAGATTAAAAATCCCTTGAATTCTCTGTAAGACTTGGGTGGAATATGGTAGAGAGTTAGAGACCATCTTGGTCTAGGGTTCGGGCTTGGAACTCAGGTGGCTGGTAGAAATTCTAGTTTTCCCGTACCAGCTGGGTGGCCTTGGGCAAGTTGCTTAAATTTTCAGGGGCTTGGTTTCCTCATCTACAATATATTAATGGAATTTTTCTTACTCTAGAGTGCTATTAGGGTAGCTAAGCGGCCTGGCGCCCTGCCTGGTTTTATAGTGGGAAGTGCTTCCTGAGTATCAGACAGTACCACTACCAACCCTGGTGCTTGTAGTAACAGTACTGGTAGTGACAGTGGTAGTAATAATAACCGTAATCCTATATCATATTTTTCTAGAATGGGTCTAAAAATGCCGCAGGCTTTTCCAGATCCAGATCTCTCCAGACTCTCATTTGCCATCGTCCATTCCATCCTTTTGTTCTTTTTTTTAACTCCTACTCAATGCCAGGGCCTTTGGTAGGTGCTAGAGATGGAAGGATGGACTTTTTAAAAGGAATATTCCTGCCCTTGTGGAATTTATAGCTTATAACCCTGCTAGAATGGAGATATGTCCATTAACGAATCCTAGAGATACACAATTATGTTGGTAAGTGCTTCAAAAGACAAGCATGTGGTACAGTGAAGACCTGCCTGGTGGAGGGGAATTGAGAAGAGACAGCCCTAAAGAAAACAGTGATTAAGCTGAGAGGTAAGGGAAAAACATCTTAACTAGAAGGAGGGAATGGCTTGTGCACATCTTCTGTAGGAGGAGGAAGCATGGCTCACCTGAGGAGCCAATGAGGCCACGTGGCAGAGCCGCACTAGATGGGCAACTGGCCGAGCCCCTCCTTGGTGAGGCTGCGGAGGAGGCAAGGGCCAGACCCCATAGGCCTTATAGGGCTTTCAGAGAACTTTGGCTTCCCCCATAAACACTCTTTCTCCTCACCTTCTAATCTCATCTCAAATCACATTTACTAACTGATGATTGAGTTGAGAAGAAGACATAAGTATGGTTTCCAGCTTCCCCAAAGATAACTGTCAAAAGCCTTCCTCATGTCTCCTCTGGTGCTCTGGCTCACTCTGTACTTCCTCAGACCTACTTGGACCAGAAGATTGTCATGAAGCTCTACTGATGAGGGAAGATTATTCATATTCTCACTAGCCACAGGTAGATCGATACCAGCATTACCAGCTGTGCCTGCCACATAGTATGTGGTCAACAATTTGATTAAATGATTCACATCACTTTTGTTCAGTTTCCTACACAATGACTAGCCCATATGTGAGAGGGGCTTTTTGTGGTACTGAAGTTTCTATGAACATATGTAGTCAAGGGGGAACATATTTTTTCAGTAGCAGTATGAATTACATTTACATTTCTCAAAGTTGGGGCACCTCTGTCAAATCCACCAGGCCACCTTATCCCTTTGTGAGGCTCTTTGAAAACTCAGAAAGTGAGTTGTCCATTGATTTGAGATGAACCTGAGTCCCCCTTGCCTGCCCTCCACACAAGGAAAACAACAGCTTTTCCTTCTGTTCAGTTTGAAACCAAATACAGTTGTAGTACTTTTTGTTATTGTTTTTGGATATTATAATTCCCATTATTTTTAACCCCAGCAGATGAGAGGTTGTTCATAAAGCTCCTTACAGATATTAAAAGAGAGGTTGAGGGGGAAATTGGATGGCTCAGTCGATAAAGCATCTGACTCTTGATCTTAGCCCAGGTCTTGATCTCAAGGTCTTGAGTTCAAGTCCTGTGTTGGGCTCCATGCTGGGCATGGAGCTTACTTAAAAGACAAGGGATAGGGTGGGGGAGAGGAGATTGATAGAACTTTATTGTTGACTCCTCCTCTCACACTGGCTGTCGAAACTACATTGGGAACACCCAAATCATTGTTACCTGATATTGCCAGGTTCCCACTTGTTTGCAGCAAGCCTCTTCTATACTGATCTAAGACTGAGAAATCCTATAAGGTTGATTTCTACTCTTACCATATATCTCTTCCAAATGCATGTATACAGTGGCATTTAATTCTTGCTTGTAGGCAAATGGAAGATCCTATATGTACAAGTAGCCTGACATCTTTTAGACTTCAAGGGACAACAAAATATAAATGTATAAGATCAGGGACAATTTATTGGCTAAAGTTGATGGAAGGATGGTGGTATGGTGTGTCCAATAGAACTTTCTACACTGTCCAAGATGGTAGCTGCTAGCCACATGTGGTGGACGAGCACTTGAACTGTGTGGCTAGTGTGACTCAGGAGCTGCACTTTTAGTTTTATTTCCTTCTAATGAATTCAATTTAAATATAAGTAGCCACATGTGGCTAGTGGCTATTGTATTGGAATAGTATAAATTTGATGGGTTCAAGAGGTTATCTACAGGAAGTAAGCAAGGCTGAGTGATTCTTTGTCTTTGAGCCAGGCTCGATGTCTACCGAAAGGATCTGAGTAACTTCCTTAACTACCCACTCCCAATAACTAAAGCCTCCTAAGTCTACATTCTGAATTTTTAAATATGTGTTTCCTCCCTCTCTGCCATCGTTGCTGGGTTTCTGTTGCCATTTGGTCTTGCAGAAACCCAGGCAAAGCCTCTGCTGGATTTCTGAGTCTCGATTTCTTGTCTTCCTTTCAATCATCCACATTTCAGCCATACTAACTCTCCTCGGGATTAACATCCTTGATGACTCTCCAATTTTCACAGGATAAAGTTCAAAGTTGCCAGCTTTAATGAACATATGGCTTTTTGGGTTTCCTCTCAAGTTGTGAAATTCTGGCTGTTTCCCTGTCAGCTGTTTGTAAGTTTTACTAATAATGTGATTTTTATTCCTAATTACATACAGGTTACACATTATCTTTTTATATTTAGGGCTTTTGAAAAACTCTGCCTCTTTCCAACCCCCCGCCCCCCGCCCCCGCCACCGCCGGCCCCAGAGCACATACATGCCAGTGCACATAACAGTTCTATGCTTGGCAAGTCAAACAGCTGCCGGCAACTGAGCCTTTCGCCTTTGCTCCCTCACCTGGCTGCCCCTCCCCACCCCCACCCACCTTGCTAGCTCCCTCAGCTGGTTATTCTCCCTCCCCTGCCCGGCTTACCTGGCTGACACAAGCTAGCCTCATTAAAGACTAAGCTTTGATATCCCCTCTTTTAAGAAACCTTTCCAAGAATTTGTTAGGTGCCCCTTCAGGGATCTCCCCGGCTCCATGGGGGGAATAGGGAGCGGGGTGGAAGGAGGCTGTCTTGTGATGTCTCTTTAGCAGGTGGCCTCCTCGGGCAGAACCTGAGTGCCCTGAAGCAGGGGCCGGAATGGTCTCATTCTACATCTCTAGGGCCTAGGTCAGTGCTGAACCCCTTAGAGACAACAAATATTTGTTGAATGAATGAATCTAACAGTCATACATATGCTGTCATGTGGAGAATTTGCCAAACCCTCCCTCAACCCCCCCCCCCAAAAAAGTAACAAAATAAAGCCAAATTCCTCATCATAGGTTGTAATCGTATATACGTTTTGTGGAACTAGATAATGCAAAGTTTGGGATACTCTTGCTTTTATTCATTATTAAATCGTGTCCTAGGTTCTCCCACTACTGACTTCTTTACTTAATTGACTCCTGCCAACTTCATGAGTGGCGGCGGTCTCATCACAAAAGCGTCGCTGGGACATCATTCCTTCAGTCCACAGATAGTCATTCAGAATCTGTCAGGCATCAGACCCTACTCCTGGTGCCCGGAAGCTAGGAATAAAAGATGGGACAAGAACATACAAGGTCCTTTCTCTCGACGACCCCACATGCTAGTGGAAAAAGATAAACAAGCAGTCATTGGAGAAATATGATACTTTCAGGCAGTGAAGCAGCAAATGAAATAGGCCAGCCTGGCACTCACTATGGGTCAGACTCTCTTCTGAGTGGTTTACTTATATTAATGTCTTTAATGCTCACAGCAAGCCTAAAACCTTCATTTATCCTCCAGAAACTGAAGCCCAAATGGTCAGGTAACGCAGCCAAGGTCACAAGTCTTAGAACAAGTAGGGGAGCCAGAATTTGAATGCAAGCATTTGGTTCCAGTCTGTGGCATGACCGGAGTGTTGCCCAGAGTCATGACTTAAGGAGAAGTGTTTTGTTTTTTGTTTTTAAAGATTTTATTTATTTATTTGACAGAGAGAGACACAGTGAGAGAGGGAACACAAGCAGGGCTCCCCATCGAGCAGGGAGCCCAATGTGGGGCTTGATCCCAGGACCCCGGGATCATGACCTGAGCCAAAGGCAGATGCTTAACCTACTGAGCCACCCGGGCGCCCCAAGAGGGGTGTTTTTGATTATATGGTCAGGGAAGAGTTTTCTGAGAAGGTAAATCCAGCCTTACAGAGAGCTTGGGCTTTACCATGTTCCTACGGGAGAAAGTCAGAAACAGGTTTGGCAAGTTTAAAGAACAGGCAGGAAGGCCAGCCTGCTTAGGAAGTCTTAAAGGGTAGGGGTGGGGGTAGGGGTAATGGTGAGAGAGAAAGCCAGAGAGACTACAAGAGCAACCAGGCACTATCTTTCTCACACAAGCTGGGTAGATGGATCCATAGCACCCAAGTGAGGGCCGTAGTCATCAAGTACATCAACTACTAGTTAGAAAACATACAGTTTTACACATAGTCTTGGTCGTTGATGGATAAAAGTAAGATATTGGCTGTCATCTCAGTTCACGTTATCTTGGCTATGGTTGGAGAATCAAACGAAACCCTCTTCTTGTACGAAGTTAAAGAACTCAACATCTTGCTGATTTTCTCAGTATGACCATGGTAAACCACTGATATGCAGGGTGTAACCTCTGATTAAAGGAGAGATGTGACAGCAGAAACAATTCATTTTAAAATGCTTTATGTTGAAAGAATGGGTGGGTATATGGCACGAGCAACTGGGTTACGATGGAGCTTCCTTCGGCTATATGCTCTTGAATAGTGCGTTTTGTGATTGCTTCCACGAACTAGCTGTCCATTTGTATTAGTAATCTGGAAGCCTACACATACTTGGTTTATTGAAATACAACTTATCCTAGGAGAAGGGTGGCCCGAGCCATCTGACATTTTAAACAACTTTGTAAACTTATCTGTGACCCATGACAGACTAATATGTAACTATTGATATCAGATGGAAGTGACCCAGTGTTTGGCAAGAAAGCTACTTCTCATCTTCCTGCCACACTGTGCTTGTAACAGGAAGAGAACTTGCATGACAGTTGGATGAGCCAAGGAAATCTATGAGAGCACAAAGAAAAACTTGGAAACGGCTGCACACATTCAATTAATCCCTCCGTTATATGTTAACGAGTTAACGGCATATGTGTTTGTCTAACATCCTGCCTTATTTATGTCCTTCTGAAGCCCAGTCGGGATGGAGGGTATTAGTTTAATTTAATGCAAAAGGTCATTTGCTATTTTTGCCCTCTGGCTCCCCTCCTCCATCCCCAGCATCTGTTTGGAGTAGTAATCTGGATACTGCAGAAGGCAAGTTTGGTTCACAGAACAGAAATGTTTACCCATGGCAGGCTTCTGTAGTTTGTTTTTCTGCATGAAGGCACCAAGTATTTGCAAACTCCCAGACTTCACAAGGTAAATAAACTATGCTGCTTTTCCAACCTTCCAAGAAAGCTGTGTTTATCTACCTGCCTCATGCAGTGATCGCTCCGTGAGATCTTAGGGACTGTCTGTCACCAAGCAGTGTGCTGGGCCTGATATAATCCCAAGTGCCTGATATAATCCCAAGTGATATTATAAAAAAATAGAATTCTGTGTTATTCTCATTATACAGTTCAGGAAACTGAGGCTAAGGTAGGGAAGGTGCGTGGTGCAAAGTTGCAGAGATTTTAACGGGTGGACTCCAAACTTGAATCTAACCCCAAATTCCAGTTCTTTTCCCCTTTGCTCACTATAGACTCTCCATTCATAACCAGATCTTTTTCCCTAAATAATTACATCTGTGTGTGACACATATGTGGAGTTGGCATTGTGCTGGGTAATCTGGCAGATACAGAACAAGGAAAAATGCCTTGGATAATGAGACATAACTCTTACATAAGCAGTGCACCAAAGATAGGGCTGAATTAAGGCAGAGGTCTCTAAGCCAGACATCCACAGGCACCAGACTAGACGTGTAATGAGGGAGGTGGTTCGGTGGGGAAGGTTGGGGACTGTGAGAGCATATCCTGTATGCTTAGGGGACAGCCACTCCTTAGCTGCTGTCCAGTAGCTGTATAGACAAAATAGAATTTCTGACTTCTCTTGAAAAATTGGGTGAAATGACATTAACATGGAGTTGAAAAGCAAACCTACTGAGTAGGGCTTTCCATCAGCAAGAAGGTGGAGAAGTTTCCAGTGCTTGTCCCCTCGTAGAAGCATCAGTTTGAACAACTAGCCGTGCATGAAAATACCTTTACGACAGTGCAGCTAAATGAATTAAAGGCTTAAGCAAAAGACTGGAAACTGCAAAACTCTGTTAGAAAACAGAAATTCAACTGAGTACATTTTAAAGATCCTGTTGGCTTCGTTCCACGATTCGGGAATTAGGCAGCAACCCATCAAGTGGATAGAAAGGAGCTCCAAGAAGCCTATATAAAGTGAAAGGCTGTTATAGGCAGAAGGGAGCGGGATAAGAAAATTAAATTGGCAAAATGTGGAGTGGTTGTGGCGAGGTCACCGTCCTTTAGGGGAAAGCAAGGGTCTTTCAGGAAGATTATGTCCTTGGTACTGAGTAGGTAATTTCTGATTGACTGGTTTAAGATTCCCTTCCTGAAAGAGGCTGAAACTGTAATTAAGTATTACGTCTGACTTGGGGACATGGAGCTGAGCATAAGTGATACCATTTGGGGGCCTATTGTCTCTTTCTTAACTATTGGAAGAGAATATAGGGGAAATGCTTCTGGACATTGGTCTAGGCAATGAATCTTTGGATATGACCCCAAAAATGCAGACAGCAAAAGCAAAAATCAGCCAGTAGAATTGTGTCAAACTGAAAAGCTTCTGCACAACAAAGGAAACAATAAACAAAGTGTGGAGACAACTTATGGAGTGAAAAAAAAATTGCAAATTGTTTATCTGATGTCCAAAACATGTAAGGAATTCAGGCAACTCAATAGCAAGAGAACAAATATCCAGTTTTAAAAAATGGACCAAGGACCTGAATAGACCCTGCAGATGGCCAACAGGTAGATGAAAAAATATTCAACATCACTAATTATCAAGGAAATGCGAATCAAGACTATAATGAGATATCACCTCACATCTATTAGAATGGACATTATCAAAAAGACAGGATAACTGGTATTGGCAAAGACATGGAGAAAAGGGAACCCTCGTGCATGGTTGGTAGGAATGTATAGTCACTCTGGAAAACAGCATGGAGCTTTCTCAAACAGAAATAGAACTATCATATATATGATCGGGAATTTCCACTTCTGGATATATATCTAAAGGAAATGAAATTAGGATCTCGATGAGATATCGGCGCTCCCATGTTCATTGCAGCATTATTCACTATAGCCAAGATATGGGACCAACCTAAGTGCCCATCGGTGGAGGAGCAGATAAAATGTGGTATACATGCACAATAGAATATTATTCAGCCATAAAAAAGGAAGGAAATCCTGTCATTTGTAACAACATGGATGAACTGGGCGGACATCATGCTAAGGGAAATAAGCCAGGCAGAGGAAGACCAATACTGCATTTGTGTGGAATCAGAGAGTAGAATGGTGATTGCCAGGGACTGAGGGTGGGGGAAATGGAGGGATGTTGGTCAAAGGGTTCAAACTTTCAGTTATTCAAGATGAATAAGTTTCGGAGATCTAATGTATTACCTGGTGACTATAGTTGACAATACTGTGTTATATACTTGAAACTTGCTAGGAGAGTAGATCTTAGAGTTTTAAACGCATATACAAAATAGATGGTAACTTTGTGAGGGATGGATCTGTTAATTAGCTTGATTGTGGCACTCATTTCACAATGTGTGTGTCTGTTAAAATATCACATTGTACAGCTTAAATATATATAACTTTAATTTGTCAATTATACCTCAATAAAGCTGCAAAAAACCCCCCAAAAACCCTACCAAGAGCCAGGCTGGGTCTGTGGACTTCAATTTGTCGTCTCTGTTCTAGAAGATTGGTCTGCAAACCCTGGAAATCTGGACTCTGAAGGTCTGAGTTGGGAGTTACATCCTTAAGCTTAGTATTCAGCCAGGTTGAAGACAGGCTCTAATGCCCATAACTGGGCTCTTTTGTTGCTACATGTGTACCAGGCTCTCAAATAGGTTTGCTGCCTATACAGAGATTGTATTTTGCATCACAGTAAGTTACTTGCATGTCATCCCAGCTGATAAAAACAATAGAATTCCAGATGTGGAAAGGCCCTTAAATGATCAAGTCTAATCTCTTAAGTACATGAGAAAACTGAACACCAAGCAAAAATGATCAGCTTCTGATCAGTTGTGAGGCTTTGGGCAATGCCTTCGTTCTCCCTGGATCCCATGTTCTTTCTCTGTAAAATCAGGGGATAGAGTACACAATTCTTAACATCCCCAAATCCTATGATTATTTTCCTTGGTTTTACCTTAAGGCAGGGGGTGAGGAAGGACACGAGAAGATAAATAACTGGAGAAAATTAGGACCAGCCGTTTCCAACATGGTGTTCATCTCTGGCTCTTCCACACTACCCCTGGGAGAGCTTGGGAAGTCCAACCAGCCACCCCACCCCTCTGTGCAGCTACCCAATGAGTGGATGCCACGTGGCATACTTCATCACATCTCTGACAGCTGGTTACTGGCTTGGCTTCCAGCTCCAGCTGTCTTTGAAACAAATGAATGTTGTCAGTTCCAAGGGAGGCAGGGCAAGGTGGGGTGGAGAGCTTGACATAACCCATCACCGCTACAGAAACAAGTAAAAACATATGTCTTCCTGATGCCGTGCATTGGTGGGCAGCAGCCTCGGGAGCGGAGGAGCATCATTTATTCCACAAAAGCTATTTGCACTGTCTTGCAAATACGGCAGACACTCTTTGTACTGCTCCAGCTGAGTCACTGGGCCCGTGTTGATTGTTCCTTCTAGGAAAATCTCTACTTTCGGCAAACACGTATGAGACATCAGCCACCTACGTTCCCTACTCTCCAAACTCAGACACCAAATAAACTTGGGTGGTGAGAATTTAAATAGTGGGAGGGACCAATAACCTGTTGATTATTGATTTTCAGATAGCAAGTAGTTAAGAGTTTTGCTAGCAATACTTTTATGAAAATATTTATCTGGGTTGATTTGATACTGAGAGTTTAAATTTCAGTACTTGAATACCTATATCTGGAATGCTTAGGCTCTTTGAGATATCAATCTGAAGCAGTGATGGTATAATGAGGTGAGAAACTGGATGTTACCGAATGTGTAATGTCATCATTTTCGAGTCTAAATTTTTGGCATATTTCACCAAAATGGCAAGCATGCTGTATAGTGTGAAATTAGCATATCCTTGGGGCGCCTGGGTGGCTCAGTCAGTTAAGTGTCTGCCTTCTGCTCAGGGTATGATCCTGGGGTCCTGGGATTGAGCTCCGCATCCGGGTCCCTGTTCAGCAGGGAGTCTGCTTTTCCGTCTGCTCCTCCCCACACTCATGCTTGCTCGCTGTCTCTCTCTGAAATAAAAAAATAAAAATCTTTCAAAAATTAGCATATCCTTCACTGTTACGGGAGGCAGGGTCCCTACCACTTGGGTCCAGCCATTTTTCTATCATATAGATGGGTTCTTTGGGCACTCCCTTCAAAGCCCTCAGCCATTTCTCGCTGTACAAGAGCTTGATATCCTCAGAGGTGGTCTGCCTTTGCAGTCCCATGGAATTTTGTGTATTCCCTCATTCCTTCAGCATGATCTGAGTGTCATGCCAATGCCATCTGAGTGTCAAGAGCAGCGATTTTACATTACAAAAAAAAGTTGTCTAGCTTCCTTTGATAAGTGCTGTAGTAATGTGTAAGATGATAAGCCTGCAAGAGAAACACGTAAATCATAATGATGAATTGGCAGAGGAACATAATATATCTGATTCTTAGGTTATGTGTTTGTCTCTCAAAGGAGACACATCCTTAAGTGCAGGCATCAATATCTTGCCTATTTTTAGGTCTCTCTGTGTTCCAAGCATGTTGCCTTATTTCTGGTTCATTAATTCTACAAATATTTACAGAGCACCTTCCATGTGGCAGAGATGAGCAAGAAAACACAAGCCCCAGGCTTTATGGAGGTAATAGAAGCAACAGACTGTAAACACAAAAGCAAACAACTACAGGAGAGACCATCAAGTAATGATAAGGGCTATACAGAAAAATAAAGCTGACCAACATGGAGAATGACAATATTTGCTTTGTTTTACAGGGTGGTTTGAAGAGGTGGCCTTTGGGCAAAATGAAGTGAGGTATGTGGGAACAGAGCATTCTAGATGCAGGAAATAGTAGTCACAAAAGTCTAGGATGGGAGCTTGGCTGTCCTGTTGATGGAACAACAATGGAGCCAGTGTGCTTAGAGTTTAGCAACAAAGGGTTGAAGATGGTTAGAGAGGCTACCTGGGGCTGGATGTGGATGGGACTGGTCTGCAAAGTGGTTTGAAGTCCATATTTCTTGGTTTGGCACACATCTTGTAATAATAGAGTATGAATGTGACCTGTTTTAAGTGATGCTTTAGAAAAATAACTTTGGAGCGAGAGAGGGTAGGGCTTGCCAACAGGGAGACAAGATAGGAGGCCCCAGCTTTATTCTAGGCCTGCGGCAATACATGACCAAACTGGAATGAGAACAGAGGGCAGGACAGGGTTAGGAGCTCAAGAGATCAACTGTGTGTTGAAATTTGTCAACATTGTTAACCACATAATGCCACTTTCTGTAGGACATTGGTGGAGAAAGTGAGGTTGGGAGGTTGGAAGCCTAAGTTTGGATTCTGAAACTAACATTCAAAAACATTAAAAAACTTTGATGGGTATGTGTTTTGACCATTTCCTCTCAGACATTGAGCATGCCCCTCCCTCCAGAGGATGCTGACATGACATGTGAAGAAGGAAGACTGTTTATTAGCAGACACAGCACCAAACCCTGGAATGATCCCATGCGAAATTGGTGGAGAGTCTGGTTTCTATTAAATCCAGACCAGCTAGCTATCTCCACTTGGTCCCTCACAATTAACCAGCAGCCATTATGGCAGTCATGTGTTTTCCAAATGACATCCTTCCTTAAGTTTCCTTTGAAATGATCTGATTCTCAAGAAGAGGCTGGAGCAAAGAGGATCAAGGTTGTCAAATGGCTCCCTCCTTAGTCTTCCCTAGATGAGAAAGTCTTCATGACCAAACTGCTTGTAAGGGTCAGGCAGCTCTGACGTCTGTTCTTGTTGGTTGTCAAGGTCTCTTTTGCTTTCTGAGGAGCTGGGATGATGTGGTTTCTCTTCCTTCTTATTCTGTGTTTATCTCTCCCAAAGATGTGTGGAGTGCCCCTGGCATGCAGGACATGTCATGGTTGGTGCAAAGCAGGGTGTCCCAGCCCTGCCATGAAAGTTACCTGCAATACACTAGACAGATGGAAATCGGGGCATTGCAGAATGAAATCTGAACCAGATTAGTAATGTCCAGTAAGGCCACATTCCAAAGAGCAGTGGAGCCACTCACCTCCAGATCCTCCAAGGAGCTTTCTCAGTGACACTGGTGAACAGCCCCCCCCGCCCCCAACTCCTTTGGTGAGAAAATTGAGAGGGGAAGCCGAAAGGATGACTGATTTTAGTGCCACTTGACCCCAGCCTTCATTTCTGGAAATCTGAGTTTATGGGTATTCCTGCATGTTCTTTGGATCCATCTAAATGCCAGGAAAAGATCATTGCCAAGAGGTTAGGATCTACCTTACGCCAGCTCAGAAGTATTTAGTTCTTAAGAGTCCATTATTTGGGCTGCTACCCTACTCTCCCCAAAAGTCATATCCTCTCTGGAACCTCTCTTTTTTTCAACTTTATTGAGGTATAATAAATAAAATTGTAAGATGCTTAAAGCCTATAACATGATGATTTGATATACATACACAATCCCCCCCCATTGAGTTAGTTAACACATCAGTCAGCTCTCATATATATTAATTTGTTTATTTTTGTGAAAACATTTGAGTTCTACTCTTAGTAGATTTCAGTTAAACAATACAGTGTTTCTGGAACTTGTCCTGAATCCAAATAGCATGTGTGGATAAGAGCAAGCAAATGCTGTGTGGTCAGATAGCCCTGAGATACAGAGAGGTTAATAAAAGTACCCAGCAAATTAAGCTGTGTGAGAGGGGGGATTTTGCAGATAGAATGTCTTGTACAGTGTCTGGTACATAGAAAACAATGAACTCTTCCTCCAGGTAGGGCAATAAAAGATGGGGGAAAGGGGAAGAAGGAGGGAAATTCCCCAACCTCTACTGATCATGATTAACCACTTGGATTAATTAATAAGTGTTGAAACATAGATTATAAGACTGCTTATAAAAATTGTGTGCATTTATGAGCATTTGGACATTTAATTTTTTGAAATTAATACTAAATAAAATACAGACAGTAGGCCATGGTAAGCATATCAACCATTTTGATACTAATACATTGTTTCAAAAAAAAAAAAAAGCTTTTTGGAAGTCTGTGCCCTACTGAGAATGGGCGTAGGCATAAATTAGAACAGAATGGGCTTATACCTCCCAAACCAGTGTTGCACTGGCGACCACTGTACTCTGGTCTCATGAGATTTGGGCTGTTGAAGTCATTAAGTGTTTATTTCAACAGACATATTTTTAATTAGCCAAATAAATAAGTTTCATCAGTATGTTATTGATATCTTTGAAGAGCTGCTAGTATTGCATCGTCTATACCAGTACAGATGGTTATGCTTTAAGTACTCCGAGGAAAGAGTCAATTCATCTCTGTGTCAGTAGCTTAAACCATTGCACATGGTCAAAGCCATGTTAGTTAATGCTGTCTCGGAGCCAAATTTGGTTAGTGTAAGTGAAAGCAAAGGATAATTCATTTTCAGCCTACTGGAGTATTTGAAGAAGTAGCTCAATATCCCAGGCTAGGAAAGAGATAAAAGCCAGGCAATTTTAAGAACTTCTGCAGAAAGATTTTTTAGACCTTTCTTTCTAATCCATCCTTATCAGTATGACTCAGAAAGCTATAGAGACTGACAGTACATGGAGACTCTACCTGCCTAGTGGAGGTCAGGGGTCACTGGGAGAACTGGTCTTTGCCCAGTGATGCTCCTGTGTGTATCTCAGGCAGGGTGCTCGGTGAACATCTGGAGGGATCTGCCATATTCTCCAGAAAGTCAACTTCACTTTTTTTCTCCCAGCAGCAACCTCCCATTTATTCTCACGGCCAATCAGAGTGTCCTTTTCCCCACGCTGCTGGTTGGTTTTTTTTTTTTTTTTTTCAATAGAGGGCAGGTGGATAAGAGATCGGGTCTTCAGGATGGACCAAGGCTGGGCTTCACATTTAACCTGTGAACATGTGGATGAGAAGTTAATGGGTCCAAAAGGGTCATTGAAGAGGAGCAGTCTAGCAATTTCCTCTCTACCTGCCATCTGTCTTTCCCATTCCCATCAAAAGAAACCAACAAACAACTCAAAGTTAAAACCTGGAACCGTTGGGTTAAGCAGCTCTCCAAGGTAGAGAAATCCATGCTTTCTCCTGTATTTAAATATCTTCAGGTACCTTTGCAAGAATGTCATTAATATGTCTCTTTGCCAGTCTAAGCTTTGTGTCGTCCTTTCATTATTTTCTCAATAAACAGAATACTTATGCCACCTCCCAGAATTTCAGGTCCACCTGAAGGGGAAAATTATAATACCAACACACTAGCAGAAAATGACATGACTTCTCTGCTTTGTTCCCTCAAATAATCAAACGGAATAGTGATAATAATAAACATGTATATTTCTCTGTGCCAAGCGCTGTTCTTAACACTTCAGAAGCATTAACTCATCTAGGCCTCTAAAAATCCTCAAAGGGAAGTGATATTATTATTCCCATTTTACAAACCAGGGACTGGAGTATCTGAGCGGTTTGTAAACTTCTTCAGGAGTAAGGGAAAGGATGAAAGGGTCACTTAACCATCACAGAATTGAAAAAACTTTGTGGCTCTTGGCTTCATGGTCCCTTCTCTCTCTCTCTTTTTAAAGATTTTGGGCGCCTGGGTGGCTCAGATGGTTTAGCGTCTGTCTTCGGCTCAGGTCATGATCCCAAGGGTCCTGGGATCGAGTCCCGCATCGGGCTCCCTGCTCCTTGGGAGCCTGCTTCTCCCTCTGCCTCTCTCTCTCTCTCTCTCTCTCTGTCTCTCATGAATAAATAAATAAAATCTTTAAAAAAAATAGAGATTTTATTTATTTGACAGAGAGAGAGAGCACATGCACAAGGAGAGGGAGAAGCAGCGGGAAAGGGAGAAGCAGGCTTCCCACTCAGTAGGGAGCCCGATGGATGCAGGGCTTGATCCCGGGACCCTGGGATCATGACCCCTGGGGTCATGACCTGAGCCAAAGGCAGATCCGTAACTGACTGAGCCATCCAGGTGCCCCAATGGTCCCTTCTCTTGCCAGGCAGTTTGGGGATATTGATAGTATCTGATGAAATTTGCATTGAATGGGCTTTACAGTTTTTTGAAGGAAGATTACTGTGTATATGAATCTGGAAATCCTACATCTTCTCCTAAATCATATTTGTATTATGAGTCTAGTTGATGGTAATATTACTATCAACGAATGAATGGGAAATGCCAGTTTTGTGTTGACATGTACATTTTTGTTTTTTTCTCCCAAAGTGTAAGAGATTTTTTCCCCCTCTGACAGTAATAGGGAATCCTGAATATATATTTCTTTTTTCCAAAAGGCATGTCTACGTGTGAGGGCCTGTGCAAGTTGTCTTTTACCTCCCCCCCCATGTATAGATGCAGATGGGAGAAAATTCTATTTCGGTGTCTTAGAATTATATGCTTTGTAGAGAACTGAGGATGTTATTAGTGTCCGGATGCTCTCGGCATAATGTCAGATTTTGTCTCCTCAGCCTGATCTCCGGTCCAGATAGTTCTACTTGTTCTTATCTTGAACCTAGTAAATCTGTAATCTCAAGCCTCCAATTTCCTTTTGGAAAGTCGCTATGGCTCTATGTTTTATGTTAATATTTACTGAGCAGTTGACAGCTTACACGTTGCCTGATAAATACTCACTTATTTGATCAATAAGAAGCCCCATGGTGGGGATCCTCTTATTTCCATTTCACAGGTAGGGGAAAAAAAAAAACAACCAGGAGTTGAGAGTGCTTAAGCCCAGCTAGCAAGCAGTCGAGCTTCAAGTTTACCTCTAAACTGTTGGGTTGTTCCTAAAGATTTATTTATTTTAGAGAGAGAGCAGAGGGAGGGGCAGAGGGAGAGAGACAAGCAGACTCCACACTGAGCCCAGAGCCCAACACGGGACTCTATCCCACAACCCTGAGATAATGACCTGAGCGAAAATCAAGAGTTGGACACTCAACCTACTGAGCCACCCAGGCGCCCCCTGAACTGTTGTTTTTATGTTGAGCATTTCCTTTACTTTATTGTCTTTGTGCCATTCCATTTTATCTTAATTTTTATCACTTCTTCACGCAATTCTAAAACATCCTCATGCTGATGGTTTTCCTCTGTTAGAGACTTTCCTCAGCCTTTCTTAGTCCCTAGTCCTTCGCTTCTCTGATACTTCCTTTCTCCTCCTCCAGTCCCTGGACCATGGATTCCTGTCTCATACGGACTGCGTACACTTCCTTAAGCTTTTCGCTCACTCTAAACTGAGATTTCTTCTTTGGGGTATCCTCATACACGTTGGGCAACAAATCAGTTAGTTATTCTTTAGTGCTATTGTTTGGACAAAATAGGAGTTTCTTTTTTTTTTAAAAAAGAATGTGACATCTTGCCTAAAGTTGCAATTTTTTTTTGTCTTTATTTTTGGCAATGGGTAAAAGATTAAAAAGTGAAAAATCAATGGATTTTTGGTAAGCACAAATATATATCTTTGCCAGTATTTTCTCCAGCCAGCCTCATGGGGGGTATTTTGTTGTTCTATTAGCCTTTCTTAAAAAGAGGAATAGAAGATTGATACTGCCCCTGGGGGTTCTTTTTTTTTTTTTTTTTTATTGCTTCAAGACCTTTCTTTCTTTTTTTTTTTTAAAGGTTTTATTTATTTGATAGAGAGAGACACAGCGAGAGAGGGAACACAAGCAGAGGGAGTGGGAGAGGGAGAAGCAGGCTTCCCACCAGGCAGGAAGCCCGATGCGGGGCTTGATTCTAGAACCCTGGGATCATGACCTGAGCTGAAGGCAGACGCTTACGACTGAGCCACCCAGGCGCCCCCAAGACCTTTCTTTAAGATATATCATCTCACTTTTAGCAAACATCATTAACCCATTGAATCGGTTTTTGATTATTTAATGGGGATAAGTGTTGAGATACAGGTCGCTCAAGACAAGGACCTTGTCCTTCCTGGAATCTGCAGTCTCCCTTTTTCTGTTAAGTCTAAAGCCTTTAATAGAATTTAAAAATGACCTAAGGGGAGAGTGTTTTAAAGGGGAGTTTCCTGAAGTATGATTTATACCCTCCATGAGTCCTTGATGTATTATTTGACCATTGAAATCTGAAATAGGAAACAACGACTAACAGAGTATATCATCTTATAGTCTCTCCTTTCTAAAAGTATAAAGTGGTAAACAATGATCTGCATAGAATCTTGAGTCTTGGTCTGTATCCATTGCATCTTTAAGTTTAGCAGTTAAATTATGTGACTGGGTTTCTAGGTCTTTGAAACTGGAAAAGGTTGACACTTAATGTGGGAACAGTATTGAGTCCAGAAGCGGGGGCAGCCAGGCCTTTATCTCTGGCTCCCTGTCTCTTCTGAGGGAGAGGAGGCCTCTTGGGTGGGGGGTTGGGGACAGCTCTCAGTGTAACAAACCCACTCCCCAGGGACTTGAGGCCTTTCCTGTCCTTCCCTAGCGTAGGGGAAGCCTCAGCGCATCGTCAGACTCCATCCCCTTACTGGTAGGCCACTGGGTCTCTGTCCCCTCCTGTCCGCCCTCACCAACTACCCCCCCCCCCCCCACCATGAGCCAGGAAAGGGCTCTGGTCTCCTGGAAATGCCATCCTCAGGAAAGCCTCTCACGATCTCCCACTCTCCTCATGCTTGTTTTCTCTCATAGAGCACTTTTTTTTCTTCATACTTTGCCCAAAGGAATATTCCATACCCATTTGTGATCTTATTTAATCCCTGCCTCCCCCATTTAACTGGAGGCCACATGAGACCACCGCTCCATCTTGCTCACCACTGTTGGAGCCAGAACGTTGCGTGTGTTCAGTAACTCAAGATGCTTCACATATTCTCCAAATAAACAGATGGCTCTCTTTGGAGGTGCTGGGTTTGGATTTTTAAACTATAAAATGTATTTATTTGGTCAGACTCCAATGTTTTTTGTCAAACTCAACCCAAAAAAGAATGTTTCTTCCTTAATATCCGGCATTGTAAAATTCTTTTTTCATTTTGAAGAATTGTTCTAGATTTTTGTCCTTGTCACTCTGACCTGAAAAAGAGAGGGCCGTGTGGGGCCAGTGTGTTTGTCCCGGGGGATATAGGATGACAATTCTTTTTTTTTTCCATGCTTTCTCAACACAGCAGCTTTTGCTGTGCCTTTGAGTTGCTTAAGGTGCTCAAGAAAAGACAGGGAAAATAGAGAAAAAGTTTCCCAACCGGTTAGTCCAGTTTAGGCACTTAAGTGGCGTAAGCCTTTGATATTAGTTTAACCAAGTTAGGAAGTTAGTAAGGCAGGAGGGCTTTCATGGATGAATCACTGCTTCCCCCCCCCCCCCCCCTTTTAACTGTTCACTCTGTCTGCTGGGGACTGTTAATGGTGTCTTTTGTCTTCACGCTTGTGGAAGAGGTGGGGGCCCTGGGAGGCCAGGGTTCACATCAGCGGGACCCCATTCTACCTGTGCTTCCAACTGAGATTTCCTCACAGGGTGGTCGTGAGATTCAAATAAAGCACCCCCAGGAGTGCTCCAGGCTTCACAGCTGGACTTAGGAAAGAGTGCCTGGTTTTTTATGTATTTGAACTTGTTGCTTCCCACCTCTGGTCTCCTCCTCTGCTGTGGAGGGACGGGGTGCTGGCTAGCGTGTCCTCAGCAAGTCTGCGGTCAGAGATTCTTTCATTCCCTTATTCCACAAACATTTGTAGACTAATAAACAAATGTTGATTGGCTGATAACGTGTGACACAGAGCAGGGTTGCTGGTGAGGCTCTAGCTGTCACAGGGCATATGGTAGGGGGAGGGTGGCATTTTGTTTGTTTCTGTCACTGTAGATAGACATGAGCAAAGAAACGGTGGTGTCAGAGCATTTGGAAGGAGGGGAGAAACAGGGCCATGAGTGTAGTTTCTTTGAGAGGAAGGTGACAAAGCAGTGAGCAGCAGAAGCCAAGCAAGTCGATGGGAGCAGGAGACCAGAGGTCAAAGAAAAAGTGTGCAAGAGAGTGTGTGGGGGAGGAAAAATCATTTTCCCTCTACCCTACTAGGTTCTTGGCTCAGACCTCCCTGTAATAAAAGACAGATCAACGGGAGAAAACAAAGATGTTTATTAACATGTATACCTCCTGCATACATGGGAGGGACCCAGGAAAACTTAGGTATCTCCCCCAAAAGGCCCAAGACACCACCCTAAATACCATCTCCAGCTAAAGACAGAAGAAGATGTTGAAGAAGCAAGTTATGGGAACTTATCAGGCCAAGTGCAGTTAGCAAGGGTATGGTGGTTAGGCAGATTTAAGTCCACACCTTCTCCATTGAGAAGAGTTTCCAGACCTTTGGTCCTCTTCCTATTCCTGGTACCCAGAGGAAGATACTCTTATGTATGGAGATTTCCTTTATAAACATAAACGTCTCTTAGAGAAGGGTAACTTCCCTAGGTTTTCAGAGCTTCTCCTGTGTGGGCTGATTCTTTCCTTTTTTTTTTTTTTTTTTAAAGATTTTATTTTATTTTATTTTATTTGACAGAGAACGAGCACAAGCAGGGGGAGCGGCAGGCAGAGGGAGAGGGAGAGGGAGAAGCAAGGCTCCCCGCTGAGCAGGGAGCCCGATGTGAGACAGGGCTGGATCCCAGGACCCTGAGATCATGACTTAAGCCAAAGGCAGCAGCTCAATGGACTGAGCCACCCAGGCGCCCCTGTGTGGGCTGATTCTTAAAAATAACCAGCTCAAGATAATCCTTGTGCCAAAGAGGCATTTTTTGGGGTGGCAAATTCTGCTCCCCTGCAAGTAAGAGAACATAGCAGATTCAAGAGGTGAAATGCCCTGTAAGAATGGTGAGGAGGAAGGGAGAGGGGACAGATAAACTGCCCAGCTCCACACTCAGCAGGTTATGCAGGGGCCTGTGGGCCAGGAAAAGGGGTTTGGATTCGAGATCAGTACTGGAGTGCATGGGAAGAGTTGATTACCAAGGACAAGGACTCTGGCCGATGTGAGGACACCATATGAGAGGAGGCTTTGGGAGACTAAACAGAAAGTGTCCAAATGAGGGATGAAAACCTCTACCAGCATGGCCCTGGGCTGGGTGGGGAAGGGCGGGTTGCTCTGAGAGCCAGCCTGAAGAGATGATGGACAGGATTTCTAGACTGTGGGATTTTACTTGTCTGAATTTTTATCTTGCCAATCGATTTCTCTTCTTCCGGAATCTCCCCTGAGAACATGAATGTGAACAGTTCTTTTGACTTGCTGCGTGCGTCTGTTCTGTATGCCAACCCCTGGCACAGGGCTGCTCATTAGGTGCTCAGTGGGAGTTCGCCAAGCCAAGGAAAACATCTGTCTGTGTCCTAGTTCTAGATAATAGGTCAGTGCTTCAAGTCAATGAGACAGTCTTTCCGAAGGCAGCACCCTCCTGAAGGGGGAGGAAAATCAGGACTAAACCACATGTTCTGGGACTTCTTTTAAGAACGAGAAGCTGAATCCTATAACAGCGGGCCCAAATTTGGCCTGGGCACAGAGCCCGTATGCAGCAACCCCTCCAGCCCGCAGGCGGGGTTAAGTGCCGGCGCCTCTGTGTTCCCATAGTAACCTGCGCTCGCCCCGACACCCCCTTAGCATTTGGTAGCATCCTTGAATTTTTAGGTGTCTGGCTCCCCAGCAGAGCACCTGCTCTGTTTGTGTATCTCCTGCATAGTTGGGTGCCTCGCACTTCCCTGGCATTCAGTGACTGTTCATTCAATCAGCCGTCCTCCTTAGCCACCTAGGTTGCTGTAGTTGAGAGTGTATAAAGGGTTTCCTCAATGGTTATTCTGTCTCCCTTTGTAAGGTAGTCAGGGAGGGGAGGAGGGTCCCCATTTTGCTCACGAAGAAGGGAAGCCCTAGAAGACTGGCCCACGAAGCCCTTGGTGCATGGCGATAGTCACCAGAGCAGTTCAGAACTGAAGGTCTGATGCATGAGTCACAAGGACAGAGATCTGGTTTTTGATGGTGCGGGATTCTTCCTGGGAGTGAGGGAGTCTGTGTGTGTGTTTCGGATCCCCACGGGTTTCTGATGTTCGGCAAAGGTTAAGAGTGGCCGGCCTCTATCAGTGCTACTCAGATTTTCACAGACACACACATCACATGGGGATCTAAATAAAATGCAGACTCTGATGCTGTGGATTTGGGGTGAGACCTGCATCTGCATGTCTAACAAGCTCCTGGATGGGCTGAAGCTGCAGGGCCGGCAGACCACACTTGCTATCCCAGGGCCCGGATGTCCAGGACCTTCTGAACCAAATGCAAGAAGAGAAAGGGCGGAGGTGTGGAAGGGAAGACAGGGGTGTGTTGGCGGCTAAAATATCAGGTACAAAGATACACACTTTGTGCCGTAAACTTGGAAAGCGAAATTGTGATTGGATGGGCTTGCCGAGTCCCCTGTTATCGCTGGGGCACAGGGGTTCAAGAGCGCCTGGCTCTGGCAGTTCTGAAACAGACCAGGTCTGGCCACTTGCCGCTGACAGAATCCAAAGGGGACGAGTGGTGGGGAAACAAGAAAGGAATTTATTTCAGTGAGGCCAACACCAGGAAGACAGTGGACTCACATCTCAAAGGCTGTCTCCAAAGTGCTGAAAATACTTCCAGGTTTATGTCAGGAAAATGTGCAGCAAAGGTTAGTGGGTATGTGCAGGTGGGCAGTGAAGGTCACGTCTGTCCTTGTCTTGGGATCAGTCACATGGGGTCTTGCTGGCTCAGGGGAGTCACTCTTGCTTGAGGAGGTAGTTTCAGTTTCACCCATGGATGTGTTGCCCCCTGGGGCTTTTGCCTGAGTTAAGAGATAAGCCGGAAAGAACAATGGAATCAATTAGCGTGTACAGACTGAGGTCAAAGTGGAGGGGATAGAAGTCCCGGTTCATTCTTTCTTCGCCATTTAGCAGATGCTGTCGATAACACATGGAGATGACCATGACCACTCTCCCCACTCCGCCACCTATGCTAGTCCTGTTATTTAGCACCTGTGAAACCAGGATGGGATGTCATAGTTTTTCCTGCCCATGCTATGGGTCCCTTGGCGGCCGGGCCGCTATGAAGCAGCCCCCTCCGTCCTGTGTTTGCCGCTGTGTCCCCCTCGTCATAGATGCAGAGGCTCCAGGACGTCACGTGGCTCTGCCCTCAGGCACAAGAGTCCTTATGCATCAAGATTAGTAGTGCAGAGTCTGGAACTGTAGCTAAGGGCACCGCTTCTGAGGGTAGAGAGCTCTGGGTGCCCCAAACGCTGCCTCTTTGGCATAAGGATTATTTTCAGCTGATTGTTTTTAAGAAACAGCAGACATAAGAAAAGCTCTGAAAACCGAGTAGAAGTTACCATTTTACCTTCACAAGGGAAACCTCCATTTGTGGGGTGACTCCCTCTCTGTGCCAGGAATAGGAGGGTGACCAAATCTCTAGCAACTTGTTGGTGCAGAAAGCCAGGACTTAAATCTGCATATCAATCATAGCTCTTTTTTCTGTGCTTTTCCTGGTAACCTTGCATGACTGCCCGTCCTCCGCCCGCATCACCACCTCAACATCTTCTATCTTTCCCAGGAGACAGTATTTATAAGGTGGTGTCTTGGGCCCTTTGGGGGAGTTTCTCAGTCTTCCTGGGTGACTCCCATGTAGAAGGAAGGTATACATGTTATTAAGCCTCTGTTTTTCTCCTGTTAATCTTTTATTACAATGGGGGTCTGAGTCAAGAACCTAGAAGGGTAAAGGGAAAATTATTTTTTCCTTCCCTACGATGCCGGTGCTAGCTTTCCTACTTACTCTCTTAGCCTCAGTTTTGTCTTCTGTAAAATGGAGGTATTTTACAGTATTGTACTGTTTATGGTACATATGAAACATACAGTATTGTAACTGTTTATGGTACATATGAAATAGATAACGCATGTCAATTACTTAGCACGGTGCTAAGGAAGTAGCACACAGGAAGTAGCGATTAAACAGTTGTTGAAAATCACCACGTAAGAAGGGATTGCCTGGAACCATTAATGTTTTCTGTGTGTTTGGCTCTTTAGTCAGGTCTAATAAGGACACGAAAAAACGAATTCCTCATTTCACCATTACCTCAGCTGCTGGCCCAGGAACATAACTACAGCGCACCTGCCGGACACCATCCTCACGTACTGTACAAAAGGACGGCTGAGGAGAAGGTCCAGCATTGCCATGACTACCCGGGCTCCAGCAGGCATTATCCCGGTCACTCCCCAACTCACAGTCCCCATGCATCTCGGAGTCAAGAAAGAGAGCATCACCACCCAAGGTTGCAAAAGCAGCATTTTTGTGGACGACGCAAGAAATGTATGTAAGGAAACTTTTTCTTACTCTGTTCTTATGTGGGCCCTCGACAGGCTTTCTTGAGTGCAGTCAGGTGTGCTGACTCTGCAGGTTAAAATGGGGCTACCCTAAGCACCCCATGAAATTAGTCTTGGAGATGGACCAATATTCATCCCTGTCAGGCAAAAAGTCGGTGATCAGTTCTCAATTCTTCTAGGTTAAACTAGGAAAGATTTTGATATGCTTTTGTTTATTTTAGTCATGGGTCCCTATATTATCTTGGTTTCTGTGCTCCTGAGAAAGGAACCCCGTCTTCCAATAATGAAGGAAATCAGAGATGAATCCTCAGGGGTGGTTGGAATGTTTGTTCCCTTTGAGCTCTTGAAGGATAACTTCACGGGAAATGAGAATATTGGCACCTATGTGGAGGTGGCAGTGAGATACAGGTTTTTGACCCAGGCACACGGTTTGTGACCCAGGCACAACCTTCTGCCCTTTGTAGACCAGCGGCATCTAATGGAAATGCAATGTCAGCCCCACAAGTAGTTTTAAATGTTCCAGTGGCCACATTTAAAAAAAATAAATAAAGATAGGTGAATTAATTTTCATAATATATTTTATTTAACCCGATAAATTATAAAATATCATCTCAATTGATGCAATCAGTATACCAACTTATAAATCGGGTATTTTATATTAAGTTTTGGCAATCTAGTCATTGTTTGACACTTAGAGCACAATTCCAATGTAGACAACAAATTCTCATCAGAAATACTTAATCTGTATTTGGATTTCATAAAATTTAAGGTTAGAAGAGTAGATTTACATATGCATGCTATTCCAAACTTACTTGTTTTTCAATCACCATATCAAGGTTTGCTTTCTTAATTTAAATGGAAATTAATTAAAATTAAAATTAAAACTTCGGTTTCTCCAGTGGCACCAGACATATTCCAAAGGCTCAGTAGCCACGAATGGCAGGTGAGTGCCAAGTCGGACAGAGCAGCCAGATGGTGGTTCTACCCAAGAAGAAGGGGTACTGGTATCCCTGAGCTGTTGATTGGGAGCAATAATGAAATATCATGTTTCTACCATTTTAATTGGTCTTTGGGGCTTGGGGGTATTAACAGAAATATCCTCTTTAAGGACTATCAGTCTAGCACAGATTTATGATAATAGTGATATTAATAATAGTGATGCTGTCCATAGTGACAATGATATGTATTTGATAGATATATCAAAGCTGATCTTTAGAGCAGCCTTATGATTGGTATTATGGGTATTATGCTCTTTTCACTGATAAAGAAACTGAGACTCAGGGTCACTTATCAAAGCGGCCAACTTGAGGTTTTATATCTAACTCTACATAATTTGATCTTTTAATTTCACTCTGTGGAGAGTTATAATGACTTTACTGTTATGTCTGTACTAGTTTTTGAAGTATTGAGATAACTCTTAGTATTACATTTCCAAATGCCCTGTTCTCTCCCAGCAATCCTTGGACTTGTCCCTCCCCATTAACTGAAGGGATCATGCCTGGCCCAACATCCTGCCACTGCCAGGTGTCTTTCTCAAAGGCCATGGCCAATATCCACTCTGTTAAGGTAGTGCCTGCACCTTACCTCTTGTGAAATATTTAATATCATTTTAAATACCACCCCTGACTTATGCCATTTCCCCAAAAACTAACTCAGTATTGGGTCAAAGAGTCCTTATTGAGCACTTATTTAGTGTGATATTCAAGTTTGTGTTGATGAAACAGGGATGTTAGACATGGACAGTGTTTTGTAGGACATATATTTCTAAATTTTATTTAGAAAATAATATATGAAGTGTTATGAATTCAGATGCAAAGAATGTCTTTGCAGTGTTTAGAATAAAATAAAATAAGCATTTTCTGTTTTTAAAGACTATTCAGACAAAAATAATTTTTGTTGACCTGCTGTACTAACTAGATTTGTAGTGTGTGTGTGTGTGTGTGTGTGTGTGTGTGTGTGTGTGTGTGTGTGTGTGTTCCACTTGTTAGGGTATTTTTGAGTTATTGAGTCTATCCGTCTACCAACCTCTTTGAATGAATCTTTCTCTACCACAAACTAGGAGCAAAGCCCCAGGACAAGCACCGAAGTCATCATTTATCAGTACATCTGTCAAGTGTTGGTTACAGACTCTCTCCCTGCCCTGTTTAGATTTCTTTCGATCTCACTCAGATGTTCTCCACTGATAATCCCCTCCAAATGCTCTTATGTTCATTGTAGATGCCCCTAAGCCTCCCACGGAGGATACCTATCTCAGGTTTGATGAGTATGGGAGTGCAGGGCGACCCAGAAGATCAGCTGGAAAATCACAAAAGGGCCTAAATGTGGAAACCCTTGTGGTAGCAGACAAGAAAATGGTGGAAAAGCACGGCAAGGCAAATGTTACCACGTACATTCTCACGGTCATGAACATGGTAAGGGAGTTTGTTAGGACTCCAATACTCTGGATCTCCAGAACAGCCAAAAATCACAGAATATCCTTGTATGGATCGAATAGCAGCTATAGTCACATAATTTTTTTGGAAAAAAGTTGAGTTTTGAGGAAATTGCTTCATACGTTCATATACATATATTCAATTTTGTAAAATTGAAGCCTGCATACTTATAAATCTGCCTGATTAATACACAGAGTTTTGGAAATTTTTAGGTTTTGTTTATTTTCATTTGATTTCAATTGTTCCAACAGGTTTCTAGCCTATTTAAAGATGGGACCATTGGAAGTGACATAAACATTGTTGTGGTGAGCCTCATTCTTCTGGAACAAGAACCTGTAAGTGCCAAACTTCACTTATTTCTTAATACATTCTGCCATTCAGGGGGCGCTTGGGTTAAGCGTCTGCCTTCAGCTCAGGTCATGATCCCAGGGTCCTGGGATCGAGCCCCGCATCATGCTCCCTCCTTGGCGGGGGCCTGCTTCTCCCTCTCCTACTCCCCCTGCTTGTGTTCCCTCTCTCGCTGTGTCTCTCTCTGCCAAATAAATAAATAAAATCCTTAAAAAAATACGTTCTGCCATTCAGGATCTACTTATTGAATACCTACTGTGTACCGATCCATGAACTAGTCGTTAGAAATTCCAGCTTGAAAATAGGCTGACCCTATCCTCAAAGAAAGTACAACCTAAAGGGTTATATATTCAAATAACTAAAACATCACAAAATAATTATATATATATATATGTATACACATATATATAAAATACATGTATCTATACAATGGCATTGATATGATTAAATATGCATATATAGTAAAATATTACATTATATATAAAAATACAAATATTATGTAGGCTTTACAGGGAAGGGGCATTTGATAGTAGATTTAAGGGTCAGTTGGATTTTGCATGTTGGATATGCTGGGTAATTGCAGGTAGATTTAAAAAGATATTTTGAAAACATACTGAAAATAAGTCATCAGAAAATTCTTGTAGTAAACCTGCTGTCTCCCCAACACCATCTTAGGTACTACCAGGAATAAAATAAGGAATATTTAACTGCCCTTGAATTGATTACCTTGAGGTGCAGGACACAGGCATGGAGTAAATCATAAAACCAGAACATATAATAAAGTGTTGATTGCACGGTACTCACTGCTTGGTAGTGTTTTGATGCTGTTTGAAACTGTTTTTTTCTGAGGTGGAGATTACCAAGTTTTTTAAGTCCCCTGTGGCTTCTCCTCTTCATCCATTACCCCAGTAATTAACGTACAAAGCAAGGAGTCAGAGACAAGACAAAAATTAATCTCATCGTCCAGGTGTGTGCAGCTACAGAGGTTAACCTGTCAAATTGTTCTTGGAATTTTAGGAAGGTAGAAAGGAGGGTGTGTGTCATTGGGAGACACTTTTGTCTTTAACCTACCACTTATACTTTGCCCAAGGATATTGAAGCCAGAGGCATCCTAATTCACGGATAATTAAAGACCTACTCTAAAAACCCTCAACTTGACCCAAGTCAATAGTTTTAAGCAAAGATTTGGTAAATAATTATCTTAAAGCTAGGGCCTATCTTACCCCCTCAGAGTCTTATAATTATTTGTTTCTACATCCGTTCAGTGAGCTTTCTTTTTATTGCTTGATGGATGGGTGGATTTTAATCTGTGACGTGGCAAACCCTTTGCTGGAAAGTTTGACATAGGGGTAAATAAGTTGTGGTCACTACCTTCCTCGTGCTGTATTGAAGAAGGCATTGAACTTTATCACTATTAACTTATAATTAGGTTCTAAAAGCTTTAACAGTTTTATAAAGGTGGTACCAGCATGAGATGAACACAGATATTCCTAACTGATGTCAGGTTATTATTTTTGTTTTTTTAGAAATAGAACTAGTCATAAAGTATACTACTAAAACTCTGTAGTTGCTTTAAATATTGTGAGAATTTACCTGAAATAGTTTGAGGGTTTTTTGTTTTTGTTTTTGTTTTTTTTTATCGGTTGTCTCCAACCTTAGCTCAAGTGTTTTCCTCTACTGACCTTTCTCCCTAGAAACATGTTTCTGTGTTTGCTTGTACAAATGGAATAATTCAACGTTCTCACCTCTGACAGATTCACACTCTGATTTGTGTGGGTTTCCCATAGGGAGGATTATTGATCAACCATCATGCAGACCAGTCTCTGAATAGTTTTTGTCAGTGGCAGTCTGCCCTCATTGGAAAGAATGGCAAGAGGCATGACCACGCCATCCTACTCACGGGATTTGACATTTGTTCCTGGAAGAATGAACCATGTGACACTCTAGGTAAGGTATGAATGGGTGCTTCACTCACACCTGTGAAAACACAGTATGGAAACTGTCTACTGGGTGGGTGGTCCTAATGATCCTTAATAAGACCTAATATTTAAATTGTGGAGTAGTTATCTTCAGTGTACCCTGTGGTGAATGTTGTTCTATTTAACTCAAGTCAGGGTGGAATGGTGAGTTCATCTCCTTTATTCATTCTGTATTTTTCTTTATTAACTCTATTGATGATCATTAAGGTGAATTGTTTAACTAGACGAGTTATGATTTATTCCATAAGCACAACTGGGGCAACTGAAGAAAATTTGACTGATCTCCATGGTGCATCACTGTGCCCTTGGGTAGCATAGAAGTGCATCCTTTAGAAAGTTACTTGACCTTTAAAGGACTCAGCTGTTCTACATTTGCACGAGACCATGAGTAAGGACTAAATCTTCCACATCTATACTGTATTTTCTAGTATATTCCATTGCATACAGTAAGAAATCAACAATTTTTTTTGATGAATTAATGCTCCTCTAGCTCAGTGTTGATGGTGGTGGTGGTGCCAGTGATGATATATGCCTACACATTAAGTTTCTCAGATTGTCTCATGGACCACATAGCAGCAAAGTGGATGCAGGCCATCTGCAAGCGTGTATTTAATACTAACGGGGTACATACTCTTATTCTGCATAGGAGGACCCCAAACTGGGAAGAAAGACATTTAACGCTATAATGTGGTTCAAGATAGAATCAAACACTGGCTGGCAAGATTTTATAGCTGCTCTTAGAAGGAAGTAGTCTTTGAAAACAGAAGCATTTGTCACATTCTAGTGAATAGGAAACAATGCATTTAATCTGTTCACATTGTTCAGACCTTTTCATGTTGTCTGCTTCAGAAAAAGACCAGGATGTATGTTCTCTTAGAAAATATACCTTGAGCTTTAATGCTAATAGTGCTGTTAAGTGGACATTTTGCATTGGTTTAATTGAGATAAGGCATATAAATGTCCTGCAGCTTCCTGTTCTGTATGTAAAATGGAAAATATAACACTCATAGTGACTTTACAGGGTTGGGAGGAGGATCTGTTGATGGCAATATCTTTTAAAAGGCAAGAAAATGTTAAATTCTGCATTTATCTGGGCAGGACAGATAATCCTATACCTTTAGTGCTTCCCTGCAAAAAAATTAAGTACATGAATCAATTAAACTGAAATTAATTATGTTAACCAATGAAACTAAAACTGTGCAGAACATTTTGAATCCATAAGAAATGGTCAGGTATCTGTATGTGTGCCCCTTGGACTAACACTTGAAATTGCTCTCTCAATAGGGTTTGCCCCCATCAGTGGAATGTGCAGTAAGTACCGAAGTTGTACCATCAATGAGGACACGGGGCTTGGCCTGGCCTTCACCATCGCTCATGAGTCAGGGCACAAGTGAGTGAGCCCTGGATTCACCACTTTCTATGAAAACCAGTTGGGTGATTCATTGGCATCCCCCTAATGATAATTGTTGGTCTAGTCAGAATAGATAGGCTAAATCTTGGGTAAAGCTCAGAATCGTACCTGACAATAAGGAGAGCTCCCTCAATAAAGGCAAGTCATCGTGGATGTTGCTTTTTTTAAACAACAATGTTTTAGAGCTGCACAGAAATCCATTGTCGGTATAGATGGACTGCAAGTCATCTAACGGACCCCCTGGTCTTTCAGGAATGTCTTCCATGTTCTGCAGTGAAGATCGTTTTAGTTCATTATACCGAGAAAGTAATTGGATAGACGTGTAAATTCCCAGAATGTAATGGCATGTTAATTGTTCAAAGGCTTTTGGTGCACACGCTGGATATTCTTATAGTTGGTGTCATTGCGTGTACTTAGCATTCTCTTCCCTGGTGTTAGTAAATCTTTCTCTTGTGAGAATAGAGTTCGAAATGAGGAATGAGAAAACCTGAGAGTAATGAGCCGAATTTATAAGGCATGAAATCTGGTGCCAATGCAGTTCTGTAGAGGCTTTTCAAAAATCCCTTGAACAGTAGCATCCACATTGGAATCAGCACGCTGCTTAACAAAATGACTGTTTCAAAGCGAAAGCTCTTTGGATAGATGGGTTTAAGAGTGTTGGCGTGTGTGTCTCGTATTCAGCATTTATGTTGAATGCTCATTTTCAGAGCATCTGATTGATTTCTGACTTAAAAATAGAAGCAAAATCATCTCCACAACTATAATTTATATTTGAATATTTTGGTGCTAGTGTCTCTTATGAGCAGATTATCTTCAGGAAATTGGAATCTTGTGTATGTGCACAGCCACTTTCTTAGCAAGGTATGAATGAACCAATTTTATTGTGAACACTGGTACAAAAATGCGTGTTAGGCACAAGGCGCCTTTATACAGAGCAGGAAAGAAATATGAATGTCGAACAGATGCCTAAATGTGTTTTTGGTTTTTTTTTTAACCTATCACCTCCTGACCGTGAACTTCCTTATCACAGTTTCACAACTGGTGGGAAGAAAAAAAAAATGTGGTACTTGAAATAAAAGAATTTGACTATCCCATCATTTTAATTTAGCTTAGCTGTATTGACCAAAAGTTTCTTGTCCTTAAAATATACAGCAGACATACCATTCTTTGATTTTGTGGCCAAGACATAATAGAACAAAGCCCTTAGCATTTTTTAGAATTTTCTATATTAATTTTACAACACTACAGTTGACTGTTTTTTTCTTAAAAAAAAAAAAAGATTTATTATTTTAGAGAGGAGTGTGCAAACAAGGTGAAGGGGCAGAGGAGAGGGAGAGAGAGACTCTCAAGCAGACTCCACGCTGAGCGCAGAGCCCCACGTGGGGCTTGATCTTATGACCCTGAGATCATGACCTGAGCTGAAACCAAGAGTTGGACGCTCAACTGACTGAGCCACCTAGGCTCCCCTACAGTTGACTCTTAAACAACATTGGTTTGAACTATGTGCGTGCAGGTCCACTTAGATGTAGATTTTTTTTTTTTTTTTTTTTTTGGTAAATACTACTTTAAATGTATTTTCCTGGGACTCCTGAGCCTGACTTGGCTCAGATCATGATCCCGGGGTCCTGAGATTGAGCCTCACGTCGGGCTCCCTTCCTCGGTTAGGAGCCTGCTGCTTCTTCTCTCTCTGTTGCTCCCCCTACTTGTGCTCTCTCTCTCTGTCAAATAAATAAATAAAATCTTTTTAAAAAATCACAGATCTGTACCTCTGAAACAAATAATACAATATATGTTAAAAAGACGAAGAAGAAGATAGCAGGAGGGGAAGAATGAAGGGGGGGACATCGGAGGGGGAGACGAACCATGAGAGACTATGGACTCTGAGAAACAAACTGAGGGTTCTAGAGGGGAGGGGGGTGGGAGGATGGGTTAGCCTGGTGATGGGTATTAAAGAGGGCACGTTCTGCGTGGAGCACTGGGTGTTACGCACAAACAATGAATCATGGAACACTACATCAAAAACTAATGATGTATAGTGATTAACATAACAATAAAATTTTTTTTAAAAATTAAAAAAATGTATTTTCCTTATGATTTTCTTAATAACATTTTTTCTCTAGCTTACTTGATTGTAAGAATATAATAGTACATAATACATGTAACATGCAACACATGTATTAATTACCTTTAAGTTATTGGTAAGGCTTCCAGTCAACAGTAGGCTATTAGTAGTTAAGCTTTGGGAGAGATAAAAATTATACTTGAATTTTCAACCGCAGGTGGGGAGGGTCAGTGGCCTTAACCCGTATGGTGTTCAAAGGTCGATTGTATAGAGTAACTCATTTTTTTCTTTGTTTTTTCTTAGAATTGTGATAACTTTGTCTCTCACTTGGGTTCATTGATTTTCAATTTATCTTCTTCCTTTGATTATCATTTGGAAAACGGCTTCACAGAAAACTTTCTGTTTTCTTCTATTTCAGCTTCGGCATGATTCACGATGGGGAAGGCAATCCCTGCAGGAAGGCTGAAGGCAATATCATGTCTCCCACACTGACAGGAAACAATGGGGTGTTTTCCTGGTCTTCGTGTAGCCGGCAGTATCTCAAGAAATTCCTTAGGTAAGACAAAATAAAACGGGTATTCCCGGGGTGGTGACCTCAAACAGTGCTCAACAGCTTTTTAAAATAAATACTCAGTGGCTTGATAATGGTGATAGTGATAGTGATAGTGATAGTGATGATGGGGATGGTGCTGATGCTGGTGCTGATGATGATGATGGTGCTGGTGGTGAGGATGGTGCTGGTGATGATGGTGGTGCTGGTGATGATGATGATGGTGCTGGTGGTGAGGATGGTGAGGATGGTGCTGGTGATGATGGTGGTGGTGGTGATGATGATGATGATGGTGCCGGTGGTGAGGATGGTGAGGTTGGTCCTGGTGATGATGATGATGAAGATGGTGGTGGTGATGATGGTGGTGGTGGTGGTGGTGATGATGAGGATGGTGCTGGTGATGATGATGATGGTGCTGGCGTTGATGATGGTGCTGGTGATGATGGTGGTGGTGGTGGTGCTGGTGATGATGGTAATGGTAATGATATTGTCATCATTACCGCTATTGAAAAAATACATTGAAGGTCTAATACCCATGCTAAATGCTCTGCGAATGTTGCCTCATTCAGTCTTCATGGCAATCCTATTAGGATCCTTAGTCTCTGGTTGAGGAAACTGAGTCTTAGGAAGGTTAATTGTATTGCTTACTGTACTACAGCTGGTAATGTGTAGACATAAGACTCACACTTAGGTCGGATATGACTCCAAGATCTATGCTTATAACTCTCTCCCCTTTATGACCTCCAGAGGTTGCTAGATATACTTTTTACTGTGTTTAAGTATTTTAATCTGATCAATAAATTTGGTCATAAGAGTATTAAAAATGCTAAAGTGGTGTGCATGTTTTATAATGAATGGAATATTGTCTTGCTTACCTATTTTGTTTAAAATAGCCATGAGATCGTTTTATGGCCAGAAGACATCCAAAGGGGATGATAGCTATATAAAATCTGTTTGATAACTCAAAACTACATGTCATTAGTAAAATCGGAGTTAGGAAGGAAGCACTATGTGATTCATATTAAATGATGAACCCAAAGTTGGAACCCTTTGAAGTTTCCTCTAATTTAATTTTTTTAAATTTTTTTTAAAGATTTTATTTATTTATTTGCGAGAGGGAGAATGAGAGATAGAGAGCACGAGAGGGAAGAGGGTCAGAGGGAGAAGCAGACTCCCCGCTGAGCAGGGAGCCTGATGTGGGACTCGATCCCGGGACTCCAGGACCATGGCCTGAGCCGAAGGCAGTCGCTTAACTGACTGAGCCACCCAGGCGCCCTCCTCTAATTTTATTTAGCAACAATATATATTTGACCGTTGTAATTATAATAGCACTCTAGTTGTTATGATATATCTTATGCTATGTTGACTCATAAGAACACTCAAGTTCTAATCCCATTTCCCTTTGACCAAATGTTAGGGAAACTAACAAAATACCTTTGGGAATTGATAACATTGATACTTTTTTCTTAAACTGTACTATTGCCTACGATTTTCAAATGTTTATAGAATTAGTAATACACACAGGCAAAGCTGATTAAATTTAAGATGTTTAACCAAATAATACCCCAAAGAACAGTAAGAAATTGACAAACCTTTTGCTAATGATAAGTTTTATCAAATAGAAGATTGTCTTATTATAATTTTATTATTTGGGGCTTTGAAATTATTTTTTCTATCTCATGTGAGAATAGAATCAATAAATATTATAAATCAGGGTCAACTTAATACAGATTGAATTTCTGTCATTAATATGATACAGTTAAATGTTTTGGGATGATGACAACAACAGTTGACTTTGAATGCTTATTATGTTGGGTTGAGCATATTGCATTTTCTTGTTGCATCTGTTAAACTCTTAATGTAAGTCATTGTCAGTAATGAGGTATCTTAGAGTTGCTCTTGGTCTCATGGTTGATGCGGATTCCCATCTGTCTGCCTCCAAAATCATACTTAACCACCATGCTCTTTTGCCTCTCATTGATCTCATAGTTTAGCTATTTAATTTAAATGGAGAGAAGGTGCTATTTAACAATATCCACCATCCAGACTGATTTTTTTTTTTTTCTTAACACATCCCAGTTGAGCACACTTTGGGGAATTATTCTGTTTATTGCCCCAATGCGTCCTTTCTCCTAATACTTTCAAAAACCTAATTTATTTTTTGCTTGTAAAGATTATTTAAGGTAAAGTACATCTTTGACCACTGCCCCATTATTTATAAAAGGTGCAGCCTGACTTTCAACTCCATGAAGACCGGTACCAGCTCTGTCTAGTTTATTTTGTACCTGTAGCACTTAGCCTGGTGCTCAGCACACAGTAGGCACCCCAATAAAAATCTGTTGAATATGATTGTTGGGGAGAGTTTTCAAATATATTGACCTTTCCCATCTAGCTGGCCAAACCAAACCACTTGGAGAGCTATGACTTCCAGCGCCAGGTGAAATGTTCCGTAGCTGTGTAAATTCCATCTTCTTAGACAGGACAGGACTCACTCTCTGGAAAAAACAAATACCCATTTTAATGTTCAGTATTACCTATATCTTCCGCCATGCTATGCTTTTCTTCATGTGAGTGCATTCAGAGACGTATTGTTTCACGTGGAAAGATCACAGATAAACATAGGAATTAACAAGGCTGTGTTTTCGTGGCAGCACACCTCAGGCTGGCTGTCTGGTGGATGAGCCCAAGCAAACGGGACAGTATAAATATCCGGACAAACTACCAGGACAGATTTATGATGCTGACACACAGTGCAAGTGGCAGTTTGGAGCAAAAGCCAAGTTATGCAGCCTCGGTTTTGTGAAGGTATGTTTGCTTGTGATCTCAAACTTACATTAAGATTCTGCAATGTGTCTGTGTCCCTAACAGAAATCTAAACATTTGGTTTGCGAAGGCCAAGGGTTAGAGTCTGGGTTATCTCTAAAATGTCAGTTGTTTGGCATGATAATTAAGTGGCGATTTTACTGTCAGTGAATTATCCGGGCTTATCCCCCATAGACCATGCCTGGTTTAAATACCATCCAACTGCATCTGTGGGAGAAAATCCCTCCTGGGTAGATGAGGATTTCATCACAAGTAGCAAATCTGGGTAGAGTCACATTTACCTACTTCTCATCATTCTGATTATTATTCTTGTGTTCATATTCCCTTTCCACGTGATATGTTGAAAAAGCATCACCACCTCAAAATCTATACCTATGCCTTTATGGAATATGAAAACTGTTGGCAGCCAACTTTTTTGAGTGTCCAGTCTGCCCTTCAATATTATGAGAAACCTGATGGGAAAAGCAAAGGTCCAGGATGTAGAAATGGGAGAAACATTGAACCAGTTCGTCCAAAACTCCATCACTGACCATCTCAACATCAATACAAAGTGGAGTCGGTTTTAAGTTGTTCTTCCCTACTATCCAGAGAGAGAAAGGTGGAATTCCTAGGTATCTGGAAACTGGGAAATGACAGCGTTTTATAGCTCCTGTCTTCCTGTTCTTCCCCCTTTCTGGCCCTCCCCCTGTCGTTCCTCCTTCCGCTGCAGCCCCGTTGCGGATAACACTGCCCCTCCCACTGCCCCCAGCACTTGCCATGTGAGCCTCTGTTCCACAGAAGACATTTTTTTTTTAAATATTTTATTTATTTATTTGACAGAGAGAGGCACAGCGAGAGAGGGAACACAGGAGGGGGAGTGGGGGAGGGAGAAACAAGCTCTCCGAGGAGCAGGGAGCCCAGTGCAGAGCTTGACCCCAGGACTCTGGGATCAAGACCTGAGCTGAAGGCAGACGCCCAACGACTGAGCCACTTAGGGACCCCGGGGGGCATCTGGGTGGCTCAGTCCGTTAAGCGCCAGACATTTTTTTTTTTTTTTAGAAGGCATCTTCTTAGAGACTTATTTTACTTCTCCTCAGTCTTCAGAAAGAGCTTTTGAAAGGAGTATTATCATTTTTAACGTGGAGCTCAGAGATTGTATATTCCCTTTGCCCAAAGCCTCAAAACCTTTAAACCTGTCCATCACATTGATGTTAAGCTTTCTTTTCTCCAGTTAATAGGAGTGTTTCCTAAGCCTCAGTCACGAACATCAACATTCAGTCATTGATAATTACCTTCATTCTTTGTGCTGTATCTCTATATTGGTTTTTTTAAGATTATTTATTTATTTGAGAGAGAGAGCACGCCCGAGCGGGGAGGCAGAGGCAGAGGGAGAGGGAGAGGGAGAAGCAGGCTCCCCACTGAGCAGGGAGCCCAATGCAGGACTCGATCCCAGAACCCTGAGATCATGACCTGAGCTGAAGGCAGACGCTTAACCGACTGAGCCACCCAAGTGCCCTGTATCTCTGTATTGTTATTCATGTGTTGCTTTTCTAATAAATCAGCTCACTTAAAAATACATGAGTCCAGTCCTAATAACCACCAAATCACAGGTTTTGATATGGGATCACATATTTTTCTAATGCTCTTTAAATGTATGACTATTAGAAAAGTTTACCCACACACCATTCACAATTTTTTTGGTGTATTCTCCATGGTACATGGACCTTACTTTGGCAAATGCTGGTGTATCATGTATACATTAATAAGTGTACACCTGTTTCTAATTGCCTGTTGATGTGCTTGGCAGAAGTCAGTAGACGTTCGCTTTGCAGACAAAGTTTGCCTAACTCTGTCTCCTCTTCCCTTCATTCCTAAAGGTTTCACTAGCTTACGCAGTCACTAATCAAACATTTATTAAGTGCTTACTCTGTGGCAAATGCACAATTGGTAACAAGTTTGATTTTCTTTAGAAATATAAAGGAAGTTTTAAAAATTACTATGATGCCTTCAGGATCAGACATTCATCAAACGTGTACGGTGCCTGTTCCGTGTCCGACAGTGTGTAGGGCTCAAACAGCCACTCTTCGGTGACAGATATTTTTCTGGAACCATACCATATTTTCGAGAGACAGCACCTCAGTCTGATGGTCTTCCTTGGGGAGTGGAGCAAAGGGAAGTGGGAACTGCAGACTAGAAGACTGGCTAGAATGAGGGAGGCACAGGGATGGGAATCCCTGAGCGGTGGGGAGATTTGCTTAAGGAAGAGGTTTGAGATGACCATGAGGTAAGACAGGGAAGTTGATAGATCCCGAATGCAGAATGTTTCCCCCCACAGCTTAGGGGGCGGAAGATACCTGTTTTTAACCAACCATGGCATTACCGCTGAGAATCACAGATAGTTCTTGCCTGGCCCTACGGGGGAGGGGTTTCCTAAACAAGCAAACCTCCCATTTGCCCTGCTGGTCTGGACAGTGTAGACCTGTCTCTGGCAGCACAGGGAAAGGATGGTGTTTGTTTTCACAGTCTTCACTGTCCTGTCATTGCTTTCCCTTACAAACCTATTCTCCTCCACTGCCTACTTTTTTTGAACTTTATGCCTCCTGGAAAGGCAGTTTTTGCATAATAGTTAGAAGAGCAAAAAAAAAAAAAAAAAAGAAAAGAAAGAATTCTCAAGTGTCTTTGAAACCAGCGATGCAATTGATCATCAGCATCCCTGGAACTTGTTATAAATGCAAATGATCAGGGCTCATCCCACCCTAAAGAATAAGAAGATTTGGGGGTAGGACTTGGCAATGCTTGAACAGGGGCTCTAGGTGATATTTGGATGCATGCTCAGGGTTGGGAATTGTTGAATTAGGCTTCTTCAGTTTTACACGCATGCGTGTACACACACACACACACACACACACACCCCGTCTGACTTTTGGAGTTAGGTAGATCTGGGTTTAAAACCTTAATCCACCACGTCCTAGAACCCTGAGCAAATGGCTGAACCTCCCTCGGCTTTTGTGGCTTCCTCTAGCTGTAAGGTGAGGATATGGACAGTTCTTCCCTGGTAATTGTGAGGGTGCAGCTCCTGGGACGGCGGCACCCCTCAGTGAACACCCAGGCTTTCCTCTCTGCTCTCGCCCTCCTGTCTCCAGCAGCGTGGCCATCCAAGGCTCCTCTCTCCCCGTGGCTTCCTTGCCCAAGGCCCTGAGCTCGGGAAGACTCTGGTCAGTGTTTCCGAAGCCCCTTATTTTACTAAGTTAGCAGCAAGCAGCCCATACTCTGTTACCTCAGCAGCCGGCAGTTACTCTCAGGTAGCAGAAGCTCCGTAGATGTTCATTTACAGATGCACCAAGAGGGCTTGAAGCAGAATAGGAATTACGGGGAAGGCATTTGAATTCTAGTAAATATGTTCACGCCCATCACCTCAGAGAACACTTCCTTCAAAAGAAAAGGCACGTCAGAAATAGTAGGATGGGCATGTATTTCTTCTTTCAAGAATCTGACATTGCAATGCGTAAAGGACGTCAAAAAATACAAAGTTCTAGAAAATAAGTCAAGGACATGCAATGTACAGCATGGTGACTATAGTTAGTACTCTATTGCATCTTTGAAAGTTGCGGGGGGTAGATCTTAATAGTCCTCATCACAAGAAAAAAATTGTAACAGTGTATGGAGACAGATGTTAACTGGATTTATTGTGCTGATCTTTTGTAATATATACAAATATTGAATCATTATGTTGTATACCCAAAATTAATACAGTGTTACCTGTCAGTTCTATCTCGGTTTTAAATACTATTTAAAAAAAAAAAGAACTTGACATTGGGATAAAAGAAGGGGGAATAAGGAGAAACTTCCTAGTATCTAAATCTAAATGTAATCAGTAAATTGTACCTACTTTGCAATCTACTAAATATTCTACATCAGGTTTCAACTCTTACTAACTTCCCCCATGGATTTATGTTCCAACTGTGTTGATGTCCTTGTATTTTCTCATACCGTCCCTTCTTTCATGTCTACAAGCCTTTGTAGACATGCTTCCCACCCTAGAATGCTGCCTGGTCACGCATGTGACAAATACCTAATCATCTTTTACTGTTGTCGGAGATTCAGTGCAAGTGGTACCTCCTCATTTCCCCCAAGGAGATTTAAACATTCCTTTCACCCGGTCTCCATCTGCACCCTCTGTGGACCATCATAAACTTGTGGTACCGTATTATAACTGACCAGGTGTGCCTCTTGCCTCAGTGGATGGCAAATACATAGCGTGTACCTGCCGTGGTGGTAGAGACCCAGGAATCATGTACTGAATTTACATGGTAACTAAAACTAACATTGCTTTAGCACTCCCATTTTCATCAAGTGGAGGATTTTGCCTCTGTTCCCTTCTCATCCCTCCTCAAGGAAGGGAGAGAGAGACAGAGGAGTCAAGGAGGACTCTAGGATTTTTGGCCTGAGCATCCAGAAGTACGGAGGTGTCATAACATGAGCTGGAAGAGGCTGAACAGGTTTGGGGGGACAGATGGGGAATTTTGTTTGGGATGTGTTCGGTGCTTTATAAAATTCAATTTGCAGAAACCATTAACATTTTTAGCACGTTGGGTTTTGCTTGGAGGGGCGTCCTTCAGAATCTTGGGAACACAACAGGACAACATGATCAACAAGTGATAGGACAGAGTAATGCCTGGTATCGAGACTCTCCTTAAAAATCACATGCAGGCAACATGAGACCTTGGAGTCTCTGTGGTTATTTCTTTTTCCCTTAAATTATGACTTCAGTCTAGGGAATTATAGATAAGGAAAAGTTAGTCGAATATGTTGGAAGAAAAAAAGAGGGAAGAGCAAGCAAAAAAGTACAAACTCTCATTTCTGTTTACTTTGCAAGGGAGCTTTCTCAGAAGACTCTCATGGTCGTCAAAGCATGTAGTTGGCTATAATTATGTTTGACTTATGTACTTCACCACAAAAGAAATAACATGTTCATACAGCCTGTCTGATTTCACTCTGGAATCCTGCGTTTTTGTGTTTTGCCTCATTTTCCCAGTCTTCTCCAGCTGCCCCTTCTCCTTCACCCTGTGGCTTGGCATTGGCTATGGAATCCAGGTCTCCTTTGCTTGGGTCTGCCCCAGGGTCATTTTCAGTGGCTGCCACATAGGCGACGGGTGTGGGTTATGGCTGCTCGCTGGCTGTCAGGAGGGAAACAGTTTAATCCTGAAAGCCTTTCTAACTGTGGCTAGGTTTTAATGGTTGCCTCTCCTTTCTCCATCTTGATGTCGACTGTCTTTTTCCACATTAAGTTGTTCCCCTCAGGCCCAGGGTGATACATGGAGGAGAGCACACAGAGATGATGCAGCTGATTCACTTGTTGGCAGGCTGCCTCGTGCTTTCTACTAATGTCAGTGGCAGGTCCATGTCTATGGGAAACACTGAAATATTGTGTCTTAGGAGCTGTTTTGAGATTTGAAAATGGTGATTTTTCAAATGATGGCATGTGTGGTACATGTCTGGGGCCATGGGTGGGTTGTAGTCCCCAGCAGCGTCCTGAACATCCTTCCATTTTGTGGGGGGGACGGACTTTATGGTTTACACGATCGGGCTCCCTGCACATCTCTCTGGTTTCCATGTATTTCCTCTTCCTGGTTCTGTGGAAAACTTTCTTTGTGAAATAACTCCTGAGCATGTTCTTGCCATATTGTGTCACTGTGAAATCTACATCAACCGGAAGGTTTGGGGAATTGGGTGTCCAGTTCGTGGAATTTTCAGGGCCACACCAAGTGACCACAAAAGTCATTTTGTTTCCTCCCTTGCTGTTAATGTTTTCCCCCAAATTGTACGCGTTCACACATCTATCCCAGTAAACAGAATGTGGCAAACAAAATGGAATGATTTTGACATTTCATGATTTTGACATTCTCTTGATGACATAATTCTGAGAGGCAACTGCCGCTGTTTGAGCTGGAAGGAATCTGGTTCGGTCCCCTCACTTTGTAGATGGGTAACTGAGGCCCAGAGAGGTTGAGAGCTTTCCAACTTCCTTTAATGGCAAATCCAGGTCCAGAGAGCAGTGGTCAAGGACTCTGGCTGGAATCAGGCCAGTGTGAGTCCTGCCTTTGCCACTTACCAGCTGTGTGTGACTTGGCGGCTTTGAAAATGTCAATCGCTTGCTCAGTCCCATCATCTAAATTAGTTAGTATGGGGAATTAGTTTAGTGTCCAACACTAAATGGGGTTAGTAACAGTACTAGTTTCCTATGGCTGCTCTAACTTTCCATGAACTTGGTGACTTAATATACAAATTTATTTTTTTACAGTTCTGGAGGTACACATCTGGAATGAGTCTCACTGGGCTAAGATCAAGTGTTGGCAGGGTTGTGTCCCTTCTGGAGGCTCCAGAAGAGAAGCCATTTTCTTGCCTTCTCCAGCTTCTAGAAGCCTCCTACGTTCCTTGGCTCATGGCCCCTTCCCCCATCTTCAAAGCAGCAATATCCCCCTTAGTCCTCCTCACACTGTCCTTTCTCTGGTTCTCTTCTGTCTTCCTCTGCCCTATTTAAGGCCCCTCGTGATTATCTTGGGCCCATCTGGAAAATTAAGATAGTTTCCCCATCTCAAGATCAACTGATGAGCAGCCTTAATTACATCTGCAATTTTAATTCTCCTTTGCTATGTAACTGCACAAAGTTACAGGTGTCAGTGATTTGGATGTGGTCGTTTTGGGGTGGGGGGACAGGATTCTGCCTACCACAGTCTAGTGTGGGAGTTAAACTCTTCCATGGTGTAAGAATTGTCCAAATGCTTGAAAATTACTAAAGAAGAGGAAGGTGATGATGATGATCATTCACACCATTTATCCTTGAGAACCAACTGGAGAGGCAAGAGCTACTTTTATCACTGCTTGCACAGGGGAGAAAACTGCACATCAGAGACTTCTAGAACGTGTCCGTCCACAGGGCGTGGAACCCGGAATTCTGGAGCAAGGATCTGAATCCAGTGTGCTCGATTCCAGTCTTGGCCTCTCCTGCTTCACTGGTGGTGGTGTTGGTGGTGATTATTACAAACCAGGTCTCTTAGTTTCAAGCCCAATGGTCCTGAAATGAACTACTACGACCTCCCCATCAAGATACAATATTGTGTACAAAAGCTTTGGATATTTTCATTTTTACTCTATCAACACCCTCACCAGCTGCTTCTTTCCTTTCAGGACATTTGCAAGTCTCTTTGGTGCCATCGAGTGGGCCACAGGTGTGAGACCAAGTTTATGCCTGCAGCGGAAGGGACCGTTTGTGGCTTGAGTATGGTAAACTGCATACGTGTTAGTTTTTAGTTCTGGAAACACGATAACGCATAGAAACAAACCATCGTACAAACTATTTGTACTGGGACCTCAGAATGGAATGCCTTGGCCGCATACATTTTCTGACTTGTCTTTAAATCCACCAGCATTATGTAGCAGCTATTATAAAAGCTCAATGCTAATATCACCCAGTTGGCTCAATTGTTTATGATGATTTTTTTTCTGACTTTGGTTTCCATTTTTAGATGAAATATTTCAACAAGGTGGAAGGTTTCATTGTATACTGTTTGCCTTTTAAACTTGATTTAGTATAGAGAAGCTACAGGGAGCAGATGTCCCCTTTAGTAGCAAAGGAAGGACTGTCCCCCCCCATACGAGGCTTCTACTTCTCACCTCACAGGACCCATCACTGAGTTTCTGACGTGCTCAGTGGAGTCCCATCACTTAGAGGGACTCCTAGCAAAGGGTAAGCTGGATCACTCACTGTCGGTTGTACCAGAAAGCCGTTAGCCAGCAAGTGTGGTCAGCACTCAGAACCATCTCCAGTATTGGAAGATATCTGTGTTTTGAATGAAGAACATTCATAGTTTCTGGGTTTTTTTCTCCTTTCTTAGTAGCATCTGGAGGGAGAGGTGCACTTGATATAGCAGTAAATGACCCAGATTTGGTGCATTCCTTTGGAAAATCATGATCAAGAGCTATGAAAGAGGGGAGCGTGGAGATGCTCCAGGATCTCTGATCTCTGCTTCTGGCTCTCTCGAGGCAGCATGAGCCGGTAGAGAAGACTTAGTCATTTAAAGTGAATTCAATTGCACAATAACTTACTGACTGCTAGATATCAGAGACAGGAGGCTCTGGGGATACAAGGATGAATAAAATTCAGTTTTATCTCTTCAAGAACTCCCAGTCCAGTGGGGAAACCTGTGCAGAAGCCAATAACACGGACTTTCTTTTTAAACAGACCTCCTTTAAGCCCCGAGTTGCTGTCGATGCCCGGGATTAGGTGTGCACTTATTAGAATGAAATACAGTGAGTGGGTATACCAAGATGGATGCTGGGATGTGATTTTTTTTTAACTCTTTGATTTTAAAGAAAATAAATTTTTTAACTCTTTGATTTTAAAGAAAATAATTTTTTTTTTTTTTTTAAATTGAGGTATTACTTGCAACTTTCCTTCAGAAGTGCCTGTCTTAGGAAATTCCACTAAGGATGCTCATTGAAAATGGGCATGGAATGTTTTAGGTGTGATGAGGCAAAATAGTGAAATAATTGAACATATAAGTACTGCTCAAGTCATTTTTATTTTTTAAAGATTGTATTTATTTATTAGAGAGGGAGCATGAGGGGGGGGAGGGGCAGAGGGAGAGGAACAAGCAGACTCCCTGCTGAGCAGGGAGCCTGACTAGAGACTCTATCCCAGGACCCTGGGATCATGACTTGAGCTGAAGGCAGCCGCTCAACCAACTGAGCCACCAGGCGCCCCGTCATTTTTATTTTTAGAGCATCAAAATTTAGGATTTGAAACTCGAGGATTAGTGGGTATTTTTTCATTATGAATGCAACAGCATTAAATATAAGAGGGATGTACAAGAATAGATTGATATAATAAGCAAGGAAAGTAAGTGCCAAGTGGCATAGGGCTAAAGTTTTTATTACCTACCTACACCAGGGATGTAGTTCCATGGGCATGAAAATGCCTCTGGATTAGCCTTATTTACTGTAACCTGAGACAAATCGGTCCAGAAGTTAGAAAACAGATGTCCTCATGCCACTTCCCAACCTCATTATTTTAAAAGACCAGACTGCAGTTTTAAATACTGGGGGAATGCCCTTGAATGAATGGGGGAAGGCCTCCCCCTCAGCAGAAAGCATTCAGATGAGTTCTGTCCATCATCACTCCAGTTTAATTATTACTGCATCCACACGCAAGGTTCTCGGACTCTTCCTCCTCTAGGGGATGGAACCAGCTCTTCATTAGACTATATACTCCGTGAGGCCAGGACCGTGACTTATGCTTTATATCAAGTGTCCTACAGAGTAGCGACTACTCTGTGTTTTGTTCCTTTGTAACTGGAACCTAGCTGAATTCTTCCCCATATCTTTCTAGTCCCTGGTCATTCAGTGATATTTGGACCATGAATGTTCAGTAAACGTGAAGATGTGAAAAAGCACATACGTATATCTAGTTACATGTGCAAGAAGAGAAAGGCTTATGTTTTCTGTTGGTCATAAAAGGTGTCTGCCCAGTTACAGCCACTCAGTTTGAAATTAGAAGAAAGGCATATCTATACATGTATGGATAGATACAATTTTATATGTAGAATTTTATAAATGTATATTATGCATGTGTGTGTGAATCAGACACACACACACATATATATATAATATGTATATTATGAGCAAGTTCTGCATGACTTAGAATAACTTCACACTTTCCTGAAAGCCTCTGCAATGAGATCCAAAGAGCGTGTGTGTGTGTGTGTGTGTGTGTGTGTGTGCGCGCGCGCGCATTCATTCATGTATTTACTTCTGATTTCTATACTGAATGAAAAAGCCAGAGGAGACAATCTTCTGGCAACCTAAGCCAGTACTAGGATGAATCCTGAAATAAAAGAAAGTTAAATTAATTGAAGGTTTGGAACAGATCTAAAAATCATATTTCTTAAAAAAAAAAAAAGAAATTCGGGTTAAGACCTATGCGGGGGGGAGGGGTGTTGGGCGCGGAGCCTTTGCCTCTGAGGCGAGAAGGATACATATCCTGTTGAGGAGCTTTGGTGAGTTGAAATCGAGCCTCAGCTATAGCCATGTGGCTGCTTTGGGTAGCTCTGTTAGTATTTCTTTGCTGAATTCCTCTCATCCAGAAAATAGTTATTAACTCCTTAGCGCTTTGGGAGGATTATGTTAGAAAGTGCACGGGAAGTCTTCCCACTCCCCCTGCCTGCACCGTTTCTGGCACCTAGGAGCAACTTCATAAATTACAGCCCCTGCTCTTGCTGTTGGCTCTTATCTTGTGTCTGCCACTGAGCTCAGCCAGGACAGTCCCGGGGACTCCTGGTCAGGAAGATTCTGATAGCTGCTCGCAGTGGCCCAGATCCTCTAATGACCAATTGCTTTCCCCCTAAAAGGGCTCAATGGTGTTACAGGAGTTCATGCAAACTCTGAAATGGCAATTAACCCGGGGAAAAGACAAATGAAAAACACAATAAGTAATCCGCACACGGCAAGAATTTGAAGAAAGGAAGCAATATCTTGATCTGGGCAAAGTGCACTCGCCACGCAATAAACAGCCAAGGAGCCAAATGTATCCCAGGGGGAAAGCGAAGATTTGAAAGTCAAACCACCTCCCCCTAATTCTGTAACTGAAGCCCCACTCCTCGGCAGAACCCGGCATGCATGGTCCAAACCCCAGTCCGTTGGATCTCACTGTGGAGGCTTTTAGGAAAGTGTGCAATTACGCTAAGTCATGCAGAACTTGCTCATAATAAAAGCACCACAGGAATAAAACCACTACCAGAGGCTAATGCAAGCCCCAAGGACAGAGATGACCAGCAAAGCCTGGAATGTATTGCAAAAGAAAACAAATGGAGAGGAAAACCGTTCTCGTCCTGGCTCGATCAGAGCACTAGCAAATGAAAGACCCAGAGCTAATTCCTAATAAAAGACACTAGGAGAGCTCAAAGTCATCCGAGGGTCTGGAGCAGGGACCTTTCATACAGACAAAAAGGTCAAAGGATGTTATCTACAAGCACGGTTGGCCTGGACTGAGAACGATTGGGCTTCATAAGAAGTGCTCCGCAGGGATGGTTTGGGATAAACGAAAATGTCTGCGTAATTGTATCTGTTTTTATGGTAAGATCATCAGAATGATAAATTCTGTGTTCATACCTAAAAAAAAAAAAAAAAAACCCGGTTCTCCCTGAGTGAATGATCCACATTGTTCTCGAAGCAGCCTTGTTTCTAGATTTTGGGGGAGGCTCCGTTGTCCTTGTGCTTGCACTGAGTCCCTTGGCTGTTGGGTGGAATCTTATCTCTGAACATTTCACCTCGACAGCTCACAAAGCATACGATCCTTGCCTGCTGGTGACAGATGCCCCCTCCCTAGATGTCAGCCTTCCAAAACGCACACAGTAGATGCAGAGTAACCCGGTGTCAGTAAAGTGCAGCCGGCCAAGGAACCTGTCAAGGTGTCCTGGGTTCTCCCATTTGCCGACGTGCTCGTTTTTCTGTTAATGCGCAGGTGACTGCCTCTCCTTCCTGTCCCTGCGTGGACTCTGACAGGAAACGTGTCACACCTTCTTTTTTTACAGTGGTGTCGGCAAGGCCAGTGTGTGAAGTTTGGGGAGCATGGCCCCCGGCCCGTCCACGGCCAGTGGTCCGCCTGGTCCAAGTGGTCAGAGTGTTCGCGAACCTGTGGTGGCGGAGTCAAGTATCAAGAGAGACACTGCAATAACCCCAAGTAAGGCTCCAAAGAAAGTCCATGTTCATAAAAGGCAAGAATGTACGGTTTGGGTTTTGTTTTGCTTACGTACTGGTTTTTAAGTGCAGTTTCCTTCCCTCCGGTGAATCGCAACCAAGCTGGGGTTTTACTGTTTGCATATACAAGCTACAGGCACTGGGCAGGGGGTGGGGGTGTGACAGTCAGAAACCCAAAAACAACAAAGGAGCTACTCTATGTAAGTGTGACTAGGACGATCAGAGACTCAAGTGATAGCCCGAGCTCATTTCTGAATCTAAATTTGAGCCACACGGTCACACAGTCCAATGCCTGTGTTGTGGAGCAGAGAAGCTTGGCCAGTGGAATATGTGTGTGTGTGTGTGTGTGTGTGTGTGTGTTTCAAACTGATGAACTGGAGAAAGTATGCTAATTTTTGCCTTGCAGGAATGTACATCAACACGTGGTGACAGATCTGCCTGACTTTTCAAGAGAAACCAGAAATCCAAATAAAATGTGTGTGAAATTTCCCGACTGTTAAGATACTGATGACAAATTCCGTTTTCTTTAAACAGAACACAGTGAGGACTCATCGCAGCATCTACAGATGGGAGACTGACCTGTGGTCACCTGTGGGCACGCTCTGGCCCCGGGTGTACCGGGGTTCTGTGTTCTTTGAAAACAAAGGCGGTTTTATGTTCCTTTCCTCTGCTCTTATCCCCGTGTGCAACCTGCGGGAGATGCATACTCCCTGATTGGCACAGGGATGTAGAGAGCCCAGGTTTGAGAGCCAGATGGGACTGCATATCCTGGGTCTGCCGCCTATTAATTATGTGGCTTCGGGAAGTTCGCTTGAACTCTGAGCTTGAATGTATGTGTAAGGTGGAGACAGTAATGCCACCTCTGAAGGTTTGGGGGGATGAGAAGGGGGTCTGTAGAATGCCCCCTACCAGGGATTCTCCAGTGGGCATTCAACAAAAGGATCCGGGGTCTGTGTGGCTTTTATCACCTTCGTCCTAAACTCGACTGGGAGTACCGGCTAGTGGAGGATGGGTCCTCCAAAACAAGGGGAATGGGGAGGGAGGCCTTACTGACGAAACTGGACTTTTGGAGAATGTGGTAGAGAGAGAAGAATGTGAGGGGTCCTTGGAAGTTAGGGATTTCACTTCACAGCACTGAGTGGTGGTATAGCATGAAGGTCAAGAGCGCAGGCTCCTAAGCCCAGAACCCTAGGTTTGCCTCCTGGCCCTGCCTCTCTCCAGCTTTGTAGCCATAGACAACTTTCTCTCCCTGCTCTAGATTCCTCACTGGTAAAAAATGGACTAAGGGGAGTACCTACATCAACTGAGTTAATGTTTGCAAAGCGCTTCTGCAAAGTGCCTGGCATGTTACAAGCATCGCATAAATGTTTGGTAGATTAAGAATTAAAATAAATAAACTGGAGCAGAAGGAAAATTTAAAAGGGGCCTGGTGTTTTATCTGCGTCAGCAGCCTGAGCTGGATCAAGAGGCCAGTTTGTTCCCAACTAGGAGAGGGTCAGAAGACACTTTGACCATGGTTTGCTAGGTGCTCTTTGGGATCTCAGGCTGACAGTATTCTTCAACTTTGACACTGTTGACATTTTGGGCTGGAAAATTTTTGTTAGGGGGTTTGTCCAGGACATGGCAGGCTGTTTACCAGCAGCCCTGACCTCTCCCCACTAGATGCCAGTAGGATGGCGCTCCCTCCCCGACAGCCCCCTGATAACCAAAAATGTCCCAAGACTGTATAGCATGTCCTGTAGTGGGCAAAGCCATCCCCAGGTGAAACTCACTGGTTTATTCCGATCCGGTAACTAGGCGTGATGGTAGACAGGCTTGTGATGCATTTCCAGCTTATATCAGACTATTAAAACCACCCTCCTCACACTTTGAAAGTAGCCCATATCTTGGGTAGGATTCTTAAAATCATTATATTTTCATTTTTTCAGCCCATTTCACAGATCTGGTTTTCATACATCACAGCATTTTACAGCTCAGTATTTTCCCAAGAAATAGATTACCTAATTTAATAGCTCTGCTGGTAACATGCGTGAATGACACCCCTGAGATTTAAACTAAAACTTCTTTCATATCTGTGGGATTGAGAACTCTCATTATAATAGGGTATTGTTCATGGAAAGATCATACTGTAATTTCAGAAATGCCTAATAAGAATCACTAATGTAGTTCCATTTGGTGCCATTTTATCATTTTCAACATGATTAAGGCTCCTTGGGATACTGTTTACTTGAATTATGCCTCACAAATAAAACAAGTACATGAGCAGTTGTCCCAAGGCAATTGAGTTAGTTGTTCTCTGTTCTTATTTCACTTTGTTGTAGTAAAACTGAGGTTCCCCCCCTCATTTTAAATTACTGATTTCTCTTTGCTTCAGTTCAAACATTTGGTGTGTTCACATTATTCCACCTAACCAGTTTCATTTTCTCCTGTGAGAAGCAGTAGGAGCTTTTATTTCACATAATGATGGTTTTCCCAGAACATATTTTGTTTCATAAAAATGAACTATTCCTGGCTGATTTGTGGACTTACCCAGCTTTTCACCTTTAAAAATGTTCGAAGGTTATCTAGTTCTGGAGTCACTGGTACCACACACATATGGCCCTTCTTTTTCCCATGTCTAGGGTAGACATTTTCATTTTTATTTATTTTGAGAGAGAGAGAGAGCATGGGAGTGGGGGGAGGAGCAGGTGGAGAGGGAGAACCTCTCAAGCAGGCTCCATGCTCAGCACAGAGCCCGACGTGGGGCTCCATCTCACGACCCTGATATCATGACCTGAGCCGAAACCAGGAGTCCGACGCTTAACCAACCGAGCCATCCAGGCACCCCTGAGGTGGACATTTTTAATGGAAAGAAGCTCTGTTTTCTACTGAGCCTTACTATGCCTCAGGAACCTCGAAACATTTCTTCAGGCCTTCCCTCCCAATCTACCTAGAACAGATGCATGAGTTGCAACCTGTTGTCTGATCCAGTTATTTGGCGAATGAGTAACCAGGGCAGGCGGAGGGCCCCAGAGCAGCAGTCTTTGCCCGGGTCACCAAGCTGGTAGTGGTAGAGTCAGACCAGGGGCCCGCACCTTTAATCCTCTGACATTCCTTCTGGTTCCATGACTGTTCGCTTATTATAGTCTAAAGGAGCCTAGTGGAATTTCTATAAAGTCTGTTCAAAAAAATTAATCGCAAAAATTTAAGTAGTGAAAATGAAAGATGCAAAGGCATTCTAGAACTTTCCTAAAATGCAAGTCTATTTGAGAAAAAAATAATATGCCACTAGAGTCATAGCTCTAGAATAATAGTTGAATTAAATCTCTGGCCCGTTTTTTAACCAGTAATTTCCAGGCTCAGGTGATTATCAAAATCACCAAGTATGCTTAAAAAAAAAAAAAAAAAACACAACACTGATTTCTGGATCTTCCCCTCATACATTCTTATTGAGAAATCTGGAGGGACCCAGGAGTCAGTCTGGGTCTGTGTGTGTGGCTATCTTTTTTTAACAGAGCTCCCCTACTGGGACATTTGTTTTCTGAATGTTTATATTTTTGTTTTTAATCTTGTTACCCCAAAAGATGTCATGGTAGAATTTTCTGTCAATTTATCCTAAGACTTTTGTTTACAGCTGCAGAAACATGTACCTGTATTTGAGGATTTGATGGAAAAGTACAAATTCTTGCCAGTCATTAAAAGCAGAAAACAGCTTAAAGTTACGATTGATCTGTGTTAACTCTGCCCTAGACTCAGCCCTAAATTCTTTTTTTTTTTGAAGATCATATCTCATTTATTTTGTGACCTTTGTTTTTTATCATTTTATTTTTTCATGATGACAAATGTACTCTTTAATCCCCATTCCCTGTGCCCTCCATCCCCCACCCACCTCCCCCCGGTAACCGTCAGTTTGTTCTCTAGAGTTAAGAGTCTGTTTCTCGGTTTGTCTCTCTCCCTTTTTCCCCTGTGATCGTTTGCTTTATTTCTTTAATTCCACATATGAGTGAGATCATATTTCTCTGTATTTCTCTGACTGACTCATTTCCTTAGCACAACACCCTCTAGCTCCATCCAGGACGTCATTGCAAATGGCAAGATTTCATCCTTTCTGATGGCTGAATAATATTCCATTGTGTACATATACCATCTCTTGATCCATTCACCTACTGATGGCCACATGGACTGCTTCTGTACTTTGTCAGCCCTAAAATCTTTACAAACATCACACTGTTAATCATCACAACTGCCCCCATTTTACAGGTTAGGAGGTTAAACACAGTTGCCTAAAGATAAGCTGGGAAGAGGCAGAGAATATTTAAATCCAGACCGGCCTCATTATAAAAGGCCAGCTCCCTAACCATTGTGCCTGACTGTCTCCCTCTTCCCTGCCGGCCCCCCACAGCCTAACTCAGCTAAATGCAGGCAGCAGGGCTCAGGGAAAGGAGCCCCGGGGAGTCAAAGGTAGGGGGCTTAACTGTGCCCTGTCTCTGGCTGGCTATGGGATCTTCCCTTGGCAAGTTTTATGAGCTTTCTCATCCGTCTTTCACCTCATCTACAAAATGAGGGGGTGCTATGGAAGTTTCGAGGTCTTTTCTGTGTTACGGTTTCTGAGTTGAAAAAGTAACACATGTGGTCCTCTTTCGCTTTATCGAATCTGAGGAGTCTAAAGGAAGGCTATTTGTAAAATTGCAGACAGAACGTCTTCAACTAAGAAAGTTTTAAATATGCCTTGTAAAAATGACCAGGAATAGTAAAGCTATTGTAGGGCCCTTTAAGGTTTTTCTAAGCGCTTTTCAGATAATGATTTAAGAAGTCTTCGGGGATTTAATCCAGCACAATGGCTGCTGAATGTTTAAGTAGTTGCTCCAGAGTGTTTTGAAATAGCAAAAAAATCTCATTCTGGCATCGTGACCCTTCCCGTTTCTGTTGAATCCATCTTAGCATGCAGTTGCACGAGGATTTGATAAAATATGCTGAAGCAAATCCAGGGGTGTTTTATAGCATTCTTGTGCTTCCTAAAGAGACAAGGAATTTTAATCACATAAATTTATTAACCTGGAGGCTTCTTTCATGTTACATGTTTGCATTGAGCTTTTGTGTGAGATGATCCATAGTTGGGTTTTAGCCTTTGGAGAAAAGCACAAAAAAGTGAGCATGAGAAAAAGCAATTGCTTTGTGCCTGTAAGAAGCTGGATAAGCTGTTATTGGTCATTTTCGTTTTGGTTTATGCTCCTTTTTTCTTTATATTGCTTTCTGGTTTTTGCAGTCTACCTACCAAGAGCTTAAAGAGCTGGCCATTAGATCATAATTATTTATGTTCTAATGGGATTCCCTACTCTGGAAATCCATTTCCCATTGTGCTTGGCAGGAGAGGAGTAGGCCACCTACAAAGTTAAAAAGTGATTATGCAGATGAAAACAAGGGAATTTTTGTTCACAGTTTAGGATCAACTAGAGTAAAATATACAACAGTCAGACAACAATCAGAACGTTGGCTCAGTGATTGACAGAGCCAGATGGGAGGACATGGCAAATGGGGCTTTCTGCTCTTTCTCTTCGGTGTCCTGACTTTCTACATAGCAGCAGGTGGATGACATACTGTAGGGAAGCTGGGTGTGTTTAGAAGTGGGAGGAGAGCTGGGGGGTAGGTTGGGTCCACATTTGAAGAGCTTTGTAGCACACAGACACACATCTGTCTACATTAATGAGAACATTTAGGTGCACTTACAGATTTTCCAAAACAGGTAACGTGAGGAGCATCAAGAATATGCTCTCATCATTCTTTAAGGAAATAACCAGAATGTAACACTGGGATCAGGGATGACAAGTCTGTTGTATTGAATATGGCAGTTCCAGTTGCTGAGCAGTGGTAATGCCTCCCCAAGGGCTATATTGGGAAAAGAAAGAAAAGAAAGAGCAAGTCCCTGATTGATGGGTTCTGCCTGCCATGGATACAAGGAGGGACATGGCATGTCGTATACCACGTTATTTCCGTTCTTGTCAGAGATTGCATACACCGCATGCCTTCTGATAATGTTCATCTCGATTGTCCCTCCTGATGTTATTGCTTATGACTAATAACGAGCCCTCTGTTTGCTCACACTAAAGCTCTTTCATTTTATTTTTAGGCCTCAGTATGGTGGCAAGTTCTGTCCAGGTTCTAGCCGTATATATCAGCTGTGCAATATTAACCCTTGTAATGGAAATAGCTTGGATTTCCGAGCCCAGCAGTGTGCAGAATATAACAGCAAACCTTTCCGTGGATGGTTCTACCAGTGGAAGCCCTATACCAAAGTGGAAGGTAATTTGGTCTCTCCAAACCTCCAACAAATATGACTCTTTGTGGACAGCAATGTGAACGAAATCGCTGCCTCCATAAAAGAGTTTCGATGTTGACGTCATCCTCTAGACCTGTCCTGACCCGGTTTTTCATTCACTTCCATAGGTTTTGTTTATTTTTCCATACTTTTTTTTTTTTTCCACAAGACAACCCTTTGTCCCCCACATCTGTAAGCCAAAGGGTTCATGTGTTTGGAATGTACTTATGTTTCGAAACTTACCTTTGACATTTCAGCAATTAAGTCTCCCAGGGACGTTAATTGAAATTGGTATGAACTGTCCAAACCAAAAACCCATGAAACCATATATGCCCCATAGAGACACCATATTCAGCAACTGATATGTTAGATGATATGGGAATATCATGGGATACATGGGAAGGCCTGTTTGCAGGGTATTACACACACACACACACACACACACACACACACACACACACTCATAGCCATGAATTTCAAAATGTTTCCATACTGGGTTCCTAGTACTTACTATTACTTAAAGTTGTGGCTTGTATTTTACCTTTTAAATTGAATTGTTTTTATTTTATCAAAGTATCAAAACATTTATTTTAGTTATAATGTACACATTTAATGCGCTTTCTGTTACCTTCGCAGACTAAGCTGTCACCGTTCTGGTTGTTTGCCTTCTATTATTTCAGTTCCCTTGCTTTATCAAAACTCAGGCATCCTTGCTTGAGAAAGGATAACTGGGAGCCCCAAGGGCACACGGGTAGAATGGGAAGACCTGACGGTAGTGGCAATTCGTGGGAAATAAGACTGAGGGTCGTAGCTGGGCAAAAGCTCAAAAAGAACCCGTGTTGTCAATGACCATAGAGAAGCCAGCGGAGTTAGAGACCGCACACGACGCCTAACAAGGGGGATGACAGTGATAGTGCCGCTCTGCCCAGCCCCCGCCCAGCCGTCGCGGGAGCTCTGTATGGTTCCGGCTCATGACTGGTTGTCCAAAAGCACAGAGAGAGACCGGCATGAAAATTCTGCAATTGCAGTGAGCCATCTATAAGTCTCTACTTGTACGTGTTTCTTTTTTTAAAATAGAAACTCAGCCCTTGTTATTTCCAGTGTTTCAAATTGCACTAAGAGATAGTAGGTGCAGGGTTTATTAATGAGTTTTAAACCATTTTTTAAAAGTCATGCTTCATGGTACGCCTCTTTCTTGCTTTATGGAAAAAAATGTGTGCTTGCAAAATTAGTTTGTCTTTCATTTCCCTTGGACTTCAGTGACAAAGCTGGGAATACATTCATTTAAAAAAAAATTCTCCAGTAAAATAATATAGAAACTTACCAAGAAAAAGAGAAAAGAAACCAGGTACCTGCAAAAATTCAGAGGTAATAACTAGAAAAGGATTTAGATTTATTTGAAATCACTTCAAAGGACAAGATGTGTTCAAAGGCTAAGAACTTCTTAGCCATAGCCCCTTCTCAGGGAGGCCTCCCTCGCCAGCCGGCCCAGAATATCCTTCCTTCTTGTCATGCTCTCAATCCTTAGCCTGCTTTGTTCTTCATAGCTCTTAACCACGCATGAGTTTACATCATATAGTCACTTATTCATTATCTTTCTCCCCGCAAGAATTTATGTTCCGCGGGATGAAGCCTTTGTCCATTTTGAGCATGCTTGGACCTCCAGCATCTGAGAACAGCCCTTGGCACATATTTATAACTTTCAGAACGAATGAGTGAATAAATAAGCATCAACTGTCCATAATGGACCTGTTTCCCCTTTATGAGTGGCCAGCTCTCCGTCGCTCGAGGCATTCTATCAGGAACTGAGCGATTATCTAGGAAGGGCACTGCACAAACATGTTCCTGGGGACAGATAGATAGAACACCTGCAGTTGCTTTCAAGTCCAGCATTTGAAGGTTTCTTTTCTCTTGGTTGAACACTCCTGTCATTCCGTGATTCTTAATGTATGGCCCTTTCCCCCAGACCCTGCTGTCCTTCCTTTCTCACTTCCCCTTCTGTTCCTTGCTTTGTCTTCTTGGAGATTCCTTGGTCTTCCCCACATCATGTCTTTCATTCATACACAGTGTTTACAGAGTGTGTGTTGTGATCACCCTTTAAATAGGTTCTGTGTTGAGTACATGAGGAGACAGTGAAGCAAATAAATTTTTAACTTGTGAAATATATTTTGGTTTCAAAAGTTTTTCACTAATTTAATTGCAGGCTTACTGAGTAAGGAGCATGCTACTTCATTCATTTGCTCAATGGATGTTTACTGAGCATTTCTTGCATGGGCGCCATTCTGCTAGATGCAGGGGGAGATACACTGAGTAGAACAGAGACCCAGCCTGGGGAGCCCCCATCCCAGCATAGGAGACAGAAAAATTAAGACCTTTTGTCTCTCCCTCTTCTCCTTCTGATACGGACTTAGAATCGGGAAACACTGACCATGATTTGAAGGTCTGGTGACATTCATGCAGGTTGGGGAAGAACAAGGGAAGACTATTTGTAAATGGAGACAGTCTTTGTCTTACAGTAGTGAGATTTTTTTCCCCCTTCTGTGTTTCCAACAGACCAGTTAAGAAACTTGCCCTGGAGCCTCTGTGGGTAAAACTGAACTTTTTAGAACTTGTTCATTCCTGGGCATGACTGAGAAAAGAAAGGGTATAGATATGTCTTCCATAGCCTCCGATGCAAAATTTGGGAGGTGTTTAATAAAGCTATTAAAAGAGATTTCTAGGTAAAGGAGAAACTTTTAATCCATTGACACATCTGCATATTTGGATCATGATAAGCTAAGTACTTTCACATTTAAGTTTTGACTGTCTTTTATTAAGAGGTTTTATGAAGCACAGAGATTTGCAAACTGTTTACACGTTTGTTGTACAACTGTTGTCAGGGCTGATGTATGGTGTCGCCCACGCACGGTCTCCCGCGAGAAATGTCATCTGGAGCTACTGGCCAAGAAGAATGCTTTGTATTTGGGAAATTGGCATAACTCCCTTCTGATAACAAGAGCTCTGTAGAAATACAGTGTTTTTTTTTTTTTTTTTTTTTTCTTTTTGCCTGTGATACCAGAAACTTCTCAGGGACTTTATGGTCAATAAAAGTTGCATTTTTTAGCCTTTAGGTTTAGTTTGTTTCCTCTTCCTTTTCCTGACATGATTATTCTCTATATGTTTTATAAACATGAACCATATGCCCCCCCTTTTTCCCCCAAAGTGCCTAAAACTTTTTCTCTTAACTACCCGAATAAATATCTAAAGTAATCCATGTCCTCAATCATAGTCAGCAAACTACGCCCTGTGGGCCAAATCTGACCAGTTTCAGTTTGTTTGTTTGTTTTGTAAATAAAGTTTTATTGGAACACGGAAACGCTCCTTCATTTATATATTGTCAATAGCAGACCGTAAGTCCTGTAAAGCCTAAAATACTTGCTAACCAAGGAGAGGAGCTGTATAACCCACCGATCGTGTGTACCGTGGCTATTACTAAGGATGAGAAAAATGAAATTTTTGTGTTAGAGCAGTTTTATTTGAATTGCAAACGAGATTCCTGTTTTTAAAAGCACATATATATGCATTCATGCATGCACACCCACACCCACATACAAAACTGTGTAACATTTCCCATTTTAGTCATGATAGCTTTCTAAATAAACTTAATTCTTCCTTTTGGCCATCATGTCATTTTCCTGTGATTTCCTCCTGATCACGTCCTGTCTTGATCTCTTTGCTTCTAGAGGCAGATCGATGTAAACTATACTGCAAGGCTGAGAACTTTGAATTTTTTTTCGCCATGTCCAGCAAGGTGAAAGATGGGACTCCTTGCTCCCCAGACAAACACGACGTGTGTATTGATGGGATTTGTGAAGTAAGAAGACATTTCTGCTTTGGGATGTGTGGTCACGCTGGTGTTTCCTCCTATCAAACGTGTACTGTGAGAAGTGGTACAAGAGATTCTGTATCTGGAGAAAACACAGCTTAGGGGAAAAGACCAGTGTTTGCGAATTGGATGTGCAGACTATCTCTAACGTCCCCACTGATGTTCTGCAAGACCCCTCCGACCTTCTTATTAGCTCTTCTTCACCTGTCTCCACAAGTATGCAATGGAGATGATGATGTATCTACTACACGCAGTAGCTGCAAAAATTAAATAGGAATGTAAAGAACAGTAGTAAACTTCCATTGCCTGTTTGCTAAGTATGTTCACTATATGGTCAGAGCCTCACAGGTGTGTGTTGCCATAGTACTCCTATTTCCTGCCAATTAGTCTTCCTTTTAATTCCATTGTGTGGGGGGCTCTGGGGATTGTGGGGGGCTCAGCATTTTTCTGTTTCAGCAGGAGAGCTGGCCCAAGTAAGATCACCTGCTGTTAGTAGCAGCAGTGACTTTTTACTCCAGTTTTTCCAGATGAAGGGTCTCAGCAAGCTTTGGAAGAGTTCTGTAACTGCCCTAGTCCCACATCTGGTAAAGGCAGAGGAGGGATTTGAACCCCCAAATGTGAGACTCTGCCTTTAACCCTAAAGCTGTGCTGTCTTCCAGATATTCTGAAGGTGGAGCCCCATGTATCTCTTGGTTATCCGTAGCCATTGGCTTTTCTGATTTTTCTCACTTTATTGTTATTATTTTTTTACTTTTGTCACAGCCAGTGGGATGCGATCATGAACTTGGCTCTAAAGCAGTTTCGGATGCGTGTGGTGTTTGCAAAGGGGATAATTCGACTTGCAAGTTTTATAAAGGCCTATACCTCAACCAGCATAAAGCCAACGGTAAGCGATCCCTGCCGTTTCATTGCAGTAGCTTTGCTGCTGACAAGTTTCTGTCAAGCTGGCTGTGATCGAGCCGTTTACTGGCTCACCTGACACGCACAGAATGATGGCTTTGACACCTTGCAAGAACAAGGGAGGATGGCTGGTTTCTCAGTGTGAGGAGTTCCGTCAACACATACAGCTCTGAGATGTGTCCATCAAATGCCTTTTTATTTTGCAGTTTGTCCTCTGTCCCGTCCCACAGGCCTTTGTTAAACAAAGATCAGATTTTGGTGAAACTTACAGTTCAGGATGTGAATCGTGATCCACACTCACGATGCCAGATGAATATTGGGAGCAATTATCTAAACGAATCTTGAGTAAAATGAAACCCAGAGCCCTGTTTCCTGAATATCACTATTGAGGTCCATGGCTGTTAAGTTTCTTCCAAGTGGATTAAAGATTTAAAAGCGTTATTGAGTTTTGTGGCCTTGGTTGTTCTGGAAGGGAGAAGAGTGTCCCTCCTGTCCACAACACGTGCTTGGGAAAGGAACACACACTTTCTCTCTGGCGTTCCTTCCCCTGGGAAGATGAAGTGATTGATGAGTTTTTTGCACTTCATAGAGTAGGAATGGATGTCCGTTCATGATTCAACAACCCCACTCTAGAAAAGTGGACATCACTATGTCTCTGAGCATTGCTAGCTCCATTTCTCCAGTGTGCAACATGGAAAACAGCACTGTTCTATTCTTCCCATTTAGAATATTATCCAGTAGTCACCATTCCAGCGGGGGCCCGAAGCATCGAGATCCAGGAGCTGCAGCTCTCCTCCAGTTACCTTGCGGTCAGAAGCCTGGGGCAGAAGTATTACCTCACGGGGGGCTGGAGCATCGACTGGCCTGGGGAGTTCCCCTTTGCTGGGACCGTGTTTGAATACCAGCGCTCCTTCAACCACCCGGAACGGCTGTATGCACCAGGACCCACCAACGAGACACTGGTCTTTGAAGTAAGCCCCTTCTGTTTGTTTAGTGCTCGGTGCCTCTTGCTGTATTTATAGTGAGCTAGCTTGGAGAACTCCTCTCCTTCTAGTTCAGATTTGTTTCCTAATAAGCTAAATTGCAAAGAGCAAAGAGGAAGAGACAGGCTTTCCACTTCGGGGAAGAGGGCAAGAGTCCAGTGGGTCTCTAAGAGAATGCACAGATTTTCACATTTAGTTGCCAGCCTCTCAGCATTGCCCTTGACTGTCCTTGACTGCCTTGAACGCTAAGGAATATAGTAGGAATGTTTTAGATAATTCCACATTGTCTGCGTCGGCCATTTGGATAGACCACTGTAGCTATTCACCACATCGGTCACCCGGCCTGGGGCCAGTAGAATGATAGAGTAGAAAGAACACTTGCTTGAATGCCGAGAGAGTTTTAATCAGACGGGATGTGTGGTCACGCTGGTGTTTCCTCGCAAACGACCTTCCTTGTGTAGGTCGTTGTTTCCTTAGAGGTAAGAGAAGAAAAATTAATGGATGGTAATCAGCCAGTGTATCTGCCGATGACTCTGCAAGACAAGTATCACGCGTTCATTTTCCTTGTCCGCGTCCGTGTCTCTGAGGTTGCTTTCTCTGTTTTGCAAAGCGGGGCCAATCACTGCTTTTAGAAGCAGTCGATTTGCTTCAGGTTGTGTAGAAGCCGCGCTGGCTACCACTTGCTAAGAGCTGAGATTACCAGACAACCAAGGTCGTCTTCCTGAGTTTCAGTTTCTCACCTACAAAATTGGGATAGAAAACCTACCTTGCTGACCTGCGAGAAAAATAAACAATGAAGTGGGGAGACAGGTGAAGAGGCTTGTCTGACGCACACAGGGAAAAAGCAGAACTGAACCAGACAGAGTCTGAATGGTTTCCAACTACAAGTATTTATTTGTTTATTTTTTTAGAGAGAGCGAGCATGCGCGTGAGGAAGGGGGAGGGGCAGAGGGAGAAGGAGAGAGTCTCAAGCAGACTCCATGCCAAGTGCAGAGCCCGATGCAGGGCTCGATCCCATGACCCTGGGATCATGACCTGAGCCGAAATCAAGAGTCAGACGCCTCACCAACTGAGCCACCTGGGCGCTCCTCCATCTGCAAGCATGGTGTCTACACTCAGTCCGGTCATGCTTCTCTTCTCAAATAAAAGAAACAGTAGCTTAATTTAATGATTATTATTTAAGGCACTGCCTTTAAACATTTACTAAGAAAGATGAGTAGAAGACCGTTGGGGGGGGAAATGTCATTTTCGATTCTAAGTCAGATGTTGTATACCTAATATGGTTAAGAGGACAAATTCTTAACTAACGGTGTAACTTGGACAAGTTACCGGGTTAGGTTTCCTAACATCCGTTTCCTTTAATGTTCACATTTGTAAAATGGGCAGACAATACTAGCTAAGTGTTAGGGTTGTTATAAGGATAATTTCAGACAAGTTCAGGGCTTACAAAGCGTTCCTGTCACATAATGGTGTAACCATTCTCATCACTTTGCCTTCTGAACTTTTCACATATATATTTTTTAAAAGTCTTAAATCTTGGAGGGGGTGCCTGGGTGGCTTAGTTGGTTAAGCGTCCAACTCTTGATCTCAGTTCAGGTTTTGATCTCAGGGTCGTGAGTTCAAGCTCTGCATTGGGCTCCATGGTGGGTGTGGAGCCTGCTTAAAATAAATAAATACGTAAATAAACTGGTAAAAATCTAAACCTCGGGCCGTGGCTAGCAAACTCATGACCACCAGCCACATGCAGCCCCCACACCTGTGTAACACTGAAACAAAATGGATAGATGCTTTAGTATCAGGTGATTTCTTATAAAAATAGAGATTTGGGACTTCTCCTAGCAACAGGGAACTTCTGGCCCAGTAGATACTTGAGTTTGCAACCTTGGTTCTAGATGGTGACCATGACTTACATTCATTTAAATTCCTCTTGTCATTTGAGATACCAAGTCCTGTCACCTCAGTCTGTGTGCTGGAAGGTCCCACAGAGTTCTCCCATCACTTACTCAGAAAGAAGCTTTGGTTAGGAAGTAGTCTCCCAACCGTCTTAACTCTTTCATTTCAGAGATGAGAGCAGGAACTCTAAATCAAACTGGACCAAAAGGGCCCCCAGGTGGCTCAGTCCGTTAAGCGTCTGCCTTTGGCGCAGGTCATGATCTCTGGTCCTAGGCTTCCTGCTCAGCCGGGAGCCTACTTCTCCCTCCCCCTCTGCCTCCTCCCCCAGCTCATGCTCTGTCTCTCTCTCTCTCTCTCTCTCAAATAAATAAATAAAATCTTAAAAAAAAAAAAAAAAAAACTGAGGGTGGTTGGGAGCTCAGCAATGGATCCGGTCCCTGAAATTACACTTTCATTAAACCTAACGCACAGAAATGGAATTCTGATGAAGATTTCTGGACATTTTTTCAAAAAAATTTTTTTAAATGTTCTTTTTCTTTTCTATCAAGCATCTGAGCAGGAAACATCTTTTCCTTCTCTTTAGGAAAGTTATATTTTTCCCTCGAGAGGTGTATTTAGCTTGCAAGGTATCAGATTTAGAGCAACAACGCTTCATTACTTTTGCCAAGAGGCCTTTGATCCACCTCTGAGAAAATGTACACAAACCAAGGTCTGGGGCTGCGAAACAGCCTCAGTCAGGAAATGGGGCGACGTACCTCTCACAGCATCTGCCACGGGTGATCAGAACAAAGTGCAAACCATTCCCGGGGAGAAAGACGTGTTTGACTACTCCGTGACAAGCAACCATTTTTTGGTCATTGTTTCTCTAGTCTTGTTCCTAAACACAAAGCTTCTCTAGTAGGTTTTTACAGTTCTGCCTGTAATTTAAGGTTTGCCATTAAACATATATTATCTGCAGGAAAACCACAATAAAGAATAAGACAAGAAATGATGGAATGAACAAAGCAGAATAATAGAGTTCCCTCTTGCTTTGATCTTTGGGACCTGAAATATCCCCTGGCATTGTCTGAGTTGATCAAATTAACCAGATAATTGACACATTGTCACCGAACATTATACCAGCCTGGAGCTGAGAATTTTTATTTATCCTTTGCTTAATTTAAACATAACTCCTTATCTCGTTCATCCATATTAGGTAGCTCGGACTGACCCTAAATCTTTGGAGTGTTCACCAGGTCCTCAATTTTTCCTGATGGAGCTATTTTTGAGAAATGGAAGGAGGACCTCAGCTGGTGATTGAGTTCTCCAAAACTGGCCAGGTCCCTCACCTGTCTCCTTGCAAATGCAGACACCGCCTTGAAAATAGGTCAAAATGCAAGGAGAAATATTGGCTAGCTCTAAATAAAATTATAAAAACGTGAAGTCTTCCCTAGGTTCAACCAGATACGTATTTTTAAAAATAATTTCTTACTATTACATGGATAGAATAAGAACTATGAAAATATCTATTAATACAGGATCGTAGTTTTGCCACAGTGGGTTACAGTCACGTTTGTGGAGCTATTGTTGTACAGAATCTTATTTTATGGACTCATTCTACTTACAGATTTAACGAAAGCTTAAATTAACATCTTAGGAATGTGACCTGTCTGAAAACAATCTAGAGGGAAACTTGTATGATTAATTGGACATGCCTTGCTTGTATTTTTAAAGGAGTTATGGTTTCATTCAAAAGTTGCAGCTATGTTAGGAGCTGAAAAAAAAAAAGAAAGAAAACTCTAGTAACCTAGTATTATGTCTGTTTTATCTTTTAAAAGACTTTGGGTTAATAACTTTAATATTTAAATTATACTTTATTGCTCTCGGGGACATCATCAAATATCTGGTCAGTTTTTATCACATGTTCATACCTTTCCAAACTCAGTAGAAGACAGTGATTTTTTAAAACTTAAAATCACAATAAGCAATAACGTACATTTTCCAAAACGAAACTATCATCAGTATCCAAGTAATCCGCAGCTAGATTCTTTAAAGGAAGTTAAATAAAGTTCACGTGCCTTTCTATACAGCTATGGATTGAACCAAAATGAATACTTTGGGAGCCAAAAATATGTTCGCTCCAATATAAAAATGTTGAATGTGTTTTAACAGCCCTGTGGGATGCTGGAATCAAAATGTGGGAACCTACCAGAATGAAAAATGCTATTCCATCCACAGAAAGTATAAGTCTCTGAAAGGAAGCACTTTCTCTCTTGGCCTCTTAAAATTACTGAATGTTCACTAAGTTCTTGTTATAGTGTAAAATTTAGCAGGAGGGTATGTTTGCCAAAATACATGGGGATGGCATTGGGGTTTGGATAATGTTTCTCTCCTTCATATGTATTAATCAGATCCTCCCAATATCTTAGCTAGCTCCCATCGTCAACCACCATGGTATGTATTGATCTAGGTACCTACCTTCAAAGCAGTTTTCCTCTCTTCCATGTCTGATAAAAAGAAAATTAAGCAAACATTCATTGGGTGCCCATTCTACGCCCAGTCCTGTCTGAGGCATTGGAGATGCACAAATGGTTATGACATAAATGATTTTGCCAAAACACTGTAGTCTGTAAAGAGTGAGTGTTGTATGTGTGGAAGCAACATGGGTTAGAACAGGGAACATCTATATATAAATAGTTGGCTCTCTCCTTCCCTGTGTCACTTTGCATGAGTCACTTCAACTCTCTGGGTCCCAATCTTCTCATTTGAGAAATGAGGCTAAGCTCATGTCTTGCATTATATCCTATGGCAGTGTCCTGAGGTGCCTTTATATCATCCCAAACCCCATAATAGCAGAAAGGAGACTTGCTCATCTTTGTAGGCTCCAAAACTGGCATGATATCTGGGACATTGTAGATGCCGCCGAAATGTTTATTGAATGAATGACATCCATTGCTAAAAAGTATTCATTCACTTAAAGAGTAGAACCTTCTTTCCCAATGGAGAGGTCATACAAGCAGGTGATGAATAAAACAAATGACCAGATGGTGGCTACACTTGGGTGCGGGGGGAGCACAGTATAATGAATAAACTTGTTCAATCATTATGTTGTACACCTGAAACAAATATAACATTGTGTGTCAACTCTACTCAAAGAGTAATAATATTAAGAAAGCAGATGAAAGGAGAGCTTCTGACCAGTCAGGAGTAACAGACCAAGAAGCCAGCCTTCTCCGTCCAGCCGCACCCCACACCCCCAGCTTCCAGCCCCTTCTGTCCCGTACCGCCGTCGTAATCTGAAGTTCTCTGAAGAGGTCTGAACTTCTGCAGTACACATTGTAAAAACCACTGGATTTCATCCTCTCTTAGGACTAGTCTTAAAACTGTACAGTTTCAAGTAGAGTGACTAGCACTTAAAGGATTGAAATTTGATCTCCTAAATTACATTTGAGGAATCAATATGTAGGCAAATGCTTTCCTTTCCCAGAGTGAATGATTTGCACATAAGAAGTTGCTGACCAGTTAGTTCATAGCAGATTTAGCTTAATTTAGGAGAGTAGCAACTTGCCCTCCCAGGGTGGTGGAGTTACCAGATCTTTTCAGTTTTTTTCTGGGTGTAGCCTAGTGCAAGGCAAGGGTTATGCAATCCTGGGAGTAATTGACTGCTGTCAGTTAATCCCAAGAAATAAGCACATGGCCTGACACCAAAAAGAAGTGTCTTCTGCGTCTGGTTCTTTTTACATGTTGAAACCTTCTAGAATGTCTTCATAGGGAAGCTCAGCTTAAACTAAATGGAAAACAGAGCTTCACTTCTATCACTGAGTCACCCAATTTAAAATGCAGTCTCTGTTACAAGCATTTATTCTCCCTGGAACCTTGACTCAACATGTTTCCACATTTGCAACAGGTGGATGTCAATTTAAACAGATTTGGCCCCATTGATTTCCTCGGTGGCCAAGGGAAATTCCTAAGGGTAATCAAGGATTTATCTGATTGTCTTAGGCCTTAAATTGTTAAGGCATTATTTAAGTCCATCAATCAAGTTTTTATTTTGAAGTATATTCATACATATACATGTAAATGACTTGAAGAAAAGGAGCGAATTTTCAGGACCCTGTATTAAATTTCTGCATTCTTCAGGGAAAAACCACTCGTACACACACACACACACACACACACACACACACACACACACACACACACACACACACACCAGCAAAAAAGAAATCAATATTGATTTGGCAATCATATGCTTTCTGAGATCACTACAGAGACAGTTATTATAAATTAGATAACTTCCACATATTTCTTCTATTCAACATATTCCCAACAACGTAAGTCTGGCATAAAGTCTAAAGAATTTCTCATTGAACTAGTGCGTTCATTAGTCATCTGAAGGATTGAAAAGTCAGCTTGTATGTTAAGTCTTTAGGACATTATGTATGGACCGCACCATATTATGTTCACTTTATTGGCTTTCGGAGCACGGGAAAAGCTAAACGTGTTACTTCTATACCCCACGTAGCTAGATTGGTTGTGTGGGGGTGTGTCTGTTATGTAAGGAATTACATTTTGAACAATTTCACAGAAATGTGAAAATTGAACATCAGAGTTGAGATTTACACATGCTTTTGTCGAAAAATAGTCGTTTAATCTGACACAGATATATATATGTCGGGCTTTTTGAGGGTAGCTGAAAACTTAATATTTTTCCATGTTGAGGTTGAGATATAAGAAATGTAATGTCACGGACTTTGTACTTTGTTTAATCACCGTGCAAAAGGCCTGTTTAACATACAGTTTTAAGAGACCTTGGTAATAAGAATTAAAAACACAAAAAACTGGGGCACCTGGGTGGCTCAGTCCGACGGTTAGGCGTCTGACTCTTGGTTTCAGCTCGGGTCATGATCTCAGGGTCTTGGGATCCAGCCCTGAATTGGGCTCTGTGTTCAGCATGGAGCCTGCTTGAGATTCTCTCCTTCTTCCTCTACCCCTCCGCACTGCGCTATCCACACGCACTCACGCCCTCTCTCTCTCTGTCTTCCCCAAACAAATAAATGAATGTTTTAAAACGCACACGCACACAAGATTTATTTTTTCATGATAAGGTGTCCCCTTAGAAATGACACATTTTTTAGAAGTGACTGAAGGTGAGCTTTTTTGCTAGTTGATGCATCTTGTCCCTCTTCCTCTTCTTCCTCCCCCTTCTTCCTCCCCTCCCTTCTGGCTCGCTCTTCCACTTCCTCTCTGTGTCTCCTTCATTTTCTCTTTCTGCATCTCTCTGTGTCTCTGTCTCTGTCTCTGTCTCTGTCTCTTTCTAACACACACACACACACACACACACACACACACATACACACACACACACCCCAACAACCACCGAGTCATACTCTGAATCAAACCACCCCACAGTGGGAGGGAAGGTGAGGAAATTCATCATGAGTGTTTCATTATACAGTCACTTCATCTCTGCGTGGTAAACAGGATTCAGGATGACGTGGTAACACAGGTTGTTTTTCGAAGACTGAAATCTGATCACCTGTGTTTTGATGGCATTCATTCCTTTTTGAAAAAGTCTTAAAAATACAAGCTCTCTTGATTGTTGAGGACTTTTTTCCTCCTCCGTGTGAGGCGGCACTAGGGATGTTTAACCCTTGGGAAGCCCGTTGCTCTTTGTAAGGCCGGTAAGTGAGAAACCGGGGAGGTGCAGGCCAGTTTCAAGGCAGAAAAAGACATCTCGGGAAAATTGCTCTAATAAACAATTTCCTCCACACTGCGGCAGACCAAGCCGGTGGGGCCGCAGGGAGCAGGTAGATGGGCCGGAGTGTTGCCTTGTGCCCCTGCCGTCTGAATTCTGCCCCCCTCAAGGGGCTGGCCTCGGGAAGGATGTGCCTCAAGATCAAATCAGCGTCGGGGAGAGATTAGCCAAGTAGCACGGACTTGAGCGAAGACACAAAACCCAGAAGAGGCAAAGAAGTAAGGAGAATTAATTCGGAACAGATGAGAGAGACCTCAGGCTCCAGAGGATGATTCCGAGGAGCTTTTGTGATGCCACCTCATTTGTCTAGAAGCTGCCATTTGCTATTTGAAGTGTACCTCCCCTCCTCTCCCCACCCCCCACCCCAGTTGATTCATGGCAAATACTTGAGTGACGGGTGGGAGAGCACTATTTATTTCTCTTCATTAAACTCCGAGGAATGAGGGCGGGGCTCAGGGTGTCCACCCCCACCTTTGAAGCTGCCTAATAGATGCATTTCCGGGGAGCCCAGCCCAGTCACAGTTCTGCTGATCCCTGGGTGTGTCCTTCCAGCCTGGAAGCAAACAAGAAGGCCGAGACAATGGGCAGACTTGTGACATCACGGGGGGCTTCCAGAAATCACAGCACCTTACAAAAACATGACTCCACACCACCGAGCTGTCCCTTTCCTGAGTGTTACTCGACATGTGAGGTCCTGTGCACTCAAGTCACAGTTTGTCCAGAAGGGCCAGTCTACAAAGCCTATCCTGTTTCAGTTGTCACAACAGCGGGTTTGGTAAAACCTCTAAATAAACCCGGGGTGGGGGGGGGGAAATAGATTGAGGAGATCAAAAGTCACCTATGCTTAAACCAGACCTTAGCACAGTCAAGAAATACAAGTGCCAGGTCTGAACCCAAAGCGCAAGGTAAAATGCGATGGCACACTGTTGAATCCCAGTGGTAGAATACTTCCCATGGCTCGTACCATCTTTAGTATTTTAAAGTATGGTCCCTGGCATTGTGTTTCAGAGTTGGAGAAAGGGTGTGGTAAGAGATAAGATGTCAAGTTTTGGAGTCAGACAGTATCAGAGACTTGAGTCCCAGTGTTGCTACTTAACTAGCTAGCTAGTGCCCCTGTCATGGGTTTATTCATCTAGAGTACTGGGGGAAGAATAGCACTCAGTCTTCCTCATGATATCGTTATCAACTTTAAATGAGACGATGCATGTACAATCCTTTGGCATGCAATAACTACAACAAGCATTGCTGTTATTTCAAAGCAGTCAAATACGTTATTGAGGACAAGAAACAAGCTTTCTAGCTTACATTAATTAAAAGGCCTGTCCTTAAAGCCTATCTGTAACTCTTTGATTTACTTGGGAGAATTCAGACAACTTTTTTTTTTTTTTTTTTTAAGGCCCGAAATGAGGGTTGTCTGGGTGGCTTAATTTCCGCTGGGGTGGTGACCTCTCGGTCCTGAGATCGAGCCCCACGTGGGGCTCCATGTGCAGCATGGTGTGTGCTTGACCCTCTCCCTCTGTCCTTCCCCTCCAATTCTCTCTCTCTCTCTCAAATAAGTATTTTAAAAAATTAAAAAAATAAAGGCCTTAAATTAAAAAAAATACAAAACTGAAGGCATTTATAGTTTACAATGCATATATAGGCATTATAGTTTATAGAAGGCATTTATAACATTAAAAATTAAAAGGGGGAGCAAAAGAAAGAGAGGCGTTTACCCAAGATGACTCAATGTGTCCTTTGTTTTAACTTTGTGTGCCCTAAGCAGAAACTGAAACCCCCCCTCCTTCGGAGGGCAGTTGGTAGACTCCAGTCCGTCTGTGGTTTTCCAACTTAAGAAGCTGTAAATTTTATAACTCTGCACCCTGCGGTCAAAGCTGTTGAATGTTGTGTCTGAAGTCAGGTGGTTCGTGTGTTAGAGGTAGACATTAAACAGTTCTACTAAGGACCTGGAAGTAGTTATGGAGGTTGCTTGTCAGCTGTAAATTAGAGACCCAGTGCCAGTTGGCTGGAAAATTCTCTGGACTAAGTCCAGTTAAGTGGACTGAATTGCTGGCGGGCTCTCTAAATGTGTGCATTTACCAGCTCGCCGTGCAGGCTGACATGCAGTGTGGGGTGGCTCAGAAACAGAATTGTGATCCTCGTGCCGCGGCTGGCGGGGGGGGGGGGGCGCGGTGGGGCGGGGGGCATTCCCAGGACCCGGAGGGCATCTGCGTTCTCCAATAAAGCCAAGAACAGTTACTGACTGCTTTCGACAAGGTCACTGAAAATGCTTTGAAATAGATGTGAGTGGCAGGAATGATCAGGTTCACATTGCCCCTTGTCCCGGCCGTGTTCCTCAGCGTTCATGGGGGCAGCCGGAGTCTCAGCTGTGTGGTTACCACACATCATGCTCCTGCTCTCCAGGTGCAGGTGGGAGAGTCTGTGATCAAAGGGATGGCCAGGGTCACACTGACGTCCTTAGGTGCAGGCCCACCTGACCAGAGGCTATTGTCTCCGTATAGGAAGGGCGGGTGATATCGGTGTTAGACCACAGGTCATTTAGAATTTGGAAAGTCTAAAATTGCGTCTTAAAACTGGTGCAGGTGACAACCTTAATGTCCGGGCCTGCAACGTCCACAAAGCCTCATGCTCAGAAGGACTCTGTTCAGTCTAATGCTCTGCTGTCACTAACTTGAAATTCTTAATAATGTTTTTAAGATTTTGTTTATTTATTTGAGAGACTGAGTGAGAGAGAGCATGGGCGGGGGGAGCAGCAGAGGGAGAGGGAGAAGCAGACTCCTCGCTGAGCAGGGAGCCCGATCCTGGGCTCAATCCCAGGACCCTGGGATCATGACCTGAGCTGAAGGCAGACGCTCAACTGACTGAGCCACCCAGGCATCCCAATAATTTTTTTTTAAACAGGGGGCCTTGTGTTTTCGTTTTGCATCAGGCCCCACAATTTAGGTAGCCATTCTTTAGGGTAGGATTGATTTTTTTTTTTTTTTAACAAAATCCTATCTTTTTGAGAACAGGGTGAAAGAGTGACCAACAGAGATTCTATTGGCTGAGCAGACAACCTGTTTCCAGAGGATTGACTATTTGCAAGCATCAGAGAGTGAGAGACAAGATGATTGCTGTGTATTCTGTTCTTGGTCACTTTGCTTCTCATTACAGGATAAAGAAAAGGGCAAAGAATACCTTAATTATCATTGAGAAGCAAATACTGTGTTATAATTGGCAAATACTCATCTTTTATATACTTGGCCTTGATGTCTATTTGTTTAAATAATTACTGCCTTTCAGAGGCCTGTATGAGCTGATGTTAGACTCTTAAATCAGCTTTCGGCTGGTTTATACAAATATTGTCTTTCAGCCTACGTGATTGTGCACACAACTCTGCATGTGAATTTATAGCTACGTAGACATTATAGTCAAGCCTTAAGTCATTTCATTTTTTAGAGTTGAGAATCTTTTATTCATTTATGTGCTCACTGAATGCATTAATGTGTTCAGCAAACAAAATATAAATGATATGTCCTATATGCCATATATTATATGAATACATCATATAATCTTGTGAATATTTATAGTAAATTGTGTAAGTTATTCTTCTTGCTTTGGCTGGCTGAGTAAACTTATTACTTTGATAATATGAAATAGATTAGTTGCCTTCTTGGAATCAAATCTGCTTGCTCTGTTTCTACTTTTAGCTCAAGAATTTTACTCTTCAAATTAATACTTATTCTTCTCAATCTCTTCCAAAAAATAGAAAAAGAAGGAAGACTTCTAAATTCATTCTATGAGGCCAGCATTACCTTGGCATCAAAACTAGATAAAGACCTCACTAAAAAAGAGAACTACAGATCAATATCTCTGAGAGGTAAATGCAAAAATCCTCAACAAAATACTAGCAAACTGAATCCAACAAAACATTGTAAAAAATCATTCACCACGATCAAGTGGGATTTATTCCTGGTTTGCAAGAGTGGTTTAATATTTGCAAATCAATCAACATGACACATCACATTAATAAAAGAAAGAATAAGAACCATGGGATCATTTCAATAGACACTGAAAAAGCATTTGACAAAGTACAACATCCATTCATGGTTAAAAGCCCTCAACAAAGCAGGGTTAGAGGGAACATGACTTAACATACTAACGATGATATATGAAAAACCCACAGCCAATATCATCCTAAATGGGGAAAAACTGAGAGCTTTTTCTTTACGATCAGGACAAGAGCAGGATGTCTACTCTCACCACTGTTATTCAACATAGTACTTGGAAGTTCTAGCCACAGTAGTCAGACAACAGAAAGAAAGAAAGAAAAGGCACTCAGATCAGCAAGAAAGAAGTAAAACTTCCATATGATACTATATATAGAAAACCCTAAGGACTCCCCCCAAAAACTGCTAGAACTGAGACATGAATTCAGTCAAGTCACAGGATACAGAATCAACATACAGAAATCTGTTGCATTTCTATACACCAATAATGAAGCAGTAGAAAGAGAAATTAAGGAATCATTTCCATTTATAATTGCACCAAACATCATAAGATTAAGGACTAAGCCTAACCAAAGAGGTAAAAGACCTGTACCCTGAAAACTATAAAATGCTGATGAAAGAAATTGAAGATGACAGAAAGGAGTAGACATGCCATGCTCATGGATTGGAATAACAAATACTGTTTAAATGTCTGTACCACCCAAAACAATCCACACATTTAATGCAAGCCCTGTTAAAATACCAACAGCGTTTTTCACAGAGCTAGAATAAACAATCCTAAAATGTGTATGGAACATATAAAGTGGTATGGAAAGACCCTGAATAGCCAAAGCAATCTTGAAAAAAGCAAAGCTGGAGGCATCACAATTCTGGACTTCAAGTTATATTACAAAACTATAACAAACAAAACTGTATGGTACTGGCACAAAAATAGACACATAGATCAATGGAACGAATAGAAAACCCAGAAATGAAGCCACAACTATATGGTCTATTAATCTTCAACAAAGCAGGGAAGAACATCCAATGCTACAAAGACAGTCTCTTCAGCAAATGGTGTTGGGAAAACTGGATGGCAACATGCAAAAGAATGATTCAAAATGGACTAAAGACCTAAATGTGAGACCTGAAGCCAGTCACAGGCAGGAACTTCTTTGACATTGGCCATAGCAACATCTTTTTTGATATGTCTCCTGAGCCAAGGGCAACAAAAGCAGAAATAAACTTTTGGGACTACATCAAAATAAAAAACTTCTGCACAGTGAAGGAAACAATCAACAAAACTTAGAGGCAGCCTGCTGAATCGGAGATATTTGCAAATGACATCTCTGAAAAAGGGTTAGTATCTAAAATATACTTGAAAAGTCATACAACTCAACCCCCTAAAACCAAATAATCCAATTTAAAAATGGACAGAAAACATGAACACACATTTCTCCAACGAAAACATGTAGATAGCCAATAGACACACGAAAAGATGCTCAACCTCACTGATCGTCAGGGAAATACAAATCAAAACTACAATGAGATACCACCTCACACCAGTCAGAATGGCTAAGATCAACGACACAAGAGACAGCAGGTCTTGGCAAGGATGGTGCGAATGCAAACTGGTGCAGCCACTGTGGAAGACATTACGGAGGTTCCTCAAAAAGTTAAAAATAGAACCACTCTTTACCTAGAGAATACAAAAATATTAATTCAAAGGGATACACAACCCCTGGTATTTATAGCAGCATTATCTACAATAGCCAAATTATGGCAACAGCCTAAGTGTCTATCGATTGATGAATGGATAAGAGACAGGTGGTATATACATACAATGAAATATTGCTCAGCCTTAAGAAAGAATGAAATCTTGCCATTTGCAATGACACGGATGGAGCTAGAAAATCTTGTGCTACGCGAAATGAGTCCATTCGAAAAAGGCAAATACCATATGATCTCACTTATAGGTAGAATTTAAGAAACAAAACAGTCGGGCAAACAGGGTGAAAAAGAGGGGCAAACTAAGAAACAGAGTCTTAACTATAGAGAACGACCTGTGGTAACCAGAAGAGAGACGGGTGGGTGGTAGAGGGTGGCTGAAGTAGGTGATGGGGACGAAAGGGGGCGCTTGTCAGGTTGAGCACCGGGTGACGTATGGACGTGCTAAATCACTGTATTGTACACCTGGAACTAATATTATACTGTATGCTAACTGGAATTTAAATAAAAATCTTTTAAATTAAAAAAAATTTTACCCTTGGGACGCCTGGGTGGCTCAGTCGTTAAGCGTCTGCCTTCAGCTCAGGTCATGATCGCAGGGTCCTGGGATCGAGCCCCGCATCGGGCTCCCTGCTCCGCGGGAAGCCTGCTTCCCCCTCTCCCACTCCCTCTGCTTGTGTCCCCCTCTCTCGCTATGTCTCTCTCTGTCAAATAAATAAGTAAAATCTTTAAAAAAAAAATTTTACCCTTCAGAGGATCCTTACATATTTTTGTTTAAACTGTGAGGGAAAGTAGGTGGGAAACTCAATATACAAGTTTGCCCCTTTGAGGGGAATAGAAATCCTCAAAGAAAACTTAAATTCTGTTGGTTGTTTTGTGGCCTTTTGGCAGAAATTATCGCCAAGATACTTTATGCATTAAATGACAGGTGCAGAGCTTCTTTGGGGAGTCATGTGATCTGCCCTCTCCTTCCCCCCCCCACCCCAAATTTCACAGCAGCATTTGATTTTCCTTTGCAGGTTCTAGGGGATTTTCATCCCTTTAGTAATTGTCAGCAAATGATTATTATAATACTAAATGGGGCGGCCTTATTTCCTCTACTGGAGAATGTGGCTTCTCCTCATCCCTAGAGCGCCGTGAGCATGGAAATCAGAAGAGGTGATGAGCATAGCTTAGACCAGGGAAACAACAGTGGCGACGGACACAGTGGAAGACAAACGGTCTTTGGAGGTACACTGGACGTGAGAGAAGCCCATTTCCTGGTTGGTTAGATGCAGGGTGTGAGAAAAAGGAGATGGGGTGCTTCCAACTTTTTATCTTGGCCTGCACGATTGGAAGGATTGGTTGCCATCACATGAGATTGAGAAGAACATGTTACAGGGAGAATTGTGAGTTCAGTGTTGTATGTTGATACGCCTTTTAAAACTTCCAGTAGAGATGCTCCGTAGGCAGCTGAATGTGTGAATATGGACCTCAGAAGATGGGTTTCATCTCCAGCTCTGCTGCCCTATAGGGCAACCACTATCCACACATGGTTATTTAGGTTTAGAGTCAAATTAAATGTAAAGGTTTATTTAGTCACAGTAATATGCTATGCTCAGTAGCCGCATGTGGCTTGTGGCTACTGTATGCGGCAACGTGGGATTATAGTACACGATCAGGGTTGTAGAATGTTCTCTTGGAAAACATGGTGTGGAGTGATGAATTTGGGAGTGGCCAGCGTGTGGATTGTACTTAAAATCAGAGCACTGGATGAAATCACATGAAGAAGTGTGTGTAAATAAACGAGAGGTCAAGGGGTTGGAGGGCACTTTGATAATGAATAGTTAGGAAATGAGGAGGATTCAGCCAAAGAAATTAGGAATGAAGTTTTGTGGGGCAGGAAAAGAACTGAGAGAATGGGCTTCGGGTGGCAAAGCAAGGGGGAAGTGATCGATTGTATCCAGTAAGACGAGGCCCATCAACCCTTGGATACGGCAGGGTGCCCTTGAAAGAGCGGTTTCGGTGATGTGTTGGCGGGGGGGGGGGGGGGCGCCTGATCCAGAAGGATCACGGGTGAATGAGAAAAGATATGGAGACAGAGAGTAAAGACAACTCTTTCAGAGATTTTTGCTCTAAAACGAATCAGTGAATTGGGGTATGAGCTGGAGGGATGTGTGGAGGTGGATCCCCCATGTGTGGAGATTTTCTTAAGAGGAGATAGATAACAGCGTGCTTGGATGCTGATGGGAAAGATCTAATAGGGACATTTCAGTAGCGCTCAAGATAAGGGGGCAGCACCAGTAGTGGTGTCCTTAGGTGGATGAGACAGGTGGAATCTGGAGCAGAGTGGAGAACCTGGACCAAACAGGAGCTAGGGCCAGGCCTTGTGGGTAAGAGGAGGAGAGCTGGAGCGTGTGAGTAGAGATGCAGAAAGAACTTTCACGGGGGAGATTGTGTAAATTCTCTTCTTATTGGTAGCATTGATAATTCTCTATGGCTAGCTTTACCGGAGCCTGAGGGACACTTGACATATTGATTGGTTTTGTTTAATAGTAATGACACTTTGATGTGCTTAATTTTTTCCCCCTAAACACCTCCTGCTGTTCACAGCAACATTTTAAAATGTTTTACAGAGAAACCACAGGCCACATATGGCTTAAGTTCTAGAGTCTCTCTAAAAGGTGAAAGAACATATTTTCAACGCCCGTTGAAAGTGTGTTAGGTCCCTCTCAAATCACCAGAATGGAAGTCTTTCAAACTCAAAAGGCAAGAAGTAATATTTTCAGTTTTTTGTGCACTTCCACTGGGGATCCGTTTGCCCTGTGGTAGTCGAAGTCAGGATCTAGTTTGAGTGGGAGAGAATGGGGTTGTCTTAGGAAGTGGAGAGAAGTGAGTGGATTTCTTTCTCTATCATGCTTAACACTTGAACTTGTCTCCCTTACACACATGTGTGATACATCATGTGTTATAAAATCATCCTGCCTCCTGAGTGTTATTGCTCACTACAACTCCATGTGCTTCACCCATGTTTTACTGCCACACGTGGGCAGGTGCACTGCATTATTCCCTCCCTGTGAGATCTCGGTACAAAGAGATTCCGCTAAAAGGGATATGGCACAAAGAAAACAGAAACACAAGGTGTCACATATACGAGATACCACTTTAATTGAAGGGGAAATTGAGTTGAAATAGCAATGAGCTTCAAGATTCTTTTCAGAATGTAAAACCTCTCTCAAAATTCTGGTGTGATTGTGAGTAAAACTCTCAATTGTGTACTTAATATCAAGGAGAGTTGTATGACATAGCTATAAAAAGAAGAAAGAGACTAGAAAGGTCTTCAAAAGTAAGACCTCTAGGACCTTGATTTTGAGGTTTTTGTTGGTGACTAAGGAGAATTTGGCATTTGTCCATTTTAATGGTACTATTAAATGGTACCTGTTGTGTTTTGTTTTGGATGGGGGTGAAGGGAACAAAGCCCCATCTGTCAGGATGTTGGTTGTTTCTGGGAGGCACCAAGTATTCATTTTGTTGTACAACAAACGATGTTCACACCATGGAATCTTCAGAGTAAGCCATAATATTCCTGGAGACGCTGAAACTAACAGCAAAGTGGAAACCATTTTGTAGTATCCTGAGCAGTGGTTAGTATAATGAAGGTCCTTGAATAGCTGCCACCCACGCAGCCCTAATTGAAGTGGAATCCCACCAGACAGAGAAAGAGCCGGGGCTTCCTATTTTTAACTGGAAATCTGCTTTGCTTTTGGGGCATGAATGCCTAGTCCTAGTGGTAAAGAATTTTCCACAAGACTCATGGGGCGGGAGAGAAACAGCTATTTATACTCATGTTTGAGATTAAAAGAAGAGGAAAAAAGGAAAAGCAATACTTAAGAAAAGAGAGCATCAGGAAGGGAGACAAATAATGTTTGCCCCAAAGACAAGGTGATAGATTGCAATATTTAGGCACATTTGGCTCGCGGTCCTACATTCTATTGTAAGCTTATTCAAGAGTCACCTGTGTGATCCTGTACAACTTCTTTGTCAGTTTTCTTCCAGGGAGAAAATGAGCAGCTATGTTGAAGAGTTGTTATAGGAATGTTTTGAGATAATGCCTAGAAAATACCCAGCAGAGGGCCTGACATGTGGGACATGCCAGTAAATGATTGCTCTTATGTTAGTGGCCAGACGTTATAGGGTCAGATTTATCCTGAGTTCTTGTCCTTTTTTTTTTTTAGTTTTTATTCAAATTCCAGTTAGTGCACATACAGTGTAATAATTGGTTTCAGGTATACAATATAGGGATTCAGTACTTCCATACATCACCCCATGCTCATCAGGACAAGTGCACCCCTTAATCCCCATCACCTGTTTCACCCCCCCCCAACACCACCACCACCTCCCCTCTGGTAACCCTCCGTTTGTTCTTTAGAGTTAAGACTCTGTTTCTTGGCTTGCCCCTCTCTCTCACTTTTCCCCCTGTGCTCATTTGTTTCTTAAATTCCACATAAGAGTGAGATCGTATGGTATTTGTCTTTCTCTGACTGACTCATTTCACTTAGCATAAGATTTTCTAGCTCTATCCACGTCATTGCAAATGGCAAGATTTCATTACTTTTGATGGCTGCATAATATTCCATTGTGTGTGTGTGTATATATATATATACACCACATCTTCTTTATCCGTTCATCTATTGATGGACACTTGGGCTGTTTCCACGATGTGGCTCTTGTAGATAATGCTGCTATAAACATCGGGGTGCATGTATCCCTTTGAATTTTGTATTCTTGGGGTAAATAATAGTGCAACTGTTGGATCATAGAGCAGCTCTCTTTTTAACTTTTGGAGGAACCTCCATACTGTTTTCCACAGTGGCTGCACCAGCTTGCATTCCCACCAGCAGTGCAGTAGGGTTCCTTCCCCTTTCTCCCCATCCTCGCCAACACCTGTTGTTTCTTGTGTTGTTGATTTTAGCCATTCTGACCGGTTTGAGGTGGTATCTCATTGTAATTTGATTTGTATTTCCTTGATGATCAGTGATGTTGAGCATCTTTTCATGTGTCCTAAGTCCCTTGGAGATTCAATCCATTCCAGTACACACATTAGCAACCCCGACTTCTGGTCCTATCTTTTTGTCATATCTGTTCATCCTGGTCCAAAACTGACAGACACATTCTCTTTGGAAATCCAACTGGAATTCCTTGGATTCTAAAATTGATGATAGGTAACTCCGAGCGGGGTATTCTGTGGTTTTTGGAGCACCTCCCTCGTGCCCAGCTTCTACTGGCACCCAGGAGAAGGATTGTAAATTGTGGCCCAGCATAAATCTTAAAAATACATATTCTTAATCTCAGGAAACAAACTGAGGGTTGCTGGAGTGGTGGGGGGTGGGAGGGATGAGGTGGCTGGGTGATAGACATTGGAGAGGGTATGTGCTATGGTGAGCGCTGTGAATTGTGCAAGACTGCTGAATCACAGACCTGTATCCCTGAAACAAATAATATATGTTAAAAAAAAGAAGATAGTAGGAAGGGGAAAATGAAAGGGGGGGGGAATCGGAGGGGGAGACGAACCATGAGAGACTGTGGATTCTGAGAAACAAACTGAGGGTTCTAGAGGGGAGGGGGGTGGGGGGATGGGTTAGCCCGGTGATGGGTATTAAGGAGGGCACGTACTGCATGGAGCACTGGATGTTATATGCAAACAATGAATCATGAAACACTACATCAAAAACTAATGATGTATGGTGACTAACATAAAATAAATAAAAAAATGAAAAATGAAAAAAAATATATATACGTAGATTCAGTTTCAACCATTATCTGCGAGGCACCACTGTGTTAGTACCATGCTAGGCTTTCAAGTTTAATGGGAAGGTCGAGACCTCATAATATAACCTTACTGCCTTCAATATATTGTAAAAAAATATTTTTTTTGCTTTATTAATGGATATACATAGAGTTGAGGGTAGTGGGCTTATAGCAAAAGTTATCATGTTTCCCTATTTGGCATCCATCTAAATCACAGCTTTGATGATATGGAAATACACATTTTAAAGTATCAAGGGAAAACTTGAAATCAACATAAAACACACTTGGGAACAATGGCGTGAGCCAAGTTTAAGGTCAAAATGTCATACAAATATCTTTAAAATGTTCGGTGAGATTTTTGGAATTCCAGGGTCTGACCTGTCTCTTCCCCTCTGGTCTGTACCTGTGCTGTCCAGGTCCTGATGCAAGGCAAGAATCCGGGAATAGCTTGGAAGTATGCACTTCCCAAGGTCACGAATGGAACTCAGCCAGCCTCAAAAAGGCACAGCCATGCCTGGACCACAGTGCAGTCTCCGTGCTCCGTCTCTTGTGGTGGAGGTAGTTGATTTTCCAATTCTACCTTCCAAGTCTCTTCTTAAAACAGGTTCTTCAATCTCAGACCTCTTTACGTTGTATGATTTAAATAAGCAACAAAAGAACTGTCTTTTATGGGAACCATCCCTGTAAAAAGCAAATATTATTGTCCTCTTTAAGGATTTTCCTATGTAGAAAGGAACCAAGTCTCAGAAAATTCAAGTCATTCATAACCAGGACTCAGAAGTTATCTATCTGAATTTATGGGGCAAAATAGACAAATACCTGGGTGTTTTTTTAAAGATTTTTATTTATTTATTGAGAGAGATAACGATACAGAGCACGAGAGGGGGGAGAGTCAGAGGGAGAAGCAGACTCCCTGCCGAGCAGGGAGCTCGATGTGGGGCCTGATGCGGGACTCGATCCCGGGACTCCAGGATCATGACCCGAGCCGAAGGCAGTCGCTTAAACAACTGAGCCACCCAGGCGCCCTGACAAAATACCTGCTTATTTATATTTTTCTTTTCAGCTTACAGTTTAGTTTCTCCCTATCCTGACTTTTCTGTTGGTAAGAACCTCCCACTGAGGCTTGAGGCAGGGAGGGTCTAAACCAGAGAGAACAGGCGCAAGGCAAACGTAAGATGTCTGTCTGAAATGCGGGTATTGTGTCATTCCATCCCCTCAGGGGCGAGGCCAGCAAAGTCTCTCTCAGGAGGGAAGTGTGGTAAATCTGAGAAATCACCCTCGTAAGGGAGGGAAAAACAACTATCCTCTCAGTGAGTAGAAGGCAAGCATTTTATTGAGATCCAAAAATATCATACATTTGTGTGTAAGTCAGTCTTTGTTACCCTGGCCCCTATGAGAAGAAGAATGAAAATCTATAAATGGATCCATAAAACTGAAGCGCGGAGGTCGGCCACACATTCTCTCATTATCAGAGCATCTGGTAACAGTGGGTTTCCCAACCGTGTCCATCTCCCTAAGCACAGTGGGGCATCTTGAACCAGACACAGAGGGCAGAAATACAGAAAACGAAGAAATTCTTCAGTCTATAAGACTTCTTCAGGTGTTCATGCTAATTAACAAAACACAAGGGAATACTTCTTTGTTAAATATATTAAATACTTGAGAAAAACTAAATACTTGAAAAGCAATACATTTTTATAGAAACAAATAAAGGGGATTCAGAGCACATGTATCATGCTGAGCCCTTAGGAACGCATAGCATTGTTGAGTTATTATACTGTACGCCCGAAACTAATACAACACTGTATGTTAGTTAAACTTAAAGAAAATGTAAAATTACCAAAAAAGTAATACATTTTTTGTAATACACATTTTAAAGGCAATATGCTATGCAGAAGAAAAATAATTTTCCCTAATCCTTTAATCAGCACATGCCAATGTTAATACTTTTGTCTGTGTCATTCTATCACTTTCTTATGCAAATATAAAGACACGTGTATTAGATGTGCTCAGACACGCCCACACATTTTATATTATTTTTTTACTGCACAGAAACCATGCTATTGATACATGTTTACAATATGCTCCTTTTCACTTAAATTACAAGCAGTTTTTCATGTATCCAATGCTTTTTGAGATCATCTGCAATAACTTCCTGGTATTCCAGGGAGAGCACTGTTCTTTGGGAAGGAAAGAGATTCAATCCATTTTCCATTTATGGCGAATGAGTCCAGCCAAAGGGAGGATGCTGGAGAAGTGCATTGTGGGATCCTCCCCTTGCCTTGATTTAGCGGTCCCTTCATGTGACTTCCAGACCATAGTGTGTCCAAGGCATATGAGGAGGAGAGTCGAAATGAATAAATGGAAGTAAACGATTAACTTTAGGGAATCCCAGTGTTTGGTAAGTGCCTCCTCCAGGTACACCTCCTTCACCTAATCATTATCACAGGAGTAACTTTTGATTGTTTCTCAGATTCCATTTTAAGGAAAAGTACCATGTAAATATAAAGAAACAGAATTCACAGAGGCGGCAGCATTCCTATTTGGAGAGGGGACAGACAAAATTATTCACACACACAAAAAATACGTGCTTCTGATGAGAAGTCCGGAGACGAACATTGCAAGCCAGGCATTAAGTGTCACTAAAGCAAAAAACCAAAAGCCCTGAGTCCTAGCTGACAGATATGAATCCCTATTCAGAGAGTTCAGCTTTTTGTTTATATCTGTTTCTTAGGGAAGTAGAAGATGCTTCATGGAAAAGTAGGATATTAGAGTTTCCACACATAATTTACCAAAGGTTTTTCTTTGAAGAACATTTTCCAGTAGATGGATGCAATGTGAGTTCAAGTTTGTGGGCTGTTCCCCTGTATAGCCACCCTGTTTTCAAAAGGTTCTATTTATCACTTCATGGTTCAAGAATCCGTAGTGGTCTTGAAAACTAAGAAGCTACACATTCAAGTTAAGATATGAAAACTATTATCTCGGGGGGAAATGGGATTCAAATTAGTTGCAGATAGGAGGTGTTCTCAACACCGTATTTAGATTCTGTATCTTGGGTAAGACATCAGAACCCTGGTAAGTGAAGCTGCGCTTGGAACTGAAATTGAATTGGTTATCTGTAATTTTCACTTTGTAACTTTTGATGTCTTATTAGGTTACATAAGTGTAAAGGCCATTTGCTTACGAGATCAAAACGCTCAAGTCAGTTCCTCGTTCTGCAATGCAAGAACCAAGCCAGCAACTGAACCCAAAATATGCAATGCTTTCTCCTGCCCTGCTTAGTAAGTCATCTGGAAATGTCTTTCTGGTAATAGGTGTACTTGCATGCTCTTCTTGTTGATATGAGAAAACTAAAACCCACTGCTGGTGCTTCTGCTCACAAGTGACCCAGAGAGAAGGAGAATGCCCAAAAAAAGTAACAGAGAAAAGAAGACAATTGAGGTTAAAATACATAACTGGAAAAACACAGATTTGCTTTAGACATTCATTTGACTCCAGCATTGCAAACCTAACCTTGGGGTTTGAAGGTATCTTTTTTTTTTTATTTTATTTTTTTATTTTTTGATCGTTACATAGAGCCTCCTGTGAACTAAATGAAACAGATATTTAAATAATACAAAATCCCATATTAGTTAGATTTACATGTAGTTGCGTGCTTAACTTTCATATAGTCATCCAAGAATTTAAAAATCATAAGACTATGCAGACCATGAAACCCCAAATGCAAATTACACAGTAGCAAGACACAAAATGAAAAGCAAGAGGTAGAGGCCAAGTGGTAATCCGCTTCTGATGATGGCACTCTATGGGGAGCTCGGCGGGTGTGCTTTGGGGATGGATTTTAGCCACACTATTGTTTGAATGCTAATTTTAAGTAATCTTCCCAGCCGAATGGAGTCTTGTGTGTGATTTATCTTCTGCCAGATGTATTTATAGAGAATCGGCAGAGTTCCTTCTAAAGCAGTGTTGTGTTCCCTAATGATTCAGATCATCTTAATAAGTAGTATTTGCTTTGTGGTGATGCAATTATATTGCACCATCTTTTTAGACACATACATGCCTTTTTTTCCTTGTAATAGTGCAGTTGTCCTCATTGTTTGGGGCTTCAGCTGTTCACCAATCCTGTATGCCCTGTTGTCTGCCTCGTTTGTCTCCAAGAATCTGGAACCAGCTGTGTCCTGAACACAAAGAGTAGAAAGAAATTTGGTGGGCTTCCATGGATTTTCCCATTTTGCTAAGAAATATCTGATTCTAAAAGATATCCAGTGGCTCTAAGATATGATTACCAGACAGTGTTATTGACGCTTGTGGAGTAATGTCTTCTTTAGATGGTGTGGTGTGTGTGTGTGTGTGTGTGTGTGTAATTGTGAGTCCGCTTGAATGGCAAGCTGATGTTTTGTGATTTTAAGCCTCCTTCCCATTGTTGGCTATTTCTGCCAAGCAAAGAAACAGACTCCCTTCATATGTCCATCCAAGAAAAGGGAGAGAGCCTAGCTTGTGCCTGACTTCTAGAACTTCTGTGATGACCCTGTGTGGAAATAATACTGTGCAGTAACCAGTTACTGGCTATTTAAAAACAGAACAGCCCTCACAATGACTGCAGGGTTGGAGGGGTGGAACAGGCAGGATCCGTTGCTCCCTTCCTTTCTTCTCCACCTTATCATTTATATCTTTGTATTTTCTGTTGGAATAATGGGACCTTCAGGGACATATACTGGAAATAAGGCCTTAGGTTATTCGAGTTAGAAGGACAAAGGAGTCCATCCCATCTAACTCCGTTATCTTCCCATGCAACAAGCATGTTGTATGCACCTACTGGATGCCAGCCTTGGGCTGACAGTGTGGATCCAGAGAACTTGTACTTCGTGCCACCAGTGAACTCACAATCAAGGGGAAAAGAGGGGTGTGTAAGGAAGTAATTGAGAGGTGGTGAGATATGTGCTATGAAGAGGGCATGTACAAAAAAGCAGGGGGCCGGAAATGGACAGTGTAGGAGCTGGGCTCTGAGGTGGGGTTGCTAGGGACTGAGGACAGATGGGGAGTAAGCCTGGAGCCCAAGGATGCAGAACCATGCCTGGCATGCCAAAGGGCTACCTGGTGTGCTCTTTCTGTACTTTAACAGATTCAACATACTTGTTGAATGAATTGGTTAGACAAAATGCCATCTTTATAGGAAAATGGTGAAATCAATCATCTCATAAATATGTTTCCTTTACATCTTACAAGACACAAATAATTACACAAATAAGGAATTATTCTATTTTATATTCTTTTTCTTTAAAAGAATATGAATTATGCAGTGTTTTAGAACAACATCATCTAGAACTCATGTGCCACGTTCTCTGGACGAAAGGAAAGGTTTTTAACTTCACACATCAGGCTGGTGGGGGAAACCAGGGGAGAAAATTACAGGACTGGTAAAGGTGGCAGAAATGCAAACGTAAAACAAAAAATGTATTTGGTCTCAGGTCTTATTTCTTGAAATGAGATTTAGACTACTGGTAAACCAGTCTTAGACATTGCTCCTACGACTGAAACGCGTAAGGTCATCTCTGGGGGATCTTTATGCCAGGCCTTCCAATCCTAGGTTATCAGTTGGTCAAACGCAGTCGTTGGAAAGGATTAGTAGGTTCATTCACATGCACACCAAGTCTCAGAACACCTTGAAAAATGTGGTCTGGCAATCCTTCCATAAAGAATGTGAGGTTGTATCTCTAATTCATCCATGAAGTTGAAGAATAACCAGAATAGTTGGGGGAACTGCCTCCTTAGAAATAGTTTCTGTAAGACCACTGCTGAAGGGGCCGTTCCCTCCTGCAGGCATGTGTGATGCGTGTGCACCCCCCTCCTCTCCCATTGATCATTCTTCCCTCAGTCTCATGACCGTACTTTGTATTAACATCTATTATAGCAATCATCCCATAGTATTGTCCTTATTTGTTCACATATCCACCTCATCACTGTGTTGTAGGCTCCTTAATGGAAAGAACATTGCCTCGTCCATTTTTCCAACCCCGATGCCTAGGAGAGTCCATGGCACAAAAGAAGATCCCAGTAGATTTGGCCAAATGAATGAATCGCTCAGGTTTCCAAATGGCACATATTTCTTCCCTTGCAGAGAGCAGGAATGTGTTTTTGCCCAGAACTGTGTGCTGATTAAATGTGACTCCCTCGCACTGGACCCCATTCACATAGGCTTTGAAACCCATAGACAAATAGTTGCTAGGAATCGCCCTTATTGGTTCTAAAATCAATACAAGGCTTTCATCAGGTGCTTAAAGCTTATACAGTAACTGCTTTGGAAGGGATGATGCAAATCCTCAGCCTCACTGGAAGTAATTCTGGTTTTTCACTGCAAGCTGGAAGCCGGGCGAATGGAGTGTGTGCAGCCGGTCGTGTGCGGGGGGCCAGCAGAGCAGGAAGATCCAGTGTGTCCAGAAGAAGCCCTTCCAGAAGGAAGAAGCGGTGTTGCATTCTCTCTGCCCAGTGAGCACACCCACACAGGTGCAAGCCTGCAACAGCCATGCCTGCCCACCGGAATGGAGCCTTGGACCCTGGTCTCAGGTAACTGGGCAAGACTTGGAGTCATGAGCCTTGTTCCTTCTGGACAAAGACGGTGGCAAAAACGGGTGGTGTCCTTGCTCTCCATGAGGCACTCAGCTATTGATGCTTTCCCGGGAATCACACTGAGTTAATGTGACGAGGCATTTTAATTTGTAATTTTTGTGATTTTTATGCAACCTGCAAATTGGAAACCCCTGCATCACAGCTCAGAGTCTTCCTTTGAAGTCTAGAAAGTAGAGTTTGGGGGCCATTGAGGCTAGATTCACGAGCCCAGCTAGGAAGGATTTGAGTGTCAGTGGATTGGCAGACGAAAGGGCTACTGAATTCTCTAAAGCAAATAGAAAACACAAATACAAAAAGTGGCGTAGGAAGGATATTCAACTCTTGCTTCAGGGGAAAGAGCCGTGGTGTTGGAGGGATCCAGAGGGGAGTCGGGTATAAAGTTTCCTAGCATCACAAACTCCCAGTGAAAGGTAGAAAGTTATAAAGTCAGAAGAGGCACACACCTACCCGCCATTCACAGCCCTGAGGTGCTCAGCGGGGGCTGGGTTTGTCAAAGGTCCTCTCAGGTGGTGTCTGGAAGCTTTTCACTGTCCCAACATGGAGGAATGATGCTATGGGCATCTGTTGGGTAGAGAGAAACATCCTACGGTGTCAGGGACGGCTCCCTGAAACAGAGATTTATCTGGTCCAAGACGTGCTGACGGTGAGAATTCTGCTCTGTGGTAGCGCAGCCTCTGCTAAACCACGGAGGTCAAGCCAGTTTCATGGAATCATCAAAAAGAGGCAGGGGTTCCATCACCTGAGCTGTGAAGCCAGGGAGAAGTCCGCGATCACATTTCTGCCATGCTTTCCTTTAGGGGACATTATCCTGGAGCATTGATTTCTGATTAAGGATCGCAGTGTACTGCCACGTCCCCAGTGGAGTTCAGATCAAAGCTTTTTTTTAAATTATAGGACATGAGATTTTTTTTTTTTTTTTAATGTTACAACTCTGGTAGGGGAATAAGGAGCTAGCAGTGGGAAAGGGTATCTTTGACATGCATTGGTATGCTTTAAAATGAAGGAACATAATTTATAGCAGAAGATCAATCTAAATAGGATATGGTGTTATGTCCGGTCTCTTTTTCTGCAAGTAAGGAGGTACACTTTACAAGAGGAAAATTCAAAGGGCTGTTTTAGCCAAATGTGTGTGGTAGGCATGGGGAAAAGATTTGGGGGGCCGAGCAGTTCCAAATGTGACCTCATGAAAAGGAGCTTTGGTTCAGAGTTTGCCCCAAATTTGACATGGAAATATTTTGAGAGAGTATTTTATGTCCTTGGTTTTTTGTTTCGTTGTTTACTAAGACCAAATGTGTCCTTTTGGGAACATCTTCCTGACAAATTTGAAAAGAGTCCCTCAAACTTTGTTACCTCAACCTATTCTTCCCTTAGAGACCATGTCTCTGAAACCCTCTGGGAAGCAATTTTAAAATGACTCATCATTCTTAAATAATAATTTAAAAAACGGGAAAAAACCAGGAAAACATAAAATAAGAATTCTCCTGAAGAAGGGTCAACCATTTGGAAATTTTGAATGTGAATGAATGATGGTATGCTTTAGCGGTACCTCCCCCCACCCGATACCAGACAAACTTGTCCGCCCATCTTCACTACGTAACGTCTGTTTGATCTTGGTCAAGTTCTCTAAGCTCCGAGTCTCAGATGGCCCTTCTGGAGAACTGGACAGTAGCAGTGGTCTCAGAGCGTTGGTAGAAGGTTGTGGATACAAGTCAGCAGGCATGCCTCATCACATGGAAGGCATTACAGAAATGTTCTCTGCTGCTGTGGTTTGCAGATTATGATAATATCATCCCCATCATCCCTCTCCCTTAAGGATGTGAAGAGCCAGAAGTCATGTTGATCCTTGGAGGAGGCTTGGAATTGTGCCCAGATGTTTGCATGTTGACAAAGAGCCAAGGCAAGAGGGGCACCTCTCATAAGGCTCCCGTCTGCTCAGAAACCAAGGCCAGGGAGGGGACGTGTCCCTTGAGGGCAGATCCAGACCGGGAGCCTACAGCTTCCAAGCTACCTGACAAGTTTTTAACTACTCATCTGAAAGCGAGGAGACGCTCCTCTCCCTGCCCCGCCCCCAATCTGTTTCAAGGAGTTCTTGGGAAAGGCAAGAAAGTAAGACTGCAGGAGTGGCCCATCAAGCAGGTTCATTTACAGAATTCACCGAGTACTTCTTTCTTTCTTCCCCTATAGTTAGCACAGAGCCCACCCCCCAGGCAGCAGATGGGTAGGAACAAGAATTGGACACCCTGCACCCATTTTTATCAATGTCACGGTCTCTTGCTATTTTATGTGTGCATCTATTTCTATTATACTTCCTGTCAGACGCACAATAATCCTCCTTAGCCAAGTGCCCAGACCAATTCAGGCTCGTGTCAGAGAGCAAGCCACCGTTACACCCAAAAAGCAGGCCCTGTACCATTCTCCCAGTAATCATGGGTGCTGTGGAGAGAGAACCTCATCTTCGGACCTGGGCAACCAGCAGCCCTTGGGCATTCAGATGTTGAAGGTGAAATGCTAACCTGCATTTAAGGCCTCTGGAGAGAGGAAAGGTTTCTCCTACTGAGTGTAAGGGATTTTACTGGGCATTTGGTTTTAAAGCTTAAATATAGTTTGTCGACTACCTCATTAATAAGTTTTCAGCATTCACCTGAAGAAAATCATTTGAAACTAGCATGCACATGACTTTCCCCCCCCCCCTCCATTTCCAGTGTTCCAAGAGCTGTGGGCGAGGGGTGAGGAAGCGTGAAGTCCTGTGCAAAAGCTCCCCCACGGCAGAGAATGTCCCAGAGACCCTGTGCTCCAGCAGCCCGAGGCCAGAGTCCCAGGAGGGCTGTGTGCTAGGACGATGCCCCAAAAACACCCGGCTGCAGTGGGTTGTGTCTTCCTGGAGTGAGGTAGGAGTTGCGAGTTTGTACTGCTGGCTTGTGTGTTTGAATGCTCAGGTCACCCACCAGCCCCCAGAGGCTCACACCTCCTCTTTGTTCCACACACAGAGCAGGTGCCTACTAATTATCTTTCCTTCCCTCCGAACTCTTCATCAAACCCTGACGAAGCACCCATCGCACTGAGCGGGCCCGTGCCTGGGTGTGAAGGTGCACAACTCCACCCTGTGCGTGCGCATGGCAGCACGGGTAGGGGGTGCAGAGTGTTGCAGTGGGGGTCTGTAATGCCATGAGTAGAGCTCAGGGTCCCCCAGCCCTGCCACCAGGGGGAGTCTTTGTCAGGAGAGACTTTCCGGGGAGTGTGAGTCTGAAGGATGGGCAAGAATTGGGCAAGGGTGGGGTTGGGGGAAGGTTGTTTCAGACGGAAGGAGGGCGAGGGGAAAGAAGGTGAACACAACCAATACAGTGGGGTGAGGGGGTGGTAGAAACCAAAAACCTCATCAGGGCCCCTGTGTTGGGGCCACTTAGCACCTAGAACAATCCACCGTAAAGCAGGCAGCCCCCCAGACAGGCAAGTCTTGCCCACCGGGAGATGCTGTGATTGGAACAAAAGAGGAGTGTTCCAGGGGTGGAGAGAAGCAGAATCTTGTCGAGTTCCTAAGGGGGCCATTGTCACCTTCGGGCATATGTGGGTGGAGGGGAGAGGGACCCGTAAAGATGGCTCCTGGATTTCTGGCTTGGGAAACTCGGGTGCATGCACAGCCAGAGGAAATGTGAGAAAAGGAGCCCAGCCTGAAGTCTGTCCCAGTAACTGATGGGAAGGGTTCTCTGCTCTGGAGGAGATCGCAGTGCTGGGAGGAAGACAGAGGCCGGCCCGCAGAAACAGGTCAATAGTGGGGACGGTGCGGTGCAGGGGAGGCAGGGCTTCTAGCCCAGCAGCCCCTGGGTCTGGCTGTCCGTGTCCTTTTATTCCATCTAAATGATAAGTAACCCACATAGCAATGCGTCCACCTCTCTTCCCAACCATTTTCTTTGAGATGTTATAGCCTAACGGCTAAATGCACAGGTGAATCAGATTTACCTCCATTATTCACTCGGGGTGTGACCTTGAGCTAGCCGCTTACCCCAGCAGAGCCTCACTGCTGGACAGCGCCTCATTTTGCCTCATTTCATGGTGCTGACAAGCTCTGAGATGCTGGGACAGTTAATCGAATTCTCCTTTCGTTTCTTCGCGGTAGCATGAGGGACATGGTTGCCTTGTCTTTAGGATTCTTGAGTACCTGTGGTTCACCTGCAATGATCCCATTCCGAGAATTTCACTTGGATGGTTGCATCTGCTCAGCAGACTTGACTGTGGAGCTCTGCATGCCTAACGCCCCCCTTCTTGGCTCCTAGTGTTCAATGACCTGCGGTTTGGGTGTGAGGAAGAGGGAGATGAAATGCAGCGAGAAACCCTTCCAGGGAAAGCTCATCACTTTCCCAGAGCGAAGGTGCCGCAATATTAAGAAACCAAACCTGGAGTTGGAAGAAACCTGCCAGCGAGGGGCTTGTCCCGCCCGGCCGGGCTTCAGCGTGGCAGCGGGATGGTATCCATCACCATGGCAACAGGTGAGCACCCTCAGATTTCTGTGAGATTCTCAGGACGGGGGCAGCCCACCAGCGCCTGCTGTGGGGGACCCGTCCAAATGGAAAGACCGGAAGCTCAGGTCCGGAAGGCCAAACGACTTGCGATCTTTGGCCAGCTCCACCACCTGTGTGGCCCTGGGCTGCTTCCGTCATCTGTGAGCTTCAGCTTTTACAGCTAGAAAATCAGGATGATAATGTCTCAAAGAGCTGATTTTTTTTTCATGAGCACCTAAGATAATATAAAGCACTTAGACCAGGCTGGTCACATGGTACCAAATATTCACTCTTGCTTCTGCTCTCAAAATCCCCACGAGAGTCTTGTATTTTACCAACATTGCTCATAGTCTTGACTCCTGTGGTTTTTATGTCATGTTGCTGAATGATGTAATAATGCATTTGTTGAAACTGCCTTGTTCGTGAGTACGTTTGTCCCTATTTCGTAGAGGAAGCAGGGAAAGCTCAGAGTTGGTCACTTCAGGTAAGGAACCCCCCACCACCAGCTCTTAAACCCACTAGGTGTTTGAGGCACCCTTTTTCTCAGAAGACTGGGGCAAAATTTTGGTTTCACTGGTTTGGTTCTGATTGGCTGGGTTGGTGTGTGAAGCAAAGTCTGAGAGAGAAGTTGTGTTGTGGTCCTTTCCAACCAGCAGATGTCAGAACTCGCTGCCCACCCCATCATTAAACACAGGGGCTGGGTGGGGGCATGTGCAAGCACAAATGTAGCTCTGTAGATTTGTGTCCACGTCAGTACACGTACATACACACAATGTGGAACGTGTGTATTTATGTGTCTGTATACACCGATGCGTGCCTATGTATTTGTAAGTACACCGACATACACATGTATATATATCATGCGTGTGTGTGCCTGTGTGTATTGGGGAGGATCTGAGAACTAAAGCATGAGGAAAAGCAAAGGAAACTAGTATGATTGTGTATCTCTAATTGGCTACACGCTATTTACATCACTATGGACTTCTTTTTCAAATTTTATCACTGTCTTTTTTTAAGAGGTTTGGAAATTGCTTCATTTTAAGGCTATTTAGGTCAGGTATCAGCAAACAATTGCCAGCAGGCCAAATTTGCGCCCCCCAAGTCCCGCCTATTTTTTTGTAAATAAAGTTTTATTAAAACAGAGCCATGCTCTTTGGTCTACATATCGCCCAGGGCTGCTTCTGTGCTTCAAAAGGCAGACTTGAGTGGTTGCAATAAACATACGTGGCCCACAAACCTGAAAATATTTACTATCTTGCCCTTTACAGAAAAAGTTTGCCAATTCCTGGTTTAGATGATAACAGTCCTACAGCTGTAATACCTGTAGTTCTTGGCATTAAATCCAAAACTCATGTGTTTTCCATCCCCGCATATTTTTTCCTCCCAAATACCAGTCCATATAATGATGCTTGTCCAAGATGAACACTTCACCTATCTGCAATAAGAAAAATAAGATTTATGTAGTGAATTTTTAAAAGCAAAACAAAAAATAATCAATGTAAAGGGATTTTTTCCTGATATTTCATTTATTCTTTTGTTATGAAATATCTTTATGTGTCTGGAAAAAATACAGTTGATAGTCCTTGTTAGTCATCTATTTTTTTTTTTTTTTGATTGAACAGCGAAATCATTGACTTCTAGGAAGCACCACACCCACTGTGCCAACTCAGAATTTGGCCAGGCACCGAGGGTGGGATTCCAAAGCTGTCTCGGAAGTATTATTTCTTCCCTGCCCTAATTCTGAAGCATCCCCCGCCCCCCACAACTGCATCTGCAGAGATTATCTGGAATTCTTTAAATACTGTGATGATTTGTTTGGCGTCCTTATGGCAGCTTCTGTATTTCTGGAAGCTCTCTTCTTTATGAGTTCACTGAAATGGAGACACTCTCTCTGGGGCGAGATAGATAGCATTCACCTAAGACCCCCTTCTAATCCGATCACATGGCTGTTGTGTATTAGACTGTGGACGTGAGCACACATGCCGGGCTCTGGCCAATCCCTGCTTCATCAACAGGGCACCCGGGTCATGGCATGAAGCCTGGAGATCCCTTCTGTATGACATCACTGACCTCCAAAAGGACAACCTCCAGTTGAGTGTTGCTGACTCCTAGCTCTTTCCCTTTTCTGCAGTGCACGGTGACCTGCGGAGGGGGTGTCCAGACCCGCTCAGTCCACTGTGTTCAGCAGGGCCGGCCTTCCTCAGGCTGTCTGCTCCATCAGAAACCTCCAGTGCTGCGAGCCTGTAATACAAACTTCTGTCCTGCTCCTGAAAAGAGAGGTAATGTGCCCCCCACACCAGTTAGTTTTACTAGTCTTCAGAGAATTTTTCAAAAACCTGTTTTTGAATTTTTCAAAATCCTGTTTGGTTGTACAGTTGATTCCTTGCAACAACTCCAGGGGGTGCCATTCACACCACTGTGTGAACCGTGCTCTGCACAGGTGTACAAGGCACAAATCAGGGGTGGTTTCTGCTCAAAATGATCTTCTTGTTTGCACACCTATGCAGGGAACATTTTATTCTATGGTAAGGCTTGTTAGCCATTAATTCTTATTTGAAAGGGGGAAATAGTCATTTTGCAAGTCCATTTTTTAACACTGTTTTAGTTAAATAAGATAATGAAAAAGTAACCACCATGTGCCAGAGATTACACTCATCAGTGGGAATGCAGGCATGAAGGGGAATTGTCCCGGAACTCACATTTTAATTGGGGAGGCAGGTAAGTTGCAGTCAGTCCGTGAATGTACATCGTCCCAGGACCACAACCTTATGTGTTTCCTGAGTTACAGGCCATTCTAACAAAGTGTAGCATGTGCTGATGGGAAAATGGGAAATCGAATTATCTGAGTGAACTACACTGTGTTTCACTAGCCCAACTTACTTCAAAGTAATCTGACCAACACACCAGGAAAAGTCTGCTCCCCCTAATCAGATTTCCTTGTGCTAAAGATTTATGTTCCACCATGTACCTGCTGCATTTTCTTTTCATCCAAGCACGGCTTCTCCAAGACTGTTTCATTTCTTACCCTGTGCTTTCCAATCTGTGGTGAATCAGATTCAGGACTTTGACTCACTGGCTCTCCTTGTCCCTAGCACTTCACGTGTCTAAATTGTTGCCCTTGTTTATCTGCATCTTAGAGCCGTAGCTCCAGGTTCTGGGCAGGGGTTTTCCCTCCTCTTCCCCCTCTCCTTCCTTATCTGAGGCTTGCACGAGATAAGAGAACTAGTAATACAGCCGCTGCTCAGAGCCACATCACTTACAAGGCAAAGCTGGAATTCTCCAAACCTGCAGCCTTTTTTGGCAGAAAGCTTATGGGGGAAGAAATACACATTTTGAGCAAGTGGTCATGTACCTGCAAACTGTCTCCTCCTTTCTTCCCCGTTGGTGACTTCTCCTTCCCCCCTTCAGTCAGATGGCCCCACATGCCAAGAATCAGAAGTACAGTCCCCCTAGGTACTTTGAGACAGGCTTAAGGACAATGGCCGACCATGAAAATTGCTCAGCTGTATCTCCTGGGTAGGAGCGCTAGGTGGGGAGAGCCAAGACACATGTTACATCCAAAATGGGGAGGGGAGGCCCCTTGGTGTTACTATTTTGTTCATCCAGCACCCCGCCTGGCACACCGTAGATGCTCAATACGTGTTAAGTGGAAGACTGTGTGTGAAGTACCTTGAGGTTCTTTACTTCCTTCAAAGCCAGGTCACTACGCACCTGCCGTATATCCCTAGCATTCTTCTAGAGATAAAAGAACAAGGCAATATCCTTTTCTTAAGCTACAAGGCGTCAGTGTCTCAGAGGAGGAGGAAGATATGACAACAGATATGAGTGGTGGAGTGTTACCAGGGTTATAATGGAGGGCAGTTCTCCATGGGTTGCAGGGAGGGGGCCGGTGAAAGACGGTGGTATGAGAAAGGGTTATTAGAAGAAGGATGTCTTTCCGTGCCTCTTGAGTAAGGTCTCGTTTATGAAGAGGAGTAAAGTAAGGCAGATATGAAAGACAAGCCTGCGTATTTCTTCTTGGCCAAAATGGGGCCTACGGTTTTTACAAGTTGGAGGCCTCCTCCCACTTCTCCCGTTCCCATCCCAAATGCAGGGGGAGTGGCCTGCCCAAATTACTGCTGGCTTAGTCTTCCTTCTTAGATCCTTGGCAGGGTGACCACAGGTGGAATTGGAGTGTGTTTTCTAAGACTGGGGTTTCTACAAGCATTAGTGGGCAATAAGCAAACCCCTGGTGCCTTAGGGAGGAGCTCTTGGAATGTTCTGAGACTCCCGTGATTGGCCCATGGCCAGGCTTTTGAGGCACCGTCTTCCCGTCCAAGAGCTGAAAGAAGACAGTTCTGCCCAGATTGGCATCATCCTGTCCTGCAGGACAGCCACGTGGGTGTGCCATCCCTCAGACCCCCACCCATGCTGGAAACCAGTCTAGGGCCCTCACTTGATGCCATCATCACTGTGGGATGCTTTACCTGGGTCTTCATCGGATCTCCACTTTGGGAGAACATCCTATGAGCCAGCATTGTGCGTATTTTATGTGTAAACCTTCCTCAGAATAGAGGGAGGCCTCGGGCAGTGACATCCCTCATCACTGTATTGCGACTGGTTGTTGACATAGTCGCAAAGAAGCCTGGGTTGCAGCCTAGTGGGATTCAGTGGGGGATGAGCAGCACCCAATATGAGTTAAGTTGACTCCTCATGGAATCTCACATCCTCACATGGAGAGGGGGCGGGATGGGCAGTATTGTACAGCGGGAGGAGCAAGCACTCTGACGTCACCAAAAGGATTTGAGTCCACACGCTGCCATTTACTGGTTTGCGGCCATGGGCACGCTTTTGAACTATTTATAAAATGGAGAAATAATGCTTACCTGAAAAGATCATTGAGAGCTAAGTCAGATGCTTCAATTTTTCCACATTTAGTACTTACCGTGAACTAGGAACTGTTCTGGTGTCTGATTGTAGATAGAACAGTGAACAAAATGCACAAAGTTTCCACTTTATATCTGGAAACAAAGAAGCCAATCAAATAACATACAATGTCAGATAATAAAGTAGAAAATAAAACCAAAGCAGGGTATAGAGAATGAGAATGAGGGATGGAGACAGGGGTGGGAAAACTGGTTCAGACAGACTAGTCAGGCAAGGATGATGTGATATTTAAACAGGGACCTACAGATGACCTAAAGGAAGGTGAGCTGTGTGTATGTATCTCGAAGGAGAGTGTTCCTGGCAGGGGCAACAGCACATGCAAAGGCCCTGAGGTGGGAATGTGTGAATCTGATCAAGGAACAGCAAGACACCTGGAGTCAGATGTCTAAAGTGGACAGGGGTTAGGTGATTAGCTGAAGCTGGTCCTGGAGCCGTTTTCAGTCTTTGTAAGGACGTAAGATTTAACTCTGAGTGAGGTGGAAGCTGATGGAGAGCTTGGAGCAGAGGGGCAGTGGGATTGGACTTGTGGGAAGATCCCCGGCAGTTACACAGAGAAGAGTGTAGGGGCCCAGAGCGGCAGGAGGATTTGTCCACTCTTGGTTGGGAGGAGGTTCCCTCAGAGCAGCGGCCATAGCGGGAGAGGCTGGGTGCTGGTATATTCTGAAAGTTGAGCTCATGTATAATATTTGTCATTTGTTTGCACGCAGGATGTGAGGCAAAGAAAGAGGACACCAAGGTCATCCTCAATAGCGCACATAAAATACGTGACTGACGACAGACGCTCAAATCACCAGCTATTAGTAATCATTAGAATAACCATAACCAAACACAGTGCTCATCTTGATGGCACAGTGATACACCTCCCTTCTCCTTCCTGACTTAAAGTTTGCTCATAGCAGAAGCTGCAGAAGCCAGCTGAAATCCCATTCTTAACGCAAAAGGAGTAAGTGTTGATAGAGCAGCACAGTTAGGACCATGGTTTTAGTGATCTGTTTTTATCCTGATGCAGTATTTCCACTGCATCAATAGGACAATCCCTGCAATTTAAATAGAAACTGATTCAGACGTACAATCTGATTGATTAGGCTACGTGCTAATTGGCTGGGATAGAAGACACTGTACAAGTATAAAAAATAATTGAAGATGAAAATATAGATATATAGATACATAGGCAAACAGTTTAGACGGGTGTTCATCTCACGTCTGACTTGTATCTTCTCCTGGGGCCCCACCCCTGCCCCCATGATGGTCCACATCAGTACACCTTCTTCTAGATGCTCGGGGCAAGAAGCTGATCATCATTACTGATTTTTCTTTTCTCTCTCATACCTTTACCAACCTGTTAGAAAGTTCTCTAGACTATATCCAGGAGTTATTGAAAAGAAAAAAGAATGATCTTAGTTCACCTTTCTACCCAAGTTGAGACGTTGTAGGTTTCATATTGGTTGTTTCAGCCATGAGGGTTCCAGGGAAACTTATTTTTTCAACAAATATTTCTTGAGCAGCTACTTTGTGACAGGCATTAAGCCTGAAAACAGTAGGCGAAACCTCTGCTCTCAAGGATTTTCCATTCTAGAGAGGAGCCAGACAGTAGGCAGCACAGAATAGGATGAGTGCTGATAGACCCAAGGTAGAAGAATAAAGCAGGGTGGGGAGTAGGGAGCAGGGAGTGTTTTCTGGGAGGCCACAGAGCACACTGCTTGTATGGGGGAGTGTGGGAAGGCCCTACTCTCAGTGACCTTCGAGCAGAGACTTAAAAGAAGGGATCTGGATGTCTGGGGGAAGCTACAGTATGCCTGGCATGTTAGGGCATCTGCCGGGGTCCCACGTGGGGGAGGGGATGAGAGGAGGAAGATGAGGTCAAACAGAAGTGGGGGAACCAGATCCTAGGGCCTTGTCGGCCTCTGTAAGGACTAACCCTTTCACTCTGGGTGGATGGAGGGGCCAAAGGGAGAGTTTGGGGCTGAGACATGACATGAACTGGCTTATCTGTTCAAAGGATCAGTGGGGGTACTCTGAGATGGGTGGGGCGCTGTATTTTAGGCGGAAGAACCAAGGCAGGGGAAGGAACTGCAGGCAATTCTGAATCACAAAGAGGCAGGATTCAAATCGATAGGAGAGCTGAGAGCCTGGCATGCCGTGTCCAAGGGCACAGAGCAGAGCTACTTAAGGATAATTTTGGAAGGGGGTGGGTGGGGTGCCTGTGGGCCATAGGGGGCGTTGGGCAAGGTGAAGGTAAAGTGACTTTTGAGCCTTGCATAGAGGAAGGGGAAAACACTTCCAACCCTGAATGAGAAGACTTATTCATGTGGAGGGTAGACCATAAATTACTTTTGAAGTTAAAATTCCTTGAGAATCCAGTAAAATGGCTAAGGCCCTGACTCCTGAAATGTGCACTGAGGTTTTTATAAAGAAAATCTTACATACAATTTCACATGCCTTCTCTGTCTAGTGAGGCCCTTCTGGGTGAGAATCCCTGATGTACAATGTTCTGCTTCCAGTCCATAATCCCATCTGTCAACAAAAGAAGTCAGGACTGGTGTTGACTTAAATTCACTCAGTTGCAAATTGGCTAGGAGATTTATTTAAATCGACCTGGAGTATTGCAGCTGGGCATCAAATGCAGGTGTGCTGACTCCCGATATCTTAGGTCTCCTGTTCCCCAAAGTAAGGTTCCGTGGACCAAGCAGCAGCAACAGCACCTTAGCTCTCACTCCAGACCCTCTGAATCAGAAGCAGTGGTTTATCAAGATTCCCCACGGGATTCCTCGCATGCTATGCTAGGGAAGCAAGATGGTGGCTCCCAGGCTATTGGGAGGATCAGACATGAATCTCTGGCTGGATCTGACATTTTCTTTTAACATCCACTTTCCCCCCTCCCTTTAACATTTAGCTAATTTTGATGTCTTAATCCTGCATCCCCAACCCTCCCAACAAAGTCCTAGTGTGTAAGGAGCAGAACAACTCAGAGGCACAAGGCAGGTGCATCCAAGGTCTTTGACCCGGAGGCTCTCACCTTAAGAAAAAGGCTAAGCTTCCTCCTAAGGGGTGAAATATTTTTTCTCTCACTGCAGAGGATCCATCCTGTGTAGATTTCTTCAGCTGGTGTCACCTAGTTCCTCAACATGGTGTCTGCAACCACAAATTTTATGGTCAACAGTGCTGCAAGTCATGCACGAGGAAGAGCTGATCTAGACACCCTCCCCAACACCCGAGGGCCAGGCTGTTCCCTCTTGCCTCTGGAGAGACCAGCGATGATTCACATTGAAAGCTAAACCCTGCAGACCCGCCATGCACTGCAGCAGAATCTGTGGAGCTGGCTCTCGAGGACAGACAGGCTCCCTTATCCACTTCCCCAAAGCACATGGTACTCCGAAGCACTTGAAAATGGGAAGCGAGCACAAAATGGACTTCCAAAAGAAAAGACAAAATAACTTTGATTTGCACTGTTACAACGAAAGAAGTGATGAATCACACTGACAGACATCACATTTTCATTTTGACAAAGTGAGAATCTGGTCAATGTTGGGAGAGACTCCCCCCTTTGAACTTCAAGGGTTCCATGGCAAAGACATCTGTGTCAAAAAGGTCCTTGAAGACTTCGGGTCAAAGACGGAGCCTTGGAGCCATCAAATATGGATGGAACCCATTGCCTGTCTGTTACTTGGAGCTCCCAGTGTGCCTGACACTGTGGACAGCCCAGAGTAGCAGTTCCCCAGGAAGCCAAATGGTGCTCATAACTGTGCTTGCTGCTGGACTAGCAAGCTTCATGTTATGTTTATCTAGTGTGCGTGTGTTGTTTTCATTATTTTGTTTAGAGTATATTCTGCTTCTAGAGAGTCTCCAAGACTAAAATTCACAACTTGAAAAGTATTCCGAGGAATATTCTGAAAACAGGGCAACATGGACTATTTGAGATCTGCATTTAATTGAAACTCAGACTCAAAATAAAAGCCCACAAACTCACATAAAAGGCAAATGTTGATGTCCTACACAGTACATCAACCTTGTAACTTTTGGTGCTAACTGAATAAGTCCACGGGAGCCTCTAGTCTGCTCTTTGGGAGTCAGAACTGGTGAGATGTTCATTTCTGGTAAAAAATCTAGGAGGAGCTAAATAGCAAAATAGCAGTGTTTTGAAAGAGAGTAGACCATCATTTATAAGGCTCCCTACATACTGTCAGAGCTGCTTGGAAAATTAAAGACCACTTGTGGTTTTTTCCCTACCAACTGTCATGTTTAAATTTTCCCTAAGATTTAGTTAACAAGAAAGAAACAGTGGCAATAGAAAAACCCATCTTGCTAATATTAATATATCATAAGCCAAGATCCTTTGATGAATAAGAATATTTTATAATCTTTCAGATGATATTTTCAGTCATCAGAAGCCAGCTGTTGATAGGCACTAATGAGCTTAAAATTGTTCTCAATTGGAAAATACCACACTATTTTGCCAAAACCAAAGTAACTTACAAGACTGAGTCCTTCTGTAATTTTTTGAGATGTGGTTAAAAAGGGCATATTTATGTAATTCTACTCTAGTCCTCAATTTCTTTGATGAATGTAACCCAATTTTACTGCTTTATAAAGTCTCAATTCAAACAGGGATTTGCCAGCTCAGCACAACCAACTAGACAGTGGTTTGTTAAATTTAGAGCATCCTTTGTTCCCATTCTAATTAAAATCATGCATTCTTGAATCTCAGAGAAATAATGATTAGAATAGTCTCTCAATCCACTTGGCTTAGCCTAGAGTAGTGGCCATTTTGTCATCAGAAACACAGCTCCACATCACCTACCCCTTTGCCCTCTGAAAAATTGCAAGTTATTTGTTTCTTTATATAATGATCATTTTATTATTTTATGGAAAAATTAATTTATTAATAGCCTATTATGTGTTCTCACTTGCTTCTGTAAGTGATATTAATTCTGAGGAAAAATGTTGAATAAAACAATGGGTTATAGAGAAAAGTCAAAATATATGTGTAATATTTAATTATTTTATAAGTTTTATAATAAAGTGTTCTGTTTCTTTATCTTTGAAATTTGTTAAGTTCTTGAATAAGGTAGAGGTCAGTTACTTCCAAGATCATTTAACTGTATAAATGTTGATTAGGAATCTCAGTACTTTCTCAATGAAAAGTTGGGAAGATAAAATACTCATTAATTGATTTTTCTGGCTTGTGTCTGAGAAAATTAGAAACCACCAGAAGTCGGGGTGAGATGGAGGACGTATTTAGCATCTTATAGAGATACAGAGTTATTTTTTCCTGCTCTAATGCTTTGTCAACATTTATGGAAATCATCCAAGTTAGATAAACCTACCATAAGCGTCGCTGGCTTTCTCCTTTATTTTTTCCATTTGAATGGCATTCTGGTGACATCCTTTTGCAAAAAGGAAGAGGGGAGGGAGAAAAGGAAGAAAAAACAAATTAAAAAGCAATTGTTTCAGGTTTTCAAAATTTGGAATCCTCAGACCAGTAGAGAATAAAAACAATCTGGGCAAAGTCAGTCCAGTTGACCTGAATATATAATATTTTCCCCTCCACATGTGCTTATATATATGTACATGAATATGTCCTATATGTGTGTGTGTGCGTGTGTGTATATATGTGGATCATTTATGCAAGCAGGTCTTTAAAATATATTTAAGAGGATTTTTATATGAATTGCTATTTGGCAAAAAAAAAAACTGGTTAAGAATGAAAAATAGAATAGATGGCACAAAAAATAGCAGAAGAGAAGGTATCCGTGTGCCTTTTGGTGATAAAATGTTAATGACAGCCATCATATATTTAGTGTTTGGTGTTTAATGGGTGCCAGAGACGGTGCCAAGTTCTTCATGTATGTTACTTCTTTTAATCCTCTCAAGACTCTAGTTAGAAAGATACTATTTTTTTTTTAAGATTTCATTTATTTGACACACAGAGAGAGAGAGAGCGCGCAAGTAGGCAGAGCAGCAGGGAGAGGGAGAAGCAGGCTCTCCACTGAGCAGGGAGCCTGATGCGGAACTGGATCCCATGACCCTGAGATCATGACCTGAGCCGAAGGCAGACGCTTAACCGAGTGAGCCACCCAGGCACCCCAGAAAGATACTATTTTTTTCCCTTTGCAGGTGAGGACTCTGGGATTCTGAGAGATCACATTTTTCATCCAAGGTAGCCGTAAAAGTGAGCTCCATAAATAATATAAATATTTAAATTGTTCATTTTAGTTGAAAATAGTCACTATAATCGGTTTACAGAATTCCTAGCTGGAAAAAAATTCCCCAGCGAGAATAGGGGTGCTGTTCAGAGCTCCTCAGGAATATTCAGTTTTGCATGACTAAGCTTAAGATCAAGATGGAATTTTCTCGTAAGATTTTTATCCTTAGTGCTAAGTTACATTTGTGCATAGAAAAGGAAAATTGTGTCTATTTAATTGTACTTTTCTGGATAGACACTGAGAATCATGGTATAAGTGACTTTGGTTCAAATCGCCGTGTACTGAGAAACCATCAGGAGCAATATCCAGAATATGTTTTTCTGAATGTGTTCAGTTATTTGTTTCTGCCAAGTAATGGCTAATTGCCTTACCCCTGCACACAACTACCGTCCTGGTCGAATATTATGAAGTTATTCGTCCCAGGAATGGTTGTTTACCTAAATTATGTTTTGTGAGGGGCAGAGTTGAGTTCACAATCAGGTCATTTAGCAACAAGAAGTGATTTATATAACTGTTAGTTGTTTTAAGGGATAAAGAGGTTGAAAATTGTTCCTTGCATCCTAACTGGGATGAGAAAGAGGCACTAATGTCTAGGAAAAGGAAACCCTAGAGGCCATGTCTCCCCAAGGCCCCTGTTTCTTTCCACCCCTCTTGCCTTCTTCCTTGCATCGCCTTGGCCTCCCCTTTCAGGTTGTCTCTGCCCCATACAAGTTAGGACATCACCTGATACTACCTTGCATTGCACCGCAATGCCCTTACCACGTGTCAGAAAACACCAGATGAGCATTTGGTGCTCCTTACCCCTCCATCTTACCGCTCATGGACTTTCTAAACCAAGTGCTCAGTACAGAGTGGCACTGTATAAAGTTAACCGTCAGAGCCCTTGAGCGATGGTCTTTGAAGGTTAACCAGGACCAGAGGCTGTTCGTGCTGGAGACAAGGCCCAGACATGTCTCTCCCTCTGACTCCCCTCCTGTCTCTCCTTTTATGTGGCTGGAGCACAGGAAGGACCAGGCAGCCCCCTCTTGTCAGAAGGCCAAGCCAGCTCTTCTGTTCCTCTGCATGCTCCTCCTCTGTTCCTGCAGACTCATTCCATCTATCGTGGGGCTCAGTATCTCCCCTTCCTTGGAAAGAAGGTTCTCTCTACCCTGCTCCATCGCTTTTGAAAGCCAGGTTGGGTCTAGAGTAAGTCTTGGGACAACAGTTTCTAAATAATTAGCTGCATGAACAATCACTTAAGGATATTTTATACATTCCTAGGCCCCACTCCAGAAATGTAATTAATTAATTCTGGGAGTAGGGCTTGGGAACTTAGAGTTTAAAAGGCATTCAAGTTTCTCAGAGGAAAAGCTAGTTTTGGGACCACTGGTCTAGGGCAAATCAAGTACCTCGAGTCTGTCTTCCTTGTGTAGGGGAAGGAGTTCCCTTGGCACCAGGCCCTCTGGTACAGCTCTGCTGGGGTCTGAACCAAACTCAGCCAGTAATAATGGGGGGTTTGCCTGTTCTCATCCTCCATATGGAATGCACCTGGGACACTCTTGGGGCTGTCGCAATAATGCGTCAAGAAGAGGACTCACAGGCAAGGACCAATGCCCTGGGCCATCTCTGTCTCGGTTTCTTACTCCCAACCATGCCAGTAGCCGACAGCAGGGTTTGGTGGGCAGGCAATGGAAATGTTTGAGGGAAATTGGCCATTTCTCTCAGTCAAGCACCCACATGCAAGAATTAGTATACAGTGGTGTTTTTTTTTATTTTATTTTTTATTTATTTATTTTTTTTAAAGAAAGGGCCTTCAATAGAGAAGCCAATGAAATCCCCATCGGAAAGTGTCTTTTGGCAAATTACTCCAGGGCCTTGTGTGTACATTGAGAAACCCACAGTACATGGAAAAAAACCAAAACAAAACAAAAAAACAGTTGTGCTCCTGAGATCCAGAGTCAAGGCAGAATAAAGGCTTCCTTCCGATTTCCTGCCGGGACACTGGGTGCCAGGAGGTGAATTAATCACTTTTATGAATCGGGCCAACTGTCACTTGCTTACAAATCGCCAGAAATGCATTGGTTGACTGGAGAGAATGAAAATTGTAACTTCAAGCTTTTGTACAACAGAAGAAAAAGAAACAAAGGCTTTGAAAAGATAGGGAAGAGCAGCTACAATGATGCTTTTGGCCACACTAAAGTATAAACAAGGTAATTTCATGTTCCCTACAATTGTGCTGTTCTGGAACTCTGATTTTTCTCATTCGGTGGCTCATTTCATTAATTTACAGGGTTTTTTTAAAAATATATATATATTGGCCCCAGATACTTAAAATGAACATGTCTATTTATGTATCTGCATGGTCCTAAACCAATGAAGGCCTAATTGTTATTGTACTCAGCAATTTTTCCCCTTTGTTAAGATGCCCACATTGTCTAGGGCTTTTATTACTTGCAGATAGGTCTGTGGAGGGGGCAAACGTTTCACATTCTCTTAGATGTTAGCATTTGCTTTCATGCTAAAAGTCTCTCTGACACACAGAGTCACAATCAGCCTTTCATGAGCTCTGCCTACACTAACATTTTTTTTTTCTGCATTCTTGCTATCCAAAATACATTCGTTCTTTCGACCAGCATTTACAGAGCACCTGTGAGATCCAAACACTGAAACAGATCTTGTTCCTGACCCCAAGGGACTGGGATTTGAAAATTTGGGATGCCGATCCATGCAATCGAGCAATGGTCCACAGTCATACAGTCCTGAGATTTTTTGTTTTTTAATTCTTCACTGTTACATTCACTCCAGTCAATATTTGATAACGTGTTTTTCGGCTTGTATTATTCTCACATATGATATGATAAGATCACATATGCAAGTGAGGATCATGCAGACTGCAGACTTCTTTTCCCCTTCAAAAATAGTAAAGTCACAAAATTATAGCATTAAGCAGAGAGTGGCCCATTTGCAAATTATTGTATAGAAATTAAGAAATGGGACACCTGGGTGGCTCAGTTCGTTAAGCGTCTGCCTTCGGCTCAGGTCATGATACCGGGATCCTGGGATCGAGTCCCACTTCAGGCTCCCTGTTCAGTGGGGAGTCTGCTTCTCCCTCTACCCCTCCCCCCTGACCGTGATCTCTCTAATAAATAAAATCTTTTTAAAAAAAGAAATTAAGAAATGGAAGAGGATTTTGTTATTTCACTCTCTCTCCCTCACAGATATAGACAGAAATATTTGAGGGCCCTTCCTAAAATTACACAGTGAGTTAATGGTAAGTCTAGGTGTAAGACCAGTTGTAATCATTTTCATGCAGGTATACTTTTCACTGGATTATAAAATAGTTACTGATTTTTTTTTTTTTTTTACTTGATAGGCAAACACTTTTACTGCACTTCAGGACAATTTTAATGAATAGTAAGTTTCAAATAGAAACCTAATAAGAAACATCACTGACTTCATGTGCTATCTATGGTATTAACTTAAATTCCCCTCCCCCAAAAGAAATACGTACTCTGGTACCATAAAAAGTTTAACAAATGTTGTCATATTTCCTCTACATAGAGCAAAGGTGACCTCATGAAAGTACCAATTTAAAAAAAAACATCTGACCCTTTCCCTTTCCAACAGCCTGGTCTCCCAGGGAACCGAGCTATTGCTTTGCTTTGAGCCTGGAATTAAGAACAAGGTTGAAGGCCACAGACTCTGCAAGTATACTAAAAACCACTAGACACTTTAAATGGGAAGATTTTATGGCACATAAATTACATCTCAACAAAGCTGTTTGAATTAAAAAAATATATATGTGCAATGTGAGATCAAGATGGCAGAGTAGAAAGATCCTGAGCTCACCTCCTCTTTCAGACACACCAAAACTCTTAGCTACATACAGTATAAATGTCTCTGAGAACAAAGTGAAGACCAGTAGAACAGTTGATCAATATAAAGACGGGCAGGGAGGGCAGAGACCTGGTCTGGTCAGTACACATGCCCCTGGCACGGCAGCCTACAGCAGGAGGGATATATCCCAACAGCAGCGGCCCTCCCTAAGGAACCAGGGATCCGAGCCCCACATCAGGCTCCCAAGCCCAGGGAACCTATACAGGGAAGACGAGCCCCCACTCCGTCTGCTTTGAAAACCAGCAGGGCAGGGGCGCCTGGGTGGCTCAGTCGGTTAAGCAGCTGCCTTCGGCTCAGGTCATAATCCCAGGGTCCTGGGATAGAGCCCCGCGTCGGGCTCCCTGCTCGGCAGGGAGCCTGCTTCTCCCTTTCCCTCTGCCTGCCTCTCTGCCTACTTGTTCTCTCTCTGTATCTCTCTGCCAAATAGATAGATAAAATCTTTAAAAAAAAAAAAAAACCTGCAGGGCTTATGTGAGGGAGAGCCAGCGGGCACACTGCTCTCAAAGGGCATCTCCCCAGTCTCACTCCCGGTTCCAGGGCAGAGGCAGCAGTTTGAAAAGCACTTGTGTTACACGTGAAGGAGCATCGCTGGCTAATTTTAGGGCATGTGCCAGAGGGACCTGTTGGAATGTTCACCAGGGACAGAAGTGCCGGTAGGCACCGCGTTTTGTTCATTCCCCATCTGTCTAGCTGGGCCCAGTTCTGACAATCTCCATCTGCTGTGCTAGCACCACTTGCCCTGCCCAACTGGCCTGCCCCACATGGCACCACTCCCTGGCAGCTCCCACCACACCCTACCCAGCAGGCAACCTCAGCTAGCCCTGAGCCCCTCCCAAATGGCCCCCCTGCACCGCCCCCCCCAGTGGGCAGCCTCAGCCGGCACTGATGTTCCCCCATCATGCAGCCCCCATCCCAGGCAGCCAACCTTGCTCAGTCAAGTCCAGGCCTCACAGACAGCCACACTGGGGGACAACCCCATACACCAGGGAGTCTGTATCAGTCATGGGCCAACCACAATGGGAGGGTACATGAGCATGCACAGGGGACACACCTGGCTCAAATGTCAAAGGGGGGTACTGGGCTACTGGGCCCCACAGGACACCTTCTACATAAAGCGACTCCTTCCAGACTGGGAGATGGAATTGATCAACCCAATACATAGAAAAACACAGACAGCTAGGCGAAATGAGGAGACAGAGGAATATGTTCCAAATGAAAGAACAAGACAGAACCTCCGGGAAAAAAGCTACATGAAATGTGAGATGAGCAATTTACCAAATCAAGAGTTCAAAGTAATGGTCATAAAGATGCTCACTGAACTTGAGAGAAGAAGAGATGAACACAGTGAGAAATGGAAAAATGGAAAAAAGAACCAATCAGAGCTGAAGAATACTATAACTGACATGAAAAATACATAGAGGGAATGAACAGTAAATTAGATGATGCACAAGAACGGATCAGCGATCTTGAGGACAAGGTAGTGATATCGCTCAATCGGAATAGCAAAAAGAAAGAGAACTTTTTTAAAGGAGTATAGTTTAAGGAGATCTGGAATAACATCAAGCAAGCTAATGTTTGCATTATCGGGGTTCCAAAAGGGGCAGGGAGAAAGGGACACAAAATTTATTTGAAGAAATAATAGCTGCAAACATCTTTTACTTGGCAAAAGAAACAGACACTCAAGTCCAGGAACCACAGAGAGTCCCAAATAAGATGACTCAAAGAGACTCACAACGAGACACATTATAACCGAAGCATCAACAGTTAAAGATAGAGAATCTTCAAAGCAGCAAGAGAAAAACACTAGATACATACAAGGGAACCCCCATAAGACTATCAGCTGATTGTTCAGCCGAAAATTTATGAGCCAGAAGGGAGTACCATAATATATTCCAAGTGCTGAAAGGAAAAAAACTTAAAACCAATAATATTCTACAAGGAAGGTCATCACTCAGATGTGAAGAAGAGATAAGGAATGTCCCAGACAAGCAAATGTTACAGGAGTTCATCACCACCAAACTAGCCTAACAAGAAGTGTTAAAGGCACATCTTTAAACTGAAAATAAATGGCCATAACTAGAAATAATTATGAAAGAAAAAAATCTCACTGGTAAAAGTAAGTATATAGTAAAGGCAGTGGATCAACCACCTATACAGCTAGTATGAAGGGTAAAAGACAAAAGTTGTAAAATCACATAGAACTACAATAAATAGTCAAATGATACACAGAATAATGAGATCTGAAATAGGACAACAAAAACATAAAACAGAGAGGAGTGTGCAAAAATGTAGTGCTTTGAGAATGCATTTGAACTTCAGCAACCAACTTAAAACAGACTATACATGAACCTCATGGTAACCACAAACCAAATACCTTACAATAGGCATACAAAAAATAAAGAGAAAGGAATAAAAACACTAAGGAAAGTGACCAAATCACAAGGGAAGAGAGCAAGACAAGAAGAAAGAAGCAAAGAAGAACTACCAAAACAAACAAACAAAAAAAATCAACAAAATGGCAGTAAGTACTTAATCTGTCAATAATTACTTTCAATGTAAATGGACTCAATGCTCCAACCAAAAGACATAGGGTGCTGAATGGACAATATCTATGTGCTGCCTACAAGAAACTCACTTTGGATCCAAAGACGCATACAAACTGAAAGTGAAAAGATGGAAAAAGATACTCCACACAAATGGAAATGAAAAAAAACTGGGGTAGCAATAGTTATATTAGACAAAACAGACTTTAAAACTAAAACTGTAACAAGAAACAAGGGAATTACATAATGATAAAGGAACCAATCCAATAATAATACTTGTAAATATCAATACACCCAACACGGAGCACCCAAATACATAAAGCAAATATTAGCATAAGTAAAGGGAGAAATTGACAGTAGTACAATAATAGTACAGGCCTTTAACACCCCACTTATCAATGATAAGAAAGTCAATAAGGCCTTGGCCTAAAATGACACATTTGACCAGATGGACTTAATAGATATATACAGAGCATTCCATCAAAAACAGCAGAATACACATTCTTTTCAAGTACATATGGAACATTCTCCAGGACAGATCATATGTTAGGCCACAAAACATGTCTCAATAAATTGAAGAAGATTAAAATCATACCAAGCATCTTTTCCAACCACAATGATATGAAACCAGAAATCAATTATTAGAAGAAAACTGGGAAAAATAAAACAGAAACACATGGAGGCTAAACAGCATGCTACTAAACGCCCAATGGGTTGATAAAAAAATCAAATAGGAAATCACAAAATACCTGAGACAAATAAAAATGGAAATACAACAGTCCATGGAAATACAACAGTTCATAATCTGTGAGGCACAGCAAAAGCAGTTCTAAGAGGGAAGTTTATAGTGATACAGATGTACCTCAGGAAACAAACAAAAAAATCTCAAACAATCTAACTTAAAGGAACTAGAAAAGGAAGAATAAAGCCCAAAGTTAGTAGAAGGGAGGAAATAATAAAGATCCCAATGAAATAAAGACTAAAAAAAAAAAAAATGAAATTAAGAACTGTTTCTTTGAAAAGATAAACAAAACTGATTCACCTTTAGCCAGATTCATCAAGAAAAAAAAAAAAGGCCCAAATAAAATCAGAAATGAAGGAGAAGTTACAACTGGTACAAAGGATCATAAGAGACTACAAAGAACAATGATATGACAACAGAGAGGACAACCTAGAAGAAATGGATAAATTCCTAGAAACACAATTTTCCAAGACTGAATCAGGAAGGAACAAAATCTGAAGAGACCAATTACTAGTAATGAAATTGAATCAGGAATTTAAAAGCTCCCAACAAACAAAAGTCCAAGATCAGATAACTTCACAGGTGAATTCTACCAAACATTTAAAGATAAGTTAATGCCTATCTTTCTCAAACTATTCCAAAGAATTGAAGAGGAAGGAATGCTTCGAAACTCATTCCATGGGGCCAAAAACCAGATAAAGACACCACAAAAAATAATATTAAAGATCAATATTCTTGATGAACATAGATGCAAAAATCCTCAACAAAATTTTAGCAAACCAAATTCAACAACAAAAACAATCATATACCATGATTAAGTGGGATGTATTCCAGGGATGCAAGAATGCTTCAATATCCACAAATCAATCAACATGGTAGACCACATTAACAACAATGACAAAAGGAACAAAAATCATATGATCATCTCAATAGATACAGAAAAAGCATTTAATAAAATTCAACATCTACTTATGATAAGAACTCTCAACAAAGTGGGTATAGAGGTTATATATCTCAACAAAAGGCCACAGCTGACATCATACTCAATGGTAAAAAATTGAAAGCTTTTCCTCTAAGATCAGGAAGAAGACCAGGATGCCCACTCTCACCACTTTTATTCAACATAGTATTGGAAATCCTAGCCCCAGCACTCAGACAAAAGAAAGAAATAAAAAGCATCCAAATTGAAAAAGAAGTAAAACTGTCACTTTCTGCAATTGACATGATACTATTTATAGAAAACCCTAAAGACTCCACCAAAAAACTATTCGAATAAATGAATTCAGAAAATTGAAGAATACAAAATTCATATGCATAAATCTGTTGTATTTCTATACGCTACAGTGAACTATCAGAAAGAGAAATTAAGAAAGCAATCCCATTTACAACTTCATCAAGAAGAAGAAAATACCCAGAAATAAACCCACACTTCCATACTCAATTATTCCTTGGCAATGCAGGCAAGAACATACAATGGGGGAGAAGACCATCTCTTCAACAAATGATATTGGAAAAACTGAACAGCTACATGCAAAAGAATGAAAACGGACCGATATCTTACACCAGACACAAAAATAAACGCAAAATGGATTAAAGACTTAAATGTCAGACCAGAAACCATAAAACTCCTAGAAAAGAACCCTGGCATTAGCAATTTGACATTGGTCTTAGCAGTATGTTTTTGGATCTGTCTCAGGCAAGGGCAACAGAAGCAAAAATAAACAAATGGACCTATGTCAAATTAGAAAGTTTTTGCACAGTACTTTAGGATTTTAATGTTTATTTCGTGTTTCTCAGTTTCAATAAAAATCACTAAATCTCAGTCTTCCTAAAAAAAAGATTTTGCACAGTGGGGGAAACCATCAACAAAACAAAAAGGCAACCCACTGAATAAGAGAAGATATTTGTAAATGATCTAACTGATAAGGGGTTAATTTCCAAAATATATATTTTTTTATTTTTTTAAAGAATTTAATTTATTTATTTGAGAGAGAGAATGAGACAGAGAGAGAGAGCATGAGGGGGGGGAGGGTCAGAGGGAGAAGCAGACTCCCTGCTGAGCAGGGAGCCTGATGCGGGACTCGATCCCAGGACTCCAGGATCATGACCTGAGCTGAAGGCAGTTGCTTAACCAACTGAGCCACCCAGGCGCCCCTCCAAAATATATTTTAAAAAGCTCACACAACTCAATATCAAAAATACAAATACTCTGATTACAAAATGGACAGAGGAGCCAAGTAGACATTTTTCCAAAGAAGGCATCTGGATGGCCAACAGACCCATGAAAAGATGCTCAATATCACTAATCACTGGGAAAATGCAAATTAAAACCACCAAGAGAAATCACATCACACCCGTGAGAATGGCTAATATCAAAAAGACAAGAAAGAACAAGTGTTGGCGAGGATGTGGAGAAGAGAACCCTCATGTACCGCTGGCGGGAATATAGACTGGTGCAGCCTTTATGGAAAACAGTATAGAGGTTCCTCAAAAAATTAAATCTAGAACTATCATATGATCCAACAAGTCCACTTCCAGGTATTTATCCAAAGTAACTGAAAACACTAACAAAAAGATATATGCACCTGTATGTTCATTGCAGCATTATTTGCAATAGCCAAGATAGAGGAGCAATGTGTCAGTAGAAAGCTACATGGATAAAGGGGTATATGTGTGTGTACATATGTACATAATACATAATATATATATTGTCAAATATATACACACACAATGGAATATTACTCAGCTATAAAAAAAAAATGAAATCTTGCCATTTGGGACACCATGGATAGACCTAAGGGGTATTAGGCTAAGCAAAATAAGTCAGACAGAGGAAGCCAAATACCATATGATTTCACTTAAATGCAGAATCTAAAAGCCAAAACAACCAAACCAAACCAAACCGAAACAGACTCACAGATACAGGGAACAATATGGTGGTTGCCAGAGGGGAGGGAGGTTGTGGGACAAGTGAAACAAGGGAAGAGGATTAAAAGTTAACAAAATTTCTGTTACAAAATAAATAAGCCATAGGGATATAATATACACAGCATAGGGGATATAGTTAATAATATTGTAACAAGTTTGTATGGTGACACATAGTAGCTAGATTTACCATGGTGATCACTTCATAATGTATATAAATGTTGAATCACTATGTTGTTACACCTGAAACTAATGTCAACTATACTTCAGTAAAAAAAATCTGCTTAAAATGACTGTCTATGCTCACTCTTATAGTCACAAAGGAGTTTTTCTGTGTAGCATCAATTCTTCCTGCAGTGTATGCACCCCAGTAGGGTATGTTCACTTGGGGCAACATAGAGCCCCAAAGTTTTTATTACAGAAGGGGCAACTCTATTCACCCATTTACTATTTCACTCAACAAATAACCATAGAATGATAATTTTCAACCATTGTCCTTGGTACTGAAGAAGCAATTAGAATGAAAGGTCCACAAAGGCAGGGGAATTTTTTTTTGGTCTTGTTCACTATAATATCACTGCTACCTAGACTTTCTTGAATGGATGATACACAGGGAAACAAGACAGACATACTCTCTGCCTCTTCAAACGTAGAGTCTAGTAAGGGATTCAGAAAATCGAGGAGCATTTTTCAAAACAATTGAAATCTTCTATGAAAGAGAATTTTTGCGAGGCTGGAAAAAAACACTATGAGATTGTTTCTAAAGTTCAAAGTTCTTGTTTGTGGTTATTTAATTTGATGACTGAGATGCAAAAGACAACCTTAATGTTAGCGTAAAAGTTTTCTAAATTGATTCCCTATACTCTTTTGAAATGAGAAACATTCACAGTTTCAATGTTTAAGGTGCAGATAGTGAGCATGTTTTTTGACTCAAATGATGTCATGAATAGATAGGCTTTAAACGTCCATATATGCCCAGTGAGAAGAGTAGTTTGATTTACTATGTTTGTTCAGTTAAGAAACAAAGAACAATAGAACAGTTGAAGCAATGATAATTAAATCCTCCTGCCCCTGACTGGATCACAGGAGGAAATAAACCAGGTTGGAAGTAAACCCTTCATTTTTATTATGATGTCACTGGAGAATAAGGACCTTGTCAGGAGCACACCTGTTTCTGCTGGAAACACTTCTGAAGTTCTGAATTCTAGCTGCAGAAAACAGGAGACTCGGGCCCTTCCACTGGCCCGATACCTTTCTCATTCAACCTGCTCTTCAAGAGTATGGCAGGAGCCATTCCATCTGGCATTTGTAACAACCTCCCTCCCAAGGGAAAAAACTATTTGCTATAAGGTTGGGGCTGGAGAGGGTAGAGGGAAGGAAAAACTAATTTACTACTACTCCCTTCCCTCTACCCCACCCATTAAAAAGAGGCATACCTAGAGGAAGGTATTTTGGACACAGTAGTCTTTAGTATCTGGTGGGTTCTCGGAAAGGGATTTTTTTTTAAACCTGCATTAAGAATCATCTGATGAAATTTAAATGTTTTCTTTCTTTCCGTAAAATTTTCCTAGGACCTACTTGGAAAACCAGTAACAACAATGTAGTACAACACCAGAGTTCCCAAAGATGGGCCATAGGAATGGGAAGAGAATGGAGAAGCGATGGTGACGTCATGATGGCTGATATTAATGCGCATCTGCTATGTGCAAGGGACTTTCCCTGCATGAATCTGAATCCCTGTAGTTGTCTGAATCTTAAAACAACATGTGAAATAAATCATTAACTCTCCTAATTTTGCATATGAACCAAGGCTCACAGACATTTCATACAAGGGAATTAGATTCACAGAAACCCTATTAACAGCCAGGAATTTGCAACCACAGGAACCTCAAGTCCATATCCTGGGTACCCTCAAAGAACCTACCTGGTCAGCAGCAGTGCTGCTTCATCTCGTTAAGCCTGATTTCTTCATCTAGGAACAGGACTTTATAATCACTTATTCAATGAAAGTTAGCTCCACTGCGCTGGAGGCTACACGGTTGAGGAGAAACAAGGTTCTGCCAACACTGGGCTGGTGATCCATGCATGGGGAGCGCCATTAATCAAGTCAGCTCACAGACAAACACAAAGTGACCACCACGATGAAGGTGAAGCAGGAAAGGTATATGATCGTAGCAGAAGCTATATAGTGCTCTGTGCATTCACACTTGGAACCCTTCGTCATTTTCTTGCACTCCAGTCTGTGGTGTGGTTTTACCCCCAAAGCCAGCACCTGCATATCTTTTGCCAAGGCCAGGCGCTCACTGCCGGCCCCCACTTCGCCCGCAAGCACAAAAAACCACAAGTGCCTGGGACAGTATTCCCCCACTCAACCCTGAGCCGACGCTGAACCACGATGCCACTCGTTCATGAGTGATCATGAGAAGCAGGTTCATGTGGGGCTGACATTTCTTGAGGCACTAGACCACCTGACCCTCAGCTACCAGCCTTCTGGCACATGTACATGGCCATTGTCCTCCAAAGACTGAGATCTGGCAGCCTGGCAAAGGCCAGCAGCCAAACTCCTCTTCCCCAAGCGGAAGGAAGCTGGTTCCTGTGTGAATATTAATTCAATCGCAACAGGGTGGGCACTTCTAGCGTCCTTTCCAGTGGCAGTCTTGCTAGCAGAGTTCATAACTGAACTGCAGCCAGCCTCAGGGAGCAGGAAACCACCTTTGGCTGGGGCCAGATCACTTGTTCTGCATCCAAATTTACTCACCCAGGTAGAGGTCTGAATTGGAGGTCAGCCTGTGATTCTCAATGGATTGATTGTTTCCACCCATCTCCCCTCTGCAAGGTCCGGAAGACGTGAAATAGGATTTGGGGGTGAGGGGAGGATTAACATGCTGTTTTACCATATTGTCTATCTGGAAGGCACACTCTGGGTATTGTTTTGCTAGCACAAAGAGTCTTTCAGAGTTACCTTCTAAAGGACTGCTTTATGGAAGATTATGTTTGGGAGTTAGGTGTCTCAGTATCCCCAGGACAAAGTGGCAGGGAGATTTAGCAGTGATGTAGATAATCTTATCAACCCAGATAATTCAGATGTTGGTTTTACTGACTTCAAACGCACTAGGCAAATAATCAGCAGCTCCGTTCAATTCCTTTCCAAAGCGTTTACTGCTACACAGAGAAAAGGGGGCTGATATTTACTAAGCCCCAGTGGTGAGCCTGGTGTTGTCCTGGGTACTTTATGTGTACTCTCTCCTTAATTCCCACATCAAATCCCTCGTTATCATTTCCTCCCTTTAAGGATAAGGAAACTGAGGTTCTGTAAAAGGAAATAATTCCCTTAAGGTCACCTGGTAAAACCTGATGTGACAGGGTTTAGAATATAGGTCTGTTTCAGGTAATCAAATACTTGGGAGTGGAGTCAGAGCTTTGAATCTCTTAAGCTCATGGAGGGGATTCTGGCGCACAACCAGGATAGAGAACCACAGCCCTAGACTGAATGCATTCAACCTAAGTTGCACAGCTAGTCTATGGTGAAGCGGATACCAGAACCCGGTTTTACCTGACTTGCTTTCTACAAGCTCTGCTGTCCCTTAAAAATAATAAATTCAGCCCAGTTCTCAACAGTGATTAATGGAGGCCAATATTCTGGTGACCAAGGATCTTGGCTGCCTGAGGTTCATTACTTAATGAAAAAGATCTTAAGATTTGCTGTCCCTATTCCCAGAATTGATTAGGTAGACATTACTAAGCGCATTACTTACTAAGTGCATTGGAAAGAAGACCACACTGAGAAGCCGAAAACCTGGGCTTTAGACTTTGCCCTACACTAATTCCTTGGATGAACCTGATTTATTCTCATATTCCCTTTGGGCCCAGGACATCACTGGATCTTGTGATTCTCAACCCTAAATGTACATTATAATAACCTGGAGAGACAGTAAACAATTTTATGCCCATGTCTCACCTCCAGAGTTTCTGGTTCCATTGATTTGGGATAGAGCTATAAGGTCCCCCACGTTATTCTTATATTCAGCAGGGCTGGGAACCAGTGATTTAATTACAACAATACTGTAGATGAGTCATTTCAGGGCTCTTCCAAGCCCTTGAATCTTCCATAATTTTTACGATGGTTTCCATTCTCACTGAAAATCTAAAGAATGACTTCAGCCCTATTGTGTAAGTTGCCTGAAAGTACAATTGCTCAAGCAATTTGTCTATCTGCCCTGGGTGGGTTCAACGAGCAAAGATTAAAAACATCTGTGCTGAGTATTGGTTGCCGCAGTGACATGGGACACAATGAGGATGGGGGAAGTGGTCCTCGGGGAGCTTGTTCTTGGAAAATTCAAATCAAAACTTTTTTTTATGGAGTTGCTATGATGCTATATTAGTGGATCTGGTACAATGGGCCACTTGACTTCTCTGGTTCCACAGATGCTTTATTTTCCTTCTCCTCACCCAAGAACATCTGAAAACTCACACTGATAATGGCTTAATTCTTAAAGGAGAACTACTTGTATCTTTTGGATGGTGAAGGTCACAAAGGAATTGGGACAAGGGCGTAAGTGAGCCTTGATCTACGGTGAGGAAAAAAAATAAAGCTTAAATTCAAACCTACATTTGAAAAGGGTATTATTCTCTCTTTCCAACTGCCTTGATTTCCTACTCCTAAAAGGAAGTCAAGTTTTAGTGTTGAATATTGATCTTCAGTACTTAGCAAGTCTGAACCACCGTATCTACTTTCCCTTCTCCAGAGAAAAACCACCTCACTCTGGAAGTTAGGGTTCTGCATTAAAAGCGGAGAATGCTGGAACCCAGAGCAGAGGTGAATGGGGTCTCCTCCAAGTTTTCTCTTTCTTTTATTAAAGAACTCTATCTATGTCTGCCACCAGACGCCTGAGCCTCCTGTAATGTTGTGGAGTTAATAACATCTGCTTTCTCTGTCCCTTTTGACTCATTCAATGAATTCAATCTATATGGTTTTTCTTCCAGAAAGATTTATGGGGATGACATTAGACATTTTGGATTATGAAAGGTATAGAAGAATAAAAACCAAATCTATTCAAGTGATCTAATTTTCTTCTAGTTCCTTCCATGAAAAAAAAAACAGGTGTTAAAATTGAACTTCAATGTTCCCCATTTCCAAAAGGAGAAATGTGGGCAATGTAACATAAGGCTTTTTCCTACTCTAATAGCTATAATTTCCATTTGTTCCTCAGCCTTCTCCTACAGAAAGTTGTTTCCTATGACAAGTGTACTTAGGTTTAGTGTTTAAACAAAAAATAACACGTGTGGTCTTCTACTTTATCCTGGGTGCTATTTTGTTCTTTACTTCATTGGCATTGATCTTGGCCCCTAAAAGTAGGTTAAGGTTGATGAGAAGAGGGAAATGATATTAACTCATTGACCTATTCCTTAAGTAACTGTTATTTGCCAAAATTTAAGTCAATATTAGAAATGCCAGATAAGATATGGCCCTTTCTCTTATATGTCTCTTTGTACAGAGATAAAATAGTACTTTCGATAAAATGCATCTTCTTTATGAGATAACACAGAAGTACATACAGATTGCTGTGGAAAAGCAGAAAATTATTGATTCTGTTTAATGGATTCAGACAACACTCCACAAAAGCAGTGGTATTTCAGAAGATTCTAGAAGGATGGATGGGAGAGGACCAGGTAGAAGAGAGGCAAGGGCAGCAGAGGCAAAAGAAATAGCATGTTCAGAGTTAGGAGTGCAACAGCAAGCTTCCAAGAAAGCTCCCAATGACCTCTGCCTCCTGGTATTCATCCCCCTTCTTGTATGGTCCCCTCTAATACTTAAAAAAAAAGCCAACCTTTTTTTTTTTTTTTTTTTTTGCCAGAATAACTGTGTGTGATTTCGAAGGCTAAGGCCATAAAAACTACTGTGGGTTCTGTACTGTGCCCTCTTGGATTTACACCGTGGAGTGGTCAGTCTCCATGTTGTAATGACGCTCAAGCAGCTCATAGAAAAGCCCTGGAAGAGGAACTGAGGTCTCCTAATGGCAACCAGAACCGTGTGAGAGCCATTTTAGAAGCAGATTCCCTAGCTCAGCCAAGTTTTCAGATAATGGAGACCTGTCTGACATCTTTCCTGCAACCTCATGAGACACCCCAAACCTGAACCACACAGCTAACCACTTCTAAATTCCTGTGAGAAAATAAATCTTTATTGTTGCAAGCCACTATGTTTGGGGATAATTTGTTACACTGCAATAGATTGCTGAGACAGGTGGCATCCAAGTTTATGTCATTCTCTGAGATAAGGGGGAGGGGGATGATAAGGGATGAAGTCCAAAGGGAAAGAGGAAGATCCAACTGGAAAGGTTTTGTAGTCAGAGCAGACCAAAGAGAACTATCAAAGTGGATTGTTGTTGATTTTAGCAAGGAAGTGATGCAACTGGATGAGTTAGAAAATACACGCCTAGACACCAGAGCACGAGCTGAAGGAAGGTGTTGGCAGATATGATATTCAGCATGAATTATAGGGAATTTTTTGCACTGGATTATTTGTGTCTACCTTTATTAAAGAATGATTGTTCAGAGTTGCAAGAGAATTTATGGATTCCTGCCTTCTTCCCTCTTTAAGACGCCATCCACAGCCTACTTGACAGATGACCTTGTTCCCTCTGCTTGAATATCTCCAGGGATAGGGAACTCACCACTAGTTGAGCGAGTCATCAAAAGGTTGATTTGAAAAACTGTATGTATAATTCTAATGGACTACTGGACTGGGTTTTAGACTTGTCAAGAACTGGTGGCCTTAAGACTAGAACTTTTAAGATCAGTACAGATTGGATAGGGTTCAAGATTCTAATGTCACTTGTCTGCGCATTCTCTTGAGATGTGCTCACATAGATCAGTAATAAAGTAATAACTGCAGAGTTACTAACTCTACGTTGGGATCTGAGAAGTAGAGGAATGGAGACTTTACCCTTACCACCCTTTTTAGACATGGCCTTACCAAATTAAGCAACAGAATCATTTGAGAGAAAGCTGAATATCTCTCAGTCTGTCCACTCAACATCTTATTTTGCAGCTATTTTAAGAGAGTGAATTGAAAGAAGAGGCTTTGTATTGATGTGTGGCTTTCTGAATACTCCAGAGAGTTGATGTAGCAACAGATCCGATGCCATCCCACTCTGATGGCTCTCAAGTGGCCACGGATGGAGGTGGTCTGAAGTTTGCAGTCCCAGGATGTCTATGATGGAGATGAGGTAATGGTTAATCAAGACTTGGCTCAGACCGAGCCCTGGTAGAGGAAGCATGAGAAGCAGTCCAGCTTGTATAAATCCCTTGCCTTTCCAGCCCAGGGTTACAACACTTGGCGACCATCAGAGCCCTGTTAAGTGATTTGGATGTCTACACAGTTGCTTAATCAGTAGATTCAATCATCTGGGCTTTTAATAACTTAATCATTCAGTATATCTCTGTAGGTCCTGCCAAAACATAGTTTCCAGAGAGAGAGAGAGAGAGAGAGAGAGAGAGAGAAAACAGAGGGATGGAAGCAAGATTGTGAACAAGAAGGCCACCTTGTCTCTTGTTTTACATAGGAGCTTAACCTTGAATGTCATATTTATGTTGGTATTGTGCTGATGTGGGTCATCCACTGGTATTTGAAACTTTATTTCATGATACATAACAGGAGGCCCCATAAGTTTCAGAAGTGTAATGTAGTGAAAATGGACCTTAAAGTCAGACTGACTCACTTCCAAATCATGACACTGTTGGGACATCTAGATTGAACATGGCAAGGAGTCCAGTTAGCTTAGAATTTCCAGCGGCACCACCTTCATTACTCACCTCAGCTCTGCACGCAGTGGGGACAATGGAGGACAACCATTTCTGCTCAACGTGGGACATCTCTAAAGGGCATCTGGAGCTCCCGGCTAAATTGACCAATGTGTCATCAAATCTGCATCATGGTCCGTAACTCTCACTGCCACAGCCCATGTCCCACCCCCCACCCGTTTCTTTGACAGGTGCCAGGTCCACACTGCAGTCTGAAGGATGTCCCTGATGAATTCAGCCTCCTCCTCTTTTAGCTTCTGACCTCCCGCCCCATCCCCTCCCACAGAACGACCCATTTGGACTACTAAGTCCATCCGAGTGTCACCCCCAAAGGATCTAACAGATCAGTTAGATCTGTTCAAAAACAGAGTTCAAGTTTTTGAACTCTGAGATTCAATTTCTTCAACTTTCACATCCTATTGCTACTGCACACATCATCAGAATTTGCAGAGGTTAAATGAGGTATCATACATACAGTATCCTGGCTTATCCAGTAGACCATCACCGACATTTTGTCCCCCTTCACTCAGCTCATCAGTGGGACCACTGGTGTGTAAAAAGAAGATACATCCTTCACTTTCATGCACCAACCATGATATGCCTGGAATTGCATTAACCACCACGGGGGGCGGGGGCTGGAAACATACAGTTGTGGAAGTAGGACACATCTGTCACAAGTCTGTGAGCATCGTTGATGGTGGGGACTTTGGGTTTCCTAAGGGCTATGACAGACGTCAGAGAGGAGCACAGAGCAGCGACAGCTAGCCTGGAATGTCAAGAGCAACCACCTGGGGAGGAAACACTTGATTCCGGAAGAACACGTATGTATTCACCCAGCAAAAGAGGCAGGTTGTTGCTAGAAGAGGTAGCGACCCTTGCTGAGACGGAGACATGCCAGAGAGCATGGCAGAGTGTGACAACGATAAGATGTTGTACAGATGTGACAGAGCAAACCGTGGAAGGGGGCAGAGGTGCCCCAGCAGAGTCAGTCCGTGAAGGGCTCTGGGCAGGGATTCTCTGCCCTGCTGTACAGAAAAGGAAGCCAAGTGGGGCCCACAGGTGTTAAAAGCCTGGCCCAAGGTCACAGTTATAAAGTCACCAAGACCCCCAGAGATGGAGCCCAGGTGTTTGGTGCTCCTCTACCTGGACGTACAGGAAGGCCTCCCCTCCCAGGGAGTTACTGAGGTGATCGGGACCAGCCTGGAGCAGGTCTTAGCACATTGCCAACGGAGCAAGGAGACGGGTGCCGCTAACCACCTCAGAACCCATACTTGAGGCTTTCTCTGTGGACTGGATCTCTGTGCTCAATAGTTCAGGGAATTTGAGCTCCTTGAAAGCATGACTTTGGGGAAACAGAAGCCAATGTACACATTCACGGCATTCTGTTCCCCCGAATCAATTACGTTTAAGTGATGCTAAGGATCTGACAGAGCCACAAAAGAAAGAACAGTCTTTAACCTCAACACTGAAGCTGATCCCCATGCCTTAATCGAAGCCATTGTGTCTGGCCCTGCTTGCAAGCCCAGGTCTGGTTCTCATTGCTTTTGTGGATTTAAGTAAAATCCTTCATGTAACTGAAATTAGGGTTTGTGTTGATGATATTTCTTTTGTTATAATGTAAAAAAAAAAAGAAAGAAAACCACCCACATCCCTACAATCCAGGCCACTGGTCCAGTGGATACACTACACGCTGTCCCGATAGACAGAAAGAGCGTCTTCCTAAGGAACGAGGGTGACATCAGCGTGGGCATCAGCACAGGGGGGTGTGAAGTGCAACTCCTTCTGAAAGAACAAGATGGGCTTGAGTTGTTCTCCTCCCTGGCGTTACTTGTTGGTGAGAGAGGCTAATGGAAAACATGCAGGATCAGGTGGTTACTAGAGGAGCTTCAGGGACAGCCTATGGGGCTACAGGGTCCAAAGCAGCCTTCGTATGCCATTGATCTAAAAGAAACCACATCCCAGAGTCCTCATCTGCAAAGGGAAAAAAGTAGTATCTTTCTGGGGTGCATGGGTGGCTCAGTCATTAAACGTCTGCCTTCGGCTCAGGTCATGATCCCAGGGTCCTGGGATCGAGCCCCGCATCGGGCTCCCTGCTCAGTGGGGAGCCTGCTTCTCCCTCTCCCACTGCCCCTGCTTGTGTTCCCTCTCTCGCTGTGTCTCTCTCTGTCAAACGAATAAAAAATTAAAAATTAAAAAAATCTTAAAAAAATAAAAGAAACCACATCTCATGCTGGGAGAGACTACAGAGACCAGGCTAGCTCAAGTCCCTCACTTTCTAGGTGGGAAAATGCAGGATTTGATTGGACAGGTGACTTGCTCCAAATCAAGGTCAAGTTCATGGCACAGGCTGAATTAGAATCCAAACTTTCTGGTTTCCAGACCATTGCTCTCATTTGGCTCTGCTCCTCAGAAGACAATGAAAGGCTTCTGGTTCCAAGTTTTTCTTTCCATTTGGGTGAGAAAAATGGGACACAATTCCGAAAGAAAAGGCTACCCAGGGAACAGTGGAAAAATCTAAAAACCAGTTTTGGCAGCAATAAGGATGTTGCGAAATGCATTTTTAGATTATGCATATTCTTGTTTTCTTTGTGCATACACTGATGGGTGTGTATTTTACCCATGTGGCTCTGTGTAAATACAGACCTGTCAGTTGCCTGTGCCACATGGTTTGGGATTGACAGGTGTGACCCCCATTAACAGGAAAACATCTCCACTTCTACCTAATGTCGAAACTATAGAAAAGCACATGGAACTCGTAGAGGACGTTGGTAGAGAGACAAGATTGCCAAAGTTGAGAATGCTCTTAGCAGATCAGCTAGTCCAGAATGTCCCAAAAAATAATCCACGGGAGGGTGATTTGTTGTGATGGAGGGGAAAAGTTCTGTGGTCAAATGGCTTTAGGAAACTTGAATCCAAATCGAACAGGCTTCTTTACCACAGGGCTCCCTTACACAGGGTCCTCACTATGGTTATGTGCACTGAGGCATTCTAGAAGAGGAATGAAAGATAGAAACTTCCGCAGACTTATACATCCACTGAAGCCCTTTTCACTCTAAGGACAATTTCATGAGATGGATGTTCCTTGGAAAATAACCTTTAAGTGTTGACCTTTTCCCATATCCTAATTTTACAGATGAGTAAAAAAGAGTCTCAGTGAAAAAGTGACTTTCCTTAGGTCACACTAGTCATCGGTGCGCAGAATCAGGACTCGAAACTAGACCTTCAGACAATAGCCAAAGGACCAAATCCCTTTCTTGTTGCTCTATCCCCAATGTGTTTCCAAGAGAATTATCAGCAAGTGGTAAGACAATGACTAATAAAAATAGCAAAGTATTTTGCTTGCATTATGTCATATGATCTTGATTAAAAGCCTAAGGAATAGATACTTTTATTACCGGTTTTACAGATAAGGACATGGAAACTTAATATATCAGCTAGTGGACCTTGGGCAAGTAGTAGCACATGGAAGATGAATGAATGATTGAATGAATGATACAGGATAAGACACTACTCTGGATTTAAAAGACTCCCAGATACTTCCCCAAAAAGCAGCAGCCATAGGAATGAAAGGAGGAATAATAGAGGAGTATAGTTTCCCTAGGACCATGGAAGAGATCCTGCTCTCGTATTAGAGCTGAAGGCCGCACCCAGAAGCAACAGGTCTGTAACTCAGGCCCATGACCGATGGTTTATGCACAGACTAGAGAGGTCATACAGGTCCAGCAACGTAGTATCATCCCGAGCATCTCTGATGACAGCCTGAGGCATCCCGTCTTGGCCAGAGGGAAAACATTAGCCCCACCTGCCCACACTTCTGCTGTCTCTTCAAAGTTGCTCAAGTCTTTTGTATCATCGCAGAAATCCCAGGTCTTGGGATTTCAGATTGTTTTCCATCTCTGCCCTTAATCCTGTGTTCCTGTCTTACAATGGAAAACCTTAAAACTTTAAGTTGGACCTGGCATTGTGCCCTAGCTCAGGACCTTACATGCTATTTGACCCTGGGCAAATCACCTGAGAGATAACAGTCCCTCATCATCATCATCATCATCATCACGGTGCTTATAATTGGCTTTACCCACCATCATCAACTTTAAGCTTCACAACAAGCCACTGGGGCAACTGTTACTACCGCTCACATTTTATCAATAAGGAAACGTGGCCCAGAGAAGCTAAACTAGTTCTCCAATTTATGACCTTTGGCAGGTGGCAGAGCTGGAGTTTGAACACAGGTGGTCCGACCCCAGCGACAAGTGCTGAGTAACCACTGGATAAACAACTTCGAGGGGGATATACTGCATAAGAGTGAACAAATTCCCCTCTGTGGTCCCAAGCTTACGAGGTAGGTAGTTTCCTGCCCATCATAAAGAGGAGACTTGAGCCTCAGCGAGATTTAAAAGTCTGCTAAATGTCACATAGCAAGTAAGTGGAGCTAAGCGCCGTACTTTCTAAAACCCAACTTCTCCTGACTGTGTTTGGACACAATTTCCTCACATGCAAATTGAGGTAATGATAACACCTCCTCCTCAATGACCACAGAAAAGACCATGGTACCTGAGAGACCTCGTAATCTCTATGCTCAGGGGCCATCACCCATCCTCACCTGCGTCTATGCAAGCGAACGAGGAATCACCTCTCTGGAAGGCTGCCATTTGCTGACTCTGTGTTCATGTGTTGGCTGGACGTTGGATTCACTCACCTAATTTTTTAGAGCCTTGTAAAACGTATGAGGTAATTCATCTTTGTTAGTAAAAAAGATTTAGTGATGAATTCACCCTACGGCATAATTAGCCCCAGGCCTGTCTGTCCCGGAGGGAATCCTTCCTATCTTAGCAAAACACGGGCAACCTGAGGTTCAGGGGTATGTCATTTTACAGAATCGAGCTAATCAAACACAAAACGCATTGAATCCACGGGTCTTTATTCCTGCCACCTCTAGGAGACTCCACTTCTCCCCAAAGCAAAACAAAGGAGTTTGCCAGCATTAAGGTTGGCCAAACGACGTAAATTCCAACTGATACCTATTAAGAATGGCTGGATGCTTGGGTTGTATTTCTCCAGATGCTCCTTGGGTTTCAAGGAACAAAGGGGTATGCTTAGGAAGCGGAAGACACGTGTCATACTTGATATTGCTTCAAGAATGTGCCTCCACTGGATTTTCAAAAGACCTTCCGCACATAAAGGCTCAGTGGTTGCCAGACTGCCTCAACATGACAGAAGGATTTGCTCAAAGCAGAGGGTTTAGATTTTAATTTGAAATCAGGCTTTGTTCCTACCCACAGGGTCACCAAACGTGAGGAAACACTTGCTATCCTTCCCCAGGGGCTTTGGTCATCTGGCTATCATATGATCTTTGGTGATCTAAGTCACCTCTCGCCTGGCTTTGCCAACAAGTTGATGGCTGTTCATTTCTTCCTCTCACAGACCATTCAGCAATAAAATGTCTTCTCCTTACCAACTGAAGATAAATCCACAGGAGGAAAAAAAAATCCTGTGGCAATCCAAGATGGGTGTTGGCTTAAATGGTTTCTCCCCTCAGGTGAAGTCCACGTGCTTTCCTAATGGTCCTCAGAGTCACTGGTGGCAGCCTCCACAATGAAGCCAGGTGGGCTTTCTGCAGCCAGCTAAGAAAACAGCATGTGTCTTCTACTCCCGCTGCGGTAACATGACCAAAACCAGGAAGCAGGACTCTCGGAGATGACCCAACCAGGGGACACAGCAAGTGCCAATAACTAGGGCTTTGACCAAATCCATGGGAATGAAGTAATTCTGAGGCTACTTTATGCAGCAGCTGTGAAAAGACACTTCAGTTATAGAAAAACAAAACTCACTGTCTAAATCTCTTGAGGGAAATGTTCTCTTGCTGAACTCCTACACTAATCCTTCATCATCTTTGGCTTCTCCAGAGAGGATCGATATTGACTGATCACTTCCCAGGCCACCCAGTGCATTGTGGGACACTGCCAGATGTGATGATGTTCTTCTCCTGCTGTGTCTTTCCCCGCAATTGCTCCCCTGATCAACTGATGCCAAACCCAGTGAACTCCTCCAAACAGTCCATTCAGGCTCTCCAACCTCTCTCCCTTCTGTACTCTGTCCTCCTCTGCTCTCCTTAATCAAATCTTATTTGTCCTTAAGCTCAAGATTCAGCTCTCTGGAGTCACCTTTAGTTGACCCCACTTCGGGATTTCTCAGCATGATTGCTGTAGACAGAAGTCCCATCAAAAATAGGAACCATTTCTTCATTCTTTAGCTTCAAACTTGCTTTGACTACTAGAACCCGGGAGAAGTGATACTATGTGAGTTCTACCACCCAGACCTCAAGATGCCTTGAAATGTCTTCCTTTGCCCTCTTGAAATGCTGTCCTGAGACCACCATATAAAGAAGCCTGTCTTTCCTGCTGGAGAAAGTGAAACCATGTGGAGAAGAACCGAAGTGCCCCCAGAGAATGCTAGCACCAACTGCCAGAAATCTGAGACCATCTGGACCCTCCTCCCAGTTGAGCTAACGGACAGCAGCAGGCCCCATGAGTGAGTCTAGACAAGCCAGGAGGAAGACCACCTGCCTGAGCCCAGCCCAAACTGCAAAGTCATCAGCATATAAACAGTCATGGTTGTAAGACACAACATTTTGAGGTGATTGTTAGGCAGCAATAGATAAGGGATGATACAGCAAGACACTTTTCATACGGTTTGGGGAAAGTCTTATATGCATAGGGAACTGTAGGCACCTCTGTGTCTGGGAAAACGGAGTATTTCCATGGGAAAATTTTCTTTCTCCCACATTCATTACCCAACTGACTCCTATATTCAAGTCTCAAGTTAGCCTTCCTCTGGGACTTGTTCTCCGACTGCCCTGAGAAGGAGTGAAGGTGCTTCTCTGATGGGCTCCCGAGCTCCACGTTCTTCCACGATAGTGCATCTCATCCCCCATGGTTGCCACACCTGTGTTCCGCATCAGACCGAAGGCTCAGCAAGGCAAGGACACAGAAGGCCTGTCACCACTGTGCTCCCAGCTCTGGTTTCCACTTCCATACATGGGAAGGATTCGTGCTTGTGTAGCTCATCAGTGCAGCAAGTATTTACTGATGCCCTCAGCCGGCCACACCCAGGCCACCGTGGGCCAGTGATATGCGACCATGTTTTCCCTTAAAGGAGACACCCTCTGCCTCTGTGTCTGCTTTCTGTTCCCAGGCCTGCATCTGATCGCCAAGGGCTCCCAAAACATATCCCCTGCGTATATGCATATTTGCATACAGGTGCTCTGCTCTCCTTAAATCGTCTCTCCTCCAGCCTAGGGTAGAAGAACCAGCTGAGGGCCCTGGGGATGTCTGGCTTGGAGTACTTCTTACCTGCCCCTCCAGTCTCTCTCCTCCTGACCGTTGTCCTCTTGCCAAAATGTTGCAATGAGAACTCGGCATCACCAGGAGTGGGCTGACCAAGGCAGAGTAGAGGAAAATTATCACATTCATTGTTGAGAACTTTATTCTGTTCTTAATGCCACTTCATGCTCATACAGCTTGACTGGATAGACCCACGGTCCAGATTATGATGGCCTTGCTGCCTGTGGTAGTGTGTGCTAAAAAGGCATCCGGGTCATGTTCATTCTCGTTGCACCTTGACCTGAGAATACGCTGTTGATTTTATTTATGAACATTCTAGAGAACCAGCACGGGCATTTTCATTTAGCCTTGTTTTCCAATTGATATGGTTCCTGGGCCTTTCAGGTGCGATTGTGATTACAGAAAATTGTGTATTCTGCAATGCTCCTGCAAATCCACACGGAGCCAGAATTCCACGTTACATTCCATTTAACTTAGAAGTTGCCTTTGGTAGAAAAGTTTCTATGCAGCACTTGGCAAAAGTTTTGTTTAATTCACCTGTATCCTATTTGGAAAATGAAAAACAATTACAAATGGCACCAAATTCCTTTCAGAGGATTGAATATTTCTTGTTGTCCCCATGTTATAGAAGCAGTTAGAGGCTGTACAAAGGAGAGAGTGTTTGGAAGCAGACAAATTCGGGATGAAATCTCTTTCCTACCACTAGGTAGTTTATGACATTGTAGATGACTAAGAAGGGACATTAAAGTGTACAGGGGGATGAAGATACTGCTCTCGCAAAATTAAGCTCTATATATTATGCTATACATATTAATATATATAAAAGTATATAAAATATATATATTAATATACACATATTAATATATATTGATACTATATATATATAAAATTTCATTTGATAGATACATCTGTGATCACCATGCTGGACACAGAGAAGCACACAACTAGTCTTAGTTGTTTATTTTCTGTTCTTTCCTACTGGAAACAATCTCTGTCCATGGGTAACCTGGTTGACCTTGGAGTCTAGTAAATCACACCCCTGAAACGTGCATTTCACGTAGAACACTTCTTGTGATTGCCAAAATGTACAAGAGTAGGTAAACAAGAAATGGCACCTTGAGATTTGGTAGCTCATTGGGCCTGTCTCAGCTTGGGGATCGTATGTGTGCGTGTTGAGTGTGCGTGGACTGTCATACCTACATAGACAGCCATGGGACCCTCTTTGTGAATAGGCATAAGTGGGTGAGAGAGTGTGTGTGTGTGTGTGTGTGTGTGTGTGTGTGTGTGTGTGTGTGTAAACATGGAAACAAGGAGATCCTCTGAACCAGCCTGCTCTCCAGCCAGCAGTGGGAGCCTGGTGCCCTCTTGCGTTTACCTTAAATATATAACCCAAGGTGTTGGAGCTGGTGGCCGATGGTTGGCGCATCTCTGGGAAGATGCTGCCATCTGCTGGTTAGACCCACATTTAGCAAGTGTCAGATTGTTCTCTCTTCTAGGCAGGAAGCTAGGCCTTCCTCACCTGAACCCCCAGACTCAGCTTTTGGAGGGCAAGAAAACACAAATGACAACCAGCTGGCTGCCAGCAAAGCTCCTGATTTCTTCCAAAAATACTCTGGGCCCATCTTCCCCTACACAAATCTCTGCTGTTGCACTTTGCAAACTGGCCTGTGCCCAGGGTTTCTTTCCGGGCTTTGAAGGTTCTCTACAAGAGGAATGATTCTGCAGCATCGACGTTATAGGACGATCTTGTTGTTGGGGGTGAGAATTAAACAAGTTTATCAGAAAGTAAGTTTTACAAGCTGTTCATACCCTGAAACAGATAATCCAAAGTACTGGTAAATAGCCTGTAACTTAGCAGGTATTTTTCACATACTAACTCCTTTCTAACCCCCATCCCAAGATACCACACCCCAACCAGGCCTCTTATGGTAGTGTCCCAACCACTGCACACAACTGTGACTGCACACTCGTCAGCTGCTGCCTGACCTGTTTGATTACCTCTGCTGACAGAGCTCTCACTACCCAATGTGGTTGCTGACTCTACCAGTGGACAGCAGTATTTGTTAGCAAATCCTTGTTTGTCTTGCTGGTTCTTTATTCCAGAGAAAATGTTCAGATGTACAAAGAGGATTTCAGTATCCAGCTCTCTGTTCATCAGAAAAAAATATTTTAAGATTTATTTATTTCAGAGAGAGAGGGAACATGAGCAGGGGAAGGGGCAGAGGGAGAGGGGAAGCAGACTCTCTACTGAGCGCGGAGCCCAACACGGGGCTTGATCTCCAGACTGGAGAACATGACCAGAGCCAAAACCAAGAGTCCGATGCTTAACCAACTGAGCCACCCAGGTACCCCAGAAAAATTTTTTCTTAGATTCTTCAGTCTCAGCTCTCATGATACAGATTTCAAAATCTTTCTCATACTTCCCCACTGGATGTGCTTCATTTTGTTAATTCCATCTCAAACTGAGTTTACCCAAATTTTATGAAATGCTGTGAGCAAGGCTCAAACCGCAGAACCATTATCTCCTTTCTCTGAACACTGGAGTTGTATCAATGTGTCTAAAGATGCAAAAACATGGTTTGAATGGATGATAAATACTCTTGCCCAATGTCATCCAGATTTCTTTAACAGGAACCTCTGCGAAATTTTCTATATACTGACCCTAGTCCTTCAGCAACACAGAAATCATTCACATTTACACCAGGGCAGGGTTTCAAGTGCTCCCCTATACTCATCCCCCCTCCCTCGGATTGGGACAGTTTAAGGCTGTGGTTTCTGTTTCCTATCCTTGAAATCTAAGAAGTATTTACTGCCTTTGATGCGTGTCCTCATCGGTCAGAACTGTGTGGAACCCACTCATTTCATTTTAAATATTTCTTTAAATAAACTCATTCATTTTTTACTTACATTTATTTAAAAGAACCTTTCTGTTATCATAGGAAAATCTAGCACAAGCTGTCTTGAAAAGGAAAATGCAAAAATAGAGGTAAAGCTAAACAAATACATTAAGTTCAAGAAAAATATAGTTGCTGACCAAAGGTGTTACTGAAAGGAGAGGGTAGCATTAGAAGTTTCGGGGATGAATTTTAAATCAAAATAAAACTTTTTTTTAAAACACATTTGGCCATTTTGAACATTTTGGAAAGGAGAATAACATCTCCAGCATATGGTTCCATGTTATCAGACGACCCACCTGGACCACAGGAATCCTGAGTAATGTGAGTCCCACACTTTGGTGAAACACTGCCCTGAGCCACTGATAAAGAATATTACATTCCGGCAGATAGATTTAGCTTTCAAAGCGGGATTCGGGGTGAATACATAGATGTGCTTATCATTCCCATGAATGCAGAGACTGCATATTATAAGGCAGTGACCCCCTTCATAAAGGAAGGAAATTGACATCCTATCTCATCTTTACAATAACTATGGACACCAGTATCTTCATTTCTATTTCCAGGCGAGGCCATTGGAGATTAAAGAGGAAAATCATTTGCGCGGGGGTCCCATGTTTAGTTTGTGAGGATCTCAAGCTTGAGCCTGACATGTTCTGCCTTCAAAGGCTAGAGGTGTGTGTGTGTGTGTGTGTGTGTGTTTAGTCTACTTCAAGAAAAGACATGAAAAAGTGCAAGAATCAGGTAGCTTTTCCTTGTGACAGTTCGTGGTTCTCAAATTCAGTGGGCAAGTCATCTATGAACACAGATATGGATCTCCTCCTCTTTCTACGTGGGAGGGAAATGAGGTCAAGAAAGATGAAGGGGCATACAAAGCAGCACTGACAAATATGAATTAAAATAAGAGGCTTAATGCTCCCTGTTGAAACTAAGGGAAGAAATTTCGCCTGCCTGCCTTTTGTTAGAGCATCTATTTTAGAAAACTTGTCAGCTCTTTCTTTCTTTGAAATTTATATAAATCTTTCTAAAAAAGCTAAATAAGCCTCACTTTGTGACCCATGAGGGTCTTTCTCAAGGACCTGGAAACCATCTTTTTAAAGTAATCTCTACACCCAACGTGGGGCTCGAACTCATGACCCCAAGATCAACTGTTGCATGCTCTACCAGCGGGGGCAGCCATCTCTGTAAGATAGCACCCCATCTCCCAATTTCTGTGGGTAGGCAGGAGCCTGACTTCCACGGGTGCCTTGCTCCAAAACTACCTCCTGCCATTTGGTTGTCCTTTGGATAAAGCCAATTAGCTAACACAGATGGTCTCCCCAATTACCAAATGAATTCAGGATGACCTATGCGTGACAGATGATGCTGTCAAGTCCGCTATTTGGGAGATATTGTTTATCACTGGGCTGTATCTGCTTGGTTATCCAAAAGGGGGTGATTTATTCTTTAGCACATTCTTATTTAATGCTTATTCAATAATGAAACTGTCTTTTTTTCTACTTTGGGGGAGAAGTTTTCTGGGTTGGCAGATTTTATTTTAGTTATATTTTCCCAGTAAGGTCGCACAGTGAACCAGGGCAGAGTCAGAAAAGGAACCACCTGATTTCCGGTGCTCTTTCTATTGGCCCCACTGCCATTTATGAGTGAAGGGGAGCAGAATACGGCACCCCAAATCTTGCCTCTGTAGCATAGTGATTAGTTTGAGCAGGGTTCTCTTTAAGAAAAGGCAGACACTGAAGAGGCTCAGGCAAAAGAGTAGAATGTATGCTTCTGTAACTTACCCTTTGTAATGTAAATGTAACATTTACATTTATAAGGGAAATCTCTGTGTAAGGGTGCCTCCTCCCTACCAGGAAGAGGTGGAGAACGCTACCTCTCAAGAAACTATTGTCAAGGTGGAAGGCAAGGATTTAAAGTTAACGGAACAGCCTTGCTCTGGTGTGCTGTGCTCCCAGTAACTTCCCCTAACTGACCTCTCCCTTCCCAACTCCTTTTTTTTTTTTTTTGCTAGAGATGTTATTTAAGGTGGTGGCCTAGGCTATCTGAAGAAGTTACTCCATTTTTTTTTTTTCCTGGGTATCTCCCATGCACACAGGAGGTAGACATGATATTAAACTTCTGTTTTTCTCCTGTTAATCTCTCTTCTGATTACAAGGAGTTCTCAGGCTGGAACCTAGAAGGGTCAAGGGAAAATTATTTTTCCTTTCCTATGTGAACACAGGGTTTTATGTTTGTTATTGTGTACCATGTAAATCTTTTCTCCCCACGATCAGTTTATAAGCTCCTCTAGAGCAGAACCTGTGACTAATACATTTTCTGTTATTTTTCTCAAAGACTAACAAAGTGCCAGGGATGTGGTACTGTCAATAAATGCGAGCTGAATCACTGAACTTGGAAAAATGAAGTTAAATGGATTCTAACCTTTATTCACTATGAGACTGTTAACAAGATGGCAGGCCCCAAATGGAGTTGCTTATGCTATGCCCCACATCATCAAACTGAGACTTAATTTACATTTTGGTTCTCCCAGACATGGAATCTTAAACCAGTCAATCAGGAATCACTTAATTAGCACTCATTGGGCCATCTTCCTGATGGACCCTTGCTCTGCTATTCCCTCCAGGAAAGTGACCTTACAATAACCAACCAGCTTTTTTGCCTAGTTAACTTCCTTGTTCCTGCTCCCTTCTGTCTATAAGAGCCTTTGATTTCGTACAGCTCCTTGGAACTCCTTTCCATCTGCTAGACTGGATGCTGCCCAATTCATGAATTGTTGAATAAAAGCCAATAAGAGATTTAAAATTTATTCAGAAAATTGTTTTTTTAACAATCTGGTGGCAGTGATGGGATCCAAAGGAGACTTCTGATGGCTTCAGTGACAATGGAAATGCAGGTGTTGGTACCCTTGAGCCTTTTGAGTTCTCGGTCTTCCTTGCTGTTTCCAAGGGCCTTGGGTAAGTTCTTCTTGGTTCTGAGCTCTGCCATCTTTGTGTTGAGCTCCAAATCTAGTTGGCTTTCTAGTCCAGGTTAACAGGTCAACCTAGTTTGGCAGGAGGTTCTAATGGAGCTCCAGCCCTCAGCCCTTGCTCAGTCCACAGCCCCTAGTCCAGGGCTTAGTGGGTCAACTGGAGCTAGCAGATGTTTCTCCCTGAAGCCCAAGTCCATTGCCCTTGATTCATTCCAAGCCCCCCTGTGTTGGGGTCTGCTGGTTCAAACCATAGTTCCATTTTAGGAAATGCTGGTCCTGTGCACCTAAGGCCTTCTCTTGGCCAATCCATGGTACCATCTCTTTGCTGACTATGGGTGTCCACGGTTCTATTTTCTTGGTTACTATTGGTCTCTGTTAATGTGCACATGACATAAGGGAACAAGAAATTATTAATGGGAATCTCAGAATCCAAAGCCACCAAATTGGTGGGCACAGGTCGAGCACTTGCAAGCTGCTAGAGCATTTGCCATCTAATTGTGAGAAGCCTATACAAGGACAAATTGGTCACAGAATGAGTTAGATGGACACCAAGTTATCCATCCATCTCAAAATTTGCATGCAAGGAGGTACACTGTAAAACACCACACAACCTCTAAGCCAGGGGCTCATCCCTCTATTAATCTGACTCCAAAAACCTAATGCTTAGAGAAATGCAATCCTCAAGTTTCAAAGAGTTGAGTGCTCCACCTTCCGGCATACGTATTTCTGTGGCTAAGAACTCAGGTCTCAGATATCTACAAAAATGGCAAATCTCACCAAGACCATGTAGAAATACAATGGCCACTCGGACAAACATTTCCACTAGACAAGTTCATTCATCTAAGGAGTACACTTGAAAGCAAGGGCAACTGAAATCAAACCAACAGAATGGGATACCTAACTGGCATGCAGAAGCCTCCAAAAGTCTTCAGGATTCCAAAATAGCTTTATTGAAAGATTAAGTGCAAAAGTCTAATGAAAAATTAAAGACACAAAAGGTACCTGAAACAAAAGACCATAAGACTAACAGAACTCCTGCTACTCCCTCTCTCATCCTTTCCTCATGTACTCAGTCTACTCATCCTCCATATGAACTACCTTTCCATTCTGAAGAAACTACAAGACTATTAAAAAAAAAAAAAGAAAGTCCACCAAGTTAGCAGCCTTACAGATGACCCTCTATTTACCCTAGAAGGAGGGTCCCCCCATTGGTCCAATATTTACCTCTAAGGGTTGATGGAACTCAAAGGGATTCTCCTATAAACGGTTATTGGTTATTCCCTTCAGTAGCCAAGGGGAAACTAAAATTAATGGAAAACCTTGCCAAATTCTGCTAAATACTGGAACTACACTTGACTTTAAAGCCCACTTGATCTGGAGCCTTATATAAGGGATTGTCAGAAAATTGGCAGAAGCTGGCAAAAGGTGAGAATTCCTGCAAGTCAACTCTTCTGGATCTGTCTGGAATGCCCAGTTGAGAGAGGAAGGTAAAATTTCACATTGTCCCTTCCTTCCTAAGTCCAGACTCATTGGTTATTGATCCCTTTCCTCCCAGGGACAGCTACTGCCTTCCTCTAGGTCCCATTTTGTGTCCCAAGAACATGGCTTGGCAACCGTCAGGTTGGGGGGCCCCCAGAAATGGCTGGACAGAAATCAAGGTCATGCTCCATTTGTGGGTGGACCCCCACCATGTGCCAGCTTTTGGGGGAACTGTCTTTTGAGGGCCTACCTCTGGGTGTAACTCTGGAACTTGGGAAGTAGTATCTTTTGCATTCTCTTTGGGGAAGTCTCTTGGGTCCATGGGGTTGTTTGATACTCCCAGGAATAGTTACTATCTGTCCCAACTGAAGCCTGACAAAACATTTGAAAGGATTTAAGTAGCTCTATAGTTCGAAATTGGCCAAACTGGAAGCTGATATGCAGAGGCGGATAGGAATTTTTTTTTTTTGAGGCCTTTTCCCCAACCTAAACGTACCCAGAAAGAAAAACACTCCAAAGACAAAGCGATAAATCTAGAACATAGGACTCTTTTGACTTTCATCTTGAGGATCTTCTTTCTGATATAAAGAAGCAAACTCAATACAGCTAAATGGATAAGTCAGGCCTTTTGAAATCATTCAGATTACAACCCAATTATTTGAGAAATTTTTAAGATTTTATTTATTTATTTGACAGAGGGAGACAAAGCAAGAGAGGGAACACAAGCAGGGGGAGTGGGAGAGGGAGAAGCAGGCTTCCCGCAGGGCGGGGAGCCTGACGCGGGGCTCGATCCCCGGGCCCCGGGATCATGAGCGGAGCCCAAGGCAGACGCTTAACGAATGAGCCACCCCGGCGCCCCCAAAGCTACCGTGTTTTGAATGAGAGTAAATGTATGATCACCACAGATGAACCCCGCCTAATAACGCAGAATTCCTCCTTCTCTGATTTCATAAAACACTTATGAATAAATAGATATGTAGGAAACGTGTATTAAATTCCACTTGATTTTAACTTCCCCGTGTCCTCCGTGGTGCGACAGGAGGACTGACAGACTCCGAGTGCAAGAGGTCACACAGCAGCCCCACCTCGTTCAAGTGCGGGCAGCAGTCCGTCCCTCGACGCAGAGCGCCCCGGGGTGTCCTGGTTGTGCTCTTGGGAAGAATCCCGTTATAACCTCCACGCTGCTGCAAATGCAGCCCTCGTCCGGAGGGCACGGGGAGGGAGGGGAAGCCGGACCGAGCCCATCAGGTGAACTAGCGAGTGAAGGGTTCTCTAGGCTCAGGGACATCAGACAGGTGTCCTCTCTATTCCACAGTTCTCCCCTCTTCGAGGTCCTCAGTGTTCGTGCACACATGGAAATATACACACTATACCTTAGGGAAATGGTGTAGTCTTAGCTAGTGGGAAAGGTTACTAAGCTTTAAAACACACAGTTTTTCTTTAAGTAGTTGGTATTTTTGCTTTGGGTGATGGGAGCGATACAAATAGAGAATGGGGTCAGGTGAAGGGTTTTTGCTGAGACTGATAAACATCGAGAGGAGCACAGCTCCCATTCCAGCCGCCCATTCCCTGGAAGCACATAGAGCGAACTGTCCGATTATCCTGGAGGCAGAAATGTGAGGCAATACAAGCGGAGGAAGAGAAAGGTTACAACATGGTTCTGGTCTATAAAATTGTCACACAGTCACGAGAGCTGGTGACTCTGGAGCACCCACCACCACGTGGGAGATACTCGGTCACAAAGAGCTCTCTTTCACACAGACTTTAGGGATCACGTAGTCCAACCATCATTTGAGTCTCACGTGCTCCCCCACCGTCCTCTGACGGGTCCTTCAGCCTAAACCAAACACGAGGCATCATGAGAAGAGAAAAGCAGCAGTTTCTAAGCCTGGCTCCTAAAAAGGATCTCCCCCAACAGCGGGGCCGCGAGCTTGTGCTCTCAGACACGCCTGCTCTCTGACGAAGGGCTGTTCTTCACATCCCCACCGATGGCATCGTTATTAATTGTCATATGGACATGATATTTAAATCTCAAACATCAATGGATCCCACTCGGGTTGAACCGACAAGGGAGCTCCTCAGAGAGTCTGAAATCAGGAAAGAAAGGAAAACCAGTGGTTCTTCTTTGCATAGCGCTTTATGTTCACAAACCATTTTCTCAAGCATTTGACTCATCCAGGAAACCTCCTGAGAACAGTGCAGCCTGGGGAGGTACATTTCTTCACGGCCACGTTGGAACTCGAACACCATGTTCACCACCTGAACACTGGGCACTTCCCGCTGCAAAATTCTGCTTCTCGTGGCACAGACACTGCAATGTTTAATGACCCTAAAATAGACTTTTCCCTGTGTAATTTCCCAAAGACAAAATATAAGACGATACTGTATTCAAGTTCAGAAACAAATTGAGCAACTTAGTGATTGATTTAGATTTTTTCAAGCCTGACTTCCAAATGCTTGTGTGGGAGATGGTGTGATGTGAAGAACCCAGAGGAAAATGGGATTCTTGGTACCTTTAGTATAACGAATCTTCATACCCACCCCCATGGGCTCCCAGGGCAGGGGGCTGAATTAGTCAAACAACCTCTCTAGTCACTTCTTGGCTTGGTTGCTTTGCTTATGTATTTGTTTGCTGCTATTGTTACCTGCTCAATATACAGCCACTAAAAAGAGGATTCTATTAACACTGTTACACTGTTTTCTTTCTAGAAAAATCCTGCCTGAAAAAAAGAAGTGATACATGTTCAGGTGGATTTAGTGCCTTGAAAATCTCAATCTCATGGTGCTGGAGTGCCCCGAAGAATTGCATTTACCTCAAATGGGTGTGGTTTTCACGAGGTTATTTGTGCTAGGTTTTGGTGTGAACGGGCCAAATATGAGGCATATTCATTGCATCTTTAAGGATAGTAAACTTCTAAAGATACATGTAAATATTTTTAAATGTTTGGTGAGATTTGTAGTCCAGAAGGATTTAGGACTGAGTAGATAATACAGTCTCTTCATGATTGATATTTTCAATGGGCAAATAGCTCCTAGATACGAAGAACATAGACTCTCTCTCTATACATACATACACACACACACACACACAGCAGGTAACCCAAATTCTAAAAAAACTCTGTTATTATACAGTCAGGAAGTAGTAATTTCATTATTTACATTTTATCCCATACCCTACATTATATTTTTAAGAAATATTGTAACTAAAGGATGCATGTGTCACAGGAAACCAAAGGTTGTATGCTTCTCGTGATACATCCAGCTCTATTTAAAGGGAATTCGAGATAATTTTCATCTGTTTAGTCTCTGTAGAGTATTTTAAAATATTTTAAAATTCATGGGAATAATCACTCAGAAGAATTACATCTTTGCCAATGAAAAACACATTGAGAGGTTTTAGAGCCTCTGCAAATTGCCACTCAAGCTTATTATTTATGAACTCTTTGCTCTTTAAAAAATTGAGTACAAAGCAATTAACTATAATTTCACACCTTCGGGAAGACTAAGAACACAGTCTGATATTATTGTAAATACCCAGGGGTATTCTCCCACTTAAATTTATAGTCCCGTTGTGTGGAAATTTTCCTCTTTTTCCAAAGAAAGTTAGAAAGTGAATCTTTTAGTTTGTTCACTGAAAATAGTAGGTAATGCATACTAATCTGTTGCTAAGAAAGTAAGTTTAACAGACCCCATTGTAAAGATAATTGCAAGGCCAATATTTAAGAACACAATACACACAGGCAGACCATGTTAACTGAGGCAGCGTGCTCCCTGGTTTGTTCACTGAGTACGGTGACCAGAAGTTTGCAAATGCATGCCTTGATAACACCGTGTGTTCAGGTTAAGGGCATGGCACTTACTGTGGGTCAGGTCCTTAATCCCCCCACCATGGCTGTGCTACACTCCTATTACTACAAACCACCCGTGCACTTGAACTGGGGGGGATCAGGGTCACACAGGTGGGCAGGCATGGGTTGGAACGCAGGTAGCCTGACCAGAACGTGAGCACTCCCTCGCTCTGCCCAAATAGGAGTACCCAGCAGGTGCCAGGAAAGCCACACGACATCCTCGGCATCACACCAAAATACCACAACTCAACACGGCTTCTACTGAAAGAAAGTAATGGGATATTCCTTTTTGAGAACAATAAAAATAACAAAACAACTCACTTGGTTTTCATACTTTAGAGCTACTCAAAGAAGGAATTAGAATTCAACAGCTATCCCTCGTGCTTTAGACCCATACATTTCCCTCTCGTTCTTCCTATTCCTGCTGCCTGGGTTAGGCCCCCGCCGCCACTGCCTCCTCGGCTTCATCCTTCCAACCTCAATCTCCTGCTCCATTCAGTTTTTCAGAGTGGTTCTGCTCATGACCAGTCTACTGCTCAAGGAAATTCTAAATGGCTGCTCCTGACCATAGGATAATACATACAGCCCAGATTTTCTGGGTCTGGCTCCCAACTGAGCTCTCAATACTCCCCTTCCTTCTCCCATCAAGAAGTAACCACCAGGGAGGATTGAGCAAGGTGGCGGAGGAGTGGGAGACCTGGATTTCCTCTGGTCTCAGGAATTCAGCTGGGTAGGGATCAAACCATTCTGAACACCTACGAACTCAACAGGAGATCGAAGAAAAGAATAGCAGCAACGCTCTGAACAGAAAAGCGACCACTTACTGGAAGGTAGGACGTGCAGAGAAGTGAATCCGAGGCGATATCCGGGAGGATAGACAGCGGGGGAGGGGGCCTCCGTCTGCCGCTTCCGGCAAGTGATAGAGCCGCGGAGCACAAAATCGGAAATTTTAGAAGTCGGCTCCGCTGAGGGACGTCGCTCCAGTGGCTAAGGTTGGGGGGGGGTGGAACCCTCGCGGGACAGTGTGGTCTCAGGACCCTTGGGGTCACAGAAAGACCGGGGGTGCCTGAGTGCGGCAGAGCTCCCGGGGATCGGAGCGGGGAAGCCGGCTGCAGAGACGGAGCCGAGGCGCGGGCTCTCAGCTCGGGGTTGCCATAAACTGTGATCCGCGGCCCAGTCGGGCCACTGCTCCTCCAGCAGGGACCCAACAAGCGGCAGATCCGGGGAGACTCCCCTTCCTTCCCTGGGAGGAGCGGCGCGGGAGCGCACCGCAGGGATCTGCTGGGTTTGGAGACTCCACACGGCATCGGGTTCCAGAGATAGAAACGCTCCGTCACAGGCCGGGTGAGTGCGGAGTGCGGCCGGAGACCGGGGAGACAGGAGTGACTGACTGCTTTCCTCTGGGGGCGCACTGAGGAGCGGGGCCCCAAGTTTTCTGCTCCTCTGGGGCAGATTGGGAGACTGCCATTTTCACTGTCGTCCTCCAAAGCTGTACCAAGAACTTGCAGGGAACAAAACGTCCCGAGAGCAAACCCGAGCAGATTCCTTAGCCTGGACGGCAAGGGCGGGGCAATCCCGCCTCCGGCAAAGACATGGGGGAACCACGGCAACAGGCCCCTCCCCCAGAAGATCAGCACGAACAGCCAGCCAAGACCAAGTTTACCGATCAATGAGAACGGCAGAACTCCAGCACTAAGGGAATACTGCACATAGAATTCATGGCTTTTTATCCATGATTCATTGGTCTTTGAAAGTTAATTTTTTTTAACTGTCTTTTTTTTTTTAATTTTTCTTTTTCCTTTTTCAACCATCTTATCAATCCCTTTTTTAAAAATTTTTTTTTTCATTTTTAGAGTCATATTCTATCCCTTCATAGTAGTTACCCTTATTTTTGGCATATATATATATATATATAAGTTGTTCTCACTTTAAAATTGTGAGATACAGTTTCTTCTAACATATCAAAATATAACCTAAATCTCTAGTGCATGGCTTTGTTCTAGTCTCCTGCCTGATCACATTCTCTCCCCTTTTTTTTCTTTCTTTTTTTTTAATCCTCTTTCTTTTTTCAAACACCTTCTTATCAATTGCTTTAAAATTTTTTATAATTTCATCTTTACAGTCATATTCCATCCCTTCATTGTATCAACCCTTATTTTGTACATATTTAAGTCTGTCTTTCTTTAAAATTTTAGGAGGCACTTTCTTCTAACAGACCAAAATACACCCAAAATCTAATGTGTGGCACTGATCTATGCACCAGCCTGATCATATTTGATCATAGTCTGTTTTTTTTTTTTTGTTTTGTTCTGTTTTTGTTTTTATCTTTTTCTTTTCCTTTTTTTTTTCCCCCTCTTTCTTTTTTCTTTCTTTCTCTTTCTTTTCCCCTGGTTTCACGTCCTTTCTGATTTGTGTAGAGTATATTTTCTGGGGACGTTGTTACCCTGTTAGCATTTTGTTCTCTCATTCATCTATTCTCCTCTGGACAAAATGACAAGACGAAAAAAATCACCTCAACAAAAAGAACAAGAGGTAGTACCTTCGGCCAGGGATGTACTCAATACAGACATTAGTACAATGTCAGACCTCGAGTTCAGAATCATGATTTTAAAGATACTAGCTGGGCTTGAAAAAAGCATGGAAGTTATTAGAGAAGCCCTTTCTGGAGAAATAAAAGAACTAAAATCTAACCAAGTCGAAATCAAAAAGGCTATTAATGAGGTGCAATCAAAAATGGGGGCACTAACTGCTAGGATAAATGAGGCAGAAGAGAGAATCAGCGATATAGAAGACCAAAGGATGGAAAATAAAGAAGCTGAGAAAAAGAGAGAGAAACAACTACTGGATCACGAGGGCAGAATTCAAGAGATAAGCGATACGATAAGACGAAACATTAGAATAATTAGGATCCCAGAAGAAGAAGAAAGAGAGAGAGGGGCAGAAGGTATATTGGAACAAATTATAGCAGAGAACTTCCCTAATGTGGGGAAGGAAACAGGGATCAAAATCCCAGGAGGCACAGAGAACCCCTCTCAAAATCAATAAAAATAGGTCAACACCCCAACATCTAATAGTAAAATTTACGAGTCTCAGAGACAAAGAGAAAATCTTGAAAGCAGCTCGGGAAAAGAGATTGGTAACCTACAATGGTAGAAACATTAGACTGGCAACAGACCTATCGACAGAGACCTGGCAGGCCAGAAAGGACTGGCATGATATCTTCAGAGCACTAAACAAGGAAAATATGCAGCCAAGAATACTATATCCAGCTAGGCTGTCAGTGAAAATAGAAAGAGAGATAAAAAGCTTCCAGGACAAACAATAACGAAAGGAATTTGCAAACACGAAACCAGCCCTATTAGAAATATTGAAAGGGGTCCTCTAAGCAAAGAGAGCCTAAAAGCAACATAGACCAGAAAGGAACACAAACAATATACAGTAACAGTCACCTTACAGGCAATACAATGGCACTACATTCATATCTTTCAATAGTTACCCTGAATGTAAATGGGCTAAATGCCCCAATTAAAAGACACAGGCTATCAGATTGGATTAAAAAACAAGACCCATCGATATGCTGTCTGCAAGAGACTCATTTTAGACCCAAAGACACCCCCAGATTGAGAGTGAGGGGGTGGAAAACCATTTACCATGCTAATGGACACCAAAATAAAGCTGGGGTGGCAATCCTTATATCAGACAAATTAGATTTTAAAACAAAGACTGTAATAAGAGATGAGGAAGGACATTATATCCTACTCAACGGGTCTATCCAACAAGAAAATCTAACAATTGTAAATATCTATGCCCCTAACATGGGAGCAGCCAATTATATAAGGCAATTAGTAAAAAAAAGCAAAGAAACACATTGACAACAATACAATAATAGTGGGGGACTTTAACACTCCCCTCACTGAAATGGACAGATCATCTAAGCAAAAGATCAACAAGGAAATAAAGACTTTAAATGACACACTGGACCAAATGGACTTTACAGATATATTCAGAACATTCCATCCCAAAGCAACGGAATACACATTCTTCTCTAGTGCCCATGGAACATTCTCCAGAATAGATCACATCCTAGGTCACAAATCAGGTCTCAACCGGTACCAAAAGATTGGGATCATTCCCTGCATATTTTCAGACCACAATGCTTTGAAACTAGAACTCAATCACAAGAGGAAAGTCGGAAAGAACTCAAATACTTGGAGGCTAAAGAGCATCCTACTAAAGAATGAATGGGTCAACCAGGAAATTAAAGAAGAATTTAAAAAATTCATGGAAACCAATGAAAATGAAAACACAACTATTCAAAATCTTTGGGAGGCAGCAAAGGCCGTCCTAAGAGGAAAGTATATAGCAATACAAGCCTTTCTCAAGAAATAAGAAAGGTCTCAAATACACAACCTAACCCTACACCTAAAGGAACTAGAGAAAGAACAGCAAATAAAGGCTAATCCCAGCAGGAGAAGAGAAATCATAAAAATCAGAGCAGAAATCAATGAAATAGAAACCAAAAGAACAGTAGAACAGATCAAAGAAACTAGGAGGTGGTTCTTTGAAAGAATTAACAAGATTGATAAACCCCTGGCCAGACTTATCAAAAAGAAAAGAGAAATGACCCAAATCAACAAAATCATGAATGAAAGAGGAGAGATCACAACCAACAAAGAAATTTCTTTGCACAACCAGCAAAGAAATACAAACAATTATAAGAACATTTTATGAGCAACTCTATGCCAGGAAATTGGATAACCTGGAAGAAATGGATACATTCCTAGAGATGTATCAACTACCAAAACTGAACCAGGAAGAAATAGAAAACCTGAACAGACCTTAAACCACTAAGGAAATTGAAGCAGTCATCAAAAATCTCTCAACAAACAAAAGCCCAGGGCCAGATGGCTTCCCAGGGGAATTCTACCAAACATATAAAGAAGAATTAATACCTATTATCCTGAAACTGTTCCAAAAAATGGAAATGGAAGGAAAACTTCCAAACTCATTTTATGAGGCCACCATTACCTTGATCCCAAAACCAGACAAAGACCCCATCAAAAAGAATTACAGACCAATATCCTTGATGAACATGGATGCAAAAATTCTCACCAAAATACTAGCCAATAGGATCCAACAGTACATTAAAAGGATTATTCACCACGATCAAGTGGGATTTATCCCTGGGCTGCAAGGTTGGTTCAACATACACAAATCAATCAACGTGATACAATACATTAACAAAAGAAAGAACAAGAATCATATGATCCTCTCAACAGATGCAGAAAAAGCATTTGACAAAGTACAGCATCCTTTCTTGATCAAAACCCTTCAGAGTATAGGGATAGAGGGTACATACCTCAATATCATAAAAGCCATCTACGAAAAACCTACAGCTAATATCATTCTCAATGGGGAAAAGCTGAGAGCTTTCCCCCTAAGGTCAGGAACATGGCAGGGATGTCCACTCTCACCACTGCTATTCAACATAGTATTAGAAGTCCTAGCCACAGCAATCAGACAACAAAAAGAAATCAAAGGCATCCAAATCGGCAAAGAGGAAGTCAAACTCTCACTCTCTGCATATGATATGATACTTTATGTGGAAAACCCAAAAGACACCACCCCAAAACTGCTAGAACTCATACAGGAATTCAGTCAAGTGGCAGGATATAAAGTCAATGCACAGAAATCAGTGGCATTCCTATACACCAACAACAAGACAGAAGAGAGAGAAATTAAGGAGTCGATCCCATTTACAATTGCACCCAAAACCATAAGATACCTAGGGATAAATCTAACCAAAGAGGCAAACAATCTGTACCCAGAAAACTATAAGATACTCATGAAAGAAATTGAGGAAGGCACAAAGAAATGGAAAAACGTTCCATGCTCATGGATTGGAAGAACAAACATTGTGAAGATGTCAATGCTACCTAGAGCAATCTATATATTCAATGCAATCCCCATCAAAATACCATCCACTTTTTTCAAAGAAATAGAATAAATAATCCTAAAATTTGTATGGAACCAGAAACGACCCCAAATAGCCAGATGAATGTTGAAAAAGAAAAGCAAAGCTGGCAGCATCACAATTCCAGACTTCCAACTCTATTACAAAGCTGTCATCATCAAGACAGTATGGTACTGGCACAAAAACAGACACATAGATCAATGGAACAGAATAGAGAGCCCAGAAATGGACCCTCAACTCTATGGTCAACTTATCTTTGACAAAGCAGGAAAGAATGTCCAATGGCAAAAAGACAGTCTCTTCAACAAATGGTGTTGGGAAAATTGGACAGCCACGTGAAGAATGAAACTGGACCATTTCCTTACACCACACACAAAAATAGACTCCAAATGGTTGAAAGACCTAAACGTGAGACAGGAGTCCATCAAAATCCTAAAGGAGAACACAGGTAGCAACCTCTTCGACCTCAGTCGCAGAGGTCGAACTTCTTCCTAGAAACATCGCCAAAGGCAAGGGAAGCAAGGGCAAAAATGAACTATTGGGATTTCATCAAGATAAAAAGCTTTTGCACAGCAAAAGAAACAGTCAACAAAACCAAAAGACAACCAACAGAATGGGAGAAGATATTTGCAAATGACATATCAGATAAAGGGCTAGTATCCAAAATCTATAAAGAACTTATCAAACTCAACACCCAAAGAATAATCCAATCAAGAAATGGGCAGAAGACATGAACAGACATTTTTCCAAAGACGACATCCAAATGGCCAACAGGCACATGAAAAAGTGCTCAACATCGCTCAGCATTGGGGAAATCCAAATCAAAACCTCAATGAGATACCACCTCACACCAGTCAGAATGGCTAAAATTAACAAGTCAGGAAATGACAGATGTTGGTGGGGATGTGGAGAAAGGGGAACCCGCCTACACTACTGGTGGGAATGCAAGCTGGTGCAGCCATTCTGGGAAACAGTATGGAGGTTCCTCAAACAGTTGAAAATACAGCTACCCTATGATCCAGCAATTGCACTACTGGGTATTTACCACAAAGATACAAATGTAGGGACCTGAGGGGGTACGTGTACCCCAGTGTTTATAGCAGCAATGTCCACAATAGCCAAACTGTGGAAAGAGCTAAGATGTCCATCAACAGATGAATGGATAAAGAAGATGTGGTATATACACACAATGGAATATTATGCAGCCGTCAAAAGGAATGAGATCTTGCCATTTGCAATGACGTGGATGGAACTGGAGGGTGTTATCCTGAGTGAAATAAGTCAATCAGAGAAAAACATGTATCATATGACCTCACTGATATGAGGAATTCTTAATCTCAGGAAACAAACTGAGGGTTGCTGGAGTTGTGGGGGGTGGGAGGGATGGGGTGGCTGGGTGATAGACATTGGGGAGGGTATGTGCTATGGTGAGCGCTGTGAATTGTGCAAGACTGTTGAATCACAGATCTGTACTTCTGAAACAAATAATGCAATACATGTTAAGGGGAAAGAAAAGAAGATAGCAGGAGGGGAAGAATGAAGAGGGGTAAATCAGAGGGGGAGACGAACCATGAGAGACAATGGACTCTGAAAAACAAACTGAGGGTTCTAGAGGGGAGGGGGTTGGGGGGATGGGTTAGCCTGGTGATGGGTATTAAAGAGGGCACATTCTGCGTGGAGCACTGGGTGTTATGCACAAACAATGAATCATGGAACACTACATCAAAAACTAGTGTTGTAATGTATGGTGATTAACATAACAATAAAAAATTAAAAAAAACACTCTCCATGTATTCATAATGATATAGGATGTGAGGGTATTAATGTCCTTATTTTTTAATAAAAATAATTGAAGCTTAAAAAAAAGAAGTAACCACCAATCCCACCATTTCTGTTTAATTCCCCTCCCCTACCGCGCCCCCCAGGGACTAGTTCACAAATACCAGGATCTTGCTACCTGTAGTGGTCTGTTCTGAGTGGAGGGCAGGAGGCACCCTGATAAATGCAAATATAAACTCTGCATGGATCCCACCCTCAAGTCCCAGATACTCAGTGCTCACATGGACCACGCACCTCCCCGGCTAAAATGAAACAACCCAGAGGAATGAGTGCAACTTTGGAGATTTTATCTAATCAGTTGGGAACTGTGTTTTTTGCTTAGCTATTTTAGTTGTCGAAACACCTCAAGCAAATGAGCATACCTGGTGTGGAAATGGGGCTGGGTTTCAGGCTGGGGGAGATTAGGGTCAGGGCATTGACCTTCAAGTAGAAAAAAGCACAGTGATTTCCTTTCCCTAGTCTGACTTCCTTTTTATTTATTTATTTTAAAGATTTTATTTATTCATTTGACAGAGAGAGAGACACAGTGAGAGAGGGAACACAAGCAGGGGGTGTGGGAGAGGGAGAAGCAGGCTCCCCGCCAAGCAGGGAGCCCGACGCGGGGCTCGATCCCAGGACCCCAGGATCATGACCCCAGCCGAAGGCAGATGCTTAACGACGGAGCCACCCAGGCGCCCCCTGACTTCCTTTCTGTATTTTGAAATTTGCCCTAACTACACTTATCCGTTCAAGGTAAGTTTCTGTTGGACATTTCACAAAAGCAGAGTATGTGGATTCTAGCATCTGAGGGTGTTTCTTGTTTACAAATGACATGGCGAGTCCCTGCAGGACGTGAAAGGAGACTGAAGATAAAGGTGAGGGTCACATAATTGGAAATCACAGGGAATGGATTGTGTTAAGTGCAGCTATTCCGCACACACCCCGCTGTGGAGACTGGAGTTAAGGAAGGAGGAAAACTGATCAACTGATCTAAGTCGGTCCTTTCTGCAGCAAGGAAGCCAGGCGGCTCCACCATATCCGAAGGGATCCCACTCACCGCAGGGGGGACTTAGCACCGCGCAGTGACCACATTTGCTTGCAATAAAATGCATGAGTGACCAACAGCAGACGGTCCTGCCTTCCCATTTCCCTTTCGGTTCCCTACCTAGATAAACAGTCGAACAGGTGCCTCTGTGTTACAGAAGGGATTGCCATTTAGTGTCAGGGAAGGAGAAATCCATCAATGCGTGCCTTCCCCAGAGTGTTAATAAAAACATCCGGGGGGAAATGTGCTCTAAAAACAAAGAGATTCGTTTGGATTTGCCATTGTAACTAAGTAATTTTAATTTATTTTGAAATAGTTAATGTCTATATTTGTTATTTTCAAAGACAAATGGCTTTAATGAGATTAGGAACATGAGTAACAAACTTAAATCACAAAGCACCTGAGTTTTCTCTAGCTGTATACTAAATTAGCATAAACTTAGCTGCTCAGAACAGCACGTATTTACCTTCTCGCAGTTTCCATGGGTCCGGAGTCCAGGCACAGCTGAGCTGGTCCTCTGCTCAGGGCCTCAGGCAGCGGCAAATACGGCGTCTGCGGGCCTGCATGCTCACCTGGAGGCCTCGCTGGGAAGAACCTGCTTCGCGCTCATGCGGGTTGTTGTCAGCATGCAACACCCTGCAGCTGCCTGAGAGCCCGGCCCGCTGCGGGCTGGACACCGCCTCGGGTGCCAGGCCCACGGGTCCCCGAAGCCTCCTGCACGTCCTCACCTCGGGGCCTCCTCACACGGGGCCACCTCCTTCCTCAGCTTCACGAGGGGAGGCTCTAGCTCCAGGCTGCCCTGACAGTCTTCTACAAGCTAATGTCATCACAGGAATGACATCCCACTGTGCCAGCCGCATCTGTGGGTCCGAAGCACAACACGGGTCCTGCCTACACTCGGGGAGAGGACACTGCACAAAGGCACGAACGTCGGTCCGCTGCATTAAGTTATGTGGATAACCTGTGAAAACACATTTGTAGCCATTATCTCCGTGTCTAAAATTAAAGGGGTAAAGAAATGACAGATAAGCTCGACTTCATTAAAACTAAAAACTTCTGCTCTGGTACCATACGATCCAGCAATTGCACTACTGGGTATTTACCCCAAAGATACAAATGTAGGGATCCAAAGGGGTACGTGCACTCCAGTGTTTATAGCAGCAATGTCCACAATAGCCAAACTGTGGAAAGAGCCAAGATGTCCATCGACAGATGAATGGATAAAGAAGATGTGGTATATATACACAATGGAATATTATGCAGCCATCAAAAGGAATGAGATCTTGCCATTTGCAACGACATGGATGGAACTGGAGGGTGTTATGCTGAGTGAAATAAGTCAATCAGAGAAAGACATGTATCACATGACCTCACTGATATGAGGAATTCTTAATCTCAGGAAACAAACTGAGGGTTGCTGGAGTTGTGGGGGGTGGGAGGGATGGGGTGGCTAGGTGATAGACCTTGGGGAGGGTATGTGCTCTGGTGAGCACTGTGAATTGTGCAAGACTGTTGAATCACAGATCTGTACCTCTGAAACAAATAATGCAATATATGTTAAGGGGAAAAAAAAAGAAGATAGCAGGAGGGGAAGAATGAAGGGGAGTAAGTCAGAGGGGGAGACGAACCATGAGAGACAATGGACTCTGAAAAACAAACTGAGGGTTCTAGAGGGGAGGGGGGTGGGGGGATGGGTTAGCCTGGTGAATAGTATTAAAGAGGGCCCATTCTGCGTGGAGCACTGGGTGTTATGCACGAACAATGAATCATGGAACACTACATCAAAAACTAGTGTTGTAATGTATGGTGATTAACATAACAATAAAAAATTATAAAAAAAAACAAACAAACTTCTGCTCTGGGACAGATGACGTCCAGACAATGAGAAGAACAACGACAGACTAGAAGAAAATACTGACCAAAGACACAGCTGATGAAGGACTGTTAGCCAAAATAGGCAAAGAACTCTTAAAACTCAACGTGATTAAAAAATGGGCCAAAGACCTTAACAGACACCTCACCGAAGAAGCTACACAGATGGAAAATAAGCATATGGAAAAATGCTCCCTTATTTTTTCACCAGGAAAATGCAAATGAAAACAACGAGCTACAACTGCAGCCCTGTTAGAATGGCCACAGTCCCGACCGTGGACAACAGCAAACGCGCGCAAGGGAGTGGAGCACCACGAGTGTCCGCTGTCGCGGGGGCGGGCCACGGGAGGGACGACAGGGCAGCCTCTTGGGAAGACGGTTTGGCAGTAGCTTAGGAAACTAAATCTCCTCTTCCAGCAATTGCCCTCCTTGGAATTTGCCCCAAAGGAGTTGAAAGTGTACGTCCACACAAAACCTGCACATGGACGCGGTAACAGCCTAATCCAGAACTGCCGAATCTTGTAGGAAACCACGACAACCTTCAGTAGGTGTGGTCCGTCCAGACCATGGCATATTATACAGCACTATAAACACAAGAGCTATCAAGCCATGAAGAGACACAGAGGAATCCTAAATACGTATTTCTAAGTGAAAGAGGCCCATCTGAAAACGCTACATACTCTAGGACTCTACCTATAAGGCATGCTGGAAAAGGTCAAAGTATGGAGACAGTAAGAGGATCAGTGGTTGCTAGGGGTCAGGTGGGGATGAGTAAGTGGGGCACAGAGGATTTTCAGGGTAGTGAAAATACTCTGTATAATGTCATGATGAGGGATATAGGTCATTCTACACTTGTCCGAATCCACAGAATGGCCAACACCAGGAGTGAACGCTAATGTCATCTTCGTACTTTGAGTAATTGTGATGTGTCAATATGGGTTCGTCAATTAGAACACATGTACCATTCTAGGGGGATGTCGACAATGGGGGAAGCCATGCATGTGTGGGGTAGGGAGTCCATGGGAAATCTCTATACCTTCCCCTCAATTTTGCTAGGAAACTTAACATTCTTTAAAATAATTTCTTTTAAAGCCTTAAAGGACTGATCAAGACTTACGTAGGATAATACCTCAAGACCCCATTTCACCGTGATCCTATACAAATGTCAAGTTCTTAAATCAGGTATCCTCATAACGAGGAGCTTTAAACACAATAAAATAAAGATAATTTTTTAAAAAATTAAGGTCCCTGATTATGTTACTATGTTTATCTAGGAACTTTGCATTTAAGGATCAACACTTTCATGAACCATATTTTTTTTCCTAATTTGCTTCAGGAGAATAAAATAAAAATCATATGGGATAAACAAAAACAGAATCCTGGCCTTTTATATGGGATGGAGCAGCTGCTGAAAATTCAATCTTAGCCTGCAGCCAACAACATTTTTTGAATCTCAGGGACTAACTGGAGGAGTAAACAAGTAAACACTGCATTCAATGACTGCAAATTAATATTTTTAAAATCTTCAAACACAATCTGATTTCTACATAGAAGCTTATATATTTAGATCTAAAAATTTTTTAAATAGCCCATAGTATAAAAAGTTAGTGAATACTCCATTCGTTCATTTAAGTATTTTAAACCTTTAATCAGAATCATTTATATATATCGGACAATATTCTAAGTGTTGGAAATTGCATTACTTATTTATTGATGCTTAACAAAATAACCCCAGGGGCTTATTCTGGGTGGCTCAGTCGTTAAGTGTCTGCCTTTGGCTCAAGTCATGATCCCAGGGTCCTGGGATCGAGTCCCGGGTTGCCATCCCACCTGCTCCCTGCTCAGCGGGGAGTCTGTGTCTCCCTCTGTCTCCCCCACCCACCCTGCTCCTGTTATCTCTCTCTCAAATAAAGTAAAATCAAAGAAAGATGCTATCATTTTGGGAATTTTTCTGTTTGCCTTACTTTACAGAAACCTTTTCCCCCGGTGCGTTCGATTCTATTGTGGCCATTCTGACGTCTTGCTGGTATTTTGTACGGGATGTAATTAACACTGGATCATCTTAAAGTAGAATATTATGCCTAGAATTGTTGAAACTGGAAATCTAGAATGTGTGTTTGTTTTACTCTCTCTGAGGAAGATGGATGAGAATACTTCACTATCCCTAAATAAGCTCTTGAATGTGGACTTAAAATCACCAAGGTTTTTGATGAATTAAGAAACTTGCTGGTATTTATTTCTTTGCAATATTTCTAACAAAAATAAACTATCATCTGCTCCAATGATCCCAACAATGCTTACACAAGCCCTACAGATTTGAAGATAGGCTTAAGTTTTTAAAAACCTAATGCTCTAAAATTACAAACCAATTTGAAAGTGGGAGATATTGAGCCACAGAGAAGAAACAACAAAACCAAGCCACCAACTTTTATAATTAGTATTTCATCAAAGCTCATAACCACACTTTTTGACAGATCAGTATTATACTTATTTTACAGACGAATAAATCTAGACATAGCATTTTGCAAGTTTGATTAGTGTCCTATTTCCAATTAGGCAATGTGCCAGATTTCAAACTATAAAACTTACTGTGCCTTGTTCAGTTCTTTTTCTAAGATAATTAATTTAGAGGGTCCATCTGTAGTGGTTTCAACAGCGTGCCCCCAAATTCATGTCTACTCATAGTATCTCAATGTGACTTTATTTAGACATAGGGTCTTTGCCGAACTAATTAGTTAAGAATTGAAGTAAGATCATACTGGATTAGGATGGATTCTAAATCCGGGGAGACTGTCCTCAGAAGAGGCATAAAAGGATGCACAGAAGCTGCGGGAAGAAGGCAACAGGAAGGCGGAGGAGACAGAGACTGGAGGGAGGTGTCCACAAACCGAGACACACCAAGGATTTGCTACAATCACCGGAAGGAAGGAGGGAAGCACGGGGACAGTTTTTCCCTCAGAGCCCCCGGCAAACCTAACCCTGCCAACACCTCGATTTCAGACGTGTAGCCTCCAGAACTGTGAACGAACACATTTCTGATGCTCTGAGCCACCCAGTCTGGGGTACTTTGTTACAGAGCCCTAGGAAGCTAGTGCACCATCACTTATAGAATTTTTATTTTCCAATGAAAACCATTTTTCTTCATGAAGCCAAATGGCCCTTGAATCTAGCGTCTCTTGATCTATGTCATGTAAATTGTTCTGTGATGAATCTGGAATCTGTGAGATAGCAGAATCATTTACTGTGTTTAGATTAACTCACTATTTCCATTTGTAATTGCAAACAAAATAGCTAAGGTTATGGCTGGTTTTATTTGCAGTACAGAGTCTCTAAATTTCTCTCTTGACCTCAGTTTATCTTCTTAATATTTGTATTCAAATGCTCTTCCTTTTTCAAAATAACTGAATTGCAAACTCATGGAGGGCAAAGTCATGTTTGTACACATTTGGCGGGTTACCTGTTGGACTGAACAACTCGAATATCATTCGCTGCCTTTCTATCAAACCACACCCCTGCAGGGAGTTACACTGGTCCACCGATCTCTAGCCTTCTGAACCCTACAGACCACCATGAACAGAAACTTTCCCAAGGCTGAGAAAGAGAACAGTGCCGTATTTGAAGTTCTTCAGTATCTTGAAGGCAGAACAACTGCCTATCGGACCACAAGACCCCATGTCATGTGTCCTTTCTCAGATGGAGTCTGTCCTTTGTCTTGTCAACCATGGAGCCATTAGACTCCATCAGATGGATGATCCTGGCCACTTTCTCATCTTTCTACCTGGCCTCTCCAACTGTGCCCATCCCTTCCAATTAAATTCGTATCAAGAGGACCTTTTCCTAAAACCCGTGTTCGCAAGTATCTAGGACATCATTCTCCAGAGAAACAACAGTTAAGACCAGATGACAGCCCCAGATTTAATATTTAGGATCTGTTCATTCGTACAGCACTTAAACACACTACCGTTTCTTTCTCGGCTGTCTATGGTGCTTGGGGTTGAGAGACGAAACACATCCGTGGACCAAAGCCAGAGCACCCGAGGGGGTGGGTGGAGACAGGACCCCCCGCGGCAGAGAGCGTCTGCAGGAAGCCCACCCACTGCACCCACAATCCACCGCAACTTGTGGGGAGTGGGGGAGAGGCAAACATCAGCTCCTTCGGCAACTGTCCCCAAACACCCAGGACTAGATTCATAACTGACCATTTTCCTCATTTTTGCCCTCACTTCCAACTTAGGATCCACAGGACAGAGCCTTCACCACTGCACCAGGAGAAAGCACCCCACCCCTCCAACACACAGGATGCTCCCCCGTGATCAGCCCCAACCACAGCCTCCTGTCTGGGCTATTGGACACCTTGGGGCGTTTGTACCTGAAGCTTTTCTTCTCTCCTGTCTGCCTTGGAGTCTCTGCCAAAGGCAGATGATGGTGGCTGACTCCCTCGCTGGAGATTGTGAAGAAGTCACTTCTCCTGTTCCCAGCCGGTGGCCTATGCTTAGTCCCACAGGGCAGCGAGAAGCAATGTTCCTGCTGGACCGGCCCCCGAGACTTCAGTGTGACTGTTCCATCAGCAGAAATACAAACTCTGCTGCTCCTGGTTTCAGGGGCTGATTCTATACAATGATGAGTCCTGTCTCACAACACGTACCCTGTACTCATAATCCAACATTATAAATGCCCGTACGGGGCAACCTGATTCCTATGATGTATTATGTCATACATGTGATTCGTTTTATTAGATTATCTCTTAATTCTTGCTTGTATTTTTATTTCTACTCATCTCTATGGATTCCAACCTATCAGAAATGCCAATACGCTATGAATGGAAATTATGTAAGGATTAAATGTTTCTTTTCAGTTTGTGCCACGTTCACATGGAAAACTCAGGAATTATTTCCTGATCATGCTGTTGTCTTTGCCATACAAATCAGGGCTTAAAAAAAAAAAGTGCATGCTAATATTTTAAGAGGAGATGTAATCACACAGAAAAGCCAGTGAGGGGAAAGACGAAGCAGCACATTACTCAGGAGCCTGCTGCATCGCCCAGAGAAGCAGCCGGTTCCTCAGCCACATAGGACATCGCTGGCCCGCGTACAGCCAATCCCCACATCCGACCAGAGCATCAGGACAAAGACAGTGCGTGTCTCCAGCTCCTTCTCATCTCCCATCTCTCACTGGTCAAGACTCTCCCTACTAGGAGTTAACATTTGCAGCTCTTGTCATCGGAGCATTGCAGACATTGGCCGGTGACGCCATACAGCCCAGTCTGTCACACCATATGGCATCACATCGTTCTTGCCCAGGAGTGGGGCAAAGGGGGAACAGAGCCTCGGTGGGTCTATCCCGTCGGAGCTGCCTGCTGGGGCTTCTGTGTCCCCCATCCAGGGGTGACACCGGAGTCCTTCCAGATGTCAGCACTCACCATGGGGTGAAGGGAAGACAGCCCATGCTGCTAGCGGGGATGTCCCAGTGGCTGGGGTTTGGAGGTGGCATCAAACGCAGCAACTCTCTCCATAAACAAGGAGTCAAAAGCCCAAGACACAATGAGACCAAGAAACATGTGATGGGGAATTCCCAGACTGCATTGGAATACAGAGCCAAGAGTTGTACCAAAACCCCCCAACAGGAGGAGCTTGAGCAAGGTAGCAGCTGAGTTCCCCTCTGCCTCACGCTAGGGTCAAAGGAGAAAGACACCGGGGGCGGGGGTGGGGGGCAGCTCTAAGGGCCAGGGCTCGGGCCCCTCCTTCCACACTGTTCTCCCCTGGTCCCCCTTGTCTGCAGGGCAGAGGTGGCCCGGAGTCAGCGGAGGGGACAGAATCCTAAGGCCTGGAACACATACCCCCTTGCCTGAAGGGCACAAGCCGTGTTGTGCTCCAGGGGGCGAGTACCAGCCCCAGAGCCAGCTCTTTACTTTTCAGCAATCGCATGAGCTGGTCGTGAAACACAGCCTTGATTAAAAATTCAATTACAGAAACTCACAACAATTTATATTAGAAATAAGGGCAACAGAGACTCAAAACTCAACCCTTCCAAATAACTCTATTTTACTATTTTCGATGCTCTTACAGTGGTTATTTACTCCCATTGTTCACGCATGCAAATATTCCATAATGATATGCTACCGCATGTTTTCCTCACAGTGAAGAAACTTCACGTGGGTGGCGTGAAATCAATCACAGGGGTGTATTTACACTACAGAAATTGGCAAACACTGCTATTCAGGCCTCCACTGATTGTCTTGTTGATGGTCTACACCTGCAGCTAGCCAACCAGCTCACACCTGTTTTGGTTCAGTCCTTAATCTAAGCATTTTTTATGTTTTAAAGCATAAAACGAAGAGAGAAAATGGGACCGCAACAGACTGTATGTGGATGCAAAACCCGAACTCTATACTAGCAGGCCCTTTATAAGAAATGTTCCCAAACTGATGGAAAATATTAATAATGCAAATGACCCTGAAAAGCGCCCTTCCTGGCTGTCAGCTGGATGGCACCCTGGGCCCTACAGAAGCAGCCTCCTTCCTCGCCATGTGGCCCCTCTATCTTCTAAGCCAGCAAGGGAGAAGATCCCATGGGTCAAATCCCTCCCATGCTTGGAGTCTCCTTGGCCAGGAAGCACCCAGTCCCTTCTCAGGGCCCCCCTGAATAGGTCAGACCCAAGCCTGCTGAGGATAATCGCCCTTTCTTGAAGTCAGCTGTGTCATAAGGCATGCTCTGATTACAGAGTGATAGCCGTCATAGTGCTAGGTCCCCCCAATCAAGCGGATGAATTACACATGGACTTGGATCCCTGGGGTCATCCTAGGGTTCTTCCGGGGGGCAGCCTCGCCGTTTCTGCCCTATCTCTCGTATTTACATTATTGAGAAGTTAATGAGATCACGGACAATTAATGCACATATATAGGGTGTGTACACACACACCGGACTTTCTAATGCTTCTTTCGGCAGAAACAGCTACAGTGTTTGATTCGAGCTTCTTTTTAAATGAAAGCAGTACTTTAAGTATTGATGGTCAACAAGAACTTACTTCAGGGGCAGAACGAAAGCAGTGAGCAACAAACCAGCGGGATTTCTCACGAGGTCCACAGGAATACGTGGGACCCACATGCGTCCAGATGACATATAAAGAAAACATCTCCTCTGCCACGTCAAATACACAGATGTCACCTGCACCCTCTCTTTTTAGCAAGGATAATGCCCCTACCCTTTGTGGAAAACAAGACAACAGGCCCCAAATGGAATCGTGATGCTAAGTCCCATATCACAAAACTGAGACTTAATTACACTCCTGGCTCTTTCAGAAATCAGTCAATCCATCACCTGATCAGCACCAGTCCGGTCATCTGCCCCCTAGACCCCTGCTCTTCCCTAAAGCAAAATAACTTTGCAATAACCAACCAGCTTTTTGGCCTGGTAAAACTCCCTTGTCCCCACTCCTGTCTGCCCACAAACACCGTTCATGTTCTACACCTCCTCCTCGGAGCGCCTGCCTATCTACTGAATTGGATGCTGTCCAATGCAAACTCATTTTTGCACAAATAAACTCAAAATTTTTAATGTGCCTCAGTCTATCTTTCAACAGTTCTGGTGTCAGAGAAGGAACCAAAGGCGGCCCCTGACAGCCCCGAGGAACAAGAGCACCCAAGCAAAGTACCTGATGGGTCCCTCGGGCTCGCTGCTCTATGATCTCTGGAGGTGATGGGCGTGTCCCTCTCAGATCCAGCGTCCTGGACTTTGCGTTAGGAGCCTGCAGACTATTTGAGCTCTTCTTTTTCCAGAGGGGTCTGGAAGGAACCGCACAGGGATTGAGCCGGGTCTGACATAAAAAGCGAACTGGGTCTGACTTAAGCAGGAGTGGAGCCAGCGTGAGGCCTCAGGTGAATAAGATTTTAAGGCTGAAAACAAGCAGGTTAAAAGTATCAACGATGATCTTGAGTTATAGTGACCACGGTGGAGCCACAGGTGAGCTTATCCATTTATGAGGCGCTGTAGAGAAAAAAGGGTCTCGGCCATGCACTCACCATAAAGGGAAGAGGGAAAATTATTTTTCCTCCTTTACAGTTCTTCGTGACAACATTGAGAACCCAGACACCCCCACTCATTCCAGAGCCTGCAGAAGGGATCCCAGGAAGACTGGCCAAAGCTGGTATCAAAAGTCCCTGAAAAAACAAGTTAAATCAACAGATCTCTGAAGTAGTAATTAGTAAAAGCTTATCGTGCACCCACCAAAAAGACAGTTGCAAATCAGCGCTGGTTAGATAATCTTCCTGATAGACCCCTGCCAGCTCCTAAAGCAAAGTGACCTTGCAATAACCAACTAGCTTGGTTACCTATTGTAACTTCCTCATTCCTGCTCCCCTCTGCCTGCAAGTCTTTCACTTTATACAGCTCTTCGGGGCAACTTTCTATCTGGTACATTGGATGCTGCCCCATTCAGGAATCACTGAACAAAGCCAATAAGATCTTCAAATTTTATTCAGTTAAATTCTGTTTTTTTTAAAAAGATGAGAAAAAAAAAAGCCAGACGAACCTGGGCCGACTGGGAAAGTGCACATGTGCTGTGGCGTGCAGAACAGGAAGAGTTCTAGACTCCACGCAGGAAGACCTGAGATTGAAATCGAGCCTCATCCTGGTTGGTAAGCGACCATCAGTTTCCTTTCCCGACAAAAACCTATGGTGTTGATTAGGATCGCAGTAGGACTGCTTGGATGGTGACCGATAGCGAATATGAAAATTCTCTAATGATGATGGCGGCTAACTCCAACAGAGTGCCCATTCATTCTAGGCCAAGTCGTGTCTTAGGCGCTTTCTTGACATTATCCATCTCCTTAGCCCTCACAACAACCCTGTGCTTTACAGGGGAGGAGACTGGGGCTTAGAGAAGCTAAGTAACTAGGTGAAGTCACAGAGCTGGTGTGCGGCGGAGCTGGGCTGCTTAGGGAGGTAGGTACCCCAGGAGCCCGTAGGTCAGTCACCAGGCCAGGGCAGAGAGAGGAATTACCATGCCGCCCCCACCAACACACGCACAGTCTATGAGGTCACCTGGCCACTCCCTCTCCCTCCCCTCTCTGGGAACCCCTCAAGTCCCTCTGGCTCCTCTGCCCACTTGCCACAGTTAGCTCCTTTCTAGCTCAGTTCTCTGAGGTGCTCTTCAGCCTTTGGCAATGCTGAGTGCCACCCCCCCCCCCCAACCCCAGGGGCCATTCACATGTGAACCTGAAAGACAAAGCAAAGTTCTGAGAACAAATTGCAGGAAATGAACACAGAGCCCTGCAGGCAGAGGAGGTGGGGGCAGGGGAAGAGGGAGGTCCGCTGATCTAGGAGAACAAATGGCAAATCAAAAGCCAAAGGACACAGATTTGTTGTGGACCAGGAAAGGCCACCATATGTGAGAGCTGTCATCTCCTTATGGAGGCTGCTGTAGGCCAGGCAGTCTTCGTTTCCCTTTGTCATTCCTGAAATCCTGGCCAAGGAGAGGGTCAGAACATCTCCCAGCCAGCAGTGGTGATTGGCTGGAGATGAAAGACCTCACGGGAGAGCCTGAGATGTACTTCTCATTTCAGAGGGACTAAATACCAACAAAGAAATTTCATTAAGAAGGCAGAGTTGAGGGGCACCTGGGTGGCTCAGCCATTAAGCGTCTGCCTTCGGCTCAGGTCACGATCCCAGGGTTCTGGGATCAAGCCCCGCATCGGGCTCCCTGCTCCGCGGGGAGCCTGCTTCTCCCTCTCCCACTCCCCCTGCTTGTGTTCCCTTTCTCGCTGTGTCTCTCTCTGTCAAATAAATAAATAAATCTTAAAAAAAAAAAAAAGGCAGAGTTGAGCTGGGACCTAACAAGAACATCATGCACTAGCACAGTCACCTTTGGAAAAAGTCAGAGTCTGAAAGGAGAGGGGTGGGCTTCCTAGGGATTGGGGATAGATCAAGTCTGGTTTTACATATGTTCATGCAAAATATAACATCTGCCATCTCAGGGCCTTCTCGTTGGGACATTTAGGACACAGGAAGGGGCCATGTAAATGGAGCCCCAATTTTCCACTTATTAGATTTTTTAAAGGATTTCAAATCTTTGACAAAGAACCACACAATAAACCCCTAGATTGACTACTATCTTTCTGCACGCACTTCGCCCTCCCCCTCTCATACACACGTACACACTTCTGCTCTGCCAAACCATCCAAGCATTGGTGGCAGACATGATGAAACTTAAAACCTACTTCAGCCCTCATTTCCCCAAAATAAGAACACTCTCCAACCAACCACCTGCCAGTACTGCTGGAAATCAACATTAATTCCACAGTATCATCCAAATTTCACTCTATTCTTAAATTCCCCAAAGGCCCCCGCAATGTTTTCTCCCAGCCTTGATCCAGGGTCCATTCAAGTTTCATGAATTTCCTTTGATCTCTCCCACTCAAGAACAGTCCTCCAATGTGGTGGGCAGAATAATGGCCCCCAAAGCTGTCCATTAATCCATAGAACCTGGGAGTATGTTACCTAATGTGTCTAGAGGGTCTTTGCAGACATGGTTTAGTTAAGGGCCTTGGGTTAGGGGATTTTCCTGAATTACCTAGTGGCATCACAGGGGTCCTTCTAAGAGGGAGGCAGGAGGGTCAGAGGAGACATGATGATGGAAGCAGATGTCTGAGTGTGGGAGTCAAGTATTTAAGGCAACCTTGAAAAGTGAGAAAACGTAAGGAATAGATTCTAAGAGCCCCCAGAAGGAACAGCACTGATGACACTGATTTTAGTCCTCCAGAATGTAAGCTGAGTCCTCTCCAGAACTGGGACTTCTGACCTCCAGAACTGGGAGGTAGCAAATTTGTATTGTTTAGCCCCCAAGGTCGTGGTAACTTGTCACCACAGTGATAGGTAACTAAAACATTAGAGCATCTCCAGTCTTCATGACGCTGACCTGTTCCAGATGTCCAAGGTAATTGTCCTATAGAACTTCTCGCCGTACAGATTTCAATTGATTAAACGTAAGTTAAACATCTTCACCAAGAACCCCACATGGGTGATGAGGTGTACGTCCCACTCATCTGGTCCCACGACTGGTCATGCTACACTTGGCCCTTGGTTCAGGCATTTCTATCTCCCCAGTACAAAGTCACATCCCCCTTCGGAGTTAATACACAAACTGTGGGATAAAATTGTAAGAACACGTGATTATCCTCCTCCTCACTAGCCAATTCAACAGTTTGGATGGCATGCCAAGGTTGTATAAAATGCATTCCTGAAGCCTGATAATTTTGTAGTGTAGCCATTCTGAACCTCTTGCTAATGGCATTAGAAGAAACTTTATACTTATGTAGGTGTTCAGGGGATAAAAATCAGCATTTTTGCCTGAGTGGGCAAGGACATCTGGTATACCAGGATTATGCCCTTCAAATACACTACAATGTTTTCTGAGATGCAAGACTATGGGATCTGATCACCCACAAACTGAGATGTATACACAGAAAAGGGATCTGGATGCAGATGGCTGTGTGTGTGCCTTGCATACATGTCCATCCCATGTGAAACACTGTTCCAGTCTTCAATGCTGAGCTCCTGGCACAAAAGGCATCAAGCAAGATCAAGACACCGGGAGACCAGGAGTTATGTGGCCTGCAGCTAACAGCTACAAAGGGGCCAGGGGCACAGCGGATGGCCCAGTCCCCTTCCACACCCTCTAATAAAACAGTGCTGTCCAATAGAAATAGAAAATAATGTGAGCGACCTATGTAACTTAAAATGTTCTACTCGCCACATTAAAAAAATTAAACAAGGAAAAACAAGGTGAACTTAACCTTAATATTTTATTTAAGCCAATATATTAAATATTATAACTATTCACAAAATAGTCTCATTTACATATGTAATCAACATACGAATGATTAAGGATGCATTTAATTTTTTCTTGTTCCAGGTCTTTGAAATCCAGCCTGCATTTTGTACTTGGGGCGTGTCTCTGTTTGGACCAGCTGCACTCCAAGTGCCCGGTAGCCCCTTGGGGCCCCTGGGGGCCCGGAGCTGTTACACTGGGCAGCACAGCTCCCATCTAGGACTCCCTCCATCTTATAAAGGTGCACGTCTCATATTGCTCCTCGACATTCCCAAATAGCAGTCTCCTGTCTTTTTATTCTCCCATTCCAAACCCACAGTCCCAACAGAATAAAGACGAAAAGGCTAAAGAATTCCTGACTAGGAACACCATTTGATCCTTTCCTCCCCAGGGAATAATTTGACAACTGTCCTTAACTTACAATCAGTTGAGAAAGAGAAGTGTGTGAGAGTAAAGAAGCAACCACTCAAAGTCGGAGCTTTTGGGGAACTCCAGAAATATGGAATAAGCCAGTATTTATTTTATATGAGAGAAAAGAAGAAAAACAGTTAAGAGTAAGGACTATCGGCACACGGAAACAATTAACAATTAAACATCAGTAGCCTTCAGATCCAAGGAATTTCAGGGGATTTCGTGCATGTACAAAAATATCCAGGCAATAACTGAAAGGGGCATTTGTCTTCAGCAGTTTTTTTCAGGGCTTTTACTGGAAACCAGGGAGAAAAATAAGGCTGGTCAGTCTCTACTCTTCTGAGTTTGGTTGGGGGGGCCAATCAACCATCGCCTTATACTGTACCCACATGAGGCACTTTAGCTTATCTGTGGGTTCAGGGGAGATTTCCTAGAGGAGCAAGGAGTTGGCTAGGTTTATAGTAATTTCTGTGCGGTTGGTATCATTTTGCAAATCTGGCAACTGAGTTTGGGAGACCTTAATCAGTTTGCTGAGGTTACTCAGCCAGTGAGCAGGGAAACCAGGATTTGAATACTAGGAGGAAAATGGTAAGTCGGTAGAATATCCAGGCTGTCCCATCTGTGTGACAGACACCAAGGCTCCCTAAAGATCCTTGGAGGCTGGCCTAACGCAGGTGGGCAGTGGGCCAGGGAATCTAAGGGATAGCTAACCTATACTGAGTGTTGGCTGGGGGCCAGGGCCCCTTCTCAGAACACTACACAGACTAGGTAGGCAGACAAGGCCCGACTTGACTGGGTCCCCAGCAATTCTCCAGTATTATCCCCCCTCCCTCTTTACCTCACCGTGCTCCACCACACTGGCTCCCTCCAGATGTTCCTTAAACACAACAAAGCTCAATCCCACCTCACAGCCTTTTGCACGAGCCATTCCTTCTGCCAGGGGCACCTTTCCCCCGATGTCCACAGGGCTCCCTTCCTCACTTGCCCCCTCACCTCCCTGCTCTGGCACCACTCCCTCAGTGAGACATCCCCTGACCATGCTATTTAAATTCAGGGCCAGCACTGGTGCCTGGCACACAGTGGACAACCAGAACAGACATTTTATGAAGACATGTTTGGTCAAGGACAGCACCCTGGTGCAAGGTGCCTTTTGAAGTAGGGTCCCCCAGGCCAGCCTCCAAGGCAGCTGACAGACTTGCAGTTGTTAGAGGCCCCGGGGAAGGGCGTCCCACAGGAGGACACAGCAGGCAAAGGCCCTGAGAAGAAAAAGTGCTTTGAAGAGAGTGCAAAAGCGGAGGGCTGGAGCCAAACGTGTGAGGGGGGGCAGGGGAAGCCTGAGAGGTCAGTGGGAGTCTGTGGGGAATGCAGGGGCTCTTGGGAGGCTGGAATTTACTTTGAACCACGGGAGACAGACAGGACTTTACATAGGTTTTTAACATGTTCCCTCTAGCCCTTGTTGGTAAAACAGTTAGGAACCCAACGCGAGGCCGAGGATATGGGGTGGCTTCGGCACCCACGTGTCCTTTGTGATGCTCGCGAACATTCATTGAGCTTCCTGAGCCCTCCACGTGATTGGTGGGCGGAGCCCGGCCGAAGCCCCGCCCAGAGTGCCTGGACACGCCCCCGGCCCGCCGGGAGCAAGCCCCCCGCCCCCGCAAGCCCTGGGGAGCACAGACTCAGGCAGGAAGTGGAGGAAAGTCCGAAATCCTCGCCTTTATTTCTCGGCCGGCCTCGAAGGGGGTGGGAGTGGGGAGCTTCGGGCGGGTCCTAGTGCTCTGGGGGCGGCTCCAGGTCCTCGCGGCGGGCGCCGGGGCGCTCGGGGCCAGCCTGCGGGAGCGGCGAGTCAGGCTGCCGGCCCCGGGTCCCGAGGGCGCTGGCGTCCCCGCACGCAGGCCGGCGGCTGCCTTTACTCTATCCGTCACGTCCCCCGCCGGGGCGCCCTGCTCCCCACTGATGCTTTCTCCAAGAGACTCCGAGGGCACCCCCGCCCGCCGTCTCTGCCCTCTCGCCGCATCGCCGGGCTCCCTACCTCTCCTTTGCAGGCCCCGTCCTTTGGGGTGCAATGGATTTGGGCAGGACCCTGCCCCCCGAATTTCTCCAGCTCCGCCTTCAGCCTGGAGAGCAGGGGGCGCGGAGAGGAAGAAAAGAACGAGAGTGGAGCGGCGCAGGGAGGAAGCCACCAAGATCCCGACGTAGACCTCAGACGCCAAGCGGCCGGAGCCTCCGCGAGCGGCTGGGGTGCAAGAAGCGCCGCACCCTAGAGGCCCCGCCGACCCGCTCCAGCGCCCGGCCTTCTCGGAGGGGCGGCTGGAGGCGGTGCCGGGGGAAAGTCGGCCCATTGCCCTCCTCCTTGCTCCTTCCCCTTCGCCCCTTGCTCTCTGCCCCTCTCACCCATCGTTCACCGCCCGGGCGCGCCCCGAGCTCAGTTGCAGCTCCACCTCCTCTAGCTTGGCCAGCGCCAGTTTCTCTGCGGGTGGGCGGAGCGTCATGAGCAGGGCCAGGAGCTCCAGCGGGCTAGGCCCCGCCCCCTCAGCCCCAACCCTGCACCGGGGCCCCACCTTCAGTGAGCAACTGCTCCTTGCTGCTCTGCAGGGCACATATCTCCCGGGCCAGCCGCTGCTTCAACATCTGCGAGAGAGGAGACCTGTCTGTCCGTTTGTCCTCTCAGCCCCCTTGGCAAGTCCTTACCCGAATTATGTCATTCATTCATTCATTCATTCAACTATTTATTAACTCGATGCCCAGTTCCAGCTGTGGCCTGGTGGTAGGGACCCGTCTCCTCTCCAAAAGCTCCCCACGTCTCCGTGTACACCTCTCAAATCTCATCTCTTCTCTCCCCAGCCCCCCCGCCCCCCGCCTCCTCTTGCTCTCTCAAATACCCCAGGCTGGCTTCGGCCTCAGGGCCTTTGCATTGGCCTTTCCTTCTTCCAGGAACATTTGCACCAAGACAACATTTGCACCCTTACTTTATGTCTGCGTTCAGATGTCACCTGCTCAGAGAGGCCTTCCCCACTGACATTACATGATCTACTTATTTTTTTGTTTAGAGTCTGAGTATGCCTCCCCCTGCACCCAACTATAGTGGGGACAAGCAAATACTTGGCCCCTTTGGCTCCCCACTGTCTCCTCCTGCCTGGAATGTTGATCGGACCGTGGCCTTTTCAGGGTTCGTATTTGCCACTGCAAGGGGAGCAAACTCTAGGTAAGCAGGAAGGAAGCAGGATGCTCAGCAATGGTTACTGTAACAGTCTGGGCAATAGAAGCCCGGTGTGGCAATGGGGACAATGGTAAGAGGGGGCTAAATATAAGGTAAAAGCTGAAGGGCTGAGTAGGTGGGTAAGAGGAAGAAAGGAGTCAAAAACTATCCCATGGAGTTGGGGGACCAGTGGGTAGACACTGAGCCAGTCAGTGGAGACACTGAAAGCAGGAGAGGAAGGGCTGTGGTTGGAGGCAATGAGGATGGCTCACGTGGAATTCCCAGAGGTCCTTGTGCTGGCCCATCAAATTCTCCAGCTGTTCTTCGACGTGCGACCTAGGGGCCAACAGCCAGGAATGAGAGAATGCGTGCTAGGACTGACATACAGCCTGGCTCAGTCTCGGGGATTCCTCTGGATGGCCTTTGGATCTTTGCCCAGTGCTCCCTCTACTAGGAGTCCCCTATGGGCTTTCTCCTCCAAGCTTTGGTTCCAGTAGCTCCTCTTCCAACAAACTCCCTGATGCAAGCCCCACTCCCATGCCCAACCAGCACCACACTGGGCCATGGACCCGGGGTTACCCCCAGCAGTTACCCCAGTTTTTTCTGCCTGCAATTCTCTGTGACCTGAGAGTTATGGATAGAAATTTGCTCTGTGCACTCCTGCAACATGGAGACATATGGCTGGCTGGCTGGCTGGAAAAGGATTGCATAGCTGTGTGGATGAATGGATGAATGGGTGGACAGGTGGGTAAGTGGATGACTGGAGGCCTAAATGGGCAGATGAATAAACAAATGAATGGATGGTGGAAGAGCTGGACAGCCAATAGAAGAAGATTTAGACTAACAACAGTGGGTGAAATTTATTTAATAAACTAGCAATGAATGATCAAACGAGGGAGTTAATCTCAACACCGCCAACCAAAATCAAAGATGAGCAGGGAAGTCTCTTGTCTAGCTATTCTATTTTACAGAAAGGAAAAATGAGGAGTGTGTGTCCAAGGTATATTTTCCCTAGCTTTTGCTCCCTCCTCCTTCAGGTTGGGGAGTAAGGTGGGGAAGAGTTGAGCAGGACCTCTTACTTCTGAGCTCTGCTGTCCTTCCTTTGGCAGTGCAGCTGGAGGATCCTCAGTGCCTCTGTGGGGAGAGGAACCAAGGGAGCCCTGTGTGACCTCTTGGGGAGTCAGGATTGGGTGGAAGTAATGGGCCCCACATCATATCGCACATTGGAGGGCACCTGGAGGCCTTTAGTGTCTACTTCGAGTCAGGTGGCAGCTAAGGGAAAGGTCTGAGCAGAGAGGGAAGCACCCTGACTCAGGTCTCAATGGGATTACTCTAGCTGTTCTGAGAATTGTGGGCTTTTGTGGGTAAAATGGGGTAGAACAATGAAGACAGAAGAGCGGATAAATACCTTGCTTTTTGCTCAAGACCTCCTCTAGGTGCGCTTTCTCTCCATTCACTGGAAAACACAGGGACACTTTGAGCCTCCAGAGGCCAGATCCTGTGCCCTCATTGCAACTTCATGCAAAGGCTTATCAAAGCTACAGCAGGTAGGGCACAGTGCCAGGGCAGGGTATCTTCTTGCCACCTGCAAACCCATCCCCCGCTGAGGACCATCCTGATCCAGCACCTCCCCCCCAGTGTCCAAATTCTCTGTAAGTGCCAGAGGAGTGAAGACCCTGCAGAATGCACAGGGTTTATACCAATGGGAGAGATGACTAGAAATAAATATACTACATCAAGTGTTAATACAGGCTGTGAAGAAACAAATAAAGCCGGGGAGTGGGAGTGACAGAGGGAAGGCGGTAGTCCATAGTTAGATGGGGCCGCCAAGGTAGTTCTGTTAGACTGAAGTTTGGGCTGAGAGCTCAAAGGTGACTTGAGATAGCGAAAGGCAATTGGTATTATACAGATAAGAGTATTGCAGATGGTGGGAACAGCCCATGCCAAGGCTCTGAGGTGTGCAGAGAACATCGGCAGTGCTCATAAGATCTGTGGGTCCCTCTTTTGGTTCTACTTACAGGAGTCCAATTCCTTATGCAGGGTCTCCCAGAGAGCTTGGGCTTCTCCCAGTTCCTCACTGGATTTCTTCTTTGCTGGGCCAAAAAAGAGGACACTGTGTGAGTGCAGCCTCTAACCTGGCTACTCTCTTGCACACTGTGACACTGCACACTCATCTTTCAACAACCTGGAGGTGCCTGGATTCTATAGATGAGGAAGTGGGGGCATTCAAAGTCCAGGTTCTTCCTGGCTAGCTAGGAAGTCTAGGTCCTGGAGTTTACCTTGCTGAAGCTCATTAATCCGGTTAATCAGGTCTTCATTCTGTGGCGCCAGGCTTCCCTCTGCAGAACGAAAGAAAGACTGAGCCAGAGAAGACAGGTGCCTGGCTGTCTAAGGCAGATAGAGATGGGTGGGGGTTGGTACAGTGTCTCTGATACTAGCAATGAAAACACACTTATTGAGTTCCTGCTGGGTGTTGGGCTCTGTAAGAGGCCCTTGCAGGGTTTGTATTCTGCATGGGTGAGATAGACATTGAAAGAAGATATATGCCATCAATGTGGGTGCTCTCTTTGGAGAACTATCTCTAACTTCTCCCAGTACCAATTTGAGGGCTCTGTATGAAGATGACTTCCTCCTCATCCCTCTCTGGCTTCAAGGTCAGCAGCACAGAGTTGGGGCAAAAGTTTCCCAACCCTTGCTGGGTCTCACTACCAACTCCTGACACTCTGGAGTGCTGGAGTTGATAAACTCAAGCTCTTGGTCTTCCGAGACCACGAACTTCCAGCTCCTGAAACTTCTAGGAGAGTGAATGCTCTCCAAGGTGCTGATTATGACTTAACACGAGGGTCTTCATTTTACTGGAGACAGTCATGATCACTCTGCATTTCCAGTCCTGTGATTTCTCTACCTAATTTTAGCCTAGGCAGCAGCTCCAATGCAGGTGGCCATGGGGAGCAGGAGCGTGCTGGGCTGGAGGAAGGAGAGGTTCTCTTTTATTTGGAACAGACCAAACAGACCAATGGGTCATAGCATTTTAGTTGCAGATGGCCTGGGCTGGGGGGTCGAACTTCAAACCCAGCCAGCACTCTACCCCAGCCCTGATGTAGGCTGGCTCCTAGGCCCCCTCAACAAGTGAAGCAAGGTGCAGTCATTTGCATTGCCATTTGCCATCTGTATATAAAAAGGGAGGACAAAGAATACACACCCAGGAATTTTTTTTTTTTAATCTCTGGAAAAATACCTAAGAATTTTAAAAATAGTTGCTGCTAGCCCTTGAGCTAGGGACATGGATGGCAGGTGTGTGTGTGTTTGTAAGAGAGTAGGGTTTTCCATTCCCTTATACTTCTTGATTTTTGAAGCTGTACTTTTGGTTCAAAGAATTAAATTGAACAAGAGGAAGAATGTGTAATGGGTAATTTTCCAGGGATGTGAGCTGAGGGGGCTGGGTTGGAACCACATCTGCCTGCCTCAAAACCCCAGGCTGAGCCTCAGACACAAAGAGACGGCATGACCTTTCTGCAGCTTTTTCACCATTGCCAGCAGGTCTTCAGTCATCTTCAAAGACTTGGTCTGCCCTGGGGACATGAAAACCAGAATTACAGGATGGAGGAAAGGTCCAGGCCTATCTGGGGAAGGGAGAGAGAAAGGCGCAGTGAGTTCTGTGGAAGCCCTAGGCTGGAACTGAGGACAGGCTGGGGGGGCAAGCTTCCAGCCAGAGCAGGGCTCCTGCAAGACCCTGTCCCTTGCCCCCGAGCTTTCTGATGTGTGCTGGATGAATCAGGACTCCTAATGGTCAGCTTCTCCTAAGAGGTCAAAGGACACCCCAGGCATTCCCTTAATGAAATGAAACAGCACTTTCACTGCTGCTGCTTAAAATCAGTATGAAGTTCTAACTGATGCAGTAGGGCAGAAAGATGGCATATGAATTTTTAAAGAAATCATTATAGGTCACAATTTGCAAATTCTTAAAGGACTAATGGGTGTAGGAAATGGAAGACAACCAGATATTATGAGCCTCCTCACGAAAGAACACACCACCACTTATGAAGGATTCTTGCCAAAAACCAAACCAAACCAAACCAAAACAACCCAGGAATCTTACCAGGTTTCTATACCTAAATACCAACTCAGAAGAAATAAAAGGGTCAGAGAAACATGTTAAGTGACACCATGGGGATGCAGATGCTGGAAAACACCACAGGGCAATTTGGTTTCTTCAACAAATAAAATGCAAAGGAAAAAAAAAAAAAGAGGGAGAGGGGAAACTCTATTGATTAAAAGAAACTTGACACGTATATCATTCAAATGTGAGGAAAAGACCTTATTTGGATCCTGATTCAAAGATACTTTTCACCATAGATACTTCTACATGTATTTAACATGAGCCTGTGTTCTTTTAAAATTGTAACAGCAACAACAACAAAACCCACAGGAAAAATGTTAACATCTTAAACTCTTGAAATCAATGATAAAAGGTCAAAGTCCAGTGACCCACTCCTCTCCAAGGAACACTGGGCAGAGAAAATGAAAGGCAGCTCACAAAACGCATATGATAGTCCCAAGGTAAAGGAAGAGATGCTTACTCACAGTTAACAGTGCAAAATTCCTCCTCCTCAGACCCTAACTTCCTCACTTCCCCTTCAGAGACCACTAGTGTTACAAGCTACCTGTTGTGTAGTTGGAGATAATTAAATTCACAAGTCCACTCATGCCATTTAAGTGGTGTTGTGTCATAAATGGTGCTCTACATCTTATTTTTCATTTGACTGTGTATCCAGTGATCTTTTTATTCTTTTCAGTGGCTTCATAATGGTCCACTGAAAGGATAGACCATAATTTAAGAGAAGTCGCCTACTCATAGATCTTCAGGTTGTTTCCCTTCTTTTGCTTTTAAAAACAATGCCACAAAAAAAAAAAACAAAACAAAAAAAAACAATGCCACAGTGACCATCTGTATTAGTTTTCTTGGGCTGCCATAACAAAGTACCACAAAATGGGTCTTCCTTTTAGAGAACTATCTCTAACTTCTTTCAGTCCCAACTTCAGGGCTCTGTATGGAGATGACTTCCAGTCATCTGGAAGACTCTGCATTTCCAGTCCTGTGATTTCTCTACCTAATTTTAGCCTAGGCAGCAGCTCCAATGCAGGTGGCCATGGGGGGAAGGAGCACGCCAGGCTGGAGGAAGGAGAGGTTCTCTTTTATTTGGAACAGACCAAACAGACCAATGGGTCATAGTATTTTAGTTGCAGATGGCCTGGACTGGGGGTTGAACCTCAAACCCAGCCAGCACTCTGCCCCAGCCCTGATATAGGCTGGCTCTTCACCTGGCATTCTGTGTATTTCTCTATGCGCAAGTTTCCCTCTCCTTGTAGGGATACCAGTCATTGGATTAGGGCCCATCCTAATCCAGGATGACTTCATCTTACCTAGTTATACCTACACAGACCCTATTTCCAAATAAGACCACATTTTTAGGTTTTGATAGACATAAATTTTGGGAGGGACACAATTCAACAAGAAAACCATCCCTATACATTCTTTTTGTGCATGCATGGGAGTATATTTACTGGATAAATTCCTACTAGGCCATCTGGTGGATCAAAGAGCAGGTGTTATTACCAAATTTGACTGGTTTTATGAAATTGCTCTCCACTTGTTTCAAGCAGGCCCGTAAAACATTCCTTCCCCGTTTTCTTTAGCAGTCAACTATGTTTTCCAACTTCTTCATTTGTGCCAATCTGACAGGCAAAATCAGTATTACGTTTCAACCTTTTTGGTAGTAAATACCAAAAATATTACTCAAATCCTCTAGATCAGAAATTCCATATCTAGGAATCTATCTCAAGGAAATAAATGATGGTGGGCAAGTTGTTCATTATTTCTAATCTTAAAAAACTGAAGCAACCTAAAGATATTTTAGTTAATTATAGCACATTCATAGGATGAAATCTTTTGTAGCCATTAAAAATCATGTTGTAGGGATGCCTGGGTGATGCAGTCGGTTAAGCTTCTAACTCTTGGTTTCGGCTCGGGTCTTGATCTCAGGGTCATGAAATCAAGCTCCATGTTGAGTTCCACACTTAATGCAGAGCCTGCTTGAGACTTTCTCTCCTTCCTTCCCACCCCCACCACACCCCTACCCACTCTCTCAAATAAGTAAATAAATAAGTCTTTAAAAAAAAAATCATGTTGTAAATTTAAGTTTTGCTAAAATGTTTGGTGGTATGGTGTTTTGGTGGTATATTCACTTTCTTTACATGTCTTGTCTCAAATCATTTACAAATTAGTATGCATTAAGTCAATTTTGCATTTGAATTTTTAACTAATAAACAAAAGTAGAAAAACATGGACGAAAAAGTAACAGCTTCCTCTCAGGAACAACCCCTTCTTCAGTGGGTCACTTCCCTTCCCAAAGGTAACTACTGCCAACAGTTTGGTGAACACACTCAGATCTTTTAGTAAAATGTATTTCATGTATTGCTTTTTTACTTTCTTATCCCCCAAAACATTCAAACACTACAAAATATGTGAAGTCAAAAATGAAACCTCCCCTTCTCTTGTTGGCCCTAAATCTTCCTGCCTTTCTCCAATATAATCCATACTAACGGATATGTCTCCTCCTGAGACTTTTTAATTTCCACAATACTCTTTTAATATTTGGAAATGAAACAAAAAAATTAAAGCTACTTTATTAACAAGGGCGAGTATTTACAATTATTTTCTTTGTAGTATTCCATATGAAAATTTCCAAATACACATGAAAATAGAGAGGACACCTGATGAGCTCGATTATGCATATTGTTAAGATCTGACAGCCATTAATATTCATCCATATTTGCTTCAGCTGTTTTTCCTATGCTGCGGTATTTTCAAGCAAGCCCTATGCTTTATGATATTTCATCCCCAGATATTTCATTAAGAGTCTCAACTACTTGAGTCCATTTTCTTAGATAACTCCAATCCTGTCCTTACACTAAGATTAACAATCATCATGTAGTATCATCCAGTGCCCAGACAAGACAAATGTGATTTCTCAATTGTCCCTTGTTTTTCACAGCTGGTTTTTGTAATCATTTCTGCAAAAGCTCCATCTGTATTTTTCCTCTCCATTTCTAGTCCAAATCATGAGTGATCAGTAAATCTCTTAAATAACCCAACTAACATCTTGATAAAAATTTCTGAGAAATCCATATTACGAAACAGTCTGTACAGCATGAGTCCTTTTTAACATTTTATTTTGAAATAATTTCAAATGTGCATAAAAGTGGTAGAAAAAGGCCACAGTGCTCCTATTTGCCTTTGTATTAGATTTCTCATTTGTGAGCATTTCTGTACCATATGTTGCAGGCATCATGGCCCATTATTCCTTAATATTCCAGTGTATATTTCTTAAATAAAAGAGGACTCTGCCAGGTAACCACAGTATAACCATCAAAACTGAGATGTTAATATTGATCAGTATTAATATATGATCCTTGGATGCCATTCAAAATTTCCCCCTTTCTCTATTTTAAAATCATATAGCACTACATTTTCCTGAAAGAAACATAAAACAACAACAAAAAAAATCACAAAAATGCCTCCACCTTTGCACACTCCTAAAAACCTAAGTCCCTTGTTGAGAGTCATTAGTTAGGCCTATAGCCTTCAGACACTGTGCAATATGCCTTAGGGCTCTAGTTGACACTGCCCCCTTTTTATTTTTTTAAATCCCAACTTGCTTTTCTCTCATAAAAGTATGATCACCTTTGAAGCTCATTCTGTGTCAATAAACCATAATCTTACTTTTAAAAAATTAATTTTTAATTATCTTGTTTTCTTACTGCTTAAAAAAATGTCCACCACACAGGCGTTCCACAATAGGCATGGACATATCTAAATCTAGACATTTCCCTGATTGCTCCTCGTGTTTTGCTTCCATCAACAACACTCCAATGATCCTTCATGGCCCACACATCTGCACATTTTATGATTACCAAGCATGGTGACTAAAGATATGGAATAGCATTTTAGATGCTAAAAATATTCCACCAAACTGTTTCTAGCAAAGCCTTTACTGGTCAGTTTTGAGTGAGGCAAAAGAGAGCCTGTTTCCCCACAGAGTAATCAGAACTAGATTTATCCCTCTCTTTTTAAAGCCATTTTCAATGGGCTAGAAATGATACTTAACATGTTCAATTTTCTCCTTTGCTGGTGAAGTTCATCAGAACCTCAATTTGGACTAATTTGAAAGCTTGATACGAAAATAGTTTTTAGCACAGCTGCTACTATTTTAAGTGCTATAGTAAGTGCTTAATAAATGAGATCTATTTGCATCTGTCTACCTTCTGACTGTCCTTTGTTGAAGGCCCTTGATGTATAGCCCTAACCTAAGAGAGCTCTTCCAGTTAGTTACTATTTATACAATTAAAAAAAAAATTTACTGAGCACCTACTATATGCCAAGCAGGCATTGTTTTAGGTGCTGGAGAAATAACAATAAACCAGTGAACCATCATAATTATTGTTGGTGTCTGCATAGATAGATCTGGAAAGATGCAGTCCAAATGTTATTATTAATACAGTAGTTTAAAGAGTATGCAGGAAGGGGAACAAAGATAGATCAAAGGAGGGCAGAAAGTCCAGAGCTGTTGAAACAAGAGTGGTGGGTACATGGGCCTTCACCATATTATTTGCCGTACTTTGGTACATTCCAAAAATGTCTACAATTAAAAAAAAAAAAGAGTTAGTGGCATAGCGGTGGATCACATAATTGGGAGGGTTTCTTCTTCCGGCTACGCGGTAATTTCTAATTATCCTTAGAGCAATCCCCTCCCCCTCACTGGGGGGGGGGGGTGTCATTATTGACAAAGTGCCCCAAGGAAGGGAGCCATCCATGGGAGAGGTCACTCTCATTCAGACTTAAGAGTCCGTGTGAAATGTGATATGGGCGGGGTGTGAAATGATACTGGGGAATTACTGTTGCTTTTCCTCGGTGCGGCAGGAGCAGAGTGGTTTGTGTGACATCCATCCCCGCTTTTTGTCTGAAGAGATGCATATTGAAATAGTCTATTGTTTCTTCGAAACACTTAAACCAATATACCCGATAAAGCTGAGTTAATCTAGACGATAAGAATATGCATGTTATTTTTCTCCCCTTTGGTGAACAGTTTTTTGTTTTTATAAAAAGCTTAAATTAATTTTTTTAGTACACTATTAATATTTTATTACTGTAACGGGACAAGGCTCCCTCCCGTCTGCCCTGGCCAGGGAGAGGCTGGCTCGCCCTCCCTACCTTCAGCTTCCTCAGCCTCCTTGACGACTTCGGGGGCCTCCATTTTCAAAGGCTCCAACTTGCCTGCCATTTTCCAACGTGGGGTTTGCGCTTGCGTGCACCTTGGATGACAATTGGTCAAAAAAAACCAAAAAAACAACGCGAGGGACACAGGCTCTGCAGCGCGCATGCGTGTACTGCGCGTCTGCTCGTCAGTCCACCGGGCTGGAGGAGCAGTGAGAGTTCGGCTCTAGCCAGGCACGGACGCGGGCCCCTGAACGACAGTTAGCGCGCATGCCAAACCTCGCGTCCCCCAACTCCAGTGTAGGGGAACGGGCACAACTGGGTCTTGGTGGGTTGAGGAGGGAGTGCTGTGCACACACACATGAACTCTAGGGAAGCCTTGCCCTCTCTGGGTTGCCGTGTGGTGCAGGTTGTGGAAGTCCGAGACAAATATACATGAGCTGTTCAGTGGTACCCAGGAGTTCGAGTCCCCTTTCGTTCACAAATCCTCGCGTAACAGCCTATGCGAGGTTTTCTGCGCTTGACAAATGAGTTCAATGAGCCTTAGAAGCCGAGTGCACCTCCCATGCAGGATGTCTGGATCTCAGCCACCTGTAAGTCAGGTGTTCTGCCCTGGAGGCCACCTCACCGATAGCAGCAGCAGCCAACGTTGATGGGGGCCACTTTGGCCCAGGTAAAGATGAAGTACATGATGGGCAAAGGAATGTCCTTGTGGCAATTGATTTTAGGTCTTTTATGTACTGTTTCTTTCTTAAAGCCTTTCATGAAGGCTGGCCATGCATTCCCGATTCCAGAGCCTCTGTGGACCACCCAAAGGGACCTTGGCCAACCCTAGACACTTAGGGATGAGAGCCCATCAAGGAGGCAGACTCCCGATGCAGGACAGAAAGTGTGGTGCCCAGGACTGGAGGAAACAGCCCCTGACAGAGGAGTATCATCCAAGTGATAGAGGTGAGGCAGAGGGGCCAAAGGATTTCCCCAGAGGTGGAGGAGCATGACCGGGCCGGGGAAGCAGCCTTTCCTCTGTCCCTCCTGCCCCTTTTCCAGGGTAGAGACAGAAGGTAAAAACCAAAGGTGGTGTTTCTCAGCACTGCCCAATCTGAGAACTCCGCCTCTCAAGGTCCAGGGAACAAGCCGTTATGGGAAGGTTGGTCTGTAGAGGCAGCTGGGGCTGCTGGGGGTGTGGAGTACTTGGGTGGGTAACGAATGAAGAGTCGATCCTCCTCTTTCTTCACCCAGCGCAGGAGTTTGGTCACTACCAAGATGGCACCTGCCTTTGTCACCAGGGGGCTGAGACAGGTATAGAGTTCAAATTTGGAAGTCACCTGCAGGTTTGAGAGGAGACACAGTCAGGCCAGAGCTGACCATGCCCAGTCCTGTCCACCCCACCCGAGCCCCATGCCTGTCTCTTATTTGGAAAACCCATCTGGCAAGAGTTCCCACCGGGTGCTACCTGGTCACTGGGCTAAAATTGGTAAACTAATACTGTGTCACGGTGGGCCAGGGGTTTTCAGTAGGGCCAAGGAATCAGCTGATCTAGTGGCTTCAACTGGGTAACGCTGGCTGTGTGTGTGTGTGTGTGTGTGTGTGTGTATGTGTGTGTTCATACTCCCTAGATCTCAGTTTGCTCATCTGTGGACTGGGGAAAACAACAATGCTTAACATTTACTGAGCAGTTGTCATATACAAGGTTCTGTTCTCAGCTCCACATTCCTGTTTTCATCCTTTGTAGCCTGGGCAATTTAATCCTTATACCAACCAGAGGCCTAACCTGACCAGGTCACTATACCTTTCTGTATCACCTCTCTCACTGCTCTCCCCCTCGCTCACTCTGTTCCGGGCCACTCTAACCTCTCCCTGCTATTCCTCAAACATACAGGTTCTGTCTCACCTCACAGCATTTGCACAGTCCTTTCCCTCTCCCTCCAGATACCCACATAGCCCACCACCTCCCCCTTAGATGCCATCTCTCCAGTGAGTCATCCCCTGACAACCCAATTTAAAATCCTGGGCCTACCATATCTTGGTTTTGAAATGCCATTTTCCACCAAAAGGAACAAGGGCTCCTTGGACAAATGGCTGATTCCAGGACTGGCACAGAGAAAGTACATGATGAGCCTGGAACGTTGTGTGCCAGAAAACAGGAATGCTCAGACAGCGATAGAGACGTATAAAAAAAAGACACAGGGCCCAGCGCAGCTAAATTGAGATAGTTTGAGCACCAAAATAAATGACAGAAAAGGCTTGTAGCCCACTGACTTAAAGAAAAATCCATGAGACAATATTGCTATAAAATTAAAAATTCAACAAATAAACAGGGGGAGGAAAAGTTCTTCCATATAGTAGCAGAATCCCAACCAATAAATGTAGAAGGGATGACGGAGTTCAAAAATCACCACGTGGCAAACACTAGAGTAGTAACTGTTGCAGACAAGAATCATTAATGGCTATTAAAATCACGGGATGAAAGTGTGATGGAGAACAGAAACCTGACATAATCCCCACAAGATACTTACTAATTATAAAGGGGGAAAACACTAACTTTGTAGTGGAGAAATCTGGGAGACAGCACCTTAACCAAGTGATCTAAGTTACATCAACAGTGGGACAAATGACACTGTGGATCTCCTGATCAGGTGCAGAGAAGGGCGTATCACTCACTCTTGGGATATTCTTGCCCAAAATGCATGACCTTAATTCAGTCATGATAAAATATTAGAAAACCGCAAGTTGAGGGACATCCTACAAACTAGCTGGTACTCTTTAAAAGTGTCAAGGACATGCAAAAAAAACTGAGAAAGGATTCTAGAATCACTGAGACTAAGGAGATAACAATAAATAAACCAACATAAGATCCTGGACTGGATTCGGGACCAGTAGAAGGACATTAGTGGGCCAACTGGTGAGGTCTGAATGAAGTCTGTGGATTAGATGTTGTTGTATTGGTATTAATTTCCTGATTTTAATAAGCTCCTGTGGTTAACATCTGGAGAAACTAGGTGAAGAACCTATTTACAGTAATTATTTGTACTATTTTGCAGCTTCTTTGTAAGTCTAAAATTGCTTGGAAATGGAAGTTAAAAAAATTTAAAAATAATAAAATCCTCAGGTGAGAACAGTGCCTCACACCCAATAAGCATACAATAAATGATTTAATACATGTCTGCCAAATGGCAGAGCCTGAGGGAAGGTGCCATTTCCAATGGGGTCACCTTGGTCAAACTCCCTGAATGGCTGACCCTTAATCGACCCATGGGAATGAGGAGAGGAGCCCTGAAGACCCCAGGGAAGGAAACCCCAGGTAGAAAGCACAGCCCGGGACCAAGCCTGTAGTGTTCAAGAGTACTGGGGACTCCCAGAGCGAAAATTGAACTGGTAGACACATGGGCAGGGCTACTGAGAAAATAAAGGGCATGCTGATGGTTGTTAATGGGACCTCTTCCAAGTCAGAGACACTGTACTGGTAGCTAATGCGGGAACAAGGAAAAGAACAGTGGTACGGGAGGGTTGTAGACCATGCAATCCTTAGGGTTTCAAAGACACCCGTGTAACGGTAGGAACAGGGATGCAGGCAGAGGCATGGTCAGAGGCAACAGAGTGGAGGAAAAGGGGGCTTCAAGTCAGGAATGAACTCTTCCAGACCCCTAGCCGACTCACCCAGGCCAGCAGCGTCTCCCGCTCAGCCACGTGGTAAATGAGGCGCAGGGGCCTGGAGGGGCTGTGGAGGCGCGCATGCAGTCGGTGGTAGAGGTCGGACAGGCGCTGCCGCTCCTGCTCTCTGCTGTACGGTGCCTCCAGCTCAGGGCTGCCAGGATGGAGGGAGGAGAGGCCAAGGGCAATCAGAGGCTTGCTTGGCTGGCCTGTCTCCCCTCAGTCTAGGGAGTTCAATTAAATGAGGGAGCCCAGCCGCCCCCATTAGACTTGAGGTTTTTCAGTGGCTGGAGGCCCAGCTGGCCCAGCGACTGGGGGGGTTCCATGCGTACTGGGGCCCTCTTCTTCATCAGAATGAGGGACTCCTTGAGGCTGGTGGTTAAGCCTCCCTCAGTGGACAGACACCCATTTGATTCCATCCTCCTGGGGAATGCCTGGCTCTCTCCCACCTCATGGCTATGAGACGCTGAACTTTTTAGCTAGATAAGGCCTCCTGCCCAGCCAACTGCCCACAGGGTCCGGGCCTACCTGGTAAACTGAGGCAGCTGCCGGTGATGGTCGGGGATATCGAGCGGCTTATAGAGGAAGTGTCGGAGGCCGGGCGCCCCCACAGCCTGCACGCTGTAGGCGGGAGCACTGGTTGCTGGGGCGCTCGAGAAGCTGGCAGCCTCCCCCAGGGCCCGCATGGCACCAAGGCTGTGCATGCCCTCCTCCAGCAGGCGCCTGCAGGTGGCCATGTCATGGAAGGCCTCGGGGTCGGTGCCAAGCAGCAGCAGGCAGACCGGCATGGCGTCCAGGCGCGCCACGTAAGCGTAGAAGAAACCATCGGGGTTGAATCGGGGCAGGCACACAGGTGCCCACGCCTCCCCCGCCGCAAAGGCCGGCGCCCCCACCCAGTCGAGCAGCAACTGCAGGTCGGCTGGGTCCAGCCGGCACTCGGCTAACACAGTCCGCTCCTGAGCCGCCGTCACCAGCCGGCCTCCGATCGCCAGCAGCGAGAGGGCCAGGCCAGGCGCCGTGCACCGCCGGAGCAGCGCACCCAGTGCTTCCCGCAGTGGGCGAGCCAGAGGCACGCAGCGCACGGCGCCCAGCAGCAGGGCCCCGGGGTCCCGCTCCACGCTGTCCAGGAGCCGGTCTAGGGTGCGCTCCGAACCCGCCAGCAGGCGGCGGAGGTCGTAGTTCTGCTTGCGCGCGAAGATGCGGGCCACACTTGCACGCGTGAGCGTGCTCACGATCTGCGCATGCACGGCTAGCAGCTCCCCCCGTAGCTGGGCTGCTGACTGAGGAGTCCTTGACACGGCCACCAGCAGCAGTGGGCCCTGCTGTAGGAACACCAGCTTGTGGTCCTCTGGGGGAGGGAAGAGGGGGCAGGGGGTAGAGATGGGTCAGCTGCCACCGGAGGGCTCAGGCGGGGCTCTTCTGCTCTGTCCCTGAACACACGCATTCCTGGCCCGAGCTCACATGGTCACTCTGTGGCACACTTGCACGAGGATAAGGACAACTGGGGGGAGTTTGGGTTATTTGTAGAGACATGATGGGATGGTCACGGAATCAGGTTAGACACACAGCATGGATCAGTGGAAGACAGAGCAAGTACTGACACGGAAACCCAGAGACACCCAACTCAGCCAGAGAGCCCCCAAAGTCACGGAAGTATCCAGCCAGTGACTCAGGTCCAGGTGAGTTAATCACTCAGAACCCAGCAGGCCAAACAGACGGACAACAGACAGATGCCTAGCCGGCCATCCATATACCCAGAGGGCTGCGTGGATAGTCTCCCAGCCGACCGGCTGGCCAGCCAGCCATTTTCCTGGCCACCATCCCCTGCTCCCTCCACTCCCTCACCCCCACCTCTGCTCACCAGCGTAGATGGCGCGGATGGCATCCCCTGCACTCTGTACGAAGGACACGAGGGCTGTCATCACGCCCATGGTCGTCGACAGTGCCTCCACGCTGCCATACCTGGAGTAGATGGGCTTGCCTGCCTCGCTCAGCACAAACACGTGCTTTCGCTTGCTGCGCCAGTCGTCATCACTGGGATCCCCACCCTGGCCCCCAGAGCCACTCTCGGGGCCACCCATGGGACTGTCCTCGGAGGTCACAGGATCCCAAAGCCCACAGGTGCATGACAGGGCCTCTGACTGGGGCAGTGGTGACAGCAGGCCGGGTGGCTGATCCTTCGTCTCGGATTCTGAAAGGGAACTCCTGGTGGGTCATTCTGGCTGTGGACTCCCCTTAACCCCATGTGCCCAGGGACTTACCAAATTCTCTACCAGCCCCCCAATGACCCGTGATACTGACACAGACCTCCAGGTGTCCCTTCCACCCCTCAATGACCTCCACATGATCCCCCTAAAACCCCAACAATCCAGTCTCTCACTGTCCTTATGGAACCCTCTATGTCCCTAGAGCTTATTTACTCTCCTGTCAATAACTGCCACTTCCAAGTCTTCAAAGCACCCTATTGCTTCTGAATGACCATTATTATCCTCATCTTCAATGATCCACCATTAACACCTCTGACCCCTCATGTATTCTCCTAGTATCTACTCACCCCTCATTGGCCATCATGACATCCACTAATATCTCTACAGTCTCTCATTTAAATCCTTCCCCCTGCCCCACCCCTCCCTAATCCCTTACTTATTCTCATGGATGTTCACTGATCCCTAATGACCTCATTGACTCTCCTCATCACCACATATATTTTTGGTGATAACCACTAATTCTTCCAATGACTGCCATGACTATCCACTAGCACCCATATCTTTAAGCCTCTCCTAACCCCCTATTTATGCCCACTGCTTTTCACTAGCATTCTAGTTATTCCATTAATATCACTAATACCTGGGTCTCCAGTTACCTCCAGTGACTGCCCTGACACACAATCTATTTTACCTCATGTGCACTCCATCCCCACCATAACCACCATGAACCCCTACTAACATCCAAGACTTCAAATAACCTCCCCTGACCCTCTTTTATTTCATTCTCCCTTCTCCCCAATGACTACTATTAATTTCCACTAATATCCAGGATTTCAGTGACTTCCTCCGACTTCCTTGACCTCCTTTTATTCTCATTGATAATCCACTCCACTCCTTACAATACCCACCAAGGGGCACCTAGATGGCTCAGTTGTTAAGCATCTGCCTTTGGCTCAGGTCATGATCCCAGGGTCCTGGGATCGAGCCCCACATCGGGCTCCCTGCTCAGTGGGAAGCCTGCTTCTCCCTCTCCCACTCCCCCTGCTTGTGTTCCCTCCCTGTCTTTCTGTCAAATAAAATCTTTAAAAAAAAATACCCACCATAATTACACTAACACATAGGACTATGATAATGTTGTCCACCGCCCTTCCTCATGACCATAATTAACAATCAGCAATTAAACCCACAACTTCACTGCCCTCTACTGATTCCTTTGACACCTCTCCCATTTATTCCAGTCAATGTCCACTGATCCTCCAATGATAACCATTATTTCAGCAACTTTCCCATAAAATCCCAATGACCTCATATTCCCTCATTCTCTGATTGACATTCACCGATCCCCCATGTTGTCCTCCCAATTACCCTCCCAATACCTGCCATTAGTTGCCAATAATTCCCAAATTCTCAAAGACCCCCCCCCACCCACCATTTATTCTCCGTGATGTCCACTCATCCTTCCCGATGATGCTACTAACATTGACTCATTCCCAGGTGGTCAATGAGCATTGTTTCCCCAATGACTCCCATTGAGTCTCCATCAAATAACTTTACACATCCACTAAGTCTTCAAAGACCCTCCTACTGGTCCTCTGACTCTCCACATAATCTCACTGATGTCCACTGCCTCTTCACCAATGACCACCCTTAACATCTAATTTTTGGTTCCTTAAAGACTGCCACCAACAACTCACCACTGACTCCTCAATGATGTAAACACTGAATGTGCATTGGTTGCCACTGATCCCCGCCCGTTCCCACCTCCATGACTTATTAAGACCCTAGCCCCCAAAGACACTGACTTCTAAATAGTTTCCTTTTGACTGTATTAAATTTCTTTTGGTCATTCATTGACCTAAACATCCTAAATCCCCAATACCCTTCGTTGACCCCAACTGATCTGATTCCTCAAAGACCTGAACTCAGATCTAAGTCCCCGGTGAACATCCATTTGACACCCACTGATTTCCTTTTCATTCCTCAATGCTTTGAACTACACTGTGTGTCCACCATGGCCTCCTACTGATCCTGCTGTGGTTTAAACCACTTTCCTGAGTCCCAAAAGATTCCTCACTTGTCCCCCTCTGACCTCCCCCAACAATGACACCCTCTAGGTATTCTTTCCAAGACCCTAGTGAGGGGAAGACATACCTGTTTTCTCCAGGTCCCCGTCTCCAGGATCCGGCGGGTCCTCGTGAACCCCTCCATCCTCTCCAGCCTCCTCACTGGGGAACCGAGTGTCCCCCAAGTCCTCAGCGTCCCCAGGGCCTGGGGCTGTAGTGTCTCCTCCAGCCTCCATCTGCACATCCCTGTGGGGCAAAGGAATTGAGGGTGACAGGCAGCAAAAGAAACTTCTTAAAAGCCTCTACTGAGCCTGGCCCCCTTGGACACATTCCGACTGCTCGTTTCCCCTCGGGTTTCAACAGGATGAGACAAGCAAAAACATGACCAACTACTTGCACCCTCCAACATTTCCCGAAAAGGGAGGTTCTAATGAGCTTCAGCGGATAAAGAGACATAAACACCTGTATTAACCCCGTATCCCAACTGGCCGGGTACCATCACTTCCCGAGCTGCGGTAGCATCACACTTCCGGGTGCGGCTGCCGTCGTGCCACACTTCCGGGTACGACGCCGCTCTGAAGACACTTCCGGCTGCGGAGCTTTATTCGCTCTCCGCCGCGCCGGAGCCCTGTCTCCCGCCGCCCACTGGTGTCCCCTCACCGTTGAGATGACGCGCGCCACTCCCGGATTTACGTCGGTCTGGCTGGGGGCCCGGTGAGCCGCTTATGCACTCCTCTCACCGCCCTAGCTCGCAAGGCTAACACAGGCGAGCCGGGCAGCTTCCCTTAGAGCCAGCTGTCGGCGTGACGGGGGCGCGGCTCGCGTTCAGCCAGTCCGGGGTCGGAGGGCCTCCCTTATGGCCCAATCAAGAGAAGCCGGCTCTCCTCCAGCGGTTCCGCACCCGCTCTGGCCGCGCCGTAGCTCCACCAGTACGGTGCGCTGCATTACGATTGCACCCGCCCATCTTGACTGACATATCCCCGGACCCAATCGAAGGCTCGAGGACTTTCACAGCCTCGGTCATGATGGATACCAATGTCCGACCAAATAGGCGTGCTCCCCAGAATTGAGGCAACTTCACTTTCCCTAATCCACCTGAAAAGGCGAAGGGTGGAATGGAGTAGTGTGTGCCGAGAGGAAATGCTTGATGGACAGTCCCCGCTTCCAATCGGAGCGCTGTGCGCAGCCTGGTCAACCTATGGGGCTCGGTTGCTAAAGAAGCGAGAGGCGGGCTTCTCAGAAGTAAGAAGTATTCGTGTGTCTCTCTGTAGTCAGACAAATGGCTCGACAGCCTCTGGAAAAAGGGAAGCTTGCTCATGGAGAGGCGGGGAGTGAGCTTACGAAGGCGATGTGCAGGCTGCCCAGGGTTTGCCCAGATCCGCGGAAGGCCGCGTAGACCTCATTTCCGAAACACAGCTCTGCGGGCGCAGCTGTGCGGTTTAGGAGTCCTGGCTTAAAGGAGGGACACGCAGGCGGGGCTTCGAAAGGCCTAGGAGCTCTGGTTGGCTGAGGAAAATGCCCCTCCGGCCCCTGTGCGCTACCATTGGCTGGGCGAGGGGAGGCGCGACGTCTCCGCCGCCGGGGACCCGCCCCCTAGAGGGTGCCCTCCCTAGTTTAGTTAGTGCCTGAGCTGAATTTGCTTTTATCCCGGGCCAGAGCACCGCAGGGCAAAGACTTCGGGGACCGGCAGAGTGGAGTCCCCAGCTCCATTGCCCGCAGGATTTCCATTTACGTTGGGGAATCTTAGGAGAAATCGACTCCACCTCTGAGCACTCTCTCCTCAGGAAATTGAAGGGTAAACTCTTGCATCCCTTCCCGATTAGGGTTCCCTGATTGTGACGTGCTTCCCCTCAGCGGGATGTGCCCAATTCCAAGTTTCTTGTCATGTCAGCTAGAATATGCTTTTTCATGAATCTACATCACCAGGTAAACAAACCAACTCTTCCCACATCCATATTCCCACCGAAATACAAGGTATTAAAAAACAACTCTGCCAGGAGGGGAGTAAATTTCTGGAGTCCAGTGAATCCTGAAGACATAGTAAGACCCTGCACTCATACAAATACTTTTCAATCCTCATTACAGAGGATCAAGGAAACTGAAGGGTGTTTGAGTTTATTTATATGACTGCTAAGGAGAATAATTGTTCTTACATCCCAAAGTGGGCATCTCCACTGGGAAATTCTGCATTTGGGGTGAGTTGATCAATCTCAAGATACTTGCCCTTTTCATCCTCTGCACAAACACTTCCATACTGGGCTGCACCCACAAGCCCAGGAAAGCGTCCCTTTCTAAGGACATTTTTTTTTTCATGTGGTCACTAGAACATAGTTCCCAGGGCTGCACAACCATGCCTACTTCTATACTTGCCCCAGGAGGGATAGAGTCTCTGGAACTGACAGTTCATAAACCACAGTAGGAACTTGCCTGTGCCTATTTGGATATATTGTGATGACCCTCCTGCCATGGGTTATTTTCTTTCTAGATTTCTTGATTGCTAGGAAATTGAACTTGAATATACACGGTGAAAACTGGAGTGGGAAGAAGAACACAGCTGTGAGTAGAAAGAAGGCAACCTGCAGTGTATTTGTGCTGTGACTGGCTCCCTCAGTTGTACTCACAGTGCAGGAACATTTGTGGCCTTCATTTCCCTATTACCTGTCCCTCTTCTGTTCCTTGATTCTTTTCTCTTTTCTCTGCCCCCTTAACTTGTTCCATGATCTCTTCTCTGATTTGTACCACTGCTCCCTGCTCCTACTTTTTGTTCCCTGCCCCATCATGCTGTTCTCTGTTCTGTTTCCTTAGTCCTTGCTCCCTCACCCAGTTCTTTGCCTCTTCTTTCTCTACCTTGTCACTCTTCTTTGCCTCTTCTTTCTCTGCCTTGATCCTCTGATCTCATTATCTCCCCCAGATTGGGATGGGAATAGGACTAGGGTGAAGAGGAATGATGATCTCGGCTATATTCACCACATTCATCCATAAGGAAAGGGTTGGTTGCTTTCCTAGATTCGTAGTTTTGAATGGAACACCCCCTGCCCTGCATTCATCAAGTGAAAAGTTGAACAAGATTGGCCTACCCTATGTAACTAATCAATGTAAATGGAACCAAAAATTCATAGCCTTCTCTGTTTCACCTGACAGAGGTCTAGCCCCATTTCCAAGCTTACCATCTTCCACAAGCCAACGAATTTCTTCAAATTTCTAAACTACTCAAATCTACTAATTTAACCAAATCCTTAAACACACCTTAGGTCATCAACCTCCATAAAACATTCGATGTCTCCCAGTTCCAAAATGTCTCCAAAGACTATGCCTTCCCAATCTGATAACCCCTCCTCTGAAACCCCATCTTCACCACATTGGTGTCACCAAAACTCTCACTCTTCAAACCCAAGAAAATGTCCAAAGCACCTAATCATCCCACACACCCCCACCATCTATGAATCTACCCACATCCCTAAAGCTGCCAATTTCCATAAAAACACTACCCTTCAAAACCAAAAACACCAAAACATCAACTTCCCTAAATTCACCAATATTTCATGCCTGTCAACCTCCTCAAGCCCAACAATGTCATCCATGCTCATCAAGTGCCCCAAACCCAGCAATATCCTTATGCCACCCAGCCTCTCCAAATCTGCAAATTTCCTAAACACACCATATTGCCCGAATATACCCACTTGTTCAAACACATCAAACTCTCCAAACCTCTATCGTCCCTCAAGGCATCAGTATTTCCAAACTTTCCAAGCTCCTCAAGTCCTAAATTTTCCATCAGGCTCAAATCCCCATGTCCACTCCTCAAATCCACCAGTTGCATAACTTCAAGTGTATCAAGCCCTAAACCAATCCACCAAATTTCTCAAGCCCCAAATTCTTAATTTCTTCAAAAGTCTCCAAATACCCACCCTCATCCCCCTAATCCCACATCATCCACAAAGCCAAAATCTCCAAGTCTATCAAAATCTCCAAAGCCACAATCACTCTCAATCTCCTGCCTTCCTCAAATCAACACATCCAAACTTCCCCAAAATATGAACTGTCCAGTTGCTCACAGCCACTGATCTCTCTAAACAAGCAACCCTCCCTAGCACACAAAACTGCCCATATACTAGTCCCCACAATTCTACCAGACTACAGATGTCAACAGCCTTTCCAAACCATGCCACCTTCCCAACACCATTAGGTACTGTCAGTTTTGAGGTGCTCTCCATGGACTATCTCTTGCTCTGGATGCTGGTGGGAGGGGTTGTAAAGTTAACAAAATTCCTCAATTTACTCTATTCCTTTTTGATACCTTTGGTCTCTCCTTCATCAAAGAACCACATCTCTGTGTCTGTTCCTTCTTGCCTGGAGGCATGAGGTCTTTCCCCACTGGGGGCAACAAGACCCTGGGACTAAAAGAATGTGAGATACAGGCAGCTCTGAGATAAGACCACAGCAGGCATGGCATGAACATTGCTTAACGTTTTCTTTCTTTTTTGATTGAAGTATAGTTGGCATACAGTGTTATAGTCATTTTGGTTTCAAATGTAAAAATCCCTGTGGATCCAGGAAGAGGACTCTGGACTTGTGGTGGGCCCAGGTTAAGCACCGTCTCCAAAGAGAATACACAGGCCTGGAGAGTTTGGTCTGACAAGTGACTGCAGCCTGAGGGACAGGGCCAGGCCAAGTATCGCTATCAGGATTGTGGGGGTTTTTTCCATCTGTTTGACCCGGGTTGTAGGGTGGGGAGGTTGATCTCCTGTGTCATGATAAAGAATACAGAGGCTGCTAAGGCAGGGCAGATGGCTCAGAAGAAAGCAGAGGAGGTTCCCCTTGCATAGACAATTTCAAGACTAAATCTAGACTGCTTTCCCATAAGAGGGCATGGCCTGACCCAGCTACTGTGTGGCCATCCTGGGGTTGGGGTGGGGTGAATAGACATAATCACTGACCTGTGTGCAACCTCATGACTAGTCCTGGGTGTGTACTGTGTGGCGGGGACCTGGGGCAGACCATCCACTGAGTGTCTGCCCAGGCCTGAGGGGGGGGGCCTGGTTGGGTCCATAGCTGTCCTCCTCCAGAGAGCACCCCCCAGTTCCCCCAGTTCGTTCGTTCGTTCTTTTTCTTTCTTTCTTTCTCTTTCTTTCTTTCTCTCTTTCTTTCCCCTCCCCTCCCCTCCCCTCCCCTCCCTTCCCTTCCCTTTCCTTTCCCTCCTTTCCTTTCTTCCTTTCTTTTGGCTTAAATGGGGTAGAACCTCATTTATAAAGCCTTGTTATTTATCACTGCAATTTTATTCCCTCTTTTAAAAAAGATTTATTTATTTATTTTAAAGAGAGAGAGAGAGTGGGGGAGGGGCAGTGGGGAGGGAGAGAGAATCTTCAGCAGACTCCACCCACCACTGTGAAGCCCAATGCAGGGATCTCAGGACCCTGAGATCATGACCTGAGCCAAAATCAAGAGTCGGATGCTTAACTGACTGAGCCACCCAGGCGCCCCTATCACTGCAATTTTATTCCTAATAAATATGCAAAACTTGCTAATAATGTTTAATATTGAGAATAATGGCTCCCTGAAAATGCCTACATCTTAATCTCAATGCCCTGAACCTATGAATATATGGCCTACATGGTAAATGGAGCTTTGCAGATGTGATTAGGTGAAGTACTTGAGTTGAGGAGATCTTACCCTGGATTATTCAGTGGCTCAGTGTTATGCTATGAGTCCTTAAAAGCAGAGAACATTTCCCAAATTGAATCATAGTTATGAAAATGGAATGAGTTAAAGGGATTCTACATGGTTGGCTTTGAATATGAACACAGGAGGTCAAGGGCCAAGGAATGCTGTCGGCCTCTGAAATTTCACAAAGCAAGGCACGGATACTCCCGTAGAGCCTCCAGAAGGGAAAACAGCATTGCTGCTATGTTGATTATAGTCTGGTTGAGGTTCTGACATACAGAAATGCAAGAGATCAAATTTGCATTAAGATATTAAATATATGACTAAGGCTATGGTGGAATCTTATATACATAACAAGAGTGAATTAATACATAATAATAGGAAGAAATTCGTAAAAACAATCATAATAGCAGCATACACTGAGGGATTAACATGTACCAGGCACAGCTCTGTGTGCTACGGGTGCTTTAAGTTACTTAACAGTGTATTCCCAATGATCTCAGAAGGAAAATTATTCTCATATCGCATTAAAGAATCTGAGGGACAGGGGTGATGAATGTCCTGTCCTGAGGAAAGAGAGCCAGGAAGGAACATAGCCTAGATTTGGTCTTAGGGTCGTTTGAGGCCTGGCTCTGTTCTTGTCTCCATTGTTCCTCCCAGGGTGATTAAACAGAAGCTTGTTACAGGTCTCTAGTGTGTATATTTTGTCCACATTATATTGATACACTGACGGTGTCAATATATCAATAAATATTGACATTGGAGAATGGGTGAAAAATGCAGTTTCAGGATAAGGCCATCGACACTTCCCCATCCTTATCTCCCACATGAACCCCCTCGGTTGCTGTGGCTGGTGGCGGGGGACTCCCCTGGCATCCAACAGGTCCTAGTGAAATATCAGAGCTCTTTTAGCCTACCCCACCAAAGTTCTTTACTTTCTTTCTTTTCCACACACTTTCTCCTTATAGATGATCAAAAGGCCCGAGGGACAAATGATATCTTCAAATTAGCTAAGTCAGTGACTCTGTATGATAAGACCAGTGAGGTTGGCTTTCCAACAGAGATTTACTCACATGGGGTATGTTGACCTCTGCCAGGTTTCTTCTCATATCATCTCACAGAATGGAGAACTGCATCTTGGATCCCACGCATGCACCGAGTCACCCAGAATGCCCCTCACTCCAGGCATTCCACCCACTGAATCACTCCCTGGTAGCTGTACTCACAGATCTGGCAGCCCTTGGCTCTTTCTGTACCTCCTTCAGGGCTTCTGAGCCTCTGAGACTGACCACCTACGACTTCTGAGCAGTGTGTGCTTGTCAGTGGACATCTGGACACACTGTGCTGACCCTTTTGCTATAGCATCCGTTCCTCTGTGGTGATTTGGATAGTCATAAATTACATTTGACCCAGTACGATATGATTCCTTGCAGAGAGGTCAAGAAAGACCAGAAAGCAGGTTCTGAGAGAGGATAGAGTTATATCTTCCAGTCTGAGTCACCTATCCAGTTTCTGCAGCCAGGCCCTGGGGCTGCTTTTACTTCCTATTGTCTGTTTCTTTTCCCTGTTTCTTGCTCCCTTAACCTGAACAACGCTCCTTCTCTCTGCTCTTGGCCCAGCGAGGTACGCTTACACTCACCACATCTCTCTATTCCGAATGGAGTAGGACTCAGGGAAGGAGGGGTGGGGGTTAGCTAACACATAATTACTTCGAAGACCTATAAAAACAAAACCAGCAACATATGTTGAGTCGCTAATGTGTGCCACATGCTTCCCATGGGCTTTACTTTTCATTTGAACACTGTATTTTGAGGAACAGTGATGATAAATGTCCTGCTCTGAGATGTCACCAGCTGGAAGAAACACGTCTTGGATTTGATCCTAGGGTAGTGTGAGGCTGGCTTTACTCATTTCAGCATTGTTTTTCACAGGGCGATTGAAGGAAAACTTTTGAGGAATCTCAAATATGTGTTTTCATGTTCTATCAATATTATATTGATGCTTTGGTGGTGGTGAGGTCAGCAGGGTCACATAAAGTCCGAGAACAAAAGAGCTGCCGCTGATCACTCCATCCACGTGTGTTGATGATAGCACTCTTGCCTGGGCTCTGTGGAGTGAGTCCTCACACTTGTGCAGCACCAGAACCTACCCCCTGGATCTCCTCTTGTCTGCAGATAGAAAGACAGAAGTGAGGCCATCTAACATCTGTCTCTGTTTCTCCCGCATCATGCCATCTCCTGCATTTCCAAACATCTGCCCAAAGACTGTGAGACTCACAAAGAACACCATTCTCATTAAGTCCATGAACCACTCCAAGCGTTTTAATTATTGTCTTTTTAGGATGTTTGTCAAGGACCGGTTTTTCATTTAAGTACTTCAGTGAGGGCTGTGAAAAGTGTGTCAAGATAAGTAGACAGGTACATTTATGATGTGCACATTTTTGGTTATGTAACTTCTGCACTAGATACCAGTGAACTGCAAAGAAATAGCTGACTTGTCATCCTGTTTACAGATCCTTCAGCATCTTTAAAAAAATTTTTTTTAATTATGTTAATCACCATACATTACATCATTAGTTTTTGATGTAGTGTTCCATGATTCATTGTTTGGGTATAACACCCCGTGCTCCATGCAGAACGTGCCCTCTTTAATACCCATCACCAGGCTAACCCATCCCCCCACCCCCCTCCCCTCTAGAACCCTCAGTTTGTTTTTCAGAGTCCATCGTCTCTCATGGTTCATCAGATCCTTCAGCATCTTTAATTCTCTTCCCCCCTCCCATGGGCTTTCCTTCCCTGAGGAATCACATCCATAACCATGCTCCTGGTTACCCAGAAGCACACAGTCTCTCATCTCCTTCCCCCCTAGGCTCCACATAGGGACTAGAGAAGGTGCTGAAGCTGGTGACCTCTTGGATCAGAACTAACATGCATGCCATGAAACTTTCTTAAAGATATTTGGGATGTAAAAAGCCCAGCAGTGGTGTCAAGGAAGGGACTTTGGATGTGTAGAGGGACAGAGTCTGGGTTGGGTCCTCTATGACCCTGAAGGATACACACACGCCTGGGAAGTTGGGTCTAAGTGGACACAGCCTGAGCAGTACAGCCAGGCCAAATGTGTGTGGCGTGTGTATGGTAGATTTTCCCCGACATGCCTTTGATTTCCTTTGCTGGGAGAGAAGCAGGAGACTGATCTCCTGCGTAGGGGTAAGGGGCATGGAGGAGGATGCTAGTGGAGGACAGACAACTCAGAAGAAAGCAGAGGACGTCCCCCTTGCATAGACAATTTTAAGACTAAATCTAAACTCCTCTCCCACAAGAGGGCATGGCCTGACCAAGGGTGAGGCTACTACGTTGCCATCCTGGTTTTGGGGTGGGGTGACTAGACATAATCACTGACCTGTGTATAATCTCATGACTAGTCCTGGGTGTGTACTGTTGGGGGGGTGGACCTGGGGCAGACCATCCACTGAGTGCCCAGTCCTGACAGGAGGGCTGGGTCAGGACATAGGGTTTGCTCGGTGTGTGACCTCCACAGATCACCTGCCGGGGCATGGCCTTGTGCCTGGTGGGACACATCACTGTCAGGACAGCACCTGTTTCCTCATTAAAATGGGGGTGCCCTCCTTTACTGTGTATTTGCATCATGCTACCTTCAGGGCGATAGTACCAAAATAACCTTGTGCTCTACCATCACCAGTTGAAATGAACATAAATGTGATGCCTCACTGACATTATCATTATCTTACATATATAACTGCTATTAGTACAGCTGTCACCATGAAGACGCTCCTATAAAACAGGTTTAGATCATCCATACTTTACATATTTTTGAGAGATTTAAATGAGATGTAACCTTATTTATAATGTACTGTTAATGATTGCTGCCATTTTATTCCTAACATATAATAATTATAGTAATTAGTGTAAGTAAATTAATAAAAATAACACCAGAGCCACATGCATTATGTGCTGGGCTCTGCTCCATGTCCTTCATATGTTATAATAATTTAATAATTATATAATTACTCATAACAATCTTGGAAGTCTAAACTATTCCCATTTGATTTATTTAAAGGATTTTATTTTATTTCTTTATTTATTTTAGAGAAAGAGAGAGAGAGTTAGTGTGCCCATGTGCCTATGTGAGCAGGGAGAGGGGCAGAGGGGGAGAGAGAGAGGGAGAGGCACAAGCCGACTCCACACTGAGGGCAGAGTCCCACCTGGGGCTGGATCCCAGGACCCTGAGATCAGGGCCTGAGCCAAAATCAATAGTCAGAAGCTTAAGTGACTGAGCCACCCAGGCGCCCTCTTCCCATTTTAAATGGAAAGCTGTGAGGGACAGAAGTGATAAATGTCCTGCCCTCAGGATTCACAATCAGGAAGAACATTTCCTGGATTTGATCCTATGGTACTTTGAGATCTGGCTCCATGTGCCTCATAGAAACTTGTTACAAGGCTCTGGTACCTATGTTTCATCCATACTACACTGATGTCATGTTGGTGGTGATGTCAGCAAGGGCAGCTGATGATACAACACTTTCATGAATACACACAGGTCAGTGATTCTGTGTGGGGGCACCAACAAGGCTGGGTTCCCCCTCAAAGGTTTCCTCATGTCTGATCATCAACCCATGCCAATCACTTTGTCCTGCACGAATCGCTCTAGTTGGTGCCCATTCATATATCTGGTAACATAGAATCCCTCACATCAGGCATTCTGCCCTCTGAGTTGTCCCCAGAACAATGTGCTGGCAAAACAGGAAGTCCTTGTGCATTCTTTACCTGCCTTGGGTGTTCTGAGCCTCTGGGACAGACCCCTGTGAACCAAGGTATGTCCTTGTATGGGGCTATCTGGACTGGACATACTGTGGAGGCTCTAATGTTGTACCATGCATCTCCTCAAAGTTATCTGTACAACAGAGAACTAAACTTTAATATTTGCCTTACGGGTTCCTGGGAGGTGCTCCTTTCTGAGCAAAATCAAAGCTTCCTAAAGATAGGATTAAACTATACCATGAGTACAGCTAATTTCTCTCCATGTCCCCTGTTGCTTCTCCATTTCCTTGGTCCCCCTGTTCCCTCCCTGGCCGTGCACTCTCTCCTCTTCCCAGTGTCTACACTGTTGCGAGCTCCTCCACCTCGTTCCCTGGCCTCTCGCTCTGCTTTCTGATCCCATCACGCTTCTCGGTGCCTCTGTCCTCTGCTCCTTCTCCCTGTTGCTTTCTGCCTCCCTCAGCCTGTCCCCATCTCTCTGCCCTGTGGCTTCACTGCAGCCCACTTCTTTTTCTCACATGCTCCATTCATTTCTCTTCTCTGATTGAGGTAGACTACAGTAAGGGAGCTGAGAGGAACTGACGCTGCTGGACATTGACCCCTGCCGACGGACTGCAAAACTAATGTGAGAAGCTGCTTTTCCGAATTTCTGTCCTGTCCATGGGGCACGTTTGCCTGAAAACATTGAGTCCCTTCACTTGTCCTTGACCAGCTCCAGCCCACCCTCTCTACCTGGTCATTGTGACTAGAACTACATAAACAAGAGCCTCCTGCAATTCATTCATCTCACCCAACTGATGAGCTGTCTTAATTCCTAGGCTCAACAAACCCCACAGGACCGTCCATGCTCCCAGATGCCTTAAGACTCCCAGGTGTACCAATCATCCCAAACACTATTCTCTCTCTTTCCATCAGCCCCCTCTAAACCCTCAAAACTCACCGAAGGTATGATTTTGGATCTGTGCTTGGGCACTTGTTTTGTTCTGCTTCTTGATCTGCATCCTAGTGAGAGGGGTGTGTAGACTTTGTTACAACTCACACAGCTGTACACATACGATGTTCACACATTTTGTCATACAGTTTATGCATCAATATAATGTAATAAGTAAAAAACTGACAAACCTCCTCTCTGCTTCTTCATTCAATTTCATTTTATCACTTTGTGTTCTTCTTCATTTACAAGTTGCACTCCTGACCCTGTTTTTTCTCAATCTCAAGTACAGTCTGTGTCCTTACCCAATGAAAGGATAAAACCTAGAGATAAAGAAGGTGCCGGATTCAGAGTGCTCTAGGGTCAGAAAACTTCTTATATCTTGGGAATCTCCCTTAAAGACTGTGGAAGCCATGAGTCATCTCAGGTAGGGAGACAGAGAGGACACTTAGCCTGTTTGGAGGGTTGAGTGCTAGGTCTGACCCCTGATCCCCACAACGTCTTGGTGAAACACAGGAGATAGACTTTAGATGTGAGTTTAGTTTAAGGAGTAGGGCCATGCCTCGTGGATGCCATTGGCAGCCTGACCCTTTCTCTCTGATGAGCCTGTAAGCCTGCCTCCCAGACTAAAGCAGGGATGGGGTGACGGTTCATGGGGTTATGGGCAGGCCTGTAGAAGGGGCACGATGCACAAGGAAAGCTTCCTATGTTGCCCGTGACTTCCTCCTCTCTAGAATTTGATTTTCCCCTGAATCCTAATGGCCCAATATCCCTCTTCTTGGTCTTCTGTTCTCAGGGAGGCTTTGGGGGAAGTACACTGCTTGAGGTAGAAAGCACCTATCTTGGGTGCTCAGGGGTTACCATGGCAGACTAGATAAACTAGTCAAGGCCCAGACAATCAAACCTATCTCCTCTCAAATACCCTGGGAACTTTAAGAAGCCCAAGGTTGCACCTATTCAGATGGATTTATTTCTGATATACATGATCTCCTGCTGTGTGCAGAGAAGGTCATGGGGAATGGTTAGGGCCTGGGGTCACAATCTAAGTGTAGGGCCCTGGAGGGCAACAGGGCCATTGGTGCCTGACCTGCCTATGTCCTCTAGCCAAATGCCCCCTCATCTTTGGGCCTTCCCAGAAGTGGGAAAATGCTGAAGATCTGGCTATAGATTGCTATGTATCCAGCATTTATGAAGGCCTGGTGACCTGTAATTTTGCTTTCTGACCTGTAATTGCCCACCCATTAAGTCTTTGGCTCAAAGGAACATTTCCTTGCTTGACCTGTGCTCTTCTGTGATCTCCTCATACAGGGTCTCCAGTCGTCAAGGAGACGTAAGACTTTGTAAGGAATCAGCAAGCTGTAGTGCAGCTGAACTGGTTGAGGCCTTGAAGACTTGGATAAGAGGAAGCCTGCTTCTCTGTCCATCCCACGAGGAGGCATGGACTGGCCTTGGTAATGGCTTGGGCCTGGCCAATCCTGTAGTTCTGGATGAGAGCCATAAGCATTGATCACTGACCTGTGTGTGACCTTCCAGTGAGGGCCTGACAGGTGTTGGACATTATTAGAATAGGGGGAGGCCATTAATGTTGCATATGATTGGCCCAGTCTAGGACCTGGGAGCTCTGCTGCATCTCTAACTATTCTACTGTAGTCATATTTACTTTTCTGAGAACCAGGAAAGGTTCTTTACTTTTTAAGATTCATGTAACTAAATTGAGCACACTAGATAATCCAGAATAATCTCCCCAACTCAGTGTCCTTAAATTTAATCACACCAGCAAAATCCCTTTTACTATGTAAGGTAACATATCCACAAGTTCTTAGGATTAGGACATGTACATCTTTGGGGGGGCCGTTATTCTGCCTACCTTCTATGGATTGAACTATGCCCCCCACAGTTCATATGTTGAAGCCCTAACCCCCAATGTGATGTTATTTGGATATGGGGCCACTGGGAGGTAAGTAGGTTTAGAGGGTCATGAGAGAGGGTCCTCATGATGTGATTAATGGCCTACTGAGAAGAGACCAGAGAGCTTGCTTTCTCTCTCTCTCCACCATGTGAGGATACAGCAAGAAGGCAGTGGTCTGCAAACCAGGAAGTGGGTTCTCACCAGATACCAAGTCTGCCGCCACCTTGATTTTGGACTTCCCAGCCTGCAGAACTGTGAGAAAGAAATGTCTGTTGCTTAACTGCCCCAGTCTATGCTATTTTTTTTTATAGAAGCCTGAGTTGACTAAAACACTCCTATACTCCTCGATCCCATGCCATACTCCTACCTTTTGTTACAAGTGATTGAGGCAACTGAAGGGGTATTGGAGTTCATTTATATGACTTTGAAGGATAACAGTGTTTACATTTAAAAATGGGCACCTTGGGAGAAAGTCCTCATCCAGGATAAACTGATCAATCTCCAGACCCCTACCTCTAACCGTTGGCATGTGTTCCTCAAAAGTGGGCCCCACTCATCTTCCCAGGACAAGATGTCACCCTCTCTGCACATTATCCTTCATGAGGCACCCAGGACACTGCACTCCCTGGACTGGTGAACCATGCCCCATCCTCCACCTGCCCCAGGGTCCCCTGAGCCTCTAGAATAGTCTATTTATGGACCACAGTGTGTTCTTTTCTGTGGACATCTGTATGCACCGAGGTCACCTCCAGGCAATGATTTCTGTTCCCATGAACCCTTCTGAATCATAAGAAATTAAAACCTAAGAGAAGCAGCAGGAATTACTGGGGAGAATATTTCAAGTTGGGAGCAGTAACAAGGCAAACCGTAGATCTACAAAAGAGAATGCAGCTCTTTGAGATTGTATCTTGAACATTTTGTGTGTTACTTGACACGGTTCCTTTTAAAATCTTCCTTTTTAATAAGTGATTGCCTGTCTGGTTTTGGAACACACACTCTGGCCTATGCCACAGGCTGTAGCTCAGCTAGGAATTTAGCTTTCAAAGCCTTTGCAGTGAGATTATGGTTTCTCTCTGTCATGCTACTCCAAAACCAATTGTGAAATCTGCTCAGTATTCTATACTGTAGTTCGTTTCTCAAATCTTCTGCTGTGTCGGCTCTGGTCAATAAAATCTTCTAAAAAATAAACAAATGAACTTTTAGTCTGGAATAATTTTAGACTTACAGAAAAGCTGGAAACTTAGTACGGAGACTTCCTGCATGCCTTTCATCCAGTTTCTCCTAACATCTTACATAAGCACAGTGCATTTTTCAAAGCAGTGAAATTAACATCGCTACAAAGCTATGCGCTAAACTATAATCTTTATTCCCGTTTAAGCGGTCTTACCACCCATATCCCTTTTCACTTCCCTGATCAGATCCTGGAGTCTTCGTGTGCCTTTGGTCTGCTACAATATGTGATAATTTTCAATCTTTCCTAGTTTTTCATGATCTTGATAATTTTGACGAGTGCCAAGTCAGGTATTTTGTAAAAGTGTCCCTCATCGTTGGTCTGTAGAATGTTTTCTCTTGGTTAGGTTTGGATTATGGGTTTTTTAGCAGAATATATCACAGAAATGCATTGCCCTTCTACCGGATCATATCAGGTGATACGTGATATCAGTATGAATTATCCCTGGTTATATTTGCCTTGATCCCCTGGTTAAGGTGTCTGCCAGGTTTCTCCACTATAAAGTCACTACTTTTACCTTTTCATACTTTATTTGGAAGTGAGTGAGTCACTAAATGCAGCCTGCACTCAGAGAAGTGGGAAATGAAGTTCTGCAGGGTTATCTACCTATGTTATTTGGGATTCTTTTGTAGGAAAGGTTTGCCTTTTCTCTTCAATTATGGCTTTATTCGACCTTTTATTTACAAGCATGTAGTCATGGATATTTACTTTCTTCTTTTGGGGTAGAAGTCTATACTACCAACATATATTTTGGGCAAATTACTCCAGTTTTAGCCATTGTGAACTCCTTTAGATTGACTCCTGTGTCCTTTTGGTATATCTGTAACTTTTATTTACTTACTTAAAAACTGTACATTCTTCTAGGCCATGATTACCTGGGTAGGGAAAATGGGAAAGGTTGGTTAAAGGGGACAAACTTTCAATGAGATGAACAAGGTCTAGGGATCAAATGTACAACATGGTGTCTGTGGTTAATAATACTGTACTGTGTACTTGAAATTTGCTAAGAGAGCAGAGATTAGGTGTTCTCACCACCACACACACACACACACACACACACGCACACACACGCACACACACACACACACACACACACACACACACACACTTGCCACTAAGGTCTCCTATGATCCTTCCTGGTTCAGGGAGGAGGGGACCTCTCTACGGATGCGGGTTGCTAGTGCTTTAAAACCACCGCATGGGGGGCGGAATGGATGGAGTAAAGGCAAATAAGATCACCACAGAACTTTTCTACTGTTTTGAAGTCACATTTTTTTTTTCTGGATTCAGCATTTGCTCGGTTGCTGTCGTTTGTTGATTGTTTTGTGGCGTTCTGATAAAATTGGTTCTGACATTTTCTGCTTGTTTTTTGATGTGTTTCTGAGGGGATCAGAGCTTGGAGCTGCCTACTTGGCCATTCTGATGACATTACTCCTCTAGATATTGGTTTTTAGATTTATTTATTTATTTATTTGACAGGGAGAGAGAGACACAGTGAGAAGGGGAACACAAGCAGGGGGAGTGGGAGGGGGAGAAGCAGCCTTCCCGCAGAGCAGGGACCCTGAATGCAGGGCTCGATCCCAGGACCCTGGGACCATGACCTGAGCCAAAGGCAGATGCTTAACGACTGAGCCACCAGGCGCCCCTAGATATTGGTTTTTAAATACCATTCTCTGGTTTTAAAAATATGGGCTTTGCAAATGGGCTCAGAAGCCAACCTGAAATTGCTCCCAATAGACAAAGCCAGAAGAATTTGAGCAAATACATAAATAATATTACGACTAGATTATAATCCCCAAAACAAAATAAATATCCATGAGTCCATAATAATATTGGTGAATAATTGAATAAATAAATAGATGGGGGAAGAGGGAAAATCTCCTTACAGAGCAACTGGAATTAATTCCAATTACTTTCCCTCCTCAGGAGTGTAGGCTGGATTTAGTGACTCCCTTCCAAATGAAAGGGTTTGGAAATGAACACAAAAAGTGGCTTTACCATGGAGAGACCTGGTAGTAGCCACTTTACCCAAGTGATCAAGGTTAACATCACCGGAGATAATCATGTGCAGATAATGGACCCCTGATATGATTTGATGAGAAGGGCCCTTCTTCTCTGTGGTAGTTTTCTCCATAGAAACCATAATCCCAGTTTAATAATGAGAATGCAGGAGACTAACAATAATTGAGGGACACCGTACAAGATAGGGGATGAAGACTCTTTTAAGTTCCCTAAGTTAACGTAAAACAAAGAAGGACTGAGAAAGTGTCACAGATCAGCCTGAAGAGATGTGGTGACTAAGGGCTGTGGTTTTCTGGATTAGATCCTGGCACAGAAAAACGACTTAGTGGGGAAACTGATGAAACCTGGATAGGGTCTGTCATTGACTTAAGAGTATTGTGCCCATGTTGACTTTTTAGTTCTGACGAACGTCCCCTGGTGATGTAAGGTGTTCTCATCAGAGCAAGAGCTAGGTGAAGAGTATGAAAAAAAATTCTAGGCACTGTCTTTGAACGTTTTCTGCAAATCTAAATTTATTCTAAAATTTAAAAAAATGTGATAGAATAAAAAATAGAGAAGACACTGTTGTGGAAGGGCTCTGGGCAAGTTTGAAGTTGACGAATTACGTTAAAAGGAGAAACTCCATCAATTCCCCAAAACATTCATTGTTCAGATCTCATTTATTATGTAAATTCTCTACAGTTTCAACCTGGGTCTGCATCTTGCAGTGTTTTCACCTTACAGTGTTTGTGGTATTTGATTTTATTTTGGGAAACATGTTTTATTTTAAAGTAGTCAGATTGATGGGCACCTGGGCGGCTCAGTTGGTTAAGCGACTGCCTTTGGCTCAGGTCATGATCCTGGAGTCCTGGGATCGAGTCCTGCATCGGGCTCCCTGCTCAGTGGGGGGTCTGCTCCCTCTGACCCTCTTCCCTCTCATGCTCTCTCTCATTCTCTCTCTCTCAAATAAATAAATAAAATCTTTAAAAAAAAAGTAGTCAGATTGATTAATAATCACCTTCACATTTTGTGCCTTTTGTATCTCAGAGTCCTAAAGATAGTCTCCTTTGTGTTTTTATAAAAGGTTAAAAGTTTTGTGCTATGGGAATTAGAACTCTCTCCCTTTTCTCACCTAACGATTCTTGGTTCAGCAAATCACACAGGGAGTTTTCAGGGTATGTCAGCTGGAGTGTGACCTCAGGCTCCTCTGGATCTATTCCTTTCTGTAGGCTTTGTTTTGCTTTGGATGGAGTGAGGCATCTGATTTTAGAGACCCTCAGACACAACGTTTCTTTCCATACATTCAAATTAATTTCGTGTCTTTTGAGAATGTTTAGAGTTCATATACACTTTGGAACTTTTTTGTTGATCATTAAAAATGATCATTCTCATCGAAGTTGCTAAACTACTTTGAAGGTAAGCTGTAGATATCAAGATATTTCACCTCTGAATACACGCATGTCCTAAGAACTAGGATATTTTTATACACGGCCAAGAAACTCACATCAAGTCAACAAGCTTACCTAATATATACTCAGTTTTCAAACACTTTTTATCATTCAACTAACATAAGGTTTCACATTCTTGGGTCTCCAGATTCTACATCAGACCCCTCTGTCTAAATGTCATTTATCCTACAGACTCTGTACCATAGACAAAATAGATTCCACCTCTTAGATATTTCAATCTCCAATTCTAGACGTTATTTCTAGAGACTCCATGGCTAACTCCAGAAAAACCATCCATTTCTGGTTCCACAGCCTTTCAGTGACTCAGCCCTCAGTCCCACTCACTGATCCACAGACATTTGCTATTGAACCCAGACACTAATCACCGACCCCACACGTGCCTATCAATGTCTCCATACACCGCCATCATTAATCCTAAAAGCCCCATCACCAATTTTACTAAACCCAGTTCCACAATCCACAGTTCCAGTGAGATTTTGGGCAAGTCCCCAAGGGGGTCAAGAAAGAAGAGAGGCATCAAAGACCCCATCTTTGCTCACATCAAGATTGTTGTCCTTCTCAAAGATGACCAGTAGATGGCAGAAAAATCCATGTTTTTGATATGTAAACACCTGCTCCAGAGATTATGGAGCTTTGAGAGTTTTGAGACCAGATCATCTGCCTGGTGAATAGTGAGAATTAGAGATCATTGTGATATCAGAAAATTCTCCATCTAAAACATTTTCTTCTCAGCGCACCTCAGCCCACCACTAACAACACAGCCCATCCCACTCCCATGTCACTGATCCAAATCTGTACCTATCTGAAGAGTCTTGTTCATCTCAACTTTCTCTTCACTAAAACCCATTAGGAGGAAATAAATACTTTGAAAACCATTTATGAAAGTCTTGCATGTGGTATTTTTATGTTTCCTACTAGAGTTTTTTGCATTGCCATAGAGATTCTTTGTTAATCCAAAGTGATCAATGGCCAGAGTGGTGTAGAAAGAGTCCATCTGCTTCTTAAATTAGGTTGGTGGAGGCAGCCTTATACTTTTAGAAATAATAATAAGAGCTGATATTTGTTTAGCACTTACTATGTGCTAGGCACTGTACTAGGCACTTTACATAGGCAAATTGAATCTTTACATTAACCCTATGAAGTGATGGCTGTGAAACATTTTTTACTAAGAATTACACTGATGCAGGGGCACCTGGGTGGCTCAGTCGGTTAAGCGTCTGCCTTCGGCTCAGGTCATGATCCCGCGGTCCTGGGATCGAGCCCCACATCGGGCTCCCTGCTCGGTGGGGAGCCTGCTTCCCCATCTCCTGCTCTGTCAAATAAATAAAATCTTAAAAAAAAAAAAAAAGAAGTACACTAATGCCCAGAAGATTCAAGTAATGTGTTCAAGGTCCTACAATTAGAAAAATGCTCAGGACTCTTATCTTTTCATCTATTCATACTACATGCCATGAGCAATATGGTGTTAGCATCGTTGGGGCTTTATAGATTCAAATGACGTCGCTGTTCTCTTGACCGTGGCAACACACATGTTGGAACCTTCCCATCACTGGATCTGGAAAACAGTTTTAGCTGTGTTACCTTGGGTAAGGATGACCATTAATGAGTTCTGCAGGGGGCATTGTGACAATATCTAGACTGTTGTTAGCGGAATATTTTAAACTTGGACTGTCCCCCTGGCTCCAGGTTACATGACTCTCTTTAGGGCAGTGGAGTGTTTAGATTATACACCCTAGCCGCTGCCAGGGACCAATTCAAGCCCGCTTTCTTCTTCTCTGGCAGGCAAAACATCACTCATCATTCTTCAATTTGTGTGTTTCTCTGGAGGTATAGCTTGACGCTCATGAGCTTTGAGCAACATCTCTGCACCAGCACCCCTGGGGTGACATGGTGTGTAGGGTCACAGTCCTGTGCCTAGAAAAGAGTCTCCCTCCTCATTGTCCCATTTCCTATAACTCACTTTGGTGCTTAGGATTCTGGGTTGAAAGTAAGAGAAACCAACTCTAAGGCGCTCATTAAAAAGGGAGTTAAGAAAGTGTTGCTCCTCTTTGTCTTTCAGGAACTTCTCCCTCACCCACATGCCTCTTTTGGTCATGACCATCCTTCCCTGGACACGGGTGGAAGGCTTGAGCCAAGCCAGTCCAATCAGAGTAGCCCAGCCCAGACCGCACAGACTGGTTAGTGAAGGGCACATGACTCAGTGAGAGTACTCCTTGGAAATTTTGATGCCCGAGAAGAGAAAAAGCTGGTTATTTTTGGTGAGGTTGCTGGGCCGGCACAGGGGAGCCTGTCTGAGGAAGGATGCCAGAAGAGTCAAGCTGAGCTGTGAGGTGGAGAGAGACCAAGAGTCATAAAGGTACTGCATCTTTGCATCAAGCCAGGCCCGGAGCCGGGGGCAGTTCTGTATTTTCCAATGATGAGGGCTCACAAATCCCACCTCTTATGCTTAAGTGACTTTGAGTTAGTTTTCTGTCACTTATAACCTAAAGTACTGGCTTGTATGCCTTTGAGGGTCCCCTCAGGCCCTAATTTAATCGTTTCCTTAATGGATGATTATTTTATTTGTAAAGATCTTTAAAGGAGCACATCTAACTAATCAGCAGCAGAGCCCTAGAAGGTCACCATTCATAACCCTTCACACTAGCCTCGATATCTGGTACTGGGATTGGTATCATTTGGTGTTGCATCATAAATGAATTCATAGGCTAAGGGATGTTATCATGTTATTATCTGTTTTCTCTCAGGTGAAAAATTCAGTGTCAAGGTCATGAAGTAATTTTTATAAAGGCGACCTGCTGAACTTGAGGAGAAAATCCACTAAAAATGTTCAACTTTAATATTAGGCATTCCTAAAACCTAAATACAGAACCATATGTGGAAACAAGGGATAGTTATGTCCACACAAAAAATTTGGGGTCAAGAGCATGAGCTAAATGACACATAGGTCACTTACTTAAATTAGTGCAAATGGTCTGATCCCTTTCATTTGTTTGCCAGCTAGCTCACTTCCCTGACAAGCAATGGTGGCATCAACCAAATGTTGTAGAGACTCCTAAATTCCCCTGAGCTTGCAAAACCAAAAACTGAACTCAGAGTATGTGAAAGAGAGATTTGAAACGTGCTTATAGCAAGATCTGGAAATTACCGAGTAAACTATTTTTCAACATATATGCACTAAACATCATGAAGACTGGGACATCTCCAACTTCCATTATTAACAATATGAATTGGTTATCTCATAGGAAGTAGCCAATCTGAGTACATTCTCAGCAAACATCCTGAAGAACCCAAAGGCAAGAGCCCTATATGCCAGTAGTCACATTTTGAGATTGTTTGCATTGTGTTAGTGGGTCCTAGTTGACAAAATTCAACCAAAAATGAGGACAAAACTGTGATGGTCAGCATTACAACAATAATTTTGTTGCATTATTTTAAAGTTAGTGGTTACAGATTTAGTCATACAAATTTAATATAACAGAGGTTTATAAAGGAATCGTAATTTAAATACAATACATATTTAAGTAAATTTCACTTTGAAAAGGGATATTTTAAAACATACTCAGAGGTGAAGTATGTTTTTCATTGTATCATATCAGGGGTATATGATACTGCTATAAATGATCTCTGCTGATATTAGCTTTGATCACTTGGTTAAGATGATTTCTTTAGTGTTTCTCTATTATAAAATCACTATTTTCTCCTTTCCAGATTCTATTCTCTGGGACATGGTAAGTCCTCCCCATACTTAAGAGAAAGGAAATTAATTTCCCACCTCCTAGAAGGAAGATACCTACACTTGCTATTCAGAATTCTTCTGTAAGGAAGATTTGCCCCTTTTCCCCATTTATTTATTCAATATCTTATTAATATTGGTATAGAATGATGGGTACTTATTTTATTCTTTGAGTTATAATTTAATATTATATATTTATTTTGCTAGGAAATTTTTCCCATATTTTAATTGTTCTCATTTTTACATATTTTGCTTGGAAAATTGTTCCAGCTATGGCTATTGGGAGTTCTTTCATATTGACCCATGTGTCATTTTAACACACATGGGATCATCTTGTGTTTTAACTGCCCCAGCCCTGTAGTCAGTCCTTTTCCAAAGAGTTCTAATTTCTTTTATTGGATAATGGTGTTTAGAAACCATGATCTGGGCACCAGGTGTGCTCAGGACTAACAGGGTGTCAGTGTTTCTAGGTCTGCTCAGGAGACAGTCAAGAAATAAAGAAGCAAATTTGATAAATATCTATATATGTATATATACATATATATGCTGATCTTTGTATAAGCATATCTACAATAATTTATGCAGCTGTGTAATATATATTAAAATAAACATAAATTCATACTGTACTCATATCTCTGACTAAACCTCACCGCAGGATACAAATGCGGCTTTTCTCCCCCTTGCTTATGCAGGGGGATTGGATAAGTTCATGGATGGCACTGAGAGGCCCTCATAGGGCCTGGGGACAAGCAATTGATCCTTGGCCTATTTGTGACCTTCTCCTGAGGCAAAAAAGCCTGGTTATTGGTTAAAATCATGGCCTGAAAAAGATTGCATGTTGTATATTAGAGGCATGGCTATAGGTCCCTGATCTGCAAGTAAGGTCTAGCTGGTACATATCAGCCTGGACTTGGGAATTTGCAGAGGATGGGGTGGGGGGGGCGCGGAGATTAGGTCATGGCCTCTCTGGTGAGTGGTCAGTGTGGTGGGTCAAGGATGTAGGAGCATGTATTAAATATTTAATCTTGGCAGTGGTCCTGTAAGAGAAATTCTGTAATTATTCACATTTCACAGTTGAGGAATCTGAGGAGATGAGCTGTTTAATGAGCTGCCCTGAGGTCCTACAGCCAGAAATTAATGCAATTTGGATTTTAACCAAAGTACCTTGAGTCTGGGTACCATTAAGTTAACCTTTATGTTTCTCATGATGATTAAAGGAATACTTATCACAAGCCTCTAATATTATTTATCCACATTCTATAATATTATAATGTTATATCAGTAAAGACAGAAGAACTGTAAGAAAGTCTTTGCCTAAATCCTTCATTGTCCTCCAGGCCCCCACCTTCCTGGTGGTTTCTGTATCCTCCTGGCTATCATGGCCAGCCTGGATGATCTGCTCTTAGGCACTATTATACCACTGGATTGTTTACTTAGAAGTTGGTGAGTCTGTTAAGAATGCAGAGTCCCTTGCTATGGTATTTCACCATTTGGTCATAAGGGTGAGAATTCTCCCAGCTGTGCTGTTGAGTGGGGGTCGTGGACATGGGTGCAGTGGGGCTACACTTTTTGTCTTTTTGAGACTTGGCTGGAGACAGGCAAGTGAAATCTTGAATACCCAAACATGAGGGGTCCCGTGCATACTCTTTTCAACCTCTCAGTCAATATTGCTTTATTCTAGGGCCGGGCCGTTTCACCAGGAAAATGCAGCTCTATGAAATCACATTGCCAGGTTAACCCTACCAACTCCTCTCCGTACACATCTCCGCATGAGAACAGAAGATTCTCCGTCCTACTCTGACTGAATGTGTCTGGGTCTGACAGGTCCCCGTCAAACATCAACACTGCAGCCCCCCACCCCACACATATTCCTCAGTGCCGTGTCACTTCTCCTCTTCCCGCTGCAGATCAAGTCTCCTGAGGAGAAATTTCAATTTGCCTGCACATCTGATGAGGAGAAAGACCATGGCTACATTCATGAGCGGGTATTTTCCAGACAAAAATACCTCACCTAGGGTGAGCTCACACATCCCAATCCTTTGTCTTCTTTGACCCCCTGCATGGAACCCTTGATTTTGGCCAACAGACCAGAAACCCAGTCATTGCTCCTCAGTAACTTAGGACATTGTGCTCCCAGGACTGCCCATCCATGGCTGATTTGCTTCCTTGCCCAGGGTATCCTGAAGGCGTAAGGCTGGATCCACTCAAACTACAGAGGAAACACAGTATGCTGACCTTCCAAGTTTGACGTCTGTTTTCATGAGCAGTTTTGAATAACAATAAGTTAAAACTGAATAGATGTAGCATGAAATCTGGGAATGTACAACTAGGAGGAGAAAGAAGGCCTCTTGGTATCTACAAGGCAGAAGGTAATTCTACCATGAGTGACCACCAGCTGTTCTTTCAGCCCAGGAGCTATTCCTTCCTCTCTCTCACTGTAACTTGCTTCCTCTCCCTCTTCATTTTGTCTTCTTTTCTCTATCCTCATTGTCTTTCCCTTGTCCCTTGTTTTGTTTTTGCCCTTTCTTTCTATTTGGTGAGCCTCTTCAACTTCTCTTTTCCCTATCAGCACTGCCTGCGCCAAGCCTTTTTCTTCACTCACAACTCTTGACCCCCTGATGGACAGAGACAAACCCAGATTAGCTAATAGATGGTTTGGCTGGGTATGTTGGAACAAGGTGAAAATGGACAGCTACCACATGATATGTCAACTCAAGGGTGATTTTGAAAGAAAAGAGGTGAGGGAAAAACTCTCCCAATATTGGGAGTAAAGGAAGTGTTCCTGGTCATATTGTTTTGTGGAAAGACAAATGACCTGAAGTTAAGAGATACCTGTATTAGTTTTCTAGGACTACCATAACCAAGCACCACAGACTGCGTGGTTTAAACAGAAATTTATTTTCTCACAACCATGGAGGCGAAAAATTCAAGCTCAAGCTGTGAATACCATTGGTTTCTTCTGAGGCTTGTAGATGTCTGCTCCTGTGTCTTCACATGGTCTTTCCTCTGTGTGTGTCAGTGTCCTAATCTCTTTTTATAAAGATGCCAGTCATATTGGATTAGGGTCCACCCTAATGACCTTTTACCTTAATCACTCCTTTAAAGACCCTCTCTCTGAGGTGCCTGGCTGGCTCAGTGGTAGAGTGTGTGACTCTTGATTCCAGGGTCATGAGTTTGAGCCCCACGTTGGGCATGGAGCCTACTTAAGATTTTAAAAAAATTTTGAATAAAGACCCTCTCTCTAACTACAGTAACATTCTGAGGTACTGGGGGTTTGGACTTCAACATATGAATTTTGGGGACACAATCCAGCCTATAACAATAGATAAATTCATGGGCAGTGGCAAATAGATGTTCCAGTCTATTTCCATCAGCAGTTAATTGCAGCCCCCAGATGGTGTCACATGGAGGGGAAGCTCCACCTAGCCAACTCATGGAATCACAAGAAGTAATAAAATGATGGCTACCAATTTAATCAAATTTATAAGGGATATGGATACACAATGCAACTTGCACATTTCAACCACATGGTCTAAAGAATTTTATGAATAAATACACTATGTAATAATACCTCAATCAAGATATAGAAAAATAGCATTAAGTACTCCAAATCTCTCATACCCCTTTGGAGCTAATCATTCTCTTAGGCCAGCTTCGAACACTGAATATCTCTAACTATAGATTAATTTTGCATATTCTAGAATTCAATATAAATAGAATACTACAGTGTAATCTCTGTGATAAATGGTTCCTTCCTCTCAGGACGATGCTTATAAAATTCATCCATGTTGTTGCCTATACTAGTAGTTTACTCCCTCTTTTGGTGGTTACTATTACATTGTATGAATAAACCAAAAAATTTTTTAAAGATTTTATTTATTTATTTGACAGAGAGAGCAAGAGAGCACAAGCAGAGAGAGCAGCAACGGGAGAGGGAGAAGCAGGCTTTCCCCCGAGCAGGGAGCCCAATGAGGGACTCGATCCCATGATCCTGGGATCATGACCTGAGCCGAACGCAGACGCTTAAGCATCTGAGCCACCCAGGCGCCCCTGAATAAACCAAAACTTGTTTATTACTCAATTACTGATGGAAAATGTTTATTTTTCAGGATTTTGGCCATTACAAATAAAGCTGTTATATACATTCATTACAAGTCTCTTTGTTTTTAAACAAGTTATATGTTTTCATTATTTATATAAATACTGAGGGTGTAACCTGTTGATCATATGCTAATTGTATCATTAACTTCATAAGAAATTATTGAACGTTTTCCAAATTGGTTGCAATATTTTATGCTCTCAGGAGCAAACTGGAAGACTTCCAGTTACTTCAAATCCCTGTCAACACTTGGTATTTTCAGTCTTTTTAATTTTAGCCATTGTAGTGAATATGAAATGGTATCTTATAGAGGTTCTATTTACATTTCCCAATAATAAGTATTTTTAGGGACTTTTGGCCCCTCATGTATCATGTTTTATGCATATTTTGCTCATTTGTATTATTTTTCCTTTTGAATAGTAAGAGATTTTTTTCCTTTTAATATATTCTGGATATAGCATGTTTGCCAGATATATGTATTTTACATTTAACTCCCCTCTCTGGGGATTATTCTCTTATTTTTGGAATTGCAGCTTTTGAAGAATGAAAATTTTAAATTTTAATGAGGCACAATTTATCAGTTTGTCTTTTATAGTTTTTGCTTTTTGTATCCTATGTAAGAAATTATTGCCTATGCAACTGATAAATTTTATTTCATTTAGGCTCTCAGACCATAAAGCTAGGACATGTATGTTACCTATGCATACACAATTGCGTATAAACATTTTTGTAACCGTGTGTGTGTGTTCCACAGAAAACATTCCTGTATCCATTTGGTTCCCTAAGTCTGTGCCAGATGTGCCATCTGTTCCGCAGTGTTCTTTTTCCATAATTCTCTTCTGATTCCAAGGTCGATGGTTGAATTCCAGGGAGGGTGAGATCACACATGATTGGTGCATGGATTTTGCAGCCTCCTCTATGCCTATTAACCATAACTTTGTCCACTTAGGTTCTTGATTCTCTGCCAGGAACTCTATGTCCTTCTGAGAGTTTTAAACGGGAAGACCTGCTAATTGGAAGGCTGAAATTGGGGTCTGGATAAATTAGCTTGGGACTGTAGGTGTATAAATATCAGGCAGTGCCTTTATTCCTGACACTGCATGCAAGTTCACTCTGATTTCTGAGTCTGTGCCACGAGCACCATCTCTTTTATAAGGCTTCCTCTCCCAGGATGGACCCAGGTGTGCTTGGGAACCTTCAGGGTCTTAGGTTAGAAACTTATGTACATTCGAATTTGAATGAGTGGGTTAATGTAAAACCTGGTACTCTAGTTGGTAAATTTACTTTACAGGGGTACATGTTGACAATTCTGAAATTTCTTCACATGTATACTAGGGTTGAAAAATAAATAATATAAAACGAGAGTCTCTAGTTGGTAAATTTACTTTACAGGGGTACATGTTGACAATTCTGAAATTTCTTTACATGTATACTAGGGTTGAAAAATAAATAATATAAAACGAGAGTCTTATTGTCAGAGAAAAAAACATACAAATAATCAAGAGTTGAGGGCTATAACGAGCCCTGTATTACTCTATAGTTGTTATTAGTATGAAACTCATGTTTATTTTAATATATATTGAGAGAAATAGGGTAATAGTTACAACCACATGGAGATACATAAATTAGCATGCATATATTTCCTGGCTCTGTCTACTGAGAGGGCCCAGAAGCAGTGACACCCCAGTAGCAATGAGTAACCCAGAGCCCAAATATGGTTTTCTAAATTCCATTGTCCAACTGAAAAACAAAGGGGGCATGGCCAACAGAGTATACAAAGGGAAAACAGTGCCTTCCCAGTGGAGAAAGCTGGCAGACACCACCTTAACCAACTGACCATTGTAAGCACGACCAGGGATACAATGTCAATGTTATGTACTTGTGATCTAGATCAATTAGAAAAGTACCTCTTCGTGGGATTCTTCTCCAAAATCGACACCCCCAGTCTAATCATGAAAATACATAGACAAATCCAGTTTCCAGAACACCAGTACCCTGGAAAATTGCCAGGTCATCAAAAATGAGGTTAAATTAAAAAGTTGTTGGGTGCCTGGATGGCTCAGTTGGTTGAGTGTCTGCCTTCAGCTTGGGTCATGATCTCAGAGTCCTGGGATTGAGCCCCACATCAGGCTCCCTGTTCTATGGGGAGCCTGCTTCTCCCTCTCCCTCTGCCTGCTTCTCCCTCTGTGCTGTCAAATAAATAAATAAAATCTTAAAAAAAAAAAAAAGAAAAGAAGTCACAGAGGT